>NC_065551.1:17004387-18254387 GCF_022605725.1 Anthonomus grandis grandis
AGTGGATTTACTCCTCTTAAACTTTGTTATATTGCTAAAAGTTCCTTTATGGAGATAATTTAATACCCACTTTTATGGAATATTCTGTCATTCTAATTTTTTCCAGCCCTTAATTAAAAGGGAGCCAGCAACAACTAATTTAAAAGAAATTATGCTCCATGAATATACATAAACGTCAATCGAGTTTATTTACATGAAAAACTTACAGAATTAATTTTTGTGTTAAAAAGTAGAAGATAATCATTAGTTACATACATTTCCTATATAATATATTTATTTAAACCTCTCGATTCTTTAAAGGTCACGTATTTATTTCAGTTAACTGTAACCGGAAAACTGTATACGTCGATAAATGTCAAAACGTATTACTGTGAGCAATGTGGCTCTATAGTATAGAGAAAACCTCGTTAAGGTTACTCTTTGGAAAAGTTACTTCGGCCGTCGCTTTCCATTATTTATTTTTCGAGTTACTTCGTTCCGTTTATCCATGTTTATCTAGAAAAATAACGGGATATTTAGGGCTCTAAGGGAAATATTAAATACATAAAGTTTGTTTTTATAGGGCACATTGAGCCTCGGCCATTTTGAACGTGGGTTAATCTAATAATACAGAGGATATCGTTAAAAGACTAACTCAAATGAAGTAAACATGTAAATTTTTGAAATATTAAAATTTATATAAAACCGTCGGACAGTATAAAGATATTTGCAATTCAACAATGATAATATTAGTATTAACAAGAAACCATGTAATTATCTTTTTGATAAATAAATTCGTTAGTCTCTTTATGAAATTATATCAATAAAATCGTTTTATGATTTTTGAAGATAAGAAGACCTAATTATGTTTCTTTAATAATCCTTATATTGCCAAGAATAACAAAGGAATCAACTAAATAATTCTATATTTCCATCCTAAACAAGAAATTGTATTTGATAAAACAAACTAATTTTAGACATTTATTAGCTTTAAAAAAAAAAACTATGATAATCTCTAGACATGGAAAATCCCGATTGAGAAAAGCGAGATGCTCCGGGACCAGACGACGCCATGGATTTGGATCTCATGGTTTATTTTTTACTCTTCCGAGTCTTTTTAAAGTCTGGATTTTATTTTCAATAAATATCGTTATGTAGATTTACTGGCAAACTTTCCTAGGGGTAAAATGTCATTTTTTTTTCAATTTTTCGCGGACATTAAAATTATATTTTAGGTAAATTTTATTGCTTATCTTTTATTTATTCATATTTATTACCTCACAAATACATCATTCAGAATTAGTCACAGATATATCGAGTGACACTATAAGACTCTTTCTCGGCCATAGCTAAGTCATAAGTTCGTCTTATGACTTAGCTGAGGGGGAAAAAAAAATTATTAGGTAAAACTTAAATAGGTAAAATTTATCGAATAACTCTGAAAAACTGTCATGAAGAATCGATGAAAAATATTTTCAAGTTTTAAAATAACCCCCACAGGTCGTAACTGTCATCTTAAATTTTAGAATTGCATTTTCTTTACATTTAGCATAATAACTATTTTTTCTTACATTTTTAAAGAGAACAACTTTATCTATAATTTTCGTAAAAAAATATTAGCTATTTCAAAAATATGGTTATGGTGGGCGTTCAATTATTTTTGCAATAACTTACATTAACGTCTTCGTTGAGAAGAGCATTCGTTGGTCAATTTAGTTGATTTTACTTTGATTTGAATTATTCTGTTAATAACTTCAATTTTATTATGATTTTTATTTGGACTAATTAATTATGATTGATTGTCTGACCTTTTACTACTGTAATAAAAACTCTTTGTAAGTAAAAATTATTTTCTACTTTTTAGTTCGATTAGCAATGAATGCGTGTCCTTTTAGTTTTTTTAAACTATTATTTATTATCTTGTTGAAAGCATTTCGTATCATCATTCAAAATGTTCATACTCTTATCATTTAAATCACTCAAGTTCACTGGAAAAGTATACTAATTTGATAAATAGAAAATATAATGTATTTAACGTACAATTAAGCGAAATTCTGCTGGCCGTCCGTGCAACTTTTTAGGCACAATTCACACAGATAGGGCGTATGGGGGTGGCGTGGGACTGGCGTGGTAGGCGCATATGCCACTTGCATGTTCGCTTATGGGGCAAAACAGATAGAAATGGCGTGGCACAGGCGTGATAAGTCACGCCACAGCCACGTCACTTCGACGCCATGAGTGGCCTACACTAGTGGTAAATGCCATACACCAAACAGCGGTTTATATTGCTTCTTTTTGTCTATTTGGTAAAATGCGGGATGATTATTTATTTAATACGAGTTCTGTGAAGACGTGCAATAGTATGCAGTTCTATACGACTATAAAATGTCGGATTACTGCAATAGAAGTGCACAAGATCAAGCATGAGAAAAAATATCAAATAAATTCAATGACAATGGTAAGTATTTACCTGTTTATTAACAAAAGATGTTTAAACTCAGTTTAAACAAATTATACTTTTGTTTTAGTAACCGAGTGTAAAGACAAAATTAAAAACAAAATCAAGGAACAAAACGAGTCAAAGAATATTATTTGGCCCCACATCTCTCCTTTTTGGATCTTTTCTTGAAGTCTTGTATAAGAGCAAAGGCAACGTGGATCAAGAGTCTGCCGACGCATCATCGAGCCACCACGCAGCTGAAATGGGGTCACAATCTAATGAATCTAAAGACAACTCCAATGCTGATGTACTCTCACCTTATAACATTCTATCCAGTCGTTCCTATCGGTCACCTGTACCATCTTCCAGTACGTCTATCGATGATCAACCGATATGAGAGCACCTAAAACGCTACTACAGAAAGAAGATGATTTTAGAAAAAAAAGAAGTTAGCAGCCTCAACCGCTATTAATGAGCTCAACCAGCAAGCTTACCAGTACTTTGAAAAAAAGCAACAATTGCTGGAGATCCAAAACAGCACGAAAACGAATGCCACAATCGATCCTCCTGACCCAGACCTGGCCTTTTTAAGTCCATGAATTCTGTTCAGAAGTGGCGTTTCAAAATTGGGATTTTGAATTTAGCCGAGCAAATACTATCCTTAACCATTCCTGAAACCTCTACTATCCCAATGGATAGTTCTCAATCTTGGATTGAAGATTCGATAAATAGAAACCTAATTCAGTACCGCACAGGAACACGGATGAATTTCATTTGAGTAAATTTATACTTTTTTTTGTTTTAGATTAAACAGAAATAAATTCACTTAAATATATTTTCTTCAACTTACCTCAGGTTGTTAATAACAACCTTTCTTCTGAACTGAGAAGTTCTCTTCAATTTGTAGGTTTCTTCTCAATATTAACACTTACTAAACCCTTACTAGTATTTTATAAAAACATTGAACAGACATTCGATAGAAACTTTGAAAATGTTCAGGGTACATATTGAGCTCCCGCATAACATTAAACGAAACATTAGTTTTTTCTTTATCTAACCACAAGGGATGTATTCAGTAACTCCTTTGCCTTTGAATGTTAGCTAAATTTACGAGGTTCAACATATCTTGATCATCTTCGTACGTAACAAATAAATGAAAATAATCACATTGAATCCCTTTTTATGTGAAGTGTGCGTGCCACGTCCGCTCCATTCCAGCATCATGCCAGTCCTACACCACCGCCATACGCCCGTTCTGTGTGAATTGCGCCTTAGACAGACCCATTTAAATGTCATTGATCACATACAATTTTTGAACGTTAACCAAACGTGTGTGCCAGTGGAAATAAAAAAGAATTTATTAATCCTGGCAGTCCTAATAAGGATAATGGAAAAAATATTATCAAATTATTGCATTGTCATCGGTCGTTGATACGTGTGCAAAGTTTTAAGTTGATCAGACTTTTAGAAACCAGTGAAAATTAAGCTCAAAAATTCTGTTACATTAATACATAGATACAACCCGAGCTAATTAAAGCGTGGTAAAAACCAAAAAATCAAATGGAATGGTATGACTTTTTTTATGAAAAAGTGGATGTTATCTAGGAAATTTACCGCGCGATCCTTGGCGTTCACAGATCCATTAATCTCATTTTCCCTATATTTGAGGTTAGGGACGAGATTTTTTGAAAAATCGGTTTTCACTGGCATTTCAATTAGCTACTACTTCTACTACATCATTCCATTTGATTTTTTTAGGATTTTGGGTCATGGTGTCACAGCTAGCCCTCTGGCAGATGCACTTTTTAATGGTACCAAATTTGTCAAAATCAGTCAAACCCTTAGAAAGAAGAAATTAAAGCAGGTTATTGCAAAAACAATTATACTCCGACCACCATCTTTAGTTTTAAAATAACTGATTTATTTTACGAAAATGATAACATACATAAACTAGTTCTCTTTAAAAATTTAGCCCACCAGAGATTCACCCCATTTTTTTTTTTACTTTTAAGTCATACGACGAACGGCTCCCGACATATGGCCGACAAACAGTCTTATTGGGTCATCCGATATATTTTATTTACTTCTTGTATTTGATTTAATAAATACATTTAATTTTTTTTATTTAATTAATTACTTAGATTAAATATTTCCTGCGTTCTATTAAGAAAATATGATTTAGTTTGAATTTTTAGATTTCTTTGATGATTTGGTTTTCTCTCCTGGATTACCTGAATATTACTTGCATTCTCACCTTCATCAATCAGCACTTTGCATCTACTGTAGAATATTTTTCACTACCTCTTACCATACGCGCTCTGCCTCCAATTGCTTTTTATTCTTTTGACGTCGTCGGCCAAAAACTGCACTGGGAAGAGAAGGGTATAAATATAGATGGTTAACATCTAATAAATCTATAAATCTGCATCTTGATCTGCGCTTTACAGACGATATAATACTACTATCAGAAAATCTAAAAGATATCGGGCAGATCTTGAAGGAAATAGGCCCTAAGATGATTGAAAAACCAACTTTTCAAAACCGTAACACATAAGAAGTCTGGTTCCGGTGAAAGTTTGGCTGTTGGTGGCTTATCTGAGAAATCGCACCGCTGAATAGAAATGGGCAGCGATGCGGAATTGGAACTGTCTGTCATGCTGTCTGAGACTGGCACACATCAAAAAGAGTAAGCAAAATGTGACTCCAATCCAACTTTTACTGGATATAAACAATAGTAACAACCGAAAAACCCAGAATTTACTACTGATTTTCATAAAAGCACAATGCCTGCACCTGCAGTAATTTTGTATCAGCAAAATCATCAAGCAGAGATCCTAAAGAAGGAGGCTCTATGATCTATCAGAAAGCCTCCTCTGATGACCAGCTTCTCTTAGGGAATCCACTGATAACAAAGGAAATCTAAAGACTGCAATATTAAGGCAGTCGTATTTTTGTCTACACGATACAGCGCAAAAAGAAAGAGGGACTTGATTATCTTAAATGTTGTGAATTAGGCGATGACTGCATATGTGAAAAACTGCAGACAAAAAAATATAAAACACAGGGCATCCTTTAGACTTATTGTACCACAGAGTGCTGTTAACCAATGTCTTTGCACAACATTATGGCCCAAGTATGTTATCATAAACGATTTTGTGAACATTTAACACCATTAAATGGTAAGAGCAGTAATAGGAGCCTTGAGAAGATCAGGCGTAATTCTCTATATATAAATGTGAGATCGATCTGGCAAAAGGTGGTCAGCTTGAAGCATTCATAGAGGACAAAGATATCGATATAGGATGCATCTCAGAACACTGGCTATATCAAACGGAAGCTATACTCTATTTCAGAAGTGTGTAGAGTAATAAAACCTCATTAGGTATGCAAAAGTGGTACCTGGTGATCCACCAATATTTTATGCCACTACCTTAGTTGGGTATTAGTTTCAATGTAAAATTCTTTCTTTTCGTTGATTGCAGGTAGTGCCACCCGGTTTTAGGTCAATTTATGAGTTTTGCCCATTGTTACCCACTGATAAACATTGAAAACGGTTCGCCAAAGGCGTGCAACTGGGACTTGTTTTTTACCTTATAATTAATGTACTTAAATGCTATTTTATTTTAGAAAGTTACTTTTGTTTAAATGGAATAATATATTTTTTTCACAAATTTATTGAACATAATATGTAGAGTAAAAGAGTTGAAAATGTCACTTTTGGATCTGGCACTTTTTGAACAGTGTATAACAATTTTAAATTATAATAGATTGTAGTCTTCTTCGTCATCTGACGAACTGTCATCACCTCTTGACATTATAATTAAAGGATCGACTGTCTGATCGATGAGGTTGTCAAGATCCCACATTTTGTCCTCTTGCTTAATTACATGCTGGACTGCTTTTCGCCAATTCTCTGGTGTCGCTTCCGTAATGGCTTGATCAAACAGTAGCTTAACATCTTTCATTTTAAAAGTCGTGTTTTGTCTTGCTACAAATCCTTTTACCTGCGCCCATATCAGTTCTATAGGATTTAATTCGCAATGATATGGCGGTAAGCGCAGTACAGTTATATTATATTTTTCGGCTATATCTTCCACGGCGATTTCATGAAACGAGTTTTGTGTAAGTTTGCTATTGCCAGCAGTTCTTTTTTTATTAAATTTGCTTCAAACGCAATACCTTTTGCAGTCAGCCAATCGATAATTTCTTGCTTTCTTCAACTTGAAGTTGGCGTCTTCTCTATTCGCCGTGAAAGATAGCTTGCGTTATCCATAACCACCACCGAATTAGCCGGAAGAAATTTTATCATTTCACCAAAATAGTCCTCGAAAACGTCTGAGTTCATGTCTTCATGGTAATCTCCTGTGCGAGTCGACTCAAAGGTTAGCAGACCTTCTTTTAAAAATCCCTCTTCGCTTCCAATATGTGTGATTATAAGTCTTTTTCCTTTTCCCGAAGGTACTTTAATACCCGTAGACAGGCCTTGCTTGGCGAGCACTGGTTATATTTTTGTCTTGCCACATTTTTTGGACTATATAACCTTCGTTAATCCACGTCTCATCAAGATAAAAAACTTTCTTTTGCTCTCTGCGGTACTGCTCGATACTTCTCAAGTATTGTCGTCTCCAACAAACAATTTCGTCGCTCTCCAGTAAAAGTGCTTTGCGGTTATGCTTTTTCCAGGCAAAATCCATATTTTTTAAGTTTTCCATAAAAGTTTTCTACTTATCAACGGAATACTGTCATCTCGGCCAAGCTCCATTAAAATTTTGTCTAGGGTGGGTATTTCCTTTTTAAAATAAAAAGAGTGAACTTTTCTTCGAATTATACATTTAGCATTTTCATCAAGGACTTTTGTAGGTCGTCCTGGCTTTTGCTTGGGAGATTCCACTTAACCTGCTACTTTTCTTTCCCGCAACAATTTGAAAATGGTGGACTTTCCAATTCCACTCATTCGAGAACATTTTTCAACAATTTCTTGCACAGTAAAAATAGGGTAATCGTGTTTTATGCAATCATATACATTTAAAATAATAACTTTTTCACTCAGCGATAGTGGAGAATTTTTAGTACATCTTTTCGTTGGACTGAATACCTCCATTTTTTAAATATTGGGATAATAATATTGTGATTACACTACAGCGTAGCAGTGACTACTAACGTTTAAAATATGATTTAAAAGTATTTATAGTCTGTATATATTACCTGACCCCATTTTTCCATGTTACAAAGCGTTAAAAGATAGGTACCTATACAAAAGGATTAAAAGTATTTATTTAGTATTTAATCTCTTTCAAAATAAAGGCATTTAATCCGTGAAAATTAAATTCATAAATATTATAAGTACCTGCGCCTATGAACTACCACGAAATGTAGCCAAACAGAACGGAATTCCCCAGTTTATTGCTCTATACACTTCTGAAATAGAGTATAGAAATGATCAATTTAACGGAATTAAAGTGGCAGGAAAATTTACAAGGAGTAAAAGTACAAGTGCTGGTTTTATGATCTTCGTTAGAAATACCTTTAGGTAAAAGCCTGTATAAATTCTAATTCTAGTATTAATACGTGTATTAAACATTGTTTCGTCTATATTAATAATTTTAATCAATATATTTTAGCTGGTACTAATATCGTAAAGACAGGTGATTTTAACATCCATTTCAACATAGGCGATCCCGATGCTGTAAGATTTGGAGATACTGCAGAAAGCTTAACAAACCATTTTCCAGGCCTCAAGAATGAAAGCATGTTTGGATAATCTATTTATCCTAGTCCCAGTGTGACTGTGAATACTCTAAAAATGTTATACATGTATCGAATGTATATTCGAATATATCAGGTTATACAAAGATGATTATATTGAGTCTCGTAAACTATGCAGACCGGTAACACAAAGGACTATCTTCCTGTTTTTTAATAAAATATCTAGTATATCCTGGGATTTTATCAACGAATATGTATAAACACTAATGTTAATTAGAAATTTACACAGAAAAATTTTACATTGTAAAATCTGACCAATCATGTCATACATCATGATTTGGCAATCTTAGCGCAATGCGGGAACAACTCAATCTCAATGACAACTTAATTATTACTACTACAAATCTCAATAAGACCATGTGGCAAATAATAGATAGTCCGCCATAGGATCCAAAATATTCAGAAGAAAACCTTGCGTGTCCTAATGATTTTGCAAAATTCCAAATTCAGATATACAGAATATATTTAAACAATGTCGTCAAATCTAAATATGCCTTCTCCTTTAAGGAAGTAAGTTTTAATGATATAATTTTGGACCAGCTAAGCTACAAACGCAGTTGTCACATACATGGCTTTAAGATACGGCTATTCAAAACAAGTCAAGAATGAAATAGTAGTTTTTCTGACAAAATTACCTAATTTATGTTAAAAAATGGGTTTTTAAGGATTCTGGAGAAATGTACATACGGTCATTCAAATGATGAATTTCTTCAATACTGAAAAGATATTCTCCCTATAGCAGTTTAGTTTCAGGAAAAAGAGAAACACAGTTCATGTGAGTGAGATTATCCTAGGTGTACCCGGTATCGTAGGGTCAATTCTTAGGCCTATATTATTTTTAATATATTTCAATGGCCTAATAGCTAAATATCCTATATTTGCTAATGATACCACTGCTTCTCTTGCTGCTGATACATTGGATGAGGCATTGGAGGCTACCAGATTAGCACAGGAAAGAGTTCTGCTTTAACAGGCAATACAGAGAAGATGCAGATGGTAATTTTTTCCCTTCGAGACATAAGGGAGATACGGAGTATCTCGGCAGTGTTATTTTGGGGGTGTGACCTTGGATCTCAAACGGGATCACACCCCCATCGCTCATCATCCCTACGCTCACATCACTGTAGTTTTACAGTGATGTGAGCATGTTGATGCCCTTGCAATAAAACTTGCAAAGATCTTTATCTTCTCGGCTTATTCGGCATATCTCTCAGTGTGTTTAATGTAAGATAATACGTAATAACTAATGTAAGGCGAACAACCTATTTTAAAGTTATCCATTCTCATATTAGCTATGCAATCCGTGCATGGAGGACATTCGACAGGGAAACATAGAGTTTTTAGATTGCAACCGAAGGCTGTTAGGGTGCTATCTGGTTTGGATTATAGAGAGGACTGCAAAAGTGCCTTTATTAATCTAAAGATTTTAACTGTACCTTGTCTTTATTTATTTGCGTGTCTAGCGTATATCAGGGAAAACTTGGATGTGTTTCCATTTTATCGGTATGTGCACAACTAATACTCGTCCCAGGCACGATTTGGTTCCTGCTTACCGCCGGCGTCACCTCCAAAGATGGCTCAGGGTATTTGGCGACTAAATATTTGGAATACATTACCTGTTAGAATAAGAGAAATTCCAGTCTTTATATTTAAAACTGGTATAAAAAGGTTTCTTACTAATCAAGCTTTCTACTCCCCTGAAGAATATTTTAATTCATATTTTAATTTGTTGTGATAGTCCTGGATCTGTTTTCTATGTAATAGTCTTGTGTATGTTATATTTTAAATTGTAATTTTTATATCATATTAGTTATTAGTTAATATGAAACGTATTATTATAGTCTATTACTTAAGACCTATTTGTCCACATTATTTGACATTTGTAAACACATACAGTTATATGAATAGACATGAATAAACTATTGATTGATTGAAGCGGTAGAACTTGTGAATAGCTGCGTATACATGGGTCATGAAATAAGAATAACAAAGTACGACAACCAAATCTGTTAACTGAAGAGAAGAAACACTCTCCTGGACCATCTACAGAAGAATGAATGCTATACTATTCATCTGCGGTAACTGTAACCGCGACGAAAGGGGGAAGAAGCCCATAAATACTGTAAAAAGCCTATTTCAAACTTGGTCTCAAGGCATTTTCAGTGGCGCACACTATCAATTAAAAAAATTTTGGATATTTTACCTTTTTACTTTCTTTTACTTTCTACTTACCTGGTTTTTCTATTTTTATAACCAAGAGTAAAAGCACCTATTGTACACCTATATTAATGGACTCAGGAAATTTTTTCTTAACACGATTTAAAGTAAATTTTTTAAGTGTTTTTATTTTCATCATAAAACAAAAAAAATAAACAAAACACAAGTATACATAATAAATAATATATATGTATAATAATAAAAATAGTAATCTTACTTAAATTTATACTAATAAACAAAAACAATAAACACAAAAAAATTGTCATTGTTTCTTAGTCATAATCAGGATCAATGTTTTCTTCTTCCGAATGGTCTAACTTATCAGAGCTAGCATCACCTTCATCATCATCCTCTTTTATAACTGAGTTTTCGGCATGTGATACAATGTAGCGACCACTCAAATTAATGTTTTCTGCTATTCTGAATATTCCATTAAAATGTTGACATCTTCTCCAATAAAATCCATTAGTTTTTAATAATCTTCGCAGTGAGTCTTTTTCATATGAAAATTCAATTTTCGCCAGCATCTTTTCTAAAGTTGGTATTACTTTATATTCTGTATAAAATTTCTCAATAATTCTTCTTATTACGCCAAAATTAGTATCATCAATTTTTTTCCAGTACTGATAATCTCCTACGTATTTTTCCTAAAGTCGACAAAGGCTCTGTAGGGTCAAACTCACGTCGATGTTGTACTTCTTTTCTAATTTTAATTATAGTAGATCGGCTTACTTCACAATACATAGCTGGTTGTTCTGTTTTATTTTTTAAGGGTAACTTAAAAGCATGGCACTTTCCTCATCAACAATTTTTATTACATTTGCAATAACCTCACGAGTCTAACCTTTCAAAACTTTATTTTTTAAATGTTCAATATTACTGATTAAAAAACCAGGATACCACACAAAAACTAACATAAACACCAACGAACAAAATTAACGCGATATCACAAGATTATCAATCAATGAAAAATTAAACAGATACTTGCACACTTTTAGAAAAAGATGGGTGGTTTTAAAATAGTAGGTGTGTACCTATGTAGGTAAAAGGCTGCATTGGCAAGTTTTAATTAAAAAAAGCGATTAATAACCCTGTCTCCAAATCATTTACCAATATGAATATAGATCATAAATAATGAGATTAAAATATGTTTGGTTTACCTACTGTTATCAAATTAGCCCTTTAAGATATAACTGGTAAATAATAAAAAGACATCTTAAGAGTTAAAAAGGATACAAAAAGGAATAACGGTAGGCGCAGGTCGTAAATTAATTAATTATTTTATAAATATATAGGTACTAAATTTCCCTTTCCTTGATATTCCAACTATTAAAATTTGCTAATAAATTGATAATTAAACTAATATAATACCTGCATATACATATACCTTAATTGATGGATAATCCCTAGTGGGACGCCAGTGGATCTATTTTTTTCCTTATAACCTATTGAAAACGTTACGGCTCTCACGATATACTCGTAAAAGTTAATTGTTAAACGTTAAAAAAAGCACTGTTATCAGTCCTATTTTTCTTCTTTTAAGATTCAAATAGAATAGGGTTAAAAGTATACATAATATAGCTCAAATTGGCAGCTCGGTTGAACCCAACTATTGCATTCTTAACATTCTTTTGTCGGCTACTGACTCAATAGATGAATAGTACTTAGCGCAAAAATACCAGTACTATAATATCTCTAAATATAGTATCTCTAAAATGGAAAATTTTCAATCAATGCATCTTGCCCGTGTTGACCTACGGGACGGAAACTTCAACCTTACTAACTACCGCCTTTGCCGAGAAACTGAGAACAGCCCAACGAAAATTGGAGTTGCCGGATCATATCCGAGACGAAGATCGTCGAAGGAGAACTGATATTACTAATGTTGAATCCCGAATCCCTAGGCGTAAATAAAATTTGTTAAATCCTGTTACTCGAATGATAAATTGCTTGTATAATTGAACTTATATTAGAATTATATACAGTGTAAGTCTGTAACTTAAAGAATAAATTTAGTAGTTCATAAACCTTTTTTTTCTTAAAAAAATCCTGGGACCCCTTCATTAGTAATTTTAGTTGCGCTCTTTTTTTTTGAAAACAAATTAGGTATATAGTATGTTCCAAAAAATATGATATCCTCGATGATTTCTTTAAATAGTAGCCCTAATTTTTTATTTAATATAAACTATAAAATCTGTTTATTTAAACTATATAATACTATTTTATTCAAAGTTTTTTAACAAATGTTTAGAATGTCGCCTATTTACTGTTTAATATTATCCTAAGTGTACTTGAAAATCGTTTTGAACATTTTTGACGATTTCTGCATAATTAATATACAGTGTGTTCCAAAATTAAGTTACATTTTATAATGTTATCGATGTTTTTTTTTAAATGGCTTTTATTGCTTATTTCTAGAAAGTTTTCTAAATTTCTTACTTGAGCGGATAATAACAAATTAATTTTGAGATTTCCATTGGGCGCAGATTTATGAGAAATAGTTATTGTTCTAACGTGGCTATCTTTCCGAAACTGATTTTCAGTTTTGCTTACAGTAACTTGCGATATCGGTGGTAACTCTGGATGCATGTTTCTGGATAAGTCCATAACCTCGTTTTGGGTTGTTCGTGTTCTATCTGCGTATCCAATCATCATTAACATTTCAATCTTGTGCTTTTTAGTTAAATTGCGTTTAAATTAAAAAAAAAAGTATCCAAATTTGATTATTCAAATTCAAAATTCAAATTCAAAACAAATTTATTCATCATGAAGGTAAATAAATAATCATATACAAAATTGTCGCTTATTAACCCACCAAATGCATGATAAATAGGACCATGCCTCGATTATAGAGAACCGTTTACACAGGTTCATCATAAGATAGAACCTGTGTGGCATAGCCCTTCAAAAACCTTAAAAGTAAAAAGTAAAAAAAAAAGATTTTCTTAATTAATCGAGACATTCATGTGTTGAGTATCGTATTCAAGTATTTAAGTAAGGCGAAGCAGGCGGGAGTTGTGGATATGCAGGAAAGGTAAATTAATTAATATTTATAACAATAATAACTAGACGGCAATAGAAGATCGAGCGGCTCATCTCTTTTAATTTTTATTATAGATTAAGTATTGTTTTTTTGAGAATCAAGCAGTTTATTACGAATATATTTTTTAAATGCAGTAAACGGAAAACTTTTGCAATTAGCCGGAAGTCCATTCCAAAGTTGAAAGGCGACAAAAACAAAATATTTTTGAAATTTGCTGTTCTATGTTGTGGTATTCTAAATAAATTTATAAATCTAGTGTTATGCTCATGAAGAAAATTTGTAAAATTGTTAGCTAAATATAATGGCTCCCTAGTTTTTATAACTTTATACACGAAAGAATACATGTGATATTTTCTACGATTTTTCATATTTAGAATTAAGCTGTTGTTTAAATAAGAAGAAATGTGACTTATAAATGGAATTTTGTAAGAAAAACGCATACAACAATTCTGAAGTTTTTGTATTGAGTAAGCGGAGTCTTCAGTCAATAAATCCGAATATACCACATCACAATAATCAAATAAGGATACAAGTGTGTTACATGAAAAATATTTAGTTTTAGGAGGTAAATGATGTTTTAAGCCGTAAAGTTTTCTTAAGCGCAATGTATGCAATGTATGCAATTTTGAGCTTATTCTTTATAAGTTTTTGACCTCTCGTAGTACTGGTAGCTGCTCATTACGAATCTTTGCATTTAAAGTTGTTGCTGCATTAAGGCCGTTCTTTCCATCACCCAGAAAAATTAAACATGATTTAGACGAATTTAAGTTCAATTTATGGTCGCAGGAAAAATTATCCATATTTTCTAAATCCTTATTAAATTGTTCTTCTATTATGGGTAGAGTTTCACGTGAAAATGAAGTATACAGCTGGCAATCGTCAGCATATTGTTGTTACATTGAGTACTTTATGCAGGATTTCATATCTGCAGCATACAATGAAAAAAGCAACGACCCCAAAATAGAACCCTGGGGAACACCGGTAGACACAGGATAATAACTTGATTTTTCAATTGTAGAAGGCTTGTTTATTACTACGCAATTCACTCTATTATTAAGATATGACTTAAAGAAATCAATCGCGTTATTCGAAAAACCAAAATAATAAAGCTTTGCTAATAACATTTCGTGGTTTAAAGTATCGAAAGCTCTACTAAAATCCAATAATCCAAGACATGTTATTTCCTTTTTTTCCTCATTTATTCTACAGTTATTAAGAAGGTACTGTACTAGACTCGTGGTAGTGCTAAAGTTCTTTCTAAAAACCATTATAGTAGATCAATTAAAAAGTAAAAGACCTTACACTCAAGACAAGTCTTTTAGCAATGTTAAAATGTATACTTTTACTATTTGAACGAATATAGAATGCCATATTTTTTCCCAATTTATAAAATGCCTTACGAAAAAATTTTTTTTTAAAAAAAGCAATACTCTTAAAATTATGTGGTTCTAAAACTTATTGACAATAATATAATTTACAGTTTTATTCAGTAAAATCAATTGCTTTAATATTTTAAAATAAAAAATAATAATAAATTACAAATTTTGGAAACTACAGGTCACAAAAAATTGAAATTTTACAGTTTTTTGTGTGAGTCGATATGCTGTTTAGAAATACGCAATAAAGACCATTAAAAAAAAGTCGATAACATTATAATATGTATTTTAATTTTGAGACACACTGTATAATAATTTCTGCATAAATCTTTAAAAAAAGATTTTCAAGTAGGGTTAGGATAATATTAAATAGCAAATGAACTACATTTTAAACATTTGTTTGTAACAGCTTTTTGAGAAAAACCGATTTTATAATTTATATTAAATAAAAACAATTATTTATTTTAATTATCATGAAAACAGTTAATCACATAAACTTAAAATTTTGCAGCTATGTATAATTTGGTACAAAATATACAATAAAAAATTAGGGTCCGCATATTTTTTTTAGGAGAAAAAAAAGTATATGAATACTGCATTAAGTAAATTTTATTGCTTACCTTTCAATAATTTATTTTTTATGTTCTAATTTTCTTTTGTGTACTAGATTATGTAAATATTTCTTGTATTCTTGGACTTATTTATATATATTAAGTATATTTTATTGCTTACCATTTTTTTGTTTATTTTTTTTATTCTATTTGATAAGTAAAAAACTATATGATTTTTCTAGGCTAATCGGGTTTTCTCTTCTAGAATACCTGAACTTTATTAAAATTATATTATAGGTGAATTTTTTGTTGCTTACCTGTTATTTATTTATTTTGACGACCCCACAAATACACCATTCACAATTAGTCACAAATATATATTTTAATCATTTTTTGTATTTTATTTAATAAATAAAGTATTTTTAACTTTTGTAAATTTATTTAATTGCTTTGATACTTATGAGTAAAAATACCCAACAACAACCTGTATATATCAATGAAAATGCTATTATAAAATAATGTAAATGCATAATTTAAATGGATACTATAGAGGTCCTTTTAATAATAATTTTGAATCAAAACTGATAAATTTCTACATCTGACCAAAAACTACCTCATTGTTATTAAATTTTACACGCTATTTGATTTTCTATTCTAATTCTTTGGTATTGAATAAATTCCAATTTCAAGCTGAAAGTTAAGACTTACCAAAATCATTTATGTTTCTTCCAGCGCCACCGGAAAAACGCTTTTTATATACCGAAAAAACGCACTCAATTTTCCGGACTCGATCGAACTTTTCTGACTAGAGGGACGCGACGCCCTTGCATTATTTCCCGACAGGAACTGAGATTTTGTCGTTGGTCGACCCACGCGGCTTCAGGGAATTTTCTTTGGGGTGGGGGCAGGTGCCAAAGAGGAATGTTTTTGTTTTGTTCACAGGTAAGAGGTAAACTCACTCACCTGGGATTAATTAAAGTTGATATTCTATCTAATAGGGCTTTTATATAGTTTGTTGTTCAATGTTCTCATCATTAAACTAAAAATATTCATATAAATTTTATTACAATATATTAGTTATACGATTTAATTCAATATATTCTTATACATAAAAAATTTCATTTCAATCATAAAAATATTCTGGATTTTTAAGCTAATCTGGATATCTTTCCTAAATAATTTCAATATTTCTTGTATTTTTAAACTTAAAGGTGAGCATCTATGATGAGAGTTTTCTGTCATGAGTCAAAACTTTTATGTTTCGCAGTGGAAACACTCGAGTTAAAAATTTCATGACACAATATTTCACGAGACATTTGTTTCATAGGCAACTTTCAACGTGTATACACGATATGCGTCTTGTTTCAGATTGCTTTTTGCTGCAGATGAGTTTTGGTGTTCTTTCTGAAACAAAATCGGTATGTGTTTTTGTAAAACAACGAATTTTGATTATTATTCTTAGTTGCTTATATTGTGACAATGAGTGAAGTGATAAATGTAAAAAAAGAATTTATGGGATTGCTCATTAGAGCAATATAAAGACCGGAATATTAGAAAAACCTTGGCTGATGCTATATCAGAAGTTATGGGGATATCTGCTCAAGAGGTTAACGATAAAATTCATAGTCATGTCAATTCCAAAGTATAAATATAAAATGGAAAAAAACTAAAAGCGGTTAATATCTAGAGATATAGAGATCAAACATAGTAGTTTAAATATGTATATTTATATTGCCACGGAACTTCACCTTCCTCTTGAAAACATTTCATAAATTTTTCTTGTATTGTTAACTTGCAATCGCAGTAAGGCTTGAGTCTGTTGTCACCATTCACCTGATTGAATAGTACGAGTACCATTTTCGTTATTTTCAATATCAAACGTGCTATTAGGGCCGTAAAGCTTTCGAGAACGGGTCATTAACATATTATGTAAAACGCATATTTCTGACACTATATAATGGACACTTTTTCTGGTTCTAATTCGAATAATTTTCTTAAAACACGGAACCCAGCTAAGTTCCATTTCTCTTGAAATAGTTGTGAAATTTTTGGGCATTCATCTTCAGTGATTGGTGTCTGGAAATGAGAAAAAACTACGTTAAAAAAATGCAGAAATGTCTAATTAACATGTAAGAAACTATAATATTATAATAATAATATTAATAATAATAATAATAATAATAATAATAATAATAATAATAATAATAATAATAATAATAATAATAATAATAATAATAATAATAAAAATAATAATAATAATAATAATGAATCCTCTCTCCCATATACTTAATCAAAGTCAATATGGATTTACCGTTAAAGGTAACAGGGAAAACCTATATAATACTACACATCTAATGTACATACATGGATGATATCAAAGTCTATGCTGGGACATCAACGCATGTCAACTCATTGCTGCGAACAATTGAAATATTTTCCCACGACATTAAAATGAGCTTTGGTATCGATAAATGCAAAACCCAAACAGTTATCAAAGGTAAACACAATACCAACAACTTTGAATTACAAGATGGTAGTCTCATTCGGGCTATGGAAGGAGGGGAAACTTATAAGTACTTGGGTGTACATCAGTCAGCCCATACAGAGCACAAGAAAATGAAGCAAAACCTCCAAAAGGAATATATCAATCGTCTTAAGCAAATTTTAAAAACTAAACTGAATGGTAAGAACATGATTAAAGCGGTTAATACCTACGCTATGCCTGTCTTAACGTATTCTTTTAAAGTCATTAGATGGACAAAGACTGATATAGAGGAGATTGAGAGGAAGACCAGAACAACCCTCACGACGTTTCGAGCACACCACCCTCAGTCAGCCATCGAAAGACTTACTTTTCCCAGATCCAAGGGTGGCAGAGGACTAACTGATATTTCCTTTCTCTTCAAAAAACAAGTAGCAGATCTTCAGAAATACTTCCTCACTATGAGGGAAACCTCATCTCTTTATAGAGCAGTGGTGCTAGCGGATAACGGATACACAGCCTTGAATCTCCGTGCAGGTATAGCAGAACACATTACTGTAACAAGATCAGAGCACACAGCCATTAAAGTTAACACATGGAAGCAGAAGGCAATACATGGAAAACATCCTCACGAACTTAATGCCTAACATGTCGATTACGAAACATCGAACTACTGGTTGAGTCGTAAATATCTTTTTCCTGAAACTGAAGGCTTTATGATGGCTATACAAGACCAAGTGATTGCTACAAGAAATTACCTTAAGTACATTACTAAAGATGAGAAAGTGATCGACGATCGATGTAGAAAAGGCCTGCGCGTACCGAAGACAATTCAACATATTCAAATTCAAATTCAAATTCAAAAGACTTTTATTACCACTTAAACATTGTACATAGAAAATTACATTTTTTTATTACAAGAATTTACACAATGCTAAGAGTAATGCGGACTGAACTGCGATTATAAAAACAACCGATAACACATACACGAGCTAGCGCGCATGTGCTGCTCAGACCGTTAAAACATACTAACCTAATTACAACTAAAAGAAGAATAAAGACTTTCCCAATTATAATTATTAAGAAAATAAGTCATTAAACCCTAAAAACATATAAAAGATAAAAACAAAAAAAATATAGTGTAATAATTTACTATATCAATTACATTAATATAGGTACCATCTGTGCAATAGACAGAGAGGAGGAAGGGCGGCAAAAAACACGAGCCGAGGCTGGAAAACCAGGGCAACACGACGCAAAAATGAATAGATATTCCAAAATGAACCATTTAAAATTTTATTTTTATGCCTGCAAGATCAACAAGACCAGTGTTGATTTAAAAAGTAAGAATTCAAAAATAATATGGTTGCAATTAAATAAAAATAATTAAATTATATTTTTAATAAAAATTTGATGGCGTGAATTTGTTAAAATGCCTATGTTAGTTGAGAATCGAGAAAAATTTCTTTAACATATGCAATAAATTTCTTTGGTGAACTATTTTTAATGTAATCCGGTAACCTGTTCCACATATGAATGCCTACATACTGGAATGATTTTTTAAAACCTGATGTTCGATGAAATGGAATTCTAATTAAGTTTGGATTTCTTACATTGTGTGTATATAATCATGGTGATAAAATAAGTCTCTTAAATTGGCGGCTGACCTGATTTAATTATTTTGTAAATTAAATTATACATATGACACTTCCTTCTATTTCTCATATTTAATATAAAATGTGAATTTAGATAAGGAGTAATGTGGTCTCTATACGATATATTAAAGGAAAAACGCATACAACTATTTTGCAGTTTTTGCACCGTCCTTGACAGAGATACGGTTAGTGAGTCGCCATACACAATGTCCGCATAATCCACCAAAGACAGTACAAGCGAATTGCAAAGCAAATATTTGGATATAACATATAACATCAGGATGCACAACTCTATCAGCTACCGAATATCTGCACCGACATAACTGTGTGGCAAAAATTATTCATCAAGAACTGGCAAAACTTTATCATCTAATTGGCGAAACTTGCCCCTATTACCAGTACAAACCAGAAACCCTACATGAAAATACGACTTTTGCCTCTACTGGGACAGAACTGTTTTGACCGGTAGGACGCTGACTTCAAACAGACCAGATATAATCTTAATAAGCAAAGCCCAAAAGAAAACTTTTCTAATTGACATAGCAGTGCCAAATACCAATAATGTCCTAGAAACGACTCACACTAAACTTGCTAAATACGCAGATCTAGCTCACGAGATAAAATAATAATGGAGGCAAGATAATGTATATATACGCCATCTAGTTATTTCACCCACTGAAATTGTCCCTTTAACACTGTCCACAAACCTCAACGCATTGGGTCTTTCCTCCTGGACGATTGTCTCTATATAGAAATCTGTTATACTGAATACATGCAACATTGTTCGAAAGTTCCTAAATCTACCATAGCAAAATTCATCTTGCCTTTAGGCTGATGAAATTAACAACACCGCTATCAGCGAGGTAAATAAAATAATAATAATAATAATAATAATAATAATAATAATAATAATAATAATAATAATAATAATAATAATAATAATAATAATAATAATAATAATAATAATAATAATAATAATAATAATAATAATAATAATAATATTAATACTAATAATAATAATATTAATAATGAGTTATGTTTCTGACACAATTTTTTTTTTCAATCAATAAAGAAGATATGACTCGCAGAATTACTCATCAGAAGATCAAGGACCTAATCCGTTAAACGATAGATCACACATTCGACAAGATTCTACAGATATATCACCTTTTAACACTCCAATGCCCTCTACATCACGTGCCTTATCACTAGCATCATCTACGACGCAGGACACAAGCAAATCACCGTTAAGGTTTAAAAAAAAGAACAATAAAAAAGACGAACAAGCCTTACTGGACCGCTGTCGTGGAGTTATGTCGAAGACAGCAGATTCCTTCGAAATATTTGGAGACTATGTGGCGGATGAATTGCGTAACATGCATTTAAAAGCACCTGATTTGCAGGGGCATGCAAAACGAGAAATACTGCGAATTATTTTAGACATTCAGTATGAGTCCAGACTAACACAGAATTGTCCTTTGTCTCATTCGCAAATGTCCATTAATAAAATTTCAGATAATTTGCGTGATAATAATTCTTTTTTGCAGTTACAGCTGTCTACTAATTCAGAGCTTCGAACTAGTTATGAAAATTGTCCTCCATTGCAAGTATGGACATTGGTGCCTGTTAATGACATCCCAATCGAAGACACTGTCAATGGAGAGAATGACGACATGGATCTTACAAGATTACAAGTATTACGAGAATTATACATCTACTTTCTTTAAACTGCAAATACTACTTTAATAAATATATGATTTATGGAACTTACGTGTAGGTATTCTTCTTTTACAATATTATAAATTGCTGAGCATACTTCAGGTATTACTCTCGATATAGTATACACTGGTATTCTAAAACAAATACATAAGCGAGTGGTAGCTCGCTCAAAACATTCCGCTCAATCTCCTACAAAAACAAAAATATTTAAAATGAAGTCAAGTCCTCAAAATTCAGAACTATTTACCTGTTGCTAGAAATCAAAGCGTTAGTGCTAGTAGCTCAGCAACTAGAATTGAATTTCGCATGAGTTTATTTTGTTTTTCTATTCCAGGCTTTATTTTGGTAAGTAAATACTAAAAATTACAGCAGACATCCTGAGAAAATTCTTTCAGAACATTCCTCATCTTTTTTTTTCCAATAAATTATTAATTAAGTTATGATTTTCTCTTTGTTTAATACAATCGCGTACCCAAATTTTGTGAAATCTCTTTTTTTAAGCTATTAAGTAATAACAAGCTGCAGCTTTTCCTCTATCGTTTTTGTAGCCATCACAATGCACAAACAACTAAGTCACCGTGAAAACAGCAGAATACTGTACTTCGTCTCTCATGAATCAAAAACATCGAACAATCGCGAATCTACAATTTTTTTACAATACGCACCATGAAACAAGTGGTTAATGAAACAACATTTTCATGACATTTTTATATCATTGTCGATATTTTTATTCTATTTTATAGAGATAGTGTACTCTGGATTGTCATTCAGGTTTAGGTCCAGGCCAGAAAAAACTCCGTTTGGTTTAAACCCCAAATAATTAAAATTATCTACGAATCTTCAAGAAATCCAAAAATGCACTAAAGGTTCCAGAAAATTTTTAATCTGAATTTTATGACATTCAACTTAAAATGTTGTTATTCATCCCAAACTAAATTAAAAATTCTGTTATACACCCCTGACTATCGACATATCCTGTCGGCTCAGTAGTTATGGTAACAATGCCACAAAACTGATTATTTCAATCGAATAATCCAGGTAGAAAGGAATATCAGCCAAACAAGCAAATGACGTATTACCATTTTAACCTATATAAGCTTTTATAGACATAAACAACTTGTAAATAGGTTTAATTTTAAATATTTTTATCAGATCTTACCGTAAGTTACAAATTAGACCAAACATGGAGTCTAAATGGTATTTATTTCCCGGTAAGTTGGCTTGAATGAATTTATTAGAAAAAAAAACAAACTTAATTCCTACAGGTCAAACTCTTGAAAATACCAAAATCTCCGATAGGGTACATGCTTTGCACATAACAAAAACAGGCTGGGATGGGATTACCAAACATTTGGATAGAAAAAAATTAATACAAGAAGCAGCAGATAGAGAAGCGGCTGTAAAAAAATACTTGGACGAAGGGTCCAAAAATATGACGAAGGAATGGGAAAATTCATTAGAGGTAAGCCACCGTTTGCACACATTTGTCCATACACTAATGTTTATTTTAGAATGTGAGACGGCGAAAAGAAGAAGAACGAGTTCGTCTTATTGAAGAAAAAAAAGAAGAGCGGCAAAGAAGATTTTTGGAATTAAGGAAAGAACAGGAAGAAATCAGGGGCAAGTATATGGAAAAAGTTAAAAAACAAATTTTCATGACCACTGGACATGCCAGGTAATAACATTAATTGTTTATCTATATTATATCATTATTCCATTTGGAATCATATTTTATGTTCTTGGATTTTTTTAGTAATTATTAGGTATTCCAGATAATTAGGATAAATATTCATTTTATTTAAAACACTCTCCCGATATTGGCAACGCCGCCAATAGCATGTGTCCTTCGTTATTTCGGAATGACACAAGCGGGCACCTTGCACGACATCTTTGGAGACGCATGGAAGATTAGCGAATCTTCCGGAATCAGCATTCTGCCGAGTATATATGAGGCGCATCGCCACTGGGAAGTCAGTTGACGGTTCAGTGCAGTGTAGTTCGGAATATTGGCTCCATATTTAAATCATAAATCGTAGCCATAACACAGAATAAACGGGAAGAGGAAAGGGAATAAAGTGGACTTGCAGAAGCGGCTTCGTAATGCATTACAACTTTGTTTTTGCTGGTGCAAGGGATATCGATAAAATATTGCATGGTTTGGAAGCTAAATTGCTAGAAAAATCCGCCAGCCTGCAAGTAAAGTTTCAAGAAAATTCCACCAAGATGGTGGCCAAATTTATGGAAAATTCTGCAAAACTGAAAGAAAACTATGCCACGCTAAGACAGAATTAGAATTAGAAGAATTAATACAGAATTAGAATTCTACGCCAGAGTGGAAGAAAAGATTTTGGTGATAAGTAATATTTAAAGAAATGATTAAATTTTGGATAAATCTTCTTCTGTGGAAAAGCGGTCTCTTATTAGTGGAGGACAGAATTCAGAAAATTACATCATTGGACGTCAACACTATTCCCGTGAACTGTCCTGTAGATCTTTAGTAGTGGACAGCAAGAACACAGTTTGTGTTGCAAAAGAAAATGGTTGGAGAAGGCCACTGCTCTTACATTGGCCTTGAGGGGAGATGCTGCTACCATACTGCAAATAATGTCTTCCGAAGAACCAGAAGTGTACGTCTACCCAGTAAGGCATTTAAAGATGTGTTATGGCCAGTCTGAGACCTGGAACATATCCACACGGAGTTGAAAAATCGGTGTGTTAGATAAAAAAATGGGTTGAAAGAATCATGGAATGTTTAGCAGTCCAATCATTCCTGGGTGGACTTTGCGATGGTGAAATGAGCCAGTACTAGCACATCTATTTAAGCTAGTAGATGCAATAATACAGGCTCTTGAGTGTGAAGCTCCCAAAAATACGAGCAAGGACCAAGCTCGTGTTCGGCAAGTAACTCCAGAAGAGGACGACTTTAAGGAATCGGTCAAGCTGATGATTAGGGAGGCAAATGGAGGACTTACTTGCCAGAACCAGAAGTTTGAGCATTGGAAACGTGACAAAATAGCCCACGTAAAAATACACCAAAACTGTGGAAGGTTGATTCTAAGAGATGATTGTCTACCTGTATTCAGCAAGCCGTAGTAAGAAAATCCTGTCCGGAGCATAAGAAACATGCTAAGTTGTTACCATCGTTGCTGATAAAGTAGGGATCATATAAAAGATCAAGAGAAAGATCCCAATTTCTAGGTAGTCCTACCATAGATAAAGGAAGGAAGGAAGGAAGAAGTTGCCATATTGACCACAATAGAACTCCTAATTTTGGAAGATGGACTCTTGATGTGGAAAATGGTTGACCACGACAGCAAAGAGGAACGAAGGCAAATCGTTGTTCTTAAATATTGGATTTCTTAGTTGCTAGAGGAAATCTATAGCGGTGTATCAGGAGGACACCTTGGAGTAACAAAGAGCCAGGGAAAAGTGAGGAAATTAAGTTAATAGCAAGGCAGACATCAGAGGCTGCAGGAAATGTGTTGTATATTCGGCAAGTAATGGTCAGAGAAAGCAGAAGGCTTTAGTTCCTCAGTACAATGTGGATCCTTTTAAAAAGATTGCTATTGACGTTGCCGATTCATTTCCCCAACCAGACGCAGGGAATAAGTACATCGTGGAACGAATTAATACAAATCATATAATTAATAATTAAATTATTACCAATCGGTATTTGGTAATAATAGTCTCTAACCATTAAAGAGACTGGAATAGATTTCTTTATTTGTTTCTGCTAGCTTTGTTTTTTTAGCTTTTTATTTGTTTCTGCTACTTCTTTCTCTTAGTCAGTGAGTTACGTAGACGAATAGATTTCATTCATGATCAAGTGAGTATTTCCGTTCAAGATGCCAACAATTGGATGAAGTCGAAATATACGACAATGGCGACTTGGTTTGGCTCTATGGCCCTAAAGGCCGGAAGGGTCTTCTATGACCAAAACTTCGAAGATCCTGGATGGGCCATACAAAGTGCTGGAAGCCACTAACGTTATCCTTTACAAAATACAAAAACCACCAAGGCGTAAAGTACGATTCATTCACTTTAACCAACCTCCTTAGTTAAAAGTGTCGGCACGGTGTGACCTTTGAAGTGCAGCAAGACCCATTGACTGCGCCACCAGCTAAGTATGCTTAGGTACATTGCGTTGCTAAGAATTTACAGTTGTCTGAAGAAATAACCGAGGTTTTCCTTAGAAAACTCTGAAAAATTCAAGAGCTGCGTCAATTTAACCCCAGGGTCGTGAAGCACGCAAGATAACCGATGAAGAGACTGGTAGAAAGATTTTCTGCCTGGTTACTATAGAGGTTTCACATCAGAATATGGACGCTTGGGACGTTTTGTATTCTTTAAAGAAAATAATTCTTGCTTGCTGAGGATCTAAGAATCCTAGTAATTCCCCAGCTCGCATGTAGACTCAATAACCTGGACTAGAGGTTAATTCGCAACATGTACGAAGGGGTCTTCAGGTCTATAGGCGTGGAAGTTCTGGTGTGCTGCTATATTCCTTAATGTTGTTCTCTAGAGAAAATCGTCAATTGTAATTTCTATAAAACGTCCAGTTGCAAGAGGATATAGACATCCACTATCTTTGGAATCATTTCGGGACCAAATGAGGTTAGGGAGAAGGCAATGTAACGATATTTGTGTAATGAAATTGGAAACGCCGAGAATATCGGCTGTTCTCGGTTCAATTCGGAATATTGGCGCGATATTTAAATCGGACATAAAGAGTAGTAAATAAATACGGTAAAAATTATTATTTTTAATAGTCGTAACTAATGTGTAAATAAATCAGATGACTATTTCCGTGCATCGATTGTTTTAATTTACACCTAACGAATGGTAAAACCGCTACAGTATTTTCCA
The DNA here is from genome assembly GCF_022605725.1 of Anthonomus grandis grandis. NCBI lineage: Eukaryota > Metazoa > Arthropoda > Insecta > Coleoptera > Curculionidae > Anthonomus > Anthonomus grandis. Next base: position 17,030,482 of record NC_065551.1, read on the forward strand.
AAAATTTGAAGTTTTTGTTATTTTTTCCAACCTTTGATTTTATTCAAGTAATTTTAAAATTTATTTAAAGCTAAAGTTATTTTATGCATAATATTTTATTATATGAAGCAGTTCTTTTATAAAGACTTTTTTGTCCTTGGACTTTTTAAGTTATTTATTTCATGTATTTGGAGTCAATTTTCATTTTATCCAAGATATTTGAAGTTTCTTGCAGGAATATAAAGTCATTTCTCTAAAGCAGTCATGGTTTTGAATTTCTCTGAAATTTCAAGTTTTTTCTTAATTATTCAAAGCTGAAGTTTTAAGCTTTTTATTTAATATTCAAAGCAGTTTTTTTTGTTTAGTTAAGACACTTTTTGTGTCATGAACTTTTTAAGTCATTTCTTTGATATTTCATATATTTGGTCAATTTATAAAATATCAATTTTATTTAAGATAGTTGAAGACATCTTAGATTTCTCCCCGGAATTTGACGCCATTTCCATATATTTTAAGTTTTTCCTCGGATATCAGACTTCACTTTTATTCTGTTCAAGTATTTAAGGCGGTTTCCTTCAGATCTTGTTTTTCTTTGGGCTTTTTAAGTAATTTCTTAGTCAATCCACGTATTTTAGATCGTTTTCTATTTTATTGTAGGCTTTTAAATTGAATTTAGATTTTTTTAATTTTTAGTCATTTTTTTGTAGAGATTTAACAAGTGCCTTAGTAATGTCCGAAGTACTTTTCGAAAGACAAAAGCAGCAAGAGTTCCAAAACAAAATTAAAAAACATGAGAAAGAAGAGGATGAAAAATATCTTAAGATCCTACTGGAGAAAGAGAAAAAAGAACTGGAGAAAGATCAAGAGAAGAAGATTAAAAATTTTGAAAAAGAGCAGCAATATGTTAAAGAGCTTAAAAAAATGTAAGTGCAGTAATTTATTAATTTTATATTAAAATATTAATTAGCATTAATTAGAATTAAGGAGAAGGAGGACCTGGAGAGGACTCTAAAGGAAGAGAAAGTTAGGAAAGAAGCACTGGATAATATTGAGGCTGTAAAGGAGATGGAACAGTTAGATGAAATAGTTTTTAAAGAAGTATCTTAACACTTATATAATTATTATTTAATTATATTATTTTCATAGGTATTCTTTTAGAAAATGAAGAGAAAAAAATGTCTTGCGGAACAAAAAAAAATATTTTTACAAAAACAAAAAGAGATACAGCAGCAAAAAGTTAAAGAAGAAAAAGAATTGGATGAAGTAATTGAAATATACAAAGAAGCTAAACATAAAATTGATTGTATGAAAAAAGCCCGAGAAAAAGAGGTAAAACAGCTGAATATTTAATAGCAAGAATTTGTTGTTAATCAATTTTTTTAAGTTACGAGAACAAGAAATCCAAAGACGTGAAAAAATTGCCAAAATGGTCATGACGGAGCAGGAAAATCGTAGTGCAGCCGAAGAAATGACTATTAAAAAAGCGATGGCTGAAAAAGAAGCCATGTAAGAACTTTTTCCATAACTTATCAAATTTATGACACTTTTTTTAAGTGAAATGGAAAAAATCAAGTCCCGTGCGGAGTTTGACGCTAAAATGAAAGAAGAACGTCTAAGAAACCGTGAAGAAGTTTTAGCGAGAGAAGCGGAACAAAAAAGAAATGAGGAAGAAGTGAAAAAATGGGAGCTACTTAATCGGTACAAAACTGACGAGTATATGAAAAAATATGAAGCCAACTGCAAACAAAAGCTTTGGGAGAAAATATTAAACTATCGAAAGGAATTATGCGAGCAAATGGTAAATTTTAATAATAGTTTCTCAAATATGTTTCACACGTTTTATGCAGGTAGAAAACCAATTAGAACAACTAAAAGAGAAAGAAATCGAAAACGCCATGATGATATCAAGTGAAGCGAAAGAGGATGCCAAATTTTTCGAGTATGCCCGTGAAGTGATCGAGTTAGCTAAGAAGAAAGGTCGAAGCACTTACCCCATTGAAAGAGTTATTGTGGTAAGACAAAAATATACAAAAACAAGTTGTTAAATTCAAAATGGAAATTATTTATTTAGAAATACATGAAAGAAACGAATACTGATACAGACCTGATCGGAAAGGACGAACATAACGATCTTTGCAAGAAAAAGCCTGTTTTGGTGAAGAAGAACCCTAAGAATCGCATTTGTCATTGCAATGTGAAAAAATAAATATAAAAGTAAATGTATACATTAAAAGCCATTATTTTATTTCTGGCAATTGAAGCTATTTTTATTTTTCCTGGATTGTTTAAACACTATTTATATACTGAATTTTATTTCTCTTATATTAAAAGATAATTTCCATGATTTATTCTAGGTAGTTAACATATTGTTAGAGTTTTAAAGTACTTTATCATATGTTCCAACTTTTGCAGTAACTTTGAATTTTATTTGAGGCGCTTGAAGCTAGTTTAAAATATTAGTTTTTTCGTAATATTTGCTATAGTACCTTTATCATGGTTTATTTTTTCTAGGTATTTAAGCTCATTTCTATGTTAAAATATTTTTCACTTATTTCTTTTAAGTATTTAAAGTTATTTTTCTAGTTAAGAGTAGTAGTAGTACGTTTTTCTTGGATTGTTTAAATAATTTTTGGCCCATGGCATCTTAAAGTCATTTTTAGTTTCTAAGTTTTTTAGTAATAGTCATCATAATCTTCATCGTGGTTTATTTCTTTTATGTATTTAAAGTAATTTTTTATAAGATTAAGCCTTGCGGAGTATTTTTTAATTTTATTCCTGGCACTTTTGTTTCAGAGTTGTCACAGAGTTACTTTTGTTTTTTTTGGATTTGTTTAGACACTTTTCAACTCCATTAACTTTTATTTACTTAGATACTTAAAATTAAGATCCATGTTATATTAGGCAGTTGACCCCTTGTTGATATTTGCAGTCGCTTCTTTTTAATTCTTTTCAGGTATTTGAGGTAATTTTTTATATATTCCAGCACTCTGGAGTAACTTAACGTATTTTGAGTTGTTGAGTTTGGTTAAGATATATTGATGATGTGTTTGCGGTGTTCGCTAAAAGCAAATGCAATATTGATAATTTTTATAAAAGCAACTCAATAACTATTTTCCATTTATTAAATTTACTTTGGAACAAGTAACCAAATTCCATTCCTAGACACAATTGTCATCAAAAATAATATTCAGTTAATATTTGATATTTATAGAAAAGAAACATTTACTTTTAGATTCATAACTAGAAACTTTAACTATTGTTTTCAAGATAAAATAGCTAGTATGCATTTCTTGGTAGATCGTTTGGTCTCATTTCCTTTAAGTAATAACAGATTTAATAAAGAAAAAGAGAAAAAACAAAATAATTGGTAGGTTCAATGGTTCTAACGATAGGATTATTAAGAAGCTGGTTAATGGACATAAGTTTAAAGTTAATCTTAAAAATTCTAAATAAGGACACTTTCGTTGCAGTACTAAATAATCCTATCCTATATAAGGTTTTTACAGGGTTTCTAAAGACTTCCCAAATAGCAATTTTTCGACGCGACAACGTTACATTGTTACGTTGTCTTAACCGTAGAGACGCCGAAGAACCTCGTTTGACACCAATTTGAAAGAGATTTTTTTGGTTGTCTCAACGTTATGCAGTGACTACCCGTTAACTTTCTAAAGAAGATGGCGATTTAACGGTAAGGCTGGAACGTGATCAAGTTGAGACTCCACCTCCTTTAAAAATACGGATCGCTTGACTTCAACTGCTTTGTAATTTATAGCTTTACATCTTGGAGCAGATTTTTTTTTGACTAGATCTGTTGTTGGTAACACTTCCGCGAAGGAATTATTCAAAGGGATTAATTTTTTACGCAATTCACTTAAAGGCCGGTAGTCATCTGAGTCATATTCCGAATCATCGACGGCAGAGGTCGTCTCCTGGTAATGTCTCTCAGTTACAAGACTTGGGGCAAATGCTTCAATGGGAAGAACATCCTTATCATAAGGGTATATCCCCGTAGCTCGAAAGCCGCTTGTAATATTTCCAATGGACATTGCTTTCTGCCATGTAGGTGTAAAAACTTCAGAGAATCTTTCCCTGTTTAAATCACGTGTAGCATATTTATCCCAGTACTTTAATAATTCATCGTCCCAATAAGCTTCAAATGCTCGAAATATAGCTTTGTTCATCGGCAGAAGCTCATGTATGGTGTTACTCGGCAGACAATATAAGTGAATGTCACGAGCTTCTGCTTTCTCAGCAATGCTAATCTCCAAATGGCATTTAGCCCCATCAAAAATTAAAATTACTGGCGGAGGCGGCATGTACTCATAACTGACTCAATAATAAATAATACATGACTCAATAGAATAGTCTAGCCACTTATCAAACGTTTCTATCGTTATGCTCCCTTTAGGAGTCATCATAACTTTTGAGCCAGTCGGTAAGCCATCTGAGTAGGTTGGCTTCATTCTCTTGTCCTTAAAAAGAATGACAGACGGTATGGCATGTCCGAGAGCATTAGCGCAAGCGACAATAATTGCGTTTTCGGTGTGTTCATGAGAAATGGAATGCACTCGTTTTGCTCCTTTGGCTGCTAGAACGTTTTGTTGGTGGTGAAGAGTCAAGCGACAACCCTTCTCGTCCATATTATAAATTTTTGGTTCTTTATTTTTTAACTGAGTTCACTCCAACCAATCTCCTAGTATTTTGAAATGATCTTCTACGATAAAACGATTTAATTTTTGGGCTCTTACTGGATTCATGAACTGAGATCGACGTTTTGATATTCTCGGATGATTTTTTAGAAAAGTCCTTATCCACTCCCTACCAGCGAGACGTTTTTCCTGATTGAAGCAATCCTTAATTTTCTTTTACTCAACATACCTGAACACAGACCTTCTTAATGCTTTTAGTGTAAGCGGAAAACCTTTATCAGCTAGCCGAATTATTTTATTCTTAAGATCAGTCTCTTCATTATCGATTAAAATTGTTTTTCTACCTAGTTTCTCTTCACGCTTTGTGATTTAATGTGGTTCCTAAGTGTTCTTCTGGGTATTCCACATTTTTGTTCCACCCAGCGCTGAGATTTTCCCTCGTTAATATAATTTAATGCCTCTCTTATCATCTTTTCATCCCAATTTTCCCTTATCCCTCTGCCTTTTTTACCCATCTTCTGTAAAAGAATAAATAAATCTAATGAATACGTGTATTCATGGCGGCAGAAAATAAAGCCCAAGCCTTTTTTCAATGCTTTGCAGAAAATAAGGTCCGGGCCTTATAACCTGTAGCACAATAAAATTTATTTTGAGGTTATGAAACAACAAACAAACCCAACATAAAATGGAACATCAGATACATAGATTATCGTGCATATATAATGAAAAATCTACGTATTATTAAAACAATTTAATTTGCTAACTTACCGGTCGAAATTCTTATAAAATATAGCACAGCGAAACGTGACACCATAGAACAAACCAAGAAGCTCATAATCATAGAACAGAATTACATTTCCGACCACAGTAATACCAAATATTATTAACAGATGGCGATATAAATATTTTAGGCGCTTTCCATCGGGCAAACCAGCGTTGGGCCTTAATATCTGGTGGGCCTTATTACCCCCGCTTACCTTACAAAAAATAAACCCAGTATTTTAAACTTTCAATATGTAAAATTTAATACAAACCTATTCACTGCTATCTTCCGCCACTTCCATTGATTCTACATAATCCATATCAACTTCAGGTAAGCAATAAAAAAAAACTTGCAATGGAAGCAAAAATGCCTTCAACTGCATTTTTGCCTCCATAGCAAGTTTTTTTTGAGTAAGTTGCAGAATATTTAAAGTCGTAATATCTCTTAGTTTTTGAAAGCAACAAAAATAATAAATCCCAATAATTCCAAGGAAAAAATGAATTATCAAAATAAAAATATATATTAAGTAAATTATGTTGAATTAAATATTTTTTCTTCCTCTTATTCTCTCTACCTTTGTTTTTCATCTTCTTCCTAAAACTCTTAACATGTCAAAAAGCTCCCTCTACAGCGAAAAATGCTCAACAGAGACGATCAGGCAATGTAATACCCATTCGCTAACGATGAGGTAACGTTGTTCTTACTGGGTTTTTGATTCGAAAAATTGTACACGCCTGCACGTCGTCGTTTTAAGTGTAAATTACTACTGCTACCATCTATAGTAAAAAATACGTTGTAAAAACAGCAAAGTTTTACAACAGTTGCGATACAGGTGCAATACGTCGAAGTTTGGTGGTCGAAAATAAACGACGTTGCAAAACCAACTAAATTTTGCAATGGAAACAACGTTGCAACTAGTGAAAATAAGAGTAATCTTAACTTAGGTGACTGCAAATTGTTACCTGCGTTAGCGGTATCAAAGTTCGGTCAATCTCTTAGGAAAGCCAAAAGATAAAATAAAAACCGCTGAAAAGTCTGGCATTAACTGTGACGAAATTAACTGTAACGATTGTGATAGGAAGTGCACAGGGCAAACGAGAAGATCAATTAATATCAGATTTAAAGAACATATAGAACTTATGTGAAATATGGACAGTTGAAAAGTCAAGTTTGGCTGAACATGTTTTAAGTACTGGTAACTTTGTACAAATAGATATCTTATAATTATTAAAACCAGTTATTAACAATCAAAAAATAGATGCATACAAGAGTTAAGCAATGTTGACAAATTAAAGAAACCATTTTAAACAGGGATAAAAGTCCAATTCCTTATATTCAATTGTATAGTTTATTTAGTGTTTAAGATTTGTTCAGCCATGCTTCATTGGTTTTTTCGCTTTCTTAAATACATCTTTTTAGTATATAACGCCACTTGTAAGTCCTAGTTTACATTAGTTTTAATCTTCTCCCGAAGATGCTAATATCGTAAGCGCAACACGTGTTGAGAATAAGAAAGAATTTTGCTTAGGGGTAAAACTGTTTTGTAATTTGTGTGTCACACCAAAGATTCCAACCATAGGACTGGCAGCTTTGTTGCCTTGCGAAATGTGTACAAGCAGACTATTAAAAAATGTAATGAGAGTGTGAAGAACAAACTTTTCAATTAGCTAAATGGATCAAGATCGTTCTTGTCGGTAGTAAAAGCAGTTAGTAAACGTTTTTTAACGAGGTAAAAAATACCACAATTGACTAGGGAAGATGAATCTATTGCAATGACCGCAAAGCCAGGCTTGCGGGGTGCCATAAACACATCAAAAAAGGGATTAAGAGGGGAAGAAGGGTTGAGTTTTTTTGGTATTGGTATGGTTTATATGCTGGTCCCACAAGTAAAACGGAAGTAGTGGTCTTTCCAAGTTATAATAATATCCAAATATCTGGGTAAGGCTCGTCACCGTGGCAGATCGCCCGGTATTGCAAAAGTAACGTTTGTGACCGTGTTACGCCCCACGACTATAAGCACAGCTTGGAGTGGACTAAACGAGAGAAGAAGACGGGAGACAAGCACAAACACTAAGAAAGAAAAACAGTAAGCCGAGGGTGAGAGACAAAGAGTAGAAAGAAGAAAAAGCAGTGATACTGCTTTCTCCTACCCAAAAATAGGGAAAGTTATGATTTTAGTCTGATGTCCAGTCTAGGTTTCCAGGATTTAGTTTCAACAGAATTATCGCATGCTATTATATATTGGCATTAACTATTGAGCAAGGATTGCCGAGAGTATCCTGTCTTGATAGTTTGATGACTAGGGAGGTGTAGAGATCTTCTTGCAGGGTGATCAAACTACCCGAGAGATGTTAGCACAAAAACAGCCTTATGCCGATTAGATCCCAAACCACCTACTTTTCACACTAATTTGCGTTTAAGTTTTTTTAAAGTTATTTCGCATATACTTTAGATATTTAGGGTTGATTTTCACTTTACTTCAGGCAGTTAAACATATTTTAAGCTTCTTCTTGACTTTTGCTGTAACTTCCCAGACAATTATTTGTTTCTTCCGTTAATTTAAAATAATTTTCGGTTTTCTGGAGTAACTCTTGATTTTATGCCAGGCATTTCTATTTATTTTAAACGTCTTCCTTATAGACCAGAGGCAAAATTTTTAAAAATCTTTTTTTGTTTATCTTAAACGGTTATTTAATACAGGTAATTAATAAATATTTTATTTTTTTAAATAATATTTATTTAATAAAAAACGATTTAAAATCTATGCTTTGTACATAATGTCTACACGTTATATAATAAAATATAAATAGTATATAGAAAAGAGTATAGAAGTCTTTTAAAAATAAAATAAATATTAATTAAATGTTTTCAAGATATTAAATATTTACAATTAAAAAAATATTTACAGCATAAAATTACGTACGAAATAACAATATATTTTTGGTAACCAATACATATATAATTACAGACTGAGAATCTATAAAAAATGTAGCAAAAGAAATATAGATAATTAATTATTAAATATTTGGTTTTAAATATATGTATAATAAAAAGCCTTTTAAATATTATATTCTTTGGTAAATTAAATATAATGCACTAAACAATATACTAACATATACAGTGAAACTAGTATAACTTATTGTCATCTTAGGCTTTACTACAATTATTATAACTGCAGAATAAGAACATTTTAAAACAAAAAACAACACAATTTCAAATTACTTCTAAAACTATAATATCACAGATAAAACGCAACTCTTTTAAAATCATTCAAAAAGTCACAAGAAAAACACAATAACAAGATTAAAAATAAAAACTTTGGAAGATAAAGAAAATGAGTTAGAAAATGAAAACGAGTGAGGAAAGGAGAAAGAGTTCGATTGGCCACCGCTGGTGGTGACGTCAGTGTGTACGGAGGTAGCTACTGTAAGAGAACTCAGACTTAGCTCGCTAGCTATTCTTGGACTTTTGCTGTTCACCAGGCTGCCTAACTTTTCTGCTTCTCTTACGCAAGCTTCTAACTGAAGTGAAGACGGAGATCTACAATCAAATAGCAAAAATCTATAAATGTATGCCAATTAATCGTATTTTATTACCTCTCGGTAGATTGCACTACAACAAACACATCAGACTCCACAGTGACGTAGCCTCTTATTGTACATTGTGCCACTTGTATCTGTCTATCTAATCCCTTAAGAAAAGACCTTAAATTAACTGCTTCGGTAGATTTGTTTTGTAGAGCATAAAGAGCTCGATCAATTTGTTTTCGACTGTAGAGCAACCGTAGAGCGCCTCCACATAGGGGGCAGCAGGCACCAGGTGGTGTGAGTCCTGTGTACGAAAATCAAACTGATTTAAGATCTTATATCCTATTTAATAACCTTACCCAAGCAATTGTCATCAGGAAGGTGAGGACATTTTACATTGGGACACTGTTTAGATTTCGTCTTTGTCATCAAACCTATTGAGAGACAAGGCCCATCATAGTCCACTGATATCATGTCAGCATGAGCTGCACATTCTGAGCTGTAAGTCCTTCCATTGATACCACATACCTGTGATAATAATAATAATAATAGCATGCATATTATATTAGCTTGCTACAAGATACTTACATGTCCTCTAGATCTGCAATTCTTCAGACAAGGTCCCCGATATGCCAATTTAGCATTATGATGAGCCAGGAGGCAGGAGTTGTAATATTCTTGATTATCTTCATCGCAAACTGGATCGTTTGGTAAGCTGTCACACTCTGCCGAGCCATTTACTTAAAAGATTTATCAGATTAGCGAAAAAATGGCATGGTATGGTATGGTCACTTACTGCATTCATATTGCTTGCAAGATTTATCCATCAATGACAGGCATATCTGTAGTTTTGGAACGCATTTTTGTCCAATTGGACAAATGTTCGTTTTGCATGGGTTTGGACAGGGCGGGCGATCAATGTCTGCATCATTTAAGCCAGCACATCTGAAAAAATCAGTTCATTACTTCTATTACTTATTACTTCCTTATCTTTGAACTGTGTTTCTCCGATGAATGATCAAGTATCTGCCTTACTCAGCAACAAAAGAAAGTTTTTAATTTAATTTTTGCTTGTAACAATAAAACTTTGATAGAAAATGTAAATACTGTAAGGCTCTACCTTTAACACTAAGGGAGAATTCAACTAAAATGGGATGTCAGTATACATACTTTGCCAAACAAGCTGACGGATAAGTAATTCCATTTCTTCCACAAACGGGCATATAGTGAGGAGGGCAATTGCAAGGCAAAGTGGTATAAGCAGTATTTCGTCCACCTACAGCGCTATTTTCACATTGTTTCTTAGTGCAAATGAGTTCTCCGGCAAAGCAACTGCAAGTATTGCAGTCAATGTTGAAAGTTGAACCGTGCAGCTGTTGCTGATTACCTAAAAAAAATAAACAGGTTCAGCAAGATAAATTTTTAAAATCAATCTTAATAGAGATTCTTACCAAGTAGACAAGAGGTTAAAGAAACGTGAAGCAACGGTTGGCACTCTTCGATACGATGCTTATTACATTTGCAAATTTTTAAGGATCCTTTTGGATTGTTTGGGATGGGTATCCGCACGTAGGTGCCATCAGGAACCTAACGAGCAAAGCAAGGTATAAAGAAACCAGGATTTTACTGCTACTTACCATATATTGAGACACTTCTCCCAGTTTGCATCCTGGTTGACAAATATAAGATTTACAGTCCAGTCCTTGGGAACATCCCTTATTTATTAGGCAGACTTCATTCGGTTCGCAAGGATTTGCTTTGCATGGGCTTGAAACCTGACCTGAGGTTAGTGGAAATATAAAAAAAACTTGACGACAAATTCACAGTTTTTTTAAGTTGCTGATGCGTTTAGGTTTGAATTTTGTAAATATTAGCTTCTAAGAAATTATGTTACCTGTTATTCTTGGATAATTATTATTGGAGGGCCTCAAATAGTCATCCACTCTAACACAAGAACTATTTGGATCTTCTGGACTTAGAGTTTCACAAATCCTTTCTGCAGAATAAATCGGGGACAATTTACTCCAGTCTGCGCATTGCTGCAGAATTTCTAGACAAACGTCTCTACAAATCTGATTGGCATGAGCATGCCTAAAAAATATTTTATTCTCATATTTATATTAATAATCAATAGTGCAAATATCGTTACCTAGAGCAAGGTTTAATCTGTAAAGTACATGCCACAGCCTTCCAGATATTCGAACATTTTTCGCCGGGCTTCAGTGGTAAAGTCAATAATCCAGGCATTGTGATATTGTTTTGATTTTGCCATACGGTAACTTCACTCCTAGCTGCTTCATCTGCTTGTGAAGTGCATGATCGAAATAGTTCGGTGGGGCGGTTATTGAAGTTCGTACAGAATGACAGTCCATCGCAGCCAAGTTCACAAGGCTCATCCACTAAAAAAAAAATATATCAGTAATGGCATTAGCACTATTAACTATTAGCACTATTTAAACATTAGCACTATTTAAAATTATGTCTGCTCACTAGCACCAAAATTCTTCATTCCCCTCCTAAAATGAACGAGGAACAAGAAATGGGAGTGTAAACATAATACTACAAAAAGGAACGACTTCGTGTATGACGAGAATTTTTGGCGTATTTTGGCGTATAATTCACTTATGTTGTAATATTGTGTGTCGCGAGTAAGTGTCGCGAGAATACCATCCGGTAACGGGAATGACGGGCAGCATAAGTAGAAGAAAGGAATCGGCAAACTATGTAACGTTTATTTTTTCCCTTTTACTCACATTTTATATCACATATATTTATTGATTCTCCATAATTATTGCTCTCATCCCCACACCATATAACATGAAAAAAAAGGAACTGAAATTTCAAATAACTTTACCTTCATCGATGCAATTTCTTAAAGTCTCTTCGTAGATGCTACTAAGACACTTTAAATGAAAATCATCCCAAGACGTAGACCACGATTTGGTGAAAGTTCTAGAACACAGTCGAGAACATTGAGTTGAATTGGCCCGTTGGCAGCAGTGCCATTTGGCACTGTCCATGCCAACCCGTTCGATTCTCGAGATTTCCATTGAGGTGGCACTTAAGTTCGGTTCGTCCGATGGTGGGGACATAAAGCACTGCCAAAATCTTTCCTAACAAGACAAAATCATAGGTTTTAAAGCCTTTATGGTTAAAAAGTCTAGTTTACCTGCGGTAAAGGTAAACCGCAGTCCCCAAGCTCCAATCCGTCAATCATCTCTTGAAATGTCGTTTTTTCTGATAACACTTCTTTGCATGTTTCTCTACATTTGATATTGTTTGAGATATCACAGCAGTGCATATCTAAATTGGCAAGATAATTAAAGTTTTATGAGGTATAGATTTTAGGTACTGCTGTCATCAAACACTCTACTTACGTTTATGGGTATTTTTGACAGGGGTCACCTTGATAAGGTCCTTGACACATTCGATTACTCTGGGACTGGTTTGCTCACATTCTTCTTTCAGCTTTTGCCTTTGGTATTTATTTGGAGTTAGTTGGCTATGAAATATATCACTGAAAAACAGGTATTGGAAGTTAGTAACAGAATTAAAGGTCAAAATTAAATTATTACAGTACCCCAGAGAAGTTCTGCTCTAAGCGGCTGTAATAATAAATAGTCCTTAAACTTTGTTTTTTTTTGTACACAAAAAAAACTGATTTTGGTTCTGAGCAGTTAAGTTTTACATAGATTTCTATGTGAAACTAATGTTGCCTTGAAGCATACTTCTGCTTATTAAACAAAAATCTTAATAATTGTGAGTCAAAAACCACTTAAAACGTAATTACCTGCAAGCTTCAGCACACTCGTCACTTCTAGCAGCACTGCAACAGTCCTCCCCAGTTTGTTGCTTATCAATGCAAGTGAAAAATGGTATTTCGTCGCTTTGTCTACAGCTACGGCTCAGATCTTCTGCAGATGTAGCAGTAACGCATGCCCTTCTACAGTTTTCGCTGTAGGGTAGTTGACAGCAGGCTCGGCCAGGCCATGAGTCCCCCCTTGAGATATCTATACGGGGAATATAGTGATTTAGATTTTAAAAACGTTTGAAGGTAAGATTAACATTCAAAGTGATGATAATGAAGTTCGAAACGGTAAATGGTAAATACTTCGCGAAAAGAAGCAAAAAGAAATTGAAACAAGTGCATTTTACAGGGTCTAATGAGACGGAAAAAAAAACTATAAGGCGTCTTTTAATTGGTTGAATTCTTCGTTATTGGGCTTCTTTGCTTTTCGCTGACTTTCTTGATCTGGCGATTAACCACCTCCGACGCAAAGTTAAGATTATCGAAGTGGTTATAAAATACATAAACTTTCGATGAAAATCAACAAATTTTCCATATGACCTTTTGCTGTAATTGATATTCAAACTACACATGGAAAAAATCGAATAACTTTAAAAGAAGTAAATAATAAACGGTGACAAATCAAGAATACCAAACGAGGGGCGGTCATGTTCGATATGGCGGACATGTCGCCTGATGGCCATTGTGTTGCCTTAATTTAAATTTTAAATCGCATTTGAAAACAAATAATTCACAGTTGCGTACCGAGCGTGTGTGTTCGTTATGATTAAGTTTTATTTTAGGTTAGATTTATGATGTTTTATGATTTACTGTAAGCACTTTCATAAGATTTTAACTGCAACCTTGACATAAGGAAAATATTACTTGAAAGTGTGTTTTTTAGCATTATTTTGATTATTATCTTTTCTTATGCCAATATTTCTTTTTGCTACTAATGATAATGAAGTTATTTTAAATAAAAAAAATACGGTAACAGTTTGTGTTTAGTTTAATTTTATACTGGATGCACTTACCATTAATAGTGGCGTTAAGGCACTCCCAAAAGGCAATCTAAGTAAAAAAAATAGTAAATAAGTGTAAAGACAATTTTTAAGAAATAAGATATAAATTATAAAAAAGATAAAATATAAAAAATTAAAGTAAGCTTTCCTAGTTTATTGCTTTATTATATTATATAGAATGTTTTAACAATTTTTAGTATAATTTGGATCAGGGTTTTAAAATATAAATTTACAATCTAAGTATATTTAATTCATGCATATTAATCACTGGATATTCTTGGAATAGTTCGGTAATTCGATAAAATAATCTATTCACGTACTTTGATATACAGTGGGTGTCAGCCAAATGGAATAAACGTCATAAGAAATAAATAGAGGTATTTTCGAGAAAATATTCATGACATGTCGATAAGTACTTTTACTTGTTTATTTCTTTAAAAAAAAATTCAGGGCGTGTTATGTAGCTCTGGCCAATATCAACTTTCTTATTTTAAATGCGACACCCTGTATATTACTCAATTTTTGGATTCTTTAAAATATTCTCGATATGACATGTACAATGTCCTATACTAATTTTTAACTGTTTCGAAGAGTAGACAGGTGTTTTCCTATTTATTGCAAAAATTCGTTACAACACACTTAATACTTATTTCCCACTTTAGTTTTGATAATGGAATAGTAAGCACAAACCATTTTAACATACCTTCATACTGATATGAGATAAATTAAAATGTGTTCTTCACTTTGGTTTAAGATGGACAATTATTAGTGGCAGCATGGAGAGGAAATTATTGTCTGTCAGCAATAGCTATTAGTGTCATATTTCACTAACTGCTTATCAGAATAAACGCACAACATACTACAGATGATTGGTTATGGAGATAACACATGGACATAAATGCAAGTTGCTCGCTTATTCCATGAAAAATTTTCCAATTTTACTCCCAAGAAACGATTAGTAAAATAAAAAAAAAATTCAGGGCGTGTTATGTAGCTCTGGCCAATATCAACTTTCTTATTTTAAATGCGACACCCTGTATATTACTCAATTTTTGGATTCTTTAAAATATTCTCGATATGACATGTACAATGTCCTATACTAATTTTTAACTGTTTCGAAGAGTAGACAGGTGTTTTCCTATTTATTGCAAAAATTCGTTACAACACACTTAATACTTATTTCCCACTTTAGTTTTGATAATGGAATAGTAAGCACAAACCATTTTAACATACCTTCATACTGATATGAGATAAATTAAAATGTGTTCTTCACTTTGGTTTAAGATGGACAATTATTAGTGGCAGCATGGAGAGGAAATTATTGTCTGTCAGCAATAGCTATTAGTGTCATATTTCACTAACTGCTTATCAGAATAAACGCACAACATACTACAGATGATTGGTTATGGAGATAACACATGGACATAAATGCAAGTTGCTCGCTTATTCCATGAAAAATTTTCCAATTTTACTCCCAAGAAACGATTAGTAAAATAAAAAAGCAGTTTGGCGAGATTGGAAATATTGGGCATATTAAAAAAGCAGCTGCAAATGTGATAAGGGGTGATACCAAATTGAATATTATGCTCAAGTTTGAGAAAAATCCACAAACTTCTGGTCAAAAAGCAGTGCCAATGTTCGATGTTATCCGTTCATCGATTATTCGTACATTGAAAGAAAATAAAAGGTATCCCTATAAATTGATGCCAACCAGGAACTCATCGAAAACGATTTTAATAGGAGAACGGATTATTATGAACAAATTATGGCAAAGTTAGGTAACAATGAGATCCAATCAGAGCACGTTTTTTTCTGACGAGTGCACTTTTACACTTCTAATCTGTAATCTGCGATTACAGATTTAAAGAAAATCATCAATGGACGAGAAAACAACATAGCCAAAACCCTGAAAAGGTCAATGGTTGGGCAGGAATTATTGGAGATTATATAATAGGTTCATTGTTAATCCATGGCAATTTGAATGGTGATAATTATTTAACACTGCTCCAAAATAATCTCGTGTCAACTTTGACAAACTTATATCCTAATCCAGCGAACCCACAAGGTCCAGCTAATATGGTTACAGCAATATGAAGCACGACCCCATTACCAAATTATTGTTCGGCAGTACCTCAAGCCAATATTTTCCAATCGGTGATAGGGAGACGAGAACCGATGGAATGGCCAGCACGATCCCCTAATCTGGCATCATTAGACTTCTTTTTATGGGGATACGTCAAAAATATTATCTATAAACCTAAACTTCTCGACTTAGTTGACTTAAAAAGATGAATAGTTGCGATTAGGGGGTTGGGTCACACTTGAGATGTTGAGTAATGTTTGAAAAAAATTCTATTTAAGATTAGGATGTTGCCAGAACGTTTCTGGTGAGCATATTGGACATCCCCTACAATGACGTTAATTTTTGTTGTTGTTTAATTAAAAGATAAACAGTATTAAATATCTTTGTATATCTTGAGTGTGTTGTAACGAATTTATATAACCGAATTTTCGTTATCGCATTTAAAATAAAAAAGTTGTTATTAGCACTATTATATGACACACTCTATATATTTTTTGTTGAAAAAATAGGCAGGTAAAAATACTAATCAACGTGTCTGAGCGCTTTTCTTGAAAATGTCACTGTATCTGAAAAATCACATAATAATCTTATTTTCATCAAACTATAAATATATCACAAAGTTTTAGGATAATTTATTATATTTTTTTTTAATTTATTTTTTTAAATATTGGTATTTACTTAATAATTTACGAAATAAAAAATACTGTAAGTTTTTGTTTTCGCATTATTCTTTATTTATGAATCAGTGGTACAAACCATTTTATCCCTAAAACATATCTTCACTCATTACTTCACCATCTCAGATAATAAAAACTCGCAATAAAGCTAAGAAAACAAACAACTAGTATTACAACCTAATAGCGCTCATTAATAATAAACATATGACAGGCATATATCAATCAACTTTTTTTAAATGGTGCTTGTCTTAAAAATATTAGTCTCAGGAAGATCATGAAGTTGTAATGTACCAGTGGAAAATCCTATGCAGGTATTCCTGGTTACTCATCAAGAAAAGCAACGAGTCAGAAAACTTTTTATGCAATCTGCAGTGCAGGAGATGAGTTCCACTATAAGAATATTGAATAAAGTTCCACCGTGAGAACCATAAGGTGCTCATGAGGAAATCTAGGCTCAAGTTTTCTCATTTATTATATAGTTAAGTATGATCGACCCAATCGAAGCCTTAACTGTAAAATCTAAACCTCTCCATGCTGTCATTAATAAATCTTGTATTTTCATATTTCATTGTATTAAAGCATTTTCATTTACTTCAAATTTTAATGTATTGAAGCCCAGTTGAGATGCAGCCAGTGATTTAGTAGAATAAAGTAAATCAGACAAGTGATTCTACTATTACACAAGTCTAGTTAATTAGTAGAGTTACCCTCATTCAGGCGAGTTAGCACAACCGTTTACACGTGGCTGATATTCTAAAGCATGTTGAGAATGCGTAGTTTAGTATGTTATTAAGGTAGTGAAATAAAAAACGACAATGAACTATTTCGTTTTGGCCAAAACCTTCTATGGTCATCACTTTTTTAATTTGTAAATGTTGTTTTTGTCTAATTCAAAAGATACCACTTCTGCGTCCCAAAGGCATTCAGGCTTGAGATGTTCTTCAAGAAATTGAATAGTCGTATCTTGACCACTTAGCGAATATTACAATAATGATCTATATTATTATTTTGGTATTATTCTTGAAATACTACGCCACACACTACACCAAAACTTGCCTTATCAGACTGTATCCAGACGTGTTTAGTTAAAGCACTAGCTGGTCTTCTTTAAGGGCTGTAAACAGAACTATAGAATAAGTTTTTATTTACAAAACTCTACCGCTGATTCGACCTAGGTTCAACGAAACCTGGCAAGAAAATCCTAATATTGTTTGCTTTATAATTATAATCTATTGGGAGAATGAGAAGAAAAATGTCACAAAATTGTTGCAATCAAGCAATTGAAACACATTCAAATATTATTTTTTCATATAATCCGAAATAACTTGATAATAAAAGAGTTTAATAAACTCTGCTTAATGAAAAATGTTTTTTTTTTAAGAATCTGTACTTATAACATGTGTTCAATAGTGCCTGATAAAGGAAGAAACTTAAAATGACCTTAAATGCTTGGAATAAAATTGCAAATTAGTCCAAAATTATGTAACATAGTCATCCTTAATTTTAAATACCTGCAAAAAAAATTATTAGAAAGGATTCTTTCTTGGAACTACTGGATTTATTACTTTAAGGAGGTGATCATAATTGGCTGGTCGTGGACATCCATTCTCTTGGAGTTCTATCTGTCTGCTATCTCTCTTTGTTGAATGATAAGTAGATAGAATGATAAGTAAATATGCGAACTTCCTTCCAGATCGCCGGAAATGCATTTTGTCATTTATTGTGTCAGGGTCTAACGTACCAGTTATTTGTATTTAACTTGTGTTCGTTCTGCCGACCTAAGGCGGTAGACGAATATATGTTCAGCCGTATCAGTGCTGCCACAATAAGAGTATTGCCTATTTGACTTAAGTTAGTAGTTGCATCTCTTTTACCGTATTTCCTTTCTACCCTTGGTCTTACGTTGGGCATTAGGCTTTTGGTTCAACCTGTTGTACCATAGTCGTGATTTTTCTAGCCATTGATGGGACATAAGTTCTTCATCAGCTACATTTATGACCTCTTTTCCCTCTCTCTCTCTATTTGAGCCCCTTTGTCTTGCTAGCAAGTGTATTGGAGGCGTTCTTGCTACTACCACCAGTACCTTTCTTGGTGTTGTCTTATACACGCAAATTTTTCCAATTGTAGTTCTTCTTTGTATACTAATGAGGGCTTTTCTGCGGGTCTCTTCGAGGCCAGTATTTTCGACATTTTTCGCGTGCTCCATACGTTTTTGGCATTAAGCGACTTAAGTTGTTTAGGGGCTGTTTTAGCTTATTTGCTATTTTAGCACTGACTTTAATATGGTTTGCAAAGGTGATTGTGACTCTAAATGACATATTCAGTGACTTACATTTACAGTCACAGAAATGGTCTTGGTTCTACAAATAGGTGGAAAAATCGATAAATTAGTTCGATGAATATATCGGTAGGGTGGATTGGACCTACAGCACCCAGATTTTTGAATTTATTACATACTAAATAAATAAATACGAATTTTTCTAATAGTGCCCATAGAAGCCAAGATATCGACCTCCAAAGTTTAAAATTTATCATTTTTCGGGTATCCGTGTCGAATTTTTTCACTGAAAATTGATTTTTGTCGAATTTGAACTTACCACACCAGCGGTTTATTCCCGTCACCTACATCACGAAAACACTGGGTTATAATGGGATTCGAGCAGAACTAAGTGAATTAGAGCACTTTGAAAATTCAGAAAAAAAAGTCAATTTCTCACGATTTTTTTGAGCCCAAAAATGGGCATTTAAAAAGGGAGATTTCGGCTAATAAGAGAGCTACGACCTTGCAGATAGTCTCGTTGGATTCAGAAGGACAAAACTAAGAAAAAACCGTTACAAGTAATTGTTGATTATTAATTTAAATATTAAAAATACAATTTACAAGAAATCAATGAAAACTAATATTACATGATTTTTTTCAAAATATTCTTTTTAAAATAGGCTCATATCAGATTAATATTGATTTATTTTAAAAAAGGTATAGTAAATATATAGAATCATCGAACCAAAATCAATGAGTAACTTATTATTCGGATAAGTTATATAGGCCTAAAATTGGTTATATGATTGTTCTAGTGACAATAAACAACCGGCGAGAAAGCAACTAAAATGAATGAAAACTTTGTTGTGAGTCACATTTAAAATTATTGATTAATTATCATAGTGATAATAATGGACCAGCAACTCAAAATCCATATGCAGATATTCACTTATCAGTCAATTAATTTGTTAATTATCACTATGATTTAAGAAGATCATCATTTTAAAATAAATGAAAGTGTTAAGGTGCTGATATTCTTGTCAAATTAAAATATACTTATTATAATTAAGTATTGATTTTATAATTAAGTATAGATTAAGTTTTAATTTTTATAATTAAGTATTGATTTTTGAAGTGAATTTAAAGGGCCATAGATATTAAATTAATTTTAAGCAAGTTTTCTTGCACTAAATTGCTTGATTGATCAAATAGCTTTATAAATTCTAAATTTAAAGAATCAACCTATCCACCCCTCTTCAACACATTGTTACAATCTGAGATGAGGAATGGTAGAAAGAATGCTACAATAAGGAAATTTAAAATATTGTTTAAGCATTATTTATTTATTCCAGGCATTCGAAATTATGCTCAATCAATTTAATACTAGTAAAGAGAACCTTGAGGTCTTCTATTTCTCAGAAATAAGACAATTTCTGGATATATTTCAAAGTGACTTGAAAACATGGAAAATGGTTTTCCAAAAATCTGAGCCACCGAATACTTATCAACATATAGTGTTTGGATAACATCATAAATTGTCGCTGAAAGAAATTTAAAATAACTTTAAAAGAGGAAAATAAAATTGAAATATAATTCAAAAATATGAAATATATTATAAGGAATTACTTTAAATGCCTAAAAGATAAATTCAAATAATAATAAAAATAAAAAAAAAAATTGAAAATACTCCTATAAACGGTTTATAAATAGTGGATAATAGTTCGATTTAAAGCCTGGTAAAAACCAACCAATAAATATCCAAAAATTTCTTAAAAACATACTAGCGAATCCTAGATATGTTATATACGTGTTCCTGTCCCTTGATCGGAATAGAAAATTATTATACCTAGTGAATTAAGAATATAAAATTCGAATCTAGAAAAAAGTAGGAAATACATTAACGTTTATGACATAATAATTATACTAGTTGAATAAGTCCATATTTTGTAGGAGAATGTGTATATAAAGATTACAAATAGGGGAAGTCTTTATCTCCAAGAAAAATGCATGTAGGTCACTTAGGTAAATGTATTATGCATTTCGGCTGTGTAAACAGCCATCATCAGATACTTAAATAAAATACAGGTAATCCAAGACAGTTTTAAAAAAGAGCTTATTCGCTATAACAATACAGATTTAGAAATTACCAGAAAATTACAAAAAACATATATTTACGGACTTGGTAAGCTAGAGTTAGTCTTTTTATTTCAGGGTTACAATTGGACTTGTTGGAAGCATTTGAAATAAATAGGGTCATAAACTCCCCAGACTGCACATACATTAATGAGCAAATTAAGTTTGACAGTTTACGCTTTTTTGATTCAATTAGCTCTAGAAAATAACTTTTACCGTTATTGTTTTTAACTCTTTCATCTTATAACACTTGTATTAATCAAAATTTAGAATCTTTTCTTTAATGCAACGCTAACATACAATAGTTCCTTATAGTACCTTCTTTTAATATGTAGAAATTTGTATCGTCCTAAGTATAAATTTTATATTTTGAATCGTAGATGTCCTTATTGTAATATGTGTTTAATTTTAATTCTTTTATTTATTTTTTTTTTTTTTTGCCGATAACGGGTAATTTTTGTTTTATTTGGTGAACGTATATATTTTTTGTAATATTCTGGTAAGTTTTAAATCTGTATTGTTATAGCGAATAAGCTCTTTTTTAAAACTGTCTTGAATTACCTGTATTTTATTTTAGTATCTGATGATAGCTGTTTACACAGCCGAAATGCATAATACATTTACCTGTGACCTATTTGTAATCCTTAATAATTATACCACGCCGCATCGGTAACACTCGTCTAACATGAATTAAAAGATATTAAACATTATTTATTACTAGAAAAAAAAATTTACCAGTGGCGTCCGTAAGGGGTCTATCGTAAATATTTTTTTTTTAATTTTTTAAATCCTTGTTTAGCTTTTAGCAAATTTGCATTCTTGAGTTTTCTATATTTGATGCCCTGTTTTTGCATAAATAATTTTTTTTTTGAGAACACTTATTTTAATTAAGAAGCATATTATCGCAACGTATTTTACTAATATTAAAAGGTTACTAATATTAAAAGAAACAAAAACAAGTTTAGATTAGGGATAATACTTAATTCAATTAATTTATAAATTAATTCATTTTCAAACAATAAACTTAAAAAAACTAATTACAGTCATAAAGTTTTTTATACAAAAAATTATCATTTTTATACATATAAATTTAATTAATAAATAAATTCATATAATTTTTGCTTTTAACTAACTATTTTGAATATTTAATAAAAACGAGTTTTAGGAATTTAAAAGTTTATTTGTGATAGTATGAATGAATTTAAGAAGAACTTTGACTTAACTTTAAGTCTATCTATCTATCTCTCAAACCTAAGAAATTTCAGTTTAAATTATCATAGCATGAGTTTCACATTGAATTCACTAAGAAAAAGTATCATTAATTACCAAATTTGTATTAATTAAATACTAGTTTAAGAGACATAAATTTAAATAATTAAGTAGCTTTTATTAATTGTAAATTTTAATATTTAAAAATCAATTTTGTTACTAAAATATTAAAAAATTATTGCATACATTTTCTTTAGGTTTCTTCTAAAAGTGGATTAATACAAAGTAAAAGTATAAATATTTTATTGTATTTATATTGATAAATTTTACTAAAAAATAAAAGAAAACAATCAGTTAATAAAACTTCCACATTGAATAGATAAAATAATTTAATTAACTATAATTTTTTCATTAAATATATATTTTAATTAATTAAATACTAACTTGAGAAATCTAAACTCAATTAAATAATCACTGTTTAATAATAGAAACATAACAACAGAAAGTCATTTAGATTTTTGCTGGAACAACAAATTGCCCCCATATAACTCATTCTAAAAAATGAAATTAATTAAATTACAATCTCTCCTAATTTCAAACTTAAATTACCTGGACATTTCTTTAATAAAAAAAAAATTAATTGCGAAAATCTTTTAAAAGACCGTGATCTTATTCTCAAAATAAAAAATCAACAAATATTTAAAATTAATTAAAAAATAAAATAAGTTGATAAACAACTTGTATTTGTTATAAGGTTTAAGTAATTAAAAGCCGGAATTCGTGACAAAATAAAAAACAAAACAAACCTAA
Source organism: Anthonomus grandis grandis (assembly GCF_022605725.1). Lineage (NCBI taxonomy): Eukaryota > Metazoa > Arthropoda > Insecta > Coleoptera > Curculionidae > Anthonomus > Anthonomus grandis. The sequence goes on from NC_065551.1 coordinate 17,053,381, forward strand.
GAAATGTCCATCAACTATGTCAGTTTTAATTAAACAAAAAGCTTAAAAAATCTAAAGATCAATTAATCAAAATATTTAGAATTCACTAGAAAACAAAAATCCAAAATTATCAGCTTTTCATGAATTAAATGTCAGCCTAAGCTATCTAAACTTAATTAATTAAGAAAATTTTACTACCAATAAATATCCAAGAATTACTTAAAAATACATTAGAGAGTCCTAGAGAATATTCCTGTCCTTTGATCGGAATAGAAAACTATTATACCTAGTGAATTAGGAATACAAAATTATCTGAAAAGGCAATTTAATGATAAATTTTAAAGATATTTTCTACGAAATATAGGTTTGTTATAGGGCCCACTTACCAATCCAGTCTTTAAAACCTGGGTCAAGTATATAATTTATTCTTGTCTCTCTAAAGGATATTTAGATAATATTCTTTACTTAAAAATTAAAATAAACCATCAAGACGCCCATTTCAAGGGTTTTAAAGCAGATCAAAAGACTCCCTCATTTGTCACACGTTGACGTGCATGACCGACATAAAACTCTGCTCTGTCACATCTGGCAAATCGTTTTTCTCAACCGACACTAAATCTGGTCGATTCTTCGGCTTTAAAATTATCCAATTTGATAGGTTTAAGTGTTAAATTTATTAGGCCCCTTTTAAAATATTATTTTTGAGACATAAGAGGAGATTTTTTCAAGTTGGTCTAAGTGCTTCGAGTGTTTAAATTAATGCAATTCTCAGAAAAAAAAAATACATGAAATTTTTAAATTAAAATATTTGATGTTTTATCTTGATTTACACTCGTATTGGTGCGGCTATATATCAGGTTTTTAACGGGTTCCAGGAACGTTTTAATGAGTAGAAAGGCGATTTTGGTTGTTTTTGTAACTGTTTTTAACACTTACCAGCTGAGGTGAACAATATGATTCTACTTGTAGTATCGTGCTGTTTCTTCTTTCTAAGTCTCCAGCTAACACTACTAATGATATCTGTAAAAAAAAGAGCCTATTATAAAGCAATCGGATGAAAAAATGGTCAAATTGCTGGCTTTGTGTCATTTTCAACTTTAGGTGCCCACCCAACATTTCTAATATATCGCCTTTCACAGGACGTAAAACGTAAGAAATCCGTGTGTGTACATTATGACAGTGAGAAACGCATAAATTCACGACGATATCCTCGGAAATTAAAACAGAGACAACCCTGTTAAATATTAATGAAATGAGTAGAAAAGACAGTGCAACTCGTATAAGTGCATTAAAATGCACACTGGCCTTTGTCGTGCCATCAATATGGCTGTCTTGTACTTCCCTCTTGCGTGGTAAAACGTTCTTTACCGATGAAAAGACCCCTTTTGAATTGGTAATTTCAAATGTCATCGTTTCCATGGGTCTATGCGATACTACAAAGATGAAAATCTATAATAAATTATACATATTTATATCATTTTTTAAAATCAAAAATTACATTCAAACCCACGAAGGTATTTAAGGATATCCTACACGTTCTCAAATACGTATGTTAAAATAAACTTGTCATCTGATATCCAACGTAGTTTACCTGTAGATCACATTTAACTCGAAAGCTAAAACTCCTTTTTAACTGTGTGATTTAGAGGTGAAGATTTTATCCGCATCCAATAAAAATGGAATCATTTGCTACAAGCTCGGTAACTTTATCAGCTATAAAGTAAGGAAGTTGTAGTGATCAATCTCTCCGCGCCATCTGATTTTAAAATAACTCTTTTCGGGCCAGTGCATTTATAAAATGTGTCTATTTAAATTCTTTGGGGTTATGGAGGATTTTCTCATGTCGTTTTGTCACATGTGCTTGGTGTAATATTTTTATACTTATTATTTGTCATTTGGCACAGTTTTATGATAATATAACCATTTTTAATTTATGCATAAACGTCTTTTAATTATTTAGCGGTAAATTTATAATTTTACCGAATTTAGGAAATTCACAGTTAGAAAATAGAAGTAATTAATAACCTGATAGTAAATTTTAATTAACTAAAAGTCAACACTAGTATCTCGCAAAGGGTAAATTACTATAAAAAATAAATGTTGATATTATGCAACTCCTTATTTTCGCATACATAATAAAATGTTTACTAATTGTACATTTTTTAAGAAGTAAACTCAAATAATTAACAGACTTATACAAATTATATATTTTAATTAATTAAATAAAAATTAATTTTTCTAAATATTAGGTAGAAGTAAATTTACAAATTTTTTTCAAAAAAATTATTTTAAAAAGTGTTTATATTTCGCGGCCTCATTCACGTAATAAAAAATCAATTTATGTAGGTTTAATGAGAAATTGATTAACTAGCAATCAAACCTGTAATGGTTGTAATTATAATATTAATAAAAAGTGTAATGTTTAAAGGTTGTTTACAGAAAGCAAAAAAAAAAAATCGTACTTAGTTTACACGTATGTGATACAAAACATTAATATTCTTATTAAATAAGGAAATGTTGAAATGTTTATGTTTTAATTAATTACAATTTTTTTTAGGGAAAAAGACATATTATATGAAGTTTCAAGAGATAATTCGTGATTCTGTTTAAAAAATACCTACATATTGTGGTTTTCTTAGAAAATAAAAATAAACGTAATTAACAAATTTCTTTCAATTGTAAATGCTAATTTTTTAAAACCAGCTTTGATGCCTATGTGAAAAGTACTATTGTAAAATTTGTGCCTAAAAATGTACATATTATTAAAATTTATAAGAAACAAAAGTAAACAGTAAATTAACAAAACTTTTAATCAGCTTAATTAATTGAGCAACAATATCATGTCATTTAGATTTTTGCTTTAAAATAAATTCATTAACAAATCTATTGCAAACTTTAATCACCTAAGTTTCTTTGGTTAAAAAAATTAATAAAATTATTCAAAAAAGTTTTTAAAACTTGTGACTTTATTCTTGTAATAAAAAGTCAAAACATATTTAAGATTAATTAAAATCTGAAATTAATTAATAAACATTTTTTATTGGTTGTAAATTTTAATTAGTTAAATCAGCTTTATTTAATATTTCCCAAGCAATACATCATATATTATTATCGTTAAATTAATGTTTATTTAACGAATTTTAAATACATTTTTGGTGTGTTTATCAACCGTATATGGTCCAGGTATATTTATTAAACTAGAGAATATACGTATTTCATATACTATTCTGCTTAGAAAAGTGAGAAAATTTCGGCATTTAAAAAAATTGACACGGGATTTGCATATCTATAATTAAATTCATAAATATTATAAGTACCTGCGCCTATGAACTACCACGAAATGTAGCCAAACAGAACGGAATTCCCCAGTTTATTGCTCTATACACTTCTGAAATAGAGTATAATTTTTAAACTCGATTAGTATACCTCAAATATGCTCCTGTGTCGATATACTTTTCATATCCGTATATATGTATTTATAGTGTAATATTGGAATATTATATACAGAGAAATCTAGAAAAAAATAGGAAATACAATAACCCTGATGCATAGAATACATCTGCAAATTAAAAAAAAACTACATTGGCAATAAAATTATTTAAAAAACAACTTTTTCTTTTAAAGTTTTAACATCTGTAAAGCCGAAAGTAAGACGTTTAGAACAAACATTAATATAATATTTTTTTCTTACTTTTTGTTGGAGTACACCTGGTATAATATACCACAATTTAAGCTGAAATATATACCTTTATTATCAATTTTATATGAACAATTATTTAACGATTAAAAATAAAGGTTTTAAACGGGTTTTCTATAACTAAAAATTCTACGTTTTGTTGATGGTAAGGATATTTGTTTGAAAGCTCATTCTTTTTGTAAACGTTTTTAAATAGTATACAATGTACTCTACTTAAACGTTTAACTTTTTATTTTTATATTATTAACATGTAATAAACCTTTTTGTTAAACGTGAATAACATAAAAATAATATTAAATTCCTCAACGTATATCACGCGGAAATTTTATCCGATATTTATCGTTGAACTTTAATAAAAATCTACACGTGGTGTAAACCAAAAATAAACGTTTATTTAACAATCGTGTGTGGCTTAGTTTATAAAATTTCATTGTGAAAAAATGGTTACAGTCATAAAGTTTTTTCATAAAAAAATGATCCTAGCACATATAAATTTAATTAATAAAGAAATTAATACAATTTTAGCTTTTTAACTAACTAACTTAAATATTTAATAAAAACCAGTTTTAAGGATTTAAAAGCGAACATTTGGAAATTTATTTTTGATAGCATGAATGAATTTGAGAATAACATTGACTTAACTCATAAAATGAGATTTTGATTTCTCATCTATCTCGCAAACCTAGGAAATTTCAGTTTTAATTACCATCGCGTGATTTAAAATATACTAAAAAAAAATATCATTAATTACCAAATTTGTATTAGTTAAATACCAGTTTAAGAGACCTAAATTTAACTAATTAAGTAGCCTTTAATAATTGTAAATGTTAATATTTAAAAATCAACTTTTTTATTTTATTATATTTATATTTATAAAATTTACTAGAAAACAAAAGAAAACAATCGGTTTATAAACCTTCAACGTTTATTAGATAAAATAATTTAAATAACTATTATTTTTTTCATTAAATATATATTTTAATTAATTAAATGCTTAACTTTATAAATCTAAACTCAATTAATTAATCACTATTTAGCAAATTTAATTAACTAAAAACTCTTATAGACTAGAAAGTCATTTAGGTTTTTGCTGGCACAACAAATTGCCCACATATCACTGCTTTTATGGTAATCCTAACAAATAAACTAAATTCTAACAAAGAACCTTAAGTTTCTTTGCTTAAAAAAATAATTGTGACAAAATTTCTACATTCGCAGGTCTGTTTAAACAAAATAGCATAATTAACAATAATAAAGTTAATTAATTAACAAGTTCATACAATTTTTTTCGTAATTTTAATTAATTAAGTTTTAGTGATGGTAGCAAATTTTAAGTTTGATAAAAAGAATTATTTTTAATTTCATCCATAAAATGAGAAATCAAAACAAACTCAACAAATTTGTGACAGTTTTAAATAACTGTGTGAGGCAGTTGTAATGAAAGTTTCTTGCTATAATCTAATTTTTATATAATTTGCAGCAATCAATTTTAAAAATTATTTACTAATATTATTCTGAATTTAATTAAAAAAAAAGTTAAAACATTTACCAAATTTCTATTCATTAAATGCCAGCTTGCGGGATCTAAACTTAAGTCGCAAGGAACTGTTACTAATGGTAAAACTTTTTTCCCAAAATTGAAATTTTAAATTGATTATTGAAAATTTATGGTATGGCCTATACTGCCTTTAAATTTATCAACAAAACAGAAATATACTTATCTTATTAACAAACCTATACCGCTTGCAAATTTCAATTACCTAACACAAGCTTTAGTAACCTAAAATGATTTAGAGGTAAATTTATCAATTACTAATCTTAAATAATTAAAACTTTATTAATTAATTTAATTAAAGAATTTGTGATACAGTCTAAACAGCCCCTAGGTCTGGGTATTTCAGTATGCCTGAATAAATTAAAATTAAGAAATGAACATATATTCCTACGCTAAGTGTTTATCATTTTTAGATTGAAAAATAGTCCTAAATATTATTAAAAAACTTCTATTAAATTAACGTAGAAATTATTTACTAATTATTACAGAAAAAGACATTCACTAAAATCTTAATTATTTTGAAATAATCCTTGGCGAAACTTCAAATAATTTAAATATTGTCTACATCATTAAGCTATTCCGAAATATATTTAAAGATGCACATCGCGTCATACATACACAGGAACTTGTCGATTTCCGGTCTGAGAACAAAATACAGTGGGCATAAAAATAACCGTTTAGTTTCAAGGCATTAGAAAAAATGGATAAGAATATTCTAGTTCTAATGTTTTCATAGTCGCATCATGCTAAAAATATACACACACTGAAAATAACTTGCAAAATAAGATCAAAGAGTGAAAAAAGAAAAATGACTTAGGAGGGGTACTTAGAGGTAAAATTGGCGACCGTGCATCTATTTTGGCACAAAGCCAATATCACGTGTATATTTTTGATTTTCATTATACCGTAAAGAGTTTCTTACATTCCTCCGCTTCTATTTTAGCGTATCATACAACGTTGTACTTAAAAACCGCATATTTAACATCATAAATAATTTAAATCGAAAAGCCACTTATCGACTGCTGCCAAAAAAAAAATCTGGAAATCATTCAGCAGTATAACATCAAAACAGTTCGGTCGCTTTCATCTCAAAGCCAATGTTTCAAACTATCTCAAAGAGAAGCAAATAAATTTCTACGATCTCCAGTTTGTTTATCCTAGAGTTAATTTGTATGTCTTTTGGTCCCCTTGTAGACTGTATCCGCCTTATACTGGATTTGTCAAAAGCTTTTGATACCGTTTTGTTTATGGGTTATGGGGGATGTTTTTATGGCATTTCAGAGGATCAATAAGGCTTAAGTCAAAGCTCTTTAATGTCGTATTTATACGTACATACTACATAGTGTATAGTATGTAATTAAAATTAAGTTATAAACAAGGAGCGCGCGGACCGGTTGGTCATAAAATTAAGCGGCCCACGACTCATCGTTTCGCTTTTGTTTTCCAATAAATTTGATCGTAAATTGCATCGGCGACGCCTTAAGACACTGGGTTCGATCAGGGACGTACCAGAAACGACGCACCAATTATTATACATTTAACTTCATAAATTTATTATGAATTCAGTATGTTTTTGTATCCTCTATAGACAAAAAATATACGCAATTTTGACCATATTTTAGGCTAAATGCTTTTTGCAATTTTCTGACTAAAATTTAAAAAAAAGCAAAAAATGTTTAATAATACAGGGTGATTCAAAATTGTGTGCAAGGATTTCAAGGGCGTATTTACCAGCCAAAAATAAATGTTTCCATAAAAACGCATGTTCTACGTTGTTTCGTTTTCTAGATACAGAGTGTAAACGTTTTTTAATTAAATTTAAATTAAATATTTTTTGTTTTTATGAAAATCTGCTTTCGTATGTATCTGTTACTTAGGCTTTAAGTTAAATTTTGAAAAGAAATTAAATGAATCTCAATAATCGATGCGAATTTGTTATTTATTTTAATAGGGCCAGGCACAGATTTTGATTTTTTTCCTGGAAACAAAGCTAAATACAAGTAAGGCTCAAGAGGCAAGAAATTTACATTATTGACCTAGATTAATCTTAAAAAAATTAAATTATAATATTTTACCTATAAGTATCAAGTGGGTTGTTTAATATTTTATTCCCACCAAAGAAGGGCCTTTATGACGACAAATAAGCCTACCAAATTTTATTTAAATCGGCTGAAAGGACTTTGAATAATTGATAAAAAACCGATTTTAATAAAAAACTTTTACACTCTATCTCTAGAAAACGAAGCAATTTAGGACATACGTTTATATGAAAAAAAAGTTCTTATTTTTGGCTGGTAAATACGCTCTTGAAATCTTTGCACTCAATTTTGAATCACCCTGTATAATAAGTATCTATTTAGCATTAGTGGTACATATACATAGTAGCTCTTTAGCACAAACTTCAAGGAGCTTCTCGTAAACAGGCACAGTATTAATCAGTGGGAATTTATTGTGCCGTTTTGTGTAGAGCTTAAGGAACAGTAGGCATGTGGAACCAACCCCTTGCTCAATGACGTATTTATATTATCCAATAGATAATTATCAACAGCGTAAGATGCATCACAGAGAACATGTTTAGATATGTCATTCTTATCTCTTCCCAATTGATTTTTTTAATTTGTAAAAATTTCTTTCACTTTAATCAATGTATTTTTTAAAATTTTGAAAAAAATTATTCTGTTCAAATATTCTGGTAATATGAATTATATTTATTGTTTGTGGAATATTTTTAACTATTTTGTCTAATTTATTTTTATTTAATTTTTCTGCTATATCTTGATGGACTGTTTCTTCTTTAAAAATAACATGATCGGGCATAAATTGTTTTTTTATAAGTTTTAGGATTTTTCACAATTCTTAGGATTATTCCTATTCTCATTTACGCGTTACTTATAATAATTTTTTTTTATATACAATAGCATTTTTTTTGTTCTGTATTTATCCCAAGAAACCTCACTTTTATTCAGAAGAGTCGTTTTATATAAAATATTTCTTTCCAGCATCATTTTTTTAGTTTCAAATGTTATCTATTTTTATCCACATATTTTTGTTTCTGAGTAATGCTAACCTCAGTCCACATTTAATCAAAAATAGTTCTAATATTTATAATAAATAAGTCAGGCAATACATTTACGTCGGAGATATTCTTATTTCAGTTAATGTCAAGCAACTCTTTTTGTGGTTGGTCGTAGTTATATTTTTTAAGAGTTTTGATACTTTATTATATCGAATTTTTTTTTGTTGAATAATAGAAATTGATAGCAGTGAGTGGTCACTTATTTTGGGTATAAGACTAAACTCGTTAGTAGTAATGCTAAAATCAATAAAAGTCGTACTTCTAGAAACCATGCTGGTAGGCGTTGTAACCAGTTATATAAAACCTTTTGTCTAAACAATGTTACTTATTTTATTACCATAAAATATGTCTTTGAGCAAATCTTAATTAAAATCTCCAAAAATAATACTAGTAACAAAAACTGCTAACCTCATCAACTTCATTCAAAAAGTCCACAAATTTAGTACCTTCTGTATTAGGAGGGTGATATAAGAACACATACTTTACACCATACATAGACATTTCAATAGATACTAACCAAACAAAACTATCAACATGAAAATTTTTAAGCTTATATAAGGGTAAAAATAATTTGCTGACAAAAAATCAAAATGTGCTACCAAAGCTATTTATCATCAAAAACTATGCGAAATCGATAACTGATGTTACTATACATATAAGTGCTTGCTACCAAAAAATAATTGAAGTAGCACCCCTCTAAGGGGTAGTTTGTTCTTGTCAATTTCTAATAAAAACGTGCTACCAAAAAATAATTGAAATAGCACCCCTCTAAGGGGTAGTTTGTATTTGTAAATGTCTAATGAAAATGTGCTACCAAAGCTATTTACCGCCGGAAACTATTCAAAATCGATAACTGATGTTACTATACATATAAGTGCCTGCTACCAAAAAATAATTGAAATAGCACACCTCTAAGGGGTAGTTTGTATTTGTTAATGTCTAATAAAAACGTGCTAAAGTCCAGTGCAACGATATATTAGAATGGTCACCTGTCAAAACACCAGCACTGAACTTTAGCACGTTTTTATTAGACATTGACAAATACAAACTACCCCTTAGAGGGGTGCTATTTCAATTATTTTTTGGTAGCAGGCTGTCATACATATACTGCTATTAGATATTAAGTTTGAACAGTTTCTGTCTGTAAATAGCTTTGGTAGCACGCTTTTATTCTTAGTCAGCAAATTACACACAACCCTTATATAAGTTATATCTAATATAACTCCTCCTGTTCTACTGTTGTTACTAGTAAATTGTTCCAATCTACACCCATCAATGTTCAGCTTGCATTAATAGTTCAATATCAGGTATTAGATTAGTCTCACTTAAAAGTTATATCTAATATAACTCCTCCTGTTCTACTGTTGTTACTAGTAAATTGTTCCAATCTACACCCATCAATGTTCAGCTTGCATTAATAGTTCAATATCAGGTATTAGATTAGTCTCACTTAAAAGTAAAACCTTGGGTTTCCACTTATTACTTAATAAAATAATATGGTATAATCGTGGCAATTAAAATATCTTACAATATTTTTAAAAACAAGATTTAAATCTAATTGCTACTTAATCATAGAGTTTTTTTACACAAAAAATTATCCTAATATAAATTTAATTAATAAACAACTTCATACAATTTCTGCTTTTTAACTAACTAACTTGAATATTTAGTAAAAATCAGTTTTAGAAATTTATAAGTTTATATATGATAGTATGAATGAATTTGAGAACTTTGAATTAATTCATAAAATGAGTTTTTGATTTCTCTCAAACCTAAGAAATTTCAATTTTAATTGTCATGGCATGATTTTAAATTCACTAAAAAAGGTATCATTAATTACCAAATTTGTTTAATGCCAGTTTAAGAGATTTAAATTTAAATAATTAACTAGCATTAATAGAAAATTGTAAATTTTAATATCAACTTTTTTACTAAAATATTAAAAAATTATGGTGTACATTGGGTTTATCAAAAAGCGGATTAATAAGAAGTAAAAATACAAATATTTTATTGTATTTATATTTATAGAATTGATAAACTTCAGCATTTAATAGATAAATTAATTTAATTAACTCTTTTTTTTTTTCATTAAATATACTTTTTAATTAATTAAACACTAACTCTAGAAATTTAAGCTCAATTAGATTTTTGCTAGCACAACAAATTGCCCACATATCATTACTTTTATGGTAATTCTAACCAATAAACTTAATTAAGTTACAAGTCCACTTATTGCAAACTTAAATTATCTGGAATTTTTTTTATTTAAAAAAATTAAATGTGAAAAGTATTTAAAAGTTCGTGGCTTTATTCTTATAATAAAAAGTTAACACATATTTAAAATAAATTAATCAAAAAATAAAATTAGTTGATAAAAAACTTTTATTTGTTGTAAAGTTTAATTAATTAAAAACCATTCATGAAAAAAATTAAAATAAAGAAAAACTTAGTAAATGGCAATTAATTATGACAGTTTTATTTAATTAAAGAGCTAAAAAAGCAAATCTAAGGATCAATGACTACAAAGATTTGAAATTCACTAGAAAACAAAAATCCAAAATTATCAAGTTTTTATGAATTAAATATCAGCTTCAGCTATCTAAAGTTAGTTAATTAAGAAAATTTTGCGAATTGCAAATTTTATTATTTCAAAATGAACTGTTTTTACTAAAATATTTAAAATTTATAATATGGCTTCACTTTTCTTGGATTTATCAAAAAACGGATTAATTAGAAATAAAATTATAAAATTTTGATAATTATAATTATAAAATTATATACTTATATTAAATAAAATCAGTTTATTTATTTATTTATTTTATTGACTACAAATTTTAATTGAACATTATTTAAAAATCTTAACCTAATTGAATTATTAACTTTTAATAATTTTAAATAAAAATTAACTACAACGCAACTTTATAGACTAAAAATTTATATAGACTGTTGCATGCACAACAAATTGCCGACATATCATAATAATAATTCTTACAAAGAACCTTAATTAAAAAAATTTCTTTGCTTAAAAAAATAATTCTGACAAAATTTCTACATTCGCAGGTCTGTTTAAACAAACAGACTGATTGATTTCCTAATAATTTTAGTTTTTTTATTTATCCTTTCTTGTCTACTAAAGAGCAGTCAGACTCATTCATACTTACTATTTTAATGCAGTTCCAATACTTTTTCTACATCAATACTATATGAGCCGTTCAGCGGAAAAGTGGTCTAACTCCCTTAAAGTAGAAATTTAGAAAATTGATATTTTGCATCTGGATGAATTAAAAAATCACAGTAACATATTCTTTACTTTTTTGTACATATTTATAATAACCCTGTACTAAAATTTCATATGGTAAACATTTTTACTGATTGCGCCCATTAATTAAATTTTTGCCGCCCAATGTCATTCTTCCAGTAAGTTTTTTACAAAAACAGAGCGGAAAAGTGGTATAACTTGAAGAGTTATATCATTTTTCCTCGTAAAAGTTAACCAAATTTCACAAAACCAAAGAAAAATAATAGCTGTAGTATGTTTACTATGATATCTATTACTGATAAAAGTGTTCAAAAAATATAGAGCTTAAAGAGCAAAACATTACTACTACTTATCTTACATACTAAACTTACAGTAAGGAGAGTAAGAACAAGTTATTAAACAAATTCATCTTCATCAGAATCGGATAATGGACCACTTTCAACAGCATCTTCTTTTGTCAGTAACTCCAGGAAGAACTCATGCTGAATCGGGGGAATCCACTGAAGAAGTTCGATCATATTTTTTTTCTTAGCTACAGTAACTGATCTACACACTACGTACAATAACACTAAAAAAACCTGACTAAACAAGAAAAAGCGGGTTTAATAGGATCTGGCGCGACATCGAAACAGCGTGGTGCCTTGACTTATACCACTATTCCAGCGAACGAATCCATTATGTTGAGAGGAATAACGTTAGGAAGCTCTTATCTTAGCTAAGTTAAAATTTTGACTTATACCAGTTTTCGACTGAATATATTAGACCAGTAGAAACATAATTAGTGGTATAACTCAAAAATTAAAAAATACTGACATATACCACTTTTCCTCTGAGCGGCTCATATGAATCGCCCATTTTATTTTGTATATGAGCCTGAATATTACACGAATCCTTTTTATTACCACTTAAGGATACCTCCATTTTTAGTAGGTAGACCTGTAGCCCCCTCAGTAGGCTTACCTTTTTTTCTTAAATCTTCATTCAAATTGAATATTTTTATAATCAGTTATAATCAGAAATTTTTTTCAGTCATCTTAGTTTATCATCAGTTTTACAACCAATAGTTTGTTATCAGACATGACAATATTAGATTTAACCTCCACAGGTCCTGAAGGCTTATACTCTTTAATGCTGGCAATTTTGGCTTTTACACTACGATTTTCTACTAGTAATAGATTTATTTTATGGGTCAGTTTTTTAGTGTTATCCACCAAAAATAACAGAGTTACAATGACATCAAGATCTCAGTCTCCTTGATTATCCACACGACTCCATTTCCTCACACGGTCCTGTCGAATTAAATCTTGGGAATAGTGTCCACTATTTGTCGCAAGATCGCATACTTCGCAAGTGGCTTTTTTCATATGAAAACCACGTATATCAATGTTTCCACATTCTCCATGATAATACAAACTACATACAGTACATCGTATAATCGATTTCACATGATCAAACACAACTTCACATATAAAAGAACTAGATGGAGGACCCCCATCGAATATTTTACTTCCACTCGTCATTTCGCATTGAGACTACAAGTACTAGATACTGGGACGCAGCGGTCGAAATTTGTATTGATAACAAACGTAAACAATTATGGCGATTCACAATTTTACACAATCTTTTTGATTGTTTTCACATAAAAATGGTTTTTGTACTATCATACCAAAAGTACTCACTTTACTCTGTTCCCAGGGTTTATTAAAGTTTCACTTTTTACGCACTAGTGCGTAAAGTAATTTTTTACCCTACATTCGCCTACGGCTCAAGCAACAAACTTCCCATTCATAAAAAAAGGATCATTCTAAACACTTGTTACATAAATAATTTTTAGGTTTAGCTAATGAATGAACGAACGAACATAAAAAAATATAATTTTTTTTATGGATTTTATTTTAGTTGTAGCATCTATGACTTCATAAATAGTAAAATTATCAAAGGTTCCGTTTATCTGAGTTTATCTGAGTTTCTACTTCGATTGGTTTTGCTTGGCTTGCCGTTTGAGCTGTGTTGTGACAATTTCATAAGCTTGGTCAAAAATATTATTTTTTCTACGACTATTACGAAATAGGTACATTTCGATATAGTTTTTCATAGCAAATTGCTTCATTTCGCAACAAGTGCGAGTTACGAAATGAATACTTGTGGATTCTGGGACGAATAAAGAAACAATAAAAAGACACGAAGGGTGAAAATCTACAGAAATTGCTGAAGGAAATATAGATAACTCATTACAAAACCGCCTAAATGTTTCAAGTTAAATAAGGTCCCAAATTAATGAAAATGAGGAACCAGCACCCAAAAAACCCAAATTTCAGCAAAAAAAAAACTGCAGGAACTACAAGTAGAGCTTCCTTGTGCAAGTGCTCCCAGCAAACAGCAAAACATATTTGCCTCATTAACGACTAAAAACATATCGGATTCCCCTAAAAATATTACAATTCAAAATTGTACTGGAATTACAATAAATATACATATATAACAAAGACCATGAAAAATCAAAGCTAACATATTATTTGTAATCTTTGTTGTTTTTTGATAGTTTTTGTTTGTTCAAGAATGAGAAATAAACATTTGATATAAAAAAAAATAGTTTTTTTATCGAGTAATATAAATTTAATTTACATTTTTAATTTTTTTTTTGGATTTTAAGTTTCTATTTGCTTTTACAAACTGTTTTTAATAATAATATACAATAGTGGTACTTTCTTTAAAATGGTAAAAATAGAAGTATTTGGATCTGATGTAATTGACTATAGTGACCCTAAGAAAAAAAGTTGATGATGAACTCTAAAAGACAAAACGTCGTATTTAAAATTACCAATTTTAAATTGTTGTTGTTCGTCTGTTTTTGCATCTTATTCTTGGTGTACTTTTTTTGAATGCTATTTTAATGATTTAACTATCTTTTTGCATATCTATCAAATTTCCAGTTTTTTCCAGCTCCTTTTTGAATTCAGCGTTCATATTTTTTAAGTTTATGTATCCAATTATGTGTGTAGTTGCTTCGTTTTCTATTCTAATTTTAATGTATACGTTTTTGTTAAAAGTTTGTTCGTTTAGTATGGTCCATTTGTGTCTCTTTATAAGTATTTAGGCTCAGGTAAGTGTAAGGTCAATATAAGAACATCTATTCCATCTGACTAGTATCGGTAGGGTTCCATCATTAAATATGTCTAATTTCAGGCCTATTATCCATTGGAGTAGTGCTTTTCCTCTTTTGTCTGTGACAATACCTTCCCAGCAACTATTTTTAACATTAAAATCCCCTTTTATTACAGTTTTTACGTCTTATATTTTTTCTTATTTCTAGTATCCTAATTTCTTATTTCTAATATCCATTAAACATAGTAAACAAGCAATTACAACAAATTTAAATACTAAACAACCTATGCTCACCGGTTTTAACACTCAAAAGACATTCATCCCTTTTAAATTTTATCACGGAGTACATTCGGTTCACATTATCAGTGATGGTTTCATTGTGATAAACATGTCTGTTTCCTTTGCTTTTTCTTTGTGGTTCAGCGCCTTGTAGGATTGCCGTATTGTGTACTGCCAGGCGTTTAAAGTCATGATGTCGCTATTAAAGTTTAATTTATCACAGTCCGTTTTTATATCACAGATAGGTTTCTAGTCATTTTCCTATTTTGTCTTTGTGTAGTAAGGGCAGACTTGTATGATGCGCACTTTCCAAATCCATCATTGAACATTTTGAGGAGCAGAGTGTATAGTGACACTGGTGTTAAATTAGGTCCTGATTAGACTTTTCTCCAGAGAAAGCAGTTTAAGGAACTAAAGCTTACTCTTTCGAATCGCCTTAATAATGGATAACAAAATAGGAGTGCCCAAGATTAACTTTTTTATCGTGCTGTTAAAAAATGTGAGATCTGAAGATGGTGATCACGACTCAAAAAACTATTAGGCCTCTACTACCAAAATGTTGGTGATATGCACACTAAAATTGAATAATTTTACCACGGAGTGCAGCTGTCTGATTATTCTGTCATAATCCTAGTTGAGACTTGGTTGAATGAGGAAATCTCTGACACTGAAATCCTTGTACCTGGGTATACCATCTACCGCACTGACCATAGCCTGGAACCAAGTACAAAGATTAGAGGTGGTGGGGTGCTTATAGCAGTTAGTAATAAATTTACTTCTAGAAAAATTACTACTCCTTACATCTCAGTGGAGCAAGTATATGTAGAAGTAAATATTTGCAAGAAGTCATTTGTTTTTGGTGGAGTGTATATTCCACCAAATGCTACACGCAATAAGTACGAGTTACATGGGATGTCAGTTCATGAAATCTGTGAAAGCTACCAACAATCATCGGTGCTGGTGTTCGGTGATTACAACCTACCTGAGGCGGTTTGGTCAAATGATGTTGATGGGGTTTGTGTAGCTTTCAATGAACACTATCCAGCCCGAATATTACCTGAATGTTTCCTTATCATAATATCTTTCAATGCAATAACGTACCAAATAACAGAAACACATTTTTAGATTTAGTATTTTCTGATTTGCATAATGTTAATATTTCAGCAGCTGTTGACTGCATTTTTAGTAATAGTTTGCACCACGTTTCTTATCATATTATTATTCAAACTGACTCATCTTCACTAATGCTTGATGAATTTTATTTCGATTTTCGGAATGCCGACTTTGGGGCTATTAACTTTCAGTTGGGGGCTATTGATTGGAATATGAATTTTGATGGGTTGAATGTTGATGGTGCTGCGGGTAAGTTAAATGATATTTTACAGCATTGCCTTGATTTGTATGTTTCTAAAAAGAGACTAAGTTCTTCATCTTTTCCTAAATGGTTTAGTCCTTTACTTAAAGATTTAATTTGTAAAAAGAAGGCTGCACACAGGAAATATACGTCTACTCCCTCACCTGACTCTTATGCTCGTTTTTTGATCCTTAGATCTCGATGTAAAGTAGAACACGATCAATGCTCCAATCTAAGAGTGGAGAGGTCAGTGGTGGATGATAGTCGTTACTTTTGGAGGTTTTGCCAAATTCGATGTTTTTGGGCCGGGAAATAGCAGAGTCCAAGAAAGCAATTACTGATTTGTTTGCAAAGTTTTTTGCTACAGTTTACGACAACTCTACTTATCCCATTCCTGATTCTCTTGAATTTGGTTCCCAGAATATTATTGTTGGACGCTTCACTCTCTCGGAGGTATTTTCTAGGATCCAGAAATTACCTAACAAGTTTATCTGTGGGCCAGGTAATATACCTAATGTCTTTTTAAAGAACTGTATTTATACAATTAGTAGGCCTCTCCAGATTATCTTTAATATGTCTTTACAGGACTCTACCTTCCCAGAAGCTTGGAAGCACAGTTTCATCATGCCGATATTTAAGGCTGGCAATAGGGGGGATATTGCCAATTATCGTGGAGTATGTATTCAAAACTCATTGGCCAAATTGTTTGATAGTTTGGTTTGCGGTCAGCTAACATGGCAATGTAAAGGAATCATTAGTGAAAAACAGTCAGGATTCTGTTCTGGGAAATCCACAACCAGCAGTTTGGTTCAATACGTTGTTGGGGGCTTTGAAGAGGGGGGTTCAGACTGATGCGGTCTATACCGACTTCTCCAAGGCCTTCGACAGGGTGAACTTTGGTCTCTTGCTGGCCAAGTTGGAAAGTGCTGGTTTTCATGACTCCCTTTTAAAATGGCTAAAGAGTTTTCTGATAGGAAGAACTCAGAGTATGAAGGTGCATGGCTGTACTTCTGCACCTACTAATGTAGTCTCAGGGGTCCTCAGGGATCTCACTGTGCTCCTCTGCTCTTTAATCTATTTGTGAATGATATTGTTAATGTGATCAATCATAGTTCTGTAAGTATGTTTGCTGATGACCTGAAGCTCTACATGCAGATTAAGCAGGTGAATGATATAGCCAAACTTCAGGAAGACCTGCTGATGCTTTGTGTGAGTGGTCAGTGATGAACGGATTGAGGCTCAATATTTCCAAGTGTTGCTACATATCATTTCATAGAGGTTCGAAGAGAATCAATTCTACATATAGTATCCTTGGTAAGTCCTTGTAGTATGTGAATGTAGTCAAGGATTTAGGCGTGTGGTTCAATGAGCATCTGAGATTTGTTCATTACATCTCTAAAATAACTTTAAAGGGAGTCAGAGTGTTGGGTGCTGTAAACAGGTATAGTTCACATGTCTCTCTGCAAGCCTATAGACTCCTTTATGTCTCACTGATTAGATCTAATATTGAATTCTCTTCAGTAGTGTGGTCTCCTCTATATCAGAATTCAATAGATATGATTGAGAGAGTGCAAAATGGATTTTTACGGTGTGCTGCATTTAGAATGAGCATTAGCTTTGACGAGTACGGTCGTGAGGACATAAGAGTAAGACTTAACCTGGATACATTGGCCAAAAGGCGTGTGAACGCTTATCTTTCTTTTATCTTTAAGCTGGTTAATGGCATGATTAATGCTCCTGACCTTCTTCCTAAAGTGGGTCTCAATGTTCCAAATAGAGCTCTACGCAATTTTGACCTTTGTCATGTTCCTATGCACAGAACTGAATATGGCCGTCATTCTCCTATCGATAGATCTCTGAGTGTCTTAAACGCTCATAACATTGACTTATGTAGTAAAATAATACATACATTCAATTTGATAGTAGCCTGCTTGCTTTTAAAGACAGCGTCAAGATTATAGGTTTAACTATTTCTTTAAGATTTTAAAGATATATTAATGCTGTCTTGCAGAGGTGTTATTTACGTATACGTTTGCTTATCATTATCGTTTATTGTTAGACATAGGATAATATTTTTATAAAATAACCAATAAAAGACCGAAACGTATGTGTGTATCTATCGATTGTAGCAGGTAAACATGTCATTCCTTTAAAAATAAAAGACCAATATGTGTATTAGAAAAATTAATTCCAAGAAATGCGATTCATGATAGAAATATATGACACAAAACTCCGATATTGCCGCACCAGAATACTGCTATATGCTCTTCTCGCATTTAGTCATATTTACAATACTGTAACAATTGATAGTCGACTGAAAATCTCATTTTTTAGTTTCAATGTTTTGCTTTAAAAATAATTATTAAACTTAACTCTAGAAAGAACAAGTGTCAAAAAAAACGTATTTCCAAATAAATTCAATTGATTTATTTTAATTTTCCTTTAATTTGTTCCTTATATAATTTTTATATTACTACTTGTTTGTTAAAACCTTTGTAATTATTATTAGGGTTAAGAAATAAAAGCAGCAATGTGCATTGGATACCGAATAAAAACTATTTATTTATTATTTAACTAAAAAAAGAGATAAAAAATTGAGAAAATAAAAAGGAATAAAGTAGATGAAAGATTCAATTCTTGAAAAGAAAATTGGCGATTTTGATAATTCTGCAGGTACAATAATGTCACCTATGTTTTTAATTAAAAAAAAACTTACATAAAAAATAAGATTTTTGTATCAAAATTGGGAAAAAAAAATTAAAAAAAGAGGTTTGTCTGAACACTCAGATCAAGAAAAAACCTAAATAACTATTAAAACAATTAACTATAAAATTGAGGAAAAAAGCAATAAAGTAGGTAGAAACTTCTACTTAAATGAAAATTAAACATTTTTAATAAAAAAAATTGTGAGGTTTTTCTCTACACAACTATTAAAAAAAACGTAAATAACTATAAACTGATAAAATATTTTTAAAAAAACTTTCTGAATTTAACACCAACATCCTTACTATGCTAACTAATATAAGCATTAAACTGACGTGCCAATATGATAATAATTTTTCACGTTCGTCACTATAAAAAAAAACTATAACCTACTGATTTTATGTTCAAAGCAAACTCAATCCCTAGTCCAGATGTTCATTATTTAGTTCCGTTTATTTTCGTATTCCTAATGGCGCTGAGCATTAAAAAAAATTACGGAAACTTTTCGGTTCATTACCAGAATAGTTAAGCAGGTTCAAACGATGACCCAAATGACTTAATTTGAATTTAAATTATCAACATTTTAATTGGTTGCCTGTTACCGGTAATTTTACGAGATAATATTAGTCAAGTTTGACAAATAAACATCGTTAAACTACATGTAGGAAATACTCGTGTTCTATGGTAATTAACCATTATTGTTGCGCCACTGTTTTCATTATTTATACATTTTTTTATACACATAATATATGACAAGCCCCCAAAATAGAAAAATAATGGTCCATTCTTCCTTTCTTAAGGTGTAGGAAGATTAAATCGAGACTGCTGTTTCATGACAAAACATTTGACTGGGAGATTAAGATCTTACTCACAAGTATACCAGGTGTACAGTAGGGTAAAGTACAAAATTAACATTAACAATTCAATTGTTAAAGGAAATTGAAAGTGATCACTCAAAAAACTATTTTTATTATAAAGCTTCTTGCAAAATTATATTAAATTCGTGACTGTCATTAATAAATTGACGAATTAAGTCACAAATAGCTTACAAGCACCTTGTGTGCCGTCTGGAATGGCATTTAAGCATTCAAAGGTTATTAATATTTCATACCAACGATGTCTGGACCGTAACCATTAACAATATGGCTTATACATCGGCGAGCTTATTATCTATTAATTTCAGTTAAATGCGACTTATTTATCAGTGTTTTGCGGTCAAAGAACCTTGATAGAAATATGGAATAATCACCGTTATTGTATAATATTTTACAGATTGAAGGAAACATTGTTTTAAGTTTAGATAGTGGGGTTTGACATCTAGAAAATGTGAAATAAAAGTTAGTTTTGTAGATTTGAGTTTATTCTAAGCTAAATCTGAGGTTCTTGCATTTGAGGGCAAAATTAATGACAGTTGAAAGAAAATTCTGCTTTTTAAAGTGGATCTGGACTATAAGTTACTAGAAAAGATAAGAAAGGAATTATAGCAGAAACTCGACAAGAAAAATCCAAATATTTAAAGCTATTGAATATTTTTAATTTTGTAAATTTTTTATTGATTATAGAACCAACTCTTAAGCATCAATGCTTGAAATAAATCCACGAAAATGGTAAGAGGTTTAATTTTTTTAAAAGCGAATTTAAAATATACATTTTAGGAAAGCATCAGCAAGAATAGAAGCTGGAAAAAAAGCAGGTAAAAACTTGCACATTTCACTTGTTTTTACATATAAATTTTGAGAAAGCATCAGAGCTATAAAAACAATTAAAAAATTAAAAAATGTTTGCTAGGCTTGCACTTGTTATTTTTTTATAATTTTTTGTTTTTTAATAAAAGAAATAGAAATTTAGTACATGTGCTTATGATTAATTTGCATTAAATTATGCTATTTCTGATTGCATCGCTTTATTATTTAAAAGACGCTTGGTATATTTATGCTAAAAAAATTTTGTATAAATTGTTGCCCTAAAAGAAAAGAATTATATAAACCTATTATCAGTTATTAATTATTTGTTGCTATTGAGCAACAAATTTTACACAAACAATATTTTCCAGACAATTGAGAGAGAAATAAAGAATACCTAAAAGAATCAGATTACTCGTTTTTAAAAATTGTTTGAAAATTCTGCTTACGTGAATTAATTACTGAGCATTAACATTATTTAGAGGAATTTTAAAATCAGTCAAAAGAGGAAAAACTTCGCATAATAGATTTATAAGTGAAGATAAAAAAAATCTACGAATTGTTTGAAAAGTCTTTTCCAGACTATCTTAAAATTTCAAATCATATACAAAAAATAATTAAAAAAAGTGTTTAAGACATATGACAGTTAAAAGAAATTTCTCATTTTTTTAAAGTAAAGCTGCTTATTATAAATTAATAGAAAAGATAAAATGGAATTGTAACAGAAATTCGACAAAAAAAATACAAATTTTTAAAACAATAATAATTAAGAGTATTTTTGATTTTGAAGATTTTCTGCTGATGATTTTTTCGGCAGTATAGCTTAGTTAATATTTAATACTTGAAACAAATCCATGAAAGTCAGTAGAGATTATATCTTTTTTAAATCGGATTTATTATATACATTTTGGGGAAGCATCAGAAAGAAAATACGTCATAGAAGAAGATAAAAGGAGGTCAAAACTTATCAGTTTCATTTCTTTTGATGTAGTGCCTTTATAACGATGGAAAAAAATTGCAAAATTAAAAATATTTTTGCTTGACTTGTTCCTGCTACATTTTTGATTTTTTCTTTGTATTTTAATAAAAAAAATAGAAATTTAGTAGAAGGGTCTCGAAAGAAAACTATGAATATCACAAAATTATGGAAATTTGATTAAGTACTCCATCTAATCGGTTTTGGCAAAAACTGCTGATTTATTAAGAAAGGGAGAAAACTTTGAGTGGGCTGAGTTATTAAGCATTTTAAAATTGTTATGTCAGAAGAAAACCATTCATTCCGCGCTTAAACAGTTGAAAGAATGAACGTCCATTTCCATAAATAAAAATGAATAGAGAAACATAAATTTTTTGTCGAAGTTTTGTAAATCCGAAAAGGCAAAAAAATTTTATATGTCAAGAGAAGAGAAGAGAATTTTATATGTCAAGAGAAGTGGGAAGTAATAAAAATCATGGCGACTTTCAATGAGTTGAAACTAAGAAAAGGGTATCCGGGCATTGGTACCCGTAAAAGAAAAACAGGCAATTGACGACACAAAACTAATGAATTATTTCTTTTATTAGAAGAGCTAAATTTTCCAGAAATAGTTGCTGTAACCGAACACTGGCTAAACATTGATGAACCTGTTTTTGTTCAAAATTACACTACAATAGCAAGATTTAATAGAACTAATTTATCTCATAGGGGCACTATGATTATGTCTATAAACAACGATTTTTCGCCGGTAACTAAGTTTGATAACTTTTTATCAGAAAAAGTATTTGAATTTTCCATAGTTTACCATAATACATACGACCTATATATTATTTGTTTATACAGTGC
Organism: Anthonomus grandis grandis; assembly: GCF_022605725.1. NCBI lineage: Eukaryota > Metazoa > Arthropoda > Insecta > Coleoptera > Curculionidae > Anthonomus > Anthonomus grandis. The sequence goes on from NC_065551.1 coordinate 17,075,892, forward strand.
TTTCATTTCAAAACGATCCACCCTTAATAACTATCTTAAAAAAAAAAAAAAACACGTCAATGTAGATATACAGGGGGACGTTTAATTATACATTTACTGAAGTTCTGTCAATCACCTCCTCACCTCCAGCTAACCTCACTTTAATATGTCAAATGGGAACCCCCATCGTGTGATACATCATAGTAAGGAGCGTTTTTTTTTTTTTTTTTTTTTTTTTAAGAAAGTTATTAAGGGTGGATCGTTTTGAAATGAAGGCACTATATAGAATACCTGACGCTGACTTACAGACTTTCCTTCAAAAACTACTAAGCTTGCTAGAATCCTTGCCCTTAAAAGGTAAATTAATTTTGTGTGGCGACCTTAATATTGATTTTTCCAGTGTGTGTGCTGCTCAAGAATCTCTTCACTCTATTTTCGTCTCAATGGGTATAGTAATGCATATTAACTTTCCTACCAGAATAACTAGAAATAGTTCTAGTACCATCGACTATGCCGTGTCATCTTTTGCTCCTGAATTCGTAGATTGTACGGTTTTTAATTCCGGATTTTCTGATCATGAAGCTGCATTAACTAAATTTTCCATAAATTCTAAAGGCAAAAACACGTTACGTAAATTAGGCCGCGTTTTTGGCAAAAATAATTTCCTACAATTCAAGAACTTATGCCAAACGGCTGATTGGGATTTTCTTTCTGACGATATAGATAGTGAATTTTCTAGTTTTATAAAGTCTTTATCAAGTATTGCAGATAAGTCGTTTCCTCTTAGACCTCATAAGCCATGGAAAATTAAACATCATAAGCCATGGTCCACTAAAGGCTTACGTGTTTCTGCAAAAAACATGCGCTCATTATCACACCTGAAAAAATTTACAGACAGTGTATTTTTTCATAACTATGTCAAGCTTTATAGAAAAATGTACCATAAGACTATAAAAGCTGCAAAAGATATTTATTATAATAAAAGGATGATCGAATCAAGCAATGTTGCCAAAGAAACATGGTCTATTATAAATGAATTAAGAAATAAGACTTCTTCATCTAGCACTATCCCTACTTCACCTGAGGACCTTAATCACTACTTTGTTAATGTAGCTAAAAATCTAATGGCTACCATAACACCTTCTCACGATCCTCGTTCATAACTCCCAAATGAAAATTTACACACCTTTTTTTTTACCCCCATTGTATCAACAGAGTTTCAAACAACAATAAATGAAATAAAAAACAAATCATCATCTGGTACAGATGGGCTCACTCTCAAAATGTTTTCCAGTCTGCCAAATTGCACCTTAATCAATCTAACAAACTTAATTAACATGTCATTCCAAAATAGAGTCTTTCCTACCTGCCTTAAGACTACAATAATTATTCCTTAGCATAAGGGAGGAGATAAACAACAAGCTTCAAACTATCGCCCAATCGCACTCCTTCCCACTTTATCAAAGATCATTAAATGATTGATAAAATAAAGGCTCTTATCGTTTCTGTTTAAATATAAAATTTTTACTCCTCACCAATTTGGATTCTTGAGTAACAAGTGCACAAATGATGCTATGTTTTCTCTCTTTAATAATGTTTACACCAGTATAAATAATAATCATTCAACAGCAACAATTTTTTGTGATTTCTCTAAGGCTTTTGATTGTGTAAACCATAAAATCTTAATTGACAAATTGAATTACTATGGGTTCAGAGGAACGCCCCTTGAGTGGTTTAAATCGTAACTCAGTTACAGAAATCAGCTTAAAAAGGTTGATACGACAAAGTCTTCTTGCAAACCAATAGAATGTGGGGTACCTCAAGGTTCAGTCCTGGGCCCTATTTTGTTTCTGATCTTTATAAATGACATGGCCAATCTTAACATCAGTGGCAAAATCTGTCTTTTTGCTGACGATACTAGCTTTACATGGAACAATGCGGATGCTAGGGCACTATATGCTACGATTTCTAATGACTTAATTACCATTAAATCGTGGTGCGATTCTAATCTTCTGTGCCTAAATGTCTCAAAAACTAAAGTCTTATCGTATAAAACGACTATTTAACCCTTTGTACTTGACAACACCAGTTTGGACGTCATTGAATTTGTGAAGTTCTTGGGACTTAATGTTGACTACTTCCTAAAATGGGACTTGCATATTGATGCCTTATATAAAAAATGAAATTCAGCATGCCAATTTTGCCTTAAGATCAGTTTCCAGGGAATTAAGTTTTCAAACATCAAGAACAGTATATTAAATATAAAAGCAATATTAATCTTACAATATTACTTAATACTACATTGCCAAGAAGGCGAAGATTAGCTTAAAGCTACTCTTTAACTCTTAACCTTCCTAACATTCACAGTTTAAATGGAGAAAACGAGAAAAAAAAACAAAAAAAGAAACAAGTATATATAAAGTATTTGTCTTCTAGAACACTATATTTTGAATTGATTTAAAAACAAAAGTTTACAATATTTCCTATACACATTTAACGAAGTATTAAATATTGGTTTATAAGTATTAAAGAACTTAACAGCATTATAAGTAAAAGATCGCTCGAATAGAGCCGTGGAATGGTGCGGCATGGTCAAGATATTGTATCTAATATTTCGAGTGTGAACATGGTTTCTTGGTATTGACTTTTCAAAAAGATATTCAGGTCTTTGACTAACATATAATCGATAAAGAAAAGTAGAAGTGAAGAATTTGAATAGGTAAGGTAGCGTTAATCACCTCAACTGAAGTATAGAGTCTGATACATGATCAAACTTTTCGAGGTTAAAAATAAATCTACAGCAAGTATTCTGCACGCGTTGCAGGCGGTAACGATTTATTTGGTCTAAGCAAGGATAATAAACTATAAGGCAGTAATTTATAATAGATAAAACAAGAGCCACTACAAGTTTTTTCCTAGTTTTAAAATTTACAATGTGTTTATTGGTATAAAGCATACGCATGCGTAAATAGCACTTCTGCAGAAGAGTATTAACATGTTCCTTAAACCTTAAAGAATTATCTATTGTAAGTCCCAGAACCTTCACAGTATCAGAGAACAAAATAGTTTCGTTATCCAATTGAATGTGAACAGTTTCCATTATATTTTTATGTGATCCTCGGTTTGAAAACAAAACCATTTTTGTTTTATTAGGATTAATGACAAGGTTATGCTCTTTTGAAAATTGATTTATTACGTTCAGATCAGCGTTAATAGTATCAGCCACGTTATCAAAATTAGCAGAGTCAAAATAATGTATGTATTGAGTATCATCAGCATACTCATGTATTTCAGAATCTTCAACTAGACCGGGTAAATCTGAAGTATATATAAGAAATAATAATGGGCCTAGGATCGACCCTTGTGGGACACCAGAAATAATGTTTTTCGAAGCAGAATATTCATTATTCACCCTCACTTTCTGGGTTCTACGCCATAAGTAAGTTTTAAAAAAGGACAAAACGACCTCACTACAGCCATAATATTTCAGTTTCGCTATAAGCAAATCATGATCGATGACATCAAATGCTTTCGAGAAATCAAGGGCTATCATAATGGCTGAAATCTTTTTGTCAAGAGCTCGCATGATAATATCGGTGACGTTTAGAAGTGAACTAGCTGTACTATGATGTTTCCTAAAACCAGATTGATGGGAAGGGAGGATATTATTTGACATTAAAAATGATGACAGCTGCATATAGACTATTCTTTCGAGAACTTTGGAGATTACGGGAAGCAAACTTATCGGACGCAAATCTTGAATACTTTCAGGACTGGAGGATTTGGGAATCGGACATACCACTGATTCACGCCAGGCTGTAGGAAAATATCCTACCTCCAAACAACAATTTATAATATGAGTGACATGATCCAGTATATCAGGGAGACATAAGTGTAACATACGTCGAGTTATGTTATCCACACCAGAGGCATTGGACCTAATATTTTTTAAGTCTACTAAAGAAAAATGAAAATTATCCACGGTAAATTTATTACTGGAGTAGAAGTTAATTTTGTTTACACATTTATCAGATTTATTAAAAACACTTACAAAAAAATCATTTATTTGATTTGGATCAGATATATTAAACGGCAGCTCATTATTATTCTTGGTTGTTTTAATATTTAAAGTTTCTAGACCTTTCCAAAGTTTTTTACCAGTTTTGTCACTCTCCAAGCTTGCAAGATATGCAGCTTTTTCTCGTCTTATTGATGCCAACGCAAAATTACGACACTCCGTGAAATATCTCCAATTTTCTAAACACTTGTGATTTTTGTCAAAGCCTTATCACGTTCCTTTAAAATAAGTCTTAATGTGTCTGTCAACCAGGGAGCTGGCTTTTTACTGACTCTTATAGTTCTGTAGGGTGCATGAATATTAAATAAATAATTAATATTTTGTTCTAAATATTGAACTTTTTTATTTATGTCCTCAAGATAATAAATATTATCCCAGTAAATCTGTGATAAATCGATCCTAAAATATATCTCATTGAAATGTTTAAAATTGCGGATGGTTATAAATTTTTGTTTTTGTCTTTTAACTACTAATTTTAAAGTGCAGAAAGGTATTTGATTGTGATCACTTAAACCTGAAACAACGGTGCCACTTTTATGACAAATATCTTTAGTATTGATAAAAATGGGATCTAAGCATGTTGCAGTAGTATTTGTTATACGAGTAGGTTCATTTATTAATTGTACGTACCCAAACGAGTTAAGCATAGAATATAATGAATTATTTTTTAACATATCAATATTTAGATCTCCGAGAATTACTGAATAATCATAGGTCACTAAAAGATGTGGAACAACTTCTTCCAGGAAATTTATAATTTCAAACGCTTTCTTACTCTTCCCTCTTTATTCATATTGGAATCTATTTGCTTAGTACGCAAACATAAGTCAGAAATGCCAAGTAGGCCGTCTCACAATTATTCACTTCGTAACGCTGTGCATGATCTTTATCTGCAAACCCCTCAGTCCGAGTTAGTAAAAAGCTCTATTCTATACAGAGCCAAAAAGATGCATAATCATTTGCCTTTGGAAATTAAATCAATTACTTCTTTTCCTCGATTTCATAATGCTTTGAAAGTTTGAAGGCGTACTTTCTGGAAAAAGCATTGTACGCAGTGGAGGATTTTTTTCTAGGATAACTTTTTGGGTATAACTCTCACACTGGCTCTTTTTATATCTTAAAATAGAGAATAAATTAGTTTTTTTTAGTAAATAAATTCCACTTTCATTCTGTATTTAATTAATTTACTGTTATTGACTATTGTGTTTATTTTTATTGACATTTTATACATCATGATATTGACCAGGTACATTGTTTTTGTACAGTTATGCATGTATTTATTTTGTTTGTATATTTATTATTTATTTTTTTATTTTGTGTGTTTTGTTTTGTTTTGTTCTTATATGTTTTTTCTTATTTATTAGCTTTGTTTACAAAATTTTGTAATTTTTTGACAATAAAGCATGTGATTGATTGAAAATACTTTTACTGATTTAACAAAGTTTTTAAATGACTTATTTTAGGACCTTTTCATAGCAATGATCCAATAGCACCTGGCCCACTCGGGATAAAACGTTCGACTAGAAAATCAGGTAATGAAGCATGACACATTAAAAGGTAATGTTTTAACCCTAATAAATGCAGAATTATTTTTTTTATATCAAAATTCAAGGGTTCCATCGACTTTCAACGAAATTATCTAGAAAGCTCTGAAGCGGAAAGACATGCTTAAAAGCTAAACAACACGATTAATTCACATTTATTACATCTATTTTCTCTAAATGTATAACTTATCAATGCACTTAGCTTTCAGGTGTCAAAAAGTCGCAGATAAAAAAGACATTAAGCAAGTGGACATGCATGGATTTTTTCAGTAAGAGCTCCACACCCAATGAAATTTTTCCTATTTTTATAAAAACTTTTGTAACCACGATATTTATAAGCAGCACTTATTATCATTAAGTATTAATAATGTATATACTTGTTTTGTATTTACAAGCAATCAGTATACCGTATTAAGATTTAAAAATCGATTTTGTAAAAAACAATTTTTTTTTACATTCATGGTTTTCTCTCGAGACACTTCAATTGCTTATGATATTTATAGAGATTAATAGAGTTTTATCAAAAATTATCATAGGTTTATTTTTTTAAAAAGGACATTTTTCTTATACCAAGAAAATATAACAGTCCATGAATAATAATGCCTGTTAGAAATGTTAATGAAAATTAACATTTCTAATATTCTTCTCTTCAATCTGTGCAACAAATTTTAAACAAACTTGTTCTAAACTACTAAGGGAAAAATGATGCTTGAAGAAGATTTCCTTTTTAGAAAATTCAACTCAAATTTTCGAAGAAATTTTTATGGGCATTAAATTTGTTTTGCTTTTTAAATCAACTTCTTTGAATTTTACTGCAAAAAAAATACGAGCATTTTAAAAATCTCGATATTTTTCCAGGGAATTGAAAGAGAGAGAGAGAGAGAGAGAGAGAGAGAGAAATAAAAAATTTCTAAGGGATTATATAAGCAAATTTATAAATCTGTTAAAAGATTTAAAATTTCAAATAATAAATTTATTTCTTTAAGCAAAAAAAAAATTACAAGTTTGTTTAAAGCTCTCCAGACTCTATAATTCTATAATCTATTTCATTTGTCTTAATATCAAATTTAAATCTTGCCGGTTTTATACCATTCTACGCCTTCCGGTATTTATTTTCCAGCTTATTCTGCTGTTTCAATCTCAGACTTAGACAGTTTTGGATCTCTACTATCTAAGATGGTTTTCACCTTCCTTTCACCTTGCAATCTTTCTCCTTGCAGTTGGCACCCAGCTAAGTATTTGTTTCGGAAGTCTCCCTTCGACTATTCGCTCGAAATGCCCATATTAACTCCCTGCATACGATTTCTTGTATTATTGTTGTCTGAACTACCTCAGTTTGTCTAATCTGCTAAATAGACTGCTAAATCTTAAATGTTACAATTTAGAAATGGTTGAATACGACCCAACCATAGCAGCTCAAGTTGAAAATTTTCATAGTAAAGTGCGGAAGGCAATACGACAAGAACAGTATTATTCTCATCCATATTAATGGGTACAAGAGTTACAACCTGAAGATCATTCTATAAGAGTTTTATTTTGTCAGTGGCTTTTAGAACAGTTTGGCAGAAATGAATATTTTACGAAATTAACTTTGTGTACAAACGAGGTTTTTCAATAGCAATCATATTTGGGCCGTAGAAAACCTATGCTTTTAAATATGGACTTAAACAGGCGATGTTTTCTTTATAGGGAGGTATTTTTGAACTATAAAATTGAATTTAAGCTGCTTAAATTCATAACTAACTTTCCTTTTATAGTTCTTTATTTTATTTCGTTTTGTTTCTTTCCGTAGGTTTGTATATTCCTCATATGTCTTAATTATCTTATTTTCATCCACGATCATTTTGCTGCTTTCATTCATCAAATCTACAAGTGGTTTTAAAGCTCTTTTCTAGACTCGAAAAATATCTTAAAATTTCAAATCATATACTACAAAAGAACTCGTTGTTTTTATTTGTTAAATATTATTTATATAATTATATGTCAATTTCTCTATAACTATATCAATTAGGCTAAACAAAACTTGCTAGTCTTTTTTTGGGACGCCCTGTATAATAAAATCATAACCTATCAATAAAACGAAAACAAAAGGCAATAACAAATCAGGGGGAGGGAGAAAGACAATCGCGTTTAGCTCACGATCTAGTAAGCTCAAAGGGACAAAAGAAGACAAAAAAATGGGAAAACAATGGCACATCGGGGGGGCCAACACCGCGTATGGACCCCTTGACGTTTGATGCTCACGTTTCACAGGGTGTGCGGTCCCTGCTGGGCCGTAGCCATGTCGCACCCAGCGATTTTTAAAATTATATTATATATTCCCTTTAATAAAATATAAAATTCATGAACAGTTGTTAGCTTTTACAAAGAAACTCACAGTATAGTATACAAATTGTGATAAGCCTTCTATAAAACAACATAAACCTCGTGTAAAGTATTTACGAATTACTCGAGTTCGACTGGTACTAAATTTGGTACCCAGACTCGGGTTCGCCGCTGGAGTTATGACATTTATTGTCAAAATAATTAATTGGCAACACTTAAATTCGGACCTGAGAATCTTCTGCTGCTTGTTAATATTTTTTACGAAGTTTTGTAACGAGACGTGAGCATATTGGGTGGATTCTTTGGTTGGTAGTTTAAATAAATAAATAATGATTTTATTGAAGTCCATTTTGGAAGTGAAGTGAATGGTTATTAATATGTTTTTGTAAGGGAAGTCTTTTCTCTACAAGACAACTTCACAGAGATTGAGATAACTTATCATTATCATCTTAGTTTTGATGACAATCAACCAATGTTTTAACGTAAAAATAAACAAATATATACTAAACCAAATCTTTTAAGAGACAGAAAATTTACTTAAAACACTTAACATTACAACGACACAACTACAGTATAACGATTGCATTTAAGAATCTGTTTTATTATTTTATTTTACACTTGCTTCAATCGATCAATCCTATATTGCGACAGAAGCAAGATCAATCGCATTGTAAAGCACAAGTTTAGTATGTATTTACAGTGTTTTTCCTACTCTTACTACCAAACCAACTTTATTAGAAAATTGCCTTAGCACATAATCAGAGTAGGAATGAAATGTATGTCTTTGCCTATCATATAAAGCATCGTGTTGATTTCCAGGTTAACCCTACCAAATAATTACTATATAATAGAAATAACAAGAGACCCAAAACTGTACCTTGAGGCTTACCCTTTTAAACATTAACATTTAAATACAAAATTTTTAAACACAACATATTAGATATTAGACTTGAACCAGTTAAGAACCCTATGTCTAAGACCTAATTGCTCCATTTTCTTAATTACAATACCTCTATCAATGGTTTCAAAGGCTCTCTTAGAATCTATGAGCATAGCTAGAACCAGTTTATAAGAATCAATGACCTTCTCAATGAAAGCTATTTCTTTACACATGCTGCGAGGAGCTTTCCATAAATAGGCATAGTGTTAATCGATCAGAATTCATTATTACATTTCGCAATTTGTGTTTTGAGCCCAGGAATCAGTATTGTAAAACCCTGTTTATTTTCTAAACAATTGAAATATTTTTCTTAATCATTAAGATGAAATTTATCGGTCTGACCGAAAAGAGGTCCAGGATATTTACAAAACTAAAGCTAGCTCAGCGGTACCGTAAGTAACCAAATACGGTTTACACTTAGCGTTTCCCCTCGGGAATTATTTTTATGGGTTTCGATAAAAGAGTGAGATAAATATTTGGTTTATAAAATTCATTTGAGTTTTGGTCACTAAAGAGTGAAGTTATTTAATAAAAACAATAAAGGGTGTTGCGACGTGAAATAAGCTGTGTTGGTTTGGTGTAGTGTTTTACTACAAGAAAGGGTGAGTGTTATCACAGAGTATGCTTATTTCTATCTTATTGATTACGCCGATATTTTACCTTTTTAATTAAAAATGTGATTAATAAAATATTTAGATATTTATATGACCGATTGTTACTTGTCTTGCTTGTGTTGTTACTGTTGTTGTGACGATTGTTTATTGTTTCTTGTTAAGATACTGAGCTGGTCTGGGACCATTGAACATCTCGTTGTATTTAATAAGCCTTTGTATCTGGAGAGATCCTCGCGTTTTGGTGTCCATTGCACCCCTCAGTACAAAGTGTGTTATCGTCAAGTGGTCTAGATCGGAGATTGCTGTCTCAATGTCATGTTTTATGATAATGTTTTTGGTAGCATTTTGGCTACGGTTTGTGAGTAATGTCACGTTTTAGCATATTGAACGATTGTATATCATTCAATATCAGTACGTTGTCGTTTCTGGGACATTTAACAATCGGATAAAACTAATAAATTGGTGAATAATGAATTTTGGTATATTAAAGTAAAGTGGTTAGATGTTGGTGAACATGAATTAAATGGTTATCGTAAAAGTAAAATCACTGAGCAAGTTTAAAACATATTAATTCATATTATTCATATTAATGAGATTTCCCTATTTTTTTTTTATTTAATTAATTTTACGGGAATAAGTGTGCTCAGGTTACTTTTATTATTTTAGGTCTACACGTCACCATCTCTACTTTGGAGTCGTACAAGCGCCCAGTTGTTTTACAGGGTGTTTGTTCTTTTTTATGATTTATTTTGATTATTTTGGACTATTTTGAATTTATTTAACGTATAAAAAAATTATAAAATTATTTAAATGACGCTCACAGGTTTTAATTATTATAGTATATAATTTGCATGAATCGGGGAAAACACCACTACTTAAAGACATTCTAATTATATCTTAAAAAAGGTTACCAACAATATAAACCACATCACAAAGCACCTATTGCACAACCTCATTCTTGCCATCCCCAACATTTTTTACTTCCTAAGTATTTCGTTCATTTCTGCCACATATATTTTGTCAAATGGTGAAAATATACTGACCGGTTCAGAAATCTTGGTGTAAGATGTTAGCCCCATTGTTTGTATTGGTATATTTTCTAAGATTTTGTCCATGCTGACAAAATTATTAAATCCATATGCAATATCACCCTCTTTTGTTATTGTCTCGGTCTTAAAAATTATTTCGTTAGGTACTTCTTGATTTTCGTCAGGTAAAAAGGTCCTTAAGTTTTTCCAAAGTTCTCTTGGAACATTTTCATTTGGGTCTAAACATTGCTCAAAAAATCATTCATTTTCCACTTCAATCTTGCTTACAATAGTAATTCTTACAGTTTTATATTAATTTCAAAAGCCGATCACAATAATAATTTTTAAAGTACCTTTGGTGACTTATTATTTCAAAAGTTTTTTATTTTGTTTATTTACGTTAATTGGTATTATACAATAGTCATTCATTTTAGGCATCAGATGGACCTTATGTTCAAGATGCTTATCATCGGTTACTATACAAGGTGTTTCAGAACTATGCACTGCAGTAGAAAATATTTGAGTATAGCGACCCATATCTGGAAAAGTGTTATTATGGTACTACGACCCTCAGACGCGTTAAAATTTAGAAAGACAATGAATTGTCTATCCTAAGATTTATTGCATTTAATTCTTGCCTTTTAAACATGATATCATTACAATAATTGTTTAAAATGTCTTCCTTCAAAATGAATAGACCGATTTAAATATCGCACATGATTTCGGCGGACTTGACTAAAAATTTGATACTCGTTTTGAATGACTTCAAATGGTGCTATAATTCATCCAATTAAATTTTGTTCTGTTGCTACTGGAATTTCGTAAACCAAAGGCTTTACATGTCCCGATAAGCAAAAATCTAGCGACGTTAAATTGGGTGACATAGGATAGTATCTCGGATGCTCTCGTTCGGGATTACGTTCTTGATACATCCCCGCTGCTGCTCGTGCATTGGAGCTTATGCCATATGCCAAATCCATATTCGCCAATTCTTGATTGGCAAAGTTTTCCATTAGCAACAATAAATTTTTGTTAAATTCTTGCAAACTTCACAAATAAGATAGCATGACTAAGGCGATATGGAATACAGCTACAAAAAAACAATCTCCGTTATCGTTTTTAAAGATAAATATACACAAGCTCTGCGGTAAATTGTTTAAAATCATTAGCTATAAAATTTTTAAACATTGACATTGACATTTTGAACAAATGTTGTGATGATACATGTACAAATGGCATCATGTACAAATGGCAAAAATTAAATGCATGAAGTCCTATTTAGGAAATCCATCGTTTTTCTAAATTTTAACGCGTTTTAGGGCTGTTGTGCCAAAGTAATACTTTTGCGGGTCCCTATACTCAAATGTTTTCTACTGTTGCACTGAATAATCCCTAGAAGTTTGATGCAATAGTTCTGAAACAGCCTGTATATGATCAATTAGGGATTTATTTCTTCCTGCTATTCTGGTTGGTGTTTCAATTATTTGGTTAAAACCATTGGAATATATACAATTTATAATTCGAATATTTTGTTGCTACAAAAATCATATTTTGAAATTAAAATCTGCTAGAATAATATGGATCATTAAAGTCACTAATCTGCTCTAAATAATTGCTGAAAAAAACCTGTAAATTATCTTCTTCCAGCGGTGGATGAATCAAGACAAAACATAAATATTTATTATATAAGCGCAACTTAAAAGACAATAACCAGACGTATATAATCAATACACGACACATATATATCTATATCTCATATTATTTAAAACATTTAATTAAATCGAAATTATTACTCGTACATTTCTCCAACCTGTACCTATCTATAACCAGCTTACATAAATGAATATCGACGATTACATAAGTCTCACTCAAGAGTATGGTCTTGGGCTTCCAGCCATTTAATATTATTATAGCTTTGTTCGCGGTGACAGTCCTGGACAAGTTCAGAATTACTTCGCATGCGCATTGTTAAAAAGAGCGTTCGTGGTTACTAGTCCTAAACTTCTATTTCGAAATCCTGCGTTCGCGGATATTTTGTTACTTGTTCAGAATCAATCTGTAACTAGTTCAATCGATCGTTGGACTCGATGTCGACTATTTACTCTTTTTGTGATTATTTTCTGATAAGTGGTGCTTATTTTATTTTATTTCAAATTTAAAACCAATAATATTTAATGTTACAAATAATAATTGATTGTCCTGCTGTTTTTTATTAGTTTTATGGGTAATTTGTTACTTAAATAGCAATTCCTGTTTTAATTAAATCGATTTTGTTTTAGATTAGTTGTGTATGATAAAATTACCATGTCTAATCATTTATGTTCCAGTGATGAGGACTTGGAGAACCTCTTAGAACTTACAGAAGTACCCAAAAATGTTGGATATTTTAAAAACATTGTCACATAATTTGACAAAAAACTGTATTTTCAACATTTTCATATGACTTCAGTACTGGCGAATGAACTGGCAGGTCGATTTGCTGCATCCCCATATTATAAAGGACAGGAAGGAGACTCAAAAAAAATAACTACATTAAAAATTATTACAGTAATTTTTAGCCATTTCTCTGCTTTAAATCTTTACTGCTTAAAGAACAAAAAAACTTTTCTAAACAAAACAATCGGAAAACATAACCTATACTAACCCAAACAAATTTAGATGTTGATAGTCCGTGAATCGTTCGCGGTTGAAATAAATTCCAAAGCGGTTGTGAATCAGGCATGCGCCTATCCTTAACGGATGAAGAGTTCCTGACTGATCCAGGATGCGTTCAGAACTGTCACCGCGAACAAAGCTAATTATTATTAAAGTGTTGTGTTTGTTATTTAAATAATCTTGGCAAATTAATTATACAATACTAGAGTTAGGTATAAGAGTTAACTCTAGTTAATATACTTACTTCTTCGCAATTCCTCAATCTTTTTTGCTTTTAACACTCTCATTTATTTATATCCCACGTAACATGATTTACATCTAGGCCTAGATTATACTTTTCATTAGACGTGACACGATTAATACATTCAATAATATGGAGATTACATTCTTTGTTATCATGGTTTCCACTACAGAACTTAACCTCCTTACAATCCTTTAATAAATATCGACAAACACCTAAAACATCTTCTAACACGATAATCATTAAACACCAAACAGTGACTCCACCCAATGTTCATTCCCTCCTTTTCAATAAAAACATCGTATTATGTTGGGCATCAACTTTCAGGACCATCATGAATTTTTGATTTACTACTTTATTTTTCTTAATTATTTTAATTTTTTAATTTGGCGCTTAATTATTTCGCTTCGCAGTTTTGGATAGAATCGCATTGTCCTCAAGGAAATACTGGGATTCACATATGCTTACCACCTTATGAATTGACCAATTATTGGAACACTCCTATATGTTCCAATAATTTAGGTACATCGACACTCTAACCTATTTTATTTTAAATCTGGAACTGTAATAATGGGTGAATAGTGGTAAAATCTTTTTTGTTGACACGTTTAATAATTAAACCGCAATTTTTAGTTGGTTTTTCCGTAAACAAACTAACTCCAATATATGTAGGATTTACTTTCCTTATTCAAACATCCTTTACCTGTTTGACATCTTTGTCAGGACACTTTTGTTTGATGACAAGAAATTTGTTGTATACAGTACGGTGGTCTATTTAATACCCTTTATTTCTTCTTTTAGTGTACGGCTTTCCATTAACAACATATCTACTTTTTGGTACAGATCCTTGAATTCTTCTACTAAAAATTGCAAAGTAGCTGATATTATTAGTGCTATCAAAAGCCTCGTCCGGACGACTTCTTTTTCCAGTGCATTCCCAACAAATGCACTAGGATCACAAACTTCGTATTTCCAACTTTTTTTTGCATGATAGTATAGACTACACCCCATATACCATATGATTCACTTGACATCCTCGAACACTAATTTACACTTAACCCAGTTATTTATAGGATGACCATCAAACTTTTCAGTTCCACTTGCTACGAGTATCTCACTTAAAAATAAAACCATGCACGATAACATTAGATTGCAATGTTTAAGGATAAAAATATATAGAAATATCACAGCTTCAAAATTCACATTATAATTTATTAATTTTTCGACATAAACCTGATTTTCCAAACTATCAAACAACACTAAGGATTCACTATAAGGAATTAAGTGACATTTACCAAAAAAACTAATTAATTCGCGATAACTGTATATGCAAAGGAGAATATATATTTTTGGCAACCTGCTGCATCTCAGTTCCCGAACTTAACTATATAGAGTCATAATTTTGTTTTTATAATATAAAGACCCACAGTGCAACAACTCATTAGAAAGTACTATACGTCATATATCCGGAGACACTTTATATCTACATAAAATTTACATTTTATTGAGGTCCTTCTTGCCATTTCACAAACTTGAAAATTCATAATAGTACAGGTTTTTTCATAGATTTAAAATCATATTTAAACCCTTTTTGAAATATTTCCCCTAGTTTCGAAGCTACTTACTGATTAGATGTAACATTAAATACTCACATTTTCGCAAATACTTCGGCAAGTACCAGAGGTGTGGGTACAGCACATTAAATCTGCAAAAAAATATGTAAAATTGTTAAAAAAACATAATTCTTCTTCACCATCTTTTCGTTAAAAATCATTTCAATTTCTTATTGTTATTTAGTAAAAAAAAATTAAAATATCATGAGAAACATATATTGTTGGTTTTTCAGATTCAGTTAGACGTGCGGCGAAAAAAAATATGTTAGATTTTTCTTAGGGAATTAAGAAATATAAATAAATAATTAAAACCAAAACTTGAAAATTAATTAAAATGCTTTTCAAGCAATCGAGCAGGAACTGATTTTTCTCTGTTTTCACGCAATCCTAGACATTTTAATTTATTATAAGTAATTGAAAAAAAGTGCATGGAAGCTTTTATTAATTTTTCTTTTTTTTCTTGTTGTTTCTTTAGAATTTTTCTTTTCTTTCAAATTTTTTAAGACTATCGAACATTTTACCTTTTTTTCAATTATTTCTTTTTTTCTGACATTTTGCTTTGCATTGCATTGCAATTAATTGTAATAATGATATCTCTTATGAAAATATATTAGCAAACACTTTTATCACGGATATTAAAGTCATTATAGATCAAATATGCTCAAGAATTAAAATTATTCAAAAACAATAAAATGTCAACAAAAAATGGATAGGCGCTGAGGTTTATACAGAAAAGAATAACCTATACAAGAGAACTATAATTGGTAGAAACAAAAATATATGGGATAAATATAAAGCACAAAGAAATTGTCTTATAAATATAATCAGAGTGAAAAAGGAGAATTCTTTTGCAGCATGCATAGACTCTAATAAATAGGATCCTAAGGAATTGTGGAAAAATTTAAAGACCCTAATAAAAGGCAAACTCTACCCGAGCAAATTAACGTCAAATCAGATATAGTTTAAGAAGCAGCAGATATATCATATAGATTTAATAAATATTACATTGAGAGTGTCGAAGAGACAAGATAAATTACCGGTAACTATTAAATTAAACAATTTTATATTGCTGCCTGCACATAATATAGTTTCCACATTTGAAAAAGTCACCATATTAAAAGAAATTCATTTCAAGAACAAGTAATATATTTAAATAAGTTCTCTGATGTGATGTGTCTTATGCTGTTGATGATTGACTGTTTTTAGTTATAATTTATAGCTCACATATCATTAGTTATATTTTTACAAATCCTGGAAACTATCTGCTGCTATTCCAAACTTCAAAACATCAAACGGTATAATGAGTTCGGATTCGTTAACACTGTACCTGTCTATGAGAAGCTCTTTGAGTCCTGAGTGAAGGAGCAACTTCTTGATTTTTGAGATAACAATGCAGTAATTTTCTTTATTTAAGTCCATTTTGGAAGTGGAGTGAATGGCGAATAAGGAATAGGAAAAACTCAACACTTAATTTGATTATCAAAACCAAGTGTTGAGTCCGATGATAATTTTATCTTGACGAAATGTATAACTCTTAGAACAAGATTGGCCTTTGTTTTTTGCAGAGAAGACTTCCCTTAAGAAAACATCATCCTTATTAATGCAATAATAGTTCCCAACGAGTCAAAGTTTCACGAGAATCATTCCTATAATTATTAATATTTCTGAAGATTTTCTAAAAGCTATTGACTGTAGTAAATCTTTTTAAGAAGTATTTCTAAATTTTAAAAGAGCATTTGAAACTATTAATAGACAAAGTTTAATTAGAAAACTTGATCTATTAGGAGTTAGGGATGTTTTGAACAGGTTTACATCTTACTTAGTTAATAGAATCCATTGTACATGTTTAAAAATCGTATACCCGAGTCTACTTTGTTGATTGTGGGTTGTCCTAGGGAACTGTTTTGGAGCCAATATTATTTCTATTATATATAAATGATATGATAAAAGTATTTAAAAACGGCAAATTATTCGCATATGATACATTGATGCATATAGTTGGCAAAAACTTACGAAAAATGCAAATGAACATAACAAATAAACTGAATCGCTTGTTTAATTGGTTTAAATGCGACAAAATCAAAATTCTATATATTCGCTGAGAAATCAAGAATTAGTTAAATGGAAATAGATAATATGGGCATTACTGTGAATAAGCGAAAAATTCATTATGAGAAACAAATTAAATATTTGGGCACCATTCTAGATACAAACCTAAATTTTAATGCTCATGCAGATAACATAATGCGAACATTTTCTAAAAAAGTTGTATTTATTACGAGAGTAGGAAAAAATTTCTCAATGCATATAAAACTGCTTCTTTTCAACACCATTGCACTTCATCCTTACAGTATTGTTCAACTCTGTTGTATAGTCTACCCCAATATAGAATTAACCAATGAGAAATATTCCAAAATAGAGCAATAAAACTAATATTAAAATATAATTGTTATACACTTGTCAATTGTTTTGTAAATGTATAAGTATGATATCTGTAAGTCATCGTAACTTATTCATTTGTGTTTAGTTTAAAACATCATTTGCTAAGAAATTAAACATCGTATAGACTTCATACTAGTACATAGATACAACACTAATCAAATGTTTAATTCAGTCTTATATAAAGGCTTAATTCAGTTGAACAAATTGCCTACGATAATTTAAGCCAGTTTAAAAGGCTTTCAAGAAAATTCATTTTAGTTTCATTCTTATTCACATTCATTTCACATTCATTTCTTAGTTTTAATTTTGGTGTTTTATTTTAACAATAAAGTTCTATTTGTACAGTTTTAAGGATTATGTATTCGTCCCCGTTTCTATGTTATATATTGTTGCCTTAGGAGATTGTGTTTTAATATTACTTTTTACACTCTTCAGTTAATGTAGATTATTCGCCTTATTTAGTTATTTCGCATATATATTTGAGGGTCATGGATTTTTTGAATTTTTATAAAGAAATTTTAAAATACCTTAAAAGTTTTTTTTTAATTTCCAATATTTTAATTCCGGTCTTCCAGGTACTTACCAATAAAAAAAACATTTTTTGTTAGGGCTTTTTGTTTAATTCACGCGTGGGAAAAATATTCTAGGCATTAATTTTTTTAGGAAATTGAGTAGTAGTTTTTCTTTTATTTTTACGAGCATGTATTTTATTTAAAAACAAGCAGGGATGAAAAAATCATTTCTAAAAACAAATTTTATTACGTAAAAAGCTATTTTTCTAGAGGCGGATTTTAAAATGTAAAGTTGCCTTATACAGGGTGTTCATTTGAAAACTTTCCACCACGGATTTATCGAAAACCACTGTTTAAAAAAAAAAACGCCGAAATACGTCAAAAGATTTGTCAAGGGGGACAACTTTCTATCCTAAAATTACTTCACCCCCTTTCACCCTCTGCCCCCCAGGGTCATCTCCTTAAAAATTTTAAATGGCAAGGGGTATCGAATAATAGCTTGTTTAAAAGGTATATCAAAGTCTTTTATTTTGACGTTTGATTTTTTTAAATCGGTCGATTCGTTTTCGAGAAAATTAAAAAAATCTTTGTTTATCTTAATCTGTTCAGATAGAAAACAAAAACATGAAAATATCAGTTTTTATTTCAATAAGTGTTCAAAATGTTGTCCGTTTTTGGCCAAACAATGATATAGGCGATGTTCAAATTCCTGACATTTTCAAAAACATGTTGTGGGATATCATGGATGCTGTCGATGATGCGTTGACAAAGTTCATCCAAACTTTCAGGTTGGGGAGTAAACACAATAGATTTCAAATGACCCCATAGAAAAAAGTCTAACGGCGTTATATCAGGAGATCTAGCAGGCTATTCTATAGGCCCCTTTCGCCCTATCCATTTATCTGGAAACTCGTCGTCTGAAATATATTTCCAGCAAGACGGCGCTTCTCCTCACTATGTTCTTCTCGTTCGGCAATGGCTAAATCCATGGTGAGGAGTTTTCAAATGAACACCCTGTATAAGATTAACATAAGGATTACCAAATATAGAATCTCCCTGTAATATGGGTATGACAGAGGTAGAGAAGTATATTTATTCCCAATCGATCTTCTTTTTAAATAAACACAAATTATTGATACAGGACAAATGTATTTTTTGCAAATTTTATTTATAAATGTATAAATGTATACGTATACATTCCAAAAAGCCAGAAATCGGTCGGCCAAAGAAGTTTCTATGCCCCAAGAGCTCCAAGAGCTTTTAATATATGTTCCACTTTGCTAAAAAATTATATTAAAAAAATGGGTTTTAGGGACGATACGAGTGATGGATATACCGAACCGACAGTATAAAATAATTCAATTAATAATCTAATAAATTACTTAATATAGTAATACAATATAACTTAACTATAATGATACAATATAAAAATTGAAAAAGGATAAAAACTGTATTGCCCGATTTTAGACTATAAATACTAATAAAATAAATACAATTATTAATATAATTATGCATTTTTTTATATTTAAATTACCGTTTATCAAGCAATTACAATTAAAAGAAACAAATAGTTTTTTCTCAGACCTTTTTGTTTAATTTAACCCTGAGAAAAGTATTTCAGGCATTTAAATTTGTTCATGCAATTGAGGTAAATTTTTCTTTTGCTTTGGCAAGCTTTTTTTCAATAAATAAAAATAAATAATATTAAATAAAACTACTGTTAGAATTCAATTAAAAAAGAAGTTGAAAAAATTAAAATGTCTGAATGAGTTTTTGTCCCAAGAATAGACCAAAATTTAAGCGCTTCCTCCAAATATCATATTTTTTAATTATTCCAGACGTTTAAAAAACAAATATATATAGAATTTTTTTTTAAATATAAAGAAAAATTATACAGCAAATTAGAGACAAATAAATTTCTATTTAAGATTTTTGTTCAGGCATTTGAAGGAAATATTAAACATGCCTGGAAAAATATTAAAATACCTCTTTCAGGCATTAAAAAAAAGTTAAAACCTTTACAGTTTATAAATATTTTTTTAATTGTATATGCATAATTACAATCCAGTAGCAATTATTTAAATAACCTAATAAACAAGTTAGAACTTACCCACATTCTCAATCCAAAGAAACAAAAAAATATTAAAATAAATGGGCACCACATTTTGCATAAAACGTGCTATGCTAATCGTAAAATTACAATAATTAAGTGCAACTATTACGATATGTTTTATAAGATGAAGCAATTTACTGTATTATATACAACATACTGTTCAATAATTTATCGTATTTGTATGGTAATTGCACTTAATAAGGATTTTCGATTTAATATACTATAATTAATTAAGTATTTAAAGTTTAACTTCTTCGGTATCTCTCACAATCTGTTAAACAAATGTCTATGGGATACTTGACACTCGGGTTTTATTTAGTGTTTTTTCTTACATGGGAACATAAGTGTCGGGTACTTAATTCTTACAGATTTGCGTGGTTGGACTGAATAGCGTTATGCTAATTGAATTTACAAGAAGGTTTGTAAATAAGCTTGTGTGAAATATACTCCAAGTCTTTAAGCACTTTTTTTTTCAGAATTCTTTCATGAATCGTGAAAATTTAAACTACTACCAAACTAGATAATAAAACTATTTAGCATAAAATATAATTTTTATAATATTTATAATGTAACCAATAATCAGTTACGTTTCGTAATAGCTCCAAGTACTCTTTCTTCAAGTTGTTAAGTCTGCCCACATGCTTGTTATGGACAAGATAATAGTACAGAATAAATAATAATAATAATCAGATCAGGTTATATTGTTTAGCAGTTACTGCTTGCAATTATAATAAATAACGTTTATTTTACTGCACAATCACTCCATTACTGCAATATTCATATTTATCTATTTGGAACAGGACTTTTAGTATATATTAATATTGACGGCATATGAATTGTTTTACATGACATTTAATATTATGTTAGACAACAAGAGCAGTTTTATAAAAAATATATGAATTCTTATATAAGAAAAAAGCTTAGAGAATCTTTATATGGCTACATCCTAGTTACATTATTAATCATATACATCTTAATAATATTTATTATTTTTTTTAAAAGATATCCTCGTTATAATAATACACCCTTAAAATTGCTTACACGTTATTAAAAATATAATTAATAAAGTAAAATGCAGATAGTACTTCAATAAATTTTGAGTCTTACTAAGTTATTAAATCAGTGTCAAAAGAAATTTAAACTAGATTTTATTTGGAAAATTAAGGAGTGATAATATATTTTTATTAAATGAAATTAATTTTTGAGAAACTCTATAAAATCCTTTTTGGAATTGTTGATTAAAAGGCACTTAACAAAATAATATAATATTCAAAATGAATTTTACTTTATTAATATTTTTCTCGATTTTAAGGAAAATGGTTGAAGGGGAGTCAAAATACAAATATATATTTTAAAAGTCATCATAACGATAATTAATTAAAATTTAGAAAATTGATATTCTGTAATAAACATACAAAATAAATTAAAAATACCAAACAGAAACAAACATTCTTATTGGTGATTCGAACGACTTTTATCTGTAATTTTGGGTCCCATATCTGCACTTATTAATGCTGATTAAGTTGAACCCTGTGTTAGAGTTCAAATTCATTTACTAATGTATACGTCGCGGCCGTAAACAATTTATTGCAATTGCTTTATCTTTCGGATGTATTAAAAGTAGTAGTGGAAATTACTGCGGGGTTAAAAATAACCATTGTGCATCATGTTAATGTTAATTTATTAAGTTATTCAGTTATATAAATCATTGAAATAAAAAGTGGTTTCTTTCAGCAAAGTTTGCAAAACGTTTAAATTTATATTTTTCTGAAATATCTTTTCTGATACTTTTGTACGTGAATAATCAGAATTAATTAAGAGAAAAACATTTTCTATGAGGATTAAATAATAAATGAAGAAAAAGAAAAAGTTCAGACAATCGCTTTTTGATTGTCTTTTTAAAAATCAGAATAAATCATAATGAGAATACATAATCAAATTTTATCAGAATTATTGAACTCCAATATAATTCAGGTAGAAATGACGAAACGTGGTAGAAAATATACTTTTTATTTTTGGACGTGTCCAATTATCTCAAGTACAATGTAAAATCGCAATTATTAAATGCCTGTAGTTTATAGAATAGATCAAACTAAAAAAGAAGATGCATTCAAAAAAAATTAAGAAGTAATAGAGAAATAAAATATGGCAGAGATGATCAATAGTTGAAAAAACATTCCAAAAGTAAAATGCCAATTCATACCCAATTGGCATTAGGAATTGCATATTTATTTATATTCGTATATTAATTTGTTTGTATAATATCAAAATTTAAAAGATGTTTAGTAATTATTTTTTAAAAATCACATAATCATTAAATACAGTCTCACAAAGTACCTAAATGTTTTGAACATGTGCCATATAAACATAGATTCAAAAGTTTCATATTGTTTTTATACGAACAAATTCTTTAATATCCGCAATTTTTTGTGGCTTTACTTGAAGAAGGCCACTCTCAAAGATGCGTCGCTAATAGAGTTGAGGTTTGGTAAAATAATATGTCTCGCACTTGGAATCTTTATATCCAGAATAATAAGGCGTCTAACTAATTAATCACACCTAACTATCCAAAGAAACCCAACTATGGCAATATCAGTACTCCAAAAAGACATTCATAATACTTTGGAAGTATCGGTCTCTACATTGCGGAAGCAAATACTAGCAACTGGTTTGAGGTGTCGCCGATCATTAAGAGTAACCCTACTACAACCTAAGCACAAAATTAGTTCACTACAGTGGGCACAAGACCACGTGGCTGTACCTGTAGTAGTACTACCATATGTACTGTGCAGAATTTTGAAACTCGCGTGTTTTTTTCTGCCGAAAGAAGAATTTGTTTGGTGCAAGATAGTCATTGCATACGGGCATGGAGGAAGTCAATAAGTGCTACCCAGCTCATGCACACCCCGTACCACTCTCTGCAGAAGGAAGTGCTATGTTCTGAGCTGGTATCTTGTCTAATGGTCCAACAGAATTAATTTATATTCAAGGTACAATGACTGGTGACAGATACATGAGGGAGATTTTAGACCCTTACGACAGACTATGTCGAGGAGCTGTTGATAATAACGCCAGACCTCACCATACCAGAACTGTAAATGAGCATCTGAAATCGGAAGGCATCAATTGTCTGAACTGGCTTGCAATATCGCCAGACATGAATCCCATAAAACACGCTTCGGACATGCTTTCCAGGGCAGTAGCACCACGCACAGATCCACCTAGGACTATACAAGAGCTTTTTAATATTGCTTAAGAAGAATTACACAATATTCCTCA
The DNA here is from genome assembly GCF_022605725.1 of Anthonomus grandis grandis. Lineage (NCBI taxonomy): Eukaryota > Metazoa > Arthropoda > Insecta > Coleoptera > Curculionidae > Anthonomus > Anthonomus grandis. Next base: position 17,099,255 of record NC_065551.1, read on the forward strand.
ACAGCATATCTCTCATTTCATTGATAGTATGGACAGGCGTCTCCAAACTTGCATAAAAACTAGAGGTGCAAACACATGGTATTAAAAAGTTTTCCAGTACCTTTTGTTAAGAAAAACTATTAATTTAAGGTGATGTAAAACTTTTGGATCTATGTGTATTTAAGTTTCTATAATATTTTCAATAGTAACCTATGTTTCATTTTCATATTATTATTATAAATTAAGATCCAACTGATTCTAATTTTCATAAATGATTTTCCAACTATGCTTTTTAAATTGCTTTATTTCTATAGGTAATCTATTTAAAACTTTTGAATCAATATAATTAATGTATTTAAAATTTAGATTATTTTTATTACTAAGGGGAAGTGGAATCTGTTTATCATGTTAGACTCTTGTGGTGTGATTGTGTATTCTAGTAGTGTGTAAGGTATTGTGATGTTCACGTTTGTATATATATAACAGTTCCCTGAAGTACACCAATTTTAATTTCTGAACGATAATTTATTACATTATTTGTTCTAACCATTTTTAATATTTTCGATAGTCTTTTAACATTTTAGTAAGTTGGCGTTTATTTGACTTTTAATTTATAATTTGTCAACAAATGTTTTGACTTTTCTTTAACGTAAGTCGTTTGAGTGCGTAAAGTAATTTGATATTTTTGATTTTTTTATGTTTTCTTCAGTAGTAGAGAAAATGTTGTATGTTACAAGCGTGTAAAATTCCCCTTTTTTTATTCACGGTAATTGTCAAGTTTTCCATTAATCAAGAAAGAATCATTTTACACATTTGTTACATAAATAACTATTTTGAAATAATTTTTTTCACTTGGTCTCTAATTTTGATAGATATTATAATTCCAATTCATATCCACTTTTTATTTTTTTTAGACTAAATGAACTTTGTTCTAAAAGTTTTTGTACAATCTGACATTTTATTATTGTATGATTCAAGGAAAATATTGGCCGCAGTTCAACCATTTTTTTTCATTCGTAATCATAGACCAATCAAATTGCTTTAAACATTACTTAAAGAAATTTTACCTTCCTTAAATTTGATTGACTTTAATTTCTCTGTGTAATTTTATTGTCAAAAATAAAGATAAAGATTGGACTATCATCCGTAATTTGTTCTTCTAAAATTAAAAATTTAAAATTCAGATGAGTATATCTTAATTTTTGTAGCACAAAAATATGGTTAGGATGTGAATTAGAATCAGGACCAGTAACCAAATTTATAAATATCCCAAAGAATATAAAATGATAACATAATTTGTAACATTATTATGATTAAGGTCTAATAAATTAATATTAACATCCTCCATAAAAATTCTAATATTCTGAAAATTTTAAAGGTCCTGAATAAAAATTGATTGTTATATTAATATTCTTACTAAGACTTCGGATGGTAACATATGTTAAACTTAATAAACTACCATTTTGATTTTTTAATTGCTCCATCTTCTGTCATTTCACACAGTTGTTGGATTATCATATCTTGATAATTAATAACCATTTTGGTACTCGAAGTCTGTTTTATTTCTGAGTTATTCCGTGTGGAATTTAACGTTGGGCAGTTGACTATTGAGTTGCAATTTGTGTTTTTTATTTGCATCAGTGCAGTGAATTCATTTCTTTATTGACTATTACAATCCTTTGTTAAATTACTTACCAATTATTACCAATTTCCAAAAAAAAAATGTGCTATATATATTAAGATAATATTCCAAGCAGTAATAGAAAAATGAAATGAGGTAGAGGTGACGAAAAGATAAGAAATTGATTTTATTTTTCTTATAAATTATTTATATACTATTTTTATTATTATTATTTTAACCTATCTTATTTTTCATTCAAATTCATTATTAATTTTTAACCTGATACAATATTAAATTAACCTATAAGTCTATAAAATCGCAATCTATCCCGGAATGTCTCGGATACAGGTAGAAAATAAAAAAATAATATGGACATTTTTAATAAAGATATTTCCTACAGGCCCTTCTTATGAAGATACGCCCCTTAAAGAAGCCGTTGAAATTGGTTTTTCTTGAATAACTTTTGAAGTACTTGCTATAATTTAATAAAAATTTTACGTGATTAACACTACTAAGGACCTCTTAAAACGGAGTCCTTAAAACACATTTACATTGTTTATTTTTCCAGACGCGGACTAGGTGGTACATTATAATACTTAAATTTTAAGCATCCTGTACGATAAAGACTCTGAAATAATAAATATGACTAGCTTGAACCTAAGACTAAAGAAAAGGCACTCTTGTTCATTATCGATAAAATGAACCGTTTTGGAGAAAAAAAATTATTAAGGAATGTGACACTGTTTTATTTTAATTAAAAGGAACCATGAAATGCTCTTTTTTTTAGCGATGCGACAGTTATTTAAACAACAGAGAAGTTCCATTTTAAGTTGTTTAATCTGAAGAAGTACAATTTTATGTAAAGTACATTTTTAGCGGATACCCGAATCCTGATTCTCTGTAAAGGTTCCTCCCAAGTATCGACAGAAGTTGAATACACCAAGGTTTTGACGTGACCCCATAGTTAAAAATCCAATGGCGTTAGATCGGGAGACCGAAGAGGCCAGGCAATCCTCGTATCCTCCACTACGGTTTGGAAAAACGTTATTTAGGTGGTTCCTTACAGCAACGCTGAAACAAGGTGAGGCTCCATCGTGCATAGAATACATGTTTCAGCGGATCGCAAGTGACAAATGCCTTTATTAAATCCAGAAGATTGTTCTAAAGGAACTACAAATAATGTTCTTCATTCAATCGTGGCGCTAATATGAATCGCCCAATCAAAAAATTGCCAATGATTCCTGCCCAGATATTAATTAATATTGATGTTATGTTGATGATGACAAACAACAGCGGTATGAGGATTTTTATCAGCTCGTACATGCGAGTTATGTAAATTCACAATACCCTTTGTGGTAAATCCTACTTCATCGGTAAAAAGAATAACTCTACTGAAGTTTGGATTAGTTCAATATGGATCTAATAGCCTGTTCGCTAACTGTGTTCTACGAAGCAAATTTTCAGGAGTTAGGTCATACACTTTTTGTAGATGATATGGGTATAACAGCTGTTCTTGGAGTACTTTATGTATTACCGTTTTTGATGTATTAGGCTAAGCAGCTAATTTTCGAGTGCTCGTTAGAAGAGTATCGGCTATAGCATTCAAAATATTTTCCTCCCATTTTATCGTATGGATTGTTCCTCTCTGACCAGCATCAGTACTTTTTTTCCCAAAATTTTCTAAAATTACAATAAAGAACTCAATAATATCACCTTAATAAGTGGAAACGCCTAACAGTTAAAATGTCTTTTGATTCGAAATAGTGTGATTAGAAAATATTTCTTCATTCAACCTTTTTCCTTCCAATGCATTGACACATATACATACGTAAGATGCATATCTGCATACTCAATAAACGTGAATTCCATTTTTCGACTTAATTCAAATTAAATTCACCACGAAACCCAAAAATCAATAAATTATTATCGAAATAAAGGATCAATGTATTAACAAAGTAAAAGATGGCAAGATTATGGGTATTTGTTTATTGTGTACCATCGAAACATTTGCAGGAATGGTGCATTTAAAAAACCAATAGATAAATAGATGCAAAAACAGTTTCATTGTTTTTTTAACAACCACACTGCATTTTTAAAATGAACGAATTAAACAACGCTTTTTCACATTAAACAGCTTAAAATGAAACTTCTCTGTTATTTGAATAAATGTCGCATCACTAAAAAAAGAATATACCATGGTTCTTTTTAATTAAAATAATACAGTGACTCCTTATTTTTTTTTCCTTCGAAATGGTTCATTTTATCGATAATGAACAAGAGTGCCTTTTCTTTAGTTTAAGGTTCAAACTAGCTACCCATATTTATTATTTCAGAGTCTTTATTTTTTTCAGAGTCTGTATGATACAGAGTGTTAAAAAATTAAACATGACAGTCCGCCTCTGATAAAATAAACAAGGTAAATATGCTTTAAGGACTCCATTTTAAGAGGTCCTTAGTAGTGTTGATCACGTAAAATTGGTATTAAATTATAGCAAGAACATCAAAAGTTATTTAAGAAAAAACGATTTTCAGCAGCATCTTTAAGGGGCCGTATCTTTGCAGGGAGGGCCTATAGCCAATTTTTTATAGGAAAGTTCCATATAATTTTTTTATTTTATACCTGAATCCAAAAGATTTTCCACATTTTCCGGGACACCTGTATATGGAAAATACCATTTCGTAAAAACCTTCCTTTAAAAGTTTTTTTGGCCTTTATCTGACTTAAAGAACAAATTTTGAGGTAAACCACAGCTGTGAAGAACTAATTCATTTAGAAAATCAAAGACTTCATAAAATTGCCAAGCCATCCTCACTTAGAGCATCACTAGATATCTGCATCAGTCATCGTACGTAAAAGCTATTAGAATTCTAATAAAAACTAATTCTGTATCACAATTAAAATTTAAAAAAACATCTTACCTTGAGCATTAACTTCACATTTGCTCAAAAACAATAGCATCACAATACCTATTAGAAACCACCATAAAGTACCCTCTTTCACCCTCCCACCCCCTTTTAGGGCCCAGGGACGCTGATGCGTCGCCGTCGGCGTCGACTTTTCCATTGTCACTTGACTCGCTTCACGAGAAAATTAATTTTTTCGAAAACTTACACTCAGTCGCGCGAGCTTTTACGCTTCATTCGTCGAAAGTCCGGCGCGGACTGAGACGACGATGCGAATCGCCGTCCATTTCGAAAACGACTCGAGTAGCGGGTTTGTTGGTTTCTTTTTAAGCCACTTGACTTTTGACTTTAATGGGTGGTTGGTAGTGATCGGAGAAGGGGAGGGGGTTGAATCAAGGACGTTCCATGTATGGAGTTTTAAGAGAGAAAGTAAGAAAAAACGTTTAGTTGCCAAAAAAAAAAGTTACAAATCATAATGTCATAATAATCAGTAATGTTTGAATTGATTTGCAGCAAGCAATTCCAGGTTTCTGGTAAGAAAATCTGATTTTATTTATTACTATTATGTTTTTGTATTGTCAATCTTTAGTCTTTAATAAAATCAAATTCAGTTGATTTCAATGAAGAAGTTCCACTTTTCAAGAATTTAATTTTTAACTTGATTATTATAAATTCATATTACAAAATGTCTGGCCTCTCATTTTTTATTCAACAATTAAAAATTGATTTAAAATTTTCCTGACAATTTCCCTGATGTAAGGGTATGTATATTTTAAATGGTTCTGAGAAACATAGTAATAAAAGATTTCCTTCAGTTCCCATTACAAGAAAAACATGGAGAGTGATATGCAATGTAAATTTTATTAAGACTGAGCTACAGAATTCCTTCTGATCAGGTCTCTTCACAAATTTTAATAATGCTGATACTGCTGGATTTACACTACAATACATATTCATTTAAACATTTATTTTGTCTTTTTTTCATATGAATCATTTAGTAACTTGATTTATAAGGTTTGCACTACCTATTTTTTTTATTTTATTTCATGCTGGTATCATACCACTTCCTGTGATCACTGAGACGAAACATAGGTATAGAGACTAAGAGACCTGACACCCGGAATGGACCAGAATTAATGTTTTTCTAACAACTTGTGTTTTTTTCGTTTCTTTTTATTTTATGTAAACATCTGTCCTTGAATTAAGTTTTTATTAATATTATAGTTCCAAGATAATATGTTGTTAGTATTATAAGAGACCAACAAATATATACTATGTAAGTGATATATGTTTATACTAAAAAGTTGTTTTTATTTTCAAATAGTTTATTTTGTAGATGGATATATTATTTCTTTTGATAATACTCTGCTATAGAATTTTTAAGTAATTTTAAAAATTAATATTTAAATTATAATATAAATAATTTCAACATGTGTTCAATTTTTCTTTAGGAAATAGGTACAAGTACATATTAAATAAGGATAATTCATCCTCTATTGAATCTACGTGTTAATAAAATGAGGATATTATTAACCTAAAGGGAATGCCTTTAGATGTATGATGAGAAAATAGCACAACAATTTTGACAACCTTTTCTAATCTGTTTAAAATTAGGGTAGTTTAGTGCTAACAAAATATTTTTAAACATTTTTAGATTAATTCTAATTTATATAATGTTTGTTATAATAAATTATTATATATTATGTATATCATTTTAAGTAATTTTAAATAATCAAATATAATAAATGTAATAAATAATAAATGTATTAAATAAAAACATGTTTTATTTCCATTTGTCCAATTGGTGATATGTCGTACACTATTGTTAGTACACTGTCGTAGATTATTGCAATAAGTTAACTCATTTAGATATGTAAAATAAAGCTGAAAAGTTTTATTTTTATTCAGATCAATATCTGATGCTACTACCTAATCAAAAAGGCCCTTTTCTCTATGAGTAACCTTTTTGATTAGGCGTTTGCTATTACGATTATAATAATTGTCAGATTAAATGAAATTTGATTTCTCGCCTTAATTTGGCCACGCCTTTCTACCATTTTGATTGGTGCAATTAGACACGTCAAACTGTCAAGTTAGTTACAACAGTTTCCGTTGCCAAGCAAGAGGACGCTAGCTGATTTGTCAGAAGAATTTTAGTTTCTATACAACCACCACTTCTCTATATAAATATATATTTGTGTTCTGTGATGGAGAAGTGGAGATTATTACAACGTGACTGGATATAGCGAGACGTATTAATTTATGTATTTGAAATTATGGATTTATAAGTTATGAGTTATAATTTATGTATTTGTTTAAGCGAATAAAATGCAATTCGACAGTTCAGGTGTGGGGTAAGACAAAATCTAGGGGTCAAACGACGATGGTATCATGGATAAAGGCAGCGCAAGAGACGACAATTCCCAGAATGAAGACGATTCTGAGAATTACATAATACAAAAACTACTAAATCAAGGTATTAGTGAGATTGGCGGTGAAATGTTAGGTAGTTCGTGAGAGTATGACAGAAAGGCTAGAAATGTCAATTGGTCATCAGGCACAAGAATTAGACATTTCAACAAGCACTCTTCCGCAAATTCTCACTAAAGATTTATATCTGCATGCCTATAAAATCCAACTGATTTTGCAAACAAAATCATGCTCCGTGATGAGGCCACACCATTTTCACCTCGATGGCTTCGTTAATAGGGAAAACTGTTGCATTTGGGACTTTTCAATTCAGAATTTTCAAAAATGATTTATCAGAAAGCAATGCATACTCAATGTATCACTGAATGGTGTGCATTATGCTCTGTAGGAATAATTGGACAATTTTTCTTCGAAAACGAGGAAACTAATACAGCAACGATGAATTGCGAACTTTATCGTGATAGGATTCTACGGTTTCTTGTGCCTCATATGGAAGCGATTGATCTTGGTAACAACTGGTTTCAGCAGGATGATGTCACATATGATGCTGCCCGTCAAAAATTGACGATCTTGCACAAGTGGGCTCCTGGCCCCGTAATTTTTCGGTTTGGTGACCAGCATTGGCTTCCACGCTCTTGCTATTTAACGTCTTTAGACTTCTGGCCGATATATGCCAATAGGCCTGCAACCATCGAAGCATTCAAAATCGAAATTAGGTGCTGTATCAATTAAATACCACCACATGTATGGTCCACGTTATTGAAAATTTCGTCAAAAAGGTACCATACATATGGCATCAAAGCCGTGACGGCTCTTAACAACTTAACTTGTTAATATACTCAACAAGATAACAAGACTATTTCAATACTTTGCTACAGAAAACCATGTTTTATTTATTCATCATGATCGGGACTGTCACCCTGACTCGTGCGGTAGTCGCGGCATTCGACGGCAGCTGTCCCCTCAGACGAAGACCCTCCAATGCCAAGAATGCCTGGTGGACATAGAGTAATTAAAAGTATAATTTTAAGTTTAATATTCATTTCTCTATGCTGGTGGAACAGTAACGGGAAAAGCACCGTGACACTACGCGTCGGCTTCTTCGCAGGGCTGAGCGCACTAAGCTTGTCACTGACTGGGATGCGTTCCACGCAGCTCAAAGAAAATACAAAAAGACACTCAGGGACTCCAAAAGACAGTGCTGGAGGCGGTTCTGCGATGACGTTGAAGACACACCCTCCGCAGCGCGACTGTGCAAAGTACTGTCCAAGGAACCTGGAACTAAAGTGGGGTCGCTGTCACTTCCAGATGGCGGCTTTACTACCAATGAGCGGGAGTCACTGGAGGTCATGCTGCGCACTCACTTCCCAGACTCCAACTCATCTCGCGATCCTCCTAGCTGTTCCCCTTCAAATCTCCGGGCATGGATGGATTATATCTATGCCTTCAACAAAACGGGTTAGAAGTACTAACTCCACACGTAGTCAGACTATTCAGGACCTCCCTTGCTCAGGGCTACGTCCAAAAGTTATGGCGTCAAGTGAAAGTCGTCTTCATTCCGAAACCCGGAAAAAGCGATAAAAAACCACTACATGTGCACCAATACGCCTATCAGGCGGGCAAATCCACGGACCCGGTCCTACACCACCTCGTGAGGAAGGTGGAGGGTGCTCTGGGTAGTGGCAAGGCCTGCCTGGGTGCGTTTCTAGATATTGAAGGGGCGTTTTACAACACCCCTTTTGCATTAATCTTCCAAGCACTCGAAAGCCGCGGCTCAGAACCCTGTTTGGTTAGCTGGATAGAGGCCATGCTCTTGAAACGTCATGTATCTGCCCAGCTTAACAACGAGATTGTCGAAACGTTGGCGGCTAGGGGCTGCCCGCAGGGAGGAGTATTGTCACCTACCTAGTGGTGCCTTGTGGTGGACAGCCTGATAAATCTTTTAAACAATGCACACAGGCTTATACACACAGGCTTACGCTGATAATATGGTAATACTTTGCCCGGGGAAAGACGCCGTCTCAATGCGGGGCCCTATGATGAGAGCCCTGCGTATGGTGGACATGTGGTGCCTCTCAGGGGGTCTCAGGATTAATCCCAAAAAAGCAGAGCTCCTATTATTCACGAGGAGACGTAACTTTGGCACGTCCTCTGGTATATCTCTAGGTGGCGTGCAGCTGCATTACTCCAGGACAGTTCGATTTCTGGGAAGTTAGATCCCAAACTCTCCTGGTACGATCATGCAGACACCAGAATGAAGAAGGCCACCTGCGCGCTATGGGCCTGCAGACGGGCTTTTGGCAATACCTGGGGTCTGTATCCGAAGATCCTCTGGCGCGACTGGATCTACTCGCACATTGTGAGACCTCTTCTCACATACGGGGCTATCGTTTGGTGGCCATGTACGGAGAAAGCGAAAATTCGTGCTCAACTGGACAGAGTCCAACGTCTTGCATGTCTCAGCATTACGGGTTCCATGCGAACGGCGCCAACTAGAGCGCTTGTGCAATTCGAGGCAATGAAGACTACGTACAGGCTAAACGTCCTCGACGAACTACGTGCTGGCGAGACCGGTCACGCAAAAATTTGGTCACGGGCCATACAGGAATGTCCTCTCCTTCTGATGGGCAGTGACTGCATGGCTCCAGTAACTGTGGACTGCGAGGGATTCGTGACGCACATTGCAGGAAGAGAAGAGTGGCAGCATTCCAACAGACCTGCATTGCTAAATAGGGGGACCATCTGGTACACAGATGGCTCCAGAATGAATAACAGAGCTGGATCAGGGCTTTGTGGTGGCATCCCACATACCAGTAGGGCATACTCGCTGGGGGAGCACGCCACTGTCTTCCAGGCGAAGTATTCGCTGTATTAAAATGCGGACAGAAAATCCTAAGCTGCGGATGCCGCAATACAGTCGTATCAATATGCTCTCGGACAGCAGAGCTGCCATTAAGGCTATCACGGCCGTAAAGGTAAGCTCCAAGCTTGTACTAGAGGGCATAAAAGTCCTGAAAAAACTGGTGCAGGTTGGCTGTAGAGTCCAGCTCGTCCGGATACCTGGCCACGCAGGCCATGCAGGTAATGAGGAAGCGGACTCTCTTGCCAGACTGGGATCCATGCCAGGTGCAAATACTTGGGTAATACTTTCAGTGTACCGAGTGACTTTAGGTCCCTCAGACCAGAGAGCAGATCGGTTTCTCTAAGGCCGTTGGGATCTGGTAACCCCTGGTGGGGCATGACGGGTCCATCAGGAGACCTATATGCACAACTGCCTTGGCAGCCCACTGTTTCGACAATTCGATAATTAGACAATTCAATTCAACCATGTTTTATTGAGTACTTTTCTTATTAAAACAAAACGTGTTTTAGCACTATAATACTCAAGGCAAAATGACTGACACGTAAGGTAGATTCTAGACCCTTACGTCATACTATGTCGAGGAGGTGTTGGTGAAACTTTCATTTCTGTGGAAAATAATGCTCGGCCTCACCCTACTAGAGCTGTAAATAAGTATCTGGAATAATCAGTCCTTTGGACTGACCCGCAACAACACCAGATATGATTCCCATAGAACATGCTTGGCACATGCTTACTAGCGCAGAAAAACTAATAATTTGTAAACTTTAATTTGTATGAGAAAATAGCCGTATATTTGAAAAAAAGTCTTTAGAATAATCATTATTTTTTGCAAGTATTGAAGTGGTGGTGTTAATTAAAACTAATCAATTAACAAGTTTCTAATCTACTTTTGCTGATAAAAAAAACTTTCGGAAATGTATGGTGATGCAAAACTATTGAATCTATGTAGATCCAAAGTTGGTGTTTGTTTAGTTGTGGTAAGTAAAATACTTTATATTTTTTATTGGAAATGATTAAGATTATTTATTCAAATTATAGTTTAAGTTTAACAGTCATGCAAAAAAAAGTTTATCGTGCAATTATATTTTGAAGCAATGACCATTAAATTTTAAATGTTAAAAAGTTCATAGTTTCTACAATTAAAATGTAATGGGTTCGAACCTTCGACGCGAAGGAAGGAGGGAAAATTTTGACAAAAGAATCCACTTTCAGCAAGATAGTGCACCTCCCTAGTATGCTGCTAATGTATGATAATTTCCTATGGATTGCACGAAGAAGGTTATTTTAAAAAAATTCATGATAGGAATGCCTCTTGGGTTACATTATAAAAGTTCGATGACTCAATTGTTATAGGAGATACTTTCGAGGCGAATGATCAAGGCTCAAATCCCCATGCCGGAAAATAAGTTTTTTAACTCTTTTCTTAAAGTAATACGGCAAAAGCTAAAAAAATTTAAATTTGGGATACTACCAAATCAAATTATCTGCGGTAGAAAATAATAAATTCGATATTTCGCTCATCTTTAAGCTATGGGATCCATTTTAGTTAGAAGAATCATGAAAAATTATAATAAGATATCAGTGGCAGAATAAAAAATAAGTTGAAAGGCTAAAAAAACAATTCATTTTTCATCTTTTCACCTACCAATCCATCATAATAATCATCAATTAATGAATTACATAAATTTTATCGAAAAAAAAACAGCAGTTCATCATCTGTATCCTATAAAGACCCTTCTTCCATCAACAATATAAATAAAAGTATAATCGATTGCCACAATTAAGTTAATTAAAGATAAATAACGTTAAAAGAGTAACTATTGACTCGCTCACAGTTTGAACTGTTATTCTCAAGTAAACGTTCACAAGCAAACTACATCATGGCAGATATAAAAAGCAATAAAAAAAAGATGGCGAATGCCAGAAATTATTTCAAGGAATATTGTGATTATACTGGAATACACGGGTGTAAATTTATTGGGGAAGAACGCACTATGTGTGAAAAGTAAGTCACAATAAACTATTGTACTTTTTTAAAAATTAATTGAAATTTTGATCGCAGGATTATATGGATTATAGTGTTTTGCATAAGCTTATTCACATGCATCACAGTAGTGTATGAAGTATTTAAAAAATGGCAAAAAAGTCCCATTATAGTAAATTTTGCTTCTGAGAAAGTGAACATTTACGACATCACTTTCCCTGCCGTAACTATTTGTCCCGAAACCAAAGTTTATAGTGATTATTTTAATTATACGTTAAGCCTAAAAAGCAGCCTAAAAATGAACGAGACTAACTTCAAAGGGGATCAGTAAGAACACTTAATGATTCCGAATAAATAACTAAAAAGTTACTTTTTTAGGCTCAAGAAACTCCAATATATGTCTTTGCTATGTAACGTCAATGTATATTACCATAAAATTCCAAAAATCGATACTATTGATGAAGGATTTTATGAATTTTTAAAAAATGTGTGCCTATTATAGCCGATGCTATTTATCCCAAATAAATAATTGTTTTTTAGGGTGCACCCCAATTTTTCACAAAGTGTATATGGATGGGATCAGACTATCCGTGTGAAGAAATCTTTCAGCCTCTATACACAGACGAAGGATTATGTCTTACCTTTAATATGCTTAAAAAGTCAAAAATATTCACCTCGGAAACGTAAGCGAAAATTTTCTGTTTATGCATTTCAATGGCCAAATATTTTAGAGAAGGTGTTCACTCTCCACCACCCTCATATGTAGACAATGACGCAGTCAATTGGTCAGCAGATTTTGGATACACAGATGACGCAGGACTTAACGCTTATCCAAGAAGAGCGTTCTTATCTGGATCCACCAACTCTCTACAGGTCAATCTTGCTATTAATAATACAGATTTGGATTATGGATGTACTCATTTTCAAGGATACAAGGTAGGATCCATTAAATTCAAATTTTATCCTGCACATAAAAAATTTTTAGGTAGTACTTCATAGTCCACATCGCTATCCAACCCTGTCCAACCATTACATAAGAATCCCTCTTAGAAAATCAGTTAGTGCAGCCATCACCCCAGTGGTATTGACTACGTCAGATGATGTGGCTCAGTACCCAATCCATAAGAGAAAGTGCGCATTTCAAAAAGATAAGAAACTCAGATACTTTTCTGAATATTCGCAGATGAACTGCCGCATGGAGTGCTTATTGAATTTGACTATGGAACTTTGTGGGTGCGTGGAATATTATATGCCCAGTAAGTAATATTGAAAATTCGTGTTCATAGTCGATGTAAATAATCATACTTTTATTTGGGAAAACTGGAAATTTAAACCTACGTCTCTTTCCATCGCAATTGTATTTTAGCTACAAGAAACTCTGCTTTTCAAGCTAAGCTACTCCAATATATACAATATTCTAAATCTTTCTGTAAAGACATTATTCATTCCTCACATACTCAAGTAATTAAAAAACTTCGCAAATTTAAATTAATTAGAAACAAGCCCTAGTGACCTCAAACTTGTTTAGAGATGAATTTGCTGCACAGAGCCAACTCTCTAAAAAAACTTACCCTTCAACACAAAATTCTTTTTTTTTTATTTTTTTTTAGGTTCCTCATTGCCCTTGCCTTGAAGAACACAATAAGCACAAGCTTCCTTCTACCTTTTATGGTATCAGCCATATAGTATAGGGTGTCCTATTTTTGGTACTTCTGCGGGATATCTTCGTTATTTTTAGAGATAGAAATTTGCGGTTTTCGTGACACTGCTACTTTTTCGTAAAACTAAAGATGCTGTTAACAAAATTTTCATAGCTTTTTTATTTTTTAAGATACAGGGCATTTTTGAAACTTTTGCATTTTGGGACTTTGGAACTCACTGGGATTTTTTTTCGTGAAATCTAGCGGTGTAGATATATATTTTTTTTGATTAATAGTTTTTGAGTTATAACTCAAGCTTATGTTTTTTTAAAAGGACACTGTATATATTTATAGTTCGGAAAATTAGCCTTTTTTTTTACCTTTTCAAAAATATATTACACTATGGACTTATTTTCAAAAATACGCAAATAACTAACAATTTTCAAAATTAAATGCATAATTTAATAGTAGGCTATGAATAACAATAATAGACAAATAAAAAGCTACAAATTAATAACGGCGAATGGGGAATTACATCATTCTTATTTTTTTTGTAATAAAAGAACATAAAAAACAAATATATAAATTTAATAAAACCTATAAGAAAACAACCATATAACAAAACAACAATGTAACAAAACAACATTTTTACAAGAGATGGTCAAAATGACTACCATCTTCTCTGATACAAAATTAGCACATCTTTGTAACCCTTTGAATAGCATTCAAAATAATAAGTAGCATTTCTCCCCAGATTTTGAAATGCTAAATGAATTGAGTCTTGAAGTTCTATTAGATTATTGCATTGTCTTTTATACACTTGATCTTGTATAAACCCCCATAAAAAAATCTAAAATCGAGAGATCGGGGGACTGTGGAGGCTATCTAATAGGTCCATTGGTACCTATACATCTTTGAGCAAAGTTATTTTCAAGAAATGCCCTTACTAGCCCAGAGTTGTGACTTGGGGCACCATCTGGAATAACTTCCTCAAGTATGTCTATATACCTACGTGCTGTAAGACCCTTTTCAAAAATTCGGTATACTATTTGTTTTCCCAAAATAAAACAAGACACTCCAAATCCAAAGCGTACTTGTTGTGCCCTCTCAAATATTAAATGTCTATTTTGTGCATGCCAGTTTCGGGTATTATGTCGTTTAAACATGCCCGCACTTAAAAAAAAGCATTACATCAGACCAGATAACGTGTCTGCCAAATAAGCTGTTGGCATCAATTTGCTGCAAATACCATTGGCAAAATAGCGTCTGGCGCTCGGCATCGCCAGGATGTAAATGTTGAACTATGTTAAATTTATATGGAAAAAGTCCATTTCTTTTTCGATTTTTCTGCAAGAGCTTAAGGGTGACGCTTCTATATCACCTAAAACATCTATTTCCTTTTCTTCCCTATTTTCTTTATTGCATGCTTTAGGACGCGACTGAAAAAAAGATCCGTGCTCAAGTAAATTATCCTTTAAACGAGCAAATATACCAAAAAACGGTTCTAACATGCATAAAATTACAACATTAGAAATTGGTAGATAGTCATATAACGGCTTCTAACTTACCTATGGAAATATAGTCTCCAAAGCTTCTTCAGCATTTTCATTGCTTTGTATAAAATACAGAAACATATCATATTTTTCATAATTTTCAAATGCTGCCATTTTTTTGGTTTCAATTCACAAATAACGTAAATAAATGGGTTTTGGAGCACAAACTCAATCAAAAACCGAGAAATATCAATCAAAACCCGAAGATAGTTGGCATTTATTTATTTGTGAAGAAATAGTCCATACTTGCAGTGGAGTCGTAGGTTAAGGTAAAATGAAAATCCTTCAGTCTCCCTCCACTTATTTATTTATTTATTTATTTGTTAATTTTTTTATTATAAATAGCCATGACCTCCCATTAAATTGTGAATTTGACCATTTAAATTTAGAAATTTTTTATTTATTTACATATGTTTGAAAATAAGTCCATAGTGTTATATTTTTAAAAAGGTAAAGAAAAGGCCAATATTATGAACTATAAATATACAGGTTGGTTCGTTTAATAAAAACATAAGTTTGGGTTATAACTCAAAAACTATTTATCAAAAAACACACCACTGGATTCTACAGAAAAAAATCTACAAGAATGAGTTTTTACTTTTACAAAAACTTTAAAGGATATGATGGGGGTCCCAAAATGCAAAATTTTCAAAAATGTATCTTAAAAACTAAAAGAACTATAAAAATTTTGTTGACGGCATCTTTAGTTTTACGGAAAAGTAGCACAGTGTCGCGAAAACCGCAACTCTCGATCTCTAAAAATAACGGAGATATCCCGCAAAAGTAGCAGTAGCAGCATTTTACAGTAGTAAAATAGCACGTACCTGCTAGTTATATTTCTACTTTGATAAATCAGTAAAACATATAACATGATCTGGATCAGTGTGCTATTAAATAATCCTTTTTCTTGCAGGATTAAAAGGCATGCCAATCTGCGGAACTGGCAAATACGAATGTGTAAAAGATGCTACAGGTAACTTTGGTTAAGCTAATTTTCATGTTCACGCTTTTCTAAATTCAATTTTAGCTCACAGGACGGTGTTGGTTCTCCAACAGCAATCGAAGGAACATAGGAAGGCGTATCTGAAGCAGGAGCAATTTAGGGGCCATTTTAAGCAAATGGGACACAATTTAAGCCACAAGCAATTTTGCTACTGTCCAGATATGTGTAACATTATTGAATATAACGTGGAAATTACCGAAAGTGATTATGATTGGCCAAGGAAAATGGCCACCCTCGGTATTGACCTGGCTGAAGATGAAGAAGGGTAAAAAGTTTTAGGTTCATACAAGCTGTAGTAATAATTAAAATTTCATTTTAGGCTTTCAGCATCACAAATTGAAATCTACTTTAAGTCAAGTACTTTTATTCCTCAAGAACGTAACGGCCTATTTGGTTTATTTGATTTTTTATCAAACGTTGGAGGCCTTTTGGGGCTCTTCATCGGGTTTTCGTTGCTATCCATGGTCGAATTTATTTATTTTTTAAGTTTAAGAATTATTTGCAATTTGAAATTGTATCACACCTGGTATGGTAAACCTGAAAGTCCCCAGAATAGGAGCAATATTGCTACTATACCAATGGTTACTGGTGGGACTTTCTTACATAGAACTACCAGCGTTAATGCTTAAAATTATATAAAACTTGAAATTTGAAAAATTATTTAAATTTGTGTGTTGATTAATATATATGTGCATTTTAAATGAATAATTTGTCAAGAGATTTTATCAGCTATTTTGATTACCCTCTTACTTTTTGCAATTATGCACTAAAACATCTAACTCAAAATTATTAATAAATTTAAGTTTTATCTAAATGACTTTAATTAATTAATAGAATAAAATTTTATTCTATCCTAGGCAATGACGTTTTTAGCTTCTAGATAATGATTCATTAAATAATTTATTAATATTGGAAGATTATCCTGATTATCTGAATCATGAAAAATATATTCAGTTTATATCAAGGACTTTTTATAATCACTTTAATAATTATTTAATAATTTTAAAGAAAACTTGATCACATGGCACTAAAAATTATTGTATTTAATATTAGGCGTTGCCGTTTTTATAGTCAATACAATGATTCAATAAATAATTTAATTTAAATAGGAAATTATCTGAGTTATAAAAAAAGGTGTGGAAGCAATACTTTAGAATTATGTTATCCGAAATGATTTCTGATTTGTTAGCCTCATGGATTCTTGATAGATCTTGGTGTCCTATCAAGTTAGCTTGACTATTATTTCCCATTCGCTTTAGTCCCAGCTTTACTTCTTCTTAAATCACCAGGTGTAATGGTGGGAAGTTAAGAAGAGCTTCCATGGATGCGGTTGGTGTAGATTTCACGACTCCTGTTATGCTACACTGTCATAGTGGGCACCACTACTCTGCTATAGATCCAGTGTAAAATTTTGTGCTGTAATCCCTAAGTTTGCCCATGCATGGTCATCAAGAAAATTGATTCCCATCGCTTGATTACTTTATCAAGAAGTTAACTTGGAGTCCAAGATAACCTTCATATATTTCATCCCTCCCAACATAGGAAGTTCTTTACCATGCAACAAGAATAGTGGTCCAAGGTCCTCAATCTTTCGTCTTTTGGTAAACGGTATAATAGCGGATTTTAGTCATCTGCATATCCTAAACTTCTAAAGCTTTTTTCCCTTAGTTTTAGTAGCAGCCCGTTCATCACCATGTACCACAGGATAGGCGACAGCACATCTCCCTGTGGACATCCCAAAAAGTCTTCCAGAGTTTTAGCAGTTCACATTTTACTGTCCTGCTTCTGAGCATGCAGTCTATCCACCTGCATGATCTCGCGTCTATTCCAAGTTCTCCTGCGGTGCTTATAATAGACTCGAATGGAGTATTGTCAAAAGCTCCTTCGAGTATTACAGCTAGTAATACTTCTTTGGTTTCAAGAGGCTTCTCTACCGTAGTTACGAGTCTATGCAGCACCGTCTCTGTAGATTTGCCTGCGGGGTAAACACATTGGTTTTGCAGCCGAGGATTTTCAACCAATGCTCCGTCCGTAATCTGTCTGTCGAGCAGTTTTTCTAGTGTTTTTAGAAGAAATGACATAAGACTTATCGGTCTGAAAGATTTGGCTTGAGAATAGTCAGTTTTTCTGGGTTTGGGTATAAAAGCAACACGTACCGGCCCTCATAAGATTATATCCTTAAGCTAGACTGGCTTTTAATATCCCAGTCAGTTTATTTATTAATACACCTGGTCCTTATTGCATCATTGCTGGAATGATTCCATCTGAGCCAGCAAATTTGTAGGGCTCAAATGAGTTGATGAGTCTATTTGATCTTCTCATATGTCACAACTTTTTTGGCAGCATGCCAGTCCTCTCGACATTTTATATTGACGTCGTTCTGCATCCAGGAAAATGTGCCCGAAAAAGTTCGGTCAGTATTTCTTTTCCTGTGGTTGTATACTCACCATCGCCATTGCGTAGGAAGCTAATCGTGCAGCCCTGCTCCTTGACAAGAACCGTTTGAAGTCTAGCAAAGTCTGGAACGCTTTTCAGTTTTTCACAGTACTTTCTCCAAGAGTCTCTTTTTGCCTGCCTTACCTGCTTATTGTAGTCAGTAAGAGATGACACATACGTTTCCCATCTTTCACTGTATTTGGCATTGTTAAATTCTTTTCAAACAGTCGTCATCCTTTCAAGGTCTTTGCTCCACCACACTGTTTTTCTGGATGCAACCCTTTAATTTACGGACTGTTATTTTAGTAGCACTTAGTTTGTTTTTATCGCTTATCTTTCCACCAACCCGCACTAGCTCGCGATCGAATTCTACTTTAAGGTTACCCCAATGGGTTCTTTTCGGATTTCAAGTAATTATTATCCGGTCAACACCCGTAATTTGAAAACAAATGTATCTATGGTCCTTGCAGCTCACCTCCATAGATATATACCAGTTTTTAATAGAATTCTTTATGTAATTTGTACATACAGTTAAGTCTATAACCTCACTTCTTTGTCTTGCTACACAACTGGAGTTAATAACCTTTATTTACATCACTTCCGCGTCATCCTTCACCCAGTCAACACGTGGTTGTTCTCGTCCTTTCCTATCCTACGGATTCCTTTCCTTGACCCTTTCCTACCCCTTACCGTTAGTACAAGGTGCATTTCAGAATTAAACTTTGTGAAAGTTTTTATCCCACTTCTGCGTTATCCTTCATCCCATCAACACGTGGTTGTTCGTCCAGACCCTTCCCAACTCCTTGCCGGCGGTAGCTGATCCTATTCACGCCGCTAACGAGCGTAACGAGCACGAGGCGACATCGCGCATTGAAAATTTTCGATTGTGATTGATAATTTAATATAGTGAAAGTGTCGATTTGGGGAACAGGGTACATACCCGACGGTTTTTCCGAATCTCCAAATCGTGCTGGCAAATTGCCTCGTAGCAGAGCCATCAATTGAACAGAAGAAGAGAAGAACATTTATTTACAATATCTAAGTTGCTTCCCATTATAAATTGAAATAGTGACTCACCTCTTAGGTTCGTGTTTGTGCTCTCCCAAGTGTGATAATGTGCATTTGCAAAACATCCTACGATCAGCTCATTTCTAGATATGTGTGATATGTGAAGCTAGCGTCCGATCGACATGCAGCGACCAAAATCGAGAACGCAGCATATGTCGGTTGCCAGCAACCTATTTATAGTCAGCGCTCGCTGTTACTTTATCAATATAATACCCGTATCTCCTGAAATTCCCAAGGGATTTTAGTAATTTTTTGTCCAGGTAATAACAATGAATATCTTAATCGAATTATGGTGGTCTCCTCCATTTCTTCACCTCTACATACTAAGATTTCCTTGTAAAAATTCATTATAAAGTCAAATATTCAATAAATGAAAAAGGCTCTCAACTCCCAAAACTCCCAAAGGATTTGGATAAAACTTTTTTCTATAATAGATAAATATCTATGCAGATACAATTTTACATTGTATCATCATTTTTCGTTCAAAATTAAATATGTAACCACTATTCATAAAAGGCGTTCTTTATGATTCTGCATTAAAAAATGGTGGTTTCCATTTAAAAAAGATATTGATGACGTCATATCTTTTTTTTGAGTCAGCCTGTATATTTAATTTCTACATAGAAAAACCCTAAACCCAATATTAAAATCGAAGGGTTCGGGCATTTTTTGCAAAAACGGTCCATTTCATTTTTATTGAATTTATCCACTACTTTACGGATGCACTGTATATATATACGTATAATAGCCAGTGTTCATGTTAGTTAAATTTATAACGATTAACGATATATTTATATTAAGATAGCAAAAGCAAAGTCATATTCTAGCGATAATTACCAAAGAATTATAGACTTTTACAAATAGAGTATTAAGCAAGCAGTGTAATATTTCTACAAGATTGAAAATTCGAAACACCGTCTCACGAATCATTAAAAGATACACATAATTTGGTCATACGACTCCAGGAAAAAGCTCTGGAAGATCTAATGCAACATTTTGCAAACACTAAATGAAAGTGAGCCTTCCAATATTTTGGCAAAAACAGTATGAAAAAGACTATGTTTTAGTAGCCTTTAGAGCTACAGACCTGAAAAAAACTCTTACTGCGGTAGAAGAACGTAAAGTTTCGCCTACGATTTGATCACCTTACGTGGACAGTGCAGTATTGGAAGAAGGTACTGTTCTATTTTCTAGTGATGGAATAGTACATGTTCGGAAACCAAAGGGCCAAAGATTGAGTAAGAAGTATATGTGTCCAACAATTAAGCATGGAGGTGGTAACGTGATGGTGTGGGGGTACTTTTCTTGGTATGGTACGGGGCCTCTTCATCGGGTGGTAGGAAAAATGTACCGATTCCTGTGTAGACATATTCTGCGGGATGTAATGGAGCCCTACACATTTCAACCAATGCCAGTTAATTTTGTGTTTCAACAGGACAACAATCCTAGGCACACTTGTTACACAAATTTGGTAAAGGCATTGTTGGAGCAAGAAAAATTTACATTATTAAAGTGTCCAGACCAATGTCCGGACTTAAATCCGATTGAGAACTTATGGGAACTTCTGGATCGCAAAATTTGTGACTCTGGAAAATGTTGACGAGTTATTTTAAAAACTTGTTAAAGGCTGGGCCATTAAGGATAGGACAATAATAGAAAAATTAATTAAATCAAATGCCTAGAAGAATGCAAGTTAATGCAAGAGATTATCACACTAAATATTAATTCATATATAATATTTAAGATAAGAAATTTGAGTTTTGTATATTTTTTAGTAGTTAAAAGATTTTGTTTTAAGTATTTTGTCCAGCATATTTTTGATTCGAAAGATTAGCGGCTAGTTGATTTATGCATATATTACCATTACTTATCTTTGGTCTGCAGTATGCAATAGTGTAGTTAATAAGATTTTACAATTAACGAAAATCAATCAGAAATATGTCAAATTTTTAAAATTTCCAACCATTATGGCCAATGTATATTAAAACAAAGTGTTATTCAAATCATTTAGGAGTTATAGCCATTAGATTTTTTTTACATCTAACAATCCAATAATTTTTTACCAAAAAAGTTTCGTTTGTAGTGGTTTGCGGCGATGCAACCATCTTAAATCAATTTAAGTATTTATTATCTATCATAGAAAAAAGTTTTATCCAAAGCCTTTGATTCTTCTCTGATTGATTGATTCTCTTTTATCCCAGTTGTCCCTACACTCTAAGGTTATATTGGCTGGTGACTTTAATATCAACTACACTGATGAAACCTTGCCACGTACTTCTCTTTTAAGTATTTTAAATTCTTACGACTTGAAAATGCACGTTCTTTCTCCCACACGAATAACTTCTTCATCTGCAACTACAATTGACTATTTCTGTACAAATTTTGATGACGTTTTATGCACAGTACTCCCATCTGGTATTTCCGACCATGAAGCTATTCTTGCTAAAATGCCATATAATACTGTATCATCTTCATCTTATTATATCGGAAGAATTTTCAGCAGGAGAAATTTCAATGCTTTTTCTGCTGCTACAGCTTCGGTAAATTGGAATGCACTTGAAATGGCTTCTGACCCACTTACTTTATTTTTTCAAGTTCTGTGTGATAAGATCAATCAGTGCTTTCCTAAAATGAGGCTTAAAACTAAGAAACGAAAACCATGGGTTACAAGAGGCCTTAGAATTTCTGCTAAAAACCTCCGTTTTTTGACTAAATTGTGCAAATATACCACAAATGAAAATATCCTTGTATATCATCAGAAATACCGTAGTCTGTACAGAAAGACAATTAAAGCAGCAAAATCTAATTATCATAGGGATCGCTTAAATATGTCATCAAATAGGCAAAGAGAGTGTTGGTCGATTATTAATGATTTTAGACATTGCCATAGAAAAGTATCGGAACCGGAGTTAAGACCTGACATTTTAAACGACTATTATTGTGATATACCTAATATCTTGCTGAAGGGCATTCGTAGTAACATTGATCCCTTACACTATCTTCAACAAGTGTCGGTTGAGCATTCATTTTTCTTTCATCCTGTCGAACTTACCGAAGTAAAAAATGAAATCAAACGCCTAAAAACCATAAATCATCTGGAGCTGATAGGATATCTTCGAGGTTGTTACTCTTTTTGCCTGATTCAGCCTTAAATGCTTTAGTTTCTGCCATAAACAATTCTTTACATAATGGCATTTTTCCTTCATGTTTAAAAGAGGCAGTGGTTATCCGTCTTCATAAGGGTGGAGATTTGGATCAGCCTTGTAATTTCCGTCCCATTTCTATTTTGTCTACCCTCTCTAAGATAATTGAAAAACTTGCAAAAAGCAGAATTTTGTCCGTTTTACATCATAATGGCATTTTGTCTGCAAATCAGTTTGGATTTCAAGCTGGTAAAGGGACTCATGATGCTGTTTTTAGCTTTTTGGAGAGCGTCTATTTGTCCTTGAATTCTGGAGAGTCATCGGCGGCAGTGTTTTGTGATCTATCCAAAGCATTTGACTGTGTGGATCATGGAATACTGTTATCTAAGCTCGATAAATATGGTTTTAGAGGCGTAGCGTTGCGATGGCTTGAGTCCTATCTATCAAATCGTACTCAGAAGGTTTTAGTGTCTGGGCGTTTGTCTGCTTCTAGATCCCTAAAATGCGGCGTTCCCCAGGGTTCAGTGTTGGGACCACTGTTATTTTTACTGTATGTGGATGACTTGAGTTCATTGAAACTGCAGGGCAAGGTGGTTCAGTTTGCTGATGATACCACCATACTATGGAGCCATAAAAATTCTGACTATATTAAGACTTGTATCCTTGAAGACCTTCAGATTTTATCAGGGTGGTGTGCTTCCAACAGGCTCGTGTTTAATGTAAGAAAGACGTCTATTATGGGGTTTAAGTGCGATGTTCAGGGTCTGATGTTTGACGAAAATTCCCTCTTGCAGAATAAAGAGTGCTGCAAGTTCCTAGGAATTACCATTGATGGTCGCCTTCGGTTTGAAGATCATATTTTACATTTAGCTGGGAAATTATCTTCTGGATGTTTCGCAGTAAGAATGGCAAAACAAGAGCTGGGAGGGGTGGTTGCACGTTCAGTGTACTTTTCACTTATTGAATCTCATATTCGGTATGGCTTGCCTTTTTGGGGTTTAACCAATAAGGGGCTACTTAACATTATCTTTGTTATTCAAAAAAAAGCAGTTAGATACCTGTGTTCTGCTAAGTTAAGAGATTCTTGCAAACCCCTTTTCATTTCTGAAAAAATCCTAACTCTTTTTTCACTCTTTATCTTAGAAACAGCTGCTCTTATTCACAAAATTCCCAAACTACCCTCTGACACTGGCCATTTGACTCGTCGTGTAAATGATGTTCCCCTACCTATTCCTACGTCTTCCCTTACCAAAAACTCATTAATTTACATAAGTAAAAAAATTTACAATCATGTTCCTCTGTGTGTTAGACATATATCGGATGTTAAAAAATTTAAAAGAGAATTAAAGTCGCTTTTATTGGCTAAGGCATATTATAACCTGGATGACTTTTTTAATGATAGGTTTTAACCTTGGACATGTTGGAAAGTTTTCTTTTTTTCCTTTTTTCTTCTCTAGTTTTGTCAACAAGTTTACCTTTATTTAGTAATTGATTGTTTTATTTAATTATCTTTAATTTAAGTATGTTCAAAAAGTTTTGTCTTCTTGTGTTTAATTTTGTTCATTGTTTTGTCAATTTTTGAAATTGTATTTGTGTTTTGTTTTTTTTAGCTTGTAGGATGCTTGTACACAAGATTATTCTTACGTAATATAGCACATTTTCTTTCTTTCTTTCTTTCTTTGGAAATTTTAGGAGTTAGAGCATTTTTTGTTTCTTTAACATTTGACTTTTTAATTAGTTTTTACAAAGAAACTTTAGTTTGTAAAGATTTGGGATCACCATAATTCGATTTAGGTATTCATTGTTAATATCTGGACAAAAATTATTAAAATTGGAATTTCGGGAGATACGGGCATTATATTGATCAAGCAAACATTGAGCGCGGACTATAAATAAATAGGTTGCTGGTAGCCGACATATGCTGCGTTCTCGATTTTGGTAGCTGGATATCGATCGGACGACAGTTTCACACACATCAGTCGCCTGCAGCTTTTCAGTAGTCTCCTACGGCCTCTGTTAGTGAAGGCCTTGGCCTTGGGTCATCATAAGAAAGGTATGCTGATTCGACTACAAAGTCCTTCGGGCTAGAACAGCTAATAATAAGGAGTAAATAAGGTAATAGAGAGAGTCATAAGAAAAAGAGTCATAGCCAGTACTTGGAAGTTTTATTAACAAGTGAATAGATCAGGGTTTGTTCTTTCCCCTCTGTCTTGCGGTTCATAAGGTGTCAGTCTTCCGTCTTAAAGTTCGGGTTCTTTCCCTTGAGACGGATCCTGACCCTATCTTCTTCGACATGGTCGGGTATCCAGCTGATCTTTGGGCTCTTGGCTAGATCATTGGCCTCAATAGCTTGAAGCTCAACCCCTTCCAACATATTCTTGAGCCTACCGATGGTTTTCGACGGCCACCCCTTAATATGTGCGATCATCCATAGAACTTCTGCGAAGAACGACACCCCCAGGAACTGGGATTACGGGGAATACCGGATTCTGGCTGAATGACAACAGAGTTTCCATTTCCACACCAAGTTTCTTCTGAACCAGCCCTTGTGCTTGGCTTAGGAGTGTTTCCGGCTGCATGCAGACCTAGATCCATTACCGCTATTTTGATCCCCGCCACAGTAGCTCTATAACTGCCAGTCTGCACGTTGATGCTCCTGACCGCTTTGACATTGTTTAGCTGACGACGGAGTCGACGAGTCTTGAGTGTGGTGTCTTGCGTCCCTCATTCTCCTGCGCCTTCCCCGTTGGGTCCTTTTTTAGCTTCTCAGCTGTTTAAGTGCCCGCCGCCATTTTCTTTTCTCTCCTTATGTGCCATTTCTGCGCTCCGAAGACCTTAGCGTTGACTAGTCTGATATTATTGACCTCCTGGATCAGTTTTTCTACTACTGTCTTCTGTCTTGGACGATCCGCGGGTTGCACCGCCTCCTATCCAGAAGATCCAGCAGCATCCGGTGGATTGTGTTATTAGAGCTATCTTAGTCAGTACACTATCAGTACAATGACAGATTAATTAATTTAAGGTAAACAAACAAACAAAAACAAGTCTTTGTCGATGATTCATTGTAGTCCAAATAATGACTATTTTATAGGCTCTATGTAATGACGCTTTCAAAATCAAATTCAATCAGAGTTGTTGACATTTTGTAGCCATTAAAGATTATCTAAATTATTGAGGCAATGAGTCCTGGTGACTATTTATTTATTCATTTCTAGCCGCTAAGTGGTGAATCAAAAGAAATTGCATGTTGATGTTTCATAATAATTATGATTAATATCATGATTAAGGATATCGTAAGTTCATCCTTGATTGAAAATTTTGATGAGAAAGAGTAGTTCTAATCATATTGGAACTAAGCTTGCGGCCAAATGTGTATATCAGTAGAAAAGAGTAGGAAGGAATGGAAACAAATATTAAATTTCTAAAGGAGGAAGAAAGTCACTCCCAGAAATTCGAAATCATAAATTTGAATTTTAAGTGGATGAAAAAATCTCGACGTAGATTTTTATTTTTAACTTTATTTTACCGTAAGTGGTTGTTAGGGTGTCATCTTATTTAAATGAGGTAATGCCATACAGGCTTATTGTCGACCGACGGTACCTTAGCCGTATATGGAAAACCGAACGTAGCATTTTTCTGAAAATTTGGTAGCCATGATAACAAACAATGCTTTAAAAATTTTACTAAAACTTAACTTAAAAATATTTTCAGCGCTGCAAAGTTGCCGATTATACATAAAAATGACAACACCTTTGATTTTTAAATAGAACACCCTATATATTTTTAGATACTTTGATTCCCTGCTTCTTTTTGAGTCTGTATTATTTATACTTAACTATTATTTATATTTTAACCTATCTCTAAGAAATTTGCGTTTTTTTTTGTTAAAAACCGAGGGATAAACAATAAATTATGTCTCAGCTATTTAAGCTCCTAAAAAGCTCAGACTTCAAACATCACTTTAAGAGACCATCTTTATTAACTTTCCATAGCCTGATTTAATTACCATTATACAGGGTCTTAGAAAATTAAATTAATATCTTTCATTTACTAAAATGGCGAAGAGTCCATTTTCTTCAATGGAACATCCTATATTTTATTTCAGGTTCTAATGGACAGTTAAAATATCTTTAATTTAATATAGCATATTCCTATACCTAAGTAGCCGTCTTTTAGAAGTAAATGCTTATTTTCATAAAATTTGATAATTAAAAAAAATATATTTTGTGAATTACTTAGTTAGCTATAAAAATGTCACAATGGTTTAATAAATTACAGTAACATATTAAGTTAAAATATTAATATTGGATTTTATTATCAACTTAATTAAAAAGTCTATAATGGAAGATATTAACTATTTAAAGGAGGTTTTGATGAGGCTGTTTATTTTCCATGGACAATCTGATCAAATACTAGTAAGAACGTGTAGAAAATGTATACGAAATATATCCAGATCTACCATCAATGAATCAGAGAAAGTTTGTAAGGTTACAAAATAATTTTGTTAATTATGGCTCTAAATTAAAACCCGAATTAAATAAAACAAAGTCAGTTACCAATGAAGAAGATAATATTATGAATGGATTAAATGGATCATATTTTTCTGCATATCGACCAGCTTCAATTAGAAGTGCTCAGAGTGATTTAAGTTTGTCTTATTATTTAATTTAAGAA
Organism: Anthonomus grandis grandis; assembly: GCF_022605725.1. Classification (NCBI taxonomy): domain Eukaryota; kingdom Metazoa; phylum Arthropoda; class Insecta; order Coleoptera; family Curculionidae; genus Anthonomus; species Anthonomus grandis. Next base: position 17,126,553 of record NC_065551.1, read on the forward strand.
ATATTAGCCAATCATAAAATTCATACAAGTTCACCAAAGTTGAGGCTTTCAAACCATAAATACCAAACCAGGAAGGTAGAATTCTGTGAAAACATTTTGATGCATATTCATAAAGACGCTGACTTTCTAATAAGTAATTTAGACCGACGAAGCAAAATTCTCCAGGGAGGAATTTCTATAATATAAATTTTCTATAGAAGAAATAATCATTTTCAGGCTTATTTAAATCCATATGAGAAATGGATTTTCAAAAAAAAAATTAGTTTCAATGTGTTTTGTCTTTTAAAAAATAATCAAGTAAACTTTTTTATTTATGATGAGCCATTAAATTTTCTCAAATTTTTAGGCATTTAAAAAAGTGTTTTAAGTATTTTTTTGGAATTATTTTCATATTTGATGGAGCCCCGCCTCACTGTCGAGACAGTATAATAAGAGAACTGTATGATATGTTTGACGATAGATGGTTTAGGCGTATGGGACCATGGGATTGGCCTGCGAGATGACCAGATCTGACACCTCTTTATTTTTATTTATGGCGTAATATAAAAAAAAGAGCGTATGCAATACCAGTAAACAGTAAAGAGAAGCTACGTCAGCGATTCATTACCTGTTTTAAAGAGCTAGATGAAAGCGAAATTAAAAGAGCGACCAATGTATCCACCAGAAAACTATTTTATAAATGTTTAGAGAATAATGGTTGTCATTTCGAAAATTTTTTATAATAATACTTTTTTTTGTTACTTTTACGTATAACTAACGAAGTATTTTGTATATGTTACGCTCAATAGTCGAATTCGGGCATTGCCCGAATAATATACGCAATTCTAGTTTTGAGCAAGAAATATTTCCCAAACCCGAAAAAAATATTTTATACGACTTTTGAGCATTACAAAATAAACAAAACTAGTTTTGTGCAATTTAAAATGCACAGAACTAGTTTTCAATTTTTCAAAATGATCAGCTCTAATTCTGCTTTTTTTTATTCAATTCGGAATAAATTAGATATAAAGTTGGAAATGGTATTTAAATTTATTTTATTTAAATTAAAAATATTCTAACAAATACAAAATCAAATAAATAATTATTCTTTGGTAAGTATCCAGTTAATTTAAAAATATTATTTATTTAAACAACAGCTTAAACGATGACATTTTGAATTACAGAGGACATTTTTCTTTCGACAAGAGCATGATCTGCTAATATACTTTTTAATGCACATACATGAAATAAATCCTTGTTTAGACCCTGATATATTGGATGATGCTGTTCTAAGTTATATTTCTTTGTCGTTCTTGTCGCCAACATTATTGTTCTCTATAAAAATGTTATTATCAGCCAACTGAAACTCATTTCTACAAAAATGTTTTTGTGAAATTCCAAACTTTGTTGCTAATTTGTTAAACCCATCATCAATTGATTGAACAACTGCTATTACATTTCGTGGTGCTAATCTGCCACGATCAACGTCTGGTACGCGTACAAAGACATTGTCGCCAACTGAGGCTGGTTTAAATTTTTATTTGATTGTGCAAGCATTAAATTGGCGTGTACTTCCAAATCTCTTTTAGCGTTTTCACGATTCGTAATTATATCGCAGGAATGTTGGCCAAGAAAACATTGAAACTCTGATTCCAATTCGTTGTTAACTTTTAAAATGCTGCAGGCAGCATGAATTTTTCCTTTGCACTTTGAGCAATTTTCCACGATGGTGTTAGGCTTTTGACACACAGTACATAACGAAAGTTCATTTTCGTTTCTTGTGTTTTCAATGGCTATATTAACTTTAGAAGTTTCTTCTTCTCCCTTTTCTCTATCTTGAATAAAATCCTGCACTTCCCTATCCGCCATATTTTTTAAATCGATAATAGAAAGTTGCACTTCGGTATCATCCATATTATCCTTGTTAACTATAAGAACTTGCACTTTACTATTTGCCAGATTTTCCCTATGAATCATAAAAACTTGCACGTCATTTTCAACTCTTTCGGTTTCATCTATAGATCCTATAGTATTTTGAAGTTTGTTGCTTTCATTTAACAGTTTTTCGAGATCGTCTTCAGTTTCCAAAAAAGCAACTAAATCTTGGAGCAAGTCAGTATCCTCTAAACCATTTCTCTGAGCGCAACCAAACATAGCCCTGTATGGGGATCGCTTAATTGCACTGTGGTAGCTTCTATTTTTTTTTGACTGGACGAAACACAGTCCATCGGCCCAGTGTTTTGTATTTTCATCATTTATTGACATCCAACATATAAGAGCATCTCGCACATCTCTGTTACACCGTTCCACAGAACCTTGACTCTGTGAGTGGCGCGGTTTTCCATGAACGATTTTCAAATGTGGCCACTGGCATTTTAAATTATTAATGACCTGATTGGAAAATTCACGGCCATTATCAGAATGAAGTATTGACGGAGCTCCAAATAAACAAAAAATTTCTATTAGGTTTCTGGCAGTTTCTACAGCAGTTTTACTTTTCATTGGGCGTAGAACACAAAACTTAGTCAAATGGTCTTGATAGTTCAAAATGAATTTGTAGTCTTCATCTGGGTCGGTCTGCATATCAATAAGATCAACTTGGCACCGAGAATTCATTAGTTTACTTAAAATAGGCTTAACAACGATTCCCTTTCTAGGTGCCGTTTTTTCAGTTGACATATTTCACACAGTTTTAGCGTTGATTGAATATTTGGGAAGATACGCAACCTTATGGGCTAAAGCGTGACCGCAAATATGCGTGAAAAATAGATGGCGTCTAAATCCAGTATGCGCGAAAATAATTTCGTCCGTCGCTTCTCATTAGTAATTGGCCGATCCAGTGTTGCCAGGTTTGGTGAAATTTCACCAGATCTGGTGATTTTATAATGAACCTGGTGATTGGTGAAAAACTTTTTGGAAAATGGCAATTTCTGGTGATTTAAAAAATTTCATCAACTTTGAATATTTTCAACAGTTTTGAAACCTGTCGAAAAGCAAATAGATTCAAACACAGAAAAGCCCGGCACTAGTTCCTCATCAAATACTACGTCAGCATGTGCGTCTCCGCCGGTTCCATCTACTTCCGCTTTGGACTCATCAGATTCTAATTTATTAGACACCAATGATGCAGAAGAGACTCCACAGAAAAAAAATGCTATGCTCACAAATATAATTCAACTTGGGAGCAACATAATAATTTTAAGCATTGGATTTAGAAAAGTACTCTAGGTAACACTTATTTTAAATGTAAAGTTTGTAACAAGGATTTTATTGGCGGCATTGGGGCAGTAAAAAAACACAACGCCGCAAAAAAACATGAAACAAACCTTCTTAGTTTAAAAAACTAGTCCGATTTGCATAAGAACTTGTTTTTTCAGACTAATGAAAAAATTGTTAAACAAAATGAAATAAGAATAGTGGGCTTTATTACAGAACACAATATTCCTATCAATGTAGCGGATCATTTGCCTGAGTTGGTTAAAATTATATGTAATTCTGGAATGAACTCTTCCCAAGTATCAAGACTATCATGTAGCAGAACCAAGTATACTGCAATAATTAATAATGTAATAGGTAAAGTAAGCTTTAAAACTTTGGACACACTGAAAAAATAAAAATTCTCGTTGCTTGTTGATGAATCTAAAGTCTGCCCAACCAATCTGTAGCTAAGCGGTATCGGTGCGGGGAACGTGGTTGTAGACTAGACCCGCCTCATTTCATTCATGAAATGGCCAGTGACGTTCGAAATTTTATAAACCGATTACACAGATTTGAATGTATTAAATAATAAAAAATATGGTTTGGTTTTAATTTTAAAATAGGTATTTGTAGGTAAGATATTAATTTGGAAATTAAGGTCTTCTAAAATATTTTATTTGTAAATATGTAATAAAAAAATGACAGACAAGATTAGGGAAGTTTGAGATAAAAGTAAAGTAAAGAAAATATCGATCATAAACCTAAGTTTTATGGAGATATGTCAGGAGGCAAAAACTGGCTAGACGATGTTATGCTGTTAGAGTGGTTTTAAATGAACTGAAATTGATATCTGCAAAAACGGTCTATTTTTGTTTGTTGAAAGTTGGAACTTACTTTCATACAAAAATACCTACAGTATGGAATAACATTTTGGAGTTGCATTAGTAAACGGCTTTTTGACTCGATGTTTGTTTTTAAAAAACGAGCCATTAAATATATGTGTCATAAATCTCCACAGGACATGCAGACCCCTATTTAAAGATACTTTCCTTGTGTTGGTTGTTTATTGTTGAGTCTGCTTGCCTAATATATAAAAAATATAAATTGTATCTTCAAAATAATGGCTCCTTAAAACATTATAATATCAGAAAAAAATACAATATTCCAATGCCCATCCCGAAAAGCGAACTAAGAATTCTCTTATTTATTAGAGCATAAAATTTTTTAATCATTTTCCAAATGTCATAAAAGTCTCTAGAAGTTCTCCTCGCTTTAAAAAGTCCTTAACGAAACTTCTTAAAAGCAAGTATTTTTATAGCATTAGAATTTTTTGAAGATAGTTACGAATAGGCCAATAGTATATAATTAGTTTTTAGTAAAGATGTAAAGGTTAGAATTTATGATGTTACTCTAAAATTTTTAAGTCGTCTTGCTTTGAAATTGAAAATACATTTTGTATTTATACTAGTATGTTGAACCCACTATTGTGTATTGTTTTTAAATTATGTGTTAGTAATATGTCGATTAATGTGCCTATTTTATATCATAGAAGTACCATGTCAACAAGTAGGTACCATGTATTTATGAATAAAGTATGTTTTGAATTTTTTGAAATTCGAAATTGTATTTAAAAGAGAGAGGTATATAATATTTAATAGGGATGATTCCAATTACTCACTAGAAATTACCTCGTTGAAAAAGTAATTAAAAGGGTTATTCAAAACTGCAAGTGGCCAACATGGCGTCGACAAGAAGAAAAAAAGTTGATTATGACTCTCTAAAGAAGGAACGTCGTATTTAAAAGTTAAAGATGTTAACTTGTAAATGAGAAAAGTGTTTACAACAATGTATAAATGATTTTATTTTATATTTTCAAATAACGCCAGAAAAAAATAAAAAACCATTTTGCCAAATTTCACCTTTTTCCTAAATATTAGGAAGTATTTGGCATTTTTCCAATTTTTAGATTGCATTTATATTGCGCAACTTTCGCCTAATTAAACCATTTACTGCTCATCCTTACTTTGGACATCCTGTATAATCGCGATGAGACCCTTCATACTGTTAAACAAAATATTTGTTTTTTTTTCTTATTAACTTTTTCTAGTTTTAAGAATTAGTAATTAAGTGTTTGCCTGTATTGCAAATTAAAATGTGGTCTATTTTCTATATTTTATAGTGTTGTTACACCCTTATTCAAAACCTTTTAAATTTTGCGATTTTATTTTTATATTAATTTCAGTTAAAGGTATCTATTTTTCAATATTTTTGTCCAAAAAAAGTGTACTTCACAGATCTCACTACCCTACACAGTTTTTGAGATATTGGCTGGTTTCACAAACCCGTATTGTCAAAAATCACATTACGGGCTACTTTTTGCAAAAAATTATTGACTTTAAAAAACTATAGTACCGTATATAGATATTAAATCTTTAATTATTGAATTTACTCTTTATATTTACGTGAAACCTACCTATATCATCACCTTTATTTAATTTTCTAATTAATAAATAAAAGCTTATTGAATTTTTGTTTTTATTTATTTATTTATTTATGTCTCAAAATAGGATTTTGGTAAGTAATTATTTGTTCATAAAATTTAAGTTGTAAGAGATAGCACCTTCCAATACATTACTTGACCACCACATTTATCTAGTTATTTATGCGAGATCACAGCGCATTTAAATATCGGCAATAACAAAATAAATAAAAGCGCCGTTATCATCATCGCCCTTGTCTTAATAACAAAACGGCCGGGCGCCCAAAGATTCCCGCGTCGTTAAACTGCAAATGGTCAATATAGCGCCGACAAAGAAAAACAAAACAAGTTGATGATGGCTCTTTAAAGACAGAACGTCGTATTTTAAATTTAAAGGTGTCATCGTATAGGCCAGAAAAAGTGGTCACAATAATTTATTCATTTAATAAATACTTTTGTCATATATTTTGAAATAACGCCAGAAAAAAAAATGATTTTGCCAAATTTCAGTTTTTTGCAAAATTTAGGAAGTATTTAGATTTTATTATAAAAGGACACTATATGTTGCTTAACTTTCCTCTAATTATACCACCTCTATTGACGTCCTGTATAACCGTGATGCGGGGTCTTTAAACAAAATGTTTTTTTTTGTTACTAGGTATCTTTTTATAGTTTTAAGTATAGTTGTAACAACTGGTAATTGAGAATTTTCCTGTGTCGCTTAAAACTTAAAATGTGGCCTATTTTCTATTTCTATTAACATCCTCACTCACAACCCCTTACTTTACAGGTCTCACTACGCTGTACAATTTTTCAGATATTGAATCACATGACAAAATGAGTTACTTTTTACAAAAAAATATTGATCAAGAAGTTATATTACCATCGGTATTAAGTCTTAAGAATTATTTCAATTATTCTTTATAAAATTTACGTGAAACCTACTTATATCTTAAAATTTGTTCCACATATTTTTTGAATATTAGTTTTTAGTTAATTAAGTGCAACGCGCTTTTTATTTAAAAACTTGACCCTCTTGAACACAAAATGGAGGAAACATAATGTTTGTTGGAATTATAACTTGTATTAAACTTTGTTGGTAATTTTGTAAAAATAGCTTTTTATATATATTTTTGTATTAATTTTTGTCTCAAAAACATATTTTGGTAAATAATTATTTGTTTATAAAATTTAACTTTTAAGAAATTTCAATATGCCTCCACCCTTAAGTATATCACTTATCACTTGACCACCACATAAATGACACCGTGTTGTATGTTCAAAAAAAATAATAAAAACATAGTTGGCAGCATCATCCCATATCTTAAAAAATATCCAACACGGCCGCGTAACCGGAGATTCCAGCGTCGTTGAAAACCTGACTCAAAGAAGCCTGGCTTTTGGCTTTTTCCACGCAGCTAAAATAAATCGTTCCTAGATTTGACGCTTCGCGGCAGCACCACACGGTGCACGAAACTGAACGGCAATCCGATAGTCGACCGGGTACACTTTTTAACACAGGATTGCGTATCTTCCCAAATATTCAATCAACGGTTTTAGGTATATGTTAATGGTTTCTCTAGTAATGTTTGCGTATTTTTTCTTTAACTCTTCTTCCAATGCTGAAACAAAGTGTTTAAAAAAATTCTAGATTGCGATATAACGTGCCGGTACCGGTATCCGAATAAATCCCGGTAATAAGACGTTATAGGCAACCAATAACCTAAATATTAGTTTATTGGTTGCTAATAATTTTAACCAACCTTATAAATTATTGTTAATTCTTATCGTTATCCTACAATTTCCTGGCATTTGTTTGGATACCGGTAGCGGGAGGCATATTTACTAAATTAATTTAATATTGTACAACTCAAGTACCGCCCGGACGCACCATAGCGTGCCGTCCCATTGGCTGGACAAGCCGTTAAAAACAGCTACATATTTTAGGATTCTATTGGGTGATTTAGTTTACAAATTAGTTTGTGTTAGTCCAGGTTGGTTATGATTAGCTTAAGTTGGTTTTTTTGAATACTCGACACGCTAAATCAAAACAAACCAAATCAAACCAACTTAAGGTAATCAAACCAACATGAACTAACCCAAACTAATTTGTAAACTAAACCAGCCAATAGGATCTTGTAATATGTAGCTGTTTTTAACGGCTTGTCTAGCCAATGGGGCGGTACTTGCATTGTACAATATTAACATTAGATTTAGTAAATAATTAGTGTTGTTCCGAGACATACCTTTATGCTGTTTATGACCCGTAGAAATATGTGCCTGGTGAACGATAGGAAACACTTCATCCGTGGAAACAAAATATAGTATGGCATCAGAATCTTTTTTGCGTTTTTTAATTAACTTTTCCACGCCACTTATACTTATTATATCAAAACGCTTTATTCTTCTGTACTGTTTAGCAGATAGGGGTTTTGATTGGGCTTTGCACACATTTGCCTCCTTTACATCATTAAGAATAGTGAGGTATTGATCTTTCCCCATAAGATTATGTTTTTGAGTACCTGAAGCCTCCAATAACCGAACTAATTGTGACTCGAATTCAGCTTGCATTTTTATAGAGGTAAATGGTTAAATATCGTACTTAAAATAATTGTGATATTTATAATTTCACGAGCACAAACGAAATAAACTCAAAACAACAATATAAACATAACCCTACTTTTTAGCTGGGTTTGGGAGGCTGCAAAACAAACAAAACTAGTGCTGATAACACAGAAATATACAGAACTAGTTCTGTTCATTTCATATTACGCAAAACTAGTTTTGTTTATTTTGTAATGCTCAAAAGTCGTATAAAATATTTTTTTCGGGTTTGGGAAATATTTCTTGCTCAAAACTAGAATTGCGTATATTTTTCGGGCAATTGCTTGCTAAATTTTTAAAATTTTTTACATGTTCTTGCTAGTATTTAAGCACGTTGTCCATGGAAATGTGAAAGTGAAATATCGAGAATCTCATCAAAACTTCATTTAACTACTTAATAATAATGTTTATTATAAAACATAATAATAATACTATAACTAAAACTGTCACTGTCATTAAACCATTGTGCCATTTTCATCGCTAACTGAGTAGTTTCCAAAATAAAAATGTTTAAAATTATTAAATTTTACGAAAGTAAGTATTTATTTCTAAAACGCGGCTATTTAGCTTTAGGAATGTGTCATATTCAATTAAAGGTATTTAAACTGTCAATATTAGTAAATGAAGAATTTTAATTAAATTTTCGACGACGCTGTATAATGTTGATCAAATTGGGTTATGGGGACTTAATGAAGATGGTCTCTTAAAGTGGTTTTTAAAATTTGAGCTTTTTAGGAACTTAAATGGCTGAGAAATAAACAATTAGTTATTCCCCCATTTTTAACAAAAAATACGCAAAATTATTTTTTTCTCAAAAACCGCTAGAGATAGGTATAGCAAAGTATGATTAAAAAAGACTCAAAACAAAACAGGACGGTACATTAGCGGTATGTGGAAATATATCAATCATCAATCACCCTGTAGTTTTGTTATTTACTTTAAGTCTGATGCTGTCGTAAGGGAAAACGTGTAACTGAAAAATTGACGCTGCATTTGTAAGCTGCATTATTTTGTCCTTGTCTGACTTCCAGCAACACAGTAATATTAAATACACAAACTAGACCTCAAACGTTTTCCATCTCTCTATGCATTAACCATATATTTTATGTATCTTGTGATTTGGCAATATTTCATATTTTCTTGGCGAATTTTATTTTCTATTTTTTTTGTGACATAATACATAACACATGGTAGTGTTTTGTTAGTAATTTGCGAAAAGCGGTTTTTGAGCCAGTCGATTTATTTTACATATAGAAAAAAATTGCACAATGATAAAGAAAATAAAAACTTCAGAATTGCCTGCGCCGAAAAACATCCATTTAAATGCTTGGAAGGGTCCGACATCTTTCAGATTTAAGAATTTTCCCGAGATGAAAGATAAACCTCTTGAATTATTTTATTTACATGGTATTTAGCGCTATGATATTATTTTTATATTTATGTCTCGTAGCAATTGATTTTTTGTAAAAAGCACGGAGTGGTAAATAAAAAAAGTTTGGTATGAAAACATGGGAGCTAGAGTCTACTGTATTTTCGTACCGCATGGTAAATTGTACAACAAATCATGATTTGTGTGAAAGCCTAATTTATTGGCTATTAGAAATGTACAGTGAACGGCAAAGATATGGAACAAATTCAATAAAAAATTAATGAGGGCGTGTTCGGATAAACGCTCGCATACGTTTTTTCGCGCTTTTTTTAAAAAAAATTTTGTAGCCGTGGTCAATACCAACACACTTATTTTCAATACCCTGTAGGTAATTACATTTTTTGGATTCTACCAAAAATTATAAACATTTTGATGTATGGCATGCCTTACTTTTATTCAACTGTTTCTAAGATACGCAGTTTTAAAAATCATATTATAAAAAACAACTTTTTAATCCATAAAAGTTGTTTTTATGGATTGAAAACTTATTCTACTAAAAACAGAAAAAAAAAACGAATTTCAATTTTCTATTCTTACTTTTTCCTTTTTTCTAAAAACATAAAAAATATGATACTTGCCAAAAAAAATCAATGTAGGTATGTACATAAACTTATAAATGAAACTCAATGAAGTAGGCGAAAGGTATTTGGAATATAGAAACTATAAAGATCTCCAGTATAACACCCTTAAATTAGATGCATATTGTTTGCCATGGGAAGATATTTATCACGTGAGAGATGTTAATATAATATTAGAATTATTTAACTCCAACATTTCAAGTTTAATCAATAAGCATGCTTCTATTATTCGGAACAAAACTACTGAAAGAGAAAATAGACCATGGATTACTCCTTATATTCAATTTTTAATGATATTGCGGGATAAAGCTTATAATAATTATCTGAAAGATAAAATACACTCACGTTTACAATATTATCGAGAACTTCGAAATTATACCAAACACGCCATTGTGCGGGAAAAAATTTCATATTTCAAATCATTCCCATGGTACCTGTTGGTACCATTAAACTTATTCCACCCAAAAGAAAAGCAATCTTCACTATTAAATATATAAATAATCTTCTTCCTTACCAGATGGCGCTATTAGTCACAGACCCATGATGGTATCTCGCAGGTAGTCAAACATATAGACAACCATTCAGGCTTTACGGTATGAAACAACAGCTATTTTCAACTTTCTTATACATAGACGACGAAAACCAGTTCCGCGGTAACTCGAGGCTACATCTAAGTACCACTTTCGACCGAGTAGTTCCTTCTTGAATTTTGATTTTGACTGTTGGTTCTTAAGCGACCTGGTTTTTTTTTGTCCGAAATATGGCCCGTGATTGACGCGACGTCAAGTAGTGATTAATTTCCGGGATTTTTGAATTTTCTTAGGGATCTCTCGGTTTGTTTGAAGAGTACGTACAAGATGCCTTGTTCCGCTGTTACTCTTAGTTTAGCTACGATCACTAGCATTATAGCTGTCGCTTTGTTAGCTATAGCGTTTGCCACGGATAATTGGCTTTATGTTGAAGTACGAAGGACAAATATTCAGGTAATTTTATTTTAATAATTATTATGTATTAAATGGGTTGCAAAGTGAATGTGCAAGAAGAGGCAAGATGGATGGTTATTCTATTAAATGGTGATGAGCACTTATAAGGTGTGCCACAGGCTTGAAGAATATAATTGTTAAAAATATTTATTACAGAAATCTGCGTATTGAGGATTGCAACAAATGTCAATGCAAATTGAAATGCTCATTGTTTTCAATTTTTTTTTTTTGGAGTTTTTGGTATTTCTAAATGCCAATAAAATTACATTTAATTAGTTAATTAATTCTGTTGGCTAATTCCAAATATTATACAGAGTGTGTGTCACGGACCGGGAGACTTACATTTATAAAAAACCGATAAAATTTCATATTGATTTCCTTTTTTTTTATTTGGCATTATATTACTTAGTTAATATTTAAAAATTAAATATCGCACTAAGTAACCTAATTAAAAAATATATAATTTTTTTTAAGTAAGTTTTTTTTCCTGTAGATCGAATTGACTCTGAAATGCCAAATTAGGGAATTTTAGAGATTTTTTAATTTGATGGAGAAACATTTGTGATATGATAGTGAAAATTATAATAATTGTAATCAAAGACACATTATGCGTGTCCAATCTCCACTCAATTAGAAAACTATGACAATAGAAACAATTCTGTTGGTGCCTAAAAACAAAGTATTTTTAAATGGTTCACAGTTCTATCAACATTCCCAGCCTTAAAATATAATAAAACTAAATAATTTTTAAAATTGTACAAAAACAAGTTATGCGTGGCCAAAGACAAGGCATCACGAAGAACTGCTTTCATTTAAATGTAAAAAATTGTGGTAATATAAAGAATTTTATGGTGATGCGTAGCCTCTGGCCACGCACCTGTTGTGTTTAATATAAATTATAAAATGGGCCAAACTTTTTTAATTTTTTTTTATTCTCAGGGCTAACTTTTCAAATTGTTCTAATATGATATTTTTAGGACATATTTTTAAATAGCTTAAAGTTCTATCAACGTTTCTTATCCTTGATTAAATTAAATAATAAGTTTAAGTTAATTTTTGAAAATGCACAAAAAAGTTATGCGTGGTCAGAGGCAACACATAAGTAAGAATTTAAGTAAAACAAACGTACAGTAATGGCCAAAAGTAGATAAACAAATGGTTTTTAAAAAAAAATCAAAGGAAATAAAAATTTTATAATAAAGATATTTAAGTATATTATGGGCAACATAAACATGTATAAAAATAATAAAACATTCTTTAGAAACAATCACCTAATTTGGTAAATGATAAGAAATAACTAAATATACTCTGGACAAAAGTAGATAGGCAAATTTAAAAAATAACCAATACTCTTTTTTTTTTCGAAGTATTTTTTTAAATTACAAACTAAACCATCTACAATATTAGTATTTTGTAAAATACCCATTATTGTCTATTACAGCCTGACATCTACGTGGCATTGATTCAATAAGATTGTCTATGAGTTTAAAACCAATTATTTTCCATTTCTGTTGCAACCGTTCGAATAATTCACCTTTATTTGAATAGTTTGTATCCCTAATATCACGATCTACAATTTCCCATAAATTTTCGATGGAATTAAAATCGGGTGACTGGGATCGCCATTTAAAAACTGGTATTTTTTCTTCTTCGAAAAATTGCTTCATAATTTTGGAGGAATGCTTCGGGTCATTATCTTACTGAAATTGAAATCTCAATGGTAAATTGTCTTCGACATAGGGCAACATAACATCTCTGAGAATATCCCTGTACATAAACCTGTCCATTATGCCCTCTATGCGATGTAACGGGCCCATTCCATAACCTGAGAAGCAACCCCAAACCATCACTGATCCACCTCCATGCTTAACTGTGGGTTTTGTGTACTTAAGATTCAAACGCTGGCCAGAAGGACGTCTAACATATGGAATTCCATAGGAATTAAACAAATTAAACTTCGATTCGTCGCTCCAGCAAACACGTTTCCATTCATGCTTTGTCCAGTGTATATGCTGATGGGCAAATTCCAATCGGGCTAAGCGATTCTTTTTTGAAAGCAATGGTTTTTTTGCTGGCCTACGTGCAAATAGATCTCTTCTACTAACCTTCGTCTTACTTGAGGACACCTTCCTTGAGGACACATTACAAATCCCTAGAGCCTGTAATTCTATCTGAATTTAACGAGAAGTCATGAAAGGGTTATTCTGGCTAATTTGTTTTAATTTGCGGACAGCTCTAATGTCCATTTTTTTTGGCCGACCAGATTTATTTTTTGGCTCTAATGATCCTGTCCTTTCATATCTTTTGATAATTGCCCAAACAGCTTTTCTTTTAACAACAAATCTACGAGCAATATCAATTTGACGATCACCTGCGCGATATGCATTAATAATGCGTTGTTTTAAATCAAGAGAGAATCTAATTCCGCGTGGCATGTTGCACCTTGAGTTAAAGAGAAGCAATACTATACTAATTTTATTTTATACATATCTAGACAAAAAAATAATTCCAAAATTGTTTTTGTCTATCTACTTTTGATCAGCTATATTTATATTATTGCTTTATCTGATAGCAAGCAAAATTATTAACAGAAATTTATTGGTATCTTTTTATAGACCGCCTTACAAATGATAATAATTTAAAATCTAGTGGATCTGTGGGTAAATCTTTAAACAATTATATAAAAATAATACTTTTTCTATTTAGTTTTGGCTACTACTGTATATGTATATGGAATAAGTAGCCTCTTCTAGCCACGCCTAAATTTTTAAATGGCCTAAAGTACTACCAACGTCTTTTACTCTTTACTATGTTAACTAATAAATCTAAATCATATTTTTTAAATGTAAAAAAAATATGCGTGGTCAGTGGGTACGCAGCAGAGCGAATTTCTTCCATTTAAATATAAAATACCGTATTAATAAAATAAATTTGTTGACGCGCACTAGTCGAATTTAGTACAAATTTATAAATAGTTAAAAACTCTTGTAACATTCTTTATTTACAACTAGCTAAAAATTTACCTTTAAAATTGTACGAAAAACAGTAGTAAGCATGGCCAGTGGCATCACTATGAATCCTTCCTGAAATCCTAAGAATCCCTTAAGTTATTAAAAATGTGAGAGGAAAGAAGAACACAATGTTATAGAAGATACGTCATTGCTTTATTTAAAAAAAATTTTTAGTTTTAGTTTTTTTAACTTATTGTTCATTTCACTTAACCATTAATATCAGAAAAATCTCATGGGGTTGCATATTTATGATGACTACAAATATTTTTCGAAACATCAATATATATTGAAAAAAAAATTTTTTTACAGGGGTAAAGTCTAGTCCGTTTTCTAATGATTTTTAAGATTTTTTCACTAATATAACATTCATTATCAAAAAAAAATCTGTAATAAAACATATATAGCGCAGAATGATTTATATCCATTCTTAATCAATATCCGTTATCTTAAATGCAAATATTTCGCCTTGCCAGTTAAGCAATTGTTACAAATTTGAATTAATTTGCAATTATTAATCGCAGTTGTTAAAACACCTACCCAAGAATGTAGAAAAATCTAGTCTATAGCCAAGATACCAGCCTTGATAGAGTTTTGCTTAAAAATTATCATGGTCTACTACAACTAACAATAATTTTCTTAGTTAATTGCAAGACATAAAATATTATGATTAAGTTTTTTACGGTAGAAGCAAATTTATTTTAAATAAAGGATATCCCACACTCAAAAAGCAGTAAAAAGCAGGATTGCGTTTTTTTAAAATAAATTAGTAATAGTAATAAATAAGGGTAAAACTTATTTCATACCAAAAAGCGAGACAACTCAGATAGCAAATAGGTATAGAAAAGTCGATATAAATATTTCAACATTTATACATATCGTTGAAGTATATAGACTTTGGTTCATTTATAAACCGTTCTTGGTTTTCCATTGTCTTGATCATGGAAACCATTTTTTTGGTTTCCATGAGCTGCCTCAAGACCATAAACAATATAATGACCAGTATAAGATGGTTGTCGTAATGACCAGTCAAAGCTGCCTATTGGAATGCTTGAAATTGCAACAAGCATTAGAAATAATGATAATCGATCTAAAGAAGCTGATGGCATGATGGAACATCAACTTCCACTTGCCTACTGTCTCTGAAACAATAACCGTCGAGAACATCCGAACTAGACGTAAAATTTATGAAAGAGGCTCGTTGTCGCCTCTTCTCTTTATACTTGCATTGGCTCCCCTCAGCTCTTTAATACATAAAACTTATACTAAATTTCTCCCCGCAACAGAGTTGGCAACAAGAGATTGCTCTGATGGAATGACATTTTGGACCGTCTCAAAAAAGACGTAAGAAGGTCGCACCACCGCGCTCTCAAGGGGGAACTCAAGAGAACTGAGATTTATACTTAACAGCTAGAAGGAAATTCAAAAACGAAGTCCGACGATGCAAAAGAGACTGCTGGCACAAGTTCTGTGGAGAGATGGAATCTCTCTCAGACACAGCCCGTCTTCTGAAGCTACTGGGCTCTGACAGGAAAACCGAGATAGGATGCCTGAAGAAAGGTGAACTATAGACCTCAAACAAAGAAGAGATCATCGAGCTTCTCCATAAAACTCACCTTCCTGGAGAAAGAAACGCTGCACCTTGGGGCGAGGAACCAGATCCGGAGCCTGACTGGAACCTCGCCAAAAACATAGTAACAAACGAAGCCATAGCTTGGGCAGTGGGTGAGTTTCGTCGATATAAGGCTGCGGGCCTGCCGGAATCATACCCATGATGTTGCAAGTAGGCCTCGAAACCACACTGCCTTACTTAAAGAGAGTTTTTGAGGCCAGCATTGCAATGGAGTATGTTCCACTAACATGGAGGGCGGCAAATGTGGTCTTTATCCCAAAACCGCGCAAGAAAAACGACCGTCAACCAAAGTCCTTTAGGGCAATAAGCCTGACTTCATTTCTACTAAAGACTATAGACAGGTATATAACAGAGGAGATTCTAATAGAATCGCCACTACATAGGAATCAGCATGCCTACATGAAAGGGAAGTAGACGGAAACGGCACTTCACTCTGTAGTGAGCAAAGCTGAAAAAGCCATAGAGAACAAGGAAATAGCACTTGCTCTTTTCTTTGACGTGGAAGGAGCATTTGATAAGGCAAAAACAGGTACTATCTGCCAAGCCCTCCTGACCAGGGGCACTCCAGCTCATCTTGTCAGGTGGGTCAAAACGGCGCTGGAAGACCGGAAGATCAGTGCTACACTGGGAGACTGTCGTGTCGAGGCCATGGTGAAAGGCGGCTGCTCGCAAGGCAGTTGCCTTTCGCCACACCTTTGGTGCCTGGTGATGGACAGTCTCCTCAGGAAGCTAGAACTTAAAGGATTCTATGCACAGGCATACGCGGACGACGGACTAGTGATGGTCACGAGTAAATTCGTGAACACAGTCTGTGAGCGAATGCAAGTCGCGTGCAGGATAGTGGAACAGTGATGTCGGGAGACAGGGCTGTCGGTCAACCCCGAAAAGACCAAGCTCATTCTCTTTACTAAGAGGCGGAATTTGATAGGCTTTAAACCTCCCATTATGTATCAGACTCGCCTAACTTTGAGGCAGCAGGTCAAATACTTGGCAGTCATTTTAGACAGCAAGCTCACGATTAAAACTCACGTAGAGCAGGCAGTAAATAAGGCAACGGCCCTAATATGGCAATTACGGCGAAAAGTAGGTACAAGGTGGGGTCTTAAACCCCACGTTCTCCAGTGGCTTTATACCGCAGTCATATGACCGCGGATCTCGTACGGATCCGTGGTATGGTGGCCAGCCGTATTGAAGGTCACCAACGCCCAAAAGCTGACCAGACTGCAAAGACTGGTCTGCTTGGGAATTACTGGAGCTATAAGAACAACACCTGCGGCACCACTAAATATTCTTCTTGGGCTACCGGACCTCCCAGTCTGGATTGAGAGGGAGGTCATGGCGGCGTATAAGATGAGAGATAGCGGAGGGTGGCGCAATTTTCACTTAGGACAAGGCCATATGACGATTGCTCTCAGGATGTGTAAGAACATACCAATTCTAACATTCAGATGCACTACAGAAAGTGGCAAACTAAGGTTAAAGACGGGTTTCAAGTCGAAATCCCGACAAGGGAGAAATGGTCGGCGAACCAAGTTAAAAAGCCAAGTGGTTTTCAGGTCTGGTACACAGATGGATCATGAATGAAAAGCACCAATTCAGCCGGAGTGTACAGGATGGAACCGAACACAGGGGAATCCTTCCCGCTAGGGAAAAACACCACAGTTTTCCAAGCGGAGGTGTTTGCTATACTCGAAGTAGCGAACAAACAAGAGGCGTTGGAAGGTAACGGGGGGATTTGCATCTACTCCGATAGTCAAGCTGCCCTCAAGGCGATTCAGAAACCTAGGGTCACCTCAGCGCTAGTCCAGGAATGCAGAGACGCATTGGAAAGGCTTGCAGCACACAAGGAAGTGAGACTGAGGTGGGTCCCAGGACACCAAGATGTTAAGGGCAATGAGCGGGCCGACGAATTGGCAAGACAAGGTTCCCCTTTGTAGGCTCCGAATCTTGTCTCGGCCTTAGCAAAAAACAAATCTCCCAGGCACTTAATAATTGGGCCTGGGAAAATACAAGGAAGAATTAGAGAAGGACAGAAGGATGTAGACAGGCCAAGGGAATGATATCAGACCATAACGGCTCTAAAGCAAGGCGACTGCTAACAAAGACCCGACAAAGTATCAAAGACTTGGTGGGAATCCTGACCGGGCACAACAGTCTAAACAGGCATCTACACCTTCTTGGTATAAGAGAAAAACCACTCTGTCCGAATTGGTCGGTACAGGGAAAGAATTTTCATACCACATACTAGGTATCTGTGATAGGTGGAGTCGACTGAGAAGGAAAATTTTCGGAGCAACGACACTCCAGCGGGAAGATCTTAAAGATCTGGACTGGGACAACGCGTAAGCCTTTATTAAAAGGACTCAGTGAGGACCGCGCATTGGGAGTGGCGCCGAGGTTGGCGAAAAGGGACTGCTCAGGCCTACTTGCCGAGCTCTAGCTCCCCCACCCTTACTACTACTACTACTACTCTACTGGATTTCAATGCGAGAGCAAAAAAAACCAAAAGAGACATTAAAAAAGAACAAATCAAAGAAAATAAAAATATTAGTCACAAGCAGATGAAAAAGAAACTTACTTAGGAATACTTAAGAAGAATCAGAAGAACTCTCAATACTGAGCTCAGAATAAGCTAGCAGTTTCTGTGTTGCAGCTTTGAAATATTAAAATGGACTCAGGCAATAATTAAAGCATTAGGTAGGAAAACAAAGAAGCCTCTGGCAATTCATGGTCCCATACACCTAAGATCTGATATAGACAGACTCTATGTCCCAAGAAGAGTTAGAGATAGAGGACTCACAAATATGGAGGTCCGCTACGAACAACAGAAGTGAAAAAAAATTAACGTTGAAATAAAAAGGAAAAAAAGAAAAGAAACTGTTAACAAGGCAGATACCAAGATGTGACTTGAATATGGAGAAGTGAAGACAAGGGAACTTGTTACTGCAAGAATAAACGATCGCAACTACCTATCTCAAGACAAAAACGTAGACTGTGCTGAACAGAATGTGAAACAATTTACAATGTTGTCTCAGCTTGCTCGATCCTTGTCAAGAATAAATCACATAATAGATAATAAGAATAATCACATGGCATCAGAATATACATACTGATCGATCTATGAGGCCCGTAAAACTAGATCTTGTTCTAAAAGACAAAGTGAAAAAGCAGAGCTTAGGTATTTTCCATCCCATCCTATTATAACATTATAGAAAAAGACGCAGACAACAGGAAGAAATTCAAGAATCTAGCGATAAAAGTAGAATGTGGGACATGAAGACAAGAGTTATTCTGGTAGATATACAAACAACAGGACTCATTTTATAGTACACACACTTAACTATTATATAGGGTGATTTTAGAGAGTAATTTGTTTCAACACCTTATAGAACACGTTAAAAGAAGTTAATATACCAGAACCTACCTACATAAAAGTTCCATAATAAGGGAGGTACTTCACATAATTGATTTTTTTTTAAACTTTATTAAGTTAAATAGCTACCGTCTCTACAAAAATTACTCAAATTTGTCCCACAATGAATTGAATCCACAACGAAACTACAAGCTTCGAAAATAAAATCCTGGTGTCCACCACTTAAATCACAAGAATTTTCAATACGCTCTTGAAGTTCTCCCGTAGTATTTACTGCTCCATCATGATACACCAACTCTTTCTAGAAAAAAAATCGCAAGGCATTAAATCTGCGGATCGAAGAGACCAAGAAATGCGTGCATTGCATCCTATTCGGAAACTCATTATTTAGATGTTCATGATCTTCTCGTCTAAAATATGGTGGAGCCCCATTAGGTAGGAACCACATATTCTGTCTTACATTTGGAGGAACATCTAATAATTGTAGGAGATTGTGTCGTAAAAAAACTAAATAAATTTTACCGGCTAGTCGAAGTGGAAAAAAGTAGGGTCCAATCTATGTTGAAAATTAGATCTTTTTACAGCATGCGGATTTTCTATTGTACAAACATAATTGTTGCAGAAATTTTGCGCTCTATCACGTGTAAATCTGACCTCGTCTGTACACAAAATTAATTCCGTACAATTTCTTCCAAACTATTCTAAAAGTCACTGGCTTCTAGTATGATCTTCAAGTTATAATGCTTGTATCCGCTGATAATGACAATACTATTCTTAGCGTATTGTTTTCCACACTTTACTATGAGAAACTTCAACTACAGCTGCTATGGGTCTATAATACTCATATACCTCATATTCTAAAATGTCTTCCTTAACTTGTAACATTTCAGGTTGAGCAACTCTTCCGGCGTGACCTTCTCACTCTTCTTGTAAATACGTCGAGAAGTCTGATAACTGAATTTTTAAACTTAGGTGGGGCCAGATGATTTCTTAAAGGAAACGTTTCCATATATAACCTGCATGCTACAACTGCATTTTGTTGATACTCTTCTTAGGTAGGTATCATGTCCACTAGTTCATTATTTCACAACCAAATAAATGAAATGCGCACTATTAAAAAACTACATACAACTGATCGTATCAAAGATTCATACTGAAAATCATGCAATAGCACAAACTTTGATAAGCGGTAAGAGCAGTAAGCAAAAAAAACGGTGAGAATTTACACAAAATTCGCCGAAAATATGAAAAAAATTATCATCAATCTTATTTTTTCATCTCTTTTATTATGCATCTTTTATATAGATCATTTTTGGTGTATCAAGTCCTTTTCACGAGTCCTACAAGCAATAAAAAAATTACTAAACTTTGAAAACGACCTGTATATATACCCATTATATTTTATGTATTTTTCACAAAAATTACTAAATATTTGATAATTTCGCCATTTGAACAAAAACATCTTAAAACAAATTAATTATTCGTAAAACGCCTACTTAGCAATGTTGTAATTGTTAATTTAAGAGAATTAGTAACAGATGTACAAACATCTTTTGGCAATCCTTGTGTTATTCATTGTTGTGTAAATTGCTGTTTACGAGAGGAACCTGTTGTGATTTTAGTCTAAATGCAACAATCGGTAAGATCATCCTCAGGAAACTGAAAGTTGGCTTCTATTATAGATTCTAGTGTCTAGGCGATGATTTTAACTAGAGCTGTCCTTTAAGGTGAAAACTTACAAAAACTTGCAAAAATTCTACAGACTATTTAATCTGATCACTTACTACACAAAGTCCATTAATGGTATTTTTAAGGAAAGAACAGACGATTTCCTTAAAAAATTAAATCAGAATCTACGGATTTTTGTATAGTTCAATCAGATATCTCTTTAAATAATTTTTAAATGCCACTTAATTTTCTTGTTATCCATGGCAGTATATTTAATTGAGTCACCTATTCAATAACAATTACTTTCTTAAATGCAAATTCTATTACAAATGACCTATAGACAAGTATTTAGACCGATAGATATTTTCCAATAATCCAAAAATGGCGGATTCCATTAATAATTGCGTTTGACCGTTCAACTTTCATGCAGTTCTTGTACAGCTAATGGCATCCGAAACAAAAATCGAAACCATTTCTAATCGCGATGACCTGGATTTTTTGTTCTTTTTTTTTGTAAAATGCGCAACAAACATGATTTTGTTATTGTTTTTCTTTTGAATTAATTAATTGGCTTGTATGATTTTTTCCGATTTATAGAAGTAACAGGAGTATTTTTTCAGATAACTTTCTATGCTTGTAAAAGAATATTTAGTATATTAATAGAAAATATGGAGAATGTCAAGAAACTTATCTTGAAAACAATTTCATCATTTAAAGGAAAATTAGTATATTTTCAATTGCCAAGGAAAAAGGGTTAATGTTTTTACTTTGCCTTAGCAGAAACTGCAAATGATTTCTATCTAAGGCCAAGTATAACTACTAGTACTTAGTAAATGGATCCCGATAAACCATTTTGCTTTAAACCTCTATTCAATTATAACATTTCAGATAATTTCTTATAATGATTGTTATTTCTAATAATGTTTATACCTAATTACCAACTTTACTATTAACACAAATACATAACACGCTGGTTTATATAACAAACCGGTAAAATAAAGGCAACTATATCTTCCAATCTATTTCCTTATAAATATTAATAGCATAATAGATTAATAGGAATTATTAGGTGAGGCCCGTTAGCCGTACAACATACCGAAGAATGCGAGCTTTACGTAATAAACTGTGCTCGTATAAGAAGAGCTTGAAGAAGCATTTGTGGGTTTTTGTAATAAATTTTGTCAAGGAAAAGAGGGCAGTTATGAAACGGTGATGGGATGAAAAAATTTCGGTTGTTACGTGAATGTTGAAATTTTATTAATATTTGTGTATTCTAACTCTCCCTTTATCTAAAAGAGTAAGAGAAATATTGTTATTTCTCTCGAGGGTAGAACTTCGGAATATGTAATATGAACCAAGTCTTCCTCGGTGAAATTTTCACCACTTTAGCTACGCCACTGGATTTTTACATGTTTACGTAAACTAACGTAGTTGCCAGGGGCGTTACTTAACATTGCCAATAAAATAAATAAAAAAACCACACACAATCAATTAATGATTTGTTGCATAATTATGCAAGCCCAGGTTGTTGATGCAATTACATGCATACCTGTTCACATTAGCAATAAATGAAAAAAAGCGGTGATAAAATGCATTTTGTAGCAAATTATGTAATAATATTCTAAGAAAATATCATATTCTGTAATGTAGTAAATAGGAAGTACTGCGGTAAGTAAAGTATTAAAGAACTGAAATATGGAAGGGATGAAATTTAAAAAAATCCTGGGATAAAATGAATAGTGTGGTTAATTGCATAAGAAAAACAAGCCAATGAAAATGGTTAAAAAAAATCAGTATTTTTCGTATTTTTTATATGATAGTCCCTCCCTCTCAGATCCTACTGAAATAATAAGTGTCTTAAGTCGTGGGGTAAATTACGTTAGAAAAATACAATTTCAAGCTTATATACCTATAATAGAGAAATAAAATGCTATCAAAAAATCTATATCTATTCTTAAATTTATCAGATATTAACTCATTTAAGACGAAACTATCATAAAGGATAATAAAATCATTCTTATCATACGGATAAATTATGTAAGAAAAATTCAATTTTCAAAAAAATTTCGAAAAATCAATATCTTTCCATTTTACTTTTCATACAGAGTTTCATGTTTCTAATCCTTCATAAGTGCCAAGTTCAACGACAGAATGCTTAAAAAGCGTCTGCTGTTTTCCCTCAAAATGTAGGGTAAACTACCGTTAAACTCCCAAATCTCAATCTAACATAGGAAAATGGTTAGTGCATATACAGAGGGCATACAAAGGTCTGACGGTAATGCATATATAGGTTAAATGCAGTAGACATGACGAAAAATTGAAAAATTAATATTTTTTTGTACTTTCTTGTCATACAAAGCTTCATATTAGTAATTCTTCATGAGTGTCGAGTTCAATGGTAGGATGCTTAAAAACCGATCCAGTATAATGATTTCCTTCCTAACATACAAGATGAACTACTGTTAACCTGCCAAATCTGAATGTAACAAAGGACAATGGTCAGTGTATACACAGAGGGCTCTAAAAATCAGACGATAATCCAGATATAGTTTAAACGCAATAATGATGATAAGAAATGAAAAAATCACTATTTTGTTGTACTTATACAAAGATTCAAATTACTAATGTTTGATGAATGCCAAGTTCAATGGCAAAATTCTTAAATACCGGTCCTGTCAAATTTTTTCCTCCTACAATACAAAGTGAACACCCGTTAAACTGTCAAATTTCAATGTACTAGAGGACAATGGTCGGTGTATATTTAGAGGCATCTGAAGGTCTGATGATAATCCAGATATAGGTTAAATGCAGTAAAGATGACAAAAAATTTACAAATCATTATTTTGTTGTACATACTTTCTTTTCATACAAAGCTTCATATTAGTAATGTTTCCTGAGTGTCGAGTTCCGTGGCAAAATACTTAAATTTCGATCAACAAGCAAATATTAACGTAACAGAGGACAGTGGTCATTGTATATAAACCAATTATAGATTAGCTATCCAGATGACGAAAAATTGAAAAATCTATATTTTGTTACAAGTGAACTTCCGTCCACCTGTCAAATATCAATGTAATATGTAATAGAGGACAATGGTCAGTGTAAAAAAGACGATAACCCAGAAATAGGTTAAATACAGTACAGATGATGTAAAATAAAAGTCGAGTTCCATGGCTGAATGCTTACATATCATACCAGTCTGATGTTTTTCCTGTCAAAATATAGGGTGAACTACCGTTAAACTATCAAATACGAATATAATATATGAAAACGGAAAGTCTATATACAGGAGGCGTTTAAAGATCTAACGATAACCCAGATATAGGTTAAGTACAGTACATATGACAAAAAAAAATAAAAATTAATATTTTGTTGTACTTTCTAATCATAGAAAGCTTCATATTAATAATCTTTTATGAGTGCCAAGTTCAATGGCAAAATGCTTAAATAACGATCTTGTTTGATTTTTCCCTCCTAAAATACAAGCTGAATTATCGTTAAACTGCCAAGTCTTGATATAACATAGGAAAATGGTCAGTGTACAGAGGCCTCTGAAGATTTGATGATAAACCAGATATAGTTTAAATGCAGTAAAGATGACGAAAAATTAAAAAAAATATATTCTGTTGTACCTTCCAATTATACAAAGCTTAATATTTGTAATCTTTCATGAGTGTCGAATTCAACAGCAAACTACTTGAATACCGGTCCAGTTTGATTTTTCCTCATAAAATACAAAGTGAACTACCATTAAATTATCTATTAAAATTACTGAAGCAAATCCAAATCAGATTTAGAAAATTGGAAATAATGTTTCAACTTCCTATTTAACTGAAGCCCAATTCTTTTCTAAAAAAATATATTACTTTTGTTAGGTGTAAAAAGAAGAAAGAACAGGTAAAAAAGTACAATCATCAACGCTGTAGCTATTTTTTAGCGTTCATTTTGTTTGAAAAACACCCAACCAGTAAACATCTTTTATGTTTATTTAGCTATCCAACCTTCACAGGTAAGGTTGTACCTGTATAAGGTTGGTGACCTGTTGTAAATTACACATAAATTGTGGCTGCCTTTACCTTATACCACAGACTCGTATCTAGATAAGATATAAAAACAAATTAAAAAACTTGTAAGACATACTATTAAAATGTTGTTCTAGAAATATTTAGTTTACATTCAACTAGAAATATTTGGTAATACAACCTCTATTTATTAAAAGAGCTCATTTAAGTGCAAAACTTCGAAAAGTTCACTCTTAAAAACCTCTCAATGCGGTTTAAGGAAACACATTAACGCCACACTGCTCCACTAACGAAGCTGTTATTTACTTAACTGTACTTTTAATAACCAATATCTTAAGATATAACCATAAGCAGCCTTTTTGTTTATGTATTTGTGCCAATTTAGTCGAGCTAGCGCTCAATCTTACAAATATAAACGAGGCCTTGCCGGGGTCAAAGAATGGTATGGCCGCATCGACCTTGGCGTTCTTCAGGTAGTACGATAGAAACACTAATGTGCCTAAGATGTACGTGGATTAGCTTAGGATACTTTAGACCCTTATATTATTTAATAGTTTTTATTAATATATTTACGGAATGGCGCTACTGGTATTGTATTTAATCCCAGAAAAACAGTTTTGCGTGTTAAAAAACAGTTTAAGTCTTAAATTTCGAAAGAACTTGCTTTAACCTGAATACACCCTAAAAATTTTTTTTGGTTAAACTGAAAAGACTTTTAGATTCATGTCTTACTTTTAGAAAAATTTTAAAAAAACAAGTATTTTAATGTTGATTAATTATTTGCTCCGAACATAAACGTCGATTTTGCTCTTGCAATGTTTTTCTACAAATAGTATGAATGCTCATGATCCAGAAATGTCAAGTGGTTTTCAACTTATTCAGGTTTTGTAATTTTTTTTAAGGAAATTTTTCACGCTTAAATAGTAAATTATCATTTATTAGATTTTTTAATCAATCTGATAACTAACCCATGAAGATTTGAAGATATGCTTACTTTTTTCTTAAGTATTATTAGCGGCTCACTGCAAAGGCCTGCAGTTAGCAGAAAGTGTAATGACGGTGAAAGTGTGTGGCCATCTTATTGTATGGCACACCTAAAAATTATTAAAAACGAAATGAATGCAAGCGCTTGTTTTTATATATACGGAGCAAGTGTTTCCAAATTAAAAGAAAGCTTTTATTTCATTTTTTTATATTTAAGTCCACTTAATTATAAATTAATAATTCTTATTAATGGTAAAAGATTAGGATTCTACGGCATTTTATATATTTTTCTGAGTCATTGTGAAATTATAGCTTTTTTTATATACGTAATTTGGTTCACTATGTACGATAACAGTTTATTTCATTACAAAACTATTTGCACCTGAGGTGGGTTATCAATCGTCCTTGAAAATATAAGATTTTAGATTTCGTTTTAGTTTTCATGTGTAATTTGGCTCATTTACTTTCGTTAGCTACGTTTCCACCGGAGAAACATGAAGGAACTATTGTGTCTGTTGCTCGTTGCTAAAAAATGTTTTCCAAAGTTCCTATGTGTTTCTTCTTGTTTCGACAACAAATGTTGCATGTTTGCGATTGTTGGTGGTTTCCAGTTTTAGAGGTAAACTTCAAAAGAAATTCGGTAATAACAGGGAACAGAAACATATTGTTGTCTGAGTGGAAACAGATAGTGCAACTTGTAGTAACTTGTTTTTGTCTAGTGCGACTCGACGGCGAATGTCGAATAATTTATAGTCGGTCGGACGTGTGAAATAAATAGAAAAATGCTGTTCATGTGGACAAATGAGTTAATGCTTGAATTAATCGAAAACTATAAGCTTTTTGAGTTTTTATGGAATACAAAGCACGCCCAGTATAAATGTAGAAATGCGAAACACGATGCTTGGACAACATTGGCAGAAAAAACAGGCTAAAATATAGAAGAAGTGAAAAGAAAAATATTATTGCACAATTCTATAGAGAAAGAAAAAAATATTGTACTTTAAAAAAGTCGGGAGCCGGCGCCATTTTTATTTCAAAGTGGTTTGCTTATTAAGTCTTGTTGTTTCTTGCGGACAGGAACAAAGTTAGAAAATGTACTGAAAAAGGAATAACTACAAGTGAGGTATGTATTTTTTTTTATTTGTAATTTTCATACAAAGTTAAAAATTATTTTGCCATAGAACCATTCCTTCGAGTGACATAAAATATTGAGCATATTCATCTCGAACTTGTTTAGTTTCCAACGTTGAATTACGTGCTTGATTTTGCAGTGATGCAAACATATTGTTGTTTATTTCTTTTCTCCAAGAACCTGGGATAATTTTGCCCGTATCTTTGTCTTCAGAATCAAATGCCAGGAGGTGAGTATGATTTTCGGGAATGTAAACTGCTTCTCAGAAAATTATGGAGATATACACATGCAGCAACAACTAATTCAACTCTCTCGGGTTCAAGTAGCTTTGGTTTTCTTCATACCCTGAACCTGGCAGACATAATTCCAAAAACGTTCTCAGAAATGCGCCTAGCGCGTGATAAGCGGTAATTAAAAATTCGTTTTGAGGAACCTTTTTTTTGAGTGCCAGGGTAAGGTTTCAATAAGTTTGGTGATAGGAAAAGCGTCATCTCCTAGAAAAACAAACGGAACAGCTTTGGTCCCTCCTGGCAATGGTTCTGATTCAGGCAAATTGAGCGTGTTTTCATATAACATTTTTTTGAAACGAGTACTGTCAAACACTCCACCGTCGGATATACGACCTTGGCTGCCCACATTAAGATACATCACCTCATAATTTGCATTGGCCACAATAAATAACACTACACTGAAGAAGGACTTGTAATTATAAAATTCACTGCCACTATGTTTTGGTGCTTATATTATAATGTGTTTATCCATACCATCCATAACCCCGGCACATTTAGGAAAATTCCAAAGATTAGCGAATTGATGTCCCGTAATAAGCCACTCCTCTCTACTCTGAGGCATCTAAAAAATAAAAAAATCGGTAAATTTGTTTACCCAAAACTGTTCTCTCTATAAATATAATTTGTATTTCATATTCATTTAGCTTTGGTTAGTTAAAACAAGGTACTACAAATTAGACATTTCCATTTAATATTTTTATGTTTAAGGGGGTAACTAATTTTCAGAGTGAAGATGATGGGTCAGGCAGCAGTGCAACGGACAGCGGGGAAGTTAAATCGCAAAATTCTAATATAGCAGACGAGGCAGATGAATTAAACGATTCTTTTTTTATTGTTGGAGAGGCAAACAATGACAACAAATCAATCAGAACAAAACCGTTGCTGTTATTACTGAAACATCTACAAAGCCTGATGACAGCAGAACCAGATCTCCAACGCCTTCCACAAGCAGCACTAAAAAAAGTAAACAGGGAACTAACCTCTTTAAAAGTCCAAAAACACTGAAATGTAAGAAAAGACAAGCTGAGGTGGAAACTGACGAACGACAGGAAGAGGCATATCTAGTGCTGAAGCAGCTACAAACTAAAAAGCCACGTAATCGTTTTCAAATTTTCCGCGACTTAGTTGCCTGTAAAATCGAAAATCTTCAAAATGAAAACGCTAAAAACTCAGCAGAGCATTTAATCTCTAATATTTTGTATGAAGCGTCTATGGGTAAATATGATCGGCCATTTCCATGGTATCAAGGTTGGCATACATCTTCGGCCAATAACAACACAGCAAGATATTATTCAGATAATCAGAACTATTACTCATCCAGTTCCAATGCTTCTGATACACCAGCCTCAACAATACACACACCTATGCAATCACTAAATAGCTCATATGAAACTAACTATCTTACCCAAACAGAGACAAACAATACGACACTCTTAAAAGAAAAGCAGCTTTGTAGTAATCTTCAAGAATCATCCATATCTCATGCGATAGGTCTGGCCATGTCAGATGCAGGACTTGATGTACGTTACTGATGCAACATTATTTGTAAAATAGAATATTCTTTTAGTTTCTAATTAGAATTTTTTTATTTTTTATTTAAAATTTAAGTAGAATATCTCTAGAATAGAGTTAATTTTTTTCTCACAATTCAAAAAGTTTTTATTAAAATTTTAGTAAAATGCCTACTCATTACATTATGTCATTTGATTGACAAGCTGTGTATTTACCGAGGTATCTGCTTACCTTAAGTTTATCCTTCAGAACTTCAGCGATTACTCGACATACTTCTGGTATAATTCTACTAATTGATGGTACTGAAATTTTTAACAAGTACATCAAGGAATGGTAAGAATCGCCTGTTGCAAGGAATCACAGTGTGAGCAGCAATCGTTCCACTGGTGAAATGGCTTGTCTATAATTGGTATCTTCTTTCTGTATTTTTGGGGCAACTTGACATAATAACCATTCAAAATCAGTGCTGGACATTCGTAAAAAAATTTTGACACTACCATTATTTATATTATTTCCTATGTGTAGATCGTCTTTTTTTAATGCATTGAGTAGGTGCATGCCACCGTATTCACTTCTATCAGAGAGACTTGGTTTCACCCAATATTTGTGCTTTCTTTTTTTCTCTATTGCCGACAACACTATATAGGCCGCCGCTGCTGCAGCTATTTCATCATCTTGATCCATGTTTATCAATCGCGGTATAAACACTAAGTTGCTCTCTTTCAGTTACCAGAAACCGCCAGAAACAAAAAGTTCTGTCAGTGGAAACAAAAAGTTTACATTTGTTGCTAATAAGTTCCTAAATTCACAAACAAGAAGAAACACAAGGCAACAAAAATGTTGCTATTTGTTCCTCCGGTGGAAACGAGGCTTTAGGTACGATACATTGTATTAAAATTCTTTATGCTTGTGGTCTGCGATCGGTTTTTTACTATATCTATCGAATTTAATTTCTATCGAATTTTTAAATATTATTTTTGTATTTAATATGGTTAATTAATTACAAAGGATGACATTCCATTATGATTTTTCCGGATACGTTATAATAATAACAATAATATTCAATGGTTTATTTATTTAAAAATAAACATGCTCATAAATAAAATAGTACAATATTAAATTATAAGCTTTTTGGAACAAAAAGAACCACTTGTCTCAAAGAAGAGGCAGCTAGCTGCTAGAGCACAAAAAATGTACCAGAAAAGACATGGCTCAGCAAATTAGTAATGAGAAAAAATATTATACTTTTTAATTTAAAAATGACAAGTGAAAGTTAAATAAGGGGGAGCGTGAGCAAAGAAAAACCAAATGATAGAATACAGAGAAAATCGATAGCACAGTAAGATAATGTACATTAGTGGTTTTGAATTTAGTCTTAAAAACTGATAAAGTCATACAGAGAAGTCAGAGAGTACGTGAGTGGAAACGGAGAATAAAAATGTATTAAGTTGCGGTCTATATGCAGCGTTTATTTATTTCTTTAAATATTCATATTTTGGGATTGATTATTATTAATGTGAGTTTTCTTGGCTCTCATTAAGATACTAAAAATGTTTACAAATAATTTATTAAAAATAAAACTTGAAAATGTATTCACATAGTATTAATTTTTGTCTAAAAAAGTTAAGAAAAGTTTAAAAAAAAGTTTAAATATATACATAAAAAATTATAACTTCGCGTAGTTTTTATCATTTTCAACAGTTAAGCTGTGTACTTGATCATCTTTGGTTTTTCCATTCCAGATAATTAGTTGTTTTTTTTTGTATATCAGTATAAATCTTTAATCCTTTTTATCTAAATTAATAATTAGTTCTTCAATAAACGTTTCGATTGTTGTTTCTTTTAATATGAATTACTTTTCAAACCATTCAGCTCGCTCACACCGAGACTTCAATATTTCATTGGGGAATTATTTGAAAAAGTCATCACAATATTGTAAAACATAATTGAAATTAAAGTTTTTGTTTTTCTTGACCACATATTCTTTTAGAGCCCAAACTAACTCAATGGGGTTTAAGCCTGGATGATATGCAGGTAAAGTCTCGTAAGATCTTTTGCATTAAAAAGTTCATCTATTTCATATTTTTTATACTTTGGTTTATGGACTTTTAGTAAACAGTAGGGTCGCAATAATTCGGGTCAATTAAAAGCAACCCGATCTGAATTACCGAAAAATCCGGATTATTAAATCATTACAAAAATTGATTTTAGATATTGTTAATTCAAAAATAAATAAATAAAATAATGGGAACATAATTAAAAATGTATATATGTTGAAGTAATATGCATATAACAAATAGCTCAATCATCGATCTTCGAGTCGCTCTCGGGTATGCTTACACGTTCGGTTTCATCCGTTTTCCGATTTAAGCCTGTAGCTCTTTATCGTAGGAGATTTCCTGTAACCTGTGCAGAGTCATAATGTTAGCTAAAGCAAGATTACTATCTGTAAAACAAAATTTTAATGTTTAATAAGCATCTCGACTTTTAATTTTATAGGCCGAGGTTATTTCCAAGACATCTTCGTCTGACTCGATTAAATGGTCTGTCCAGAGCAATTGAGCATCACTATCTATCTAATCTACAGATTGACCAACATCTACATCTTTACTTCCTATATTCTGGAGCATTATGGAAACTCTTCAATTTCTTCTGCTACAAATGTTTCTAGTTTTTGCTTTAAGTGATTTAAGTACGTCAAGTACTCGCTGGCATTTCTTTCCAAGCATTATGGAGAAGGCATACAGCAATTTTGATGTTCAACCTCTTGAGACACTTAACAAGGCTTTTTCATTGTTTGTTATATAAATTATTAATTTGAGCTAGAAGGCTTTTTTGATAGAAAAGCTTCGTTAGGCGTATAGCATTCTGATCGTGCAACCATAGTCATTAACTAATTTTTCTTCACTACAATGATTGGAAGCATTATCAATAAGAAGCCTTTTCAAGAATCTTCCGTTCTCTTTAAATATGCTTACTTATGGTGGAACACATTGGTCAAACCACTGTTTGAACACTGCTGAGCTGATCCCAGCTTTTGCTATAGCTTTATAACCCATGAAGAGTTCTGTATTTCCGAATGCTCTGGGGTTTTTAGATTTTCCAACCACCAGAAGTTTAAGTTTGTGACTGCTATCAGACTTACAATAGGCCAAAAATCTGATCCTTTCCTTACTGGTCTTTCTTCCTAGAGGAGTGTTTTCTTTGGAACACACCAGGGTGCTATCTGGAACCATGTTCCAAAACAATGCGGATTCATCAGCATTAAAAATCGGCGGTGACTGCAAGCCTAGAATTTTTTACTCAAGGAGTTTTTGCTACTGCCGTCAATGCCTTCGTTCATGTAGTCCTGGGGCCGTATTTTTGAAATCATTCGACTTTGATTCGCATACGAAATTAGAGGATTTCGCATGAAAACTCGATATTCGTATTTTCGATGGTATGTTTTTAAAGTTAAATTTTAGGTTAGGTTAAAAAATCTTTATCGTCTTCATCCCGTTTGACATGGCCTCCAATAGCACTCGACTTTGCTACGTTGCCACTACATTTCACGTTCGTATGCAAATGAAATTTCGAATGCTTTTCAAAAATGCACTTTTTGATTCGTGTGCGAATTTTGCCGCTCGACTTTGTTCGCATTCGAAGATTCGCATGGTTTCGAAAATACGGACCCTGTACGCCGAAATTATTTGAGTTAGAGTTCCTCGATACACCATAAGGCATAATAGACTCCATTACCGAGGACAGTATTTTTCTGCATCCTTCGCATACTCCGTACGTTTTTTGGCATTAGGCGGCATAAGTTTTTTAAGGCCTTGTTGGCTTTTTTAGCAACGATTTTGATATGATTTGCAAAGGTCAGATTTCTATTTAGATGGATGCCCAGATGCCTGAGAACTTCCTGACTTTCAGTGCTTGTGTCATTTACAATTACAGAAATAGTCTTGGCTTTTCTAACAGCAAGAAGGAGCCTCGGTTTTGTGTGGCGTCAGTTTTAATCTTCTTCTATATCCACTATGTAATGTTATTTAAGGCGTAATTTGTTGTGACCTGTATCTCCTTTTATCTGGTTTTTACTAGGATACCCAGGATCTGCGTAACCGATCAGAGTTATGCGTCTCAATACTGCTAAATCTATGATCCCATCATAGTAGACGTGTCACGTGTCAATTTTGATTTAATTATTTTGGTTGTTAATTATTTTAATTCTCGATAATATATATTAAGTATTGGGTTATTTAACTTCAGTATTTCATTCAGTTTATATCTCTTACAGTGTAGGTGTTGGTTGACTAACTTAATTTACCTTGTATTCTATTTCATTTATTGCAGTCTTATATTCCGTTGGTTTAGCACCAGTTTATTTTTATTTTTTTATAGTTGCAATACTTATAATATAACATATTATTTTAAACAATTTACATTCAAATGATTGGTGCGAACTTCAGTGTGAAATATTAAAAGCTATGAATAAAAATGTGACCATATGCCATATTAATTGAGTAAAAAAAATTAATTAGAAAGAACAAAGTGTTTCTACCTGTTGATTACAAGATTTTTTTCTACTAGTCTGCACTGCTGTTTGGTAGCAGTGGCTTCATAAATCCTGCAAGACAGTTATCCACAGAGCTATAAAGGTACACCGAAGCAACAAAATAAAAGTCGTGTGGAAATGTGGTGAGCCGTCAAAATCCCCAAAATCGAAACGTCGATGTACTCAACCACCAACAACCAGAAGAAAAGTGTGTCATGCCACGCGGTCTAAGAAATGCCCATGTCTGGTATGCCCGATATATTTGTCAAAATATACAAAAATGTATTAGGCCCAATATTTTTTAAGAACTGTAAAACCACAAGTGGGTTTGGTTCAAACTCCATCCAAAAGAATAGTGAAGAACAACATCCATGTACACAATACAGCGCCACAAAATATACATGTAAACAAATAACCTATCGACCGCAATATTAAAACATCCCATCTGAGCGATTGCCTTAACCGTGACGTCATTTGACATTTTTGACAGTAACCGTTGGTTCTTACCAGACTAACGCTTGAAACACACAGAAATGTCAAAATAAAGCCACATTCACAATGACTCGAGATAAACTGTTGCTAAGCCAACGGAATTTAACACTGCGATAAATGAAAGAGAATACAAAGTAAATTAAGTTACAATCAGCCAACACCTACACTGTAAGTTCATGTCACTTGCAATGAAATAATGAGGTTAAATGACCCAATACGTAATATCTATTATCAACAATTAAATTAATTATCAACCAAAATAATTAAATCACAAATCAATTGACACGTGACAGACGTTCCACAGTAGAGGTCCTAAAAAGGAATCTTGTGGGACACGTTACCATTTTTTTTTCGGTCTGCTCCAACCTTTAATAATCGGTCTTCGATATAGCTAGCCAATATATTAAGCAAGTAGAGAGCAAGCTTTCTTCTCCTTAGTTCTGTAAGTAAGCCTTTCCATGGAGCCGAGTTGAAAACATTTTCTACCTCGACCGTTACTAAGGTGCATCGATTTCTTCTTTCGTAGGGTGCCAGCTTCACTAATGCAGCTCTTTCCTGGACCTTTCTGAGAGACTTGAAAGTAGATTTTTTTCTCTGAAGCTATACTGCCGGCCTTCCAGTCCTATCCAATTTTACCTCTAATCGACTGAGTAAGGATTGGATTGATGTTCCAAGAGTTTTACAGCTACGGTTATAAGGCAGATTTGATCTGTATTTTTAATTTTTGTCTCCTTGTCTGTTTTCTTTTTCTATAAGAAGTAGCCATGTAGTTTTGCAGTGTTTTGAGAAGAAGCCTGAAAGAGGATAGAGTTCATGAGGTTTAGATGATAAACTGTGTACCTTTTAACAACGACTTTTATTACTTCTCACGGTAGGTTGTCAAGTCTTGGCGCTTTAATTATCTGAGCTGCAGCAGTCAGAACATTTGTGGTAGATAATGGGATATCTGCTTTTCTTACTATTTGTCTCTTTTCCATATTTCTATCTGATGCTCTAGAAAAGATTCCTTTAGCTATAACGAGTTGCCTTTTATCTAGCCGCTAGCGGATTTAAAGGCGTTGACGTGAATTTGCTTGTTACAATCCGATACTCCTTCCCCCAAATATTACTATTGACTTCTTCAACAGTTTTCTTCCAAGTGGCCTTTTTTGCATCTCCTATAGCCCTCTTTAATGCATTTCGATCCTGTCTGTACGTGTTAGTAGGTACTTAACTTTTCTTATCTTTGCCCTTGTTTGCCCTGGTCATAATTCTTTTGCTACGTATACACCTCAAATCACGAGATAGTTTTACGACTAAAGCTGAGTTTTAATATTTTCTCAAAGATGCTAACATCGTTAACGAAACACGTAGCGAGAGTAATATAAAGAGTTTTTGTTAATGGTAAATCTGTCTTGTGATTTGAGCGTCACACCAAAGTTTCCAACCATAGGATTACATATACACCTATTTCTGGTCTCTACTATCATATCAAGCAATTAATCAATATAAAAACCCTAAAACTGCTATAGAGTCTCTTTAATTATAAACTTTTCTTAAAATGTGACTGAAACATATGCTAAGAACTAATAATTCAGTAAATATCGTCGGGTTGCTGCAAAAACCAGATAAGTCACATTTTATAGATTTTGAGTTATGAGCATTTTAATATTAAAACGAATTTTAAAAATCCATTTTTTTGCTTAATAATATATTTTTTTAAAAAGCATTAAATAAGTTATTATTAAAGCTTTATTATTAATAACATAACAAAAATAAAACAAAATGTGATATTTTTTTAATAAACAATAAATTAAACTTGTATTTATCTTGTTTTGGCTGTCAAGTTTTTTTCAGTTATCATAAGACTCGCCATCGGTTAATTCACCTTCTGGGTCACTATCTTCTACTGCAGGTTCTGGGACTACATCTTTTGCATCTTTTGAGGTAACTAGTGCTATATAATAATTATGAAATTCTTCTGGAATGACCCCACTTTTACAAAGTTTTAGTAAATCTGCTTTTTTACTGGTTGTAATAGCTCTGGGCTTATTGTATTCTTTTAAAAACTTATTTTTTTCTAAATTTAGAGGCTTTCCTTTACCTAAAACATGAATTTCTTTGTATTCCGATGTATGGTCGTATCTGTATTGAAGAATCCAGGGTTTACACTTCAGGTATTTAAAACACTTCACTTTTAACCAGTTTACTTTCTCACAAAGCGTGTTTTTAATTTTGTTTTTCATTACCGATTTCGAAAATTTTTCAATGTCCAAAAAATCACCATATTTTAATTCAATTACATTATAGGGCTTTTTGTTTGACCTTAATGTTCTAGCCATACAAAAGATTGTCATCCAGTCATGAAGAGTATAAACCGGAACATGCTTTTTGGCTTTCTCAATTGAGCTATGCATACTGTCAACCTCCATGTAACGATGGCCACTTTCTAAAAACTTTTGTTCTATGATTTGTAGATTGGGGTTTATTTGAACTAGATAGAGCAAGAGAGCACTGATATTTTGGTTGCGATTTTGACCGCTGCACGTATCTGAGAAAAGAGATATTTCAGTTACTGCTTTAGGAAGCTTTTCAATATATTTGTATAAACAGGTGCCGATCTCCAAACTGCCCCTTTTTCCATTAACCTCAGTCCAAACGTAGCATTATTTGGTGGTGCCATTTCGTATATTGTCATATTGTATGTGCACAGTTTCCTGCTGTAATACATAGGACTTACATCACTGCTAGGAATCTGAAGAACACCTTGTAAATCAAAGGTACAACATTCAAACGATTTGTCATGTAATGCTTTTTCTTTATCATTAATTTTAGCAGCGTTGCAATCTTCTTTTCTTAGCACGTGGGTCTGATATATATTTTCCAGTTCTTTTTTCTTTTTATCTTTGCCACTTTTATACTGCAAATTTGGCACTGATCTTTTTTTGGCTTATAGAACGAGTAGTTATAATTTTTGCAAAATATCCTTCTATAACTTATAAGTGAAGTAGGTACTAAATCATCCTTTTCACAAAATTGTTTATCAAGAAAATGCATCTTTGCTATGGTTAATTTGGAATCCAGATACTGCCGTTTAGTAAAACTAGCCGTTTAATATAAGTCTTAACTTTTTCGTAATCTTCAGATTTTTATTATGAGGTTCCTTTTTTTCTCGTTTATCATTACCGCTTAATAATTTTCCCTCTCCTTGGTTCCTAAAGGCATGCTCTACAACCTCCTTGCTAATACAAAGTGTTTTAATGAAAAAGATGCAAAAGCTTTTTTTTTACTCTTACAGTTGTGTCATTGTGGTAAAAAAAGAAACTTTTCGAGTCTTCCCGTGGTTTTTTCATGCTTGTGCGTTTTGCTCTTTGTCTTTCAGGCACTTTACTTGTAACATTGTTTTAAACAAAATCTTTTCTTCTGTTAAAATCGCAGCTCCAATAGTTCTTACAAATTATCAATCTTTTTTCTAAAGAAATCTTCTCTGTACACTTAAAATTACATTTTGAGCAATCAATATTTTGTGGGGCTTTAGCTTCGACTTTCGGACGCTTAGCGAGATTCTTTTTCCATTGAGAAGGATCTAATTTGTTCCAACGGGTTCTTTTCTTTAAAAAATTGGTAGTTAACGGAACATGGTTATCCGTAACATCTAAAAAGTAGAAATTTCTATTTAATTTAAAATTTTAAAAAAGTATTAACTTACCCTCTTCATCGGAGATTTCTGACGAAGAACTATCAGGGACGTAATCTTGATCGGAATCATCTAAAACATTTCTTAATTCATAAATAGTGCGTTCTTGATCCGAATTTAGCTCGGAGGATATTATTGTCTCATCTAAATCTTCACCTTTAGTCGAGGGACCAGCTACATTATAATTTTCGAATTCTTTTCTAATATCTAAATCTGCACATTCAGTTTTTGAGCCATAATTCATAATTTTTTTTTCAGGCAATAGCAGATCTAAAGGCTTACATACAAAAGGCTCTTGAACTTTCGCCATTAAAAAGCCACCATCTAAAATGCCATACGCAACTATTATAGCTATAGTTAAACGCACATAAAATATTAATAACAGCCTACTTGTGTTTTCATTAAAATTTGCAATTTTATCTGGGCTTGCCTCTAAACAATTATTCTCTAAATACGGGTTAACCTCCACCACCGTAAAATTAAAAGACTCAGAAGCCTTACTAGCTACATTATTTTCTTGATAAACTACTAAAAAATGAAAATATAAATTAACGTCTTTGCAAACCAACTTATAACATTTAGGAAAATACCTTTACATTTTTCTTTACCAAGAACCATTTTTGCAAATTTTTCACTGTTTTAAGTCATAAAAACACACAAATTAAACAAAATATTGCGAGAGTCAACACCACGTTGTAACAGATTTTTAAGGTTATGTCTGAAGAACTGTGCAGCCAAAACAAGATAAATACCACAATTTAGAGTTTAGTGCATACACATTCAATTAAAAAAGCATTCACGCTACAGCAAAAACAAGATATGTACCATATATCTAAATAAACTAACAATTATTTTATATTTTGATAAATAGCAGTACAGCCAAAACAAAATAAGTGGCACTTGACTGGTTTTTAGTGAAAAATCATATGTCTTTTACTAAAGTTAAACAGCCAAAAAGAGATAAGTACCACATATCTTATTTGTGCAGTTAAATGAACAAAAAAAAATATGACATGCAGTTGGGTTCATAGAAGATAGGTGTACATATCTTTTTTTTGCTGGTTACATTTTAATCAAAATGGAGTTATGTTGTTATTGCATATGCGAAACGACCCTTAATTGCCGTTAGAACCTTATCTTCTTTTGGCACTACACGCAGAAGCAATTTTTAAATCTTAAAATGCACTTATCTTAAAAAAATTTAAAAATTGAGTTATCTTGTTTCTGCAGTAACCCGACGATATCTAATAATTATAGGTGTTTTAAAACTTTTCTTCTGTTGTATTTCCTTGAATTTTTTTTATTGATTTTTATATTATTTTAGAGCCTTTTATTGTTGGCAAAATTTAAGTGCTATATAATACTACCTACTATTATTTTTTATGTTTTTACTTAGATACATTTTAATAGTTTTACTAATTTAAGTTAGGTAGGTAATCTAATTATTATTATGGTATGTATGTGATAATATTGTTTCAGTTTATAGTTTTTAAATTACGATTTTTTTATATTGGAAACTATGGTTTGGAAGTGGAAAAATATCTGACTGCCGCTGCACTATATGATTAGCTAAACTTCGCCTTTATTGTATTTTTATATTATATGAATTACAAGTCGAATCAATCTAGTTAAGTTTAAAGAAAATTGTTGGCCAACTTTATCAACTTTATGATCCTTTGAGGCGAGAGAGTATACATAAAAGTTCTGACATGTTACAAAATTAAATAATTTTTTTAATAGCCCATATCTGCTTAGCCTTTCATATATATTTTTTCGCGATCAGTCCTTTCTTTAACTCCATTTTCTACTAGGCAAGTCTCTGGTGTAAAACCCTCTCACACTAAACAAACAATTCAGTTCGCCACGGACTGGCATAGCAAATTTTCAAGAATTAAACAAAGATCTTAAAGTTGTTGGTACCTGCTTCCCAGAATTATGAGAAACGTGACGCAGATGTTTCACTTCAAACTTTGTATACTTAAAACCAAGAGGAAGTGGCTGCGTTTGGTTTAAATAATTAGCAAACTTTAAGTATAAATAGGAGAGAGATTGAAAGATAGATGAAAGAAGAGATGCATAAGTAGAAATAACCATAGTCATAATCATTCTATAATTAGGTCTGCTTCTAGCACACAAATTGGAATCATCGATAACATTTTTCTACAAGAAATAACATTTGTAACTATAAAAAATATTCTCACATCATTATTATTTAATTAATTTCCTCATATCGTGATTAAATCTGACCTTAAAACACCTTAAAAATTGCTTACTTGTATAAGTATCTAGTTCGGTAATTCAATGTTAAGATAAATAGACGTTAATTAAATGTAATTTTTTTAGTAGATTTTTTAGACTAAGTGGATCTTCAGTAGTTGATACTTAAATCAGTTACACCATGCAAATACCAAAACGTATATCGAGTGTAAGCAAATACTGGAGTAAATACACCTTCGTGAAGAATTTGGTCAATTTCTCATTGAAAATGCTCGTCACAAACGAAGTGTTACACGGAATCGCAATTATTTTGGTCACTTTCTAACTGTAAACCGAGCCAAGGCAAGATTTTACGACTGTAAAATGCATGAAAATTATGACGATTTATATATGTAAAAAAATGTCTCATAAAGGCCACATAGAGGCATCTATTAGTGAAAAAAATGGCTTAATTAGCAATAATATTTTTAGGTATATACCCTTGATTTTTGGCCATAACATGGAGGTATTTGGATATTTTATTAGTCTTTGAGTATGGAACTGAGAGTAATAATATTATTCTGAGTATATAAGCAGTTGTGGTGAAGGTATTTTTTCTTGCTAATTTTTTAAAAATTTTCACTATTCTGGCGAATATTTAGACGAAATAATTGAAATATTCTTAATTTTTTTTAAGATTTTTAGCCAAACATTTCCATATAAGTATGTTTCTTGTTCCTGAAAAAATTTGTGAGTTAAAGGCAATTTTGTCAATCCAAATCCACGAAATTTAAAGATATGCAGGCCACGTCAAA
Organism: Anthonomus grandis grandis; assembly: GCF_022605725.1. Classification (NCBI taxonomy): domain Eukaryota; kingdom Metazoa; phylum Arthropoda; class Insecta; order Coleoptera; family Curculionidae; genus Anthonomus; species Anthonomus grandis. The sequence goes on from NC_065551.1 coordinate 17,167,138, forward strand.
AGTTGTATTCATAATCAGATGAAACTATTCAAATTCTTTAAAATATAATATAATTCCCATTTTCATGCTTTATCCGAATGCTCACCAAGATCATTTTCTAAACGTTCCTGGAATGTTCACATATTTGTCAAAGCATGGATGTATATGATATGATCATCTAATTAGGGGAAAACGTATGTTTCTTGTAATTCTGCCTAGGAAAAGTTGCTTATGCCTTTAAAACAATAATCTAAATGATATATTGGGAATTTAATTTGATATAAAGAACGTCTGCATACTGAAGAACGAAGGTGTTCTGGAGGAAAGGAAGTTACAAACGTGACAAAATAACACAATAGTATAAATATTCAATTACGTAGTGTAGGCACTGGTTGGTGGGTTAACCTTAATATGAATAAACTGAGATTTTATTTACTCAAGGCTGTCATTTTACTAAAGTACGTACTTATGTATATAAGAAATACCGCTATATAACGTAATTTATTCAGACATACGAGTACTTACCTACAATACAAAAAGAAAATAGGTATCCTGACATAACAGTATCAGTAAAAACACGCGCTTTATAAAAGAAAATTCAGGTCGGTAATAATGTTATAGTTCTCGATACATGAAAGTTCAAATTGTTTTCGTCATTAAATTGTATTAATCAATGATGTTTTCGTTTTGTTTCGTTTATGGTGTTCAATGATCCAAAAAATCTGAATAAGTGGTGATTTAATAACGTAAATTTCACTTTAAAACTTTTACTTTGTGCTAAAGGCTGCGCTTCTTTTGCGGTTTATAAGAATACTTAAAATATGGGTTTCTGGGTTAAATTTCATGTAAATTATTTATTATTTTAGGGAAGTCCCTAGGGTCGAAAAAATTAATTTAATAGTACACTCATCTGCACGAAAAATGGAGCACTTTAATATAATTATTTTATGAATAATTTTTTTAAATTTTGTGATGTATTCTTCTAAAAACTCATACACAAATCAAACAACATGTTTTTTGTGACAACAAATAATTTGTAAAAAGAAATGAGTTTTAAAAAGGAAATAAGTATTCCATTTTTCGTGCCATTGAGTACATTTAAAGTAAACAAAAAAACAATTATTAAATCTGTATTTCACTAGGATTAATAGTTAGGTATTTTTCAATAATATCTAAAAATGCAAATCAAAGATTGTCATTTTTTAGAAATCAAATAGGTTAGAGCATTAAACATAGACATAGAAATTATTCTTATAAACGGATCGGATTTTACTTATTCAATATTTATCAAAAAATTATGTTCAAAGAAACCACATGTCTTTATCACAGAAAACAACAGGGTTAAAAATTGGTACGCAAATTGTTCGCATAAAATTGTCTCAAAAATTCGTTTAACGTTTAACGAACTTAAACGAAACAGATGTCTTAGAAACTAAAAAGCAACGAAATGAGTGATTTCGGGTGTTCAACAAGCTATGGTTACATCACACTACTTTTTAAAATTTCCATAAATCTGATTACACCAATATTAATGATGTACTGCCAAATATTAGTAGGAATAATCTCTTAAATAAAGCATCACTTGAAAATGTATCAGATTTTTATTCCACTCTAAAGGAAATTATAGCAAGATTTGTGCACGTGTGAAAGGCCATAGAAATAACAAATTTCCTGTATATTTCTTAGTTTCTACAATTCATGGTATTAAAGAAAAAATTAAATGAAATCACAAAAACTGGAAGGTTTGGAGAAATTTAAAAGGTTTTAATGCATTTAAGTTGTAAAGAAATAGGTCGAAATGTCTAATAGTTGAAGATTAAAATAATAATTATATAGATTGCATTAACCCCTGCCCAGAACTAATATTAACTATGCATTTTACCCTCACAAAATTAGTCTTTACGGTTTTTGCTGTGTTAGTTGAGTTTTCTTTGAGATTTCTTTTCTTATACTTGGACGATATATTGACTGTACGACTTTTTTGCGACGGTCGTGCAGGACAAAACAAGAATACCCACATTGTCCACATTCTGTATTTCTGTATGAGATTCAAAGCTCCAATACACGTAACTGAAATTCAGTTAACTTTCTCTGTCCGAGGTATATTAATTTCTACCGGCAGACAGGACCTTTGGGAGAGTAAAAAATTTGCTCAAAAAGCATCCCACCTTCACTTCTACTGATAAATATAAAACTGCTTATGAAAAAATTAGAAAAATAAGAGAACTAGCGACGTAAAATATTTTATGGAAATTTTAAGAATAGTGAAAGGAATTAAACATAAGAAAAATAATTCTCAGAAAATTTGCAAATGCAACGAATATAAAGATGTGTTGTTTTCCGAACCACAAATTCGTTACTAGTCCGAAAAAACTTGAATCACTTCTCAAAACTGGAAGAGTAGACCAGGAACTATAGTTTACCGAATTAACTTTGAATCGTGGGATGTTAAAAAAAAGGAAATATCATTTAGCTTATGATCTGGCAATGCGGCAGTAACTGAAAGGATGTCCGGAGGTTGCAGTTATACAAAACTATTTTAACTGGAAAAGTGTTTCAATAAAATAATTAGGCGGAAACTACGTGCTATTCCTTCGAGAAGAAAACCGTGTCTTTGTAAGTTATGTTTATTAACTTTTTAACATATCTGATACCCAAATGACGCTAATTGGCATTTTTCTCGTTATCACAAAAAGTGGATTTATCAGTTTTTGTATGTGAGCTCCTCAAATTTTCCATCCGAAATGATCTATAAAGACGACCGTGTTGTGGAGTGTGAAGATATTATGTGTAATTGATTTGCCAGGTACTTTAAGAGAGTGTTTCGACCCAAATCAAAGACCGCTCTTTCATACTCTGATCCGCTGAACGTAGTCATTTGCGAATTCAAGACACAGATAATCCTAGGATTGGAACCTTTGGTGAGACACTCAAATTAAAAAACAGTTTGACCACTAACGAAAACTCTTTTTTTTATTCTCGACATGTGGTTGGCTAACGATGTTAGCATCTTCCGAAGAATATTAAAACTAAACTAAAACTAATTTGTCTTATATACTAAATATGAAAATCATAGGTGAAAAATATATAAGCGATAGATGAAGAGATCCAACGAAGCATGGTTAAACAAAGTTTAAACACTAACTAAACTATGCCATTCACTACCTATAGGGGACTGGATCTTTATCCCTGTTAAGAATTATTTTTTGATTTTTGTCAAATATTTTCTAACACAAGAATTCGCTCTGTGAATTCGCCTCTCTCCCTATCTAACAGAGCGCTTCATAAGCCATTTCTAGACATTTTCGCTATTTGCTTACACATTTACCGATTTCATTTTTTTTTGGTACCGTTGAATAGAAAATTTTACGCTGCTTACTATGGTGTATCACACGATGGGGGTTCCCATTTGACATATTAAAGTGAGGTTAGCTGGAGGTGAGGAGGTGATTGACAGAACTTCAGTAAATGCATAATTAAACGCCCCCCTGTATATCTAATTTGACGTGTTTTTTTTTTTTTTTTAAGTTATTAAGGGTCAATCGTTTTGAAATGAAAGCACTGTATAGGGCCACTTGTAAGTAGTTTAATTTTGATCTTTTCCTGAAGATGTTAACATCGCTAGCAAAATGCGTGTTGAGCATGAAATAGTTTTGGTTAGTGGTAAAACTGGCAATCTTGGTTAAAGAAATGCGCATCAAATCTTGCTTGTCCTCTTCTTCGAGTATTTAATTAATCATTTGAGTTAGGTACATTTCCACCGGTCTGTAAGAAATATCTTGTCACAATGACTTTCGAACTTTTTTATGTACATTTATAACAGTTTTTTCAAGAATTATTTATAACTATATTTTTTCTGTAGTAAGAAACGCATTATTATGCAACAGGTTTTTCCCTGCAAATAGGCAGCTGGTGAAAGAGTAGCCAAGGATCTTGGTGTGCTGCTTGATGAAAAAATACTATTTCATGTACATGTGTTAACAATGAGCATTACTAACAATCCCTGGATTGAGTAACGGACAAAGCAAACAATTTAGAAACAATAATACTTTAATTACACTTAACCATCCCTATGTTGGCAATTGGCTGTCCTTTGGCTTCTCAATGTGGAAAAGTTTACAGAATGGAATCTATTCTATTCTGTAAACTTTGCTATATGCATGATAATTTTGCAACTCTATGACTTAAATGACTTCTCTTGGAACATCGACGAATCATTAGGGATGTAATATGTTTATATAACGAGGTTAATGCAAATATCGGTTGTATGCATTTATTGTCAATAAAACCAGTAGCTAAATATATAATATCAATAATACCACTAGCATAAGCCCACAAAGAATTTTGAGAAATCCTCATGGTTTCGTGATTATTGCGCATCATACCAATAAACAGGATGTTAAGATCTACTCAACGTACTGTGAGGAAATAGATTTTTATCATGTATCAAAAAATGTAAAAAAAAAACACTTAAAGCTAAATTACTAGATTTAGAATTGACATTGATTTAGAATAGGTATCGGAGTTTTGGATTAGATTTATTTTAATGTACTTAAATAACTTTTAGTTCCAACTAATTTAATATGGGAACATATTTGTTGGGCGATTGCCTCTTTGTGCTCCCAAATAGAAACAAATAAATAAATAAATGTCCATTCTATTGCAGAATTTCTTAAGTAGAAACTCTGATATCCAAAGCCAGACCCTATTAGATGCAGTTAATTCGAAATACTACTATTATACGAGAACAAAGGGACTTTTTAGGACGTGTTTCCCGAAGGAAAGACCACCAACGAGTAAGTATTGTTAATTACAAATTTAAAGAAAATAAACATAATAATTATTGACTTTCTTACTAAGCAAATATAAACTCAACTAACACAATTAAAAAAATCTGTTAACACTTATCAAGTCAAAATAATCTCATAGGAAAAATATAAAATGGTTCTTACTTGTTAAACAAAATTGCCATTTGTTAATATATTTCACACTGTTTGATTGATACGACCCAATTCGGTGTTTTTCTTTCTTATGTGAGAAAATTTCTCTCCGCTAACGTTTGGTACGCAACTTATAAGATTGTATGCAAAATTCCGCACATAAAGGGATCATTTTTCACTAGGCCATTACTTTAGAATGTAAATGATTTAAGGAACAAAACAGTTAGTTTTCACATGATTGTTATGTATATTATCCAAATATACATAAATAATGGACAAATTTTCGTTGGTATTGTTGTTAAATATTTTTCATTTAAACAGTTTTTGCTGCACTCTTTAGGCCTATAATGACACAAATACTACTAAAATTCTTTTATTAAAAGACGACAAATTAATTTGCACAGATTGTTTCCGAAAAAAGCAAAAAATGCGAAAAAATTTGAACAGGATATGCAGATAGGAAAAAATTACTATTAAATAACTCGGAAAAAAATTAAAATAAGATCCTAATAAGGTACTCACTTCACACTATAGCAAATTACCATATTTTTACGGGATTCCTAAAATATACAAAGGGATATCTTTGCGGCCTAAATGCTCCATAGATTGATTGCTCCATGGATTCGCCAACATCGGCATTTGCCAATTTCGTATTGAGCAACATCCAGCCACGAAGAAGTTGGAAATTGAGCACTACTCTTCTTTGATGTTTTTGGAAAGTGTCATCATTGGATCAGTCTATCGCAAATAAACACACACGATAATATCTACACAACAACTCCAATCATCCTAGTTCAATAAAGGTGAGACGGATATTAAAACAATTTAGAGGAGGGCAGTCCCAATATGCAATAACAATGTTGACCTCAGCAGGGAAATACAAAACATCACCAAAGACTTACAGCAGGATAAGTACTCGAGTAACGTAATGAAGACAACTTTTAGAAAAGGCGCATAGATAAGAAGGAAAGAGCCACAGAAACTGGAGGTTCCTAGATAATTTTTGACGGGTCCATACATCAAGGGAACTTATGGGAAGGAACAAGATGAAGAATCAGAAGAATTCAACATTAATACTGTTTTTATTTCAAAAACAATTATACGAGGTTTAGTATTAAAGGCTAAGCCAATATCTACTAGTCACCAAGAACTGCGTATAGCAAATCCACTGTAAATGTGGAAAGTCATACATAGGTGAAAGCGAAAGCGACCACTGGAACCCGAACATTATCTGGAAGAGGTTTCCATATCATGAATAGTAGAACAGTAGAAAACGCTTGGTCCAATGGCCATAATATACACTACACAGAAATAAATAATTTGTGCAAAAGCATCATTGAACGAAATCCTCAGCCAGACAATTGTTCATATTCCCAACATCTGGAAACCCCGGGACACTGCAAGATCTAATGCGCTTGATTTATGACCAGATGTTATGAACCTCTACATACGTCTCTAACATATAAACCTGTAGAATAGTTAGTTATTCATGTCTTTAAATCCTAAAATTAGATTTTACTACATTACTAATGGCTACCATTTTCAAAAACAAATTAAAACATATAAAAATATAATAATATTCAAAGTATTAAAAAAATACAATAATATTTAAAGTACAGCGTATCTTAATTAAGACATTTGTAATATATTCAGAGGCGTGGTCATAAACTCATCAACAGTTTAAAAGTTGTTGTAAAAGAATGGGTCCGATAAGCACTTTGTATTTTTTAAGATTTAGCTGACGAGTAGAGCTTTGTAATTTATTATAAAGACCAAAGGACAGAGAACAATTCTCCGACTTTTTTCATAATATTATTCAAAGTAATAAAAGAATACAATAATCGATATATTTTTTTATGAATTTTGATGAATGACAGACAAGAAATGGGTTAAAATTTTTAATTGTTTAAAAATTAGTTTACAGTACTCTCAGTGAAGACTCAAAATAAGCCTCAAAGCTCTCTTCTGGAGGTAAAAAACACTTATGGAGTGAGAGACGCCATAAAAAAACGAAAATATAAAAATAAATAGTATGCGCTTAAAATACCTAATTAAATCTTAATCTATATCAGTAAAGCTTTTAAGATTTTTTAAAATAAAATAATATACTTGAAGGAAGTTTTTTTCATAAGCCATCTATATGGGCATGCCATGGTAATCCATCGTCCACAATCAAACCCAGCCGTTTTAACACATTCTCCACGGTTGACTCGAAGATTTTTTCCCTCAAACCATTTCTTGGCCCTTGACTAAATAGAAATTATACTGGTCTGTAGTTCCTCAACACTTTCAGAGGAAGAGAGCAATGTTTCATCGGCAAATAAAAGAGACGAATTCTGGTCCAGAAAGGTACGCAGATCATGGATATAAAGTATAAATAGTATGACTCTAAACGTTACAGGTCGATTACTAGAGATATTACCATAGTTTCCAGTGCATTGATATCTATTAGGAAGGTAAGATCTAAAGAAAGCCAGAACCACTCATCTAATGAAAATGCTTCTTATTAACTTAGACGTAGAAGGCGCAGCTGAGGTCGCACAGATGAGAGCAGTTATATTGCCTTCTTCAAAACCTTTCTCTATGCTATTAACTAGGCCGATAGCTGCTTGGGTTATTAATAGACCAGACCTAAAACGAAACTAGCAAGGATGCAAGATTTTATGAAGATCTATGTACTTACTCACACTATAGTCTCAATCGATATCTCAAATACCTTTCAAAAAACAGGTATAATGGAAATGAATTGAAAATCAGTACAACACCTTTCTGACTTTGGAATCTGGAAAATGCACTTGCTCAAAACATAAATTAAAGATTAAGATGAATGAAATAACCAGAATGTCCTTGGTATGTTTTATAATAGTACTATTTAATTAGAAACATCGACAGCCCTACAATGCTTTAAGCTGTTTATTGCTTCATTAACCTCACCAGGTCTAAGAAAAAAATGAGCACATGGCAGACAGATCAACGAAATTCAAATTAAAAATTGAATTAAATTAAATAAAAACACTGTTGTAAGACCTTACCTTAGGTTATCGGTGGCCGAGATTCGCAGGTTATTTCTGTAGCGAAAATTACACTTTCACACTAGCAGTTTGCGGTGTGGAGATATGACTTTAACTGTTTAAAGACCGGACCACGAAATATAAGAATAATAAAAAATATGGATCATATATACATGTATATTTAAGTCAAATTTTAAATATACCCGGTTATTATGACGCGATATGAGCAGATGTAACAGAATGAGAAGAGCACTTTGAAAATTCGCGAAAATTACATCTTTGACGATACTGAGGCTAAATCTTGGCTAATAAAGGAGCCCAGGCCTTGCGGTTGATCTCATTAGCTTTAGAAGGGCAAAACTAAGAAAAAACCGTTGGAATTATGAAGATAGCGCCCATAGGTCCCGAGAAATTTTCGTTTGTCAAAGTTTCGGATTTTTCACCAAAAAAAAAAATTCCTGGTTTTCCTATGGCTGTTGACATTGTCCCCTTTGTACTATAGACAAATTAAAAATCTAATATCTTGCCAATATCATGAGAAACTTTTCCATTTTCTAAAAACTTCCTTTTGACAGCATACTTAGAAAAAAACAGCTTTTGAAAGCTATAATGCTAATCAAAATCCATCATTTTTCTTAGTGTATGGGAAAAAATCAAAATATCATGAACTATTACACACATTTTAACGTAAACTTTTTTTGATAAATTTAAGAACCGTGTTATTTTTTTTTTTTTAATTTGAACCCAAACGGTTTTTTTGTAACTGAAAATCCCTGTAACAAGATCCAGTATTGTATATATTACGATAAACCTAGAATAAAAATATTATGCTACGTTGCCAATATCCTGTAACTTTCAACAGTTTTCCACAAACCATCCATTTAATTTTAGTAAAACTGTACCTAAGCCCTGTAGAAACCTATTGCACCAATATCAACTACTACATTCCCGATGAAAACAATGAAACTAAGGATTTTACTGAGGATGCGTGGACAAGATTACGTAAGTGAATAATACTTTTCAAACTGTTTTTCCTGACTTCCATTTTGTTACAGATATGGGAAGATCCATGATTGCTCTCTTCATTTTATCATTTTTCGCGGTGTTCGCAGCATTTTGCACTGGAGTTACCGGCTGCTGGAGGCGCTCACCAGGAAACATAACCGCCACCGCCATACTTATGTTACTTTCTTGTAAGTTGTATTCTAGTAAAATAACCAAAAATTGTTGCTTCCGCCACATATTAACTTTTACAAAACGACCTAAAATGGTGTTGCGGTATGAAGCAAATCGCTTAATTTTAATTTATGCCCGACCGTTTCCTGTTTGCAACTGGAATCTTTCTCAATACCAGTTTATTTTCTACGTTTAATTACCCACCATTGGTGGTAAGTAACTAGACGCTGCTCCATCGCTGATGCAATTATGGTGTTAAAAAATGGTTTTTAAGACTAATCGCCACGGATTGATGCGCTCTAAATGATGTTTTAGTTGCAAAACAGATGGTTTTTTTTTAATTTATTGTTATGCACTTTTTGTTTGATAATAGTTATTTTTCAAGGATTTATTTTTAAAACCATATTTAGAACCAGTTTTTCCTTAAATGTGTACCACTATACAAGAGGAATGTTTCTAAGAGACAATAGAAAAGTGATAGGTATATTCAAATTAGAAAAAAATCGTTGAACACAGAATGAATATGTACCTTGTTTATTTTATTTATTTATTTATTTTTACAATGTACAGTACAAACAGGTGTATAATCCTATCTCTAGATCTGAGTTTCATTAATTTGTTTCATGCACCTAGGTGTTCACCTGTATGTGCAGAAGTTTATTATACATCATTCCTAATATTAAATGATGACACAGTGAAATAATATATTCCTGTAGCCTTAACTTACTAACAATATTGATTATTATTAACAAAATTTATATTCAATGATCATTGAGATAGTTTTACATTAACAATCCCCAAGATATATTCATTTGATCTTAAACTATCTGACAACACATTACAAACATTTTAACAGATTATTCATGTTTTTTTAAATAAATATTTTGACCTGTTTAATATATTGATAATAATTTTTAGTTCTCTTCTACTATTACTACTACTTCTACTATTCAACATGACTTACATGGAGCAAATTGGTTTAAAATTTTGCAAACTCATAATATCGACGAAAAAATTAAAATACTTAATGAAACAATTTTTAACAACCTAGTTAAAATAGTAAAAAAGGCTAAAAAACAATACATTGAATACATCTGTGCTCAAAATAATCCATCTAAAACCTGGAAATCTCTATCCAACATTGGCGTTACGACTTCCAAGAGCTACGACTTGCCTTCTCATCTATCCAACCCTGATTCTATAAATAATTATTTTGGATCATTTCTACAGGATGTTTCCACCAAAGGTACTGAAAAATCAACTTTTACAAAAATAATACATGGAACGAAAACTTTTAATTTTACTCTTTCCACTACAGAAGCTATTCATAAAGCTATACACTCAATAAAAACAAATGCACAAGGTACAGATAATATACCTGTTTCCATGTTAAAGTTATGTATATTCTACATATAGTCAATTGCTGTATTGAACAATAATATTTTCCCAATTCTTGGAAAACAGCAATTGGCAAACCATTAGCGAAAATTAGATCTTTAAATTGTAAGCATTTTTCCAGCACTTTCAAAGGTATTTGAAAAAAATCTTATACGATCAGATGTATGCGTTTGTGACCGATCATCATATTATTCCGGATAACCAATGTGACTTTCTCAAAAGCTCTAATACATCTACTGCCCTAGGTTCGGTTACAAATAGCATTATCGAGTCAAATGATAAGGGACTGGTTAGCCTTTTGGTCTTATTAGATTATTCAAAGGCTTTCGACACTTTGGACCATTCACTTCTTTGCGCCAAACTTCACTATTACGGGTTTAAGGATGAGTCTGTAAACATTATTTCTTCTTTTCTAAGTGATCGATCCCAAAAAGTTTCATACAATACACGTTGCTCTGAAACTATAAAAATTCGATTTGATTTGCCCCAAGGATCAATTTTGTCTCCGCTACTTTTTATATTATATACTGCTGATATTCTTCAATCTACTAGTTACTGCACAGTCACTGCTTTCGCTGACGACACACAGCTTGTATACAATTTTGACACATCTAACTATGTCGATGCGGCGCAGAAGGTCAATCTGGACTTGGAAACTATTAGAACATTATCTTATCAGCATAATCTGCAACTTAATTCAAGCAAGTCAAAACTTTTATATATAGCCAATAATAAAAACAGTAACATTATTAAGAAAAACGTTGATATTGGGTTAGACGGCTCAAAACTCCCCTATGTTACTTCAGCTAAAAATCTTGGACTAATTCTCGATCAAAATTTACGTTACAGCGAGCACGTTAAGCATTTAAATAAAAAATCTTTCCTTTCTCTTAAATTAATATACAGCCAAAGACATTCGCTTAATTTTAGATTAAAAAAAATACTTTGTGATAGTCTCGTCCTGAGCCATTATTTGTACTGTGATTTTATATACATGCCATGTCTTCGATTAGTAGAAAAAGAAAGAATCCAAAAAATGCAAAATTCTTGTTGCAGATTAATATATGGTATTAAAAGGAATGAACATATATCACATAAAATAAAAGAAACTAAATGGCTTAACATGTCAAATAGGTGCAAGCTTCATTTAGCAAATTTTGTACACAAGATTGTTACAGTACCAGTATCAACTTCTTCAATAATAAAACTAAAAAATAAGTTTATCCCTAGGGGTAAAGTACATAATTTGAACATAAGAAATAAAGGTTTTTTCACCATGCCTACATTTAAATCTACTTTTTACAAAAGATCTTTTCTGTTTAATGCTATTGAATTATATAATAATATACCTAATGAGTTTAAACTTTTAAATGTAAATAAATTTAAATATAAATTTAGGGAATATCTATTTCAAAAACAACCGTAGGAGAGCATGCCATCATGTACATTGTACATACAGTCCTTTAGCCTTAGATTTTATATGAACAAACAAGATTCTTATTATTTTATAAAATTTATTGTTTGATCATATTTGATTTTAAATGAGCTCCTGCATCTATAACCTTATATATTCTTAATATTAAATTAAAATACGTATTACTTTGTTGATCTCTCCCGGCAAGACTCTATAAACCTCATTATTGTTATGTTTAACCTATAAGTATTATATTATTTTTTCGCAGCTTTTACTTTTTGTCTACAGTTTTTCGTTCCATTTGCTTCTTAACTCCTAATCCTTTACTTGTTGCCTTGTGAGCAAGTCTCTCGAAAAAATGTTTGGCAGCGTCACCACAAAACTGCTTCAGTTGTTGCAAGTCTTTCCACTTTTCCAGACTAATTGGCAACAAATCTAAAAAAAAAATAATTAAGAAAAGCTAGTAGGTATAAATATAAATTTATTACCTGTATAACTTCTGTCGGACAAAAAAAATTCTTGGGTTCCTGCTATATCATCAGTTGGGACAATAGCGATGGTACGAATCACAGAAGTTTGGAAGGGTCGAAAGTAAATGAAATATATTGAGGATGAATGGCTTCACACACTATTTCGCGAATAGGTCTGACAGCAAATGGGCATTTTGTTCTAAAACTCGGCGAAAGAAATTGAGTCCATTGGCGAATTAAGGACTGATCTACTTCTGTGACTTTAAATGGGCTAGGTTTTGTGCGGGCTCTCCTAAATTCGTCCAACCAATCTTCAACAGTTTCAGCTTTGGTCCGCTGGTTAATGAGTCCCACATTCCTGTCACACTCCAAATAAGAATGGCCTCTTATTGGAAAAATCATTTTTATGCTGTCAAGTCTTCGTGTGGAAATAACTACGTAATGAATGAATTTAAAAAGATTATAGTTTTTATTTTGACCTCAACATGAGTCACAAAATATTACTAAGTCCCTTACACTGGAGTCTAACTGCGAAAATATAAAATGATGCAAAAATGAAATAACTTCCTCTGATCTCTTAGCTGCGATATTTTCAGGGTAACAATAAAAATAGGAGTCGGCAGTAGACAGCACGTGAATATTAAATGAACAGAAAGTAAGTCGTTTATAATATACATCGTTGGTTGTAATGTTTGGTATAGGGAGGTTTTTTTGGAAATCCATCGCTATTGCTTTGAACTCTTTACTCTTAATACTTTTCTTTCTTCCTTCTTCTTTACGATCATAGAACATTTCGGCCTTTCGCAAATGCAGTTCATGTTCTATTTTCTTTTTTTTTTTAAGTTCTTGAAGTATTTTCGCATCAATTTCTGACGTGGTTGTGTCGTTTTTAATCTTCAATAATGCTGTTTTTTCTGCAGTATATTTATCGCAAATACTGCAGGTATCACTACGTGGATATCCAAATTTGATATTGAACTCATTATTAAAAACTTTGCGATAAAATTCATATGAAACATCAGGAAGATTTAAATCCTTATACATATTGTACATTTTTCTTATTGTTAGAGTGTCTGGTAAATACACGACTGTAGATTTTTTTCGACTGTAGTGGCTTTGCCTGCCCCTGAAGGAGCAAATATGATCTTTTACGGCCGCAGATGTGGTCGAAGGCTTTGCACAATGTACGTGTTTATATTTACCTCTCATATCTTTAGACGCCTTACCAGTTTTCTTTAGAGACTCCTGAATTGTTTGTAGGCGACGTCCAGTAATTCCATGTAATGAAACAAAACCCTTCATGCAAACGGGCACTTCAATGCAGCTACTATGGTTATCAATCTATCGCTGAACTCTTACTTTATAAAAATATGCTTTATCGGAAAATTTGGCATCATTTTCATTTTTTCTTGGCCTACGGTTCTTTATGGAAATCATAGATACAAGACCAGTTAAGTAACTGTTCTGCTCATCTCTGGTTGACATGCTATTAAATTCCTTAATAATGGTATTTCTTTCCAAAAGTTCGATATTTTGAAAGCATTTATACCTGGAACACTTACAGTCTGGCTCTATTTCGTGTGAACTTAACCTTAATTTTTTCATAACATCACTTACTCTTCCAATTTTTTTCTCTTCTTAGATCCCACGTTTAAGTTCTGCACAGTACTTTTATCACTTCTTTCACGATTTACAGTCTCTGCCTTTTTCTCCATCACAAAATATTAAAAAAGACACTACTTATATGTAGATAAACATAAACACAACAAGCACAGACTTGAACCGGACCTGTGTACGTGTATGCGGGAACTGATCTTTTTAATCGTCGTGTTGTTTAGCGACCGCCCAGAAGCACCTACAACGTTTTTGGTGTGTTTTGCATCGACTTTCAGCGTTTTTGTCGTGGATAAGATTATTTGTTTCGTGAATAACTTTTAGACTTTCAGCGATATTGCCAAGCAGCCCGGGCCATTCGATTCTACTTTGTACGCGCAGTTTTTTGGTATTAATATTGTCTTTTACCGTAAAAATTGACTTTCATCGTTTTTGCCGTGTAAGCTTCATATGCTTTTTTCCTTTTTGTGGTTAAGTTAGAGTAGCCTTTAGGGCTAGACTTCGCCATTACTTTAAAATCTTGTATTTATAATGTATATTTATTGAAATAAAAGTCTTTAATATTATTAAGTAGCACATTATATATTTTTGGTGCAACTACAAATGTAAATCTCTGATTAACATCAAACCTTCTAAAAAGGACAATCAACGTATTATTATAATTATTCCTGGTAGGATAAGCATGATCTACATGCTGTTTATTTTTATTCCTAAAACAATAAATATAATTGCTTAAAAAGTATAGACCTCTAACATTTAAAATGCTTTCATTGTATAGTTGATTTGTTGGATATAGATAATCTTTTCTGTAAATAATCTTTAATAGGTAATTCTGAACTACATTTAACTGACTGAGAGCATTATTGTTAAGTCCTGCCCAGGCTATGATACCGTATCTTAATATTGATTCCACTAATGATTTGTATATCATAGTTATTATTTTATGAGGTAATATGTTTCTTATCTGGTAAAATTTGTGAATTAGACCTTAATTTATTTGTTACATCATGAATATGTTCTGACCATTTAAGATCTATAGTTATGCCCAAGTATTTAGTATGTGACACCTCATATATTGTTGTATTTGTTTGTTAAAGAGTAATTGAGTTGTGTAAAGGTCTATTTGATTCAGTGTTTTAGCAAGATTAAGTGATAATTTACGAGAATTTAGCCATGTTTTTACTTTACTTAGACCAATAACAATTTTGTCTCTTAATGAATCCCATGATAAACCAGTAAAATACAGTACTGTATCATCTGCAAAGGAAATAGACATGCCATTAATATCTAGATTTAGTAATGAATTTATATAGCAAATAAACAATAATGGGCCAATCACTGTGCCCTGTGGTATAAAGGATTACTATGATTATTATCTATTTTAACAATTTGAGATCTCTGATGTAAACAACTTTTAAAAACATTCAACACTACACCCCTGACACCAAACTTCACAAGGAGTTAGGTGTGAGGCACAGTGTCAAATGCCTTGGCTAAATCGAGAAAGACAGCTATACATTTTTGATCTGAGTCTGAGAAGTTTATTTTTATTTGGTCAACCAATTTAAATAATGCATCATTAGTGCTTCTCCTCTTTATAAAACCATATTGATTTTTATTCAGTAGTTTATTTGATAATAAATAGTTGTAGAGTCTGACTTTAAGGCATTTTTTGAGAATTTTTGTGGAAGTTGTAATAACACTAATGGGTCTGTAGTTGGAAATATCTGAACTTGTTCCTTTTTTATTTATGGAAGTTATAACAGCGCATTTGAAAGCTGTAGGCACTATTCATGTGGTAAAGATGAATTAGTGGTTTTATTATAGTGCAATGTACTTTTTTTATATGTCGAGAAGAAATTCCATCTTTACCAGGGGCACAATTATTTTTTAAACTTCTAATATGATTAATAAGTTCATTTGATGTGACTGGTGTGAGTCACATAGAATTTGGTATTGTAGGAGTTACCCAGATCAGATGCGCTGTTAGGAATTTCAGCAGCCATTTTTCCCCCACATTTGCAAAGTACTTGTTACAGTAATTCGTTAGTTCCAGTTTGTCCGCAATTACGTCACGTTCATTTGCTATAGCGATTTCAGCGTTAGTCTTTTTTTCATTTGCGGCATCTTTTATTACTTTATAGATTTGCTTAGTATCGTTCATGTTGTCCAATATCTGGTTTTTATAGCAATGAGTTATAGCTGATAAATTATTTTGTTTAAAATGTTCCGATGTGTGGAGTATTTTTGTCTGAGATTTTGGTTATTTTTATTTTT
Source organism: Anthonomus grandis grandis (assembly GCF_022605725.1). Taxonomy (NCBI): domain Eukaryota; kingdom Metazoa; phylum Arthropoda; class Insecta; order Coleoptera; family Curculionidae; genus Anthonomus; species Anthonomus grandis. Next base: position 17,183,417 of record NC_065551.1, read on the forward strand.
AAGAGTTTTTAAGAGGTTTAATGTTTTTTATATTTTTTTACTTGGCTGACCTATTTACTGATTTTTATCAATATCTTGTCTTTTTTAATAAAAAAATTGTCCTCTGCAATTCCTGTAATATTTTTATGGAAATTTTATCATCGAATTCTGTCTGACTTTTCTATGGCAAAGAGTCCATTAAAATGATATGATAAAATGAGAATAATCATAGTCAAATTTGTTTGTGCAGGTCTGCTGAGCGCAGGAGCAATGGGACTGTGGCACGGAGTTGAATATTACGAAAAAGAAAAGCAAGTTGGAGAAGAATTTTATCAACAGTGGAGTACCGTAAGTACTTTTTCACTATTACAGTGAACTAACTCGTTTTTAAATGTGCCATGATTTCGTGAACAATTGGCCAAAATTTGAGAGTAAAACAGCACATTCTAACGTATTTTCCTGCAGCTACTACAAGACAACGCAACAATTTACTACGATTGGGGATTTGCCTTAGGTTGGCTAGGAGTTTTTTCATGCCTAGGAGGTTCCCTTCTATTTTTCTTCGGATCTTGTTGTCTCCAAGCCGAAAAAGACCGAGAGCAGCTCGATAACGTCCAGTACATCGTACCAGGTTAGCCATAAAGCTGAGGACAACCTTTTTTACAAGGCTTTTTAACCCTTATTGCTGTATCATCCCCTGTTAGTACTGACCATCAGCGTTTTATGCCAAAACTCGATATTTGGTCGTCACGCATTTGTTTAAATAAATAATTTGTCCGGTTTCGGCATAAAACTAAAACCCTACTAAACATTGCAGGTATTACGTGATCACACACGAATATTCTACGATTGGGGCTACATGTTGGCCTGGGCGGGAGTTGGGTGGGCCTTGACGGGCGCCATCTTGTTCTCTGGAGCGGCCATCTGCCTAAGAGGCGAGAGGGAGCGAGAAGAGGCTATTAACATGCAATATCTAATGCCTGGTAACTCTCCTGTTATGGGGAAACTATAGGGCATATCATAAAAAATTACTCAATAAAAGACATATGCTTTATAAATATAATCATTAAGACGTATGTTTTAAAACATAAATGCTTTTGCTTGCTAGTTTAGATATACACAAATTTAGTTTTTCATGGTATGCCTTTAAGGAATTTTCAATTCATAATTTAAGTTGCAATATAAATATATACCGATATCAAATATATACCAGTAAGCATTCTAATTTGTAACTTAAGGTAAATTGAAATTTCCTACAGAAGGTGGTGGCTCGCACAAAAGAAATAGTTAAGGCAACACCCACCTCCCGCCCAAGGCAGCAAAATTTGTACAGAAGAATAAGCAGTTATATAATATAATTTTTATAAATCCAAATTAAAATGAAGATTTATTCCTTTGTACAATCAGCTGATATCTCATTGATTCATGTAATTTTTACTAACTAAGCTTTACTTATCATACTAAAATCCATTACTGCATGATAGCTTAACATTAAGGGATTTCATTTTTTTGTCCAACTATACTCCAAACTAGTGGAAAAATTTTAATTTCAACAAGTCTCACAAGGCGTCGGGTACTAAATTCACGGTGCCTTCACCATTTTATCAAGATATAATAATTTATTGTACTTTCCTTAGAAAATCACTATTTTAAAATCACACGGAGAAATTAGAATTTCACAAAGTATTAGGAAATTATTTTACTGCCCATTCACCATTCAGTCAGAACAAACTTAAAAACAAAAAGAAATTCTTGGATTGCCTGGAGAGTAAAGTCTTTATGGAATTCTATACGACGAAAAGTTAAATTTCACCAAATTTTATAGGTATGAGCAAATATTTGATGGCGCATTCACCATTTTGTCAAAATATGATTATTTTTCGTATATTAATTTGACTTTAAGAAAACTTTCCAAATGGACTCTACCTGAAAGAAATTAAATTTTTAAATAATATTTTTTTGTACTTCAATATGATTTTAAAAAGCTGAAAAATAACTATTTTAAAATCTAATACGTTATTTTGCTGGTCCAGTTTAAATGTTTTGAGTTTGACGGGTTAAGTAAATTGTTTTAATTTATTTTTTTTAGTCTTGTTCCTTGCACACCAGTACTATATATATCCTCAAAAAGTATGATCATCAAAATTTAATTTTTTTGAAATTATCAAAAGATACACTAATGTTCTACTTTATATCGTCACACGAAAAGCCTTGATTTTTTCTGTTCGCTCTGAAGAAGGCCTAATAAAGGCCGAAACGTAGAAATTAAAGAGAAAAAAGAATTAAGCGGCTTGGATTTCACTTGACTCCACATCCAACTTAACTCTTAAATTATTTGAAAATCATATGAGAAAATTAAATTCCACAAAACATAAGGTCATTCACCATGTTGTCAGAACAAACTTAAAAACGAAAAGAAATTCTTAGAGGGCCTGAAAAGTAACGTGTTTCTGCAATGTTATACGACGAAAACTTAAATTTCATTAAGTGCCATAAATATAAAGAATTATTTTACGCCGCATTCACCATTTTGTCGAAATTTAATAATTTTTTGTACCTCCAAAAAGTAGAAAATTTCCTGGCAAAATAATTATTTTAAGATCACACAAAAAAATTAAATTCCAAAAAATAACTGGCAATTAGTTTACTATCCATTCACCATTTTGTCAGAACAAACTTAAGAACAGAAAGAAATTCTTGGATTGCCTGGAAAGTATTTGTACAATGCTATACAACGAAAATTTAAATGTCACTACGTCTCATAATGAGGAAATATTTCATGGCGCATTAACCCTTTTGCCAAACATGACAATCTTTTGCATATCAATATGACTTAAAATCTTAAAAACCGACAAAAACCTTAGATACAATTTTTAAAAAAATTGGAATGCCTGGAAGGCTATTTAAAATGCCTAGAAATATTGGACAATTATTTGACTTCGCATACACCATTAAGTGAAAAGAAATTTAAAAAAAATCGTATGAACGATAAAATATTATGGAATGATCTGAATGTTATGAAAATCTGAATTTAACGTATGAGGTTAAGTCGTAGAGAAATGACGGAATTTTTATGGCACATTCGCCATTTTATCAAAATATAATCATTACCTAAGAAAAGAATTAACCTAAAAAAAAGATCTCATCTAATATTTTAAAATGACACCAAAAAATTCAATTTCACATAACATCAATTGTTTTATCAGTTCATTATTTTATTAGAATATTTTTTTGTATATGACTTACGCAAACTAACTGAAGAAATTAAAAAATTCTGGTGTGCCTGGAAGAAAGAGCATATTCAGAATACGATAACTGCACGATAATCCAACATGAATTTCAAAACAATAAGAAAACTTCAAATTTTTAATTATCGATTTTAAAAACATTCGCCGTTTAAAAGTGTCAACAGCATTAATTAAAATGCGTTTGCTTAAAATAAGATATTTTATAAATTACTTAATGACCTTTAATATAGCTCCAAAATGTTACTAATTTATTTCTCTTTCTTTAACAGTTTATCCACAGAAACAGCAATACGCTTATGCCGGTTACCCAGTACCTCCTCAGCCCTATTCCGGCCCATATTACACCACAGGTTCTGCTTACGGGCCATACAACTACTGATTATTTGATGTACCGACCCGAACCTGAATCCGGATATTGATTAATTATTTCATGATAAAATTACTGTACAGTGCCTTTTGTAATGGGGGCTAGAAATACCTTTCAGGCCCGATTCTATTTAGTAACATATTTTAGGTTTGTTTTTGTGTAATATACTGTGACTGACTTAGCTCAAAATTCTAAACAGGTGCGCAATAAGAACTTTCTCGAAAAATTTTCTTTACAGTAACTTTTATTAATTGTATATTTATTTATTAGATTTCGATAGGTATAGTTTTATATTGATAGTTTTTAGGATCTTGTACATTTTATTTAAGTTAAAATAATTGCTAGAACCTTTTATTTTATATATTATCTATATATTTACTATAAAATAATTAAAGTACCTTTTAAATATCGATATTGATTCAGGATTGATTTCTAGTATCTGGCTAGGGCTCTATAATGTTGCTCAATTTTTTTTCTTTGGCCCTGCCATTAAATAAAAATTACATTATAATAACTTATTAGTCAATATCGGTATTATTTATCGACATATAAACGAGAAATATCACTTGCACTGTGATAGCGATTTTGCTAAAAGAATCTCGAGTCTACAGAACAATGTTTTTACCATTAAAGTATCACAACGAAGCTAGATTTTAGACATATTTTCATCATTATATTCTTCTATTATTTTATGAATTATAACCAAATAGATAAATTACGAAAAAGTCGCACTATTTTTATTTCAGATCAAACGTTCCAAATTCAGATGGTAAAATATCCAAACTATTTCCTTTTAACTTGTTTTGTAGGATATAAGAACCTAATTAATCCCATAAGATGGATAAACTTTTTTTTTATTCAATTAAAAAACAAACGAGTTCGTCGCAAAATATTTAATTTTTAAACAATTACACTACAAAATAAATAAAAAAACCTTATAACTTAGCTATTACAATTATTATTCTTCTATTCGTCATTAGCCTCAACTTTTACTTGAACAAAGTTTGAAACACAAATCACCTCTGGAGATTTGGTTATTTCTGTTCCACTTTGGCCAGTCTCCTCATCTTCAATGTTATCGTCGCCCGAGTCGCTTTCATTCTCAGAATCAAAGTCTGTGTCATCCAAAATATCCTTTTTTATCGGGTTTTCAACAGATTCTTTTTTGATATGTTTATTTAAAACATGTTTCTCTTTTGTTTTTTTATGTTTGAACTTCTTATGACAGTGTGGACAATCATAAGGCTTCACTAAAATAAAACCGAACTTTATAACAAAACAAAATAACAACAAAATAGCCACAAAAGTAAACGACTGAATTAAATACAACAAAAGGTTAAATATGTCAATATTTTCCAGATTTACCTTTTTGGTGTTTATACATGTGAGCCCTCAAATACTGTTTGGCTGTAAATTTCTTCCCGCAATCGTAACATTCGAACTTTAATTCGGTCTCATGAGCCACTTTGTGCCCATATAAACGCCTAAAAAAACTTACATAAAACACTCAAACTCGGTATATTCATATTAGTAAAATAATAATATTTTTTTGTTGTTTTTAAGATGACCTGTTTCATATTGATTTATGTAAATGGGACCTTCACCTTAATGCAAAAGTAGTCTGGAACTCTAAATATAACAGATTCTCAGGTATGATTGAGAAGGTAAGGTATTAGGAATCTTACAAAAGCGGCTCTACAATCTTCTTAAAAAGCGAAACCAGTCATTGTTGCAATTGCCCTTCTAACAGTCTCGCCACAAGATGAGAATACACCCAAACCTCAAGGATACTGTAAGAACTTGTAAAGAACAACAGCCGCGAATATTCCGGCATTAGGAAATCATCTCGTCCATCGCCTAGACTCAAAGGTGCGACGAGGATGGAGCGAACAGCGACTTCTGGCGATATCTCGCGACACACTTAGAAAGTTGGCGAATGTTCCAAAACAATGGTTTACCTAATGTACACGTACGAGGTGTGATCAAAAAATAACATGAAAGTTTATTTTTTCATCAATTTCTATTTTGTTCTCTTCAAAGTAATCTCTTCAGATATAATACACTTATGGTACGCGCTTTTTCCAATCCTCAAAGGATTTCAAAAAATCATTTTTTGTGAGCTTGTTTAGCTCCTCCTTCGATGCCATCTTTATATCCTTCAGTTTCGGGAACAAGAAGAAGTCACAGAGAGCCAAGTCTGGGAAATACGGTGCCTGCGGCATCGTATTAGTGTGCTGGTTTTAGTCAAAAATTCAAGCACAAGCAAGGGTGTAAGCAGGGGCATTATCATGGTGCAAAAGCCAATTCACAATGTCCTTCCGGGCGTTTCTGACGCATTTCTTCCCGCAAATTACGCATAGCTTGCAGATAATATTCCGTATTAACAATTTAACTCTGTGGCAAGAACTCATGATGCACCACGCCCCTGCAATCGAAAAAAACTTCATATTTGATCGAACTAGGCGTGTTTTTTTTGTTCTTGGTGATCCAGAATGCCTGCACCGAGACGGTTGCGTCTTAGTTTCGACATGATAACTAAAGCGCGGATTTATAGAAATAATGCCATACGTAATTTCTGATTGCTAAGCTAATTTGAACGTACATGCATATAAATTACAAGAAATGAAGCCTTTTGGTAACTTTTTTTCGTGCCATTTCGCCTTTTTTTAGTTTTTATGCATATTTTTTATTTGTGCTTATTTTCATGCATATTTGGAGCAGAAGTGATATATATGATGCATATTTTGCACTTCATGTGCCAACATTTTTTTCCTGATAAATAATCTGATATCCCATTTTAATAACAAGGAAATATTAAGCAACAAATCCCCATCACAAAGCTTATTTTCCTTCCTTAATAAATGCCCAACGCACGCAAATATCTAGTAGAGCCTGCTATCCTCCTGCGGCCATTACGTCGCATCGTATCGCGCGTTCTGTTTTGGATCAGTTCGGGAATCCCTGAAGGAGAGGCCAATCGCGAAATTGGACGTAGTTATGCAGAATGCTACCAACCCACAATAGGCTTAAATTCGTACTAAGCACATAAAATTTATCTACATGTTAAATATTTTAAACTGCAGAAACCTACCAACTAAAATTAATAACTATCATTGTATTAACCAACCCATTTTGTTAACCTTCTAAGATTTCGGTTTTTGCAGAAAAATACTAATCCACTTGGTTTGCATCAATAGTGATTTAATGCGACCAAGTGGGTTGGTTGCTTTCTGTCTAAATAAAAATCTGTTAAATACAAGAGAATTGTTGACGATACTGCGTTGGTTGGTAGTTTTCTGCGTTATGGAATCTTCACATAACCTTAAAATTATATTGTTGTTTTGTGTATTTTGGCTAGTGGTAAATTTTCAAAAATTTGAGTATTTCAATGATATTTTATAAGTAAAAAATATGTTATTTTGTGATACAACATGTTTAGTTCCCGTACTAGTAAGATTTTTAATCTACTTCAACAAAAAGAACAAGAGGGCAAGGAAAGAGGTGAGTTATTTTTTAGAATTTTTTAAAATTAAAATTAATTATATATTTCTTGTTGTTTTAATGAAATAGGAACGGACAAAGTACTAGACTCCTCTGAAACAAATTAAAAAGTAAGTGATACTATTACAAATTACATTCTATGTACTAGTAAGGAAATAACAATAATAAGAGACAGGCAATTAACCAAGGAGTGTGAATCTATTAACAAAGCTAAAAGTGATGAATCTTCTAGCTCAGATTATGAACCAACATTTTCAAAACATGTCGTTGCTGATAGTGATTTAACAGAAACCACCTTAGAAAAAGTTTACGCGGGACCAAAAGAAGACCAAAAAAAGGAAGAAAAAGGAAATTCGAAAATCAAAACAGGACAGAAAGGAAAAAGAAAAGGAATAGCAATGAACAATATTACAACTATAAGGGGAGAGAAATTAGACTAAAAGAATTTATAAATTATGATTGTAATTGCACTTTAAAATGTACCGAACATGTACCTGTCGAGATACGAAAGTTAGAGTTTGAAAGATTCTGGTCATTAGGGTCATATGATTTCCAGGTAAATTTTATCGCAGCGGATTCCGGACCTATAAAATACAAGACAAAGTGATATGCCGTGAAATGTTTATTAGAACATTTACAACATTTAGAGTTAATACCGCCCTTAAGAAATTTAGAGGTGAAATTTCTTTAACTGACCAAAGAGGTATTAAACAAGGAGGGCAAAATAAACTTTCAGAGGCGAAAATTAAGGAGGTGATTAAACAAATTTAAAAAATTCCGAAATATAAATCTCACTATCGCAGAGAACAAACAAGCGCCGAATTTTTGCCTCCGGAATTGACAATACAGAAAATGTACGAGATCCATAGCCAAGAAACTGAAAAACCAGTAAGCATGCCAAGGCGCTTTAAAAAAATATTTTACCAACGATTTAAATTAAAATTCAAGACACTCAAAAAAGATACCTGTAATAGATGCGATAGATTGAAGATACAAATTGATAACGAAATAGACCCGAATAAAAAAGAAAGCATTCAAAAAGATTACACCAATCACCTAAAAGACGCAGAAAATGCTGAATATTTAAGAAGATGTGACTTACTGTTGGCTAAAGAAAATGAAAAATATGAGCGCCTTACATTTGATTGAGAAAAAACATTCCCTTTACCAATAATACCGAAAAACATTGTATTCTATAAAAGGCAGCTCTGGGTATACAACTGTGGTATTCATAACGGAAAGCAAGATCAGGGATTCTGTTACGTTTGAGCTGAATGCGTTGTAGGAAGATGGGCTCAAGAGGTAGGTTCCTGCCTTCTTAAACACATAAATGCTCACATAGAAAAAAGCGTCCAACATCTTATTTTCTGGAGTGATTCATGCGGTGGACAAAACCGCAATATTAAACTAAGTGTTATGTTAAAAGCTATCTTACATGAATCATCTACTTTGACTGATATTACTTTAAAATTTGTATGTTCAGGCCACAGTTTTTTACCCAATGACTCTGATTTTGCTCAAATTAAGCCGGCATTAAAAAACCAGCAAAAAATGTATCTGCCCTCCGAATATGTAAAGATAATGAAACAATGTTGAAAAAAAAAACTTTTGTGGTAACGGAAATCAATAGCTGTGATTTTTTGAGTGTCAATATGATTGAAAAAAAAATCGTCAACAGAAAAACAAGCATCGACGGAAAAAAAATAAACTGGTTAAAAATAAGGATCGATTATATTAAAAAAAGATGAACCATTTCTGCTTACTGTTCAGCACGATTCATTTAAAGCACCTGTACACAAGATTGATATTAAAAAGAAGGAAGGAAGGAATAGCACGAAAATAAAAATGGAAGACTTTTTTTTAATAAGTACGCTATGGCCCAATGGTAAGATGATCGCTGCAAAAAAACTTGCAAATATTAACTATATGATGCATCTCATCCCATCAGATTGCCAAGATTTTTACAAAAAAAAATACAAGGAGATAACAACATTGAAGAAGATATTGACGGGTATAACATAGCTAGTCTTGATTTTGAACTTGAAGATGTTTATTGATTTTTTTTATCAATAAATGATTTTTCTTTTGTAAGGATCTTTTGAATTTTATTAATATTTTAATAATATATAATAATGCAGAAAGCAACCAACCCTAAAAAAAAATTGCTGTATTTTTCAAAATATTGAACAAAATATTTTTCTCTTAGTTTCACTTTGTTAAAAATGGGATATTTTACCGAATAAAAATTAAAAAAATAATTTTTGAATTATACTGTAATGTATACTATTAAATTACTGTTAAAAAATGAATAATGTTGATTTACTGAAAACTCTATTTTTGAGGGTTGGAAGCTTTCTGCATAACTACGTCCAATTCATAGTTTATATTTTGCTAGTCAGGTCAGTGCGTGTAAATATTGTTTATCGTGTAGGAGTTTCGTTCGTATTGCGAATTTACTTGCCGACGTAAATATATTATATTAGGTATAATAAATCGCAGAATTAGCTTTTAAAGTGAGCTATTTATTAACATTTAACAAACATAATGCCAAAAGTAAAACCAACTGTGAAGGAATGGATAAGAGGTCATTCAGAATTAAAGTATGAAAACAATAAATTGTTTTGCAGAGCTTGTATAAAAACGGCAAGTTTTTTATTTATTTTGTGTTTTTAAAAAACAGCTCATAAAAGATTATTTTTGCAGATAAATTGCGAAAAAAATATAATATACAGCAGCATTTAAAAACTACAGGACATGTAGAAAATTTGAAAAAAATGAAAGATAAATCAACTCAACAACAAACTTTATTGGAATCAATGGCCAGCTCATCTACACAGGATGAGCAAAAACAATTTTATTTTGATTTGTGTTAAGTTCTGGTTTCCTGCAATATTCCACTTTATAAATTAAATAGTCAAATATTCAGTTCCTTTCTGCAGAAATACACTGGTAGACATATTCCAGCCGAATCAACTTTGCGCAAAAACTATATTGATCTAGTTTACAATAATATAACACAAGAAATTAAAACCAAAATAGGATGCAACTACATATGGTTTTGCGTAGATGAAACGACGGATTCATGTGGTCGATACATGGCTCATTTAATGATTGGAATATTGAGCGAAGATAGCTCAAGTAATGCTTTTTTAATTAGCTCAACGCAGCTGGACAAAACGAATAATAATACCATTACTAGATTTGTTCATGATGAGCTAACAAAATTCTTTTTGCCAGACCCTGTTCCTAGTGAAAAAATATTACTAATGCTCTCTGATGCAGCTGCATACATGGTAAAGGCGTATTCTAATTTAAAAGTTTTGTATCAACATCTAGTCCATTGTACATGTCTAGTACATGGATTGAATCGGGTAGCTGAAACTATTCGTACCCAGTTCCCTTTGGTAAATAGTTTGGTAAATACTGGAAAAAAGATTTTTGGAAAAGCACCATTAAGAGCTCAATTATTTCGAGAAAGGATGCCAGGTATACCACTACCCCCTGAACCCATTATTACAAGGTGGGGTACTTGGCTGGACGCTGCTTACTATTATGCTAACCATTTTGAATCTTTCAAGAAAATCGTATTAGATCTTTCTGAATCCTCCTCCAAATCAATTTTAAAGTGCCAAAAGATAGTCGAAAATGAAGAACTAGGCTAAGCAGAACTAAGCAGAATTTGGCGTTTATTAACACAAACTATAACTTTGTAAGCAAGGCCATCACGCAACTTGAAAAAAAGGGTCTTGCTCTAGTCGAATATATGGAAATAATTGAAAATTTAAAAAATGATTGCCTAAAAGTACATGGTGGACCTGGAAAAATAATTTATAATAAGCTTAATGAAGTTTTAAACAAAAATACAGGGTATGAAATTTTAAAACAAATTTCAAATGTGATTAAAGGAGATTTTGTTGAAGACCTTGCTATATCTGATGCTGCTTTAATTCCGAAATTTAAGTATGCTCCAATTACCAGCGTAGATGTTGAAAGAAGTTTCTCCCAATAAAAACTTGTTTTAAGTGATAGAAGAATGGGATTTTCAGTGGATAATTTAGAAAAACATTAAATTATTGCATCATTCAAGCATGAATAATATGAGCTGATGTTTCTTTTGTAAAAAAAACGTTTTATATTATCAAAGTTAAATAAAAACTACCGAAAATTTTTATTGTCTTGTTTTTTACCTAGTACATATTTCAGTTTTAGAAGTATTTCATATTGTATTCCTATAGTGCATTTTTTAGTTTTTATGCCATTTTTTATGCTTATTTTAGGAATTTTTCATGCTTTTTTAAATGATTATTTTAAATATTTTTATGCTTATAAATCCGCGCTTTAACGATAACCCTATACCTAAGTTTAATCATCTGTTATGACTCTTTTGAATAAGTCTGGATCGTCGCTGACGTCATTCAATAACTCTTAAGCGATGCTCATGCGACGGTTCTTTTGGTCGAAATTGACCAATTTCGGAACGAACTTCGTTGAAACACGCCTCATGCCCAAAACACCCGTTAAAATTGCTTGGCACGAACGAAACGAGATGAGGATATCATCAGCAATTCGACGATTCTCCAACACTAAATTTTCTTCACTTCTTTAACGTTTTCAACAGTTGACGTGCTGGGGCGTCTAGAGTGAAGTTCGTCATTGGTGTCTTCTCGGCCTTCTTGGAAGAGTTTATACCACTTATAAACATTTTTTTGGCTTAAAGTAGACTCACCGTATGCCACTTTCAACATTTTAAGTGTTTTCGAGAACTTGATTCTAGCTTTCACACAAAATTTAATGCAAGCTCTTTGATCCATGTTTTGCGACTGCAGAAAATCGTGGGGCACGCAAAACACTTCTAACCTTTATGTCTCATACGAACAAACTAAACATGCTATACAGCTGAAATTTAGGGCATATGCTCGAGACAAGTGTACCAACATAACCAAATAAAATAATCGAAGGTCAAACGGATGTAGCCCGCTAAATTTGAAAATTCACTTTACTTTTTGATCACATCTCGTACATATAAGGGTCCTCGCCGCTAGGAAACATGTTCAAGTTTAATGAATTTTAGAGCGACTTTTAAATCAAAATAAACAGTAGGAAATACATGGTTCTTTAATAATTAACCATTTTATTTAAAATATATTATTTACAAAAATACGCACATTGTTTTGCGGGCTTGTAACCTTAATGACCTTCGCACGCCAAATGCATTGCTAAAAACTGGAAAGAAGTATTTGCAACAGGATCTACGCACTCTTGCAAGTAGGCTTTGTAAAACAGCTAACCGCCAACCTTATAAACATCGACCGCCCATCTCGTGCGATAATTATTTAAGCAGTTAAACTTTAAAAACTTTATATAAGTGTGTATGCGCCTGATATGGAAGGAATTATGAAATGGAAGACCGACTTCAGCGAAGACAAAGTAAGCCATTGTGCATCGCTAATGTGCGTTCGCAAATTTATTGAACAAATGAGAACCATATTATATGTCAGCTTATCTAAAAAAAAGACTACAGTTTAATCTAATAATAATAATACAATATAATATAAATACAACCTAAACGTCTGACAACGATAGGAACTAATGTCTCTCAAAATATTTATCAATTTAAAAATAACTAAAATTCTTTTAGACTTGTTATATAAAAGAGAAAATCGTATGTTATCATACAAACATTAAAGTACAAATATAAAAATACTAAAGATTTAAATTTTTGTTCTTTTTTTTATTAAACTGAACATTCGAAAAGTAACTCCGTTATCGTCTCTCATGTCAAATATACATGCAGTTTCACTTTTAAAACGAAAGATATTAATACTATAAACTTTAATTAAATGCGTTGTTAATCATTATATTACATTTTTACTTTACTATAAATATTACTAGAATTTTTTTTTATTTTATCGGTATAGTTTTGTCAGTCTCTTGCAATTACCGTCATTTCCGTTATCAAATTCTAAATATGTTCACTAGGCATGGTAAGTAGTGCCTCAGCATAAAGTAAAAAATATGAAATTATCAACGTCCCTGATTTTGAGTTACATAGAAATTAATGACAGTAGAAATCTGGAGCAAAGAAGTGCCAGGAATATCGGACCATTAGCCTAATCAGTCATGTGCTGAAATTGTTTCTTAAACTCATTCATCATATACAGCAGAATTTACAAGAAATGCGAAGACCAGATATCTGAAAACCAATTTGGTTTTGCAGTTGGAATCAGAGAGGCACTCTTTGGAGTTCAAGTCCTAATCCAGAGATGCAGAGACGTTAACTGTAATGTATTCAAATGTCTAACCGATTATGAAAAAAGAATTTGATCACGTTCAACATCATAAAATAATCAATATTATGGAAGAGGTCGGCTTGGACGATAAATATATGAGATCAATTTCAAATCTCGACTCGAATCAGACAGCCAGCTTAAAGGAAAAACAAGGACGGTATTTCACAAAATATATTTCACTCTTAAAACGAAAGTAAGGCATTTAAGATGCTCTGTCTACATAAATTCCAAAACTCTCCGAACCTACCACTAAAGCAGAACCTACCACTAAAAATCTCGAAACATTTGGCTAGTGGCTGTACACGAAAATGTTCAGAATACCATGCACAGCTCACATTAACAACATAATTTTTTGCCAACTCTTTTCTTCTTGCCCAAAATCAATTCAATCAAGATTTAAATAATATTTACAAATTTCCTAAAGACAATCTTAATTCATATGTTCTCTTCCTTGGCTCAAATAAAAAAAGTATTGATTTAATCCCTGAAAATGTTGTTATTAAAATTTGCAATATAAGAACTCCAGATGTTTCAGAAACAAAAAATTTGGGCCTTATATTTGCAATAAATTAACCTTTGCTTCTCATATAAATAAAGAAATAAGTGTTGCCTATTTGGCACTAAAACAATTATACAAATTTAAGAAGCATCTTTCAGAAAAAAATTAAATATTACTTACGCAACTCATTACTCTTATATTTACTTAATTACGGAGATATAATTTATAATGATGCAATCACTTTTGCCATATTAAAATCAATTTAAAAACTCCAAAATGCTTGCATGCACTCTTAAATGAATTCTCAATTTTTTCTATGTCAAATAGGAGTAGATATATGTTTTGATTTATTTATCTTATAATAAAGACTGGCAAACCGCCCTTTTTAAAGAAAGCTCTTAAATATTTTTCAATATAATCATAACACCAAGAATTTTCTTAGTTTTACAACTCCTCAACACAGTACAGCAGTTTTTCAACGTTCATTTAGCTTTGTGCTGCACAAATGTGAAATAGTTTTTCAGGATGTGTCAAAGAATATTCGTATTATTTATTATTTACTTATAATGCATCAATAGCGAAAAGGCCAATTACAGATACAATTCTATTACAGTATAATTTCTCTTAACCGGTCGACGGATTAACCGGCCTGTTTACAACAGCCGAACGCAACGCAATATTTTCCAAGAAATTCACCGGCGAGGCGATTCGGCTGGGATTTCCCCGTTATTACGGGGAGATCCCTGTGAACTGAACTATAAACGATGTTGGATAGGATTATTTTGTCATTTTGATCAGTTTGGTTTGTTTTTGCTGTGGGTACATACAAAACATAACTATTTCCTTACCAATGAGTGCAAAGCGCAAAAGAATTGTGGTTTCGATGGATACACGTTTAAAAGTGTTAAAGCGGATTGATAATGGTGAATCTGTGGCGAAAAGCTGTGCAGAATTTAATGTTGAAAAAAGCAATGTAAATGACTGGCGAAGAGATAGGCATTCGATTGAGGAGTTTTGTTCGAAAATGGAATCTGATAAGAATCTGGGCAGCCGTTGTACGAGAAAAAAACCGATTTGCGAGGTCGTCGATGAAGCTTTGTGGATCTGGTTTCTTCAGGAACGTCGAAGAGGTACACCGATTGGCGGCCCAATTTTGAAAGAAAAAGCTCCGGCTATCCACCAGAAGATTAATAATTAAATTTTAGAAGTCATTAAAAAGATCAATATCAAGGACGTTATCTATATGTTAGCTACAGCATTTCAAGAAATGCCCTCTTCAACATTTATTAAATCTTGGAGAAAACTTTGGCCAGATGTTGAGAATCTAGTTGCGATCTCGAATATTGCAGGGACTGAAGAAGAAAACAAATCCACTCTACAAGACCTTCAAAAGTAAACGGATAACGAAGCATTGCAACCAGAAGATGTGGAAAATTAGACGATAAGTTGTGACGATCACCTTAAAAATGAATTTTTGAATGATGAAGAAATTATAGATTTAGCAACTAAAGAACCAGAGGAATATGATGAGAGTAGTGACATTGAAAAGGAAAAAACGATTTCTCATGAAGAAGCCTAAAATGTAATGGAACTTGCATTAAAATACATTAAGCAGCAACATGAGTCAACAGCATTAGACGTTTTGGTGATTAGAAAATGGAGGCATATCGCATTCAGAAATTCACTGAAGGTTAAAAAACAGAAGAAAATTACAGACTTTTTCAAAAAATAAATACATATTAAACTTGCATACATATGTATATTTGTTGATGTAGCACCTTCATGTGTGTAAATATGAAATACATAACTATATAAAGAATATTTCTCCATTATTTTATATTTATTATGTTCATATATATGTGTAATACTCTCTTCAATACATATACATATGTACATAACATAGATAATGAACATCATATAATATGTATTATGTACACATATATAAGTACACTTCGGATTAACCGGCCAAAACGGCAACCAGCCAGGTATGCAGTCCCGAGGTGACCGGTTAAGAGGAATTCTGTATTACAATTCTAATAGTACGAGAAATGTAAGTAGAAGTAAATACTACCGAAAGAAAGTCATATACCTACAGGACCGAATTATTTAGCAAAAAAAATAAATAATGCAAACTATACCTCCAAAGCCTGCACTTGTGAATCTGTTTGAGCTAATTAAATCCAACTTTAAGTTACTGGCATAAATATTAAAAAAGTTGCACATATTATAGATTGGTGAACCCTTAAAAATGTTTGACCTGCAGAAGTCCAAGTTAAAAGTTTTTCTTTGTCTAGTACTACCAGTATTGACAAATGAGAATGCAAGCATTAAAAGTATTTCTGGTGAATTAATTTTATTCGTTAAAATCTTGTAAATATATAAAAGACAAAACTCAATCTGTGACGATTTTCCAAAGAAAGCCTATTGAACTCCTGCAATAATAATAAGTGATTATAGCCTTGATTCGAATAAGAACCGTGCTTTTTAAAAACATATTTCAGGAATTTACGTTGCACACATTATATACTTTTAGTCTACATTTCATATTGTGGAGACCATAAAATGCAACCATTGCCCAGCAGTGGCAACACCAGACTTGACAATCTTAGACAACAATCACCACTAAAACTCTTAGTAGATCTGACAATAAATCTGATTTTTTTATATGCCTTAATAACCAACTCAATAATGTGATCTGTAAATGCCAGTTTACAGTCTGCTGCGACATCCAAGTCTTTCTCAACCCCCATATTTGTCACATTCGTTTTACAGAGAGAATTTTCTATCTGACTATGCCTTACTCTGTCAAACTCCTTCTCCATATCAGTATAAAATACATCAATCTGTTTTCTTTTATCGAAAAGCATCGTATACATATTGGCAAAATGCTATTAAGTTAATGTTGAGTTGATTTTTCGGTAAAAATGTTGCCATGTTGCAATTTGGATATCCTAGACTTCACTTCATCATATATATTCGATCAAATAATATAATTTCAAAAACTTTAGACACCCAGTTCAAAATATTCGCTGGTCGATAGTTACTTCATTCCTGTCTCCTTTTTTTAATATTGAAGTTATAATATTTATTAATTTGGATTAATATTTTCTTCAATATTGTATGCCAAGTCTTAGGATAGATTGAAGTTTGTAAGCCGAGGTTAAAAATGCGCAAAAGAGGTTTTACTAAGAAATCACCGCAAGTGCTAAGAATAATGGAAAAAGATCTAGAAGTCTTAATACAAGAATACCTTTTTATGAGAAATAAAGATCGAGATTCCCCACTGCAAACCATAATACAAGGAAAGGCTTGGATCTACGGACTTGATTTGGGAAAACTTTAATAGGACCGTTTCGAGCTGTTCGAAACAAAGGTAAGGTACCCGAAGAAGAAGCAGAATATAATAAGATTTTAGTTAGTATATCAAGTAATCTCTTCAACTCACCGCAATACATTATATATCACAAGCTATATCTGTATTATTTCACTAATTGAAATGATACCTAACTAACTCACCTGCTATTTTTTAACCTTTTTTCGCAGTGACCATCCTCAAAAGGTTTATTGTCGAAATGCGTTGACGTATGGCTCTTTAAACGCGCATTCGATGTGTAACTTTTTTCGCACAAATTACATTTAAATTTACGTTCGTTAGTGTGAGTAACTGAGTGGAGTTGCAGGTTGTGTCTGTAATATTTCAGTTGCAGTTGAGAGCAAAATAGGGTAAATATGCAAATATATACCTTGAAGAAAAAGTCATATTGCAGCTGGGGCATCTGAAGTCCCTAGAGTGGCTTTTCAAGTGATTGTTTAATAAAAATCGGTTAATAAAAGTTTTTTCGCACCACTCGCATACGTTTTCGAGGCCGTCTTCCGTGTGCTGGATTCTCATGTGTTCTTTAAGGTTTTTCAGTTTGTCATAGGTTTTTTCGCAAATCTCACACACAACAGGTTTTTCTAGAAAAACAAATATCTTCCTTTAAAGGTAATTTTATTTTTTATTTATTTATCTTTCTAAAAGTGTAAGGTAAAGTTGTTTGCTAATTATTAGTAAGTTTCTTTGGTAGCAGGGGATTGAAGCACTGTCTAAAGATCTTCTATTTTTTTTAAATAAATTAACTTTATTTAGCTTTATTAAAAATTTACCTGTAGGCTTACAACTATTTTTTTGTCAGTTGCCAAAGAAAGCATTTTTTGCTTCCTAGCAGTTGAAACCATTTCTTTAATTTGTTTAGGCAATGAAAGCATTATTTAAATTTTTTTCCAGGCAGTTAAAGTCACTTTTTCAATCTTTCAAATAGCCAAATCCAGCTTATCAGCGTTCCAAGTGGTTGAAGCTAGTTTTTTAGCGGCCAAGGCAATGAAAGTAATCTTTAATTTTTTCCAGGCAACCGAAGCCAGTTTTTATTATTCAGGCATTTATTTTACTTGACAAGGCAATGGAAGCATTTTTTATTTCTTCAAGGCAGTTGAAACCATTTTTTTAAAACTTTAAGTAGCGGAATTCAGTTTATCAGCTTTTTAGGCAATTTTAGAACTGTCAAGGTAGAAAATTAAAATAATCTTTGATCTAATGAAAATAATCTAATGAAAATAATAATCTAATGAAAATAAATAAATAGAATTTAATCTAATGAAAATAATCTTTTATTTTTAACAGGCGGTTGAAGCCATTTTTTTGTCATTCCAGGCTTTTTCTTAATTTGTCAAGGCAATGAAGGCACTCTTTATTTTTTCCAGGCAGTTGAAATTTGTTTTTTTGATCTTTAGAGCAGTGAAATCCAGTTTATCATATTTCCAGGTAGTTTTTTATCTGCCAATGTAATGGAACTCATTTTTCGTTTCTCCGTTCAATCTAAATATCTATATCTAATAATTTTTAAGTTTAAGTATGTTTAATCGGTGATTAGGATTAGATGTGATGAGCTAATACTTGAGTATACAAGGTGCGTCTCAGTTCTATTTACTACGATTTTTCTTTGCCCCCGTATATGACATGAAAAAAAATTAAGATAAAAAGTGTTTGTTTGGACATACTAATTTTGTTAAGAGTATTGTTTAGTAATTTAGTTATTTTTTTAGTAGTATTGTAGAGTAATTATTAAATCAATGAATGATCGAAAAGCTACAATGGCAATTTTTCTTGACCCATCCAAGGCTTTTGACAGTGTTGACCATTCAATACTGCTTAAAAAACTAGAAGCCTATGGAATCAGAGGAGTTGCCCTTAAACTTCTAGAGTCCAATTTGTCAAACCGTAGGCAGTGTGTAGTTGACAGAATGAGTGATGGTAGACAGTTCTACAAAGAAATAAAAAAAGGTCAGGGGTCCGTTCTGGGACCATTGCTGTATATAATCTACACCAATGATGTCACCAATGTCTATGATGATATGGTTATGTTTGCTGATGACACAAGTCTTATATGCAGCAAAAATACAGATCAGGAGTGTGCCAATCAAGTGGCCCAAACTGTTGGATTGCTAGAAGACTGGTTTAGCATAAATAATCTTCTGCTGAATGTCAACAAAACGCAAATATTAAACTTTAAACAACGGCCTAGTGAAAGCTCTCTAGTGCAAATTGGAAGGACAAAGATAAGAACACAGCAGTCAGCTAACTTCCTTGGGGTAATGATGGATGAAAGATTGGATTGGGGTGCTATGTTGAGTTGGTGGCAGCAAATATGTCCAGATATTGCTTCGCTTTGAGACTAATAACACAGGAGGTGGGTACAGTGGCTTTCCTTTCAGCATATCATGCCTATATACAGTCCAGAGTCAGATATGGTATAATTCTTTGGGGGAATTCGGGGGACTGTGAAAGAGTTCTTATCTTGCAAGAAAGGTGCTTGAGAACTATATTCAATTTACCCTATCAGGAATCCTGTAAACCATATTTTATTAATCATAACATCCTAACATTTTATTGTATTTACATCTAAGAATGTGTTTCGTTTATCATTGACAATAAAATCTTTTTTGAGAATCTGAAAGGGCAACATCCGCATAATACTAGGTTCAAAAACAATTTCAAGATTTGTAAACCAAATTTTACATTTGTTAAGAAAAATGTGGTACATAGTATCTTAGATGTCTTGAATAAAATCTCAATAAACTTCAGAGAAAAATCAAATAAAGAGATAAAGAAAGATCTAAAAATATATCTGCAAGAAAAGGACTTTTATTCTCTTTATGAGTATATGGCTGAAAATTTAAATGAAACTCTCATCTAGTATTGTGTATTAGTGCCTGAGTTAATTTGTGAATGAATGTTATATTTTCTTGTTATTTAATTTTTGTGTACTCGCGTTTTGCCTTTTTATTTATATTTAAATTTAATATTTTGATAAATCATGACATGAATGGATGTATGAATGGATAAGTGACTGAATGCTTTAAATTTTATAAATATTTTAATTGTATACTTAATTAAGTTAGAATTTTTTTTACTGACAAAATCCACACCTCACATAGGTAATAAAAAATGTGTATTGTTGTAACTACATGTTTTATGGATTTAATAAAGGATTTGATATTGATATTGATATTGATAAATGTACAGGGTCTTAAAAACAAAATTTTCATTTCCAACTAAGTTTTTTTAATAGAACGACCCCGTATATTTTACCAAATTTGTACTCTTTATTTAATTCCACATCAAAAATGTATAATACACTCTACGTCAAATTGATATTGATATTGAGAGGTAAGCTGGAAGAAGTTCCTCTAGCAGAATGATGTGATATGTGGCTTTAAAAAGATAGTGCTACCTCATAACTCGAAAATTGTATCAAATTTCCTTGACAATAGATTTTATAAGGTACTGGATCGGAAAAAAAGTCCTGTCAGCCCGATCACCTAACTGAACACTGCTAGATTTTTTCTTGTAGAGATATTTAAAAGGACAAGTTTACACTGAAAAGCTATGAAATTTGGCGGATTTAAAAAACAAAATTACTCGTGATTGTAGAGCAATTCCATAAGAAGTAATAAGAAGAGCCTGCTAATAAAAAAGTACGAACTCTGTCAAACCGAGAACGGTCAGCAGTTTGAATAATTACTATAAGTTTTTTTTAATTATTCTAGTTTTATAATCGTTTTTAACTGTTTTAATAGTAGATTGAATAAGAATTAAATAATATCATCATAATAAGCAATTATCTCAAAAACCATATCAATATTTGACATATAGTGTATTATACATTTTTTATGTCGAATTAAATGAAAGTAAGAATTTGGTTAAATCTACAGGACGTTCCTTAAAAAAAACCTACTTGACAATGAAAACTTTGAAGAACTCCATTCTTGCAGTGTTAATAGATCAATGGGTAACTAAAATTATTTCGGTCATCCTTCACTACATTTATTTTAAAAAACTATTCATCCAACATGTTTCGGACATATAACATCCAGTCCATCATCAGGGATAACAAACTAAGAACAGAGAACCTGTTCTTGTTTATGAAACAATATTTCTATTATTATTGACCTATTGTTAATTATGTAGTTTTAAGTTTTTGTAAATCCAAGTTTTGTCCCTTTCTCATGTATTTAAATGTATTTTAACCTTGTCTGGGGCACTAGAACTATAAGATGAATTGACAGAACCCCTTGTTTTTTTTGTTATGCCTGATGATGGACATATTATATGTCCAAAACATGTTGGATTAATAGTTTTTTGAATAAATTTATTGGAGGATGACCAAAATACTTTTAGTTACCCATTAATGAAAACTTTGTTTTTGAGACCCTACATTTACCAATACTGTCGACAAAATCAGTATTACGAGGACGAAAAAAAATCGTGTGTAAATAGAGTTGGGACAGCCTGTATATGAGCTATACATAGATATATTGCCCATCATCTTATTTGAATTTTTTGTAATTATACCTTACAAGAACAATGAATAACTCTTGGCAGAAGCCATCTATTCTCAATTGTAACCTGAAAAACTACAAAACAAAACAAAATCCTACAAATAATAAAATGTAATAAAAATGATGACAAAAAGTTTACCTTCAGTATGTTCACTCTTCTTATGTCTAGTGAATTCTGCCTTATCATAGAAAACCATTTCACATAACTCACATACATTTTTAATATGAGTTCTATTAACATGTTTTCGGGCTTTGGTACTAGTACTGAAAATCTTATCACAATACTGACATGGGAACTTAAGATCAACATGGGTGGAAAGGTGGGTTTTTAGGGCCGCCTCAGTAGGTAAAACCTAAGAAGTAATTTATTCCTACAGAAAAAATTTGCAAAATTTTTAAGAGTAGTGTAAATACCTTACTGCAAATATAACATTTTGGCTCTGGAGGTTTGGCTCCATGTAATTTGAGGTGCCCTGTAAGTTCTCTTACTGTTTTAAATTCTTCCTTGCACAACTAAAATTAATATCTCATTAGAAAGAAAGAAAAAGAAATAAAACATGTTTAACTTTAAAAATGCAGAAATACAATATCTATATGGAGTCTTCCTTTGATTACTGCTTATTAATAAACTTATTTATAATAATAGGGTGTACAGCAACATAAAAGACAATTATGGTAGAAACATCATATAAATTATAAATAAAATGAAAAAAATATAGAATAACTAATATTTACAACAACCATTTTTACAACCAAAATAAAAATAAGCCAGGGTAAGAACAACATAAGATTATAGTAAGCTTACTGTGATACAAACATGTTAACTCTTGTTTTAAAAACTCATGGTACACCACTATGGTAAAATCAATATTCAAAGTTTTCCATACCTTGATGAGGGTCTTAATAAATTTTAGTCATTCTGTCCCCGATTTTATGTTATATATTATTATACTATAATTTTTTTTGATTTGTTAGATACTCCCAAAACCATTTATGTCATAATTCATGCATGCCAAGTTTTTAGTTTAGTATTTAATTGAATAACTTATTTGAGAAATGAAATAAATCCCATAAATATACATAGATCTGAGAAAACTGAAAAAAAGTGCACAGCTATTCTCAATTGAAATTTTTTTAGAGTTTAGGTATTCAATGTATGTTGTGATAGCTTTTTACAAAATTGAAAGAAATTTGAATGGTAATGTTAAATTTAAACTGAATTTAAAAAATGGACATACCAACTTTCTCAAAAAATAATGATAAATTATTTTCACAAAAAAGTACAAACTTCTAATAAACATATGAAAAAACCATATTACAGTTCTTCTGCCAGGGCTGATTTTTGGGAGCGGAATTTTTTTTTGAACACAGTTGATCAGCATAATTATAATATATTGTAATTGATGTATTAATGTTCATTTATTCAGCCACAAATCCTTGTTTTTGATGCAAATGTTACAGAAGAATTATTTCATAGAACAAAACGACGAGGCCCCAGTTTTGCGAATCGTTCAATGACTTCTTCAGGACTGACTTCAATGTCTTGGTGTATGTATAGCAAAGCCAATCCAATCAGTCTTTCTTGTAGCATCGTTGACCTCAGCCATGTTTTCAAGCAGCGAAGAGTAGAAAAAGAGCGCTCAGAGCTTGCTTGCATTTGTCACAGGCAGTGTGCAAAATATACGAAGATAAGCATTGATAGTCGGGAATATTTCAACATCACAGTTCTACAAAGCTTGTAATGCAGCAGTTAGAAGTGGATTCGCTGAAGTCTTTTTCTTCTGCTGCCAATAGCACTGCCAGTGGATCAACTCGCTTTTGAACTTAAAAACGCTGCACGATGTTGTCATCAGTTATGAGTCCTTTGAATCTTTCTGTCAAACAGCTGATAAGATTTTCGCTTTCAGTTGGATTGAGCTCACATACTTTCGTAGGCAGCAACTCAATTGAAAACCGTCTAGAACTTCTTTCGAAAAACGAGTCTTGAGATCTTTGCAGATGGTATCCAACAAAGGAATGTATACCGAGACCCTGTAGTAATCTTCGCAACTGCTAATGCTGTAATTATCGCGTTTCGTTTGTTCGCCACAAGTTCTTGGTTTTTGTTCAGAAACATCCAGTTTTTGTGCTAGTTTTTTCGCATCTGAATAAATACTTCTGAAATTTGCATCAGCTTTTTCTCTCCAACCTTGAAACGTTGCAAGCAGCGTATCTATCATCATTAATGCTTTTGCATTATCGATGGACTCTTTCTGAAGCAGTACAAGATATGCATGATAAAGTGTCACAAAGACAGAAAAGTCCAACGATAAATTCGAATTTGCACAAAGCTGCTATTAGGACTGTTACTTTTCCAGCTGTTTCCTTGTTCTTCCACTCACAGTGGAAATTTTTGTCAAAGCTCCTACAATCAACATTTTGGAGGCAAATTGAACAACAGCATCATGACTTTGAACCCACCTTGTTTCGCATAACTGTACCAGGTGTCATTCAAGTTTCTTTGCCAATGCAGTCGTACATTTAGGAAAGGACTTCTTGAAGAACTTACTTTTTACGTATAGTGTTGCATACCAATTCAATCACTCGAATTTTGGTAGATTTAGATATGGTGCTGTTTAGTTTGTGAGAATAACAGGGTGTTACTACAGCGTTTTCCGCTTCTTTCCGGATTTCGTTAACAGCTCCACAATCTAATAGCATCACAGCACACGCATCAGTTCCTATTGCAATGCAGTGTTTTGAGTTGACATTCATTTTCTTCATTTCTGCGAGGACGATATTCCCAAGAGCAATCCCGGTAAGTGATAATTCCACATCAGTTGGCTGTCTTCTTGAGCGTTTTTAGTAGAGAGTACTTCAGTTTCTTCTTCCGAGTCGTCAGAGTCACTACTTTCTGCAGAATTATTCATTGACAGTTCTCCAAAAGCATCAATAAATAAAGGAATGAGATCTTCTCTGATGCTTGTCCATTTTCAGTTGAATCAACATATCGTAGAATAAGGCCCACCTGCAGCAATACAATGTGAAAATTGCATCCATTTTTTCACGCAAATTGCTCGATATAAAAATGTACAAATCAAAAAGTTTTTGGGGGGAGGGGGGAAATTTCCTTCATTTCTCCCCCTTGGATCCACCCCTGTCTTCTGTCTTTAAGTCATTATTTTCAGTCTGCTACAAAAAGTTCTTCAGAAATTTTCTTTAATTACATCTTCATCAGTAAGTAGTAGCTTTTCAATTTTCTGACAAACCATTTTTTTAATTCTTAAGGAATTTTCACATTAAGGCAGGCTGGTTGCATACAAGGGCACCAAACGTAGCATATCTGATGCCAATTGGAAACAAATAACTTTTTAACTAAGTAGTCATATGTCAAAACTGTCCCTTTTGAAGTATTTGAAGAAAAGTGCCTAAACTTGGATACATTAAATGTAACTTTTTCACTTTTAACAAGATTTATAGTTAAGCAATTGTATTTATAATAAATATTTGGACCAAGCAGATTGGAAATCTTTAGTGAAACTGTAATCTTTTTAATTCTTTCACACTGCCAAATTACACTTTTAACACTTATTTTGATTTTTCCCATTGTACCTATACCAATTTTGTATACACCAGTAAGTTTATAGATCTGTATTATTTGTAAAGCAAAAATGCACATAACTAAAATGATCCTTTTTTTATGAATGTGACAATTCTTATGAATAAAAAGAAGGGGATTTTACTACTGAAGAAAACATTAAAACAAATTAAAAATACCAAATTACTTTCTTTACTTACTAAGTTTCTCAAATAAGTGATTCAATTAGTTAATATAAAAAAAAATATAATAGAAACCATACCTTACAAATGTAATCTTTAACTTTTTCAGCATGTGTATTCTTATGCCCCTTAAGTGATTTAGTAGACTTGAAAAATTTTCCACATTGGTCACACTCAAATTTATATTCTTTTAAATGACACTCCATATGTCCTTTTAGCACATGTGCTGATGCAAAATCTTTTTTGCATTTTGTGCATTTAAAAAGCCTTTTCCCTGTGTGCCTATTTATGTGATCTTTTAACTAAAATTCAAATAATTGAGAACATGGCAAAATTAAAATATATTATGTATATGCCTTGGTAATGTTCTGGCACAACAAATTACAAATTTTGCAAGTCCTTCTCTCAACTGAGTGTTCCATTTTATGCAGTTTATACTCTGCAAACTTCTGAAATACTCCATCACAAAATTTACATTTGTACACTGTAGTTTCATTTTCTATTATTTGTCGCTTTTTAATCTCAATTTCATCTATATCATTATCTTTAACTATTGGCAGTTTCACATCTAACAGTGGATTACAGTCCGAAGTATAAAGGTTAGGTTTGAGTTCCAGAGGCTCAGTTTTAATAAATTCTACGAGAGATATGTATATGCAGTAAATAAGGAATTTATTGCAAAAGAGATATACTGTAATTTAAAGCCAAGGGTAATGCACTTACCCTCTTCTATGATCATCCCTTCTATGTCTATTTGATTGTTATACAGACAGATATTAGGTGTGTTACTTTGCAACATAGGGCTCTGTATTGACAACAAAGATGTATTGGATCCTGAAGTAAAATCTGGTTGTTTCCTAATAATGATTTGTTCAAATGGGGACTCACTTGAGTGAGGTAGGTTCATTTCACTTGTCATGGTATAGTATATAAGATTTATTAATGAAAAATTTAGTATATCACATAATAATAGAGAACCCTTAAAGGTAAATAACAATATTATTATTGATATGTTTTAGTTAGAGTGAAGGTAACTAATATGTGTGAAGCTAGTGACCGATCGATATCCAGCGACCAAAATCGAGAACGCAGCATAAATCGGTTGCCAGCGACCTAATTATAGTCCGCGCTCGCTGTTATTTGATCAATGTAACACCCGCATCTCCTGAAACTCCCGATTTTAATAATTCTTTGCCCAGATATTAACAATGAATACCTAAATCGAATTATGGTGGTCCCAAACCTCTACAAACTAAGGTTTCGTTGTAAAAATTAATTAAACAGTCAAATGTGAAAGAGATGAAAAAAGCTAAAGTCTCAAAATTCCCAAAGGGTTTGGATAAAACTTTTTTCTATAATAGATAGTAAATATTTAAACCGATTTTAGATTTAAAAAAAAACTTTCATTTGTAGAGGTTTACAATCATCTGAAATCGGTTTAGATATTTATTATTAATTACCGAAAAAAGTTTTATTTAAATCCTTTAGGATTTTTGGAAGTTATAGTCGCTTATATTTTTTAACATCTATCAATTCAATAATTTTTTTATCTAAAAAACTTTCGATTGTAGAGGCTTTAGATATTTGTTATTATTTACCGAAAAAAGTTTTAGTTAAATCCTTTGGAAGTTATAGCAGCTTGTATTTTTTTAACATCTAACAATTCAATAATTTTTTTACCAAAAAACTTTTATTTGTTTCTAAAGGTTTCCATTCATCTAAACTCCGTTTAGATATTTATTAACTATTATAGAAAAAAGTTTTATCCAAAGGAGAGAATTTTGGAAGTTAGAGCTTTTTTCATCTCTTTTCACATTTGACTTTTTAAATAATTTTCACAACGAAACCTTAGTTTGTAGAGGTTTGAGACTACCGTAATTCGATTTAGGTATTCATTGATAGTATCTGGACAAAAAAATCCCTTGGGAATTTTAGGAGATACGGGCATTATTTTGATTAGATAACAGGGAGCACGAACTATAAATTGGTCGCTGGCAACCGACATATGTTGCCTTCTCGATTTTTGTCGCTGCATATCGATATCGATGTACTATGTACGTTATGTACAGGGTGACCCAATAAGACTGTTCCTCGGCCATATCTCGGGAACTGTTCGTAAAAAAAATTAAAAAAAAAAAATTATTAGGTAAATCGCTCATGAAAAATCGTTGGAAAATATTTTCAAGTTCTAAAAATTACCACCAGAGGGCGTAATTGCCATCAGAAATTTTAAAATTGCATTTTTCTTTAAATTTCGCATAACAACCAAATTTTTTTTTTTTTACATTTTTAAAGAGAACCAGGTTATCTATGATTTTCGTAAAATAAAAAAATCAGCCATTTCAAAAACAAAGATGGTGGAGCGCGTTCAGTTGTTTTTGCAATAACTTGCTTTAACTTCTTAACGGTTTGACCGATTTTAACAAATTTGGTATCGTTGAAAAGAGCATTCCTTGGGCAATAAGAATCAACCAAAATATAGTTGATTTAGTTGAATCCTTTTCCGCCTGGGGGCTAGCTTTGACACCATCACCCAAAATCCTAAAAAAATCAAAAAAATCAAATGGAATGATATGACTTTTTCTTTATGAAAAAGTAGCCAAATAACATCCAAAGAGGCCAGTGAAAACCGTTTGTCAAAATGTCTCTCCTAACCGCAAATATTGGGAAAATAAGGAAAAAAAACGCATCCCGAACGTAATAAGTCACTTTAATATTATAGGTAGGCCTTGGAAAATGAAACAAATGAAACATGATGCATTATAAAATAATAACAGCTGTCATTTGCTGTGTTGTTGTCATTGTTATTGTCATTATTCTGCTGTGTTACATTCAGAAAGTGTAGTTATTTGAATTTTGAATCTTTTCTGCAATGCCGATTTCTAACCAAGAAGCATTTAATATGCTGGCGATATATTTTGAGTGTTAGCAAAATGCGACCATCGCTGCCCGCGCCTTCTATTTGCGCTATCCGAATCGACCACGATACCATCGCCGCGTGTTTGTGCGTTTGGCCCAGCGCCTGTTAACAACAACTAGCATCCATAGACCTGCCATGATTAGAAATAGGCAAAATAACGAACAAAATGTAGTTAATGTCCTGGCATCTGTAGAAATCAATCCCCAAATTAGTACTAGAGAGATTTCTCGAGACTTAGGTTTTCCTCAAAGTACGGTTCACCGCATTCTTCGAACCCATAGGTATGTAACCTGCTAAATATCATATCTTAGGGTTTTTTTTACATTTCTTGCTATTTTAGGCTACATCCCTACCATATCAATTAACACCAAGTCCTTTCTCCTCCGGATTTTGACCAAAGGCTAGATTTTTGCCACTGGCTATTAAGCATGATAGCAGAAAATCCTCAATTTCTTTCAACTGTGTTGTGGACTGACGAAGCCACCTTCAATAGCAATGGGCACTTAAACTTACATAATATGCACTTTTGGGCCCGAAATAATCCGCGCTGGCTTGGACAAGTTCAGCATCAAGGGAGATATAGTGTAAATGTTTGGTGTGGGATAATTGGAGGGCGGGTTGTTGGTCCATATATTTTGGACGGCGCATTAAATGGTCTAACATACCTACATTTCTTAGAAAATGTTCTTCCAATTTTAATGGAAGATATTGCGCTGAACGTCCGCCAAAATATGTTTTTCCAGCATGATGGTTGCCCCGCCCATTATGCTCTTGCTGTTCGCCAGTATTTAGATGCCACCTTCCCTGACCGTTGGATCGGAAGAGGAAGCCTATTCCCTTGGGCGCCAAGGCAAGTATTTAACACAAGAATCTTTAGACGTTGCCTATTTGGAATGATTCTGTTTATAATTGCACACGTATTAAAACTTAATGAATATTTCTAGGTCTCCCGATTTAACCTGCCTTGATTTTTATCTCTGGGGAAGGATTAAGGATATAGTCTATGCAACAAGGCCAACTTCCCGCGAGGATATGATTGCAAGAATTAGGAATGCCATCTTAAATATCCCAATAGCTGAAATTGAAACTGCTGTTTCTTCAACTCATCAGCGTCTTCAGATGTGCGTCCAAAATGACTGAGGCCATTTTGAACACCTGGGTCGCCATTAGATCACTTTCTTGTTCCTTTCATGTTTCATTTGTTTCATTTTCCAAGGCCTACCTATAATATTAAAGTGACTTATTACGTTTGGGATGCGTTTTTTTTCCTTATTTTCCCAATATTTGCGGTTAGGAAAGACATTTTGACAAACGGTTTTCACTGGCCTCTTTGGATGTTATTTGGCTACTTTTTCATAAAGAAAAAGTCATATCATTCCATTTGATTTTTTTGATTTTTTTAGGATTTTGGGTGATGGTGTCAAAGCTAGCCCCCAGGCGGAAAAGGATTCAACTAAATCAACTATATTTTGGTTGATTCTTATTGCCCAAGGAATGCTCTTTTCAACGATACCAAATTTGTTAAAATCGGTCAAACCGTTAAGAAGTTAAAGCAAGTTATTGCAAAAACAACTGAACGCGCTCCACCATCTTTGTTTTTGAAATGGCTGATTTTTTTATTTTACGAAAATCGTAGATAACCTGGTTCTCTTTAAAAATGTAAAAAAAAAAAATTTGGTTGTTATGCGAAATTTAAAGAAAAATGCAATTTTAAAATTTAAGATGGCAATTACGCCCTCTGGTGGTAATTTTTAGAACTTGAAAATATTTTCCAACGATTTTTCATGACCGATTTACCTCATAATTTTTTTTTTTTAAATTTTTTTTACGAACAGTTCCCGAGATATGGCCGAGGAACAGTCTTATTGGGTCACCCTGTACTATTCAAACCCGTAATAGTACGCCAAACAATACCAAAATTTTTTTTGCAAAAATAAATAACACTGAAACGTAAAGAAAATGTAACCAACCTTGAAAGCGGAAGAATAAATGCAGACCATAATATGCAGCAATAGTGGTCATAACTATCTCGTTCTATTCTCATTCAATAAACAGAGACAGATAAACGCTTAGCGAAGCCGCGACTTAGTCGAATCTTAAAAGCTTCCGGGCCTTAAAAGCTTGGGCGGTTAAAGAACACTAAAAACTTTACGCTTCTACTCCTCGACATTTAGATGGCACCAAGATGCAGAACCACCTAAATTACCATTTTTACCGAGGCTGCACGTAGCGTCAAGTATCAGATTATGTCATATAAAAATAAAATTCGCCATTCGGCCATTTTTCATAGATCTTTAGCTTGCAGACGCTTTGTTTTTACTTCTGATGAAAAACTAACTTTCGATTATCAAATTTTGCGTAAAATCTTAACAAAATTGATCTGTTCTCATATTTCGCACAAAGTTTTTCCAGTTGTTTCGTTCAGTGTGTTGTGTGTCAGCTGTGATTAGTTTTCATTTGGGTGTGCTGACATGTGCTGGGATACATCTGAAATCTGTTTAGATATTTATTGTTTATTACGTAAAAAAGTTTTATCCAAATCCTTTGGGAGTTTTGCGAGCTATAGCCATTACATTTTTTCTACATCTAACAATTCAATCATTTTTTACCAAAAAACTTTCTGTTCGGGACAGTACTATTTTCCCCTAATTTCATAATTAGTTTAAGTGTAGTGGCAATAGCGCTCATCTGTCAATCTATTTATAATTACGCGCTGTTATTTCCCCGCTCCCCGGACAATAAAGGGTGTCGCCCACTAGAGCGGAGCGCGCCGGAGCGTATGGCAGCGCGCCGGAAAGTACTTTTTATAATACATTGTTCTAAATGGAAGTCCGCTCACTTGTCGGAACAGCACCGATCGGCAGCGCAATGAAGCGACCGGAATTCTATGATGGGTATATTTTTCCGCTGCCGTACGCTGCCGATTGCGGTGCTACGTCGCGCGCTGGCTAATGTGCGATACGTAGCGACGTAATGAAAGGTTTTTTATGAAAAAATAAATCCTACATATTGATTAAGATCGATCTTAGTTTCGGATCTTATACTATAACTAGATACACATTTTATTGTCAGTATGTTCTTAATCCATTATTCCTCTGTTTATCATTGCATTTTGCCAAGAAACTGTACCCTCGGGCGAAGAAAAATAATTTGCAAATATATTCCTAATTTGCAAATGCATTTGGCCATGTCTGGGCCTCCATCGTTGCATTTCTTCCCACTCGTCGTAAATTTTGAAGATTATCATTGTTAAGGTTATTGTCAACTGATTCCAATGAAATTAAAGAAGGCCTTAAAAAATTATGTAAACAACAGGTCGCTAAAATAACTTTGTCCACATGTTTGGGGCTCATTTTTAATCTCATTTGATAAATCCTAAATACTTGTGTCAAAATTCAACGGTCGCAATGAATACTTGTTTAGAGGGAATGCTTCATCGCCTACAATTACGTGAGGCACAATAATATTGGTTCCTGGAAGACTTTTATCAGGACGTATATTAAAAGAGTTCTGCAACAGTGCTTTTCCCATATTAGGAGAAGTAAATATTCCTCCATCACTGTTCTTTCCATAGGCACCTACATCTACACATATAAAACGATAATTGGCATCTACTAATGCCAGTAGAACGACACTAAACGTATTTTTGTAGTTAAAATATAGCGAACCACTATTGGCAGGTGCTTCAATAATAACATGTTTGCCATCGATGGCACCGATGCAATTGGGGAAATTCCATAGTTCGTAAAAGTCTTTTTCAACCGTTTTCCATGTTTCCTTTGGATTTGGCATGACAATATTGCGTACTTTAGTCCAAATTATGTCACAAGTTGAATATACAATTTCTCAGTGCTTCACAGTGCTTTCTCCTAAGCGATACGAAAATGCAATTGATCTAAATGAATCTCCTGTAGCCAAGAATCTGAAAAGAAAATTTTTATATTTCAGCTTCAAAATGTAAAGATAAATGGAAAAAACTAAGAGACAATTTTCGCAAAGACATTAAAGCTCGTAAAACAAAGAGTAGGGATGCTGCAAAAAAAAATTAGGCCCTGGAAGCTTGAACAACAGATGGCTTGCCTTCTGCCACACATCACTGAAAGACCTCAAACCTCAAACATACAAATAACAGAGGAAGAAACTGGAAATTCAAGTGAAGAGGATTCTTACTACAATAGTAGTTCACCACCGCCCACTCCATCGACTACATCGACCTCATCAGCCCCTAAGAAAAAAATACAGAAATGTCGAAAACTAACAAAAAAATCGAAAGTTTTTAAAGCTGTCAATGAAGCTGAATTAGCAGCTTTATCTGAAAGACAACATGTACAATCAAATAGAGCTGAATATTCACCATATCCACTCTCATCTTTATCACGAACATCTCGTCAGCATTTAAATAACTTTCAAGATTCTGTGCTATTGGCAATACCTCAAACATCACCAGACATAAACCATCAATACTATTCCTACACTCAACCATCATCATCATGTCAACAGACACAGGTCCCACAATTTTCCGAGGATCTTACGAATTTACATAATTTAGATGATTCACACTTATAGTTGCCAGAACACTTATATAAATAATTAAGAAAACTTTTAATTTTATTTTTTTATTATAATTTAGAAAATGTATTTTTTGAGTTTTTTTGCATATTAGAGGTGTACTTTTTTTGTAATATTTTTTGTATGAGAATCAAGAAGTTGTTTTAAGGTTGCTTTTAACTTGCCTTAATTATCTGTTAAATTAAAGTTTAAGCATACAGCTAACCTTCTTACCTACTAACCTAATCTTCTGGACCTATAGCTTGACGAAATGACGTATTTTGTCTTTCTATTTCTGGTTTTTGGGTAACCTAGTAGTTTCATGAATTTTCCATGCGTCATTCAGAAATACCGATGAAATTTAATTTCGTCTTCTATTAGATCAGGAAATAAAGTATAGAATTCACCCTCAGTCTTACGTTTTTTACATATATTATGTATCCAACATTTTCTTATCCTTTTTTGTTTTTTTTCTGCTTCTCCTCATCGGAGGACAGCATTGTACAAACTGAAGAAACTCAGCTAGCCGCTCCGTGTCGCTTCGGTTTAGCGCGCTCTATGTGCGTATGGGCAAGAAAATGCTCTCCGCCGCGCTGCCATGCGCTCCGCTCTAGTGGGCGACACCCTTAAGTTAGTCGTCTATTGTCATCGATTCGGTAACGATTACGACGTAACGTCGCGCGGCCGTCGTGTTTTGGCCCTCTGTAATCATGCGGTTACTCATGTAAATTTTAAGTTTAATGTTTGTTAAATACTCCCAATAACTGTGTAAGAAGTGTTTATTTGTTTTCTTTATCATTTATAACTCAAGTATGAATAAATTACGTTCTGAGTTCGAGAAATTCAGTTTATCATATGCCCTGTATCCGAGAATTTTAAGTGGATAAAGCAGCTAAGACGGGTAGTTTTAGCTGGCCCCCACATTTTGGCGACCGTGACAGGACCTCGGCTTACAGTGGCAAATCGACGCTTGAGTTTTCACAGTTGAGAGTACGGATAAGTTCGTTCGGATTTTGAATCAAGATTCTGTATATTTAGAAGTATTGTTTTTTGGTTAATCACATATCGTGTGGGACGTGGTTTTGACTAGTTACCATGGATCACAACTAGAAGCTCAGAAAAAGGCTCGGAAAGTTTACCGTGGATCTTTCACGAGAACAGCCAATGAACTCGCGAATTTGTTAGATGGCCCCCGTTCGGAGGAAAATAATGAGGCTATTCGTGTTTTATGGGAACTTTAAAACCGAAAGCAGAAGATTTGAAAGTGCGGGATAGTGCGATTTTTAAGAGTTTATTAGAGGACGCATCGGAAGATGAACTTTCTACCGAGATGGACAGTTGTGATATGTAGATGAAACGGTTTTGTGAACTGAACCTAAGGTGTGAAAAACTTTTCGTGGATGCCGATTTAGAGTCTAGTACCCGTATTGTGCCTAGTGTACATTCGATGACAGGAGAAAGTCAAAGTAAGCGAAAGTTTAAATTACCTCGCATCGAGTTAAAACCTTATGATGGTAGTGTTCAGGGGTGGTTGTCTTTCTGGAGCCAGTTCCAGAAAATCCATAGTGACTCTGACATTGATGACCATGACAAAATCGAGTATTTGTGGCAGACGACAATCCCAGGAAGTCGAGCAAGACAGCTTGTTGAAAGTTTTCCAGGTGTAAGCAAGAATTATGTCAAAATTATTGATTGTATGCAAAGTAGGTTCGGCTGGAAAACAAAAGGTGGAAATTACTATGCTCCATGATAAAATTGAGACACAACTGCGAGCACTCGAGACTTTGGGTATTACAACGGAAAGTTGTTCAGCTTTACTTTTTCCGTTGATTGAGTCATGTTTACCTCCAGATTTGCTTCGAGTTTGGCAGCGTTCACCCTTTTCAGTAACCAGTGTTCCAAGCGATGTCCCTGATGATCCTGGTGGTTCTGTGTTAGAGTTGAGGTTAAAAGATCTAATGAAATTTCTCAGTAGTGAGGTGGAGAATGAACAGAGAATTAGATTGGCCGCAGACGGTTTTGGTTTGACGGAACGTATGTCAGGTGTCAGATTGTGTTCTAATGACGATAATTTTAAGAAAAGAAAGTCTGTTAGAGGTGGCAGTTTCCACTGCCGCGGGTCTTGTAAATTGCGATGCTGCCAGTTGTATTTTTTGTGGCGGATCTCATGAAAGTTCCTCTTGCTTCAAAGCCAATAAAATGTCACCAAAAAAAACGAAAAATATTTTGTCCAGTAAGAAAGCTTGCTTCCGTTGCTTGAAAGTGGGTCATCAATCTCGAAGGTGTAGAGGGCCTTTCAATTGTGTTGTTTGTGAAAAATCCCACCTTGTTTTGATGTGTCCTAGTCTGTCAGTCAATCAAGTCGCTTCCAAACAGGAAAAATGCTATAATGGTGGCCAAAGCAGTGACGTTCGAAAAGAGAGAACTGTTGTACGTGATCAGACGTTGGCGAATTACACTAACACTTATGTATTTTTGCAAACCCTTCCAGTACAACTAAAAGGTTTAAATGGGTACAAGTCAGTGAGGGCGTTAGTGGATAGTGGTTCCCAGAGGAGTTATATTTTGAAGTCAACAGCTGCTCAACTCGAATATAAATCCAAGCGCTCTGAAAAGGTGATTCATTGTTTATTTGGAGGTAGAGAGGCAGGTTATGACCATCAATGCTATGATATTACATTAAGTGATGGAAACTTTGTGTTTTCCATGGAGGCTCTGGATCAGCCTATTATATGTAGTAATATACCTCCAATATTTAGTGGTCAATGGTCAGATGAACTGGCAGACCTAGGTATTCAACGTTCCGATTCCCAAGATGCCGGGCCCATAGAGCTATTGTTAGGAGCAGATGTAGCTGGTATTTTGTGTACGGGAAATCAAAAGTCTTTGTCTTGTGGTCTGATGGCGATTGAGACTAGGTTAGGATGGACTGTCATAGGAAAGGTTGTAACTAATGGAAAGAGAAATATAAGTGCTGCTATGACAACTCTAAATCTCTTTGTGAAGGATGCCTCTATAGAACAACTTTGGGAACTGGATACTCTCGGTAATAAGGAGCCAACGGAGCAGAGAACTAAAGAAGAAATGGCGATGGCAACTAAGGAGCTATTTCTTGAAACAGTTCGCATCAACGGTGAAGGCCGATATGACGTTAGATTACCGTGGGTTGATTGACACCCTCCCCTTCCTTCTAATTACTGCCTGGCTCAAAAGAGATTGAAGTCCAATATTACCAAACTGAGACGAGATGGACTTTTTCAACAGTGTGACCAAGTGTTTAAAGAGTGGGAAGCAGAAAAAATTATCGAACGGATTAACCCGGAAGTGCACGTTAATAAACCTTCCGCACCGGATAGTAATCAAAGACAGCAGTATGACCACAAAGTTGAGACCGGTATTTGATGCATCTGCGCATGAGAAGAACAAACCGTCACTTAACAATTGTCTAGAAAAGGGTTTGAATCTTGTGGAGTTGATACCGTCGCTGCTTTTAAGATTTCGAGAATATAAACTAGGAGTTAAAGCGGACATCCGCAAAGCTTTCCTGCAAATCAGCGTGCATGAAAATGATCGTGATTTTTTAAGGTGCCTGTGGGAAGATGATCAGCACAATGAGGTTGTTTTTAGATTCAGGAGAGTTGTATTTGGAGTGAATAGCAGTCCTTTTCTATTAGGTGTGACGTTAGAGTATCATCTTGAGCAATTCCTCAGAAAAGGTGACAGCAGTAGTTCTTATTCACGAGACACTATTGAGAGATTACGGCACAGCTTTTATGTGGACAATTGTGTCACAAGTGTGCCACGAGAATTGGTAATTTAGAACAAGAATCTGTTCCCTGCTCTGTACTTGGTTTAATTTGGCATCCCGACCAAGATGTTCTAACTCTTAATCCAGGTTTTTTTGGAAAATGATGTTGACAATTTAGTGGTCACTAAGAGAGAAATTCTATCGTTAACTCAGAATGTGTTTGATCCCATAGGATTTACGTCAGCAGCAGTATTGTTTCCCAAATTATTATTGCAGAAACTGTGGGTAAAGCAACTGACTTGGGACGAAACAGTGGATGAGGAGTATGCACAAGTTTTTAAACGATGGACTTTGACTGGTGGAAGCAATATACAAGATGTCAGCATACATACCTTTTGTGATGCTAGCAAGGATTCCTATGCATGTGCAATTTTTTTGAGAGTGGTTGTGCACCTTTTAAAAAGTCAATGTTTTTCTGTTAGCAAGTAAAATAGGGTATCACCACTAAAGAAAATGACGAAACCAAGGCTTGAGCTTTTGGCCGCAGTAATAGGTGCAAGACGTGTCAGAGAAAATCTCAATACTACTGCAAATTGTTATTTTTGGAGCGATTCATCTACGGTAATATCGTGGATACAATGAAAAGATCAATGGGGAACATTCGTCTGGAATAGGGTTATGGAGATCCGAAAGCTAACCATAGCGGAACATTGGAGACATATACCAGGGGTTTGTAATCCCGCAGATCTGCCTTCCCGGGGTTGTTTTCCAAAGCAATTATTTGAAGCTAAAGGGTGGGAGGGACCTACGTGGCTCTATCAGAAACCAGACCAATGGCCTTTGGAAAACCCAAACTACAATGAAGAGGAGATTTTACAGGAGCGACGAAAACAGCTGGTATTAGCCCTTGCTGATTTAAATATACAGAGGGAATGGAATTTATCCTACTTTTCGAATTATCACAAGACAATACGGATGCTTGGTTGGATTCTCCGGTTTTGTTATAACATCACGCATTCAGATAATAAGAAAAGCGGTAAGTTAAGTACTGAAGAATTTACGGCTGCCGAGACCTTGGCATTTAAATTGATCCAGCCAGAGTGTTTTTCGGGAGAAGATGATAAAAATATCAGCAATCTTCAACCATTTTATGATGAAAAGGGAGTGCTTAGATTGAAATCAAGAGTGTCTAACAGGGAAGATACTGAATATTGCCGATTTCCCGTTATTTTGCCTGCCAAGCATCCTTTAGTACAGAGTTTGATTTGGTCCGAGCATACGAAGTCTTGCCATGTTAGAACCCAAGGTCTACTGAGTCTCTTACGAAAAAAATATTGGATTTTGGGAGGAAGACGTAGTATTCGAAGTGTCATATCCAGATGTGTAGTGTGCAAACGACAGCATGGAAAACCTTTGGTTGTTCAATCGCCACCGTTACCTCTGGATCGAGTGCGTTTGGCAATTCCATTTGAGATCATTGGCGTAGACTTTGCTGGCCCGTTATTCCTGAGAACTGGACAAAAAGGGTGGTTGTGTCTTTTCACATGCGCGGTGTACCGCGCGGTTCATTTGGAGTTATGCACGTCGCTTTCGACCGCGGGGTTCTTGCGAGTGTTTCGTCGTTTTGTAGCTCGGCGCGGTAGACCTAAAAAGATTTATAGCGACAACGGGACTAATTTCGTTGGTGCGGAAAACGCTTCATCGGCGCTTGATTGGGACTCGATTTTACGCGATACCAGTGTGCAACGTATCGTTTGGAAGTTTAACCCCCCGACAGCGGCATGGTGGGGTGGGTTTTGGGAACGGTTGATTGGAGTTCTCAAACAGCTATTACGGAAAATGTTGGGTCTCGCGTGTTTGGACTTTGAACAATTATTAACCTTGGTTTGTGACTGTGAAGCTGTTGTCAATGCTCGACCGTTAACAAATTGTTCCGAGGATCCCACGGACTTGGATCCTCTTACTCCATCTCTGTTTTTGCGCGAACAAACCGACTGGGGTTTACCTGACTGTGATTCTGTTGACCGCGCTTTCTTGTGTCGTAAAGCAAGGCATATCCAACGTTTGCGAGATGATTTACGCGCGCGATTTCGCACCGAATATATGGGACAATTGAAGTTACTATCCAAAAAAGCAAAGTGCAGTCCAGTCCGGATCGGAGACGTAGTGCTAATCGGTAATGACAATTCTAAGCGAAGGGTCTGGCCAATGGGTAAGGTTAGTGAACTTTTACCGGGTAAAGATGGTCATGTGCGTAAATACTCCCAATATCTGTGTAAGAAGTGTTTATTTGTTTTCTTTATCATTTATAACTCAAGTATGAATAAATTACGTTCTGAGTTCGAGGAATTCGTAGTTTATCATTTGCCCTGTATCCGAGTATTTTAAGTGGATAAAGCAGCTAAGACGGGTAGTTTTAGCTGGCCCCCACACTTTCGTTTGTAGAGGTTTGCAACTATCTAAAATCGGTTTAAGGTGTGATTTCCTAGCGACGTCCAGCGTTCGACCAGTCGTTACTGTTAAACGTCGTAGCGATTTTGGGATTTGCTTGAAGCGTCTGGCGTCCGCGTTTCTGTAGTAGTGAGAGCACACCCGCCATAGCAAATAGTACAGTTGACTGCAAATCAAAAGTTGCAGGTCATCAACATGAATAAAAATAAGTTATTAGCGTTAACGTTATTAGAAGAAGAGAATGATGATGACATGAGGTTATTACTGTCGTTGCGTGATAAAACAAGTGAATTGTATGAATCTCGAAACGAAGAAGGTTATTACAAGATCCTTATACAAAATCACCTAAATGACGACGATGAAAAGTCTCGCAGCTTCTTCAGGCTTAATAAGGATCAATTTAATTTTCTGTTAAGCCTAGTTCAAAATGAATTAAAGAAGAAACCCACAAACAGAGTAAATACTCCTATTTCTCCAGAAGAAAAATTGGCTCTGACACTAAGGTAAGACACATTTTTTGAAAAATTTAAAATGAGAACAAAAACTATTTATTATCACCAAGAAAACTCAAACAATACAATTCTGTATCTAAAAAAAATATATTCTTCATAGTTGGAAATATTCGTTTTTCGTTGTGTAGTTGTCCTGTGGGTTCACTGAAGATGTTGATGGTTGAGGAGTGTTAACTGATTCATTTGAAATATCTTCTAGTTGACCTGGCATTTGAAAATATACCACTTGTTGAGGACTTGACGACATTTGCACCGGTGAACAGAGATTTTGTGGCTGCTCTGGATTAGTCATTAATGCCTGGAGATTTGTTGAGCCATGCTCCTATAAACAAATCAACTTCGTCTTCATCCTGATTATCTACAAGTTTTGAATACATTTCCATGCGCTCTTTTGACCTTTCTTCTAAATTTTGCAGTAGTTTTGATTTTGCTGTTGTGGATTTAACAAATCTTCCTGATAGTGATGGAGTGTTTGATTTACTGCTGGGAGTATTTGATCGACAATTTGATCAAAACCAAATATGTGCCCATATTTGGTTTTGATTTTTTTGCAGGTATATTCAAATCGATAGATTCCGGTGATGCGACGTCATCAAGTTCGTTCTGTAATTCGGAATCGGTCGTATTGTCATCAAAAGTTTGTGACTGTAAATTATTGTAATTTTGACTCTC
The DNA here is from genome assembly GCF_022605725.1 of Anthonomus grandis grandis. Lineage (NCBI taxonomy): Eukaryota > Metazoa > Arthropoda > Insecta > Coleoptera > Curculionidae > Anthonomus > Anthonomus grandis. The sequence continues at coordinate 17,223,789 of NC_065551.1, forward strand.
ATCAAAGTTAATTAGTTTAAAAATAAAATTTATCCATACACAATAAAGTATCATACCTTCGTTCAGTCTTCACCAAATCTAAAGATTTCAAATGTTCCAACAGTGTCTACTTGGTACCTGTTCCTAACTTTTGCTTTCTTTTATTTTTAAAATAATTATCGCGAATATTTTTCCAGCGAATTTTGCATTCTTCGGCTAAAAAAAAATATTTAAAATCTCAAATATCTCTATATAAGTAGGAACTAGAAACCTAGAGTTTATGAGATATTTTTTATTTTTTAGATTCTTGGCTACTGGAGAGACATTTAGATCCATGTCATTTGCCTTTTGCATTTCATTCAGCTTTTTCTTAACAGCTACATCTGTTATTATTAGAGAAACACTGGAAGTTTTATGTTGAACATGGGTACCGATTTTCTTGCGACCATGTAGTAGTGAATACTTAAAGGAAAAAGCGTTGGAATTTTGGAAAAAATTGCATTTCTCCAACTGTGTTGCAGGAATCGATGGAAAACACATTCGAATTTTTTGCCCCAACAATAGTGGCTTCCTATTTTACAATTACAAAGATTATTTTTCAATAGTTCTGTTAGCAATGGTCGATGCAAACTGCAAATTTCTGTTGTTCTGTTGATGTTGGTGCTTACGGTAAAGAGGGAGACAGTTCCATTTCCTCTAATTCACTGATGGGCAATCAGGTGTATTTAGGAAATTTATTTCCAAATGATGAATTTATACCTAATACAAACAGGAAGCTACCTTATGTAGTAATCCGAGATGAAGGGTTTAGGTTACATCGATATTTAATGAAATCATACAGCAAGTTATCGGCTAGAGGCGATAAAAGAAAAACTATTTACAACTACCGACTGTGTAGGGCCAGACGTGTCACTGAAAATGCATTTGGTCTGTTGTGCCAAGTCGTTCGCATCTATTATACACCAATAGCTGTTAAAGCAGAAGTTTGCGATAAGTTGGTTATGGTGACTTGTTGTCTTCATAATCTATTAAGAGATGGATTTTTGGAAAAAAACAATAACTCTTATTACGGATATGATTCAAATATTCCATTGCCAAAGAACATTACTCCATTAACAGGAGGTGGAGGATTTGCTGATGCAACTGGTTTGGAAATCAGAGAAATGTTCGCAAATTTCTTTAGCGAAGAAGGAGCAACAGAGTGGCAAAACGACAGAGTCTTTAGAATTTCTAGTTAATAGGTGTGTCCATATTTTTGTATTTTAATCTTACACACAATTTGATAATTATTATTGAGCCAATGTTTTGAAAAATATACATACATATAATAAAAGTTGTTTATAGATAAAAACAGTTTTGTGTTTTACTGTCAATACTAACTAACTAGTGTCCTAACGTAACTAGTGTCCAATATAATGTTCGCTACATATGGGAAATTCCAGCATTTGATCAAGCATAATACATTTTCCCATATCCTACAAGTAAAAAAAAATTCCCATATGTAGCGAACATTATGGTGGACACTGTATAAAATACCAATTAAAACATTGGGAAAAAATTAATCGACCTACTTGACCTAATGCAACCCTACTATTCACAAAACTAGATTCATCTATATGGAGCGGAAAACAATGAATTTATTCTTAAATACTTACGATTCTTGAATAAAATTGCAGCAATTTCTTTCCATACATTTTCCCGAATTTGGTAATCTTTAAAGTCTTTATTTTCATGGTCATAAATACAAGGATATTCACGTACTTGATAAATCAATATTTCATCTTCAGCATCTGTGACTTTTTTCTACATTTTGTGTTAATATCTTCAGCTAAACTCTGCTTATATCAAACTGATGTATAGACGGCTAGGGTCTACGTTCGCGTCTCGACATGATTTTGATCAGTCGAGACGCAGCCGTTGACGGCCGGACGTTGCGACTTCGAGTCACGACGCTTCAAGGAAAACGATTCCATACAAAATACATTGTACGTGTTATTAACTGCCAGACGTGGCGGCGGACCGCGAAAGCTGGACGTCGCTAGGAAATCACACCTTTAGATATTCATTATCTATTATAGAAAAAAGTTTAATCCAAATCCTTTGGGAATTTTGGGAGTGAGTTTTCATCTCTTTAACATTTCACTTTCACAACGAAACCTTGTAGTTTGTAGAGGTTTGAAACTACCGTAATTCGATTTAGGTATTCATTGTTAATATCTGGACTAAAAATTAGTTAAAAAAGTGTCTTGAGAATTTTAGGAGATACAGGCATTATTTTGATTACATAACAAGAAGCATGGACTATAAATTGATTTTAGTCGCTGGATTCGATCGGACGCTGACTTCACACACATTATAATAGTACGGTTAATAGAATAGTACACACCTTATAATAGTAGGAACCCACGAACTTATAAATATACCTATATTAGAAGTTCATGCCCGAACCCGAATATGCATTAATTATTTCATGATAAAATTACTGTACAGTGCCTTTTGTAACTTAGCTCAAAATTCTAAACCGGTACGCAATAATAATTTTTCAAAAATTTCTCTTTACAGTAACTTTTATTATTTATATATTTATTTATTAGATTTCGATAGGTATAGTTTTATATTGCTATTTGTTAGGATATTGTAAATTTCATTTGAGTTAAAATAATTGGTTACATATAAAAATAAATAAGAAACTAACACCTTTTATTTTATAAATTATCTATATATTTAATATAAGATGACGAGTATCTTTTAAATTTTGATGTTGTTTTAGGCTTCCAGTATATGTCGAGTAACAAGCGGTGTATAACGGCTCAATTTACTGCTTTGCCCTACTGCCATTAAATAGGAATTACACTAAATTAATTAATTAGACAATATCAGTATTGGAAAGAAGGTGTCGCAGGTTTAGGACTTCAAATAAAACTGATTTTATTTCAGCAGCAATGCCGACGTTTTGGCCTTTATTTAGACCATCTTCGGGGCTGGAAATGACACTTTATAATTTACAAATAAATAAATGATTAAATAAATGAATTAAAACATTAAATAAAAAACACTATATTACAGGCAGTCTTATATTCTCATGCGTACATCATATTTTTATATATTATAAGTTACGAAAAAAAGAAGGAGAAAGCATGTATTTCAATCCCGAATATGTACAGTGAAGGATATGGTTAAGATATACCTACCTATTTCTGTTTAAAAAATCAGCCTATGTGCAGTCATTATAGACAAATAAACAAACATTATGAAGCGTTGCGCTTTACATCAACGTTACCGTGAAATGGGGTGAATAGAAACTAGTGAATAGAAGCTGGGTGAATAGCAACAAAAACGGGAAACTTCTTTCAAAAAAACTCAACATCGGAATTAAACCTCCCAACGCTTCAAATTTGTTCTCAAACGGTCAACAGATGTCGCCATAACTACTTTAACAGGCCAAAGATGTTTTATGTTGGCAGCCCTGATTGCAGTACCAACCACCCGTTGGAGTGAACACATGCTTCTTTTATCACTAGCAAAACTTTATTCATAGTGGTTAGCTAAAAACAGGTAAGACATTGAGTTTTTGGTTAAAGTAGCTGTAAGATGTCTGGCTTACATTGCCTATTTCAGAAATTGCTTGTCTTGCTTATTTTTTTGCTATGGTGTAATATAATACATAACGTCACTTTTAAGTAATTTTGGGGTGAATAGAAAGAAACACGCTGTTTCTATCCACCCCATAATTGTTTTTTCTTTTGCAGGAAAATGCCTCGCGTTTATAAACCAGACCCTCGAGGTAAAATATATAAGAAAATTGATGAAAAAACTCTAAAAATAGCCCTTGCTTCAATTGACAACGGGATGAGATATAGAGGGGCTCACGAAACATACAACATTCATTATTCTATGCTTTATCGGCACCACAAAAACCGAAATCTAAAGCGCCATGGAGGACAAACAGCCCTAACCAAACAAGAAGAAGATATTTTAGTCCAACTAATAGTTTGTTCCGATTGGGTGTATCCACTTGACCATTTGGACATCAGGATGATGATAAAAAATTACCTAGACAGTAGAGGTAAAACGATACCGAGATTTAAAGGTAATATCCCTGGCAGAGACTTTGTCTATTCTTTTTTAAAACGTCACAAAAATTAATTAAGATCTAGAATCTGCCAAAACATCAAGCGCTCAAGAGCTGCTGTTTCTCCCAATACTATCAATGCTTATTTTGACAATTTAGCCACGGAGTTGAAAATTGTACTGCCATCAAAAATAATAAATTACGACGAAACAAATTTAACTGACGATCTGGGTAGAAAGAAAGTAATCTCGAAAAGGGGCTGTCGCTATCCAGAACGTATTTGCAATACGTCGAAGTCAGCCGTTTCTATTATGTACGCTGCTTCAGCTGATGGAAAATTGTTCCCACCATACGTGGTTTACAAAGCTAAAAATTTGTATACATCTTGGACAGTTGGAGGACCAAAGGACGTCAGATTCCATCAGGTTGGTTTGATGCGATTTCCTTCTCAGATTGGGTAGAGAGAACTGTCATACCTACAGTAAAAGATCTACCGGGAAAGAAGTACTTCATTGGCGACAATCTGAGTTTACATTTTTCTGCAAGTACGGTCTCTTTGCGAAGAAAATAATATTTCATTTATGTTCCTTCCGGCTAACTCTACTCATCTGACCGAGCCTCTGGACGTGGCATTTTTCCGGCCTCTTAAAACAGCTTGGCGACAGATCCTTGAAAAATGGGGGCTGGTTCAAAGCATTGCACGGTTCCAAAAGACAGATTCCCTTTCTTGCTAAATGACTTGTCAAAGGCTATTGAGCCTAATGCTGGAAAAAACATGCAATCTAGGTTTAAAAAGTGTGGAATTTTTCCACTAGATAGGGATCAAGTCTTAGGACGCCTTCCGCAGCAAAATCTTGACGAAACAAATGATGAGAATCAGAACATTAAAGAAGGACTTAATAACTCTTTGGTAAACCTTCCAAGAACAATGAGATATGGCGATGGTCAAAATGTGAAGAGTCGACGTCGTAAAATTCAAGTTCCTGCTGGCAAAAGCGTTACAAGTGCAGATTTTGAAGGCATTGTTTTGTTGGATAAAGACGATCAAGAGGATAATGATTTGGAAAGACGTATGGAAAGCTTAGATAGAGATTCAGACCCGGAAATGAATTTGCTCCTTAGTAATTTCATGCCAATAATGGCAAAAGCTCAAGATCATTCTTCAAGTGAAGACTCTGAAATGGAAAAAGATCAAGATCATTCTTCAGATGCAGACTCAGAAATGGACACTTTACTACCAAGTTTCACCGATAAGTCCGAGAATAAGTTGGATACAAATAATTCATCAGCATCAGTCTGCTTTGAGGGTAAATTGTTCCGATGTCTTTCTCCTATTTCGCTTGATTTAATAAATAAAGGAACTTGGCTTCTGGTGTGTTTTCCAACAAAATATCGAAATAGACAAAGAAATAAATATTTTATCGGACAAGTCATTAATATTGCAGAAAATGACATTGAAGCCACTTTCTTAAAAAGTCGTCCCACCAAACACTCGTCAGGATATATTTATAGATTTCCAGAAGTTCCGGATGTTTCTACCTTTTATTTTAGCCAGGTTGTTGGAGAGGTTTTCCCAGTTCATGACGAGATAGAAGCATCTACGTCAAGAAGAGATATTTTAAAATTTAATTTGCATCAAAGTTGTTTAATTTAAATAATATGTTTAAACTTGTTACATTTCTATAGAAATAAATATTTTTTTGTTGTAAAATTGGTGTTTTTGTCAGTTTTTTTTTGTGTATTTATATTTTTTTATCAATTTAAAATTTTTTTCAGGTGACCAATTTAAATGGGTGTTTCTATTCACCCCACATTAAGGGTGAATAGAAAAATAGCGTTTTTATTTTTTTTTGTGGAAAAACCTCTATTTAAAAAAAATCTATTATGCGCTTTTTGATCTACAAGTCGAGACCTGTAGATTCCTTATTTTTTGTCGTCAAAAAGGTGACTACCATGTTAGCAATAGAGTAGGAAAGGTCCGAAACTGTTTCTATTCACCCCATTTTACGGTATCAAATTTTAAGAAAACACAATTTAAGGGACAAAACAAAACAGCTTGTAACTACACTCAACGGCGACTGCTGTTAAAATCCATCGAGCTATGCACCAGTAATACCAATAAATGCCCTAATGTCATCAGCAAAATTGTTTAAGATAGTAGATTTTTTTTATTGTGCATAATAAGAATTATTTCTAGTAGATTCTTTTTATTGTGCATAATAAGAATTATTTCCTTACATTGGTGGTTTAATATCATGTTTATAGATATACAGTAACTGATTATGTTGGGTACGAAGGTTTTGGGTGTCACAGCAAATTGTGTTCTACAATTTACTGTGTCGTTAATATCAATGATATCTTCGGGCAAGCACCACTTCAAGAGTGACATTGGACTTTCCTCTTGTGCTTGTGTTTACCATAAAAAAAAAAAAAAAAAAAAAAAAAAAAAAAAAAAAAAAAAAAAAATGAATATGATTTCAGAGATTAAAAAAAAATCATTAAAAAAATTTATTTCGCTTAAAAAAATTTACTTCCCTATCCAAGATTATAACTTTCGAAAAATCGAAATTGTGACCCAATGAAAAATGATTCTGCTAAACCATATGCTTCTTTTTGTCTTTATTGATAATATTGCAATCGTACTTGTGCTGACTAATTTTGTTTTGATAATTGTTTTGCTTTATTAAATTCTTAATTATTTTATTGTCTTCGCGATGTTCCGGACTACTAATATGACATGATCTGTAAAGTAGACCATGGACTATTGCACATTTGCGGACTGTGGCATGAGAAAACAGATAGTTTGTCACCCTCCCAGAAGCAGTGTTGTTTGTTATAACACTTAGTAGAAATTATACCAGTGCTGTTTTGAAAGAGCATAATACCTAGAAATAATGTTTTGTTATTCTGTTCCCCATAGTAAATTGAAGACGTGGGAGTAATTATTAAAAAAAGTTAAAAGTTGGTGAACATTTTTTTGGGGACAGTCTAAAATCATGTCATCCACTTATAACTTTAGGCATTCCAATCTAAATAGCAGAGGTTTTAACACTTTGGTTATAAGTTCATCCATCACAATGTTGGCCAGTACTGGACTAGCTGAATTTCCCATCGCTGAGCCATCAAGTTGAAGGTAAAACTTACCATTAAATTGGAAATAACTAGTTTTAAAGAAAGTTTCAATTATTTTATAGAATAATTCACGTGGTAGTATAGACAGAGATATAACACCATTTAGATTTAATAAATATCAGTTACTAATTTTTTTAGTATATTAATAAACAAAGATACTACGTCCAAAGAAACAAAGAAAATATTGGTATTATTTATCGACATATAAACGAGAAATATCACTTGTTATTGTAATAGCGTTGTTGTTAAAATAATCTCGAGTTTACAGAACAAAGTTTTTACCATTAAAGTATCACAACGAAACTAGATTTTAGACATATTTTAAAACATGCAAACTTTATACTTCTCAACTTGTTTTGCAGGATATAAGTAGATACGTAATTAAAATTTCCCATAAAATGGATAAAATCTTTTTTTATTCAATTAAAAAGCAAACCAATTCACGAAATATTTAAATATTAAACTTCTAAATAATGACACTACAAAATAAAAAATCAAACCTTACAACTAACTAATCTATAGTTAAAATTATTCGTTTATTCATCATTAGCCTCAACTTTCACTTGAACAAAGTTTGAAGCACAAATCTCGTCTGAAGATTTGGTTATTCCTGTCCCACTCTGGCCAGATTCCTCATCTTCAGTGTTATTAAATTGCCTTTCCTTATCAAAAGAATTTTCGTCGCCCGAGTCGCTTTCATTCTCAGTATCAAAGTCTGTGTCATCCAATATATCTTTCTTTATCTTCTTTTTGAAGGATCCTTTTTTAATATGTTTATTTAAAACGTGTTTCTCTTGTGTTTTTTTATGTTTGAACTTCTTATGACAGTGTGGACAGTCATATGGCTTCACTAAAATAAAACTAAACTTCATAAACAAAATAACGATAAAATCAAACGAGAGAACTGACATACAACAAAAGGTTAAACATGTAAATATTTAAGATTACCATAAATTTCTCCAGGGTGAAGTACCATTATGCAAAGCAAAATAATAGACGAAGGGTCCTGATGCTGCTGACATGTTTTTACATTGATGTATTGTCATGTTATGTGTGTGTCGTTTTTTTGACCTTTTTATGGACATTTTGTAATAATATCATTTTTCCCTTGACAATGGTTTAACAACCGAAACGCGTCAGGATTCTTGAAATAAAGATTGTGAAGTAAACAGGACCCTTCGTCTATTATTTTGCTTTGCATGTAAATATTTTCCAGATTTACCTTTTTGGTGTTTATACATGTGAGCCCTCAAATACTGTTTGGATTTAAATTTGTTCCCGCAATCGTAACATTCGAACTTCAATTCGGTCTCATGAGCTACTTTGTGCACGTATAGCCGCCTAAAAAAAGTTACATAAAATACTCAAACTTAATTTGTTCATGTCAGTAAAATAAGAATAATTTTAAATTAAGCTCTTTCAAAACTCTGTTGCTTTCACCTTAATTAAAGGTAGCCTAGACCGTTTTAACATCTTTTCAAACTATGTTAAGGAATCACAGGTCAGTACACTCTGAATGTCCCAAAGTTGTCCTTTACGTATAACAGATTCTTAAGTATGTATTGAGAAGATAAGGTTAATATTTTAAGACTCTTAAAAGCATGTTTACAATTTTCCCTGAAACCAAAACTAGTCATGTGCATTATATTCTCTGTAGCCCAAAAAGTCTCGCCACAAGATGAGAATAGACCCAAACCAGGATACTCTAACCAAAGTCTGTATATTAGTTGAAATATATAGACTTTGCTAAATCATCTGGTCTCAATGTGTGATAAGGATGACTCAAAGGTGTGACAAGTATGGAGCCAACGAGGACACACCTGACGAAATCTCCCAACACAAGTAGAAAGTTGACGAATGTTCCGGAACAATGGTGAGCCATCGCCACAGGAGGTTAAGTTAAGTCTAAGTTACCACTTTTAAATAGAAATAAATAGAGTGTAAATGGGTCATTATCAACAAGGGGAAAACTTAAGTCTTTCATAATATTTATCAATTTAAAATTGTGGGTAGGATTTTTCTGCCCCAATTACTTGTAAGGAACGCTCTCCTATGTAAGGAAAGACCTTACTTACTTAAGACCTACAAATTTAAGGTTTTAAGAAGAACTGCTCCACCATGGGGGCCGATTACCGCTTCACTCAACCGCCTTCAATTTCTGCAGCGGTTTTTTGTTGTAAAGTTAAATTAATTCAAGAGAAAACAACAAAGTTCAATTTTGATTTGCTGCGAGCCACCTTACAACTGGCCGGAGACGATACTGAGAGACGGCTCAAACTTCAAAGGCGACTGATTCGGAGATGACGAGCGACTGACAGCATACGTTAAAAGACAAATATGCCCAGCCAATGAGAATTGAAGATGGGACCAAATACCGATTGATCCCTTCGTTTACGTCCGTAAAATTTCGCGTGCCTATTGGCATTGGCAATATTAGCATATTAATTTTGTTTTGTTTTCCCTAACCTAGATTGCAAATTTTATTTTATTTGCTTTGCTTCCTGAATTATTTAATTATCGCCGATAATTATTATTTATATCGATTTTGCCACTATTTGAGTACTCACAGCAGTCATAGTGCTTAGTGTTGACTCCGTTGTCTATAATATTCGGTACTACGCTAATTTTGAGTTCAAAAACAAACATTTTAGTGTTTGATTTTCAATTTCTAGTAAACTGTTTAGTGATTTCTTTCCTCTATAATTTCTTTTTAAGCTGCTGCAGTGTCTGTTTACGATAATTATGGCAACACTTATTATGTATTTTTTAGCCAACAAAATGCAATCTGCGAAGTCTGCGAGAAGGAGTTTCAGAAAGGAAGTTTCACCCAGAATTTTTTGGCCAGGCATACATGGAACACATTATATGTCCAATGTGTACCAACGATACCTAGACATTTTCTTATTTTAATAGTTTAAACAAACATTTTTGTTTAATATCCACAAAATAAAGATAAAACAATCATTTTTAAATTATAGGAATTTTGAAGAATATACCTCTTATAGAGAACAAAGTAACAGGGAAGTCGATTATGCTTGTCAGATCCAAAATAAATTTGAGAATGGAGGTTAACATATATTTTACAATTGTAACAGGAGAAACATCAGAGGTTATATAAACTCTTAGTTATCAGACATAATTGTATATTTTGTTGTTTACTTTTAGGATTTAATAGCTTATATAAAATGAGAAACATTAAGTCTGGGGGAAGCATATGCATCAAGGGACATGCCCCTCAAGAATTTTAGTTAAGGTTTTGAAGAATGGTAATATTGCATTAATTTTTATATTCCTATAATAGACTAATTCATAATTTCAATCCTTTATAAAATGATTGTAACCAAGCTGGATGGATTTAGTTTTTTCTCTACCATTTTAGTTTTAAGTTATTGATATAATATAATATAATAAATTTTAATATAGTATAGAGTCCATAGCATAGTTTATTTTAAAAATTATTATTATAAAATATGTTATTATAAAATTTAAAGTATATTTGCTAAAGGTTAAAACATTTCAGTAAACTAGTCGACATTAAGATATTTGATAAATATGATGGGAATTTTTTAACTTCAAAGTAATTTCAAAACTTTCAATTGTGATTTATATAATTTTCAAATTGTCTTTGAAAACTACTCAGCAAGTAAGGTGCCTCAAAATATTTATGAAATATTTACTTCTTATGGCATCCATGGGATTTATCAAAACAATGCCTAAACAGTTATTTAAAAATTAAAATAAATACACATATTTTTTAGGTTTATAGGTTTTATATATTTTGATTTTAATTGTCGTCAAATAAAAGTTTAGATGTTATTTATATGGTGATTTTTTCTTGAAAATTCATATACTTTTAGTTGTTTATTGCCTGGCAATCTTTATCATCTTCCTACTCGATATTCTCTGATCCATATATTTCAATCTCCTAAGTAATGTATAATTGGCTATTTAAATGCTTTTCAAACGTTCATTGACAATTATTATATTATGAAAATTTTAAATTATCGATACCTATAGGAATATGGCATGTAAGAAGTAATTTTACACTAAATTTTAATATAATACCATAAAAAACATCTATAAAACAAGCTAAAATAAAAATACCAAAAAAACGTTAAGTGTTATCATTAATAATAATGCCATAATTTATGGATGGTTTAATGTTACCGTTACACGGTATATATACTGTTCTCACTCATGCACTTGTACTTATTTATTAAAGAAACCTAGACTTAGTGTCCTGAGGATAACTGGTTTCTGTTTTTTTTTTAAATTTCTGACCCCATGCAACAACTGTCTATTTTTATTTTCTTAAAAATCTTGATCACGCTGTAAATATAAATAAAAAAATCAATAATTAACTAATCTATAACAGCTACAAATATTTCTTTATTGAGCGTCTTTTATATGCACATCGCATTTCTTTTTCGACTAAAATCTAAATGCCTAACAAAACAAAGTCCTATAGTAGCAAATATATAGGTCAGAGATGCCAAATCTCGCTGTTTATAACTACAGGCATCCAAAAATTCGTATTTTGAATTTTGGCGGCACGCAAGCTACGCCTCTGTAGAGCCGGAATGCTCTTATTGGCTGGGTATATTTGTCTTTTAACGTATGCTGCGACTGACACAAAGGCGCCGCGCGGGTGGCGGTTATTTATAGAACATCAAAAGGCCGTTAGCGGCATGGTACAAAAGCGACGTTGCGCAGATTAACTTATTTTAAATTGTGTTGAATTTATAGTTTTTATTCGTTGTAGAATTACAACAAAAATTAAACTATTTTTTATTAAGCTTGTTTTACAAAAGAGAAAATCTTATATACGAGTATAAAAATACAGAATATTTATATTATTTCTCCTTTTTTTTTAAATTGAACCTTCAAAAAGAAACTTTCACTATCGCCAGGTCAAATATACATGTAATTTCACTTTTAAAACGTAAGATATGAATACTATAAACTTTAATTACATGGATTATAAGCTCTACCGTACATTTTTAATCTACTATAAAAAATTATATATCTCGCAATTAATGTCATTTCCGTCATCAAAAAATTATAAATAAATTCACCAGGTGGTTCTGCAATACGGTTCGGTCTTGCCTAGTGTCTCAGGGTAACGTTTAGTATGCTTTTAATAGGAAGAGAAGGCAGACCTGTATGCTGTACAATTAATAGAAAATATTGCTTTTGTTAATGTTTATGTGATTGGTCAAGCTTCATTTGTCACAACCGTTATCACCCTTTTTTGATAAATAAAAAACATAAAATTATTGTTTTTTATTTATCAAAGATATATGTTTTTTATTAAGATTTATCATATATGTTTTTTATTAATGTTTTAGTGATAAAGATGTTGCGTCGTTGGAAATATTGATCCACATTTTGGTTGCAATAAAACTGGACGACTTTTGAAAATTTTTTGAACGATGTTGAGGTCTCAAATAGTCCTCAACATGGTGAGTTTGATAAGGATGTTCCCTGGAGATAAATAGTTGATACAAATTAGGTGGCATTTGGGTTTTAAAAATTCTATATATAAAATTAAAAAATGAAATTTACGTCGTTTGGCCACGTAATTTGCCAAACCTAGTAAAATATATTTGATGTTAAATAATATAGCCACCATCTCTGTATAGAATTAAATTAAACCCGAACGGACTTGTCGATATTTTATTTAAATTTTCTTTAAAATGCGGTTTTCCAAATCAATCCAAATAAAATACACCGAACGCGTCACTAGTGTTTTGCTGTTTTTGATTAAAATTTTAAACGGATACAAAAGTTGTTAATTCAGGAGATGAACATTGAAATAGCAATAACAAACTGCCGATCTCAGTTTTTTTTTAATGTTGTTTCCGTCGTTTCTGATTTTAAACTGCTTATTATAATATATAACACTAAATATCTAAATATAAAAGCAAATACATTTATTATTTAATTGCGGCTAAAAATTACCTAATTTCGACACCTCCGTTAATACCACTATCGTTATCAAGAGTTGATGAGGTGGTTAATACTTAATGATCATGGAAATGACAAGTTATGCTACGTTTAACATATTTCAGTTTTTTATATTGTTATTAAGTAATCTTTAATTATAGATTTATATATTTTTAACTTATCTAAAACACTATGGCAAAAATAAAGAGATCTTCAGTTAATATAGCGGCGAAAAAAACAAGTTCGAACAGTGATGAAGCAATGCAGGAAAAAATTAAAAACGATCCTGAAAAATATTATAAAGAAAAAGTTAAAATGGTGATAGAAATTGAAAAATTAACTGGAAAAGTTAAATGGGAAGAAAGAGCGACTCGTAAGAACTGGAAGAATCGTTCTAGATTCAAAAAAAAAACGGATAACAGTTATTCGATAGTAATGAGCCAGCTGAGAGAGCTTCTGAAACTAAATAAAATGTTGAAAATATTGCTCGAATTCATCAAAACACTCCACATAGGAAAACAATAAGTGGTCAAAACATAGTAAGAAGAAATCGACAAAAGGTAAACAAAGAAATTGAGCTTTTTCAACAAAAGGTTAAAGATCCAGAAACTAAAGTAAGAAAAATCAAGAGTTGAAAGACCTAAAAAAATAAAACACTAGCACCCAAATACAGAGATCGATAAGCTTTTAGAAACTACCAAAAATTTTGCGAAAGTAAAAAGGAAGTTCTTTTTTAAAATTAAATTGTTATGAGACTAATTTAAATGAAAACTTGATAAACACTCGTAATGAAAAAAAGGATTTTGCTAATCTGATAAAAGGGAGATGTGTAAAAAAATATGGGTTTAGTAAAACCTTATCTTCGATAACGTTTCAATCTATTTCTCAAAAACCGTGTGCAGTCAGTAATCGAAGATCCATAGTACGAAAAGCTATTAAGCAATTCCTAAAGAACGATACATTTAGTCGAATGCTACCTGATAAAAAAATGGTAAATTTACTCATGAAAATATGGCGCTAATTGTGAGAAAGCTACGAATGCTAAATACAATAAACTACACTTTTCCCCGATCAAGTTTGCGAATCACTATGCTGCAATGACTGAATGACTGCAAACAGTTTGGCGTTGCAACGAATATGTATGATCCAAATCAGCAATTATATATCACACAAAACCTGGATTATTAAAAAAGCCATCATAAAAAATCAAGAGGAAGAGAATAATAAAAACTTTTAAAAAAATCCCAAATATATGATTAATCTAAGAAATATATTTGAGCAGGGCAAAACATTCGAGAATTAAAAAAAAAACCGTGTAAATTCTGCACTAATTACATGTCACAATGTAAATACACTCAAGAATTCATCAGGTCATTTTGATGTTTTTTTTTAATTATCAAGGTCAATAGTCTGTAGTCCATCAAGGTTCTGTTACAATATCGGATAATATAAGCCATTTATGCTCACTTAGAGCCAATATTTACCGAGGTACAAAAATTAGTTCCCATTATAAAATATTTACATTGTCAAAGTGACAGAGTCCTTCTATACAATACAGAAATAACACTATGGTCTATATTTTAACAAACTATATTTACAAAAGGTTAAACCTTAAAGGGGCACCAAAGGATAGAGGAGCTGCTGTAAAACAACTTGCAGATTCACTGGCTGCTAGAGCTACTGACGTTCCCAATTTTGAAACATAAGTCAAAAAAATTAGGGTAAAAATTTATCCAGTTAGTAGTAATGAATTACCACAGGATGATGAATGCTTACCAGAAAATATTAAAAGTTTTAAAGGCAGTATGTAGGTTCACGAACTGATATGGCTATAGTCCTTGGGAAATATTGACTACCGTATTGCAGTTACCAAAATACTCTTTTCACAGGTTTATATATTTAATTTACCAATATTTTTCACTTTTTTACACCTCATTCTCCTTAAATAATATATAAGAAATGATCGCGTCTGAGAAAAAAAACGTTTTTTTCATATGAGTCGGATGAAGAAGTCACTACTGGTCAAAAATTGGATGTTGTAGAATGATAATTTATTACTGTAAAGTTTGATGGCAAGAGGCGAATTACACATTATGTAGGTCAAGTTTTATCATGTTCTGTCTGATTTTTCTGGATAAAAGAACAAAAAGACAAAAATTTGTACTTCCGAATCAGAAGGACGTCGGTTTGATTGACAAAAATGACTCAGTCAATAATGCTAGCCGCACCACTTATACTGCAAGAGCAGATATGTTTAAGGAGACTGAAATAGAGCAATTCAATTAATTAATTCGATAAGTTTGTACCTCATATTTTTTATTACATTTATATTTAGTGTTGTTCGATTAATAATCGTTAATTTAATAGGTTTCCTTGACTCCATTATTAGATTGGTCACCTCTGTTATAATCCCGTTTTGGAAGTGCAAAAAAAAGTAAATAAGCTTAACCATCTAGTAGAGTAGAAAGATATATAGCTCTTTTTTTTTTCTTGGAAACGATCCTTTTATTGATAATGGCCCAAATAGATTTTTATTAAGTCATTGTGTTATTGTCTAATAAATCAGTTGAATATTTTTGTTTATAAAGTATTTTAAGTGAACTGCAAAAGCAATACCATACCATAAGTTAGTAATGAGTGGAAGATGGCATGAGGTAATTATGTGGAGGATTTCATTATTACATTTTCTGAGACTTATTTGGAAAGATTTAATACGACAAAGCCCTATTCAATCTTGCTACGATCTGATTTATGTAAGTCTCCTATTTGAGAGGTTAAATTTTCTCTATCAGCACAGTCTAAGAGAAAATGTTATTCATAACAAGTTTGTTTGCATTAAACCAGCTCTTCACTCTCAACCTTATGTCAGAGTTGCCAGATTAGGGGATTCTCCTCAAAAACCGTTTTTTTTTTATTTGGGTATTTATTTTTCTGGGAATTTCTTCTGGAGAAAATAATTTTCCTTTGGGGTATTTAAGGGGATTTCAGATTTTATCACTTACAATTCAAACTCCAAACTTTCCGAATATATTATATTTTTGAAATTATTCTACATACATTTTAATTTCTATTAAATGGAAACATCGTGGCGGTATCTCATGTTAATTTAATAAGGGCCCTTTTCATGGCAGCCGCTGTGTCGCTGGTTCTAGTGGTTTTTTTTTGGTGATATCTGACGCGTGGTGATGCGAGGTATCCCATTTAAATATGATATATTTCGGAACTTCCACAATTAAACTGCACAGACAATTTTCATTCCTACATATATTTGATTCTAATTTTTTTCACGGCACACGATGTCAGAAACCGACAATCACGCCAAAAAGCTAAACCAGTTCAGCTTTTTAGGGTCCCTAGGCCTGTCGCCAGCGATAAAAGCGCTGCCATGAAAATGTACCTTTAAACAAATTAACTGTGAAAACTGTTAGCTTCTTAGTGGGGCCATCTCATGGACCACCATGACCACCGCACATACGGTTTTAAAGGAAGTGTTGGTTAAACCTGAAGTACCTAACAATATGGATGTCAAATTAAAATAGTAAGGCAGGACCATGCATAGAAGCCGTTTTGCTATATTTTGAACCGTTTTCAAGATATAAAATATCGTGAGTGGGCCGTGATGTAATGTTGTTACCATAGGTACACAAACTAAATAAATTTGCATGCCATGGTCATATTTTTTAGTTTGACAGCTAAATATTTTTCACAAAATGCAAAACGGTGAAAATAATATCTGCGATATATAAAAAAGAAGTGAAATAGAGCAGTATATGGTCCGGCTCTTCGACAGACATTTCCGACCTGCACTGCGCCAAATGAGCAGGGAAGCATTATCAGCCTTAATACATGGACGTATTGGACAAAATAGGCAGGAAACAAAACAGGAAGCTATTAATTTCCTGCGTCCTATAAAAGAATCTGGGGAAGATGCTAACAAAAATGGTTCGCTAAGTCCTCCGGCATCAGCACCCAATCTGTCGTATGCTTCCTTGGACGTAGAAGAATAGTAATGAATATATTATGTGATAATTATTGATAATGTGTTGCAATATAATTACATTTAATTAAAAAATGAATTCTATATATTGAAGAACAGGGTGATTCAGGTTTTAAGCGACAAACTGAAGTGGGTGATTTGAGCAAATATGGTTCAAAATAATAGCCAGTGGAGCCACGAAATTTATCTGCTGTATCTACAGACCACCAAGCGACACCCAATATAGGCGGCTCTTTTTGAACCTGGTTGATTGCATTAACCAACTGCAAGTTGACTACCCAAGCGCAGAAATCATCGTCATGGGTGATTTTAACGTTCACAATATCAACTGGCTGCGCTTCTGCAACAAGAACGACGATGAAGGAAGAGAAGCTGAGCTATATGCCACCATATGCGGGCTTACGCAGCTTGTGGAGGAACCTACCAGAATCCCCGATCGAGACGGCGAGTTCGCGAGTCTCCTAGATCTGGTCTTGGCTTCAGACCCTGACTCGTACACTGTATCAGTACAGGCCCCCCTAGGAACATCGGACCACAAATTGATAACAGTCTCATGCCAGTTAGATGTTAAAACGCAGGATCCTCCGATGCCGCGGAAGGTATGGCACTATAAATCAGCAGAGTGGAACCATCTTCGGGAATTTTATCGCTCATTCCCTTGGAAAGAAGTCTGCTTTAGAACCAATAACATCTCAGAATGTACAAACCAAATTACAGAGACGATCTTGGCAGGAATGGAAGCTTATATCCCTTTTTCTACTAAATGCAGATCAAACAACAAGCAATGGTTCAACCTGAATTGCAAAAAGGCAGTAAACACTAAAAACGCAGCATATCGCAAATGGCGTCAACATCCTTCCACCGAAAATTGGAGGAACTTTTTAACCTCCAGAAATAGCTGCAAGCGAATTATTGATGAATGCAAAGAGAGTCACAACAACAGGATCAAAAACAAATTACTAAACTAAACTGCCCAAATGGAACAAGATCTTTCTGATCGGTATCGAAAGCCGTTAGTCAAGGAATTGCTAAGTCGGCCTTGCCACCCCTAACAGCAGATGATGGTTCTATCGCGGTAACAGCAAGGGAAAAATCTAACTTACTGGGTAATTTCTTCGCGTCCAATTCTACTCTGCACTCGCAAGGCAAAACACCGCCATATTTGCCAAGGGTGAATTCATCGATGGGAGAAATTTCGTTTCCCCAACGAATTATAAATAAAATTCTTAAAAGCGTAGACACCAACAAAGCTTCTGGACCCGATGGAATTCCAGCCCTAGTACTAAAACGTTGTGCAGACGAATTGACTCCTCCCTTATGTAGACTGTTCACGGTATCGTATAAACAGGACTCATTTCCAACAAGCTGGAAAACTGCTCAAGTGCAAGCTGTACCCAAAAAGGGTAAGAAGACGATGCCGTCCAATTACCGCCCGATTGCACTAGTTCCAGTAATATCGAAGATTATGGAGAAAGCAGTCAACCAACAACTGTTAAGATATCTGGAATCATCTGGGCTAATCAGCGATCATCAATACGGCTTCTGAAAGCTTAGATCCACCGGCGATCTTCTGGCTTACGTCACATACTTGTGGACGGAGGCCATGGAGAAGCACGGCGAGTCCCGCTCAGTCGCTCTTGACATTTCCAAGGCATTTGACAGAGTGTGGCATGAGGGACTACTAACCAAGCTCTCCTCAATCGGCATACAAAACTCATTATTGAATTGGATCAAAAGTTCAAAAAACAACAATCCAAGTAGCCGTCGATGGACACCTCTCCGACAAATTTAACATTAACGCTAGAGTCCCTCAAGGATGCATTCTATCCCCCACCCTTTTCTTGATATATATCAAAGATTTGCTAGGAACCACTGTAAATCCAATCTACAGCTTTGCGGACGATAGCACACTTATTTTCACTTTCACATTTAAGTCCGCCAAACCAACGACAGCCGCAACTTCTCAGAATCTTAGGCAGCAACAAGTAGCTTCAACCAACAACGATATTAGAGCAATCTTGGAGTGGGGCGGTAACAATCTGGTCAATTTTAACGCTAAAAAAACGCAGGCTGCAGTATTTACGATGAAGACTAACGTTGATGGCCCAGAGCTGGTTATGGCAGGGAAAACATTGCCAATGAAATCATCTTTACATCTTCTAGGAGTCGAAGTCACAAAACAGTGTGTCCTGGCATGACTACGTTGCCGAGATCGCCAGGGCAGCTTCCAAAAAACTCGGAGTGCTTTTCAAAACGAAAAAACTGTATACACCAGAACAGCTGCTGACTCTTTATAAGGCTCAAATACGCCCTTCCCTCGAGTATTGCTCGCATGTCTGGAGCTCTGCACCCAAGCATAATTTAAAGCTGCTAGATTCTATACAGAAGAGAGCTATTCGTCTTATCGACAAACCAGAACTGACAAAGAGTCTGGATAGTCTGGAGCACAGGAGAAAGGTTGCTGATCTCTGTTTATTCTACCGTTATTATCACGGTAAGTGCTCCTCTGAGCTGGCAGGCCTGATTCCACCCAGGGTTGTTCCGGCAAGAAGGACGCGTCTAGCAGTTGCGGCTCATCAACATCGAGTCCACCTGCCTACCCCAAGGACGTCGCTGTATCGGGACTCATTCATCTGGAGAACATCTTCTTTGTGTAACGGGCTGCGATTCAAGATAAATGCCCACAAATATCTTCGCGCAAGCACCACTTCAAGAATGACATAGGACTTTCCTCTTGTGCTTGTGTTTACCATAAAAAAAAATATAAACATGATTCCAATCTCATTTAGTAGCGGAGCTACCCCAAGATTTTTTTTTAAATAAACCGTCAAAGTTTATTTAAAAAAAAAGTTACAGCTGATTAAAATGTTATCAAAGAAAATGAAATGCACTGTGCAGTTTGCGGTACGAGCGATTTTAACAAAACAAAATATATTTCGATATTCACAAGTTACAGATTACATCAGCCAAGTTGGGTGGTCTTGTCTGAACAATAATATCAGTACTGCTGAGAATTATATTATTATTATTCTGTAAATGATTCTCATCGAAATATTGACAAGAATTTTCGTGAAGAAGGTTTAAGGCAAATGTCGACTAGCTTAATTTTGCAATTTTGTCAAAAATGAAGGCAGATAAGATCGATTTTCGATGACTGAGTGAAATTAGAAATTGATAGTCATTAATTTTTAGGATCTGCTAATAAAGATATCAATAAAATACTACAATTTTTAATTGAAAATCCGAACGAGGTGCAAAACGTACTTCACTTCTGCAAAAACATGGAACCACATTGGAACAACCATTGCCACTCCTACACAAAAGAGAATGCCCTTGCTCTATTTGTCTCCTTAGGTCTGTCAAAACAGCAATACATTAACATTAGAAAATCAGCACAAGTTGAACATTGTAACATTTATCCGTCCTACTATCAGATCCAGCAAGCGAAACAAGAATATTTCCCTCCAAAGTGTTCAATAATGGTCACTGATACATTTGCAAAAATAACTCTACGATCTTTACTGGATACTACCGCAAGAAGAATTTTGGATATTTCAGATTGCCGTAATAAAATTGAATGCAATAGCGAGCTTACGCTCTTTGGAAAATGTGGTTTTGATGGTGCATCAGGACAAAGCGTGTATAAACAAACCTTTGATACGATGAATGTCAATGACTCTAGTATTTTTATGTTAGCTAACGTTCCATTAAGGCTAGTTCATTCCAATGACCGTACAAAGGTTATATCGAAAAAAATCCAAAACATTCATCAATATTTTGTTGCAGACCGCTTTGCTTTCAACTTGTAAAAGAATACAAGGAAATTATTTTACGGTGTTCGAAGTCCTTGAATTAAGAAAAAGCCATGCTTACCACAACATTTTTTTCTGGTGGTGTTTCTATCAAACATGAAATTTTTACAACCATGATTGATGGAAAAATTTGTTCGTGTTTAGCGGGCGCGTCAACAATGGTCTGTTACATATGCAGAGCAAAGCCTAGTGAAATGAACAATATGGAGGTAAATTTTTATATGCTTTTGAGGCTTTAAATACCGTATGTATCTACTTTTGTATTGGTAGGTCATCGAGAAAAAAATTCCGGACAAGTACGCTTTGGGGCTTTCTACTCTTCACTCTTGGATCAGAGCTTTAGAATGTGTGCTCCACATATCCTACAATTTAGATTTTAAAAAATGGTCTGCAAGAACTCCCCAAGACAAACAACAAAAGGAAACAAGGAAAAAAGAAATTCAAAAAAGGTATATTCATTTGCTTTTATGATAGTGCTGTTATTACTTTGTACTTTCTTATTATCAGAAGATACAATGCAAAATACCTAATAAAAATAGGCCGCGCGTTAATATGATTTTACAATGAAAACATCAATGGAAGTATAGTTTAATTTAGATTTTTTTTTGAATTCCAACTATTTTGTAAAAACATAAAAAAAATGTTGTCCAATAAAATGAAATATTTTTTTTTAGATTTAAGGAGGAAATGGGTCTATACGTGGATTTTGTAAACCAAGGGCTAGGTACGTCAAACGATGGAAACACAGCAAGAAGACTTTTTTAAAAATTTTGAAAAATCTGCCGATATAACCGGCATAGATCAAACTTTATTAAAAAAGTTTTACATTATTCTACAAGTATTAGCGTCTGGAGAAAATATTATTCCAGAAAGATTTGATAAGTTTGCCAAGGAAACAGCTAAATTCTATATAGAGTTGTATGGATGGTAGTATAATATTATAAATGCCGGCATCTATACACAAACTTCTCATGCATGGAGCCGACATAATAAGAAATTTTATATTCCCTATAGGTAACCTTTCAGAAGAAGCAGCAGATGCGAGGAATAAATATTTTTGCCATTACAGAGAGTTCCACGCAAAAAAAAGTAGTAGGATATTTACAAACGAAGATATTTTACATAATCTAATTCTCTCATCAGATCCATTCATATCTACCATAAGATTAAAATCTGATAACAAAAAACTAACTATCATGATAGAAGAGGCTCTTTCCTTGATTAATATGAAAACTAAATTTATTTAGATAGTTTCTTGTTATTTGTTTGTTGTTATGTTATGAGAATAATAGGTATGGTATACTTTAGGTAAAAATGTAAATTGTCTTTGTCAATTCTCTCTATTCTGATTGAACATCAAAACCAGTGAGTGAGTGCTAGTTATTAAACTCTTGCTCTTGGAAGAAATAATAAAATATTAACTCTTCATATGTCAAAACTATTTACCGTATGTAATAAATGATTGAAAAAAAAAGAAGAAATTTTGCCATTTCTGTTTTTTTTTACTTTGTATAAATAATATCAAAAATCGAAAATCATTCTCTTGTAGCAATGTCTTCTTGTAGCGTGCGGGTCCTTATCTAGCGTTCTCAGAATTTTAATCGTAGGTTCCGGTTCTTTTCCTTTCCGGCCAGCAATCAGTTTTTGGATTTTTCATAAAAGGTCCTCATGAAATTGAGTCTTATAAGAAATATTTGATTTTAAATAAACATACCGAGTTGCAAATTACTGAATAGAAAATAAAACGGTCATTTCAACAATGTTAGAATCGTTTACGGTTATAAGAAAAAACAAAGTTGATGATGGTTGACAGGAACCGAAACGTCGAATTGGAATTCTGACAGTACCGGCTTATAAAGGTAAAAAAACTGCTACACAAAAGCATTTCTCGTTTTTTATAAACTTTTAACATACAGTCAGAAAAAAGAAAAAACTAAAATGTTAAATATGCTTTCTTTTGCGGATGAATCCAGAAGATCTAAGAATATTTTTAGTTTCTTATTTAAGTAAGCTTTAAAATAAACAAATTTGCCAAATTTAAACTACACATTTGCTATACCTTACGATTTTTAAATCGTTACGGTAAACCTAGAATCTTAATCACCCTTTACTTTGTATTACGTCAATGTTTTAATCAAAATAAAACATCTTATACTGTTATCAAACAAAAATAACTAATTCAAAATAATAAGACCAAAAAGTTATTGCGAATGTCGGCGAATGTCCGGGTTTTCCTATACTTCGATCTACTGTGCGTAGGGATGGCGACTATACATCGATGTTTTGAAAACATCGATACATCGAGAGAAAATACATCGATGTTTGCATCGATATTTAGAGTCGACGATGTATCGATATATCGTTCAAAAACTTAACCATCGATGGCATACTAATTTTTGCCGATTCATAACTATTATACATATATGCAGGTTTTAAAATATTTATTAAAGAATTAGCTCCTTTATATAAAACGCCTTGCAGAAATACGATAAAATCAAGAATAATCAAAAAGTATGAGGCAATTTCTACTGTTAATAGTCCTCTGGTAATCAGTAATCTGACTTGAATATAAAAAAATGACTCGATCACAGCTATAGTCACTGACAATGATGCCAAAATGTTGAAGGCAATTGGAAATCTTTTTAGCATGAACAGGCACTTAAGTTGTTTTACTCACACATTGAATTTGATTGTAGAAAATGCATTGCAACGCTCGGGACTTGATGGTTTATTATTAAAGGTGCGAAATATTGTCAAATTTGTTAAAGCAAGTATAAACGCATCGGATAGCCTTAGAAAAGAGCAGTTAAGACAAGGTGTTGTAGAAGGCAAAATTAGAAAAGTTCTTCTAGATGTTTCGACCAGATGGAACTCTAAATTTTACATGTATGAAAGATTTCTAGAGCTATTACCACTCCTTTTTAATAGTTTATTGGAAAGACCCAATTCTCCACCTATGTTGTCAGCAAATGAGGTAGAGCTCCTAAAAGAAGCAGTTCAACTTCTTCAGATAATGGAAAGGTTAACAGTAGAAGCCTCAGGGGAAAAATATTCAACAGTAAGCATGGTTATTCCTTTAATTAACTGCACTATAAAAAACCTATCGTCTATGAATCTAACAATTCTTTTAACATGTCCTTAAAGGGGGAATTAGAAAAAGAAATCGAGAAGCGTTTTGGGAATCGAGAATGCTCAAATTTACTAGCCCTTGGAGCATTTTTAGGTCCAAGATTTAAAAACGTCCATTTTAATAACCAATACAAAAAGTAAGTAAAATGGTTCACGAGTTCGAAAATCAGACTGCATCAATAACTGCAAATAATGAAATCCAAATAACAAAAAATCTGAATGAAACCCACCTTTGAAAACTCAGAGGAGTATAATAAAGTTGATATTTGGAGTTCATAAAACTCTTACGCAAAAAGAACAAGTTAATAGGATAAGAGACTTAAAGGGTGGTAGCATCAGTAGTTCAGATTTAAGTCCAGAAGTTCGTTTATATATATCTGCACCACTTGCCAGTTTAAAAGACAACCCCTTAGAAATATGGGAGGAAATTAAAGCTGCATATCCAAACTTATATAAAGTAGCTAGAAAATATCTAGGAGTTGTATGTACTTCTGTACCCTCTGAACGGTTATTTTCTTTAGCTGGGGATACAGTTTCCCAAGAAAGAAACAGACTTTCTGGAAAACTCTTGTCAAAATTACTTTTTTTGAATACTCTACCAGATGAGTACTAGTAACCATTAAGTTTTTAAAATTATTTTTCATGTTTGTTGTGTATTGTATTTGTTATAAAGTTTTTTACTCGGTTTTTTGTTTATCTTTTCCAAAACATATATAAATATAAATATCTTAGATATTATTAGTTAAAAGTTGTTTTTTTGTACATCATACAGTATGTATAATATAGTTTTTGGCTAACAATGCTTTTTTTCTCCTTATTTTAGTTTCATTTAAACATTTTCGATGTTTGTAACATCGATGTTTTGGAATATCGATGTTAGCCACTCAATATATCGAGGCATCGATATTTATAAAAACCGATGTATCGATATTTCGATGTATCGGTTTTTTTAATCGATGTTGCCATCCCTAACTGTGCGCCGTCAGGTCAGTATTTCAATTTACCGAATATTGTGCTGCTCCCTTTACGAAACCTATTTTTCAGCAAAATGCCCAAGTTTCTCAAAGATTTGAACAAGCTTCACTAGCATGCACTTTTCAATGATTTTAAAAATTGAATGGATTAATGAAATAGGCCTGTGATTTGAGGTATCTTATGTAGACGTAGTAAACAAGGCAGAACACTTGTAATATTTCACTCATTTAAATGGTAGTTAACTCACCTGCTATTTTTAAATCTTTTTCCGCACTGGCCACACTCAAAAGGTTTATCATCGAAATGCGTTGACGTATGGGTCTGTAAACCTGCTTTCGATGTGTAACTTTTTTCACACAAAGTGCATTTGAATCTGCGCTCGTTGGTGTGAGTTACTGAGTGAAGTTGCAAGTTGTATCTGTAATATTTGAGACGCAATTGAGAGCAAAATAGACCTAAATATGCAAATATATATACCTTGAAGAAAAAGTCATATTGCAGCTGGGGCATCTGAAGTCCTTGGAATGGCTTTTCAAATGATTGTTCAATAAAAATCGATTGATAAACGTTTTCTCGCACCACTCGCATTTGTTTTCGCGGCCGTCTTCCGTGTGCTGGATTCGTATGTGTTCTTTAAGGTTTTTCAGTTTGTCATAAACTTTTTTGCAAATTTCACACACAATAGGTTTTTCTAGAAAAATATTTAACTTCCTTTAAGGGTAATTTTTTAATTTATTTATTTATCATGCATAGGTATATAGAATTCTTTCTAAAAGTATATGGCAAAGTTGTTTAGTAATTATTAGTAAGTTTCTTTTATGGTAACAGGGAATTAGGGCACCGTCTAAAGATATTCTATAATTTTGTTTTTGCTATAATTTTTTTTCAGTTGCTAATGAAAGTATTTTTTTGCTTCCAAGCAATTGTAACCATTTCTTTAATTTGTCAAGGCAATGAAACATTTTTTTTATTTGCTTCCAGTCACTTTTTCAATCTTTCAAGCATGGTATATCAGCGTTATAAGTGATTGAAGCTAGCTTTTAAGCTGCCAAGGAACTGTTCTTAAATTTCTTTCAGGCAGTTGAAGTCAGTTTACATTATTCAGTTTAAATTATTCGAGGAATTTCCTTCAATTGATACGGCAATTACAGTATTTTTTATTTCCTGAAGTTAGTTGATACCAGTTTGTTAATGTCTCAGGCAGTGGAATCCAGTTTATTGGCTTTGCAGGCAGTTTTTTAGCTGTCAAGGCAATGAAAGTAATCTTTGATTTTTTCTAGGTAGTTGAAGCCACTTTTTATTATTCCAGGCATTTATTTTACTTGTCAAGACAGTGGAAGCATTTTTTATTTCTTCCAGACAGTTGAAACCAGTTTTTAACCAGTGGAATTCAGCTTTCTAAGAAGTTTTTTAGGTAGTAGTTTAAGGTAATGAAAATAATCTTTTCAAAATAAATTAGTTTTTTAGCTGCAAATTCAAGTCATTTTTCACTTCTTCTTGGCAGTTTTATCTAAATATTAACAAAGTTTAAATATGTTTAAACGGTGATTCGGGTTAGTTATGATGAGCTAATAAATTTGACAAATATTAGTAAATAAGTTAGTATACAGTGGTATTTTGCCCATCACCTTATTGAATATTTTTTTTACCTTACAAGATCAATGAATAAACCTTGGCAGAAGCCATCTATTGAAAATGGTGACCTGAAAAACTACAAAACAAAAAAAAATAAACAAAAATCAAATTAAAAAACAATCTATAAGTAATAAAATGTAATAAAAATACTGACAATAAGTTTACCTTCCGTATGTTCACTCTTCTTATGTCTAGCAAATTCTGCCTTATCATAAAAAACCATTTCACATAATTCACATACGTTTTTAATATGGGTTCTATTAACATGTTTTCGTGCTTTGGTACTAGTGCTGAAAATTTTATCACAATACTGGCATGGGAACTTAAGATCAACATGAGTGGAAAGGTGGGATTTTAAAGCCGCCTCTGTCGATAAAACCTAAGAAGTAATTTATTATTACAGAACAAACTAACAAAATTTTTAAGTGTAGTGTAAATACCTTACTGCAAATATAACATTTTGGCTCAGGAGGTTTGGCTCCATGTACTTTAAGATGCCCTGTAAGTTCTCTTACTGTTTTAAATTCTTCCTTGCACAACTAAAATTAATAGTAGGTACCTCATTAGAAAGAAAGGACATGTTTAATTTTAAAAATGCAGAAATACAAAATCTATAGGGATTCATCCTTTGATTACTCCTTATTAATTAACTTATGTAAAACAATAGAGTGTACAGCAATATAAAAGACAATTATAAAAGAAAAATATTATAAATTGGAATATAATAGAAAAAATATAGAATACCTAAATATTTTGAAAATAAAAATAAACCCAGATGGTAAGAGCGGCACAAGACTGGTAAGTTTACTGTGATACAAACATGTTAATCTATGTTTTCCATAATTTGATGAGGGTCTTGATAAAATTATTATTTTCTCAAGTATCATAATTATGCACAATACTTCTGAGGCCAAAGCTAATATTGGAATGTCAAATTCCTTGTCTAATTTGATAAGTATAGGCAAATATATGATAATTATAAATATTCTCCAAATACAGAATTTTATATTTTTTATAGAGCATGTTGATGCTATACCTAGTTGGTAAATTATAAATATTTTTGAAAACACCAACCGATGCATAAATTTTTTTTAATTTTCATGTGTTGTTCCCAACTAAAGACTATCAATCCAAAGACCAAGACAATAGAACTCAGTTAATTAAAATTAATTTATGAACTCTGAAAAACAATAGTTGTTCATTTGATTTTTTGAGATAAAAGTTAGTGATATATCCTGATTTTTCAACATTTAAGGTAAGTTTATGAGATATTAGCCGCTGTTCAAGGAGACTTAATTTATTTTTTATGTCTCCTTTTATACTTTCAATTAAAGAGGTGCTCGAAACCAAAAGAATATTATCAACCTATAATATTATTTTGCCTTTAAACCTAAGATTTTGCTCCCAACCCATGTATGCCAAGTTTCAGTTGAGATTTAATGAAATAAGTTTAGTTCTGTTTTTAGTTCTGTTGAGTCATTTATTTGAGAAACCAGATAAATCTCCTAAAGACAGTTCTGAGAAAACTTAAAAAAGTCCACAGCTATTCTCAGTTGAAATTATTTTAAAGTTTAGCCATTCAATAACAGCTTTTTACAAACTCACACGAAATTTTAATGGTAAAGTTAACAAGAAACTGAATTTAAAAAATGGACATATTAACTTTCTCAATAGATTATATTAAATTATTTTGACAAAAAAGTACAAACTTCTAATATTTTAATAATTTCCTACTTATCCTACATAAGCTTCTACCACCTAACAATGGCGTAACCATTTAAATGCAGACTTTTGGCCTTCACCATTTATTCTGCCCTTCTCAGCTTGGGAGCACTCTAGCTCTAAAATTTTCGGACTAACCTTTCTTTTAATTAAAAAAAAAATAACAAAAGGATTTTGAAATTAGGCCATGCTGGTTGTATACAAAGTCCACTGGGCCTAGGATATCTGATGCCAATTGCAAATGAATAACTTTATAGTCATATGTTATAATTGTCCCTTTTGAGTTTTTGTTGTAAGAAAACTGCATAAACTTGAATATGTTAAATGGAATTTGTTCAGGTTTTAAAGGAGTTATACTTAATCAATTGTGTTTATAATATGTGAGGCCAAAGTGAAAATTCTTAGGTATTATACATACTGTTATCTACTTAATTCTTTCACACTGCCATATTACATTTTTAACCCTATTTTAATTTTTTTTCATGGTACCTTAAACAAACTTTGTCTTATTTATTACTACATCACAATATGTTTACAGCTGGGAGTTTGTTTCAGGAAACTTGACAAATCCTGGACATATCGGATTTTAAAAGTAGACATAATATTCAAGGCTGGTTCATGTGCCAGTAAGTGTATGGATTTATATTGTTTATAAGTATCAAAAATGTAAAATGGAGGATTTATCAGGTTTCTTAAATAAGTACTTTGATTAATTTTAATATAAAGAAATTTACAATAGAAAACATACCTTACAAATGTAATCTTTAACTTTTTCAGCATGTGTATCCTTATGTCCCCTAAGAGATTTAGCAGTCTTGAAAGATTTTCCACATTTGTCACACTTAAATTTATATTCTTTTAAATGGCACTCCATATGCCCTTTTAGCACATGTGCTGATGTAAAACCTTTCTTGCATTTTGTGCATTTAAAAGGCCTTTTCCCTGTGTGCATATTCATGTGATCTTTTAACTAAAATTGAAATAATTGACAACAGGGCAAAATTAAGATATACCAGGTGATACAGGAAGAAGGGATATACCAGGTGACACTAAATAACTATTTTACTCTTCAAGATAAACAACTTAAATTTGGTAGATTGATGGAATTGTTATAAGAGCATCTTTTGATATATTCAGTTGTTTTCTGTTTAACTGAAAGTAACATTAAACTTTCTTATTTTAAATGAGACACTGCATTTACCACTTTTTGTTCTATATTCATAGAAATTTTAACGTAGGGTGCCATGATGAGTTGAAAAATTAAATTTTTAATGAAATAATCACAGAAAAATAGATTTTATTGCATTTTATAACTTAAAACTTTTGCATGCCTCTTTAAAACATCCCAACCAGCAATTTTGCCATTTACTTTTTTTTTTTAATATCACATTATTGGGAACAACCATTTTTGAAATGCAGCTTTTTTTTCTGTTTAATTTGATATAGTTAGTTTGTAAATTGATTGGCAAATAAGCTGATAAGAAGAAAAAAAGTAAGTCACATAAATAAACACATTTATGTAATAAAAAAAAGCATAGAAGGCTTTGATTCCATGACATCTGGTCAAGTGCAATTTTAGTGTCTACTAATATTTCAGATGTTTACTAACTATATTTGTGAAAAACTGCGTTTCAATAGTGGTTGTTCATAATAAGGTGCTTGTGAAATTTTAAATAGGCATGTAAAAGACTCAAGTAATAAAATATAATGAATATTCATGGCACCTTATTTCAAAATTTAAAAAATTGATTTTTCCTATGAGATAAAACAAAAGGTGATATTGTTATATACCAATTGTCCCATTTAAAATAAAAAAGTTTGTGTCACTCCCTGTTAAACTGGCAGTAACAAAAAATAACTGAATATGTCAAAGTGGTATTGGTTACTGATACAACGTTGTAACTGTTGTATCAATATACCAAATTTCATTTCTTTATCTTGAAAAGTAAAAATGTTATTAAGTGTTCCCTTTTTCCTGTGTCACCCAGTATATTACATATACATAGGGTCAATGTGTCAGTTCGTCGACCAGTGCTAGTTCGCGTCCACTTTTGGATTTAATCTAAAATAAATAATTCACTATTTCTTATCCAAAACAGCAAAGTTGCTGCATATAACCCTTTCGAGAACATAAACCGGAAAATTTTTGGTGGGGATGTAAACCCTCTAGCATTTAAAAATCATTTAAACCGTCACTGTTGAGAGTTCATCGAGTTAAGTCACATGTAATGTAAAATTTGCTAGTGTTGCAGACGCAGAAAATAGTAAGTAATTTCTTTTCTAATTGTGAAACTTGTTTGAAAATAATTGATTATTATAGTAGATTTATTTTTTCATGCAATTATATCATAAAATAACGTTTAAAGTATGCTTTTATACAAAATTTTTGGTGGTCGCGAACTAATATATAAAAAATATTAAATTTTAGTTTGCGACCGGGGTGGTCGCAAAACTGACATTTTAATTGCCTTTTTGCAGCTTAGATAATACATTTATAAAAGGTGGTAACGACTTTTTGTTTTCAGTTATTAGTAAAATATAAAATAATGTTCTTATTTTTTAGTTTGCGACCACCATTTTTTATTTAAATATTGTAAAAAAGTTAAATATATATTTGTTATATTTTGTGGTCGAAAATCTGGATTAAATAGATCTAATTCGCGACCACCATGTTTTTCTTATGGGAAATTTTGGTCGCGAATACAGATAATATTTGAAGTAAATAAATTATGATGTTTATTTTTACGACCACAGAGATTTAGGTAACAACTTGACCTCACTAACATTTAGGTATTTTTTTTCAGTGGCAGCCAGAAAAAGCATAAAGCAATCAGTAGCAAAGAATAGTTCAAATAATAAAATAAACAAAAAGGTTTCAAAAATGAAAAAAAACTATAGCAGCGAAGATTTGCTAAGAGCACTTTCTGCTATAAAAAATAAAACGATGAAAATAAGGGAGGCCAGCCGATTTTATAAAGTTCCGAAAACTACACTTCTTGATAGACTTGCCGGAAGAAGGTCCGAATCTCTTAAAAAACCTGGACCACCTCCATTATTAACCGAAGAAGGAGAACAAAAGATTAGGGACTGGGTGATTAACATTGCAAAATGTGGATTTCCAATCTCAAAACAATTATTGATGCATACTGTAGCGAGAATTGCAACTGATTCAAATAAAGCAATATTTAATCAAAGCAAGTTGTCTGGAGAAACATGGTACAAAGGATTTTTAATAAGAAATCCGGAGATATGACTTAGACAAACTGAAAATATTACTAAAGCACGCGCTGTTGTAACCGAAGAGAGTATTCGAAAATGGTTCAGAGAATTACATAAATATCTTTCGGAAATGAATTACTTATATATTCTTAAAGACTCAACCAGAATATTTAACGGAGACGAGTCCGGTTTTTCACTCTGCCCCAAGAGCGGAAAAATTTTAGGGCCAAAAGGATACAAGAATTTATGTATAGTAAATAAAGGCAATGAAAAAGAAAATATTACTGTGCTGATAACATTTAATGCTTGTGGTAAAATTGCTCCTCCTGTAGTCTTATAGTAGGTTGGGTTTTGGGAAAAAGCGATAAAGGATAGATGACGTCCGATGTGTTCTTTGAATATATAGTAAATGATTTCAATAAGTGGCTAATTGAAACCAATATTCAAAGACCCATTCTTCTTTTTGTGGATGGTCACCTATCGCATATGTCTTTACCATTGAGTGATTGGTGTGATGAGAATAAAATAATATTATATGCCCTTCCGCCCAATACGATCCATATTTTACAGCCAGCAGATGTCAGTTTATTTAAACCATTGAAAACTGACTGGAAAAAACCTTTCAAGACTGGCAAAGTAGGCCCCGAAAATATAAATTCCGTTGTTACAAAAACCAATTTTTGCAGTGTTTTTAATGAAGTCATTTCAAAACCAGAAGTTTATGTAGACATTATTAAAAATGGATTTTGGAAGTGTGGTCTTCTGAGTGGTGTAAGGTCTTCTGACCACATTAACCAGCGAGATATAAGATCAACAAAAGTATTGTAAAACTTGAATTATATGGAGTAAATGTGGAAGTAATTTTAAATGACATAGCAGTGCTTGAAAATAATATCGTTTCACCAGAAAAACGGAAGAGACTAACTAATGAATATCAAGATAATGCTGAACCAACTACTTCAGCCATCACAAATAGAAATAAGGTTGAAACCCCTAGTGCCATATCTTCAAGTAAATGGAGAGAATATTATAAAAAGAAAAATTGCAAAACTAATAAAAAACAACAGGAAGTAACCAGACGAAAAGTAAAACAAGAAAAACCAAAGAGAATATACCAGAATGCACTTCCAAAAAGTCATTTTTGTTAAAATATTGGTACCTTTTTTTATTCAAAAATTAAATTCTATTTTGTCTTGAGTTTTTTTCCTTCTTTCTATGTAGGAATATGGTGGTCGCAAACTAGCGAAATGGCACTTTTATATTTCATCACATCAAAAACAGAAAATAAAACGGGTGATAATATCTATTCTCAAATTTTCAGGCTTTAAAAAAATATAAGTCTTATTAAAATATTCAAATTTGTTAAGTTTCTATAAGGTTTTGAAATTGAAATTTCAGTTAACTGGTCACGAACTAGCACATTGACCCTATACCTTGGTAATGCCTTGGCACAACAAATTACAAATTTTGCAAGTCCTTCTCTCAACTGAGTGTTCCATTCTATGCACTTTATAATCTGCAAACTTCTGAAATACTCCATCACAAAATTTACATTTGTACACTGTAGTTTCATTTTCTATTATTTGTCGCTTTTTAATCTCAATTTCATCTATATCATTATCTTTAACTATTGGCAGTTTCACATCTAACAGTGGATTACAGTCCGAAGTATTGAGGTTGGGTTTGAGTTCAAGAGGCTCAGTTTTAATAAATTCTACGAGAGATATGTATATGCAGTAAATAAGGAATTTATTGCAAAAGGGAATACTGTAATTTAAAGCCGAGTGTAATGCACTTACCCTCTTCGATGATCATGCCTTCTATGTCTATTTGATTGTTATACAGACAGATATTAGGAGTATTACTTTGCAATATGGGGCTATGTATTGACAACAGTGATGCACTGGATCCTGAAGTAAAATCTGGTTCTTTCTTAATAGTGATTTGTTCAAATGGGGGCTCACATGAGTGAGGTAGGTTTATTTCACTTGTCATGGTATAGTATTTAAGGTTTATTAATGACAAATTGAGTATATCAGATAATAGAGCGCCTTTAAAGAAAAATACTTTTAGTGATATGTTTTAGAGCAAAGTTTAGGTGTAGGTTCTTACCTCCCAAAAATTATTTCAAATATATGTATGTACATATCAGAAAATTTATATTCAATTTAATGATTTATGGCAGTTTTTCCTATAGATTGGGATATTTCATTTCCTTCTGGAATACTTGGGAATAAGATAACAATGTCAGCAATCAAGCTTATAACAATGTCAGCAAGCAGCAGGGCAGCCAATACTGCCAATAGCAACTGACCAGCGTTGTCAGGTCAAAAAAAACTGATGTCAGAGCCCAGAGTTGGCAGATATAGAGCTTGGGGAATCGATGTGTGCGAATTAGCGTTCGATCAATATCCTGGAGTCGAGAACGCAGCATATGCCGTTTGCTAGTAACCATTTTATTATCCGCACCAGTGTTGCCATTCGTAGCGGCTTGTCGCAAAAATAACGACTTTTCTATTGCTTTGAGATAATAATATAGGACCGATTTCCAAAAAAAAAATTATTTCAACAAAAAAAAACAATGTTTGTAATCCTTGTTAATATCTGGACAAGAAATTATTAAAATACCTTGAGAACTTCAGGAGATAGTGCATATCGATTAAATAACAGCGGGCGCGGTCTATAAATAGGATACTGACAAGCGACATATGCTCCGTTCTCGATTTGGTTGTTACATATCTGTAGGATGCTAGTTTCGCATCCATAAATTAATTTCCGATTATGTGAATTTACCTTAATATATGAAGCACCACAATAGAAAGGGGTGATTTGGTTTCGAAAAGATAGAAAAGTACCGATTTAAGTTTATGGGGAAATTTTTTCATTAGTCACCAGAAAAATTTAAAGTTATTAGATCTGGTGAAATCTCATCAGACCTGGCAACCTTGCCTAAAACAGATGACTTTGACGTAGTCATTCACATTTGACAGATCGCTGACAAGCATTAAAGGCTCGTATAGGAAACTCGCCTTATAGCTCGCCGCATTGAAGCACGAACACCCAAACGATTAAACGTTAAGGCCGCTTCACATTTGCCCAGGTACGAGAACTTGAACAATAAAGAAAATTCTTTTTTGATTCACAATAAATGGTAACAAAACACCAATAATAGGAGTTTATTTATTACTATATTAAAATTCTATAGCGTTTTTACCGTTCCTTAGGTATGAATTTTACGTACCCACTAAATACGAATATATCATTTATGCATTTCTTTAATCTTGATTTAATTCACACCTAACGAATTGTAAAAAGGCTTTATTGGTCTCTTGTGTGTGTGGTGTGAATTAAACTGCAACCGACTGGACATTGGTAAGAATAAATATTAGTGAACTGTAATAAATCGTACTAAAGTGTGTGAGAATGCCAAAGCTAGTAAATTTAAAAGTTGCTGAGCTGAAAAGGGAGCTGGAGGAAAGCGACTGCAACATGACGGAAAATAAAACAGATTTAGAGGAGCGGCCTTCTAACACATTAGTTGAGGAAGGCGATGACTCGGACAATTTTATTTTCTGCCAAAGAAGAATACTAAGGCATTTAATTCATGGATACCGATATGTTAGATTTGATAGTGGAAATAAAGGAAGAACTAACATAGTCCAGTACAAAATCAATATATGAAATGCTCGAGCTTGAGCCCAAAAATATGCTATCTGTTTTAAAGGGTTGTGCAATATCTGGTTTACAGCGTTTCCGTTAAATGAGTTGCGGTTGACAGAGCAAAAGTCCACTCTGTCTAAGATTGGCATTAAAGACAAGCATGAGCTACGCTGCTTCTTGGGATTAGTTAATACTATCGACATTATGTGGAGGGATTTACCAATATTGCAAAAATCGCCATTGACCAGGGTGAATAAAGGTGAACAAAAATTCTAGTAGTCTCAAGACGGCCAGGAAGCTTTCGATCACCTAAAAGAGGCTGTGGCAAGCTCACTTATTTTAAACTAGGAAAAACCTAACCTTAAGGAAAATTTTTAATGGACACTGATACCAGCAATGTAAGAATAGGGGCCGTGCTATCCAAAAGTCAGGAAATCCAAAAGGAAAAAGTTATTGGTTATTTTAGTAAGACCCTGTCCAAGCCAGAGCGTAACTTTTGTGTCACCCTTCGAGAGTTTCTAGCTGTTGACACAGCAATGGAGCACTTCTAGAACTACCTGCAAAAGCTATATTGGAATGGAAATAGTTGGATTTAATTCACCTCATTCCAAAATATCTGTAAAATGCTTGGAATCAAAAAAATGAGAACTACTTAGGCGGAATGGTGGAACGAATGAATAGAACCAGTAATCGGTATATGACCTAATCGGTATGTTAGTAGTATCTAGCTTCCAAAGAGACTGCGATAACTTTCTTCTTTTATTCGTAATGAGGTTTACATGTTGATGTTACATGGTTGATGTCATTTATTGTCAAGTACGCATTTCCATTTAAGATGCCAGCGATCGGATAAAGGATACATATGATGGCAATGCTAAAGACCAGAGGAACAACTGTAACATGATTTAGCTTTATAACCCTAAGAGACGAAAAGATCTGTCACCGAAACTTCAAACATTTTCACACTCTGGGATGGACCATACAAAGTTCTGAAAACAATCATCCATATTCTTTACAGAATACAAAAGCCGCCGATGGGTAAAGCTTATCTG
The DNA here is from genome assembly GCF_022605725.1 of Anthonomus grandis grandis. Taxonomy (NCBI): domain Eukaryota; kingdom Metazoa; phylum Arthropoda; class Insecta; order Coleoptera; family Curculionidae; genus Anthonomus; species Anthonomus grandis. Next base: position 17,260,119 of record NC_065551.1, read on the forward strand.
ATTCACTTTAACTGATTGACAACCAAAGTCAGATTTGATATTCGATAAGTTCATGTCCCATCATTCTAATGGCCAAAAGAGTCCTGCGAAGTTCAGCTGGACTTGTTTACTGTTACAGCTGAATTTGCTCAGGCACATGGTGTGGCTAAGAATTTACATATATCTGATGAATAGGTGAGGTTTTCCGCAGAAAATTTGGAAAAAATCAAGAGCTTCGGTCTACCTCCAATGACGGGTTGAAAGATTTTTTTACCTGGTTACCAAAGTGGCGACATATCAGAAGTCAACCTATAAGAACGTTTGGGATGCAGGATGCAGATTAAGAATGTTAGGAGTGTAACGAAGTTTGGAACGCAGCAATATTAGCTCAGTTGTTCTTCTTGGTCACTCCGGCATCATCTCGGCAATGCAAATGGGCAAAACGTACTGCATCTCTGGAGACTCGTACAAAGTTAGTGAATTTTCAGAAATGATAGTCGAGGTAAATCCAAATGCAGTACTAATTTTGTTCGTCTAGCATGGTTATGATCAACTAGAAAATAAAATTCACATTTTAATAACATATTTTTAAAACGAGTACTGGCAAACACTGTCTGCTATGTGCCCCTGAAACCCAATATTAGATAATGTTAATAACCCCAAAGTTTGCATTTGGCTATCACGACATAGTGCAGATGCATGGGGTGTTGTGTGAGGAAACACTATCAGATATAGGGGTACCGCAGGGATAAATATTCGACCCAATCATATTTCCGACTTTTATGAATGATCTTCCTTTAATTTTAAAGGTGCTAAATTTCTGCCTTTCGCAGATGATTCAACTCCTGTGAGTCTGTATCGGATATAGAGACAAATTTAATAGCAGCCCAGAAAGCTTTGGGAAGTGGTTCCTGTCTAATAGCTTACTTCTAAATGCAGAAAAGACTCAGAATATGGTGTTCTCATTGAGAGAAATGAATGGTGATAAATGCTAATCTGTCAAGTTTCTTGGTGTGTAACAGGATTCGAGGTTGATCTGGGAGCCCCAGATTACGGGCTTGTGTGGAGCACTTAGTTCTGCAGTGCCTTGAGGGGTCTAGTGGGATAGGTATCTCAGGAAACTTTAAAAACTGTATGTTTTTCACAGTAAAATGATCTATATACTATTTTAGCGTAGGGGTGGTTCATCACATTCGGCCCGCGTTTTTTGAGTTGTAGAAAAGAGCTATGAGACTTATGTCAGGTCTGAGTTACAGAAAAGATTGCAGAATTGTTTTTACACAGTGAAGTGTATTAACTTTTCCTTGTACCTATATTTTGGAACAGGTTTAATATATAAAAAACGATAGGGATTAAAACAAAAATGTATGAAAACGTCCATAATCATGACATTAGCGCCAGATTCCATCTAGTTACACTCTATAGCAGACTGAAGAAGTGCGAGTGTAGGCGTAATTTGTTGGATCTGGTTAACCCGCCTGATTAAGAAACTTAGCTTTATTAATCTTATATTGCTCCCTTAGAAACCTCTATAAAAGTAAGCACATTTTGATAAGACATTAAAAAAACCTTTGTGATTCTTTGGTTTTAAGTTAAGTTAATTGTGGTGATTTGGTCTTTGGGAATTGCCTCGACGCTAAAACCAAAAACTCTGCAAAAAATTAAAAACTATTGTCTTAGATTTATTTGTGGAGTCTCAAATGAGATATCATATGTCTCTCCTTGGTTGGTCTATTTAAATTCGACTGGGTAATATATGCATCAAAAGCGGAAGTTTCATTTGGAAAGTTTTGTCAAAGAAATCATATTTGTTAATATGCCAAAATATATAAGAAACAAATTAATTTGTAGGTGAATAATATCCAATTGAAATAATATCCGAAACGGTAATTTATTGCAAATTACACAGCATTGAATAACTATATTTGAGCGATCCTCTAGATATCCTTCAGTCAATATTTATAATTCTATTCCACTGGAGATTTGACAATACTCTACCGCTTACGGAATTAAAAAGGCATTTAAACTGTTACTTTTGTTTTAATGGTATAATATCATTCATATTTACCATTGTCTTTAATTATTTATATTATTATTATCAAAAAGAATGTAGAATAATATTTCCAATTGTGTGAGTTGACAATATCTCAAAATTTCCAATTGTGCATATAATATATATAGGATATTTTTTAATCCACTGAATATTTTTTGAATGTGTATTTTGTTATAATAGCTAAAAAATTTACTCCTTAAAAGTTTGTTTTATTTGCTATCTAATAATATATGCTTTGAGACTAATCAACAAACTTTTCGGAATAAAAAATATTCTTAACAAAAAAGTTAATGAAGAAAAAAGCAACTTGGCAACGTAGAATATCCATCTGTTTACAATACAATTGTTGCCAGCTTGTATTGGGTTTATAGATTATATATAATATGTGAACCTAGCGTCTGATCGTTTGCCAGCACTATAATAGTCCGTGCCCGCTGACAGTTGAGTCTTTTTCATTGGATGTTTTAATTAATTTTTATATAAAAACTTTAGTTTGTAAAGGTTTTTAACCACCGTAAATCGATTAAGTTATTGCTTTTTAGTATCTGGACTAAAAATTCTTAAAATTCCTTGGAAAATTTTAGGAAATACTAACATTATATCGATTAAATAACAACGGGTGCGGAATATTAATAGGTTGCTGTCACAACCAAGCCTTGAAAGATTTAATTTTAAGTAAGGGGAAGGTGCACAAAATATATAAGCAGTGCAGTTCTCTGGTGAATTATAACACATTTTCTGAACTTAGAGCAAAATGCAAAGAATATTCTACGGTTTGTTATAATGAATATATACCTAAACTTAAGGAATTGTTAATAATAAAAAGGATTTTTGGAAATATGAAAACTCCAAAAAAGAAAGTTATGGTATACCAGATAACATGCGCTTGGATCATAAAAGAAATGCATCATCTGTTGTTGAAATAGCTGATTTGTTTTGTGAGCTTTTTTCCACAGTTTATGTAAAGGGTTATGAAAATATCCTTCAAAATACTTGTGCTATTCTAATTCTGTTGGCAATAGTTGCTGTAATGTACACATTAATGTTATTGATGTTTTAAACACCATTAAAAATAAAAATATTAATAGGTTGTGGCCCAGACGGAATTCATGTTACTTTCTTAAGAAAAACAAAGTTTGTTCTGTCGAATGTCTTGCAAAGACTCTTTACTAGATCCTTGAGTTTGGGTATTTGCCCTGTGCTCTGGAAACAGAGCTACATTACACCTATATTTAAAAATGGTGATCGTTCTGATTTCATTAATTATGGAGCTATATCCAAAATATCTCTTATACCAAAACTTTTAGAATCTCTTATTGCTATAGCTCTAACATCTCAATTTAATCATATTCAGATTCAGCAACAACACGGATTTATTGGGTTTAAGTCAACTACATCTAACCTATTGGAATTTCAATCTACTGTGCTGGGAGCCCTGGAGAGTCATTATCAAATAGATACAATATACACTGACTTCTCCAAGGCTTTCGACCAGGTAAATCATTGTATTTTAATTCACAAACTTGAAGTAATAGGAGTTGGTTGTGCTCTACTCAATTGGTTGGGCAGTTACATTACAGGACGAACCCAAGTAGTAAAACTGAAGAATGCCTTATCTAGAGAGATAACTGTTCATTCTGGTGTTTCCCAAGGTGGACACTTGTCTCCATTTCTATTTAATTGTTTCATAAATGATCTGATTGGTGTTTTGACTTGTGATTTTTTACTGTATGCCGATGATTTGAAAATTTTTATATAGGTCAAATCTATTAATGACTACTTTAAGCTTCAGCAGCTTAATATAAATAAGTGTAAATCAATAACTTTTCACTGCATAAGGATTCCAATTTAATTCCCATATGACAGGCAGTATTATTCTCGAAAGATCATAAGAGATAAAGATCTTGGCGTCACCTTAGATCAAAAGCTTGCACTTGCTTCTCATGTTGCTCAGATATCTAACAGAGCTATGACATTCCTTGGTTTTGTATTGAGATCCCTCAAATGCTTTAATCCCCTGGACATGATGGTATAAGGGCCGATCTTATAAAAAAGACCCATTTAGAAATTATAAACCCACTTTTACATATACTAAATTTAATTTTAGAAACAGGTGAAATACCTTCACAATTTAAAATTACAATTGTAACTCCCATTCACAAAAAAGGTACCAAAACCTTAATAAATAATTATCGACCTGTCAGCCTCATTAGTAACTTTTCAAAAATTTGTGAAAAATGCATAAAACATAGAATAACAAACTTTTTTAAACTAAACAATGTTTTATCCACAAACCAATTTGGATTTGTTGAGGCATGTAGTACAGAAGATGCGATGCATAGGTTAATAACTGAGGTTGTAAATAATTTAAACTCAAATAAAAGGTGTTTAGCGGTATTTTTGGATCTTGCCAAAGCATTTGATACCGTCCCTCATAGGGATCTTCTCAATGTACTTGAAAGATATGGAATAAGGGGAAGAGCCCTTCAGCTTTTCTCTAGTTATCTGTCGGAGCGGTATCAGATGGTAAGGCTAAATAATGTGTTGAGTGAAAAACGAAAAATAAAAATTGGCATTCCTCAAGGAACGGTCTTAGGCCCGATATTATTTATAACATATTTAAACTCCCTTTTAAAATTACAGATTGATGGGTTAACAGTATCTTATGCTGATGACACGGCAATTGTTGTTTCGGGAGATTCTTGGGAAAGCATAAGGGACAAATCCATGAACATATTGGTAGAAATAAAAAACTGGCTAGAAACTTCTAAACTAACTTTGAATTTAACAAAAACTAATTACATAGCTTTTTCTTTGACTAATGTAAATAGACCTGAGTATACCTCGATTTTATTTAATGATGATTGCATTAAGGAGACCTCATCTACAAAATATCTCGGTATTATAATCGACAAAAATTTAAAGTGGAAAACACATATTGATTATGTCTCCAACAAAATCCGAAAACTTGTTCATAAATTTTACTTGCTAAGAGAATTTTTGAATAAAAAAACACTCACTATCATTTATAAAGCATTTGTAGAGTCAATTTTAAAATACGGAATACTGGTGTGGGGAGGACTTTATAATAACAGCTTATATAAGTTAAATATAATACAGAAGTACATTTTAAAAATAATTCTTAAGAAAAACCGTTTATATCCTTCTAATTTGCTTTTTAATAAAGATATTCTAGATATTAGATCGTTATATATACTTACAACATGTTCCTATATACACACTCAACCTAACTTAAAGATTTTGATAGATCATTCCTATGAAACAAGAGCTAGATATCACGAACACATAAAAATTCCGACGAGTTTAAATAATCTTAATCTGAGGTATATAAACTACTTTGGCCCAAAACTTTATAACTTATTACCAAGAGAGGTAAAAATATGTTCTAGAATGAAAAGATTTAAATTACTAACAAAGAATGTAATCTTTGAAAATCACCATCAATTTGTAAGGATTTTGAACTAGTTATTGTGATTTTATGTCTATTTGGGTAGATTTAAGAGATCTATGATGTTAACATTATTAATCTTTTGATTGTATATGCAAATTGTTATAGTAGAATTGTTTTTGTTTTGGTTTTCACGGTGTAGAATAATATTACAAATAAATGTAATAAATTATTAGAAAACTTTACTACGCACATACAGATGTTTTTACATCTAGGTGTTGAGTACTAAGACTTGTATTAGATATAGCTATAGTTTAATTTTTGAAATAATTAAATAATATCATTCTATTGTAATAACTGATATATTGTGAAATAAATATATTTTCTAGAAGAAGTTTCTTCTAGGAAACAAATACAAAATACAAAAATACAAAAAAAAAATGTGTATGTCATTAGGGGTCTATTGTGCTGTTGTAAGATCTGTATTGGAATATGCTAGTACTGGGTAGTCACCATTCTATAAGTGCCACATCAATCTTCTGGAAAGGGTTCAAAGACGATTCCTAAGATTCATCGCCTACAAGTTGAATATTCTTGTAGATAATATTAATTATGATGACCTGTATGTGTTACTAAAACTCCTTAAATTAATAGATGAACTTATATAGATTTTTGTACTTTATTTAAATTACTAAATGGTATGATCAATTCTCCTAATCTCCTTGCGTTGGTTAATTTTCATGTACTTGTTAGAAGAAATAGATATAAAGTAATGTTTGGAACGCAATTTCATAGAACTAATTATGGTTTTAATAGGCCTCTTGATCGAATGACGTGTAGACCGGCCAATGATCTACCTAAGGAAATTGATATCTTTTGTATGCCTTTTTTGCAGTTTAGGTCACAAATAAAAATATTGATAATTTAAATTTAAGTATATCTATTTGTTTTTGTTTGCTGGAGACATTTTGTAGTACATTTGAAGATTGTTGTTGTCAAAAAATAGGTTGTGTTTTAATTTAAATTTATATTTCTATTGTACTATACTTAAAAGTTATTAATAACTTTTTTAATGTATTGGTAAAATACTAAGATTTATATTTTATTATATTATTTTATATATTTAAATTTTGTAAATGGGAATTCCGTCAATAAACTTATTGTTGCTGGCAAACGACATATGCTGCACGGACATCACAGCTAACTAGCCTATGAAAGGAACGGTTCGAATTTACTTTTTTCCAATGTTATGTGACCCACTTCAGACTTCTTTATCATATTTTAGCAAAAAGGAAGTTTTTATTTTTATAATTATTAAAAAAAATTAAGCGCTGAAATCACATTAAATGCTATTACTATTTTACACTATATGTACCCTTCCATCAATCAAGTATAAAAAACTAGCGCAGTTGGCAAATACATTTATCGAGAGACTAACTCCGGGAGCAATTAACAGCTGTGCCGTTCTGTGCGCAAACTTGGTTATTTAAAGAAGCCAAATTAAAAATATTCATTATTATAACATGTAATATAAACAAAAAAAAACTATATGTTATTTGAACATAATTTTCAAAGCTTGCAGCCTCTTCAGCTGTGAGTTGTTCTAGAAGTTCTGCAAACTAGGTTGACGGCTAGCCGATGGTTTAACCCACACACTGCCATTTCGTTTGGTATAGTTTTTCTCTGTATTTCTCTGCTGAAAACTATGTCGAAATATTGCGCACTATACGAAAATGAAGCAGTCGTGCCAAATATTTCTATTTTAGCACATACAGTTTGAATCTTTTCTGTCATGCATGTAGAACTGGCGCGACGACTGACGCCACTAAAAGGTGGAAACAGACTATCATCACGTCACGTGAGCTCACGTGTTGTCACATTAGACGAAACCTCACATGCTGTTGTAACCATACAATTCGCTGTTTATATTTTTTGTGTGTCTTGCAAAATGGAAAGTGAGACCTCAACCAGTTCCTCAGATTTTGAAGAAGAATTTGATTTTTTGCATGGACTTGTTAAAGAAGATATCAAAAAGCAAAATACCCAATTCCGAAGGGCGATAAGTACTGAAAAGAGATTAGCGGTGGGTTTAAGGTGAGTTCAAGTAAATAAATGCAGTTTCATCATTTCGAAACAATTATTTATTGAAGCATAGTATAGTTTGTCTCGAATGAGGTCATTTCTAAAAGCGTTGGTTGTCGCTCTTGTCCTGTTTCCAAGCAGTCTGTGTTTCTTGAGTTTGATAAATGCCCTTCATTATGTTCCAGATAATTTTCTGGTGAAAAAGTTGATTGCACTGTAGACACTGTAGAACTCAAAGGTGTAGGAATGACTCTGGGTACAGGGTGATATGATTGCCTTTCGCAGGTTTTTTGTTCGGCTTGAAGTACCGCATTGCTAACCTGTATTTTAACAAATGTTTGTTCAGGTTTATATATTTTTTTTGTCATTTTTGCCATACTCAAAAAAAAATAAATCGATCTCGTCCATATTTTCCAAAGAATATTTATTTTGTTCATTCTTGGCTTCTACCTTTTTTCTCTATCTTCGTATTTTCTTTTTCTAAGATTGCTATTCTCCTGCATAATTTGAACTACTTTTGCCGCAGCATTTTTTTTGCTAACCTGTTTATGTTGTTGTCTTTTTTGTTTAAGTTTTTGTAACGCGTCCGTATTTTCATTCATATGTATTTGTTCCGAGACTTGTTCTTGATATTGTTCGACATCGGATTCTCCATTATCGTTGTCAATTGTGGGATCATTTTGCGCCAGGATATCATCCGCATCATTAACATCGTTCTCCAGATTGCCGCACGTCCTTGAAAGTAGAATAGTTGCCGTCAGTATGATAATAAAGAATCATATTTACTTAAGGCATTATTATTATTACTATAAGAAATTTGAATTTTACCTTCGACCTTCAAGGTAAGGCAAAAGAAATGCCATTTGTTGTTCAAACTTCCAGGGGGTAATATTTTTAGTAGCCTGACCACTTTTGGTTGCAAGTCGTCGATTCCTGGCATTGTTTAGCATCTTCTAAGTTTGTCCCACATTTGTTTGGCTTTATCCGCTAAAATAAACATCATCTTCTTTGTTTCGGGCATCTCGCAACAGGCAATTCATTTAGAAGTATAGGTTTCAGCTATAGACTAGGATTTAGCATAGTTCTAGAAATAGTCATTGAAGTTTGTGATGCCATCTGAAAGAACTTGGGACCCATTGTAATGCCTAAGCCAACGACAGAGATATGGAAAAAGTCTGCGGCTAGATTTAGTCAAATATGGGATTTTCCGAATTGCATTGCTGCCATAGATGGTAAGCATGTTAATATTCAGTGCCCAATCAATGCAGGATCTACATATTACAATTACAAGGGGAGTCATTCAATAGTTCTTTTGGCCTTGGTTGATGCCGACTATAAATTTATCGCAATTGACGTTGGATCCTATGGCAGGAATAGCGATGGAGGTATTTTTGAGAAATTGGTAAGAAGCTTCAAAACGGAACATTAGGATTACCGGGAGATACAAATTATTAGATTACCCCTCGAAGCAAATGGATTACCACAGCCCCATGTTATTCTTGGCGATGAAGCATTTCCACTTAAAACTTATTTGCTTCGTCCGTACAGCAGATTTTATTTGGGGGAAAATGAACCTAATAAGATATACAATTATAGGTTATCACAGGCTAGGCGCATTGTAGAAAACGCCTTCGGAATTTTGGTCTCTCGTTGGAGAGTGTTTCGTAGACACTTTGAAATACAACCAGACTTCGTGGATAAAGTTGTAATAGCCGCATGCTGTCTGCATAATATGTTGAGTACAGAATCAATGGAGCCCGACCTTGCTACTTTACGTTCTCCAAAAGCAGCCCTCCTAAATATTCAAGGAATACGGAGAAATCACGCTAATGCTGCATTCAGAACTCGAGAGGCTTTTAAAGAATATTTCAATTCATCTACTGGTTCTGTGCCTTGGCAAAGTGGTATGGTTCGTAGAGGAAGAATTTACAACGAAAATGATTAATTAAGTACCTATTACAACTACTTATTCCTAACTAAAATAAATAAATAAAAATCTGAGATTACCTGTTATTTTTAATTGTCTGCCTATTTCTTCCCAGGATTCCTATCGTACTCGCTGATCCCTATATTCGCGCGATGAGTGATTATATAAACAATCATGTTGTTTCACTGTTTCAATTAATATTTCTTCCATATTTTACACTTTATCCGAAAAACACTCCCACAAACCTTTAAATATGTGACCTCATGCGTGCCGAAAATCTAAATTTGCAGATATGATTCCGTGCTATCACGTATAACTTGTCGTGACCTGCGTGAGGTGACAATAGTCTGTCTTTAACTAGTGATGGGAGTACTCGGATACGGGAATCGAGTAGTATTCGATTCCTAAGAGAATCGAAAGTACTTGAGTACTTCAGTATGGAATCGATTCCGGTACTCTGAATTTCTAAATTTTATTCGATTCAGTAGTAAACTACTATTTTGTAACCTGGATCTGTACTTTGTACTCGAGCACGATCGATTGAAATCGAGAACGAACATAGTTCGATTTTATTTCACATTATTTCCCAACGGAACGGAATCGAGTCTTTGGATTTGAATCGATCCCCGCTGCTACGGCCCTACGGCTGGCACTTGGCGGTCGGCGGCATAGACAGAGAAATCAAAGGAATACGGCGGCATTTTTTGCAGCGATTTTTTATATTTTATTATACTTTACAAAGGAGGATCCCTTTCTGTCGGCACGCAGATAACAGATTCGGAGAAAACGTAAAAGGAGCTGAGCCTAATGTTTTTTTTTTTCAGTTAGAAAGACAATTTTAAACTTGCACGTATTTAGTTATTTCAGTTTTGCTTATCTGCTTTTGAGACGTATAGGAATAAATAAATAACTGTGTTTTCCTATTAGATAAAGAGTTTTGTTGTTGGTTAAAAAGTTGAGTTTGTTTGTGAGAGTTTTCTTCGAGTTTTCTTACGTGTATAATAACACAATGAGGTCCATTGTGTGGGAAATTTTTAAGAAACAGGATAAAAGTGTAGCTATTTGTTCAATTTGTAAAAATAAGTTGAAATTTTATGGAAGTACGACAAATTTAAAAAAAAACATCTGACCCGACTACACCCAATCCAGTACAAGCAGCTGACTGATAATTCAGAAGCTTCAACGTCAAATGAACCACCTGAACACTTTGCAGAAAATAGGGAAGAAAATGGAGAAGATAGCACAAATATTAATATTGATGCAAGTGAACAAGAAACCAAAGAAATTGAAATGAGAGAAAAAAAGAGAGCGTTCGGTGAAAACTCTGAGCCATCGCAGCCTCAACCCAAAAAAAGTAAACAATTAAAGTTATTTGGTGGACCGAGCATCACTGAACTTAGTGACGAGAAAAAGAAAGAAATAAATGAAAAGCTGTTAAAAATGATTGTCCTAGATTTTCAGCCACTATCTTTTGTTGAAAATAAAGGTTTTAAGGACTTTTCTAACAGCCTTAACGCGCTTTATAAAATCCCTAGTAGGAAATATTTGACAAACACTCTCTTAAAAGACAAATTTGTTAAGGTAAAATCAAACATTAAAGCAATGCTGTGTGAGGGGAACTATGTTTTAGTGACTACGGATATATGGACATCGGATAGTAATATTGCTTATGTAAGTTTAACGTGCCATTTTAGTTATAGGGATAAGTTGAATTCTCAAGTTTTGTCTACCGATGAGATTTCTGGGTCCCATACTGGTGAAAATATTGGTCACACATTAAAAAAAATATTAAATGAATGGGGAATTATAGACAAAGTCGTTACAATTGTATCCGATAACGGAAGTAACATAAAAAATGCAGTAAATGTACACTTGAAAAAACACAATCAATCGAAATTATGACGTCAGTATTATCGGCTGAAAAATATCCAACGATATCTACAATCATACCACTAATTAGAGGACTACAACACACTTTACAACATATAAATCCAACAACGGAGGTTGGCATAGAATTAAAACAGTCATTATTGGAGGTGATAGGAAGAAGGCTTGCTCCGCTCGAAAGGGACAAAATTGTAGCAAAAGCGACATTTTTAGATCCGAGGTTCAAAGGTATAGGCTTTGGACTGGAAGAAAACGCTAAAAACGCTGACTCTTGGGTATTAGAAGAAGTGAAACAAATCGTTTTAAAAAATAGCACTGATTCTATGCCGGAACTTGAACCGAACTCTTTGCTACCGACATCAGATCCAAAAGAGATCTTTGGGCATTTTTTGATGACAAATTATTGAAAAAAAAATCAATTGTAACACCGACAACAACAGCAATGTTAAGTATAAGGAAATATTTGCAACTCCCAAATTTGGATAGAACAAAGTGCCCATTTCAGTTTTGGAGCCAAAATAAAACTATGTTTCCAGAACTGTACGAATTAGCCCAAAAATATTTAAGTATTCCTGGAACGTCTGTTCCATCAGAAAAAATATTTTCTAAGGCAGGACAAGTAACTAATGTTCGACGAAATCGCTTACTACCTAAAAATTTAAATCAGATTATTTTTTTGAATAGTTTTTATTTCCAGTAATTTTTTTGCTTTTCATTTTTGTTTTTACTTTAAATTTTAGAAATAATGTGTTTTTTTTTTAATAAATTTTCGTTTGTGTATTTTTTAAATTATATAAGTTATTTTATTCAATGAAACAACTTATAAATAAAATAAGTTTTTTGTTTTTATTAGTTTAGGTTTTAAAAATGTGTGATATTTTATGTACCACAATATGTTATATGTTATAATAAAATGAATGTCGGATTTATTTTTTTTAAATCATGTAAACTGATTTATTCAATAAAAATAAAACAGTTATCCGGATCAGTACTCAGTACATTTAATAATAATAATAATAATATTAATAATAATAATAATAAATATTTTTTATTTGCATAGAAGAAACAAAAAAAATACAAGTTTACAAAATCTAGCAATAAATTTACGCAAATAAAAGGCCTACAAATTCAGAATTCTGCCATGGCAGATTCTGGTCTTTAACATTGTGGCCCCACACTTCATTAAAAAAAAAAATGGTAATTTCAGTAACGCTCATTAACAGTAACGCTTAACTAATAACTGATTAAATACAGCTTTTTCTTTAATCATATACCTAATAAACCTACATAATACTACATAAGAGTTCTAAATTCTAAATTTGACAGTTTAACATCAAGCAAAACAATACACACTGCAAATACCCAAAAAACAGATTAAATTTTTTGTTAAATAACAAAAAATAGAAAAATTATTGCAGACAATAAATAAATAAATAAAATGATCCCAATACCAAAAATTGTAATAAATTACTTAAGAAAACAACCATTCAAAAAGTTAAAAAAAAAAGAACTTAAATTATATAACCTGCTGATTCATTAGATTTACAATCATCCTCCTACGAAAAGTATTACAAGAAATTAATAATTGGTCCGGATCCAAATTTAAAGAATTTATTTGATAAGCAAAATTGTAAGAAAATGATCGTTTAAATAACTGTGTTTTATGTCTCGGAATGAGAATAGTATTATCCTCATAATCAAGACACCAGCCATACACTACATCACAGTAATTACATTGTGAAAGGACCAATGAATCACATAAAAGCTTCTTAATATCTTTACTTAAATAGTGTCTATGCAAATAAATTAATTTCAAAGCAAGATATGCCTTTTTAAGAATATTAGACACGTGATGTTTAAAACGAATATTATTATCTACTATAAGGCCCAAACTCTTACATTTGTCAACAACTGGAATTCTTTCGTCCCCCAATTTAATGTTTATACCATTTAAAATATTACTTACATTAGTTCGATTACCTATGAACATTATAGATGACTTCGAAGGATTTAATTTTAATAAATGCTTTGAAGAAACATCACAAATAGCTTGTAAGTCTTGATTAATTTTAAACTCAGCCTTTTTAAAATCTCCTGGTAAAAATGAATAATATAACTGCGTGTCGTCTGCGTAAAAATGATGGGCACAATGCTTTAATTGAAGATAAAATCTAGACGTGTAAATGATAAAAAACAAGGGTCCTAAAATACTACCCTGAGGCACACCACTTTCAACTTCCAAAGGATCAGATATGTCGTTATCTATTTTAACACGTTGAATCCTATTATTTAAATAAGAGGCAATTAAATTAATAGCAGCATCAGAAAAGCCAATATAATGAAACAAAGACTTTAAAATTGAGTGGCTAACGAAATCAAAAGCTTTAGTATAATCCAACAACACCAGAGCAGAAATCTTACCCTCATCCCTAGCCCGAATTACGTCATCAATAACGTCCGCCATAGCCGAAGTACAACTATAATTTGTTCTAAATCCAGATTGCTTAGGTGGTAAAATATCATTATTATTAAGAAAACTACGAATTTGAGAGTCTAGAATGCGTTCGAGAATTTTTGAAAACGTTGGTAAAATACTAATAGACCTAAATTGACTAAAATCAGTTGGATTATGCACTTTCGGCAATGGCAACACAAAGGCTTCTTTCCAGCATTTGGGAAAGTAGTTTTTGTTAATACACTCGTTAACAATATGTAAAATAAATGGTATAATAAAAGGACAGCATAGTTGAATTAACGTAATATTAAGATTATCCACCCCGAATGCTTTAGACTTAATACGTAATATAATTGCAGAAATAGTATTATAATCAGTGGGATGAAAAGAAAACTTATTTAAGGTTGGTAATGCATTCTGATCATAAAAATTAATTAACTCATCACATTTATCAATATTTGTCACTCTTGTACTATCTATAAAATATGAATTAAAATTGTTGATATTTACAAAAGATTTAGGAATTTGCTTCTGCTTTGATGGCAATATTTTTCTTAGTTCACGCCACTTGTCCTTGTATGTACAATTCTCAAATTTATCACTATAAAAAGCCCTTTTTTCCGCTCTAATCGCTGTTGTTGTATAGTTTCTAAGCTGTTTGTAATAATTCCATTTAGCTGGCAGTTTAGTTGTTTTAAAATCCTTTAATCCCTTATTTCTTAATTTTTGCAATAGTTTAATATTATCTGTCAGCCACGGAGAATCTTTTTTTTTTCGAACAACTATAGTTTTAATAGGAGCATGCTTGTCGAATAATTTGAGTAAATTATTGTTTAAAAAATGTATCTTATCATCTATGGATTCGAATTCATATATTAAATGAAATGGAACAGCCTCCAAATCCTCTTGAAAGTTGTTTAGGTTTATATCTTTTAAGGATCTATAAGATACAATGTGCGGTTGTACAATAGACTCCGTCACATTAAATTCACAAAAAACGCCAAAATGGTCAGAAAATGTAGAGCTTATTATGCCAGATTTCAAAATGCCAACATGATTTGTAAAAATAAGATCTATAATTGAACTAGTGTTGTTGGTCATACGAGTATGCTCGGTTATAAGTTGCTTCAAATCGAAAGTTTCACACAAAAAAATAAGCTGAGTTGCATGACTGTAATTTAATTTAGATATATCAATGTTAAAATTACCTAGACACGTTATATTATTAAAATTTGAAAAAATGTCAATTAGTGTTTCCTCTAAAGTTAAAAAAAAACTCTGAATATTTGAACTTGGAGGCTTGGAACTTGGATTTGAGTATTCGATTTTAAGTTGTACTCGATTCCCTAATATTCGATTCCCTAAAGTATTCGATTCAGCCCATCACTATCTTTAACCTATTATTAAACATGCAAAAATTGACTGCAGATATTTCGCGCCTGCCATGGGCTCACGTAACATCACGTGAGCTCACGTGACGTGATGATAGTGTTTCCGCCTGCATGTGTAAGCTCACCTTTAATTTTGCGATCGCGCCGTATATAAATGCGGCAAATGGAAATCATTTCATGTAAATCTATCTTATAATAAGTGACATATGACTTGTGTGTGACATGCGCGCCACCTTGCGGTTATGAAAAAAGTTTACCTCTCTGACGTTGACACTATAATTCTTCCATTTGTGTTTCAGCGGCGAAAATGGTGAGTGCTTTCTCGAAGTAAATCTGTAAATATGATTAAGATCCCTTTATTCAACTAAATTTAAATTCTTTACACTTGCCTACAACCATATTAAGAATTTTGTCACAGTAATATTTTTCTTGATTTTTTTTCTAAAATGATGATTTAGATTATATTATGTTTATGGTTTAACCGAACACATTATGTGGATGCTATTCTAGGGCGGTCTGATAACTATTGACATCGTAATACATTCATTTGTCCTGTAAAATAGATTTTTAATTCCCTATTGCTTTTTTTTGTAGTCTCACCGCAAATTCAGCGCGCCTCGTCATGGTTCCATGGGATTCTACCCCAAGAAAAGGTCCAGGAGGCACCGTGGAAAAGTAAAGGCATTCCCTAAGGATGACCCATCTAAACCTGTCCATTTAACCGCTTTCATCGGTTATAAGGCTGGTATGACCCATGTGGTACGTGAGGCAGATCGTCCAGGATCAAGTAAGTCTTTTTTTTAAGAATTGTCTTTTTAGACCAAGTTTTGGTTCTAGTTGACTTAAGGTATCTCCGATTTTTAACATTTTTAAATATAAAATGGTAAGCCAATCTTCTTTGTACTGTTAAGCAATACCAAATTGGAGAATGAACAATTTTTGAATATTCATATATAACTCAATATAATTTTTTTTTTAAAGAGAAAAAATCATGACAATGTGTTACCTAGTCAGAGGGTAAACATACTTTCAAAAATGTGTTGTAAGGTCTTTATGGCTTAATGGTGAGAGTGAACCCTTTTCAATATGTATCAGTTCTTATTCTTTTGCAAATAATTTTACTGAAATTATGCATCAAAAATTAATAAAAAGAGGAAATTGTTTATACAGTGTCCTAGGATGAGCGAATTTATATATAAAAATTACAACAAATTTTTGATCTGAGTTGAAATTTGACCATTTGGCATCCAGCTCTCCTTGATTAAAAAATAAAATTTAGCATATTTTTACTTTTTAAAATAAGCATACCTTAATACAAGCATTTTTTAAATATTATGAGTAGGTAAAGTAGTATTTCTAGACAAGATATAAAAAAAGTTTATAAGAAAAAGGTGTTTAAAATTCAAAATTATGCCTGAATACCGAATTTCATAACCATAGGCCTACTTTGATTTTTACTTTTAAATTATTTATTAATTATTTATTCTCACTTTTTTAAAAAGTTTAAACAAAAACCAAATAAATAGCTAAAATAGTGAAAATTATTTTAAAAGTTATTGCCCTTGGACTAATTCTTTTTATGATCGGTAGGAATTTTTTGCTCATACTGCTTATTATATTGGCTTCATTAAAATGTGGTGGCAGCTACTATAAAACATTATTACTGTCAGAGTTATGTACACAATACATACTTATGTCATTATCTTATTTTAAAGTTTATAAAATTTATTAATAATATCAGAATTTACAGAAAAATGTTAAATTTGGAGCAGAAAATTTTCATTGTGCAATTGTATGGTAGTGGAAATATTATGTCGTTAAAGTAGTTTTTGAATATTTTTCATGAAAAATATCCACAAGTCAAAGTAAAAATATCTTCTGTGAGACAACTAATTAAACTTTTTGAGGTCACAGGTAGTGTTGAGTTAAAAAATCAGCAGAAAAAGAGATATATATGTACAATGACAACAATGCTGTTACAATCCTTGCTTTGGAGTCAATTGCTGAGAACCCTCCGAAGTCATTGAGAGCTAAGTTGGCGGGGCTGATCATAAGCAAATTTGAATTATAAAGAATTTATCATGCCCACAATATTATCAAATTAAGGTACTTGCATACTTTAGAAGAGAGGGATAAAGCGCGCTGTTGATTATTTTCTGCTTGGTTAGGCGTTAAAATTTTGTATAACAGGGATTTTTGTATAAAAAAATAATAGTCTCAGACGAATCTACTTTCACTACAAATGGTGTAATTTCATCCCAAAATTGTCGGTTTTGGTGCAATGAAACGCCAAACTTTGTAATCAAGGTGTGGCAAGAGGCAATATTTTCAAAAAAACGTATGGTGCGCCATATCTTACCATTTAGGTATTGGACCATACTTTATTGACAGATCTCTTAATCAAGAAATGTATCTTCAAATTTTTGAAAGATTTTTCAAAGAATAGTTTGAACCTTTACCAATTGATTACAGAATAAATCTTTATTTTCAACACAACGGCTGTCCAGAGCACTCTATCTATTCAAGTAGCAGAATGGTAGAATAGAACTTTTCTGAATCAATCAATTGGAAGACTCAGCCCAATTGAGTGGCCACCAAGGTCACCTGATTTAACCATTTTTTATTCCTATTTATGGGACTGGCTCAAGCAAATTGCTTATCCCGAGCCATTACCAGATGATAGGGGATTACTAAAATAAACAATTAGAGATGCTTGTAATTCAATTTCTATTGAAGAAATTAGAAATTCTTTTAAAATGTTAAAAAAGATATTGAAAAATGTTTTGATAATGGAGGTAGCTACGAGGGCGGGTCAATAAGTCTGTGACTTTTTGGATAAAAGACAGGTTTTTATATAAAAAGTTATTTTATTTTTCAACATAGTCTCCTTTGAGTTCTATACACTTAGTCCAACGTTTCTCCAATTTTTTTATCCCTTCGGAAAAATATGATTTGTCATCAAAATCATCAAAATAGGCATTTGTTTGAGAGATGATTTTGTCGTTGGAGTCAAATCTCTTTCCGCCAAGCCATTTCTTTAAGTTTGGGAATAGGAAATAGTCACTGGGGGCTAAATCTGGAGAATAGGGCGGATGAGGAAGTAATTCGTAACCTAATTCATGGATTTTTGCCATGGAAACTGCACATGTGTGGACCCTTGCATTGCCCTGGTGGAAAATAACTTTTTTTTGGTCAAATGTGGTCTTTTTTCTTTCAGTTCCTCATTGAATCTATCCAATAAGTTGGTATAATATTCTCCATTGATTGTTTTCCCCTTTTGAAGATAGTCAATGTGGATTATACCGCGTGCATCCCAAAAAACGGTCGCCATGACTTTATTGGCTGACAAACCCACCTTTGCCTTCTTGGGCGCCGATTCACCCCCGAGAAATCCACTGTTTTGACTGCTGTTTGGTCTCCGGCGTGTTGTGGTGGATCCACGTTTCGTCTACGGTGACGAAACGACGCAAAAATTCGTCCATATTGCGGTTGAATAACGTCAAACGCTCCTGGGAAATTGTCACACGGTTGCGTTTGTGGTCGATTGTGAGCAAACGCGGCACCCATCTTGCGGAAAGCTTTCTCATACCCAAATGATCATTCAAAATTGAAACTACTGAACCATGTGAGATGCCTATGGCTTCCACAATCTCTCTCACTTTCAATCTCCGATCGGCTAAAACCATATCGTGAATTTTTTCGATTGTTTTGGATGTAGAGACCTCGACTGGGCGTTCAGAACTTTCAGAACGTTCGGCATCTTCCGTGCTTGTATCGAAATTCAGTAAACCACTTCTTTACCATGGAAATAGATGGTGCAGAGTCCCCATAATATTTATCAAGCTTAGCCTTGGTTTGAGTGATGGTTTTTTTCCGTAAAAAATAATGCTTAGTGAGCACACGAAATTCACTTTTTTCCATTTTCTTCTCAAAACGAGTGGTAGTCTGCTATCAATAGCTGTCAAACACAAATTAAATGACGCAGTATTGATATAAATAATTTAGTTTTTCTCTAATAATTAAATATGAATAAAAAAATTAATTGGCACACAAAACGTAAAAATCAGAGTAGGCCTATGGTTATGAAATTGGGTATTCAGGCATAATTTTGCATTTTAAGCAACTTTTTCTTATAATTTTTTTTATATCTTGCCTAGAAATACTACTTTACCTACTCATAATATAAAAATATGCTAAATTTTATTTTTTAATCAAGCAGGGCTGGATGCGAAAAGGTCAAATTTCAACTACAAAATTTTTTGTCATTTTTAGGCATAAATTCACTCATCCTGGGACACATTGTATAATCAAACTGCTTTTATGTATTACAAAAATATATAAAATATGGGAGACTGCATTGCCATACATCTTGAATAAAAAATATTTGTGGAAAAGTTAGTAGGGGAAGCCTTTTCTCCACAAATAAAATGCTAATCCTCTAATTTCAGGAGGGAGTTCTTGTATTTGAATTTGTGTATGTGATAAGTAACCCAAGTCTGATGATGGCAAGAACACTTGCTGAAATGCATCCCTCCTGAAATTAGAGGATTAGCATTTTATTTGTGGAGAAAAGACTTCCCCTACTAACTTTTCAATATTATATTGACTCCACTTCAGAATAGACTTCTTCCTTAATAAAAAATATTTGTATTTCTTCCGTATGAATATTTTTAGTGCTTTTGGTTTTGTTCAAGTAGATTGGAATGTTTTGTGTTGAGTTAGTATGTTAAGACTTCTATATACTTTTTATACCCAGTGGTAAATCATGTGAATAGAATCTGAGAATGTTCACTATTATAATAATGCTGTCATTTTGAAAGATCTTAGATGGTTTTCTTATTATTTATATTGGGCTTTAGTGTAATAATTATATTTAATATAGAAAACTTCAATTTGGCAACTGCAAGTCCATATATCAAATATTTGCAACAAGTTCCTATCATCAAATAAACTAGAATAGACCCATATTTTAGCATATATAAAAAAGAGTAAATGCAATTTTTTTGCATTCTACCTGAATAAACTGCAAATTTTTTTCTCTATTTCTTCAAAGTACTCCTACTTAAAATATTACAAAATTCAAGATACCTAAAGTTGACAAAAACAATTTTTCTGTAAGTTTTGAAATGAAACAGAGCTAATACACATTTCTCCTTATAGAGATCAACAAAAAAGAGATTGTAGAAGCTGTAACTATCTTGGAAACCCCTCCAATGGTTGTTGTTGGGGTTGTTGGATACATTGAAACTCCTCACGGTTTGAGGGCTCTCGCTACTGTTTGGGCTGAGCATTTATCTGAAGATTGCAGAAGGAGATTCTACAAGAACTGGTAAGAAACATTCAAATTATTTATTCAATTAAATGTTTTATTACACTGCAATAGTAGTTCAGTTATTAATAAAGGAAATGTCCTCCAATAAAGTAATGAGGACTATAAAACATAAGTCTACTGAGCTTATCAGGGGTTCCTAAGGGGCCCAGAATGATTTAAAGTGAAGTATGACGAGCAGAGTTTGGCTTCCTCTAATTATTATGAAGCCACTCTGCTGCTTGTTTTATAGATTGAACATGTGTTCCTAAGGTTTTTCGAGGTTCAGGGCTCTTTATTTATGATGGTGAGTATAGGGCAATTATTTCTCCAGCGTTTTCATTTTGATATCAACAAAAGATGTTACAGGTTTTAAGGGTATATTGATCCTAATGCTTCCTTTTTCAATTTAGGTACAAGAGCAAGAAGAAGGCCTTTACCAAAGCCTCAAAGAAATGGTCTGATGATTTAGGAAAGAAGTCCATTGAAAGAGACCTTAAAAAGATCATTAAATATTGCAAAGTTGTCAGAGTTATTGCCCACACACAGGTTAGTAAATTCCTTATTTATAGAAATGATATTGTTTTCAACTTTAAAAACATTCAGCCAATAAAATTTACAATAATTCTAAGTACTAAAAATTTATGTAAAATATGTAACATTCTTATTCAATCGACTTGGTCAGTGTTGGAGCTTACCCTCCACCTGTTGGCATTGGAATCTTACTTCAATAAGGTTTTTGCCATAGGGTCGTAAAAAAAGTGCCCTTCGGGAGGTGCAGAGAGTATATTCCTTAAACAATGTGTAGTCCCTGGACAGTGACACTTTGAAAACCATATTCTCTACAGTACCATTTTAATATTACACCATTTTATTGAGCACTTAGCATGAATATAAAAATATGGTATTTTTTTCAGATGAAACTGATGAAACAAAGGCAAAAGAAGGCCCATATTATGGAAATCCAACTTAATGGTGGCACTATTGCTGATAAAGTTGCATGGGCCAGGGAACATCTGGAGAAACCCATTCCTGTCAACACTGTATTTGCTCAAGATGAAGTGATTGATGTTATTGGAGTAACCAAGGGTAAAGGATACAAAGGTAAGAACTTCATTTATTGATTAATAATGCTTTTAATTTCCCTATATACATACATAAATTAAAAGAAAAGGTCAAAATTACAATGAAATATACATTAAATGTAGAACATTTCAAATTGCTAGAATAAAAAAAGAGTAAAATGAGAAAAGTTCTAGACAAATTTACCAATGCTGTTTAATTTGCACTATTGGTGTTTCTGAGATATTTTTTAAGCAGTAAGTTATAAGAATATGGTGTGGGTCATTGTTATTCAATATCATTATTCAATTTTCATTAATCATATTACTTTAGGCTTCAAACATTGTCTATTTCTTTTGTTTGCCAATGACCTAAAGATTTTCATTATCATTGATAGTCTTCAAGGTATATCTACAAAATGATCTTAACAATTTTGATGAAAGTATAAAGAAAACTATGTTTCTCAACCTTTAAAAATGTCAGTACATTCACTTTGCAAAAAAGAAGAATCCGGTATTAAATACCTATAAATTGAAGATTTTTTAATATAAAATATTAATAAATTATTGTTAATGCTATAACAAGGCATTTAAAATATATCCTTGGCTTTTTGAAGATGCATATAATCAGCATGTTAATATCTAGTATAGAAACTTCTCTTAGGTTAGATCACAATTAGAGAACTGCACCAGTGTTTGGTTTCCCTATATTAATATAGTTGGTAATATATTAATAAAATTAAGTGTATCAAAACCAAATTTCTACAATATATTTGTTTTAAACTCCAAATTCTCCAATGTATGTGGTTTATCATGGCTATTAAAAAAAACTTGAAACTATTAAAACAAAGATTTAACTCCAGAGTGCTTTTTGTTTTCAAATTTATTCATTCTCGTTGTATCTTCAGATCTTCTGCAATTGTTAATCTTCCATGCTCTTATCATTGCCACATGTGAAAGTAATATATTTTGTTCATAGTTTCACTGCACTTTGTATGGTCATCAATCCTGTTAAAATTTTTGGCAAAATAAATGAAATGTGTCTTTGAGTTGAAGCAAATAAAGTATTTAATGTGTTGTTCTTAAATGATCTTGGTAATCCAATGATTAAGTTTTTTATTTCTAAAATTAAACCTAATTTTACTTTTACCATACAATTTCCTTATATTTAGTAAGTAGATCTCTTTAAAAAATGAGCTCTGTTGGGTACATCTTATGGTTAAACATGGTGTTAAAAATAAATTCCACAGCTAAGAGTGGTGAGGACACTTACCAGTTAAATTCTTTGGATACTTTATTTAGAGAGGCTAAACTTGCAATTTGACCAAATTTACTTGAAAGATATCTTTTTTGTAAAAATCTGCAATACTTTATATTTTACACTCAAAATACTAGACAAGTTCTGATTAGAAATTTTAATATTGCCAAAATCTCAAAAATTAAATATTGAAGATCCTTAAATATACCTCAGTGCAAATAATACACTTCTCATTGAACTCTGGAACAAAACAATCAAATTAAACATCAACTTTATAATTTGATATTTGATAATATGCAATGTTACTTGTCATATTTTTATTTGGGAGCGTTTTTCACTTTCAACTACAAGGTGTTCAAATAGGGTATCAACACTTTATTTGTGCATTTAATCTCAGACGTGGCAACGCCGTCACTTACGGTGCGAGTCAAAATGTAAACGGGTTCAAGGAATTTTAGTTGCAATGGAGCCGTTTACCGGAGAGCAACGCGCTTTTTGTGTACGTGCATTTTACCAAAACAATAATTCAATCCTGACAACACGCCGTCTATATCGCGCTCATTACCAATTACATGATATTCAATTATCACCTAGCCCTGATGTTATTAGAAAATGAATCAGAATGTTTGAAGCTACTGGATCCACAGTGAAAATTCAGAATCCAGGCCGCCTACGAATCGTAAGAAGTGCAGAAAACATCGAACGAGTACGTCAATCAGTCAGAGAGAATCCAACCTTATCTGTAAGGAAGCTAAGTCAGACTACTCTCAAAAGATCATCTTTACATAACATTTTGACCAAAGACTTGCATCTCCATGCATATAAGATACAGTTAGTGCAGGAATTAAAACCGAGGGATTACAATACACAGTTAGAATTTGTCAATGAAATGATGGAACGATTTTGTCGATTTCAATAACATTTTATTCAGTGATGAGGCTAATTTTCATGTAAATGGCCACGTAAGTAAGCAAAATTGCAGGTACTGGTCTGACGTTAATCCTCACAGAAAACACGAACGTCCACTGCATAACCCCAAAGTGATCGTATGGGCTGGGGCTGCTATGTCTGCTGATGACATAATTGGGCCGTATTTTTTTGAAGCTGTAAATGGACGGGCACACCGTTAATACCGAGCGGTATTGTGCAATGTTACAAGATTTTCTTGCACTATCTCTCCGACAGTTTAACTTAGAAACTTGGTTTCAGCAGGATGGTGCGACATGCCATACGTCAAATCGGGAATTTGAAGCTGTTTAACAATTATTCCCCAATAAAGTCATTTGAAGAACTGGCCTCCTAGGAGCCCGGACCTGTCGCCACTTGATTATTTCTTATGGGGTTACCTCAAAAGTAAGGTCTACAAGAATAATCCAGCTGATAGAAGTCAATTAAAGCAAAATATTCAGGAGCAAATAAGATTAATATCAAGGGAAATGTGTGGACGGGTTATCAAGAATCTTCGTTCTCGATTTGAAGAGTGCATATAGCGCAACGGACACCATTTAGACAACATTGTTTTTGGTTCATAAATTTCCATTGATTGTACATTCATTTGCCATAAATAAATTATCATAGAAATATGGTGTACTTGGTTTATGTAAACATCACATTGCTGATACCCTTTTTGGACACCTTGTATTTTTAAGCTTTTATTTGGGTATAGGTTAATTGTATAAGCAGCAAATTTTAAATATGTCGTCTCAAACAATAATTCAATTTAATGATTGAATTATTGTTTGAATTATTGATGAAGTAATGTATACATACTAAAGATGTATTTTTCTTCAGTGCATTTGTAGTGTTCTGGTTTTTGCTTGGGGATGGATACTTTTTCATTGCACACCTGCTTTGCATAATTAATTTGTTTATTTTCTGTATATTTTCATTGTGTGTCTAAAATTATGTAAAAATTGATGTGCATGTGTGAAGATCACTCTGTGAAATGATACAATAGGCAGGGTTGTTCTTTACCAAACAATTTGCAAGCCATACACATAAATGGTTACGTTTATTTATAACTTTACTGTTTTACTGGTCCTTTTAACAGTTTTCAGAGAATGCAATACATTCACAAATTTTAGACATGTTGTATACAAAGATTGTTACTTCAAAGACATAAAAATCAATCAAAACCAAACATATTTATTGTTCTTTTTGAATTCACAAAAAGAACTTCAAATCCTCCCTAATTGATGATTCTTATCCTTTACACCATAAAATGAACATAAATATGATGAAATAACATGGATGTGCATTCTGATATCATTGATGATACATCCATGCTGCCTTCCTACTGACAACTCTCCATATAAAATAACTTGCAAGCCAGACTTTACAGAAATATAAAACCACCTTTTCCATGTTTTTCCCAGGTGTAACTTCGAGGTGGCACACCAAGAAACTGCCCCGTAAGACTCACAAGGGTTTGAGGAAAGTTGCCTGTATTGGAGCGTGGCATCCTTCCAGAGTATCCTTCACTGTAGCCCGTGCTGGTCAAAAGGGTTACCACCACCGTACTGAGATGAACAAGAAAATTTATAGAATCGGAGAGGGCATCCATACCAAGGATGGCAAGGTGAGAATCAATTTAACGACAAAGAGGGTTTTCGACGTAAAAGGATTTTATTTTTGATGCACATTTGTTAATTCTTTAATTGAAACAACAAAAATCTAAATTAAAAAAGAAGTTTTTTCTCAGATATTTGTATGATGATAACCTTTTAGAGCCAAAAGGATTATGAATATATTTATATCCTCTGTGATTATTAATGATAGGACTGATTTTGTAAGAGTACATAAGTGTTTTTATCAGTAGAAGCTTTTACTGTTCGCTTAAATTGCTTATTTTTTGCAGGTTATCAAGAACAATGCTTCCACTGCTTACGATTTGTCAGAAAAGACCATCACTCCCATGGGTGGTTTCCCCCATTATGGTGAAGTAAACAATGATTTCATCATGATTAAGGGATGTTGTATGGGACCTAAGAAGCGAGTGATTACCCTCAGAAAGGTACTTCAAAAATATTTTTCAATTTTTGCTATTTTTCAATCTTAATTTACTTAGTGTTAGGCTTTTTTCTAAAAACAATAAAATATTGAAATTCGGTATTTTTTGCTAACTTTTAATGCTTAATTGGATTCTTAGGTTTAAAATTTAAGGTTGATTACGGGTTTTAGCCTCCACACATGGAGGATTTTATAGGAAATTGCTGCATTAGTGAGAATATCAAAAATAACTCTACTTTTTTGACAAACTGAGGATTGCGTGTACGCTCACAACGTAGTTCTATTTAAAAACAATCACTTGGGAATCCATTTTACCTTAATAATGACAGCTGTTAGCCAAAAATAATTAATTTTAATTTTTCTCATTATTTTTATTTATGGACTTTGAATGTTATGAGAACTAATTGACAGTGTATATACATAACAGGTACATTTATGTCTTTTGTACCCAGTTTTGTATATATTTATTTAGTACTTGTATTTTGATTTATATATTTGTGTTTTGCTTTTTATATATAGCTTTGTCTACAAAATTTTTAAAATTTTGTAGACAATAAAGCATATTTCATTTGATAATAATTGAGCCATTAAAACTCTTAGCCTCTCCAGTATAGGATTTTAGTAACTAAAATTTTAAGCTAAAGGGAATTGGATTTTGGCATAAAATGTTACAAATGTAATGTAGTAGTAGATGATTTAATTTATATACTGTGGTTGCACAAATGTAGTAAAACGAAACAGAATTTAGGGTGTCCAGTTCAAATGGCTCCCTTAGGAAATACAAATTAATATTTTTTAGTCTTTAAAATATTAAGTTTTATTTTAAAGACAAAAATTTAAAAAAAAGTATTTTTTTATCCAAAGGCAGGTACAATAATAAACGTCAATATAATTATTTTTCACGTCAATGTTTTTATTTACAACAAAGTAACAATCGCTGGTAACGACCAAAGCCGTTTAGGGGAATAAAAATTTTTTTTAGCAATTTCTCCAAAACTGAAAGTTTTACGTAAAAGTGAAAGACGATTTTGGTCCTAATTGATTGATCAGTAATAAAAGATCTTATGTTTCGCGATTATCTTATTATGTGATACCTCTCTTGCTTCACACTGAAAAGAGCAAAAGTTTTTTGGGATACAGGACAGCAAATAGAACACGTTATTTATTCGGCGACGTTTCCATCCTTTATTGGATCTTCTTCTTGCTAAAAATACAAACTATTATGGTACATGTTCTCTTTCTAGACATATTTTTATGTAAAAATGTAAAAAATGATGAAATGTTTCACATATTTAAGAAAAAAAACGAAAAACGAGAAGATCTAAATTATAAATATAAAATCGATTGAAACTTTATAATTAAAATAAACTAAAACTAAGTAAAGTAATCTAGGACAAATATTCAATTTTGTTTCAACCAATCCTACACAATGCAAGATTAACATAATACAAAATCTGTGACCTAGTCTTTCTTCAATCTTTCCTCAGAAAAATATAAATTCCCTCTTACATCAAAACAATTACACTTCACCATTAATCAAGTGATAATTTAATTTTTTAAGTAAATACTCCAATGATAAGCACAAACATTTTGAATACAGACCTACCAATTCTCTTTAAACTCTTTTATGAATTCTTTAGTTTAATAGAGAAAGGAAACGTCTCTCAACAAAACATAGCGTCTTTAATAGTATTTTTTTGTAAAATTGAATTGATAATTACTCAGCTACCACGCTACTGATTTATGAAAACAAAAATATGAACATCTAAAAAGTGTGCTTACATAAACCGGCTTGTCATCTTGAATAACGAACGAAAAACTGGAAATAAACAAAACTAACCCTGATTCTTGAAAACCATACTTTTAATGGGGTCCAAGTTTATATAAAAAATTTGTATAAACTCTAAATAGCTCAAAAAAGATCTGTCCCATGATTGTAAAAAAAAAGAGACAGAGACAAACTTCTTTACCCAAATCTTATTTGTCACAAAAACAGATTTAAAAATAAATTATACTATAAGTTATTACATTATTTAGCATAGCTAACAGGGAGGAGAGCAAAGGATTAATGCACAAGTGCGTTGTAAAAAAAAGACTAAATTCGAAGTTTTCCTCAACTTTTTCCTAATTTTCGATTATTTTTTTATTCCAGTCGCTCCTTGTCCATACCAGTCGTGTGGCCCTGGAAAAGATCAACTTAAAGTTCATCGATACCGCCTCCAAGTTCGGACACGGTCGTTTCCAGACCCCGGCGGACAAGGCCGCCTTCATGGGTCCCCTCAAGAAGGACAGGCTGAAGGAGGAAGAAAAGGCTGCGCCGGCCACCGCTGCTGCTGCCTCTTCCTAATCTGTGACTCGTTTCTTTTTTTATTTGTAACGCTTTAGGTGTGGACGAATAAAAAAATGTTAATTTAATTCAATTATGTTTTTAAATTTTACCAAGCCAATAGTTTAAATTTAGTTTTCTGCAATAATGCTTCAAATGGCTTAATAGAACCGAGTTTGGTGGATTTAGTAGTTTTGGTTTATTTAGAAGAGCCAATGATTGGAAATAGAGATATTTATGGGATTTCCTATGACTGGCTAAGCGATGGATTATAATATTTTTCATATTTCACATCAATTGAGTGTCAAACTCTGGGTGTAGTACTTAGGACTAACTTACCATATTAAGTGTTTATTACGTGATCTCGTACTTGCTTTACACTAAAGAGGAGAAGTATTTTAGGATAGAAGCAAATAAACGACATTATTTGTTGAACGACGTTTCGATTCTTTATTGGACTATTATGCTTTATCTATGGATGTCTTATGGTTATTACATAGATATAAGAAAAAAAAACAAAGAAAATGGTAAAACAGCACAGTTTTCTATGATGGCCGAATGAAAATCGCTGATTATGTGGTTATCGTTAGCATACGTAATTAGATTGGAATAAACAATTTTTTCTATGATTTTGTCAATGACACAATGCATTTATATCGGTCTTGAATCATTAGCAATTTTTAGAATGGGAATTTGATATTTTAAGTGGTCAGGGATCTCCCGCTTCAAGTGAGGAGTTTATCAGGTTCAATAATGGCTGTTTTATGCTCACATGCGTTTTTAACCCTTTAACTGCTCCAGGCGTATATATACGGTATGCATAAAATTGCTCCTGACGTATATAAACGGTTGCGTCAAAGAAATTATTTAACGACAAGCTGCTCTGGCCGTATAAACCCGATTAAAAATGGTGATATTTAAAGACGCATTGGAACCAGAGAAAAACAAACCACCTTGTTTTGTGATTTGTTTTTCTCTGTTGGAACCGCCTAGAGCCATCCACGCGCCGAAATATTTCAGTGGGGGGTGGGGTTACTTTTCAACTTGTGCGAACCGTCTCGATCTTGTTTGTTTAGTATGCTGATTGAATTATTGAAGGGAGGTTATTGTTTTGCTGTTTCAAAATGCCATTTAAACCAAAATTTTATACGGACGATGAGTTGTATCAAATTCTGGCTAACAGCGAAAGTGAAGATGATGATGTCGTGAGCAATTCAGGCGATTATGGCTGGTTAGACGACAGTGAACCTACTGCTGGTTCAAGTAAGCAAAATTACGTGGAAGAAGATAATTTACCGAGTATTATATCCTCATCTGATTCCGAGTCGGAAGAAGATCTGGTTGTACCCACTAAAAAATTTAAATCAGATTACATTTGGAAATCATCTGATCTGTCTCCTGTAGTACATAATTTTGGTAACAGTACGTCTGGCTGTCAGATTCCCCAGTTAGACATGTCTAGTACGGCACTGGATTGTTTCAAAATATTTTTTGATGAAAATGTAACCCAATACGTCGCGGATCAAACAAACCTTTACCCCATATTCGCTACAGAAAATACAGAGTTATCCAAAAGTTCGAGGGTAAATCGTTGGAAAAATACCGATTCCAGCGAAATTTACTGCTTTATAGCAACAAATTTTCTTATGTCGCAAGTGAAAAAAAATGCAATAAATAGTTATTGGACGAATGACAAACTTTTAGCCACTCCTATTTTTTCGCAAATAATGCCCAGGGATAGATTCCTCTTGCTTCTTCGAATGTTACATTTTACAGATAATAA
This sequence comes from Anthonomus grandis grandis, assembly GCF_022605725.1. Classification (NCBI taxonomy): domain Eukaryota; kingdom Metazoa; phylum Arthropoda; class Insecta; order Coleoptera; family Curculionidae; genus Anthonomus; species Anthonomus grandis. Next base: position 17,290,047 of record NC_065551.1, read on the forward strand.
CAAAAAACCGGAGAATGACGTTTTATGGAAACTAAGATACATCATTGACCATTTGAGGGATGTATTTACTAAAACCTTATATCCGTTTCAAAACTTATGCATAGACGAAAGCTTGCTGCTGTTCAAGGGACGGGTATTTTTCAAGCAATACATACCTTCCAAACGACATCGGTTTGGAATAAAAATTTTTCTTCTATGTGACTGTGAAACGGGGTACGTTTTAGACTTTATTATTTATGTCGGAGCTGCAACAGAAATAAAAAAAAATTAATATCTTGACAAGGATATTGGAATATCTGGTAATATTGTTCTAACTTTTCTTGAGCGATATTTGAGCAAAGGTCACTCGTTGTACGTAGACAACTGGTATACAAGTCCCGCATTGTTTACCTATTTACATAAAAATAAGACAAACGCATGTGGAACCGTCAGGAAAAATAGGAGAAATTTACCGAATCTGTCTAAAAACCTAAAGTCAGGAGAAATTGAATATATGTCGACGGATCGGCTTTTAGCTCTAAAGTGGAAGGACAAACGAGAAGTTCGAATGCTTTCGACTTTTCACAACAGTGACATGAAGGATTCTGGAAAAGTAAACAGAACCACAAAAGAAGAAATAAGGAAACCAGTATGTGTACTAAACTACAATGAAAATATGGGAGCGGTAGATCGCAGCGATATGTTACTAAGTTCGGTAGAATGCGTACGTAAAACCGTAAAGTGGTACAAAAAACTTTTTTTTCATTTACTGGACTTAAGTTTATTGAACTCACATGCTGTTTACAAAATGGAAACCGGCAAAAACATTTCTCTGCTAGATTTTCAAGGGCAGCTCATAAAGCAGATTTTAGAAGCACATCATCTTCCACAGCAGCACAGCAGAAGTGGAAGGTCAGCAGATGGAGATAACCCTTTACGACTAACTGAGCGTCATTTTGTTTCCATGATTCCCGCAACCGCTGCCAAAAAATTTGCACAAAGAAAATGCATTGTGTGTTCAAAACATGGAAAAAGAAGCGATACGCGTTACATGTGTGCACTATGCGATGTGCCGCTTTGCCTTTTGATTTGTTTCGAAAGATACCATTCCTGCAAATATTACTGACTTTTGTAAAATATCATAGGAATTTATAAAGTTTTTTTATTTTGTTTTATTTGATGGTTTTTCTAACCTCCCAGAATGTATATTTTTTGTTTAGTTGTTTATTTTGTTTATAAATTTGAGTTTTTGTTATTATAAACTTTTTGCATGGAATATGTTTTTTTTATTCCCTAGCAAAAAAAAATTAAAAAGATGTTTTACAAATTTTTAACTTATACCAGGGTGTTTTCAAAGTTGAGTATTTCAGTGAGAGTAACTCAAATTCTTTTGGCGAGTTCTACAAGCTGGTAAAATAAATATAATATATAAATAAATAAAAAAAAATACTAATTTAAATTAGCCATACGCTGCTCCGGACGTAGATATGCGTTTCGGGCTAGAAAGTGCCGCACGGCCGGCACGGCGTAAAAAGCTAACTTAGCAGTGAAAGGGTTAAGTGAATTGAATTTTGTTTCATTTGGACGTGACTTATTGGTCGTATAGAATAGACTATTAAACCATTGTAGTTTTTTAAGGGAAACTCGTTAAATGTAGTGGGTCAATTATATAAGAAGTAGGTACACTGGTGTGCTATATTATAACTTTTATTTATGTCTTATCAGAATTTTATATACACTTAAAAAAAATTCTAAACTATTCGTAAACTCCTAGAAATAAGTTAAGGATTTACGCCTGGCGACCTTGGTGGCCATGCAACTGATCCGTATCGGTCAATCCACCTATTTGGGAAAGAAACATCTAAAAACTTGCGCACTTGTTTTTCGTAATTCGCGGGTGCATGTGAAAAAGGTGTTATGTCATTTTTTTGTCAAAACTGGTTTATGTCAGAAGCCGAATTTAAAAACCCTCCTGTACGTATGGGAATAACGAACTAAGTCATTATACACGCGTAAGCCAATTTTTTTCAATGTGTCTAACGAGATAAGTTACACTTTTATCGTGTAAAATGCTCTATGTCAGACATACTACAAATGCATTTTAGTTTTTTTGCGATTACGCGTGAAAAGGGATTTAAGTCAAACATATGGCTTATTTCACAGCAAAATATTTAACACCTGTTCCAGTTCCTATATCTAGTGAAAAGAAAAGTAATCTTATAGATCTGCTGCCATACATTAGCGACAATTTTGCGGATTTTTATAAAAATTTGACCACCACCAAAGACAAAAATGCTGATACCTGATGCAAGTTCAGATGAATTAAGTGATGAGTAATATTTTATTCCTCTTAAAATAATTTGAATATGTTCTTTGTTTTAAAATTAAATGCTTTTAAGTTGAAGAAACAGTTTATTGCTTGAATTCGAGTTTAAAGTTAAGGTAAGTAAAACTCTTTAAGTCGTCTTCCAATATTTAATAAATTTAGAAAAATTTATATATATTCTTTACATGTTTCGAGAGTGTAAACTCTCATCTTCAGGAGAATAACTACAAAAGTAATGGTCTTAAACTAATATAAGTACAAACGCAAAATGATGGAAACTTACCCTTGCACTGACATTTTCGCAATAATGCCACACCTTCTTATGTTAAACCATATAGATTACCTTTTTCACAAAATAATAAAATACATAAAAAAGTAACTAAAATGTGCCAAGATGGTATAGTCAAAAGGGCACAAAGTGAATGGAATTCTCCAGTTTTATTGGTTCCAAAAATAGAAACTGAAGATGAGAGTTTACACTCTCGAAACATATGTAGAGAATATATATAAATTTTTCTAAATTTATTAAATATTGGAGGACTACTTAAATAGTTTTACTTACCTTAAATGCTTTTGTTGGTACATTCGTTAATTAAAATAATATTTCCAATCCTTTGTTTTTTTTATTGTGTAAAAAGAGTTATGTCAAAATTTTAAGAAATCTAAATGTTGTAAGTCAAAAAAAATGTAAATACTATTTTATACCAAACACTAGAAAAGTTTATTTACTTTACAATAAAAATGCTCCTTTTATTCTACTTGATTCTAAGCAAAAAAAAATACATGTTTAAAGTTTTAGTCACAGCCCAAAATAACACTTCAAGTGCGAATTACTGAAATTCGCTATTTTTGACATACAACTTTTTTCCCATGCACCCGCGAATTATTGGCATGCTAACAGCTAAAATTTTTATCGAAAATTGTTGATCATTTTTAAGTTGTATGAACCATTAACAGAACTGCACTCTGCAGCAGAAATCTTCAGGCTGTAGCGCTTATACACGTTGAACTTGAAAGGGATATAATTAATTTTCACGCAATATTCATACTCGAGTACTTGTTGGATCTTTTTCGATACGATTTAAACTTTGCTCTGCCCCTTGCAAAGTTTCAGGGTTCCTCTCTTCCTGAATGGTCTCCACGATGTTCCCGTAAATCGTCAGCATCGCGAGCCTGTTGAATAAGGTTCATGAAAACTTCTAGGTGCAGGGTGAGGCCGCAAAGGAAAGCACTGCGTAAAATCTAGAAGCAGCAGCTGCACTTTGAAGACCAGTAAATGTGCAACATATCAAGAAGTTTATTATTTTCATAAGAATGCACAACTTTTAGGATTTGCTACTTTAAAATTAAGAACGATAAACCAAAAGTGATTACTGCTTACTTACTGATCGGTATAATACCTGATCGATAAGACAAAAATCTGAAAGCAGACTAGTTACGTCTTGATATACAAGCTCTTCATTCCGTTTCCTGAAAAAAGTTATTCCAAAAAGCTGTTTATTTCAAGGAATTCTATAGACAGTTATAAAAAAGTATTAACATAGAAATTACCCTGTATAAGGGTTTCTAGGATTAATGATCGTCCGGAATCCGAAGTAAGGCCTTAATGATAAATCGTTTATGAATGAAAATTTTCATAAACATAGATGAAATACAAAATATAAGTAATATGAAAATGTATGTATTGTAACTGCCCAATAACAAATTTGTTAAAAAATTTGTTAAAGAAGAAAGTTTTATTGTTATAACAAATATTTATTAACAAATAAAAAGTAATATAAATGCAAACAGGATAGAAACATTGAAAAGTCATCCAAGGTTCTCTAACATACTGATTTTTAATTCAGGTTAAAATAAAAACTCTAAATCTACAGTATCAGTTAATGTCTTTAATGTAGTACTTATAGCGAAACACGTTATCGCCTTAAGAGCATCATCAAACCTATAAACAGAAAACCTAATTTTTCCCCAAATTATAAAACTCTTTAATTTTAAATAGATGCTTTTTCTTCACATGGAAATTATGCCCTTTATCATCTTCCAGTGTTTACGAAATTTAGGCTGGTCGGAAAATTTGGCAAAAAATCAAAGAACACAAACCTCAATTTTTTAAATACCTTCATAGTCCAATCATTTGTGGCCGGGTCGAAAAACCTTCATTTCCACCCTAGGATGGCATAAAATTATTACATGCATATGATAAGGGTAAAAAACTTGATCTTTTAGAATTTCTTGAGATAGGCAAAGCCCTAAAAAGCCCTGATTTTACTTGTATAGATAATCAGCAGACACTTTATTTTTAAAAATATAGTAGAGCAATAATTTTATTATGTAGAACCGTGTATTATATAATAACGAACGCCCTCTATTTTTGTTATTTTAAGATAGCACTAATATCCAACCTTAAATGAGTAAATTGTGATTCTTGTCAGTATTTATGTAATTTTTTAAAAATTTGTTTATAGATATCACTATCCATCCAACATATTTACATTTTAATAACTGATACTTGTAGTCATTAAATGAGATAACCCAAAGGGTCGAGCAATCTTTAAACAACAAAGAAATCGCCCCAGGAGCCTTCTTAGACATTAAAGGACCATTTGACTCAATTACCATGCCATAGTTGCATACATCCTATAACAGGCTGGTTGGATCAGTCAAATGCTAAACCAGAGGAAGATAACGAGTCTCAACAGCACCATGGTAAAAGCCAAGGTGTGCACGGAAACACCGCAAGAGCTAGGAGTAGCTACTCTCACCGTTGATGTAAAACCTTGTATCGGACAGTTTGACTGGACTGGAGAGAGAGCATATTTTCGCTGTGGGATACGCAGACGACATCGTTCTACAAGCACGAGAAGGCAACCAGGCTCTTGTATTTGAAAAAATGCGAGCAGTTCTGAATGTTGTGTAGTATTGGTGCATGAAAGAACAACTAAGGGTAGACTCCGCAAAAACAACTCTAGTTGCCTTCACAAAAGGATAGAAACTAGAGTCCTTAAGAGACTTAGTGATCTTTGGCGGATAGCTGCGACTCAAAGATGAGGTCAAATATATAAGGATGACCCTGGATAAAAAGCTCAGCTACAAACAGCATGTAATAAATAATGCAAACAAGCCTACGGAATTCTTATGTGATATAAGGGATGAATGATATAACGGCAGATCATGGATCATCAAAAATGATACAATGAGTATATATAGAATAGTGAGCTCCATCTTTACATACGCAGCGCTAATATAGTGGCATGCGGTAGAAAGAAGGACTCTTGACTCAACAAAACCAGAAGAACAGCATGTCTGGGTATAACAGGAGCGATGTCAAAGACACCGACTGCTGCCCTCCTTAAGAAAACCAGACAGATCTAACCCTAGTTCACCTAGTACTACGGGCTGAAGCGATACAGGACCTTGGACGTATGGCACTAATAACGGACCAAACCAAGGTCATACATCCAGACAAACCCTTTGTAATTAAGGAGAGAAAGGGACCACTGGGCACAGAGCTTAAGGCAAGCAGCTATTCAGTATGGCGCATGGCGGGCATACAATCGAAGATCGGGGTAGCAGTGGGCGTACTAGAGGATGGACAACAGGGCAGACAACTCACGATGAACCTGGTCCTAAAAACAGGCAATATAATAGGTACCCAGTCCTGTGCCTAACCAGCATGCTGTATCGGTGATAAAACCTGGAAAAGAGGTATCAGAAATCAGTTGGAACTTGATCATAAAAACTACTGCCAAAGCTGGAACTCTCTAAACAACTTTTAGACAGCTCGCCCTTCAGGAAGAGTGAGAACATACTGGGCAACAACTGCATAAGGTAGCAGGGCTGCTCGGACATCCACCCTGAAGGAAATGCCTACATATAGAAAGCGGAAAGTAGAAACATACAAACATACAAACGGTATGTAGACGTCATGAGGAAAAGGAAGAAACCACTGTTCACTTTCTATGCTTCTTTAAAGCATTCAATCAGACCGGAGCAACAGGACTGGGAGAACCAAACTTTTTTCAAGAATTTCTTCAACGACAAAAAAAAGGTCCTAGCGGGATGCAGCTAGAGTTTTTAATAAATTGATTACCTTCAATTGACACCTCCTCAAGATCATTTCTAAAAATAAGGATCTTGGCCTCATCAGCAAATAAGGTAAATTCCTTCTTGATGTCGAGATTTAAAACATACAGGAGAGATAAAATGGAGCCCAATAGATAGAAGCGGAGCCAGAACTGTGCTACATTGCCTCTAAAACGATAGCAGTGGAGCTCCCGAAGCAGAATTTCGTGGCTAACACAATCAAATACATTTGATACGTCACAAAAAAAATTGACATTTAAGAAATTATAAATGACATCAGCTGTATTGCGACCCTCTTGAAAGCCTGAAGGATGTTATTTGATTTGACGTTATACATGCGAAATTGTATCAGTTTTTCAATTATCTTTGACAGGGTAGAAAGTAGAGAAATAGGCATCCTTATGAATTGGAGTCTCTGACTGATTTTTAAACAACCCGGAAAAGTGCCCACTATCCATGAGAGATTGTGTGACATCTATCTGCAAGATATATCAAAGCACCATCTATGATGTGTGATGAGTGCTCCCACCCTCACCTGAAGAATTTTTGTTTTTCATAAAGCTTAAAACTCTCCTCTAACTTCCAATTCGGTAGGTTAAAAGATGAAGGACTCTTCAACTGTTGGTTTTGTAAGATGGCTAAGAGGCTTAGATAATTCGTTAATTCATTTGGTTGAAGATTTGGAGCGACCGTCGAAAAAGTATTGAGTTCATTAATATTAATAATTTCAGGGTTTGCATTTTATACTTTTTCTGCGGATATTTACTATTCACTAAATTTATTGCGATCGTCAATCGATACTTGGGTCCCGATAAGATGGTGAAATATATATATTTTTTCAGTTTGTACCTTATTCAATTTTTCTGTATGAAATAACACAAACTAAAAATGATCGGCAAGAATTCACTGCGATCGTCAATGATACTTTAATCTGAGATGAGTTTTTTAGTTAAAAATGGCCGAACCGAAATTCTGAATTTTTTGTATCACATTTTATTTTTCCATAGCGACTTTAATCGACTTTAATCGCCTTAAAATGTTGTTTTTTGGATATAGTCAGAACAAAGAGAGAGAAGCATCAACTCATTGTGTTCGTGAGATGATACTTTGCTATGAGGTGGGCTTTCACATCAAATTAAACGGGTGAAATGTGCAATTTTATATTGTAATAAACACAAGTCCCTATTCAGAAACAGAAATAGCATTCAAATAATAAAAGTTAAACCTTTACTTTCGTTTCTATAATAAATCTTATAATACACACTTATAAGTTCACAACTCATTTTAATAGATTAACCCTCAATAAAACTCAGTTTTTCTACAACTTATTTGGATACGCTGTAAGCTGTCAATATAATAATTAAAAGTTTTTGAAAATCATAGAGCTACTTCTTCTAACTTAAATAGTTTGAAAGTGACAAAATTCGATTTTCCCAAAGGAAACTGCCTTAAACAACAAATTTGCCGTAAAATAGATCAAGGAAAAACAAACAGTAATATAAATTCAATTTTATTTAAACACGTAATAAAGTAAATTATTATTATGTACATACTTAATAAGGGTATTACAGATTACACAATTTGTACTCGTATAAAGTATTTTACAATTGTTTTTCATATAAGATATATGTAGCTGTAATCATAATTTATTTATATTCGCAAGAAATGTTTATATATAATATATTTCATTATTACCTGATTCTCATCCGCAGTTATCAGCAATATAAAATATTCCCCTGGAAGAACTTACAAGCTGAAGTAATAAATTAATAGTACAAAATACGTTTTTTAAACGCATATTAAAATCTAAATTCAATCAATTCGCCTAACGATAAAAATAAATAGGTACTTATTAAGATGACGAATTTTTTTTTACATGTAGCGGTTTATTTTAGTATTAGGTCTAGTCCTGTTTTTAGTATCATGCTCATGCACATTGTCATGTGTTAAAGAAATGTTGCTTTTCTTTATATATAACAAGTTTTCAAAAATATATAGACATGGTAGTGGTATAATTTAGAAGTATTAGAGTTTGACAATGTACAAAAGCCTCCTTACAATCATTGCGGTAATGGAAATTCTTCTCTGCAGTGCCATCTATGCCCCTGCATGCCAAGATCCCATCGAAAGCGCAGAATCTCATGCGTCACATCTTTTAACAGGACCCTAATATGAATACCCTTGGTACATATGTATGGAGTACTCCTCAAATTAGTAAATGGCATTTCTAATTAGACACGTCTTAATAAGAAATAGGCAGATTCTTAACAGAAACAGGCAACACATTGAAAAATTGGATGCATTAACTTTTATTGTATGAGTTTCCCATTGTAATTTAGAATCCAAGGCTACACCAAGGATTCTGTATCAATTGTGCTCTCCCATTCATTCCATGAACGCATTGCAAATAATAATAATAATGATAATAATAATAATAAACGGCTTTATTTATTTACCGATAAACTAAACTTTGCCAATAAATAAATCAAATAAAAATAAAATAAATAGATAGCATCTGCTGAGTCTGGCTTTTATTTAATAGCAGCCTGTTTATACAGAACCAAAGTTCAGCCTTCGCTTTTACATCTCTAGACTTGAAACTGCCAGTGCCAGTGTATTCTCGGATTGAGCTATAGTTGTATCATCGGCAAAGAGAGTAAATCAGATATTGTTGTTGCCTGCAGGCAAATCATTTATATGTATTAGAAAATTAATTGCTCCCAGTATCAAGCCTTGAGGCATATTTATCTCTATTTATTACTCAGCGTTACTATCTGGCGCCTATTTGCTAAATAAGATTTTATTAAATCTACACCCTTCTTATCAAAATTGTAAGCATAAAGTTTTTAAAACAGGATGTTATGACCAAAACAGTCGAAGGCCTTACTTAGGCACAGAACCAGGGCTGCAAAGTTTTTTGTCAAAAGCTTCTGTTATTTGATCAAACAACATCTTGAATATCCATAACAGCGCTCTTGCCTTTGCGAAATACAAATTGCTGCTCTGTGAATAAGTTGTTACTCTGAAAGTAATCAAATACCCTCAATGCCATACATTTCTCAGAATTTTTTTATATTATAGGCAACAACGATATTAGTCTGTAATTTTCGGCCTTATTAACATCGCTCTTTTTAAAAATTAGTATATCTAAAGTCACGTTTAAGACATCAGGAAATATACTCTTTGGAAGATAAAATAATTATTAATTTTGTAAGTGGTGTAACAATTATCCGAGAGAAGACCTGATTAGTTTAATATTTAACCAGAGTTCAAAGCTAAAGTGAATTAAGTCCATAATTGGAAAAAAATGGGTTTAATACACAGAGCCATAGTGAATAAAATATCCCCTACTATCAAAGTTTCTCCACAAATGACAAGAGTTTTTTTTTAATTCTAAAAACAATTAATAAAATTTCAGAACCAACGTGGATTAAGTCCAAAATCATAATCATAGGAATAATTTGAAAATAAAATGTATATATCAGAAGTTGTGTTTTGAGTCAGAAAATAGGTAAGGCGTAAGTGCTAGTGAAGAAAATATTTTCTCTACTTATGTTTTAAGAGATGGTGCTAATTGTCAAACTCCATGTGTATAATGTGTAAAGTCTTTTAATTTTAGAATAATTTTATGTTGAGAAATTCAATATCGAAGGAAAACAAGCTTTTAACCCAAACCTTTTTCATGACATTTTCTCCAGTAAATTTAGGTTGAGTTTTAAAGTTCCTGCAAAAGATGCCTGTAGCAGGATTTAAATGATGACCGAGAACGGCGTAGTAAATTTGTACTTGAAAAAAATTGTACTTTTCAAAAATCTTCTAAAACTGATAAACATTCTGCAGCAAAACCTGTAATATTGCAACATTTGATTTTCAAAAGCTGCTCTTACATATCCTAAATTAACTATATCAATAGCTTACTATAAGCTGAATATATACAGGGTGTTCATTTGAAAACTATTCTTCACGGATTTATCGAAAACCACCGTTTAAAAAAAAACGCTTTTCTTAAAAAAAAAACTTTCTAACCTAAAATTACTTCACCCCCTTTCACCCATTGCCCCCCAGGGTCATCCCCTTAAAACTTTTAAATGGCAAGGGGTATCGAGTAATAGTTTCTTTAAAAGGTTTTTCGAAGTCTTTTATTTTGACCTTTGATTTTTTTAATCGGTCGATTGATTCGTTTTCGAGAAAATTACAAAAATCTTTGTTTATCTTAATTTGTTCAGATAGAAAACAAAAACATGAAAATATCAGTTTTTATTTCAATAAGTGTTCAAAATGTTGCCCGTTTTTGGCCAAACAATGATATAGGCGATGTTCAAATTCCTGACGGACATTTTCAGAAACATGTTGTGGGATATTATGGCAGCTGTCGATGATGCGTTGACGAAGTTCATTCAAACTTTTAGGTTGGGGAGTAAACACAATAGATTTCAAATGACCCCATAGAAAAAAGTCTAACGGCGTTATATCAGGAGATCTAGCAGGCCATTCTATAGGCCCTCTTCGCCCTATACATTTATCTGGAAACTCGTCGTCTAGCCATTGCCGAACGGGAAGAACATAGTGAGGAGGAGCGAAATATATTTCAGCTTCATCAAGTATAGGGTTTCTATTATCATCGATTGATGATAAGCGGGTTGATGGTATTTTCCAACATATCCAAATAAATGCCTCCATTTTAATTTCCGTTAATAAATAATGGCCCAATCACTATATTTCCTAAAATGCCTGCCCATACATTAATTTTTTGAGGGCACTGGATATACCCTTCTACAAATGCATGAGGCTTTTCATTGCTCCAATATCTATAGTTATGCTTATTAACAAATCCATTTAGATAAAATGTGCATTAATCGCTGAAGCAGATATTCTTTACATGAATAGTATTATTATATTATATTAATCGCTTCAGTCATTTTTTCATAAAACTCAACTCGCCTATCGAAATCGTCTTGGGTTAACTCTTGCAATATTTTCATTTTGAATGGATGAAATTTATAAAGTTTGGTAACTGTGTGAACAGAGCCTAATGAAATACCAGTGGCAGCAACAATTTTGCGTAATGAAGTATTAGGATTTATTCCAAAATGACCCAAAACTGCAACTTGAGTGGCTTCATCCAAAATTCGCCGATGATCACGTTTTTTATTTGCAACAGATCCAGTTTCAGTAAACTTAGTAACAAGGTCCAAAACTTACCTATGCGAAGTTATCTTCTCCGGATGTCTGGCGTTAAACGTGACGGCAGTTTGCCGAGCACATTGATTTTGGGCACCATAAATTAAAAATTTCCACTCTTTCGGCTAGTGTGTAAACCATTTTGGAAGTAAAATCTTCAATTCAACAAATAAATTTTCACTATTCCAAGACTGTTACAAATGTAACTGACGGCAAAATAATTTTCCTTAGCAACTATAAATAACTAAGCAGGTATAACAATAAATACAGTTCGCTCAGGATATCTGTGTTGATGAAAAGAATGCGGAAAAAAAAAATTCAGGTTGTTATTTAGTTTTTTCCACGTCTAATCTTCGAAATTGGTATTTATGTTGGTAGTTTCCGTTTTAAATTATAAACGAATTGTAGATTTGGCAAACCCTAACGGGCAACATTTTGAACACTTATTGAAATAAAAACAGATATTTTCATGTTTTTGTTTTCTATCTGAACAAATTAAGATAAACAAAGATTTTTCTAATTTTCTCGTAAACAAATCGACCGATTTAAAAAAATCAAACGTCAAAATAAAAGACTTCGAAAGACCCTTTAAACAAGCTATTACTCGATACCCCTTGCCATTTAAAATTTTTAAGGGGATGACCCTGGGGGGCAATGGATGAAAGGGGGTGAAGTAATTTTAGGTTAGAAAATTGTCCTCCTTGACAAACCTTTTGACGTATTTCGGCGTTTTTTTTTAACAGTGGTTTTCGATAAATCCGTGGTGGGAAGTTTTCAAATGAACAACCTGTATGTATTCAATTATCGAATCCATTCTTTCAACGAAAATAATGGGTACATGTTTTTATAGAATGAGACAGAAAGAGGGAGAGGGTCACATGACCGTTTTCGAAGTAAATACATCAATATACGTATATACATTAATAGGAAGGACACTGACACAGGTGAGCTCGTGAAATGATTAGAAATGAGGTTGATGCAGTATGTTACATGCTTTTGTAGCTTAGATTTTTTAATATTTGTTTTTTAATTCCCGAAGAACAGCTAGCTTATCTTATCTAGCTACAAGCCAAGGTATAGTTGGGTATTCTGATAGAGATGATCTGAGGTGTCTGTAAGTTTGTTCAGGAAAAGAAAAATGTATGGATTTTCTAGGGCTTCGATAATTTTTAAAATTTTTGATTTGGATCGAGTTTATCATCAAAAGCAAAATTCCAATTCTTCTCAGAAAGCAATTGGTAAAAAGATTTTTGATCATGTTGCGTTATGGATCTAAATGTTTTGTTTTGTAAAGAATTTTAATTTTCATACAATTTAAACTCGACTAGCTATCTCCAATAATCTGGTACATCCACATCAACAATACTATTGGTATGTACCTACCAAGATAAGGGTGTTGGCAAAAAAGTTACTCAGACACCCAAGGCTATTAGGTGCATCTCCAGCGACATTTAATGCCCTATATAGAGTATAAAAATCCATGATATTAATTATTAGTGGTTCGAGAGTTATAGCAACAGTAATGAAAGGTTAACATAAGATTTATTTAATTAATCATGTTTTTTTATTTGACTGTTTGGTTGGGTTTTGGATTGGCCACATCACGGTTAGATTGCTTACCTAATCGTCCAAAATGTTCTAAGAAATACGTTTGCGCGAATTTTTTTCACGTATTATATGATTTTTATATTAGAGCGATATATACAAATATACAAGTTAAGAATTATAAAAAAAATAAAAAATCTAGTTTAAATTGTAAAAAACATTTTTTTCATATTATCTTATTCTTATACCTATATTTTTTCGAATTCCTTTTTTTATGTATCTTTGTTAATATTAAATAAAAATAATGCTAATATTAAATTTGTATTAACCGTTAAATAAAAAGAATTGAAAAAAAATATAGAACGTTTCTTAGCGTTTTTGTCATATCTTATTTTTCTATCCTGTAGGATTTTTTTTTAAATTTTGATTATCTTACAATTTTAATAGATTTTTAAAAATTCATATGCAGGCAATTAAAAAAAAATATTATATAAATTTACTATTTGCGTAACTTACCAAAAAGGTAATATTTAACATTAACAATATAAAACATTACAACATTATAAAACCCCAATAAATCTTAAATACCTTAAAGAAAAAAAGAAAAACATTAGTATTCCCTATTATTATTTTAATTTTATTCAAGCGATAATAAAATTTATACTCGCCTTAAACTATTTTACTTTTTTTTTCCTATAGGATACATTTATAGCTAATATCACAGTTTTACCGAAACAAAAAGATTATTAGCAAAAAAAATATTTGTGCAAAATCGCTGTAAAACGTAGTATTATAAACATGAATGTTCAGAAATGTTTATATATAACATTACATAATTACCTTATTTTCATACACAGTTTATAGATTTTCATATGTAATGGGATCAAATTTATCAAGAAGAGGACAAGGTAAGGTAAAGTAGATTTAAAGAAAAGTTGCGTCATTTAAAGCCGTTTAAGAAACTAAAAAGAAATCTATATCATATAACTAATTCGCGAGTTATTAAAAACTGTTCAAAACATAAAAAAATAGTTTTCGCTAATTTTTTCAAAAATATTGATTTTTTTACGTAATTTTCATTTTTAAAATTAGCGTTTTATGAGCCTTTCATTTTACAATTTATTCAGATATTTAGAAATTTTCTGAGCATTTTTGCCATATTTAATTTTTATACTCTATAGGTGATTTTTTTTTAAATTAATTTTAATGACCTGTGACAATTTTTTTAGATGTTTGAAAATCCATATGCAAAAAACTATTATACAGATTCACCATTTTCCTTAATTAACTTCCAAAAAGATAAAAAACATTTATAATTCTTGAATACCTTAACGAAAAAAAACACCAGTATTAGCTATTATAAATTTAATTTTATTCAAACAAGTAATAAAGTAAATCGTTATATACATACTTAATAATATGATCGTATCACAGATTACACAATTTGTACTTATAAAGTATTTTACAGTTCTCTTTTCTATAAGACACATTTGTAGCTACTATCACAGTTTAACAAAAAAAAAGATCATTAACAAAAGCAATAAAAATCTTTAAAAGACACATTCAATAAGAAATTATATAATTTTAAGTTTAAAGCAAAAAAAATTAAAGCAAATGATACATTAGTTTAAAAAAAGAAATTCTTCTAGTTATTTAAATTGAGCATTAAGAATTAAAGCTATGCAGCAACATTAAATAATTAATTATGAGCTGTTTACCAGGGCCTCCAAACTTTTTCACTACTTTCACAACTAATATTCAAAGGTGAAGGACTACCCCTTGATGAAGGTGGGGTCATGGGCATTTGGTAATGACCATGATGGTAGGACTCCTCACTAGAAGCGCTTGAAGGACCCACCTTGACTACCAAAGGCGTTTGCTGGCTACCGCAACTATCCATATCGTTCAACTGGTAACCTAAATGGGTCATCAGTTTGGTACCAAGATGGATATCGACTCCTGGAGTGGACGCCAATACTTTAGACACTTCTTTGGCGCAACTGGTGTATCCAGCACGGAATCTGTCTGCCTCGACAACCGGACTGGAAGTAAGCTGCTTCTGGCGTTTTAGTTTTTGTAGATGGGCAACTGTAATTTCCAGAATATCAGCTTTTTCTAGCTTGGTGACGTTTTCTTCTTCCATCGCCAAAGCGGACACCATTAAATCCTTTAACTCATCCAGACACCGATTAATCCTGGCGCGCCTTTTACGTTCCAGTAGTGGCTTCATCACTTTTCGGTACTGCATGGTCTTGGACATGGGTTTGGGCTCGAAAGCCTGTTGTTGTTGTTGAGCGGGATAATGTTGATATAAACCGACACTCGACATTTTATTCAATTATTTATACGACGCACGTAAATAACAAAGTGGAAAAATTAAAATACTCAGAGAAGTTCTCGCGTTAAACGCTCGACTCGAAATGATAACTCCGCTACGGCTCCAGTTGGTTTTATACGGGGTCTGAGGGGGCCAGGTGCTCTGATGGAACGTATAGGACCGTGGGAACGCCGTTGTGGCTCTTTACGTTCTCGGGTTAGAACCCCGAATGGCGTGACGTCACCCGGTTTCTTTTGGAGGGATGCAATGTGGTGCGTGTGTGCATGCCGATCCGTGGGAACGTGGGAACGCGTGTAATGCACGCGAGGGTTGATTTGCATTTTTTTACTTGACGGGTCTGTTAGCTTTTATCGATTTACCTTTTCTTTTTTGTTTTGGTTTAGTTATAAGAGTTTTTGACTTTTTTTTTTAAATAAACACCATAAATAATTTAATTAGCAACTTCTGTTTAACTTCTATGATTAATTAGCAACTGCACAGGAAGTATGAAAAGTTATTAGGTGAGTACATAACTGGTATCCTTTATCGATACCCCAGTTTAATAACATAACATTCAAGTCAAAATTTCAAATTTCAGTTATTAAATCTATCACTATCATTAATAGTTGCATTTGACATTTAGTGCGATACTAATTTAATGATTATAGTATATTTGTTTTTGGGTGTACAAGGAAGGGTTTTTTTATTGAATATTTTAGTGGTTATGTATTTTACTTGTGTTCTTATTTATCTTTAATTAATTTTAAAATAATGTATATTATGGATTAATAAGTTATGGTTATACATATATTGTGTTTTTTTGAAAGTAGTATTTATTTTTATTTATATCTATCTTTTTATGCTAGTAGTATTTTTTTTTTCTTTTTTATATCACTACATAATTTTTCTCTTTGAGTTAATATTCATGTGCTTTCTTTCTCTATTTCATTAAAGTGAATAATATTGAATACATATTTTTTTCTAATTAACGATTTTTATTGTTTGTCTACACGAAAAAAAAAGTTCACGCCTCGCGACTGACTATCAAAATACAATAAATTATTAATTTGTGTATTAAAATAAGTCATATTTTGTATTGTATTTGAAAGATGGCACCGGCGCTGTCTTATTTCTATATTGTAACAACTCAACTTGTTCCAGTATTAAAATATATTTATTAATGTTTTAATAGCGACGCGTGTTTTGAGTTTTTACAGTGTTCATAAATGAATAAGTAGATTAATAACAAATAAAAGAAAAAAAAAAAGCCTTTTGAGTCTCGTACTGAATTGTTGTTACGTTTGGCGGTATAAATAAAGGGCTAAATAAAATCCTGGATGAAAATTACTTAAAAGAAGAAAATATGGTGGGTACATAAAATAGCTTATACAAAATTGACGAAAATAAAGAAAACACAAAATCACGGTCTCACAAACATATAATTACAGGCTACACGTGTTTCGCTCTAGATAAAGCATCATCAGGCCTTTAAAAGCCATACCTAAACTTCGATGAAATTTGTGTATGGCTATGGAAATAGTTTTATATTTTTATTAAATTTTAGAATCTCTGTGAAGACACTGATAATAGTGTAACGCAGAAAGATTATAGACCATCGACCTTCAATTCGTCTGATTATGATAAAGATAATATTTAAAACTAAAATTTGCCCACAATCATAGAAATGAAAAATAAATTAAAGGAAGAAAAATATTTAGATGCATCAAAATAAAGTTCAAGAAATGAAAATTAAGAAAAAATGCTTATTGGCAATTGGGTTCAATTAATAGGCAAACAGATCTAAAAATCTAAAATACATATTACAGCTAAAGATAAAGTATACCAAGTATGCAAAACATTCCTCAAAAATGCAATAGCTATTATTAACCCAACTATTTTTACATTAATAAAAAAAAAAAGATGAACAAGGATTTTTATCATTAGATCAACGAGGAAGGCATGGTCATCAAAAAATCAAAAAAGATGTAATTTAATGATTACAAAAAATCCCAACATCAACAATAAATATTGCTTTTCTGTGCCACTGATGTAAATGTAAATGAGCAACAAAAAAATTGACTTAAAAATAAACATGAAAATTATTCAATGGAAAAAACCAAGGCGTCAAGAAAAATAATTAAACAATTAAAAAAATTAACGATGTTAAATCAGATGACAACAACATTCAACTTTTGTGTTTTGATCTTCAGGCAGTACTTACTACACCTTTTGGTGAAATTAAAAACTTCTATAACAAAAGAAGATTATATTATAATTTGTTGATATCAAACATGTAACAAGTCAATAAACGTTTACATTTCTATTACTATAAATAAAAAAATATTCGAAACTTCTTACGTATTAAATCACCTTTAACACCGTTTATACCTCAACTTTTATTTGCATACATAAGAAAATTCGGTATAATATTATAGAAAAAATATTTTTTACCGATATAGACATCTTTAATATATCTCATTTATAGTTAAATAATGTAGTAATTTCTTAATTCATATTTTTCTCTCTTTCTTTATCGTAACTTTAAACTTAACCCATGTTTTTTTCAATTATTTCTTGCTTTCGGGTGCTCTGACTCTTTAGAGTGTTGCGTTTGTGGTTTATTAGGAAATATTCGAAACTCATTAATATTTAAGAATATAGATATTAGTGTGTTTTAGTTACTTAGCTTTATCCAGTTTGGACGACGATTTTAGTGACAACCAACCATGTGTACTCCAAGGGTTAAATAAAAATGAAGGGACATAATTTGCAGAAATATTAGCGGGCTAAAAGGGCTATAGGCCAAAATCAAACAAGTAAAGACAGCTCTAGCCCTGATTCTGATTCTGATTATCAATTTCTTTATAATAATTAAATTATTTTTTTGTAATTCAACCTCAAATTTAATTGATTTCAATTTTGAGATGTCTGAAAATAATAGTGTTGAGATTGCAACTCACTAAATCTGAAACAAAACCCATATCTTCAGATAAATCGTTAGAAAGAAAAGAA
Organism: Anthonomus grandis grandis; assembly: GCF_022605725.1. Taxonomy (NCBI): domain Eukaryota; kingdom Metazoa; phylum Arthropoda; class Insecta; order Coleoptera; family Curculionidae; genus Anthonomus; species Anthonomus grandis. The sequence goes on from NC_065551.1 coordinate 17,308,490, forward strand.
AAAATTAAGTTTGCTGGTACGAATATTATTATGATACCTGAATATACTATTTCACAGGCACTAAAAGCCACAATATTAGCGAAGATGAATTTATTGAACTAAAAATTCAGACGATTTCGCTAATAATTTAAGTAATACTCCAATCCCGAGGGGAATAATCTTGATTTCCTCAGATGTCAAGACGTACTTTCTCAGAGTATCCCGCTTTTTTATCGCTGTCACCTAAAATCGTGATAAAAAATGGATTTCCAAGGGTTTTCTATTTTTGGAAATTTGGAAGGTCCAACGAACATCCTTTAATTTCTTTAGAAAATCCAATATATGTCCATAGGATGATACAAATGTAACAAAATTAGATTGGCCTAGGATCATTGAATGAAATCGTCCACTGGACAAATAATTTTTCAATGCAAAAGGATCTATAAAATATTATGTCTAATGGCAATGGGTGAGACAAAGTTTGCCTGAATAACGAATAAATTACATAATACGGGATGTTTGAAAAATGTATTTTGTATATTCAAATAATTATGAAACAAATGATGGATTGATAGCACAGAGATACCTTTAAAAAGTCTTAAATACATGTTATTGAGGAATAGAATAATATAGAATTAAAAATCTTTATTTCAAATCAATTAAGTACAATCAGTAATAGTAATCAAAGTGAAATGACGTCAATGTAAAATACTTATATGAATATAATAATACTTTTATAAATATACTATTTACACATTACATAAATAATATAATATCAAGATTCAAGATAATTCTTTATACAATAAGGTTCCAGATCAATAAGCAGTTCTGATGCTTCAACTTTAAACTTTTTAAAATTACGTAATATTATTGGTTCATTTGGAATCTTAATGACTATTTTAATACACATATAAGCCGGATTTTGTTCAGTTAGAAAGAGTATCTATATAGCAAAGTTTATATTTTGTGTGCGTGTATCATAATTAAAATTTGTATTATTATCTATAAATAAGTTTTTATGTTTATGTAGGAACATGAAACATTCTAACAAATCAAGGCCATATACTGTAAATATTCGTTTTTCTTTAAAAACTTCTCGACATGTTTGCCGATAACCTATTTTATACATTATTCTAATAAACCTTTTCTTGCATGACAAATATGCTTTCAATTTTCCCTGATTCCCAAAACATTACACCATACCACATAATAGAGGCAACATTTTCATGATATAGAATTCTTATTGTATTTATATTTAGGTATTGTGGTGTTATTCTAAATTCACAACCAATCCTGCTTAATTTGTTATTAACAATTTCTATGTATATATCCCACCTCAAGAACTGGTCAATATGTATAACCAAGGATTTGGTATATTCAGCCACTTGAAAGTCCTGTCCAATTAGTCCAAAATTTTGGTCAAACCATTTCTTTGCCTACCAAAATATTCATCAGGCCTTGAGATTAAATTATTTACAAGTTTTCCTCCTACAATCATATTTGAATCATCTGCAAAATTAGTTAATGCGAGCTTAAAATCTTTTACCTGAAATGAATATCTTAAAGACTTTTTTGAAATGAAATACAATATCGAGGAGTCAAAAAAAGTATTTATTATAATATTGCAATTTTTACTGCTTATACAAAAAAAAATAACAAACATGATTTTCATAACTTTAATAAATATCTATAACTAGAGACCTTAAGATCTTAAATTTTAATACGTAGTTGACACATTAAAATTAAAGAAATATAAACACAAAACAAGTTGCAAAATACTACTTGTAATATAGATAAAAGTAGGTAAAAAGGTATTTGGTAAAAACTTCAAGCCATGTCAACAGTCGAAAACATGACACAATACAACAACTTGACCCTTAACTTATGTGATCTAGGTTAAACATATCCCTATCAGATTTTCTTATCGTGAATTTCCACAAATACTATAATTTATAAATTACAAAATAAAACATTTCCAACTAAATCTTTTAAAGACAACAAAGTGCTTGATATTTTGCGATTCAAAAAATTGAAACACTACGTTTAATAAAAGAATTGGCCTTATGACCAATTTTACTACAAACACGATACTTGCCCATAAATGGTTGTTCCTTTTTATCTGCCGAAGTAAGAGCCAGACATTTCGAACTAATTTTTTAGCGCCCGCTGTTTACCTGTAGATCTTTAAAATGAAAAGCAAAACTCTTTTAGTATGTCCATCTTCAATCTCATTATCAGCACCCTCATTATCACAAGCATATATTAGGTGCATTGATAGTCGTAAAACGTACAGTCCTTCGTCTAAAAGCGCTGTTGCTAGGCATAATAATCCAATCCGCTGTTTCTCTTTTAGTACAAACTATAAACTAGTTACCAAAATAATTCCTGGAAACTTTTGCATCTTCAGAAACTTGTCAACCAAATCACAACCGCATTCCGGATCTGCAAATTTTAACTAATGATCGAAGCTTGGAAGTTCTATTTGAGATGGAGAGCGTACTGATCCCTGAAACATTTGTTTTTGTTTTAGTTTTATTTGTCAACAAATTGTAAACTTAATGTCGGCAAATCACTATTATTGTTTTTAGTTGATATAATCAGGCTTGTCAACACAAAGAGAACAGAATAATGCCAAACTATTGACCTTTTATTAAGAACCTGCGATCCGTAGTCGGTTACCGATCTCGAATAATCCCTTCTAAAAACTGTCGATCCTTGCCCCTAAACTATATAACTTTTTCATAAATGCTCAATTAATTCCCGGCTACGTTTCACTTTTTTCAATATTTGCTACTTAATATCGGATCATGTTGCATCTCAGTGGAACGTCGAATACTTCAGCACTATTAAATTAGCAGTCAGACTGATAAAGGCTTCTGTGGTGGCTGCGCAGTCACAAGTTACTTGCAAACTAATATGAACAAATACTCTGTTTTTAATTTAAAATAATATTAAAAATATCTGGATTCGACTTATATTGTATGCACGATATGTATGCGCCGATAAAGGTCATTTTTAAATACCTAAGATAGATTGAAATATTGATATCAATTGTCTGGAAAATATTTAGTAGATGACTTTTTCAACTGCTTGGAAAAAATCAAAATTTCCTTCTGGAGAAAAAATTAAAAAAAAATGAAAATTATAAAAATGCTTTTGTAAATATATATGAAAAAAAGAACAAAAAATATATAATATGACTTATTTGTATTTTCTTTTGAATTATTTTAGGCACAGCTATGAATTTTTTTCTTAGAAGCATACGAGATACATTCTGAGAGAAAAGTTGCGCCATGAAATAATATTAAGTACTTAAAATAATAATTTGCTTATTTGAGTATCATGGGTTCTAAATGGATTGTCCTAAATCTTGTAAAAAATGTCACTAATATTTTCAAAAATTTTTTGCTTTTATTTTTTTTTGTAGTTTAGAGTTTATGAAGCCACTAAATAAAGCTAGAACCATCTGAGATCTCGGATTTATTTTTAAATTCATAAAAACCACTAAAAACCAAGCGGCTTTTTTAGTTTACCTAAAGATATATCTCTCTATATTTAGTCATTTTAATAATAACCGTCGCACATTACTCCTATTTCATCAATCTGGGCGGCCAAAAGTCCGTTTTCCGAAATCGGGCCGGAAAAGATTTGATACATGTTTTTAGGTATCCAAGACTATAGTGGATCAAACCCAACTGTTATTAATTGTTTATGCCTTATCAAGGCTCTTAATTGTCACTTTAAGGTTAATAGTTTGTGAGATCTATATCAAAGTGTTTAAAATGAAATAAATTTAATAATTTTTAATTTGAATTGTGTCGTACCTAGATTATTTTAGGAAAAGAAAAGTTATGGAGTCTAATACAACAGGTAAGTACTTACAAACTGCATTTTTATTTTTTTACATTTATTGTATACTTTCTTTGGTATTCCATTTTTAAGATGATAACCTTTTAGTAATAAACATTTAAAAACAATATATATCAAAAATGGTTAAGTCAAAGTGCCGGGATTTGCCGGGCATTGATATTAATATTTTTAAATAGCCTACATATTTGTCTTCTATGGCACAAAAAATAAATGTCCACTTTTTTCAACTTTTTGAACTAACGCCTTAAAAGACGGAGGAGAACATCTCAAAATATCGAAAATTTGAAATGTGACATTTCCTGATTTTTTCATGTTTTAGCTGCATCTGGCTTTCGAAATATGACACGTAGGATACTATTTACATTTGTCAGGGAGTCAGAAGGTGTTAATATAACAGAAAAATGCAAAAATCTGGAAGGATACATCCTTAACTTTGGACCATTTTCTGATGAGGATGAAATAAAAAAGTAAAACGAGAAATTCGTCGGTTGATGTCTGAAATTGTATCAAAATAAAAAAAGTCACATGCTATATGGGATAAATTCGAAAAGAATAACAAAGGATGGCTGAATGGAATCATTTCACTTCCTAAACCTCTGAGCTCGTCCTCTCAAAGAGTTGGCCGTCCAAAAACAAAATTCTATGATTTGAGTGAAAGAACCAAGAGAAGAAAAACGGAAACTTTGAGAAGAGACAATGACCTGGAAGAACTTACTTTTGCAACTCAAGTAAAATTAGGTAAGCGAGTAAACAAAATAAATTACTTTTAGACGATTCAATGCTAAAGGCCAGAAATGGCAGCAAATTTATCATCTAAAAAATATAAAGATCATAATAATAACCAACTTAAAGAAAGTACCGTTTAGATTTAAAAAAAATACACACATATCTATTTATCATAATTTTATATTATTAAAATAAAAAAGGAATTAGGTTCCTATTCTTAATTTATAAAAGTTTAATTTAGCGCATCGTCTGCAGACCTATAATATTATAGTTATTCTTTGAAGGAAACTTAAAATCTCCTGCCGCAACCTGCTTCGGTCCAGCTCTGGCATTGGCATCTCCTGATCCTGCATGCCGTAAATAAACGTCATTAATGAACCGCGACTCATTTTCCTCAAAGCGGGTCTGAAATGCCTGTCAAATGTTATCATCATCTGCTGTTCGGTGTTGTTCGGTAACCCAATAAATGCAGACCAGGTTTTTCTTTGTAGAACACTTAAAATTTCCTGCTTGCAACCTACTTTGGTCCCACTCTAGCATTGGCACCTCCCGATACTGCATTCCGTAAATAAATGCAATTAAAGTATCGCGACTTATTTCCCTCAAAACGGGTCTTAAATGCCTATCAAATATATTCACCATGTGCTGTTCGGTGCTGCTCCTTTCAGATATAACGTATCGGCTATTATCATTTGCAGCCATTTTCAAAATTATATTTTCGGATTGAAATATTTATAATCACGGGTATATGACAACTAACTTTGTTTTTGACATATTTGTCAATATCGCAGAATACTTGATTTAATAACACATATTTGCTGTAAGTGGATGGTAGATACATAGGTTTTTAAATCCAATTATTAACCGATTTGTTGCTTTTCTTTTCTAGCTAATGAAGGGAAACGTGATGCTTCTCTCGTGCTGAAAGAAATCACTTCTACACCCAAACGAGCCACTGTCTATAAAAAAGCGTTCAGTGCAAGAAAATCCAAAGAGAAGGTACAACTAACACCGCAGCAAGCGTTATCAATGTTCATCGAAGCAGACTTATCAAAGAGGCAGTACGAAATCATAAGAAGTTATAATCCATCTATGTATCCATGCTACAGTAAGATCCAAGAAGTCAAAAAAGAGTGGTACCCCTACAAAGAATCTATTACTGTCACCGAAACTTTAGCAGATATTAAGCTTCAGAATTTGATGGATCATATTGTATCCAGATTACTGACAGATCTTTACGAAGTAGTTAAAACGTTTGACGAAGAAGAAAGAAATGCCTTGGAACTCATATGTAAATGGGGATGCGATGGAGCGCAACAAGCGCAATTCAAACAAAAATTTGTATATGACTCCGACGCGGACGCTAACTTGTTCCAAAGCTACGGCTTATTTGTTCCTTAAATGGAAAAATACTATGGCAGAATCCCACTCCTTTATCTCCTCGTTATTGCCGCCCAATCAGGCTGAGATTTATAAAAGAAACCGCAGATGTGACAAGAGAAGAAATATCATATATCAAAGATGCTTCAAAAGTCTGCAGAAATGACTAGTATAGACGCGACATTTATCTATCGCCTGAAAATTATTCTGGAAGTTTTGTCGAGTGAGCATGAGGTGAATACGAAAAAATTTTCGGTTTTCGCTACAGAAACGGCAGAACTTTATATCCAGCTGTATCCTTGGCATCCGATGACCCCCACGCTCCACAAAATACTTATCCATGGGCCTCAAGTGATAAGACAAGCTTTGCTGCCAATCGGACAACTGTCTGAGGAGGCTGCTGAAGCCAGAAACAAATACATACGCCTCTATCGCCAAAACTTCGCAAGAAAATGTTCTCGACGAGAATGTAACGCGGACATATTAAACAGGTGAATTATCTTTATTTAGTACTAATAATAACTGTTATGTACCGTCTTTTTTTACAGACTTCTTCTAAACTCGGATCCTGTAATGACGGAAATGAGACCGAGAAGAAGAAAGTTGTCGGAACCTTTCTCAAAAGACACCATATCAATGCTACAGTCGACTGTATTTAATTAGTATTTCCTTTAGTTGGTATTAATTAATATTGTAGTTAGTATTAATTATTATTGTTGTAGTTGTCGAAACCTTTCTCAAAAGACACCATATAATTGCTACAGTCGACTGTAGTTAATTAGTATTGACTGTATTAATTGTTATCATGTTAGAAACATGATTATAAACCAAAAATAATTTTGGCCGCCCAGATTGATGAAATACTCCTATGTGCGTCGTGATAAATTGAACTGTTTTGGGAAACATATCGAGAAAAATCTAATTAATTTTAGAGATATCTGAGGAAAGAAATGATTAAATGTTATAATTTTGATTCCTTAAAGAACCCTTTTTACGTTTGTAAATTATTTTATTTATTAGTTACAACGGGTAGTTTTTCTGATTGTATCATTAACTTTTTTTAATGATTTATAAAATTGAATAAAAAAAAATTGAAAACCTGTGCCTTCTGACCAATTAAAGTTATGCATTTTTTAAATTATATTAATTTTACCTTTCTTATATATTTTTTTAAATTTTATTTAGAACGAGGGTATATAAAAAAACTGCGCTGGCATTAAAGTTATGCATATTTTCGAATATAATGGCTTTTAGCTTTGATTTATTTCTGTGCAATTAATGAATTTCTTTTATTAAAAAAACACTTTACAGAAGCACATTTTCATACGCTTTAATCAGATAACTCAACGCAATATAAAGTAGCAACAGCTTATAAAATAATAAATTAATCGTCAATAAAGCCCGAAAGCTCTTAAGAAACGACCATTTACTTGTTGGCAGCTGATGCCATTTCAAGACTCGCTTCCTCTATGACCCGACCGACCGTGGGAACGTGATTAGCACGCGTTTAAAGCACACTCCTTGGCGCGTTACCAGTTAAAAGAAGAAAGTCGATTTACGTATAATAAAGAATGCGAAAAAAAGTTATATTTAAAAAAAATACATCTTTGTTCGTGTATTTATACCGGTTTAATAGCTACAAATTGTATAATTTTTTTAAATTGTTAACGGCGCATACTTTAATTGGTTGTTTAATCGTATATACAGTATGGTTTTTGTTTGCAAGTAAAAGGCGTTAAAAATACCATTTTAAAGAAAAATCTTTTTTCTGTAACTGCTGGAAGATATCATTAACGAACTATATGTACATATGAAAAAAAAATGCTTAATTAAGTACAAAATCGCTTCTCTATATCTATATCTGATCTTATAAGGAGAGACCTCGGCCGATGCAGATGTCGGTAATAAAAATAAGGCAGCACGTTTCCCTTCGACCGTGGGAACGTGCCTTAGCACGCGTTTGACAAAGCACTTTGTTCGATTACAGTCCGCTCTCTCTTGCACTTACTCGTTCTCTCTCTCTGTTTCTGCATGGGTCTTAAATTGCACACGTTTTACATGCCTATAACTTCCGCTGATATCTAAATATATTTTGCTTTTCTCAGAGCAATCATTTGTTTTGAAAATTTGTATAAATTGCCAATTAAAGATGTCCAATTTGAATCGATTAAGAATAATTTAGGATACAATTAAGGTGTCTAATGTTTTAATATGAGTCCCTGGATAAAGATGAAGATTTTAATTTCAGTAGAGATCTTCCAAACAAAACTTTTTTTCCAATATAAGCGATATCAAATTTTTTCAACAAGCAATCTTATGTTTTTTATAATATTTTTCATACAAATTTTAGCAATTTTCAATAAGTATTTTACTCAAAAATTTTAGTTTATTTAAACTTTTATAAGAAATCAGTATAATTTCAAATATGCATAACTTAAATGGTCAAGATGCATCATATACAGTTATACACCAATTCTTTAAATGTACAAGAGAATTAATAAATGCAATGACTAAATTTCAGGAAACATTTCTCATTATAAAAGTAACGAAAATGATATTCCAAGGATTTAAAAGCTAAAAAAGAAAAAAATTAAATATTCTTCATAAACGTAATAAATCTGTAGGCTTGGATATTAAGAAAATCATATAAATAAATAGAAAAATAAAACTTCAAGTTTATTCGGGGTGTAAGACGGCGAAATACATGTCATTGTTGACTATATTTTAGATGGTAGTCTTATAACTAAGCCTTTGGTTTTTTATATTCAAATGGAATCAACAACTAAAAAAACTTGTATTGGAATCCAATACTATAATGAATTAAAACCTCAAAATAAAAGTATCAATGTCCTAAAAAATTAAATAAATGTATAGTCCTGAAAATTCAGGAATCCAATTAGTGTAAAAAAGAGATTCCAGAGGAGATTCATGAATAAAAAACTAGTATTCGCATTCGACACTCCGAATAAGGTTCAAGAGCCAAGAATAAAATACTTTATATCTTATAAGAAATTTGTAACCTAAAAAACCAACAAATTAAATAAATTAGGAAATGAGATTTGCAGGAGTATTCATAAATAAAAAGTTTAGTATTGACCTCCAATATTCCAAGCAATCAAGAATCAAGATTAAAAGTATCAATAATTTAAAAAAAACACATATAACAAAAACAATGTAGGATATACAAATGACGAATCTCATATTGATATTCAATATTTTAAGAATTTAAGAGCCATTTCTAAAAGTTTAAATTTTTTGAAAAAAAAAATTTCTAGTCTAGAAAATCGAAAAATCTAATAAATAATAAAATTACATTGCAAAAAAGAATTATTAATAAAAAATTTAGTATCGGCTTTTAATATTCCAAAGATGTAAGAGCCAAATCTAAACATTTAAATAACCTCAACAAACATACTAAAGTAGTAGTAGTAGTAATTTAGAAAATCAAGAAATCCGATAAATAAGAAATTGATACTCTAAGGAGGAATCACAAATCAAAAAACTAGTATATAGTCATTTTCCACCAGACACAAATTTAAAAAAAAAGTTTATAAAATCAATATTACTAAAAATTAAAATATAAATTCTTATTAAGTTACTTATTTTATTGGGTATTTACGCCACTTATAGTAAAAATCAATTTAGAAAATACTATCTCACACGCTCACAAATCGAAAAGAAGAAGAAAATGGACTTGTTCACATATTTAAAATAAAAATCTATTATACCTCAAGTAAATTATTGTATTTAAAACTTATTGAACTTAAATGAAATTAAATATAACGAAAGGTATCGTTAAAGATTGAAGTTTATATTTCTTTTAAATATGTGAATAAGTCTATTTTCTTCTTCTTTTCAATTTGTGAGTGTGTGAGATAGTATTTTCTAAATAGATTTTTACTATAAGTAACGTAATATCCAATAAAATAAGTAACTCATTATGAATTCGTCACAACAATACAGATTTTACTTATAAATTCTTATAACAAATCAATGCTCAAAAACAAATCAAATTAAAAATACGCATAACTTAACTGGACCCGACTTATCATTCTCTATAATTTTCAATTTAAATTGAATGCAAGAAATATAGGAATATTCAAAATTACAGCCTAAGAAGATGGTCCCACCTAACATTTACAAACTGCAAATAATAACTGAAAAACTTACAATTTTATGCTGATTTATGCGATTTTTTTTGCTTATTTTTTTGTAATATTGCAGTTGCGGCAGCGCGAGCGTGTGAACGTGGTATTTTACCTGTTTGCAAACACGTGCACTCGAGGCCCGTAAAAAACGTTATTGGTTTAGTCCGTGCCTAGATTAGACGTTTTATTTCCTTGGAGCTATATTTAGATTAATGAGCATGACATTTTCTATTTAAGCTTTGACTAATTGAGTATACGGGTTAACACACATTACACATTATGTATGATAAACAGTTTAAATTTTCCTTCTTGGCACCAGAAATCACATTCTTCAAACTTCTATATCATAATGCGCACTTTCCTGATGTACATGTGAGTCTTGGATTAAGTGTAGTATTTCAAAAACCACAATTTCTTATGAAAAAGCGACTTAGCACAAGACAGTATAGAACTCCTGGGAATAATAACTTAGACTAGGAATGTAGTATCCAACATCTGGCGTAGTATATTTCTATAAACAAAAGAAAAAAAGGAACTAACCCTTGTAAACCACTTGGTATAACACAGTACCCATAAAATATCATTTGAAGAAATTTTTGTTACTTAAATCAAATTAACCTGTAAGCGACTCAGTGAGAAGTAGTGTCTATATCTTGTGCCCATATCTGGGTCTTGCCGGGTAATTAAATCGAAATACAAGGTAATGGTTCTCACAGATCATTAGTTTACTACGTAATTCATTAATATTCAATATGCGCATCCTTTCGTGCTAAGTGTAGTAGGCTAATGCCTTGGACGTACAACCATGCTCTAGGTATACGACTATAGTGTGATAAGTGATTTTGCACTAATGCTGACAAGTAGCTCCAGTTTTGTTTTTGTTTTGTGTCTTGGTATCTAGGCAATACCTGGTCGAGTGAACAGGACACGCCTGGTAGAGTGATCTGCACGAAAATCTCAATCCGCCCGGTTGACAGCGGACGTTCTCATTAATGATTTAGGAAATGAAATCTCCAACATCCCGCTACCTACACGCACCAGCCGGCGACGTCTTATGTTGGCTAAAAACCTCGTAAAATAAAATGATGAAGCCGATAATGCAACGACCCTTAGTGCTGCCTTATTCCGGTAACAACCAGATCAAATCACTAGCAGAGGGTGTTAAAAATCACCGGGTAAGATCAAGCTACCAAGCACACAAAAGTTGAGTATATTAAATTGAATGTCTTGGTACTTAGCGAAGTGAGGAGGAAGGGAGAAAAGACAGACAAAGTGCATTACACACTCATTACAACTTAACGTTCCACTATATAGGAGACTGCACAATTAATAATTTTATAATTAACATCTTTTCTAATTCATTCTATTATAAGTTTACCTTTAAGTTAAACAAATAACATATTTTTAGGGTCTTTACCCAAACACAAATTTACCGTTGTTCAGTTCGTTACACCATTTCGTTTTAACTTCCACCTTTTGTGGCAATTTTGTGTGGTCAATGTTTTCTAGACTGATCTGTTGCCACTATCTTTTTGACAGTTTTTAATGCCGCTGAAGTGACGTTGAAAATAGGATGAGTTTAACCTATTTTTGGTTGGCTAATTTTAAAAATTAAAAGACATTTTAACTGTAGTAGTTGACGACTCGACTATCCTTTTCTTATATTTCCTTTGCGTGAGAAACAAACCAAGCCTCATGATTTTCTTCTAATTTCAAATTTTTAACTCATTTTATAGCTTTTTGTAATTTTTTGTGATTTTATTGTATCAATGGGTTGAGAAACTATTTTACGAGCGTACAAATATCCAAGCATTATGCAACTACATAGAGCAAATTCTCAATTTTACATTTCAATTCTTCTTAGCTTAGAATCTTCCAAGGGTCAATATTTCGGGAATTTGCATTTTCTTATCTTCATCTAGGTTAAGATATTCGTGCAAATATCCTTTATGCACATTAATACTTGCCCACACAGTCACATAATACATATTTTTTAAATTTTCGTCAAATCTATCTTTTCCAAAACTTTTCTGATTCCAGTTTTAGCAACCTTGATAATCCTGTGCGATTTACATGAGACGCTGTATCATGCTCACGACATAAAATTGATATGCAAGGTTAGCATATTTACTCAAAGGCCTTTAACGCAAAAAAGAGTCCTACTGTGTGTCTCAACATGCATTCATTGATTCTGATCAAAATAAAGGAGAAGAGAGAATGATAATATATGACTTTTAAAGCGTAATTCCTGGTCAATTAATGTACCCAAAAACTTAGATGTTGTAGTTTCTGGCAATGCATCACCATCTAAGAGAAGACTATTTACGTCACATTTAAACCCAATGATGTAAGTTTTACTCAGAGTTCAAACAAAGACAGTTAGATGTGAACCAGTCTTTAATGATCTTAAGATCATTAGCTATAAGTTCAAGAAGCCTTACAATTTCTTTCATTTTCTACAGGATAGATGTGTCGTCTACAAATAGGGTGAATTCTCCAGAAATATTCAGTTTGACAAGGCCATTTATATAAATTAGGAACAATATTGACCCAAAAATAGAGCCCTGAGGGACTCCACAATCGATGTTAGGGGCTGATGATCTCCCACCCGAGTGCACAACCGATTGGCTTCGACCTTCAAGGTAGGATTTAAACCATAAGTGTGCCACTTAACGAAACCCATATCTTTCCGGCTCAGGCAGTAGAATTTCGCGATCCACACAATCACATGCCTTTGACAGGTCGCAGAATACCGCAGTACCCTGGATCACACCAAAGTAAACACTCTCGAGGAAGCTGTAAATTGCAGTCCTGAGTACTTTTAGTTGATTAAAATCCGAATTGTTTTGGTGTTATAATTTAAAGGGATCAAAGATATCACAGTCTCTTTTTTTGACTAGCTTATCTATGACTTTTGATACGGTTGAAAGTAAGGAGTTTAGGCGATAGTTCAATGGATCATCGACTTCTCCTCCCTTATAAACGGGAACGACCAAAGAAGACTTTAGGTAAGCAGAATATACGCGGTAAGAAAATGTGCGTATTTTTAAACTGATAAGTATCCTGTTAATTTTAAAATAAAATAACATTTCATTAATTATATCTCTCATCTCTCTTCAGTTCGCAGAACGCAACTTCTGTAACTCTGCGAATAACTTTAAATATCGCGCAATAGATCAGGTTTAAATTTCCCGCCGCACGCCACCGAAGATGGTCGCCCCCGTCCTTGTCATCAACGTCAATGGAATTATTGTCTGATCATTCCGCAACACACATTTCTCTATATTTGTGTTCTGTGCTTTTAACTCAATATAAACCACCGGTATAAAGGTTGAATGTGGTGGGGCGGAATAGTCTGCCACCCAAGATGGCCGATTGATTCTGATTGACATTTTTTACATACATCAAATATGACAATAGTGACATTTTAACTGTCGCATTTAACGATTGTCTGTTTTAGGTTCTCTTTGGGTGGAAAACAAGCCAAGCCTTATGATTTTATTTTAATTTAAAGTTTTTAAGTAATTTTATAGCTATTTGTAGTTTTTTTGAGTTATGGATTGATAAATTATTTTACAATGTGATGTGTTATCATTTTCCAGGGTATAATTATAGATCTATGTCACTGTTCTCAATTTAACATTTTTTTACAATTCAGGTTTAATTCATGGACCTCCATTGGGAAAATGTCTAGTATTTCCATTTCCTTGTCTTCATCTAGATTAAGATATTCGTGCAAATATGCTTTATGCACTAGTTATTAGGAATTACCCACTGTATATTAGGAATTGCCCAGACAGTCACAGAAATCACAGATTTTTTTAAATGTCCTTTGAATCAAAAACAAATTTCACCAATTATCGAATTTGCTCCAAACACTTTTCCGGTTGTCATTTTAACAACCCTGATAATCCTATGCGACTTAGATAGAATGTTGGAGTAGAAATGATATTTAGTTAATTCACATGGAGTAGAAACACAACACCTTGTTAAGTTTAAAGAAAATGATGACATCCAGGCTGACATATCCTTCTCAAAAACTAATTTCCCTAATCGACTTAATCCACCTTAAGTTATACACATTTTTGGATAACCATGGTTATTTAGAGAAAAAGTTTTGGTTGGTTTATTGAAATTTTTTTAAGGATATCTCTTTTTCTGACCAGCATGACATTGTAAAACAAATTGTTTAAGATAACACTAGCTTAACAATTTATAAATATTTATTAAGGATTGAAATCAAAAGCCAGCTTCAAAACCACAACTATAATTTTTAAGTGTTGGCTATTATAAAAAACAGAAAAAGTTTTAACAATCTAAAATGTTTTCAAAAAAACAAAAATCCTGAATATTCTCATGATACACAATCAGAATCATTTTGTTTTTTTAACTTTTCAGCTAATAGATAGCGCTAGATATTAGAGAGATATTAGTAGATAATATCTTATTTTTAAAAAGCCAATTCAGCTTTTTGAAAATCACTGAATTTAAATTATTTTAATTATCTCTTAAATATTTTTAAAATACCTAAGCTAAATTACTTGAGACATTTTGATAGTAAATGCTATGGTTTTTTACAGTTCTATTTTATTTCCTCACCCATAACTAAAATCATATTATTTGCTTAAAGTAAAATTATAGACTAACATAAAACCCTTTAAAGTATTAGTAGTAGAACTTTAATTGTGATCATAACTACTGTGACTTAGATATTTTGGATCATTAGGATGAAATACTTATTAGGATAGTTAATTTTAACCCGATTAGGATAATATTGACAATATACTGTCTTAATCTGTTTTCTTATGTTTCATGTTCAATACTTACTGGAGACAACCCCATTGACTTGTGACATCTTTACCTAATTGTGACTAACAAAAAATCAAAAGTTGTATTTTGTTTTTATTTACTTCTACTAAAAAAAATAAAAAACATGCATATTAACTTGTACATAAGTATTTGTGTTATATTTAGTCATTCATTTATTCACAAAGAGAAGCTAGGTTTATTTTAAGAAATAGGTTCAGTTCTTGTTGTTATTAGAGTTTAGATTTTGTTTTCCATATGTGGATTTATATTATTTTGTTACATACGTTTAATTTATTATTTACATATGTTTGTTAAATGTTTCTTATAATGTTATTTTAACTCTTATGAAAACAAAAAAAGCAGGTAATTTTTTTCTGAAAATCGAGAAGTTATTAGGATTTTCAGTTAAAATATGCTTTATACATGCCACACTTCAATTTCTTACATAAAAGGTCTTATTAATACCATACTTACAGCTTAAAGTATTTAATTTAGATTATATTGTAACTATTTTTATGCGTTTTAAAACCCTTTATTAAATTTATTTTAATTCATCTTAAAATAAAAGATTTAAAAGAATTTAGTTTTGTTTTTTTTTAATTTCAAATTTGTGCTCATAACTATCGTGCCAATTTATAATTCTTGGTAAGTATCTATATCTCAATATCTTAAATGTCCTAAATAAGCAATATCTTGAGAACTAAATTTAAATCAAATAATGTTTTAGTTGATATGTTTATTCTTGAATAAAGTGATGAGGGATGTCAGACTTTCATTAACACTTTTAATAAAATGTGGCTATTTCTAAACTGATAAGCGTATTTTAATAATTAATTTAATTTAAAATAAAATAAAATTCTATTTAAATATATCTCTCATCACTTGTCAGTTAACGCATCAACTTCTGTAACTCTGCAAATTAAGTTTCCCGCCACTCGCCACCCAAGATGGTTGCCTCCGTCCTTGTCAACAATGTCAATAAAGTTGTCAACAGAATTTCTGTCTGTTCATTAGGCAACACGCATTTCTCTATATTTGTGTTCTGTGATATAAACCAAACCGTAGAAGAGTACTAGCGTCTCCCCTTTAATATTGTATGTCCTTTTGCATTAAGTGAGGTCTTATTTTTAAATGTATACTTGAATGTTATTTTAAGTTGTGAAAATGTTTTTCAACTCTGAAACTCGTGTACATTACTGACAAGAGAATACCTATTTAGTTGTAAGGTCCTTTTCCTCTAAAAAACATAGTGTAGCTTTAGTTTAGCACTAATGATGGCTAATGCGTCGAACGTGCTGTGCTAAGCTAATAAGAAATATTTTGCTCTGAATCCGTCTAGTTTAATAATTGTTTCGTCATTATTTATTAGTACAATTTGCGAAGTGCGATGCTTTATTAATTTCATCCTAATTTATTTCTTTTTTAGATTTTGTTTTTAATCTTATGTTAATTAATGATATCCTAACAGAATAACTAGATATTTACTAATTAAAAAAACAGTAAGTTACTAATATTAAGGCGTCGATTAAAATTATGCTTGACATTTATTGGAAAGTCGGTGAATAAGTGAAATTAGGTAATAACCGAATTACATGTAAAAGTTATGTTTTTACCTAACAGGCAGATCCTTGTCATCGCGTATGCGAAAAAAAAAGAGAAATTATGAGCAACGCGTGCTTGGCAGCGGCAGCCAAAGTCGCAAACGTTCCCACGGTCAACAGGAAATGCCTTCAGTGCGCTCGAAAACCCGGCATCTATGCGGGCAAACACCGTGTCATTTTATCGGAATATTATGCTGTTTAGTTAGGTGTTTCGGCATTTATTTCTGATTCCATTTACATACTTAATTGATTTAAACAAAGGGGAATAATAGTGGAAGTTTTTTGCATAAAAATCCTTCTCAGAATAACAAACAACCAAATAATTACCAAATATTCATATATATATATATATTAAGCTCATAACCAATATGGCATGTTAAGCCATTATATTCGTTAGGGTCAAGTAGTTCATTATGCGACGGGTTCAGCTGTTCCGTTGAACGCGTGCTCAGCACACGTTCCCACGGTCAAAAAGGAAACGAGTAACTTTACATTCGACTCGTATAAAACATGATGCGGGCATGTGTATGCATAGGAGGTAGAAATCTGTTAGGATAATGATAAAGTCACGTTTTTAAGAAAATACTTTTGTGTACTTACTTAAGATTATATTATATACATATATAGATACAATATGATTGAGTAGGATGTTGTGTTGTTGGTACATCTTAGTCAAAATGTAATTTAAAATAAGACGAAAGAAAAAAATAGAGTCTATAAGGACGGAAATCGTACTCTCTGGGATTAATTTACAGCAATAATTACACGAAGCTATAACTTTTCTAGTAGATTTATTATTATTTTACTCAACTGGACTAAAAACAATTGATTGTCCCCTGAGGTTATGATTCTTATTTACCTAAAGTTTTTTCTATGATTCCAGCTTACGTAGATCAAAAGCTATCACCAAAAACCCTAAATAATATACCACAAGGGTACTTTTCTCTAAAAAAATATTTTTAATCGAACCTCTTAGACAACAAATTAGACTTTGCTTTTGTTTATTAGGTTCTAGATTGTAGATCTACTTCCAAACAAGATATAACCGATACTTTAGCCTTGAGGTCTTTAAATTGGTCATTTGGTCTAAAAGCTCAGATATTTTCAATGGTATGGGGTTAAATAGATGCAATAGGTTTTGTATACTAAATTATTTTAAATTAAACAAGTTTGGTTTATGCGTGTATCTTAAGTAGAACAAAACTTATTAATCAAAAATCAATTGATTATTCCTAGAAAAATAATTGTAATATAATCATATACATAATTAATTGGAATTTAACTTTTATTATAATGATCATCACTGTAAGTTAATTCCCCAAAAAAATATAAGTAATATTTGAGCGGTGACATCTTCGAATTTGGCAAATGGCTAACACATCACACAGAGAGTTTATAGCTGCTTATGGAACTTAGAATTTTATTAGATATAACAAGTAGTTTAACTCAAATTATAATAATTAAATTATTTTAAATTAAACAAGTTTAGTTTATGCGTGTATTTTAAGTATAACAAAAGTTTACTCTACTTTCTCGTTAACATTTAATCCTACAAAGATAGTTCTAATATTATCCTATAGATAATTAATTGATCTTTAACTTTAATTAATAATAATTGTAACTGCTAATCAATTCCCAAAAAAAATATGAGAGATATTTCAGTGGTGACACCTTTGAAGGAAGCATTTGGTCTAAAAGGTTTTTTGTTTTTATTTGGATATATTAAGTACTTTATATTAAAATATTTTAAAGCAAATAAGCTTTATTTTATTACTGTAACTTAAGTATCAGAAAACTTAGCAATCAAAATACTTGAGCTTGACCTCGCAATGGCTTGCTGACGTGAGAGAAAATTTAAATGGGTATATCTCATAAACGATTATTCCTACAAAGATAGTTGTAATATAATTATTTTATTCAACTAAATAAAATGTACATAACTCTTAATCTATACCCAAAAAGGATATAAGCAATATTTGAAGAGGGTCTCAAAGTTCAGATATTTTCAATGGTATTGGATTCAGATTGCCCTAATAGATATAGTATGAATTTTACAGTAAATTATTTTAAATCAAACTAAGCTTATTTTATGCCTGTGTCTTAAGTAGATCAAAAGTTGTAATTAAAAACATCAATATTATCTTCGCAGCAATCTGCTGACGTAAAGGAAAATTTAAACCGGTATATCTCATAATCGATTAGCCTACAAAGATTGTTCAAATATTATCATATAAATAATTAATCGGTCTTTAATTTGAACTATAATAATATAATAATCATAAGTGTAGATAAATTACCCAATAAAATTTTTAGCCATATTTGAAGTGAGTCCTTCGTAGGGGTCGTTTGGTATAAAAATTTAAATATCTTCAATAGTATTGAGTTTAGAGCCTTAATAAATGCAATAAGTTTTTTAGAGTAAATTATTTTAAATTAAACAAGTTTAGTTTATGCGTGTATCTTAAGTAAAACAGAACTTATTAATCAAAAATCCATTGATTATTCCTAGAAAAATAATTGTAATGTAATCATATACATAATTAATTGAAATTTAACTTTAATTATAATGATCATAACTGTAAGTTTGTAGCTGTACTATAATTATATAAGTTGTTTCCCCATTATGTGAAATTTCAAAATATTTAACAATCCCCACATTGCACTTTTAAATAAGCCCAAATTGAGCAAAATCGGATCAGTGTTTTAAAAGTAATAACCATTTAAACAATTACACTTTTACTACCTTTCCCTACTTTATAAAAGTCGATACGCCTATGAGACTTTGACAAAAAATGGTGGACATAATCCAAGGTTTCTTATTATGTTAGAAAAATAGTACTTTAAGTTGACATTTTCTGAAAAAAATTAGAATTGAATTATTAACCTTTTAATTACGTTCCCTAGTGTCCAAATTTTCAACTTAAAAATAGTTTCCAGCATTTTCTTTCTATCTCGGTCTAGACTATTATAAGAATCTGCTGATGTGAAGTACAATTTAAACGGACATATCTCATAAACAATTAACCCTAAAAAATTATTCTAATAAGAATTTGTAAGCAATCACTTAGTCTTCAACTTTTGATTATAATGATCATAATTGCAGAACAAATATTAAATAAAATATAAGCGATTGTTAACATTCGTGTCAAAAATGTACAATATTAAGTCATTTAAAGTATTGTGTGGGGCGCCACAATGTAATCAATTTATTTTACTGACCATTCAATAAAGTGGTGGCAAGTGGACCATTATATTGCATAGAGGGTTATTTATTCACAATTAATTGCACAACTTTTTAAATAGCGAGAAATTAGGGGCAAATAAAACAAATAAAATATATTTTCAATAACAAATCATATTTTATTATTGCAAAAAAATATTTTAAACTTAAAAATTACACATTTTTTCAATCACAGACGAGCGTATAATACATGATTCTGTACTTAACAAATATACAGAAAACATTTTTTGATTACGTTATATTCTCCAATATAAATTGATCACAGGTACACACTAATAGCTTACATAAGAATCATGTTATCACAATTATTAATAAAAACATATTTTTTACAATTAACCTAAATTAAAGCTTTCAATAACCCCTTCAAAAAAGAGATCAGTTCTTATCAGTTGAGCAAATGACACTACTAACTACATTATAATATTGTCAATATATAAAATCATTGGAAAGACTGTATTAGTCGTGAGATTTTGTTGAATATATTTACAATCTACCATGGTCTCCACACTTGTTCCTCTTTGTGTAGGGCCATCTTCAAAAGACCAGTGGTGGTACTGCAATCAATTGGTTGATTTGGCGAAGGCGTATGTCTATTAGAAGAAGTCGTACTGGAGGCCGGAGTCAGAGGTAGAGTATACGAAGACACTGAGCCTTCAAGGTTTGGTGAGCCGGGAGGCGTGTAAGAGCTACTCACATTGATCATCAAAGGCGAAACCTTATCCAAATCGTTGAGTTTATGTCCCAAGTGAGTCATGAGTTTGGTACCCAAATGGATATCCACTCCAGGAGTAGCTGCTAGACATCTAGAAACTTCGTTGGCACAGTGAGTGTATCCAGCGCGGAATCTATCAGCATCCACCACTGGATTATAACTAAGCCTTTGCTGTCTTTTTAATTTATGCAGGTGACGTACAGTAAGCTCCAAAATATCAGCCTTTTCCAGCTTGGAAACATTTTCACCTTCACTTTGAAGTGCTGTCACCATCAATTCCTTCAGCTCATCAAGACATCTATTGATTCTAGCTCTCCTTTTACGTTCCAGCATAGGTTTCATCACCTTCCTATACTGGTAGGTACGAGAGATTGGTTGGGGCTCTTCAACGGATTGTCCAGTAATCATTTTTAACACTTAACTTATAATAAAAAGAAACACTAAAGCACAATAATTAAAGCGAACGTATTAAGGCGACTTGAACGTATTAAACTGTTCCGAACGACGCGCTAGTCAAATTCAAAATGAACGGAGCGGTTTTGGGGTAGGGAGCTTTTATAGGAGACTCAGGTGTGCGGCAATGACGCTGTTATCGTGGGAAACTCGGTGGCTCGTTCGTTCCCACACTTTGGCCACCTGTGGCTGGGTTTGAGCGCGTGCAGCTGCCTCTTATCATTTCTCTCTAAAGTTTGGCGTTGTCTTTGTCGCGCGGTAAACACACGCCGAGGATTATTAGGCTCTTGTCTGTGGATTTTTATATACTGACACGAGTTGGATTTGATAATATATGGGCGACGGTATGACGAGATACCGTTTACTTTTTTTTTTAAACCATTGAAGGTCATGAAAAAACTGAAGATTTGGTATATGAAGGCTCGAAAGTTCTGTGGATTCCGTTCTGTAACCGAGATAATATGATTTTTGCTGGCCAATAACTGTTTCAAATATTGGAATAACAGTTTGGTCGTAGTTGATAATAAAGTTGAATTAAGTTCTGGTGAATTATATGGAATTAATGCATATCTTAATAGTATTGGGGTTAATCATTTTAAATTAAACAAGTTTAGTTTATGCGTGTATCAGTAGAACAAAACTTATTAATCAAAAATCCATTGATTATTCCTAGAAAAATAATTGTAATATAATCATATACATAATTAATTGGAATTTAACCTTAAGTATAATGATCATCACTGTAAGTTAATTCCCAAAAAAAATATAAGTAATATTTGAGTGGTGACATCTTCCAATTTGTTGAATTGAGTTTATAGCTGCTCATGAAACTTAGAATTTTATTAGATATAACAAGTAGTTTAACTTAAATAAGTTTATTTTATGCCTGTATTTTAAGTATAACAAAAGTTAGTAATCAAAAATCCTCGTTAAGAGTCTGCTGATCTAAAGGGAAATTTAAACAGGTATATGCATAAACAGTTATTCCCACAAAGATAGTTCTAATATTATCCTATAGATAATTGATTGGTCTTTAACTTTAATTAATAGTAATTGTAACTGTAAATCAATTCCCAAAAAAAAAAAGAGCTATATTTAAGTGGTGACACCTTTGAAGGGAGTTTAAGTTTGGGGTAAAAACTGTTCTGAAGTTGTGTTAATAAATACAAATTAAAGCAAGTAGCCGGCGATTGGTATTTTGGCCAGGGCAAAGTTTTTGGTTCTATTTTTTTCTTATAGTGGACTCAAGTAAACTTTGAAAATGGCAGTGAGAAATATTACAGTGCCCATGTTAGAAGCAAACAACTATAACAATTGGGAATTTCGAATGAAGTTGCTCCTTAAGAGGGAAAACTGCTCGGATGCTCTGGAAGCACCAGCAGAAGTGACTGCCACAACTGAGGTAAGGGCAAATTACTTTAAGAAAGATATAAAAGCCCAATCTATTATTGTGCAGGGCATCTCTGATAAACATTTGGACTTAATAAAAGACTGTACAAGTGCTAAGGAACAGTTATAAAAATTAAAAGGTATTTTTGTTAGGGCAAGTAATTTTACCAAGTTATCACTTTGGAGAAAACTTTATTAGGGACTTAAAAGATCAGGGATTACACATAAATGAAAGTGATCAAGTTTTTCATTTATTTTTATCTTTACCTCAAAAATATGATACAGTGGTTACAGCTATAGAGACAATAACAGATGTTAGGATGGATTTTGTGAAATCACGGTTGTTACATGAAGAACTGAAGCATATTTTAAAGAATGATGTTGACCAGGAGTCAGTTTTTAAGGCAGGTATATCTAGGAGTGCAAAAGAATGTTTTACATGTGAAAGTACTCTTCACATTCAATTTTATTATCCGAAAAAGAAATCTGCTAATGCTAGGGGAACACCGAGAGGGAGTTTTAGACATAACTATCGAGGCCAAAATCCAAATTTAAGACATGAAAGGGGAAACTACTATAAAAAGGAATCTCAATATGAGAGGGGATATGAAGCAAGTGCAAAGGATGATCATGGTGTTGTGCTGTATGCAGCAAATTTATGTAATAAAGAAGATTTCAATATGGTAAATTTTGTAATAGATTCTGGAGCAAGTAACCATTTCGTACAGGAAGGTATACACAAATGTATGTATAACATTAAAATGTTACCCCATTTCGTAGAAATACATATAGCAAATGGTAGCATCTTAAGGACAAATAAATGTGATACATTAACTGGGATGTGTTAACGACAACTAGTTCATATAGAGGCTCTCATTGTTCCAGGCATAAAGCATAACCTCATTTCTGCCTCGAAGTTAACAGAAAGAGGACACAAAATAATTGTTGAGAGAAACCGGGGCATCATAACTGGAAAGAACTTAAAAAATAGTTTGTGAGAGAAGAAAAGGATTGTTTATTTTAGTATTAGATAAAATAAACACACAAAGTAAGAATTGTCATATTGTTGAGAATTTATGGCATCGTCGATTAGGCCATGCAAACAATAATGCTTTGGCACAGTTGGGTCTAAAAGTAATAGATAGCATATGTTCATCTTGTGTAGAAGGAAAAGCTACAAGATCACCTCTTTACAGTAATGAGAAAAACACTAGAATGATTGGCGAGTTGCTCCATAGTGACATATGTGGTCCAATCACTCCAACAAACATTGATGGAGGAAAGTACTTTCAGGTAATCCTTGATGACTTCTCACAATTGTGGTAGTTAAAATTTTACAAACAAAAAATGAAGCTGAAGAAAATTTAAAAGATTATTTTAAGTGTATAAACAGACAGTTTGATAAGAAAGTTAAAAGGTTCAGACTGGATAATGGAGGAGAATTCTCATCAAATAGTTTGAAGTCATACTGTAGACAAAAAGGTATTCAGGTCGAATACACTATTCCATACAGTCCTCAGTCAAATGGTAAATCAGAAAGGATGACTAGAATTCTACTAAATATGGTAAGAACCAAAATTGTTGAATCTGGAGAACCAAAAATTTCTTTGGGAAGAAGCACTCAAGTGTTCAGCATATGAATTAAACCGCACTCCAACCTCTGCCTTAACACGAGGTCAAACACCATCAGAGATTTACAATGGGAGAACTGACTCGAGCAAGTTAAGGATTTTTGGTTGCAGGTGCTGGTACACGGTTATACCAAAGAGGAACAAACTGGACCCGAAGGCAGGAAAAGCTGCCATGGTTGGTTATTGTGGAGGAAGATACAGGCTGTGGTTGCCAGAAGAAAAAATTGTAATTTAATCAAGGGACGTCCGGTTTGATGAAACTGTAATGGAATGCAAAAAGGGACTACAAAAGAGTAAAAGTGTAAACATAAACAGCGAAAATGATGTACTAGAGAATGATATAGAGATGAAGAATCAGGATCATAAGGAAGGACCGGAAAAAATAAATAGAAATGAAAACCTAGGAGAAGACCAAGACCATTACGAAATGGAAAGTAATGAAGAAAATTCAACTGACAAGGAAGTTTTACCACCGGAAATGGTTACCAGATCGGGAAGGAATGTAACAAGGCCCAAGAATCTCAGTGACTATGAGAATTATGTCGCACTTTGTTTGCTTTCTCTATCAGGAAATAAACCAAGAACATATATGGAAGCTGCAGAGTCTGAAGATTGGCAGGAAGCCATTAATAATGAGCTAGAATCTCACGAGAAGCTTCAAACTTGGATATCGGCAGAGTTACCGAATGGGAAAGTACCCATTGACACACGTTGGATATTTAAAGTCAAAGATGATGGTCAAAACAAAGCAAGACTAGTGGCTAAAGGATTTCAAGTTCCTAATGAATCTGAGGAGTTCAGTTACTCCAGTATATCGACTACCCGCAATTAGGATCTTGTTATCAATGTCTGTTCAAAAGAATTGGACTTTGAGTCAAATTGATGTGCCAGCAGCATTTCTTAATGGGATGTTGGACAACGAAGTATTTATCAAGAAACCAAAAGGTTTACAGAGCAAGTCAAAAACGTTTAAATTAAATAGAGCCCTTTAGGGTTTAAGAAATGCTCCAAAATGTTGGAACATCAAGTTTAATGAAGTGATGTCACAATTACATTTTAAAAGATCACAGTATGACTACTGTTTATATATCAATGAAGATGTATACTTAGTATTATTTGTTGATGGCGTATTGATTTAAGGACCCGATATAAAAGTTAAGAAACGTGTGCAAGACTTATATGATAGCTTTAATGTTAAAAATATACCAGATGTAACATCGTTTCTTGGAATGGAAATGACCAAACTGGAAGACGGATTAAAAGTTACTCAAACAAGGATGATTTCAAGACTCTTGACTGAATTCAATATAATGGAGTATTGCTACATTGCCACACCTATGGAGCAAAACTTTCAAGTGGATGAAAATCAATCAGTCCTGAAAAATGTACCCTATAGAAGACTAATTTGTAGCCTAATGTATCTGTCAATTGTAACAAGACCAGATATCACATACAGCGTGTCAGTTTTGAGTAGATATTTAGACAAACCAACAGTACAACTTTGGAAAGCAGGAAAACGCACGAAAACACAACGAGATATCTGAGTGCCACAAGAGACTTAAGATTTAGAAAAGGAGACAGTGGTTTAGAGGGAATGTGTGATGCAGACTGGGGTGGAGATAAACAGAGCAGAAAAAGTATTAGTGGATTTGTGGGTTTTCATGCAGGAAATGTGATTGCATGGCACTCCAGGAAGCAGAGCTGCGTAGCTTTGTCTTCAATAAAAGCCGAATATGTACCAGCAGGAGCAGCAGCCCCAGACCTAGTGAATCTGAAAGGTATTTTATCCGAGTTTCGTGAGTGTAGCTCAGTGATTCTAAAGATTAATAATCTGAGTGCAATTTCAGTAATTAAAACTTTTGAGAACTCTAAGAGAAGTAAACACATAGACATTAAATACCATTTCATCAAAGATCTGTGCAATAAAAAAGAAATTATAATAAAATACGTGTCTTCTAACCAAAACTATTCAGAAATTTTCACAAAATCTTTAAGAAAAGAAAAATTTGTGTATTTTAGATAATGTTTAGTAAGTTAAGTTTCATATATTTTTTTAATTTTGAATGTACTGGTAATTTCAAGAATTGTTAGAGCATTTAAATTGAGAGGGCGTGTTAAGTATTTATAATTAAGATGATCTCTTATGTGAAGCCACTATTAGTTTGTGGCATGACCCCACTCCGTGAGCCTTTTGTGGTTATATAGTTTTTAAGGTTAGTTTTGTTGTTGTTGTCTTTTTATTGTAAGTATGCTGGAAAACGGTTTTTATGTTAACCATTAAAAGTACCTTCGTAATCGAAATATTGTGGTGCCTTATTTTGCCTCATAACAACCATCTTTAAAATGCATATCTCGAGAATTTGAAGTTATTCACTTTGTTACGTGTCAGGGCCTAAATTCTTGAGAGGGCGTATTATATTACTTTCAGTTATTTCTGTTTGATGTTAATAAATGTATATCTTGTCAGGATCTACTACAACAATAAACTTGTAAAAAGTAAACTTTTAAACAGTAGCAAGACGATAAATGTACTAACAGTAACTTGTGGGTATATTTGGAACGTGTAAGAAGACAGAATGATAGATGTATTGCTTACATCAGGATTCGAGATCATTGATATGAGATGATACGATACTACATACCTAAAAAGTATAAGGTACCTGTGAGCTAATATTTTACTCTAGTTATTGTGATTGTTAAATAAAAGTAAAATACGTTTACACAAGGCCATTTCTGGTTTATAGCACCTGTACACAATACCATAAAACTATCAATAAGACTAACATCCTTCAAATTATAGATATCAGTAGACCTTGTTAAAGAGTTGTTCTCCAATCCTGACAGAACAAAACCTGATGTCCAGCATTAGAAATCGAGTTGATAGGATAGTGCTAGCAAGCACTCCACAAAACAACACACTGATGTAATGGCCAATTACACAGTCTACAAAATAATCCCAGGTGCCACAACACTCTGGGTTGAACTAGTGCCACACACCTACTTATACTAGCTAGCGTTGTTTTGACGGACGGTATCAGGTGACTACACATAGTACGGAAGGATGCGCATTTAAATATTACTTTCTTTAAACTGATAATGATTAAAATAATAAGAAAAACATAAGGTAAAACATTGCTTAGTAAAAACTCTCACTTTTGTAATTTGACAGGTTTGATAGTTCAATGAAGGCACTAACCACAGCACTAGAGAAAAGTTACGGGAGAACAAGTGGGCACTGCTGCGCGAAACGTCGAAAAACCTGTTAAAATCATAAAACTTAAAGATTCTCATAGAACGTCCATCTTAACATGTCAGCCCTTAACATTCCCATCGGTTATCGTTGCTTTTTTCATTAATTTTTGATGGTGGACAAAAACCAGATAAAATATAATAAGTAAAATAAATTCACGTCTTACATAAAGGAAACCAATTTTAATGGCTGATTCATTTACTTTTTTTGACTTTTTTCTTCACATTTCTCGTGATTGTTCTCATATTTGCATCCTAGTTTAATTGAGTATTGCTTGACAATTCGTCATGGCACGACTTAAACCGTAATAGCGTCTCCAAATTGCGCAGCTTTATTAGTCGTAGACCAGACGAGAAGTTTATCAACATCTAAATAATGAGTTTCTAAATAAATGAAAAGGCGCAATGGACCCATTTCTTGGTTTCGTCACTTTCCAGAATTAACACTTCGCGATTTTTTTCTGTGATGCTATTTGAAAAAGTTTGTGTTTCTTGATGAAGTAGTATTCGCTCTTAGAAAAGAACTCTAAGAGCGCGTTGAAAATTCTTCTGATTAATTTCGTGGGGACCAAGATTTAATTTTCAATGCTTGTAAAGAGTCGTGGATTCGCCCAGCAAGATTGCGTGGTAATGGAGCAAATGACGACATTCTTAAACGATTTTGTAAAAACGGTATTCATTTAACTTAATAAACAACTTGCAATTTTATAATATATGCGTTACAATAAATGACTTTAAAAACACGGGAATATAATATTGCAGGCAATTTGTATAACGATTTTTAATTTTAATTTATTAAAATTTCGATAGTGGCATGTTAAAGAAAAATTTGAAAAATATTTTTTCACAATTTCCTTAATTTAGAAGAGTGTGCCTTTGTTTATTTAGTACTTACTTATTTATGTTTCTTTAGTTTGAGAAAATAATTCCACAGAGGAAAAATCATTTCTATTTAATTTATTAAGTGCTACAATTAATCCCCGGCTACTTCCATACAAAAATAAAGGTTTTGCTCAAAACCACTGTTTTCAAAACGACAAAAGCCTGAAATTTTTTAGAACTTCAGATGTTATCATCTAACACTCATTTGGCGTAAGTCTTTCAGAGTTTTTCGGTTGAAGAGCGTAAATTTTAGGTTTTAAATGTCCCCAAAAAAAATTACGTGGCGTCAAAACCTAGCTGGCCATTCCATAAAGGGTCCCCTCCTTCCAATTCAACGATCAGGCAAAATCTCATCAAGATATTACCTCACAATAGCAGTATAGTGTGGAGCTGCTCCATCTGGTTGGTAAACGATTTGATCTTCATTATAGTCGTTTCCGACTTCACAATTCCAAGAGATCTTGCTACATTTTACCATTTAAATATCCGGGTCAAAAAAATGGCCCAACAAGGGAGTCCTCAAAGATTTCCGCTCAAGCATTTAACTTTCAGAGAACTGTGTATGAACTTCGCGAAACCGTCCAGGATTGCCATTGGACCAGCGGCAGTTATGACGATTTTTTAATTAAGTAATAACGTAAATTCATCTCAGTAGCAAATATTATAAATAAGACGCGGATTAACAATAATCGATTCTCTAAGAATTTCACAAAATTTCATTCGTTTGTCATAATTGTCCTCGTTTAGTTATTGGCTTGGCATGAGGTTGACATAGGACAGCTAGAACAGCATTGCTTCATTAGCAACAACAGCATGTCGAATCTCCCGCTTTTTATTTAACACGCTGCCAGTTTCCCTTAATTTAGCCACTAATTCCCAAACGTATTTTTAAGAACACAGGGCATTAAATACTTCCGTTCGATTGGCACAATTATTGTTGTGTGGAAAGAAAAACTCTCTTACCTGCAATAGAATAAACGATTGATAATACAGTATTTCTATACAGTATTTCTTTGCAAAAGACTTATGTACTATGTAAAGAAATAGCAGAGACAACCAAAGAGACGCGCAACTATGCGCTAATAAAATATCCGATTATTTTCCATCTTTGTCTCTCTTCGTGAAAGGTAAACGTAGATGGCGCAGATAGCGTTTGCCGCCATAATTCAAACCTCGGCTATTAAGCATTTAATTATTTATTTTAATTAAAATCAGCCGTTATGTCTCAGAAGTCAAAACATCATAATTATGTTCTGAGACAGAACGGCTGATTTTAATTAAAACAAATAAAAAGTTATTGATATGTTTTTAATTCCTCAGAACAATGGCAGACTTTAATTAAAACAATGCAATCAATTTAAATTGGGGAACTAAATAAACTAAATATAATTCTGAAACATTTTGTATTGTATTTTCAGTATATGATATAACTATAATATGTGCATGCATTTTCTTAATTATTTTCATAATTTATAATTTAAGATGCTAACAGTAACATGCATATACATAAATGCAATTAAAATATAAAAACATTTTAATTATCACAGTACTATAATAATATTCCAAAAAATATATCCTTTGGTGTAACACTTTTAAAATAAATAAAGTTTAATATTTTGCTGAAGATGCTAATATCGTTAGCGAAACGGGTATCCAGAAAAAATGAAATTGATTTGGTAAAGCGGTAAAACTGTTTTTCTACTAATTAGTAAAGAATAGATAAGTCTGTTCTATTCTATAATAATGAATATACTGTTCAATTTGTATGTGTATGAAATACATATACACATGTTTCATTATTTCTGATCCAGTATTTTTTTCATCAATAAAAATTAATTAAAAGAATAAAACAGAAAGATTACAGCTAAATTTAAAATAGCAGCAAATAGTCAGCACAGATAGTCTGAACAAATGTTATTCTTGTAATTATTTAAAGTTATATTATAAAAATTAAATTCATGTGACTATTTATGTTAGTTTTTTAATTTTTTTTAAATGTTTTTTTTTTGCAAATCTCTTAATTTTTCCTTTTGAACCTCCATGGAATACCTATTTTAACTACAGCCTTAACAATTACCTTAATGAACATATTTCTATTCCTAAATCAAAACACGAAAATCTGTATCCTACAAAAAACTACAACTACTAACTACTGTAACTAAGTTCACCTAAATCCAGTAGGTAATAAAATACGTAAAATTTAAGCACTCGTCCAAAATCTCAACTAATGATGTAAAACATAACAAAATCAATCTGCAACAACAAATATTCAGCCATATTGAAATTCACGTGTTCATGTTGAGCAAGGATTGCACTGTTGCCGTACTTAATTATAATTTTAGAAATACTAGAGAATTCAGTCATTTTAAACTTAGAAGTTATATTCAGAATTAAAAGACCTTTCAGATAAGGTGTCACACAACCCCTGTTTCCATTTAAGATTTTAGGGGTAGGAGATTGCTGGTTTGAAAGTGCCTTGCTCATTAAACATTGTCTTCCTCGAAAAATAAATCGACTTGTCTGAGGTTTTTGACAAAAAAATGTTTTTCACACCGAAAATACGTATGTTCCGTTTTCGCTGGGACAGCCTGTATATAAATTTGCAATAAGGTTTGTTCTGCAGGAAATTTGGGATGATTTGAAACTATGTTGATGTATACAGTTGCGCATGACCAGACTGAAACCGCGTTGCAAACGGTTTCGCACTTATATGTGCTAGAACATCTTTTTAAGACATGACGTTGACATTTCGCAACTCAAAACCGTTATGTAATATATTTGTTGATTAGGAATTATTTTGAACATTTAAATATTTTTTCATAAAAGTAATTATTTTATTATAAGTGTAATAAATATTATTTTTTAAAATGCATACTATTGATGTTAATGGTAATTTTACTACTATGCTGTAGGAACTTTCTCTAAATAGCCAATATTTTTATTTGTAGGCGTTCAAAAATTTCTTATTTCATCAACAACAACAGTTTCTAATCAAGAAAATACTCAAACACCAATTCCTATACAACAATCTCAACAGTTTTCTTTTATAAACCCACAGCCAGGAAGTTCGCGACCATCATTAAATAAAATATCTGCATTATATAATAAAAATGACACAAACATTTGTCATGGGGTACCTATGCCAAGTTTGCTGATTCACCACCTACATTCTTTTAATGCCAAGGCTGCATTAAAACTTGTCTAGCAACAAAATTTCTGTGCTCAGCAGCATCCCTATTATCTTTAATTAATCATTAATATCTTGATTATCGTCATCCTGTCCGGCTTCGTTGGGAGGTAAAGGTAGCTCTATGTTTATTTCAGCTCCGGCAATTACATTTTTTCCCATTAGAGATAAATTGTGTAGTACACAGCAGGCCCGAATAAAGTACACTATATTATCAATTTTGCTTAACTTAATATGGTACAGTTGTCGTCATTTTTGCTTCAGTAAGCCTAAACAATGCTCAATAACATATCGATTTGTTGATAGCTTTGAATTAAACTTTCTCTCTATGGCTGTAAAGTTTCCTCTATCTTTATATGGAGTTAAAAGATTTCTTAAACAGGGATAGCCACTGTCTCCCAATAAATAAAAATATTGACACCTCTCTACCAAGTCTGCACATAGAGGACAATTTTTTTAAACTCTGCTATCATGAACATATGCAGGATATCTAACAAAAATATCCCTTATTAATAAATTTAATCATGATCACAAACCACTTGCATCTGAAAATAATTTTGAAAGGTTGAATGAACAAAATAGTTGTTTAGGTCAAAAAATAAAATCTTCAGATTATTTCTTATTTAACTGACCTGGATGGAGTAAGAATTCTTTCTATTTAAATATGAGTCTGGATCATTCTTAGGCTTATCAATCTTTACATGGGTACGTACCATCAATAGCCCCAATGGCCCCTGGGGAATCCATTTTCTCTGAAATGTTGTTCAGTCGTTGTCTTTTCAAGATCAGATGGCGATTTGGTAACATTCTACTTAGGATATGTATCATCCTTCTAAGAACGTAAAAAAGGCAGCTAATTGTGATGTCAAATCTATCTCCAACATCTCTAAATAAAGAAGCTTCATGACTAGCAAACCCCAAAAATGTGTGTTTGTTCATAGGCTCATAGCTTGTCATTTCCACCAGATTGTGACTTAAAAAACTTACTTTCTTCAAATCTATGAACAATATCTTGAGCCACTTGTCTGCTAACTCGAAAATGCTCAACAAATTCCTGGTTATTGTACAGTGGTACAGTAAATTTGAGGTAGCCTTCGTTTTTTTGGTCTCCTGTGTCCTTGGAACAGGATATCTACTAGTTCATCATCACTCGATACATTAGAATCAAATCCATGATTTGAATCCGAACTTGAAGAGTCTGATGACATTCTGGATTCTCTTAACCCGTAATAATTAAAATTAGGATATATTTATATACTCAATATATAATGTAAAATTACACAGAATTTTATTGAATTTTTTATATACCTACCTTTAGATATTTAATAAATACAGTAGAAAATTAACTCTAAAACCAGCCCTAATACTTTGAAAGCAGCAAAAATCAGATTTCAATTATCCCACAATAAACCGTGATCAAACCACAAGATCAAACTCCAAACCCGATATACATTTCTTATTGATTATCTAAATGACAAACAATAAAAGAAAACAGTCTTAACATATACCTTGCGCATGTCCCAAACCGAACTCACTAGGAAATTCTACGGACTACTTTCAGTGGTTTGAAACCAATGTCCAAACTGAACTTTGTTGTTGCGAGAACAGCTGAGAGGCAGTCAGAATCCCGGATTAGTTTTGCTAGAACGCGTACTTTCGGCTGCGCAGATTCCGGACCGTTTACGTATTGGTTAAACTTCTGCTAGAATAAACCTAATACTAGCAGTTAAGTTTATAAGCAGTTTTGTTTATGACATGTTGAACAATAAAGAATTTTTGACTTGACTGTCGACTTAATTTTAATTTTGAAAATTTTTCATGGGTTTTGTGTTGTGGGCATGTTTTAAAAGACTCAGTATTCTTAAAAAACGTATTTTCTTTTCAACTCTCTCTATACTTTTTAAGAAATGTTGAATCACATGCTCAATAATTCCAATTGAATAATTTTAAAATAGCTTGACTTGCCTGTCTTCAAATTATAGCTTTATTTAAAAAAAAATAACTTTTTTCCAAAAAATTTTTTTTCTCAAAATCCTGTATATTTATAAAAAAAAACGCTGAAACAGCTTTTATAATTGTCCATTTATTCCCATGTCCAATCATTTTAATTGAGCCGCCTTAATACTAAGTTTGCAAATTCTAAATCGCTTGGTTTTTGAATATGTTCTGGAAGAAAAACACTTGTCAGAAAAAAAATGATTGCGCATTAATGATAATATTTTTTATAACTTGTTGGAAAATTCCGTCATTACAGTTTAATAACTTGAATGATCGAAAAAAATAATCAAGTGTTTCCCAACTTCAATAAACAATATAGATAGGTAAACAGTATAACGGTCACGAGTACTTTTCAAGGAAAAACCTTATGCTTTAAGAGCTTTTTTGCACACGCCTATTGTAGATTGGAGATAACGATATCGTCGAATAATACTCATAACATTTTTAAAAGCTTTGACTTAGAATTAATAACATTTAAAATAAAAAAATTAAATTAATTATTACATTGAACCAAGAATTCACATGAAAAAACATCCAACAAAAGTTTCAGAGATCCACATAATTAACTTACAATATATAAATAACAATTCTAGATTCAGATAATTAAACAAAAGTGCAATAAATTCTTAACAATTATCAAAAAAAAAATCCCGATTCGTGCGTCAATAAGAGCTTATTTTTTATTTTCTATTTAACAACTTTGGTAAACAATTTGAATGTGGTAACAGTGTTTAATTTGATATTATTAGCATCTTACGATTAAATATGACTAATTAGATTCTATTAGCAATAATTATTTTTCATGTTTGTGGACACCACGTTCTACAAAAATAAGTCCACTGGATACAATTATGAATTAATATTAGTATTTTTTTCAACGAATTTCTATAATCTGACCTTAAGCTCATGTTATAAGATAAAACATATCGCCTGATTTAATATATTTAAGAAAAAAAATCTATTTATTTATCATTCATTATGTTTGATAAGGTTGCGTACGTGACCACTCTTCATCTGCACTTTGACTGAACTAATTTTATATACATGACTGTTTAAGCTGTTACATACGTATTGTGAGTATATAAAGGTCTTAACTGCCGCCACCCACTAAATAAAATAAAAAGGCCATTAAAAAAATGACTGCATTGTTTACCTTCTGCGACCTCGTAATCGTCGTGATCGAGGCGTGCTCACGGGAACGTGCTCGCAGCTTTTGTTGGCTTTCCCACGGTGTCGGCAGAAAGTGTCAACATGTCACCATCATACTCATTATCATACTTTTATAAAACAAATATCAACGTTTCTTTAGTGATTCTAGCTGTAATAGAATTTACTAAGAAATAAAAGAATTAAACTGTTGTGATTTAACATCCTTCTGTCTTTGATTGCCAGGATTTGATGACAGATAGATTATGATTCATTGGTTAAATTATGAATTTTTGTCTTACAAGCAATTTGCCAATACTAAAGAGACTTTATGTACACAGTACACATAAAATCCCACATTATCCAACACAAATGTATTGTATTGTTGAGAATTAAAAACTCACTTCATATTATGCCTTTATGATCATTTCCTAATGTCTCGTTCTATACCGCGCACCTAATTTTTAATTCTAGTATGTTTTGGGAAAACGGCTCGGACACGTCAATGGGATTTTAAGGGAGATCTCCAATCGTCGTGGAGCTATTCGATCTTATTATAAAATTTAACAAATATGAATAATAATAATAATAATAATAAATAATAATAAGACATTCATTAGTCACCAAGAAATTACAGCAACTAAGCGCAAAGAATAAAACTAATAGGTAGGTGTATTATCTTTTTACAAACATTCTACTAAGTATTGAGTATTTCATCATTTACCAATAACAAGGTGACCAACAGGCCATAATATGCAAATTTACAGAGATTACAGAGATATCCCTTACACAAAAGGCTCCCTGAATTCTGTTAAGACCAAAAAAAAATTTAAAAAAAAACAATAATTTTAAAATTTAATAATAAATATTCTATTGAACAAGAAAGAACATACGTAACAGGAGCTCACGATATGAAAGAAAATATGAGGGGAAGGGAAGATAAGGGAAATTATATAATGATTTATGGCAACGTTTAAAGCCTTTCAGGAACAAAATGATAAACAATATCATACACAAAAACGTTAACCAAAAAT
This sequence comes from Anthonomus grandis grandis, assembly GCF_022605725.1. Classification (NCBI taxonomy): domain Eukaryota; kingdom Metazoa; phylum Arthropoda; class Insecta; order Coleoptera; family Curculionidae; genus Anthonomus; species Anthonomus grandis. The sequence goes on from NC_065551.1 coordinate 17,343,925, forward strand.
AAACTCACTAATACACATAATTAACCAAAGAGAAGCAGCTTACTGTTAACCTTAAAAGTTTTTTCTGTCAATCTAAAATCATTTACTTTAAACCTATTTATACAGGGTGTTTCAGAACTATAGGATCAAACTTCTAGGGGTTGTTCAATGCAACAGAAGAATCCATTTGAGTATAGGAACCCATGTCCGGAAATTCGTCACTACGCCACTACGGCCCTAAGACGCGTTAAAATTAAAAAAACATTTATTACCTAAATAGGATCGGTGCATTTATTTTTACCTTTTGTACATGATACCATAACAACAATTGTTTAAAATCAACGCTTATCAATGTCAATTCTCAATGTCACGTTTAAAAATTTTATAGCTTACAATTTTAAAAAATTTTTTGCTAATGGAAAACTTTACCAATCAAGAATTGGCGGATATGCTTTTGGCATACGGAGTAACAAAAATGAACGAGCAGCATCGCGGTTGTATCATGAACGTTATCCCGAACGACAGCATCCTGAATACAAAAAGTTTATTGCGGTTCATCGGCGGCTCGCTGAGGCAGGCATGTTTAAGATATCATTGCACAACCAAATTTTTTACGATATGTTTTGTGGACCGATGAAGCCTCTTTCACAAGAGATGGTATTTTTAATAGTAGGAATATCCATGTTTGGGACGAAGACAATCCTTATGCAATTTTTCCAAGAAAACATCAGAATCGTTGGTCTGTCAACGTATGGGCAGGCATTGTTGATGATTATTTAATTGAGCCATACCTTCTACCGGAACGGTTAACAGGACCTATTTATCTGCGTTTCTTGGAGGCAGTTCTCCCAAAACTCCTTGAAAGTATTCCACTAAACGTTAGACAGCAAATGTGGTTTCAGCATGATGGAGCGCCGGCTCACTTTGCTGTACAAGTACGCGAGTATTTGTTTTTGAAGGTGGTAGACAATGGTACAGTGAAAACATCTTGTCGGACTTGCATTGTCTTATTTATTTATTGTAACACGACGTTTCGGTTGGTAAGTATCTCCAACCGTTATCAAGTGTAAACTGAAAACTTTTACGCGAGTATTTGGCTCAGCGGTTTGTTTTTAGCACCGTTGGATTGCCAGAGGTGGAGCAGTTTCTTGGCCTCCTAGGTCACCCGATTTAACGTTGCTCCATTTTTTCTTGTGGGGACATGTTAAGTCTTTAGTCTACGAAACTCCAGGAGAATCAGAGCTAGACTTAATTGGACGAATAACAGCAGCATTTGAAATCATTCAAAACGAGGGTCAAATTTTTAGTGTAGTCCGCCGAAATCATGTGCGGCGTTTAAATCGATGTATTGAGGTTGGAGGAAGACATTTTGAACAATTGTTGTGATGGTATCATATACAAAAGTTAAAAATAAATGCATCAGATCCTATTTAGGTAATTAATATTTTTTCTAAATTTAAACGCGTCTTAGGGCCGTAGTGGCGTAGTGAGTAGTACATTTCCGGACATGGGTTCCTATACTCAAATGGATTCTACTATTGCGCTGAACAACCCCTAGAAGTTTGATCCCATAGTTCTGAAATACCCTGTATAATTTTCATTAAAATCATTTCACTTTCTTATGAGCGCCATATTGGAGTTTTGCAATCTTAAATAGCTCTTTTATAACTTTTTCAACGATGTCACACTTGCATTTCCAACACGTAATTTCGGTAAGAGCTCCGGGAGCGAAAGTGAGATATGTATATATCATAAGGCTTAGGCGGCAGAGATAACCTTCTTTCTAAATACAGCAGCCTTAGTTAGCTAGGTTAAACTCAATCAAATTGCACTCACCCAATACTAAAATAATATTACAGTCGTCATTCATAGTTGTTATCTATCGACGCCTATGGCACTGAGGGTCGGCTGAAGTCATCTGGTTGGGTTAAAAAAGATACCAATTTACTATCATAAGCAAAGCTGTAAAATGGATAAGAAGTTTTGTCAAAAAACGCGTTGATATATAGAAGGTTGTTGATATATAGTAGGAAGAAGGTAGGGGACAAAATCTCTGAGAGACACCAGCATTAATTCGAACATCTCCGAGGTTTATCTATCAACGACAACCGGAATGAATAGGTTTTCGAGGAAGCTTTCAACACCAAATAATAAGATTATGTTAGAGGTTTTTATGTTAGACCCTACCGAATGCCTTTGAAATATCCAGAGCTATTGCACTAGATTCCCATATTTCTAGATACTCTCAGTCCAAATCTGCGTGACATAGGCCAACAGATCGCTAGTAGACACGTGTTTCCGAAAATCATACTAACGATCGCTAATTTTTTGCTGACGTCCGATTGACAAGTTTCTATATTATCCTTCTAAATTTCTTCTGAATAAAGGAAAAAACAGTTTACAGTATGGTGTTGCCAGCACGACCGTTTTTTAATACTATTGCCGATATTCCATCGGGACCGGTGGCCTTGCTAGTGCTCAAGACTTTAAGAACTTTTTTAAGATCTCTGTGATGAATCTCTGGCATTGAAGAAGCCTTTCTTGGCAAAGTCGGTAATTTTTTGCCTTGTGGGTCTATGGTGGGAGTTTGGTGCGAACATCTGACCTACCATGTCTGTTTTTTGCATTCGGGTCATGGCAATAGAGCCAGCTTCCCTAGCTAATGGTCGAATTTTTGACCTATAGAAATCTTGTTTGACGGCGTTTGCTATAGACTAGAACAATGTTGATCCATTTAAGCTATTAAGAAGTTTGTTCTTTAGTTTATCATTATATGTTTCTTTACAGGTATCGATTGTTTGCTTGCACGTATTTTTCAAGGCAACAAAGTGGGCACGATTTGCGATAAGCAGCGTTTTTGTTGTTGACTGCCTTGGTGCAAATTTTATTCAATCACGGTTTGCTGTAAAAAGTTTTCAAGGTGTTAGGAATATAAATTTCTATACCTGCCAAAATCAACTTTGAAATGTTGCTCCCCCACGATAAAAGACCATTGATTCTGAATTAGATATCATTCCAAGGAAACAATGAAGAATCTCTCTTTTGAACAATGAAGAGTCTTTTTCTATCAAGAATTCTGGTTGACTTCGTATAAACTAGTCGTATAAGCTGCGTTAGGCCGTGACTAAACGCAAAGTACTTTTGTTGGCACCCCTCATAATGTATATTGTATATATTATGTATATTTATGTCATACATGTATTCTAACAGAGTTTTGTTAGAATACGTTAACCAGCTGACATTGTGGATGTTCAAGTGTCCTGCAAAAACAATTTCTGCACTTGGCACTTTATTTTCCAACATTTTTTTTATATATTTTTAAAATTCCTTAGCAGAATCTCTAAGTATTTGATTTCTGCAATCATATGTTTTAATAGATATTTTTTGGTTGTTACTGTTTTTAATAATGCTAAGCTTCAAGTTTTTTCTATTCTCCAGTTATATACATCATTTCAGACTCAAATACAATGAAGAATTCAAGTAAAAAAATGTTATTCTTTTGTGGTTAGTTGAATCTTAATTAAATATAATATCAATGATTCAGGGTGTAAAACCGAAATAAAATACGAGAAAAAGATATCTTAATAAAACACGGCAATCAAATGAATTATTACAACATTGTGGTTAGGAAGTAGAAAGTTGAGTTTTTTTAATTATTTAATACCATTTTCCTTAGGATTCGATGTCTAAAGTATCATTTTATCACAGTAGGTCTCATTGTTATATTAGTGAGTCTAGATCAAGTAACATCTTTTTGTTGCTGATGTAATTTAATTATTTAAAAAAAATTATCCGTCAATTAACATTGTTATCTTTAGGTTATAAGGGTTTAATATCGGATACTATAAATATAACACAGTCACTCTCAATAAAATTCTTCAATCAAATACGATCATTTTCTTGGTGATTTTAGATTTCTATTTTAATACTTTTTCATAATTGATTATCGTTATCCTTGAACCCCAAGGACTTAAAAGTAGGAAGTATTAACATATCACTAAACACTTTATTATTAACTTTATTATACGAATAATCTGATTTTAGCTGATATTCATTGTTGTTTCAAACGTAGTTTGCCAACAGTAAAGGGCTATAATAAGATCTCACATTACTCAATACAAATAAATGGAATTGACTTTATTCATGTCACAAAGGATAAACATTTTATATCATTCAATAAGAAAATCTTTCATTGATTCGTTAGAAGCTCGTTGTATTTGCCTGATTAAACCCCAAACAGTCCTATTAAAAATTTTCAAAATTCTTCATAATCTTAAAATTGATGTAAAAAAAAAACTCTATGAACTTGATGGTTAATAATATTTACGTTTAAGCGATCATATTTTTGATCGTAATTGATCATTCTGAGCTATAATTTTTAAAAATGAGTTTCCACAATTTTTCTTTATTTTCATGCTTGATAAATCAGCCCAGACTCAAATATCGTGACGATATATAGTAATGATTTGTTTGAAATAAGCTGAATCACACAAAAAATGTAATTTTAAGATGGCTTAGGATGCAAAAATCAATGAAATAAGATGAAAAAAAAACTTCAATAAAACTTCTAAAGATCAAATAATTGAGTTTTTTTATAATTAAGTACCAATTTTCTTAAAACGCTTATCACAGTATTTTTCTTCATTGCTTTCGTTTCTTAATTATCAGTTATTTTCGTTTTAATTTCGTTTATATTAAACCTTATCCTGAGATAAGCTCCAAGGGTCGATAAATAAAAAGAATCAAATAACAGGTTTTTGCTCTATATGCTTTTTGGAGATTTTTTAAAATTTTGACTGTTAAAATATTAAGATATTACAAAAGATCAACATGAAGTAACGTGATAAAATCGCGGTATAATACGTGAAAAACCAAATTACACAAGAAAATTAGCATTTCAATATGATTCAGACCACAGGAGGGAAATTATTGTCTAAATACTAAATTGCTAAGAAGCTCCTATAAAGTTTAAACATGATAAACCATTAGGTTCAAGGATTACAAATTTATGCTGCTAAATCATAAAAAAAATACAATTTTAACATTAATTATATAGAAACACGTATCATCATATATGTGATTATGACTCAAATCAACAAACATTGAAGTGCCTGAGGATAACCTAATAAAAGCTGAGACGACGAAATGCTATCCAATGTAGTCAAAACATCAAACTTTTTAAATCCGAGCGTAATAACATACCATACATATGTATAATAATAATAATTAACATGTTAAAATCAATAAACTCGCTCTTGCCTCTTAATTCAGGCCAAACCAATGCCATAAATTATACATGAAATCGTATACAGCTAAAAAAAAACCTCTTTAAAGTCAAGGATTCCGAAGAATTCCTGCACACCTTAGTAGCACCTGCCTGATTTTCCCACAGATCAAAGGAAGTGCAAGAAAGAGACAAAATTATGTAAGAAATCTTCATAAATAAAGCCAATCAATAATGTAATAAATTTGTTTTATTTTTATATTTTTTGATAACCATAATGAAGTGGAATAGTTAACAAATAACTCATGTAACCCAAACCATATAAATAAATATATATTATTGATATGGCTTGGCTTACATCAGTAATAATATACCTGTTGCTTTTCATAAAAGTCAGCCTGAGCTTCTTTGCACACTCCAAACACACTTACCATTAAACCGTCATATCCCTCACCACGAGGTCCAATCAATCGAGGGATCATTAAAAGATTGTGTAAAAAGGGGCAGAATTCCAATTCGAGACTTTCTCACGGTCTCCGTCGAACACCTTTGGATTAAGGAAACATACAATCTGTTCGAAATTCACCCCCCAAATAAGGAAGGGTCGCCCTTAGTTGGCCTTGTGCTTGTCGCACGCACCGCGCACGACATATGGCCTATATGGATCGTGGGAACCGGAGGAATCTTTAGAAAAGAGGGAAAAAAAAGGAGCTCGAGTTGGTCTTGTGTGTTGTCGACTGATAATTGCGATAAATAAACCCGATTCTCGAATTGAAAGGGAAGGTAAACGAACCTTATCTAAAATAAATTTGGGGTTGAGTATAATAATGTTTAACTGTAATTCATGATTTTAATTTGCTTAATATGCATTGTAATTTACAAACACTATAATCCCTTTCCTAGATATGATTTTAATTATATTACGCATATAATTTGCATTATTTATCAGGGTTTTTTTTTAAATCTTATTCTAAAAATACGAAAATATCTAATTGTTTGGCTTTTTGTTATTTTTTTACGTTTTTCATTCATTAGTAGGTACTCAAAAAAGCTTGACATTGTATTTTTATTTTTATTAAGTAATCTGGTTTACTACATAAAAAAATAAGAATGTTTACTTACTATTCGTCAAATTAAGTCAATAATTTCCTAAACTACAGTAACTGATTTATTTTCTTCCAGGCAGTTGGGATACAGCTCTTATAATTACTAAGAGTACTGTAATTAGTAAGAAATTTGGCATATTTTATCCAATTTTCTGAAAAAAAAAACATTATTTTATTATCCTTTTCTAAAATACCACAGACTAGAAAATTCCAAATGGTTCTATGGGTATTATATGTAGTAAAAGGTACCTTATTTCATGACATTTTAATCAGTTTGTTATTTACCTTGGAAGTGTGTTCCTGTTCTACGATACAATATCATAGTCTTTTATCAGAAAGGCTATTTGATGATAAAATGAGTAGTTTTAAATGCTTCTGTTCTATATGACGGTATAATCACGAGTTTCAGTGGTCGGATGTTTACATTATGCACGTCCGATAGAAATTTTTGATCTTAGGATACAGGTAGGCAGGGCTTTTTAACTTTATAAGTTTGTAGAAAAATACCATCAAATGTAAGGCACACCTATTTGCCATATTAAACCAGTTTACTTCTAACAATTTATGAAAAACTTATTCTTCTCCATATTCTTATTCCAAATAATAATAATAATATTCTAAGTCAAAAGTTTTGCCTTTTTTCTATCCAAACTATATAATTGACTATAAGGGATTAGACCTTTATCCCTGTTAAGAATGTTTTTTTGGTTTTTGAATATTGCTAAACTTTCGTATGCATCTAATTTTCTATTGTTATTAACTGGTTTAAGTAATTTTAAGTTGTCTATCCCGACAAAGTTACCAGTATTTAAAATATGTTTAGCCACACTTGACTTTTCAACTTTTCCATATTTCACATGAGCTACATGTTCTTTAAATCTGACATTAATTGATCTTCTGGTTTGTCCTATGTACCTTTTATAACAATCCTTGCAATTAATCTCATAGATCCCAGACTTTTCATTGGTCTTTATTTTATCTTTTGGGTTTCCTATTAAAACCCTATTAAAGCCTCTCGTCAAGATATGATCGTATGGTGTTGCAACAAAAGTTTGCTTATTTTTATATTTTTGAAATGTGGCAGAGTTTTTAAGATTAACTTTAAACCTAAGTCTTCTAATCAGCTTATCAATAATCTTATCGTCATAACCATTGACCCTAGCAATAGTTTTAATTGTTGCTTTTTCTTTATTAAATCTGCTATTACTTAAAGAATATGAGACCAAACTATGTACCAAGAAATGCATGCTAGCCATTTTATGTTGAAAATAATAGTTAGAGTCACTAGTTATGTATCTAAAATTATTTATTTTATTTCTATAAATATCAAATTCTAACTTATTATTTTTGATGACAAAAGTATCTAAGAATGGAAGTCGGTTTTTGTTTTTTGTTCAAAGGTAAATTTAATAGATGGGATACAGTTATTGAGTTGTTCTATAAAATTATTAATATTGCATTTGCTTTTGTCGAACATGGTAAACACATCATCAACATATCTTAACCAAATTGGTGATAAGTATTGGAATGTATTTTTTGCATTTAACTCAAACCGGTTCATAAAGAGCTCTGCTAGGAAGGGAGAGAGGCAATTACCCATGGCTGTACCTTCTAGTTGTTCATAGTATGAGTTGTTATATAGAAAAATATTTTGTGACATACAAAGTTTTGTTAATTTAATTATTTCTTGGATATTATCGAAACCATTACTTTTCAGAAGTTCAATCAGATATTCCAAAGTTTCTGGTGTAGGATGCTTCGGAACAAAGAAGATACATAGAAAGAAACAAGAATTTCATTTTCACTTTGAATTAAATTATTGACTTTTGAAATAGAATTGGCTATTTTTGACTGAAAAACATTCGTAAGGTAATTTTATGTCTTAAACTGCTTTACTAAAAATTTTGAAATGTTGTAAGTTGGAGATCCTATAGCTAAGACAATTAGTCTCATTTTATTGCTAGGCTTATGGATTTTTGATGAACAATATAATTTTCGGTTTTAAAGTTGTAAATCGAATTTTTCTGAAGAGGAAACAGCAAGTCTTTGCAGTCATTTATTGCTGTCTTAACATGCAAAATCATTTTTGATAAAGGATTTTTAGAAATCTCTTTAAATGGGACATTTTCAATAAGATCATCAACTCGTTTAAAATATTTTGCTTTGTCTAATATAACATCTTTGTTTCCCTTGTCAGCTTTTAAACAGAAACAATCTTTTTCTCTAAGTCGTTTAACAATATTAGAACCCGATGTGTTTTTTGATTTGGTAAGATTCTTTGTAATTTGATTGCGAATCGTTTCTCTAACAAAACTTTTCGAAGACCTTGGCAAGTACTGAATTAATAATTCAACACGTACTATAATCTCCTTCAGGTTATTTTTGCAATTTGAAACTGGTGCAAAGTCTAGACCCTTATTAAGAACATCAAGTTCTTTCTCATTAAACGACTGAGAGGATTGATTTTCAACGGTATTAATGAATTTTTCCTTTTGTGGTTTATCCTTCGTACTCACTAACTTTTTTAGTTTTTTGTTTAGTAAAATAAATGTATTTGCGGTTAATAAACTCAAACATGTTTCTTTGAAAATTGCTCCATGCTTGATACTCTAAATCAGTTTGTGTAAATGTAAGTTTAAAAAAAAACTTAAAACTAAAAGCCAAAAGATAAAATAAAGACCAGTGAAACGTCCGGGATCCATGAGACTATAAGACAAACCAGAAGATCAATTAGTGTCAAATTTAAACAACATGTAGCTCATGTAAAATATGGAAGAGTTGAAAAGTCAAGTGTAACTGAACATGTTTTAAATACTGGTCACTTTGTAGGGATAGACAACTTAAAATTACTCAAACCAGTTAATAATAGAAAATTAGATGCATACGAAAGTTTAGCAATATTCAAAAATCCAAAAAATATTCTTAACAGGAATAAGGAAAAATCCCTTCTAGTCAATTATATAGTTTAGTTAGTGTTTAAGATTTGTTTGGCCATGCTTCATTGCTTTTTCAGCTCTATTAGTTAGATCATTAGTATACTCGTATAAGGAGATTTGAAAGTAGTTTTAGTTTAGTTTTAATCTTCTTCCGAAGATGCTAACATCATTAGCGAAACACGTGTCGAGAGTAAAAATAAAGAGTTTTGGTTAATGGTAAAACTGTCTCGTAATTTGAGCGTCACACCAAAGGTTCCAACTAAAAGACTATAAAAAATATGCCCTTTGAATTTTAGAATCCATTAATACACCGCCTTGGAGGTACTCCAGATCTTAGTTTTATTTTCCGATTTGCTATTTTCAAGACAGACTCGTTGTCTATCCGACTTAACATTAATTTAGAGCCCTTTTCAAAACCACTATATGATAAGATGAGAGCCATATTTTGTGTAAAATTGCTTTCGTAAAGTTCAAGAGCACTAACACAGTCGCATCTCCCTTACGAGAGATTATTTTAATTTGTGGGTTTATTTGATAGAGAAACTATAATGTTATTTCCGTCTTCTATAATACCACAGACTGCGATATAAGAATAAAAATTGGTCTGTTCCACTTCTTTTATGTCTCATGGTTTCATTTCTATATTACTGCCAGGATATTTTAAAAATTATGTTATTCTTGCATAGTTTATTCAATATAATTGAGAAATTTATTTCCCTCTTCTATGGTAGTTACTAATAAAGACCGAGACGGCGCACTAAAACTGAACCTTTTCCTCTTTGTTTCTATATTATTATTTCCTTTCTATATAACTGTCTGCATCTTCTGGCAATAGTAGTTTTCTTGCATAGTATGTCCAATATACTAAGGAAACTCTCTTTTTTTCTCCCTTCTATAACTTTATCCTTTTCTTTAGATTCAGATAGCGACATATTTTTTCCACTTTTTTCTTAAATTATCGTTTGTATAAACATTTAAATCTCCTTCCTACCTCTGGATTTTTAGGTTTGGAATTCTATTGCAAGATCTGTATCTACACAAGAGATTTTACATCATATTCTCTACCACAACATTTATACTGAGAACTTAAATAAACGACCAAATAGTGAACTCAATTCATAACTCAATCGAAGAAGAAAAGCGAATTAGGGTAAAACAAAAAAATTATTATAAATTATCTACTTTTAGGTGATAATACTACTTTCAAACGATCAGTAAAAGAAGAGTTTACTAAATAATGATCTAAAAGCTTATTTGAAAATGGACGCTAAAGTTTCGTGGGTGGTACGTCGTTTTGCAAAAAGTGCAAATATGTCTTGCTACATTTAAAGTCGAAAACCGAAAGATCAAAAAGGCTCTTAGAACAAAATATAGACTCTCTCCATTTAAGATAAGGCAGTAGGAATCTTACTGTCGTGTTACTTACTAGAAAAAGAGCAAAAACATAAAGTAGAAGAAGTAGAGGAAAAAAAGTCTGTAAAGAAACATTTGTTGAAAATTATTGATTATTATTATCATATTGTTATACTTTTAAAAAGAAATGAAACTATATATTGTCATACTATTGGTTTCTAAGTAAGTAATTTTGCTCAAAAATTTGGAATGACCTTGCATAGATTCCTAGAGTACATATTTCTGACTTGCGGGTGAACAGAGTACAATCTAATAAGAAGTTTTTTGCTTAACCCAGTTTCCTCTTCTAATTCTATATAAGAATTCGACGGTGTGGTAAAGAAAATATTCTTTAAATATTTTAATAATCTTTGTAAATGTTGCCAGAAGATTCACAGAATGTCTTATATACAAACTTGGTGGAGAAGTTCCTTTGAGCAATGAAATATGGTAATTATGTTGTAAAGATATTCTCAAGAGTAGTGAAAATTTACCTATAGTATTATCAAGAAAGATTCCATAACTACCAAAATTCATAACACATAATTACTTTTTCACCCTCTATATGAATCTCTCGATATTCTGAAAAATGTGTATTTCTAGAGTAGTTGTATCCGACCTAAATCCTGAGGCTACCACAAACCATTTAAAATCATTTATAACCAATACTTTTAAATACTAATGCATCTGCGAAAAGATGAAAACAAGAAGGGATAAATATAAAAGTACAAGTGCCTTTTAATGCAAGATAAGGATGATTTAATGCAAGGGTGAGGGCTGCGGACATGTGGAGCATATGAATCAACATTCACCATTTTTTCCTCATCCGAAAGCGCCTGGAATATCGAGTGGATACCTTAGTATACTTCATCACAACATACAATGTATAAAAAATAAGACATTTGATATTGAATTAATCCTCAATAACCTAAAGAAGGCTTTTCAAATAATTTGTTTGGCAAAATATTGGCTGAAAGCAGATGAAGTAGACTATGTAAAGATCCAGCCTACAAAATGGTTACATGCTGCACTTGAGCCATGACACATGATAGTTCGTGCATACTGGTAAGAAAGTAAGAAGATAAGAGCTTAAATAATCAAAATATGAAATAGAAATGTCTTGTATAATATGTAAATGTGTCAAAAAATTTAATTCTACGTGTATATTGTACTTGTCTTTGAAATTTTATAATTCTTTTTAATTAGATTTTATTAGATATTAAAAGAGAATATTCAAAAGTGTCTGAAATTTAAAATTGTAGTGTGCGGTAACTAAGACTACTAAGTTACTTTTAGATCTTAAATTTGTAAATTTTAATAAATAATTTGACAGCTTGTTCAATTTATAAAATTAAATACTTTTAGTTGAAGCTGGTTTTACATCTACATTAAAGATTACGTTTTTAGTCTCGATAGCAACAATTTCTCTTGTGTCTTCAGGACATCTCATGGCAGGGTGTGGTGGTCTTTAAAAAGCTATACGGCTTAACTTTCCTCTGAAAAAATGCGTTAAAAGGAACAGAAATGCATGGATTAGCATTGGTATAAAAATTTTTAGTAAAGCAAAGAGACGCTTATATGAAATGTCATTGATAGATATAGTGAGGTAAGAGCATTATTAAACTTCTTCAAAGACACTGAGTGAAGTAATTATTCTTCTAAAACAACTATACAACTTAATGCGCATAAATACCTCATAAAATAAAATAAAAACTACTTGGGCACTAATAGAGCAAATAACATATAAGAGCAATACTATGCCTATTGTCTTTAATTTAAAAATCTACTTTGAATAATTTTAATAACTACTTTATTCGTTCTTGTCCTGTAATAAATTAAAATTAACAAGCTGCTCTATCTCAATGCAATATCAATAGCAACAGTGCATTTCTAAAACCAGTTCTTGAACAAGAACACAACTGCATTATGACTTTAAAAATTAAAAACCTGTCAGGAGTGATAAAATCGCACATATAGCTTTTTTGGGGTGTATCCTGAATCCCTAAACAAACTCTGAGTTTTACCAATTCAGAAAAAAAAGAAAGAAAAGACTGTAAATTAATATCATTACCATCAAATGTCAATAAAAATTTTGGGGGATTACTTTTTAATTCACTTTTGGAAGTAAATCACTTATAGACTGTTCAACAAAGTCAACAGTGACAGCGATTTACCAGGCCTTTAAAACTCTAATAGCATCTCTCGATAATAAGCGAGTTAAAGGCTTTTTACAGTGTTGATCACATCCTGCTTCTTACTTAAATGGAAAGATATGGCATAAGAGAAAACAGCAATAACTATTTAAATCATATGTAACTAATAGGCAATAGAAGGTCACCTGCGAAAGAGGGTACTCTCGAACCAAAAAAATCATTATACAGTGTGTACCATAAGGGTCCACATCCTGGGTCTTTCGCTTCATCAATTGTAAATATTACTAGTGATAAAATAATGCTTATGATACAAACGTAACTTATAGTTCAAATAACGTTGAGGAGTGTATTGGAGACATGCGGGAAACCTTGGCAGACCTAAGTGACTCGTTATCTAAAAACAATCTATTGCTTAACATATCCAAAACTGAATTGATGTTCAACATTCGTTAGATGACCGGAAGGAGCAAACATAAGTGGTATCGTGATCAGCTGCATAAAGTATGCAGATGACACTGTAGTTGTGGGAGAATGTAGAGAACAACTGCAGGCATTGATGAGCACTCTAACGGACGAAAAATTGAGAATAGGATTAGAGGTGAATGCGGCAAAGACTAAAAATTTTGATCGTAGTTTCCGATCGAAATTTACAAGAACTACATGTAACTATCGTAATTAAATAAATAAATAAATAACACCTTTATTTAAGTATTTCTTTGTACATACAATGTAAAAACATATGAAAATTTACACTCACATCATATGCACAAGAATAGAGCAACTGGCGAAGTTTAGCCTCCTGGCCATTCTTCAACTCAATCAATTTGCCGGATATTAAGTTCACCATCTTTAAAATGTTAACAGAGAAAGTCCAATAGAATGCTTCTAAGAGATAATACTAAGGATAAAACAGTTTTAACCAGCCATAACAATATAACAATGCAGTACATATATACATACAATATATCTGTCACTAAAAAAGTCCTAAAGATCTCCTGCACATCTAATAAATATCTCTTGTAGTTAGACCTTAAATAACCATACCTTAAATTGAAAAGGTAAATTATTATATAAGTTAACACAATTATAACTGAAGCTCTTTTTAAAAAAAGAAGTTCTATACAACATAGAACTTGTTTTTTGTTAAATAATTTTTATCTCGTAAAGAGCGATACAGCCTTTCTATAAATTAGTTTTTTACCGCAGTTAGCAAAAGTCAACCGAGTATTTTCAATCTGAATATTAAGTTGATTCATGAGTATGCCCCTTTTCTTTTCAGAACAAAATAATAACATTGTAGTTTTTGCAGGATTAATTGTCAGATTATGTTCTGCTGAGTATTGCAAAATATTAGATAAATCTGAATTGAAAATCTCAGCAGCATTATCAGGACAGTCTGGATTAAACTGCAATAATAATTGTGTATTATCCGCATATGCTTGCATGTGTGTTGATATAATAGAAAACATATCTGCAGTATAAATAACATACAACAAAGGGCCACGGCCACGGCTAACGGCGTCACCCTCCAGAATGTTCAGCTACATACCTATATACCTGGGCAGGAAAATAAAGCATCACCTGAACTACGCTAAAAGAAGAGTAGAAATAGCTAGAGCAGCTATTCTGAAAATGCGAAATATGCTTTGTTGTTCAGGTTGAGGTAAGATTAAGAATCATTAAGTACGATGTATGGTTCCTGCTTTTATACGGCTATGAGACATGGACGGTGAAGCAGGTAGAACTTCGGAAATTGGATTGGAAATTGGAAATTGGACCCGCTCTCAGTTAGCGGGTATCATTAATATAATAAAAATAGTCCATACGGACCTCCAACGTAGCACGAGGAATATGAACAATTACAAATAATCCTAAAAATTAAAAGTAAACAAGCCATAAGGGAAAAAAGACATGACTAAGAGGAAGACATAGATGGTAATACCCTGATCCATCAAGCTTAACATATAAAACAATTTGCTAGTGGTCTCGATTTGCTAATGGTTAGAGAACAATTTGCTAGATGGCACCCTGAGAGGATTTGGGTTACAAAATCCTTTAAGTGCACCAACTATTCATATAGTTACGCGTAGCAATTCACAAGAGATTGGATTGGAATGAGCATATTGATCAGTAGCTCTCAGTATTTCAATATTTTGCATCGCATAGACTGTTACAAGAAATAATCTTGGCAATGATGCTCCCCTATCATCATTCATATCATGTAGTATCATGTTTTATGCAGTTCTATATTACTACTATAAACTTACTATAAAACATTATTTGATTATAACATAATATTTCCACGGGTCAGAGCAAAATCATTGCAATTGTAATTATCTTTGTCTCCTTTTTGTCTAAGGCTTCCAATACTCCATTTTTAACTTAAAAATGCCTTTTCTCAATTTTTTAATTCCAAATATAATATTAATTTTATATATAAATATATTTAAAATATCGTTTAAAACAAAACAATTTACTGATAATTATTTGAAAAATTATCATAGGTTATCATCCTAGTCGTAAAGATAAATAAGGCTCGCGCAAGCCGCTTGAGCGAAATTTGTTTTCCAGTAATAAATTACGAAAATCTTAACAAGGATAACGCGACAAAACATATATACATAATCTCAATTGGAAATAATTTTGAGAGAAAGAAAGACCTAATTCAGAGGTTTATCTTTTTTTAAATCTTACATGGTAATTAATCAGCCAATTATGTCTAAAAGAGAACTACTTGTTTAATAAAAATCAGACAGAAGTTTAAATATGTACATATAAGTTTTTACATGCGTACACACTGTATAAACAATATTTATCTGAAACACTTTAAATATAATCATCTAAGCTGCGGTATTATTCTGTTTACTTTCCTTAATATACATAAGTTTAGGAAAATTTCTATTTGCTAAACAAATTTATATACGAATTTTTGGCGCATCAGTTTAGTTTACATACCCTAAAGTATTGCATAAATGATTTTAGTATATACGTCATAATGAATAACTAATAAGGTAACAATATCTCTCTTCTTGGAATAAAGATGACTTACAACTAAGTGGTTATTTTAACACTGCCTTTTGATTTTTTATAAGTAGCCTTTAAATCAAGGTAAAGTAAATGAATCACGTGTTAACATATTTTAACAAATAATATATTTAAAAAGCCTAATATTGTGGGGTTTTCCAAATGCGTAAGTAGCAATCATTGTTATGAAGTTATTTGTGATTGTAATGTTGCCTTTGGATAATGGCGGGCCTATTTACTATATACTACCTATAAGATAACATTGTTTTTAAATTAATATTCATTGCTTGCTTATATATATTTTTATACTTATGTATAAAAATAAACGGACTCAATTTGTTGTTATATACCAGTGTATTTTGTATATTATACAAATACATACCTAGATCAAAGTTAAAGGAACCTTTTCTTTAAAAAAACTTAAAAAAGTTTCTGGTTAAATTTATAACGACATACCCCTATAAGCCCGACTGGTTGGGTGGCAGTATCTGATTGAACTGCAAATAATTAAAAACCTGCGTCTATTATTTTTTCAAAAACCTTACAAAATACAGGTAAAATTTATATAAATTTTTTATATATTTATTTATAGTAATTTTTTTTTATGAAGATGTTTTAGTTCAAGTACTTCAGTTTCATATTTCAGATCATATGGGACAGATAGCAGATTTCAAAATGATTGATAAGCCTAAAGCACATACCATAAAAGGCACATATAGGCCAATTACTCAGAGGGGTACTAATACTTTCTTAGAAATCATTGAACAAGTCTCGTGGGATTTTGTTTTGGCTGAGCAAGTTACTGTTGATGAGAAGTTTGAGGTCTTTATGTCAATTCTGAGAGATGCTTTCGAACGATATCCTGAAAAAATATTTACAAAAAAATCCACTGACCCTAATAAGGTAAGCTGGTTTACGAATAACATTAAGACAATGAGAGAGACATTACCTCTTGTAAGGGAGATATGCAAGAGGGAAAATAATTGGCAATATCATATCATAAAAACCTGAAAAACCAATACAGGGTTTCTATAATGGGAGTAAATCGAATGACCAGGCAATTAGAACATCAAAAAAACCCACAAAATTAATGTGAAATATCATAAACACAAAACGTGCAAATGAATCTAAAGATCTAAATTGTACCATAAGCCTTGAGCAGTTTAATACTTTCTTTGCGACCATTGCAGAGAACATTCTAAAAGATCTTCCATGGAGCAATTCTGACCCCCTTTTTCATCTCTCTAGATCGAGCTTTAGTTGTGGAGATTCTAAAATCAAGGAAGTGAGCTTTAATGACGTTAGGGAAATTATTAATGGTTTGAAACCCAAAGGAAGCTGTGATATATATGGTCAATCTTTAAAAAGGTAGACACAAACTCTGTAAGTAACTACAGGCCTCGCTTCCAATTGTGTCTAAAATTTTAAAAAAAGTCATAGCCAATCAAATTGTAAATTTTTTTGAGTGCAATAACTTGTCTTCTGACGCTAAGTTTGGTTTTATTAAAGGCAATGGCTTGACCTATTAAATAACATCATGAACGGATATGAGGACCGCCTTTATCTCTCTGCCTTATTCTGTGATCTTAGCAAGGCATTTGATTGTATGTCTCACGATTTATTGTTAAAAAAAACTTAGATACTATAATTTTGATGAAAACACCATAAATCTTTTATAGAGCTACCTACAGGATCGCTGGCACATGGTCAAGGTCAATGGTAAATTTTCTGATCACGCCAGAGTAAGTGTGGGAGTTGCTCAGGGGCCTGTGCTGGGCCCAATTCTCTTCCTGATCTTTATTAATGATTTTCCCCTTGGAAGGCAAATGTGGGGATTTGTGATCTTTGCTGATGATACCACTGCCTTTGCATTTGGTAAGTCTGAGGCAGAAGCCCTCGCAAAACTGTTTGAGGCTAAAGAGCGGGTGAAGGAATGGTTTTTAGCAAACGGGCTCTTGTTGAACCAGGAGAAGACGCAAACTATGACCTTCACATTAAGAAACACCTCTGGCATTGATGAAACATCCTCTGTTAAATATAGTTACTCATCAGGACATACATACATACATATGATACCAGAAACAAGGCTAGCTGTGTTTCTATGTTTTGCTGTTTGGAAAAGTGTCAGAGTAGACCGGACTTTATTGGTGTTGCTTAAGTTGCTTAACAAGCTGCCTAGTTCTGTAAGGAAAAAAATTTAAAAGAATTCAAATGCAACATCAAAAGGTTCCTATTGAAAAATCCTCTTTATAGTGTACAAGAATTTCTTGATTTCCAGTTTTAATCGTCCGCCATAGCATCTCAATGCACTCTCTATTAGCGTTTTAAAATGTATTACGTATATTTGTATTTTAATGATTTGAATGTTAATGTTTTTTTTATCTTAATTTTAGTGTTTATATTGTAGTGTATTGTTCCATATTTTAATTGATTATGTGTGACGATTGTGTGACTATAAGATTTTTCGATTTATATATTTTGACGAGTGTAAACATTTTTTTGTAGTGATACAATAAGCCATTTGATTTGATTTGAAATACTCAAAATCAACCCGATTATTAATTTCAGGTAATCATTCTTGCTTTCTTCCATTTTTTGGGAAAAAATTATTTTCAATATTGTTGGAAAAACGAGCAAAATTAAATTTATATTTAAATTATCGTTACTAAAAGCTCTACTTCTAACATTGATCAGAACCTCTTTTACTGCATCTTAAATAGTAAGTGTTACACAAAATGACGTTTGGGAAACCCGATTACTTTTGTAAATATTTAATAAATTAACGCTGGAAATAAAATATTGAAATATATGTAAAGAAATATCCGGAGAACCAAAATCTAAATCACAGTATATTAACATATAATCTGATACTTAATTTCTAATCTTTTATTCCAGAGCTTCTACTTTTATATTTTTATAACAAAAATCAAATCTATAACTGTTGCACTGTTGAGTGTAATAGGTGTTTAATCTATTATATTATGAAAAATATCAAAGAGCTGTAGTGAAAAATGTTTTTGTTTTTCCTTTTTTGAATATCCCAATAAACTTTTTTTTTAAGTGCCAGGCACTTCATAAAGTCCCTTTTAAAGCAGTTTTGCAGGCACTGGAAAAGTTCTTTTTAATTTTTTAAATCTAAGTAATTACTGATTTTTTTTCTTTTAAAGAGTACCTCTTTTCGACATTCTTGATAGTTGATTAACCTCCTGGAATAAATAATGATTTGTTCTCTTCGAGAAACTTAAAAAAACCATTTTTCTTTATGGTAGTTTCACTCCTGTTTCAATGTCTCAATAAGCTACTTATTTTTTCAAGTTTTGTTTTACACTTTTTTAGGCAATTGTTTAGTTTTGCCTGTTTGGAAAAATCAATCAACTGCCTGGAAAAAATATTAATTTTATTCCTTTTCAGGTACCGAAAATGTCCTTTGTAATTTTATAAGTTTATCTGAAATTTCTATATGATTACATAGTTTTGATTGATCAATGAGAATGGTATGTGTTTCAAGAATTTTAAGTTCCCAAATATACAGTAAACACAATTTTTCAAGAGAAACTGCTGCATCCATACCATCTGCAAAAAGTACATGGTTTAAGTGCGAATGATTACCCCGCAAGTGTATAATTTTGTAGCTGGCTCTTAAGGAAGTTTAACCATGACAATGGATTTAGTTTGTTATTATTATTTTCTGACGAACAAGGATTTCGAAGTTATGGACCGATTAACTCGCATATTCTTCACATTTATACAGAAGAAAATCCTCATGCAATAATAAAAACCTGTCACCAGGTACAACTTCAAATTCATTTATGGGCAGGAATAACTGAATATTGAATTATTGGTCTATATTTATGAGAACCCCTTAAGTTGTCACGTAGACTAAATGGCCAAAGGTATTTACAATTTCTTGAATAACAATATGTGGTTTATGCACGACGGCGGTCTACCTCATTTTAGTTTATTCGTTAGAAAGCATTTCAAATAGAGATTATTCACACCAGAGGAAAGGCCGATCAGGACCTGTATCGTGGCCGGCTAGATCACCAGATTTAAATCCTATAGATTTCTTCTTCTGGGGTGATTTAAGACGACGCATTTACCTGAGGATGATCTTCGACAAAAAATTATACAAATATCTCGAAAAGTGGACCTTTTTGTTGTGGGAATACAAAAAAATAATATTTTTAACTCAGGTATTGTATACAGTGTAGAACAAAAAATTTATGATAAGTTATTTATCAAAATAGTGCTGTAAGTAGGGAAGAAGTTTGGCCATAAAAAGTAACAGAGTTTTGTTTCTTATATTAAAAAACCTTCCTATACCAAGTTTTATGCCAAAATCTGAAATGCTTCGTAAGCAATAAGGAAAAAATAGAAAGTATTTCGTAAACAATCAACGTTTGGACTAAGATATCTTTGGGTCTGTAGTATTACAGACTGGAATATTCCAGTTTCGAGATGTTCTAAGCTTTCGCAAACCCCTTGCATAATATGTAAATATTATGAAAAGATGACACTAGTTGTTAGCCACTTCAGGTATAAAAATGTACCAGAATTTTTGGTGCAATAACTAAGGATATTTAAAGGTAATTTCATAAAAATGCAATAAATAATTTGGGTTATTCACACACATGCTGGTCAAAATTTAGGGATATTTAAAACTATTAATTTTTTGATAACAATTTTAAAATTTTTTTCTTCAGCTTTTTGTATAATTTATTACGTAAATTTTTTTAACTGATTGACATTTATTTAAATATTATAATTAAATAATTGATTTATCCAGTTCTTTTTCAACTGCCTGGCATAATTATTTTTTTTATTGAAGTGTAATTTGGTTCATTATAGTTAATAATTTGGTTTTTTTTTCAAGCACTTCAAAATCTTAATTTTTATTTTCAGAGTAGTTGGTTCCTTTTTTAACTACCTTAAATAATTATTAATCTTTTAAAGTTTTAAGGCAGTTTAAAAAATTCTTTTTTGGATTTTCTAGAACGAAAAGCGATTTTCTAAATATTTATTGATTAAGGGATTAATAATTTTTCTTTAAAGAAGTTCTTGTTTTGGATTCTCTCGGTAATTGGTAAACTGCTTGACAATTAATAATTGCATTTTCGTCAAGACACATAAAAGAACCGTCTTAGGATTGAATGGAACCAAAGAGAAATATGAAATATTCTGGAGAGTCTTTTCTTAAAATAAAAAAAAATTAAGAAATTGAAACAAAAAAGAACTTAAAATATGTTTTCTTGCTTTTAAAGATCATTTTTTTGTCAACTGCTTTTTTTGTTCTTTTTTTATTTTATTAATTTGTGTTTTTTTAAATTTTCTAGGAAATTATTTTCTTTTTAATCAACTGCCTAGAAGAAATAATACTTTGTAAATAAAAATAATACTAAAAAAAATAATACTTTTGGATTTTCTAGTTGTTTTTCAACTGCCTATGATTTCTGTTTCTTTCCCAGATACTTCCTAAATCTAGGTAATTGTTTTATTGAAGAATAATTTGTTTTTCTTTTGAAAGTTCTTGTTTTGCCTAATAATAATTTTGATCTCTTTTAAGTACTTAAAAAATTCAATTTTTTCTAAACAATTGATTTCTTGTTTGAATAAAAATAAAATTGTTTTCAAGGCCCTTATCTATTTGCAAGGTAATTTATTTTTTCTTTTTTTTTAAGCTTTTTTAAAAATTTTCAAAATATTTTTTTTTTATTTATTTTTTTTTATTGACTAGCTCGTAACTGACTATTTTATTACATCATTATCTCATTTTATTACAGTTTGAATTAAAAATCGACTAAAATAAAAATATACACAACTTTTAAAACCTATGCAAGAGTCCATTTGCAAAATACAAAAACCAAAGGAAGTTTCTGCTTCAATATACAAAACATATAGGTCGAAATTATTATTGCCGACGAATAATAAGATTTAAAACCTGAGTTTTATTTGACCTTACATCTAATGAATGACAACTACATCATTTAATTTCCGCTAGTAATGCTACTGTAGTTAGATGTTTTTTTTCCAACAAAATCTACATAGTGCTTACGATACTCACATATAAGATGATAACAAATTCCAAGGACAACCTCTTATACCGTAATGAAGCGCATTTTTTTCAAAAGTAAGTCATAGGAGCTGCGGTTGAAGGCCTTGTTAAGATCACACAAAGTTATTCCAACGTGTTCTCTCCTTAAGGCCCTTAACTGAATCTGCTATAACATCTAGGACTGCTTTAACTATAGATTAGCGAATTTTATATAAATCTGTTTTTTAATATTACTTGGAATATTTTACCTACGCCTGATATAATTGCAATAGTGCTGGAGTGATTACAGTTGTTCTGTTCTCCCTTTTTAAAAACATATTTTTTTTAAGGTGTCTTCAAGGTTTACAAAGTAAATACCCCAATTGAACAGGTCGGTCAATAGTTTGTCAATTCTTTACAGGATTTTATCTTTTTGCTGTTTACGTTATAGATGTCCATAGAATAAGTTAATTTTATACAATCAAAAGCTAGATGCTCATCCTTTATTATCGCCTCTTAAGGTTTTGTCGGATACGGGTAGGTTATTTAATATTTCAATTTGTATATCCTTGTCGATATTGAGATCGACAAGATTGGATACAGATACCAAAAATTGGATACTTTAGTGAATTCACATATAATCTTTTTTAAGACCACAGCTCTTTACTAAACCAAGTAATTTGACTTCTTCATCAACCACCTGAAAGAAATACTAATTTTGTTCTCTTCCAGGCAATTTTTAGATTTATTAGGATAAAAGAGAAATATGAATTATTTAAGAGCATTTTCACTGAACTTTTAAAAGTTTTCAGACAAATAATGATATCTTTAATTAGATTTTTTTAACGAATTCGGTATTACGTTATCACGTGAATATGGTACATATATGGTTGCTTGAGTAATTTTATACTAAAACGAGATTCCTGGGGCACAAGCGCGAAATCTTATACCTTGGAAACTTGAGTAAAGCCGTAAACAAATTTATTAAATAAACGGGGATTTTTGCTCCAATAAGCTTATGTGATATCGGATATTATTGGCCCTTAGGTACACATTATAAGCATAAAAAAATTATGAATGAAAAATCAGTTATCAGATTTCAGGGAATACTTAAAAGAGGCGTAAGATGCACGTTAAAAGTGGTCTTTTTTTTCATTAAAAATTTGTTTTTATTACTCACTTAACGGTCTCACTAACGGCTCACTTAACGTCAAATTCTTACATCTCACGTTTTTAAAAAAATTCAAATCAAACTATAAATTAATGGTTCAATGATTTTATTAAGTGAATTTATATTTTAATTTTTAAATCTTAATAACCAATTTGCATAATAGGAATTTGAATGTTTGTTTAATTTCCAAGTACGATTTTCTCACTTTTTCACTTAATTTTCTAAAAAAAAACCTGAAAGTCAGCAAGCATGGTATCATTTTGTTATGATCTGCAAGTCACTAATCTTAATCAAACCATAAAAAAGTCAAATGTTTTTCTGATTAACCGTTCTTCACTAGGCCCATAATAAAACACTTTATGCATATTACCAATATGAAAAAACTAAAAAACGCTCTTTCTAAAAACAGTACGGTCTTAATTGATCTGGTAAACCTTCAGTTCGTCCCATAAATAGCCACCAATCATCCAACTAATTACGAGCGAACCGACTAATAATCATTATGGCCAAAAAAGGTGGCTGGCGATGTATGGGGATATTTGCATCCAATTGTATTTTTATGTGGCTTGTAATTATCACCTATTCTCGCGGCTTCTCAATTAGAAATCCGTTAAAAAGGGTAATTAGGAGCTGTTAAGAATACCTGTGGAACTTCTGCTTCGACTTTCAGGTATTTAAATGTAACAGGTATTTACTACCCTATAAGGGATATTTAGAATGGGTGGGAACTAATTATGTGTAAGAATATTTAAAAGTCGAAGAATAATTACAGCTTAGATCACACATAGATCATTAAGAACGTAAGTAAGGACGTGAGGACAAAACAGTAGGTAAAGCAGTAAAAAAATTTAACAAGACATTGCAATTTATAAGGATAATAAAAAATGCAATTTGATGTGCAAGAGATACAACTGAAAAAAAAAAGTCTGTACTATTATGAAATAAAATAGTGTCAATTCTACTGTCAATATGAGGTAACAAAGATATGTATATGCTATAATTACATGGCTTGTACAAATACCCCAAAACTAATAACACCATATCTATAAATAGTTATTTTTAAAAATCTAAAAATACATTTTTATGCTAATTTAATCCGTAAGCGGATTTTCCTTAACTGATGTATGATTTAGCAATAATTACGTCGATGTGCACGAGCGGAAACATTGATCGTTAGTTAATAAATCCGTTGAATCGTGGGAACGATGAACGTGGTTACTTGACCGTGATGTGGTCCAGTGGCGTCAGCGGAAGTACCCAATAAAACAATTACGACAGAGAAAGTGCTCTTATTTAATCCACGGTGGTACCAGGGATTTACATTTATATTAAATCATGCTGGGAATTGTCAAATTAGGTTAAAACCAATCGAACTTCTTCTTTTTCATCGTCTCTCTTTTATTTCTGTATTTCTAAATTATTTTGTACTAAATTGTATTGTAGTTTTGGTGCTTTTAAATAAAGCCCCCATAAGATATAAATAACACAGTTGTCCTATGATAGTCAAAATTATTTTATTATCAGATATAGATCTTTATTGATTTCCTAAAAGGCCAGCGACCTTCACAAGTCAAGTCCTTAAGCCCAGATAAATTTGACATTATATATAATATTTACAGCATGTGATATAAAACTAAGTGAATATTACTTTTACATAAAGAAAAAAATCTTAACTTTTATATAAATTTAAAAATAATTGGGATTTTGTAACTGTTGTAGTTTCTCACATGTCGAAAGAATGGGGAATTTGTACCTAGAGTTTTGATTCTCTCTTATTTTAGATAGTGGCTCTAGGATCTCCATGTTGTATGATTTCGTGTTGAACTGCTGAAGTCTTTGATGAATTGGCTCAATTCCTGTTCTCTAATAGACGTGTTCGTTTTTTTGCTTGAGTTCTAAGGGGGTCGCATTTTTTATTACTACTCAAAGAGCAGTTTTCTGAAGTTTTTAGAAGTTTCTGCAGTTTTTATGTTTTTAGAGCAGGTGGTCGAGATTAAGAAATAATGTGTGGCCATATTCTAAAATAGGTTTGCAGATTGATTTGTACATTTTTGTGGCCGTTCAGATATTAATTTCATGGTTTTTGACCATTAATGCTCGGAAATATTTTGCCTTGCAAATTACTTTAGTTTTTTATGGCCTTAAAGTGTTTCTTCTGAACTGAGTTCAATGTCAGTAGAAGAAACAATTTCAATTCCTAGATATTTGGTCGGCATTGGTGTGACCAGTTGGTTGGGTATAGTTTTTGAAGCGAAGTTGCTTGGAATGTCTAAACTTTGAAGTGTCTAAATAAGAGGTATTGAGATTTTCATGTATTTGGAGTTAACCGTCATTTTCGGAAACAGAATTTGTTGAGCATATTGTTGAAGCTTAATGCGATGTCATCGGCAAACTACAAGATATATTAATTCGCAGCCATATCGACAATGTATTTAGTTATGTCGTAGCATTATACAATATACTTACAACAATGGTGACAAAGGTAAACCTTGCGGTTTTCCTTCTTGTGGACTAAATTCCTGAAATTTTTAGTAATTAATTTTAATTTGTAGCCTTCTGCTTTTTAAAAAGTTTTCTATTATTTCTATGATATAAAGGGTGTCCCAATAAGAGCGCACGTTTTAATTGGTAAATAAAAGTCATAATTTATTTTAAACTGAGTGTTAATTATATTTTAATGTAAAGCTAATACACTGCAATTAAACGTGAAAAATAATATCTGGCAAATGGCTGTTAATGTGTAGCAACATCTTGCAGAGTATGTAACAACAATTCAATTTGACAACGTTGTGCACGTACGCTTATTTTATTTTTGTGTTCACGGCAGACGTTATTTAACTATCTTAACAACCAAAACGCCTTTTTAAAAAATATTATTTTATTTGAAAATTAATTAATACAAATTACATGCTAATTGTCTTAGCAACTTCAATTGACTAACTCGATAATAAACAATGAAACAGTTTTGTTGTAATAAAATGCAGGGTCAGCAGCTAGTGGCTTCCATGGTTGTACAGGGTGGCTCGTCACATAACTCCTCCCTCCTAAAATTCAACTTCATGGGCTAGGGTGGAAGTTGAACATCTCCAACATTGGCAGCTTCTGGATTGGTCGATCTTTTCGAACATCTGGTATACAGGAACTTCTTGTAGCAGAAATAACTAGTTACAATTATTAATAATAAATAAATAAATATCGTCCATAAACTAGGGCTTCCAATTATTGATTGTTGTTCGATTAGGTGAAAGGGTGGATTTTGCAAAATTTGATGTTTTACAGAATGAAGTTCGTCCAATCTGATGTCGTCAAGGTGGATTTTGAAACTTGAAGATTTTTCTTCGAACGTTGGTTCCACGATTCTTGGAAGTATCATTGATTGGATGCTTACAATTGGCTTATCGATCAGGAACTTCGCTTGATTGGTAACAATTTCACAATTTTGAGGTACGTTAAAAAGGAAACTGCCTTTTAAATGAATTGACTCAATTTGTTTATTACAGTTGAGTTTAATGACCTCTTGATTAGGAAGAATTCCAATAAACTGATTGGATTCTTCGATGCGCAGAATCTTGGATTTGGTAACAACTATTTGGACCTTTTTGCAGGTGGAAGTATTTTTATTCTCCAAAAGCAGGATCTCACAGGGTGCTTCGTCAGTAATATCTTCAAGTGTCATCTTCTGGCATATATATTGTTGTCTGGTAGCTTTCTTGCAAGGGTCGCTCGTGAAGGAATAGTATAGCTCATTTTTAAGCAAAAATTTATTTCGTGGTACAATCGCCTTAAATTGACTCCCATTAAATATTGGTGCAGAATATAAATGATAATATGTAAAAGTAAAAGGTTGCATAATTGGTATTTTTAGGAAATATGTTATTTTATTATTTACAATATAACATTCTATATCGATAAACTTTTGAATTAAAAATGTATTTTCCAATGTTATTGCAAAAGGTAACTTTTTATTATTTAATTGTTTTTCGAGTTTAAGAAGTTCATGATATAAATCTTTTGTTTTTATAATACTTGGATGCATCACATTTATTTTTGCAAAAGAGATAGAATTTTCAATATCTTGTAAAACAGAATTAATAACTTCATATAGGTTAATTAATTGATCTAAATAATCTTTGATAACCAAATAATGTCCTTCAGATCCTAAAATCAATGAGTAAATATCATTCATTTTATTTTCCAATATTTTTTGATTATTTATAATTTTGCTTATCGTAACATTAAATTGATCAATAACATTTAAAGATATTTTATATTGATTATACAAGTTATTTGCTAATTTCTCTTGGTTTTGTTCTAATTGTTTTATTAACGTATCATACCGCTCTCCATCTGATGCATCTAAATTACCACTAATTGATTTAAATATTGACCCTAGTCCATTGATTAAACCTCTTTTTACTCTGACATTAGGTAATATTTCATGAAGCTTTATATCTACCTTATCTTTAATTAAACTTAAAATTTTTAGCTGATTAAGAGAATCATTTTTATAAAAATTCTTATCATTTTCTAATACTAAGGTTAAATTATTAGTTTTCTTATCTAGTTGTCCTATCTCTAAAATTAACGGATTAAGGTTAAAATAGTGTATTAGATTATAGCTTGATTCTTGAATTTTAGCAGATCCTAAATTTATTGGAATTAAGCCAGCATGGCTACTTAGGTTTCTAATTTCTATATCGTCGTTTCCTTGCATTCCCACGATGAACGTGAGCAATCTAAAAGAAATAAGATAATTGAAAATAAACAACTCTAGTCGTTGTTATCAAAGGAATAAGGTTTCTTACGCGGTCTTTTTAAATTATTCATGTGAATCTTTTTATCAAGTTCTGTGGAAACCGTTTTTTGAACATTATCAGTAGTTTTAAGAATTGTCGGTTTTTTAAAAACATTAGCGGTTTTTTGTCTTATGTGTTTTCTCACATATGCTTGCTGATCAGGTGCAAATATTTCAGGGTCGTCACGATTTTTATTGCGGGTTTCAATTACAGTTTCTTTATTATGATGTAATTTTTCGTTTATTTGGGAATAGAGCAATTTAACTTTTTCTTTATGCGAATTGACATAATCGTTAATCAATAGTTGATCAAGTTTTATATCAAAAGGACTATTTTCCGTAATATGGCCATTAACTATATCAATTGGTTTAAATTTTGTAGATGAGTGGATTGTATGATTATATGCGAGAACAGAGTAAATCATTTTTTTATTAGTGGGTGTCTTTAAAAATCCAGTGGTATTTAGAATTCGAATATGCTCTAAAATAGTTGAATGAAATCTTTCTATCATACCATTTGAATCAGGATGATTTGGACAAATGAAATGGATTTTAATTTTGTGTATATCAAGTAATTCTGAAATTAATGAATTTTTGAATTCGGTTCCATTATCGGTAATTATTTGTTTCGGTACAGAATGGTGGGAAAAGAAATTTAATAAACAATCAGCTACTTCAATAGATTCGGCTGTAGAAATTGGGTAAGCTTGCGCATATTTTGAAAAAGAATCAATTATAGTTAAATACTTGTTTTTTTCAACAGTAAAAACATCAATGTGGAGAATTTCAAATGGTCGATTAGCTGTCGGTGTAACATTCATTTTTACTTTGACTGGATGGCGTTCATATTTACATTGTTGACAGATTTCACAATCATTTATAAAAGTTTGTACAGAATGTTTTAAATCAAGCCAATAGTATTTTTCTTTAATCCTTCTTTCAGTTTCATCTATTCCTCGATGGTTTGTTTTTGATTCATGATAATTTTTTATAATTTCTTTTATATCGTCTTTGTGTGTGACATCTATTAATTTAGTTAAACAACGCTTTAATTTTAAAGATGGCCATTTAAATGTTTTTCTGATGACTTCACAAAAAGGTTCAAAAAACTCAGGATTTTCGAAATATAAGTGATATTGTAAGCCTGGCTTTACATAATCTTTTATAAAATTTATTATATCATTATCGAAATTATTTTGGGATATTTGTAAATTAATTCGTTTCTTTTTTTCAAACAAAATTTTAATTTTGGGAATTGCCGGGGAATGTAAAACAACAGATATTATTATTTGGTTTAACCCGTAATTAACTGGTGTCTCAACGATCGGTATACCTACAATAGGATTTTGTTCAGCATTGGTATGAACAGTGTCGTCATTTGCGTTATCGTCATTAGGAATATCAGGTTGCACTATATCGTCTGTGTTTTCGACGGGAAGATTTTCAGTGCCTTCGTTTGTTTGGGGGCATTGATCTGTAGGGTCATGTTGCACAATCATTGAAATATTGTCTTGGTCAGGGTTTTCATTTTCTGGGTTTAAATTTTCGGAATTTTGAAGAGACTGATTAAATGCCTCAATATATTTACTTAAATTAAAATTTGTATCCGTATCATTGGTGTGGATTTCTACACGTGAAAGGGCGGCGGCATTTGTATTTAGTTTACCCTTTTTATAATAAATCGTATAATTATATTCATCTAATTTAATTCGCCAACGTAGTAATTTTGATGAAGGATCCTTTAGTGAGAATAACCATTGTAAAGGTTTATGATCCGTAATTATGTTGAATTTTCGTCCGTAGAGATAAGGCCTAAAGTACTTCGTAGCCCAGACAATACAGAGAAGTTCTTTTTCTATGGTTGAATAATTGACCTCACTATCATTTAAAGTACGTGATGCATATGCGATTGGTAGGTCATTACCAATTGGTCCTTGAGAAAGCACAGCACCTAGTGCTATATTGCTTGCGTCCGTTGTTAAATTAAAGGGTTTGTTAAAATTTGGATATTGTAAAATAGGGTCGTTCATTAAAAGATTTTTACAGGTTTCAAAGCAATTTATAAATTCAGCGTTATGTTCTATAGTGGCTCCTTTTTTTAAACATTTGGTTAGAGGTTTAGTCAATTTAGCGAAATTATCAATGAATTTCCTGTAATAGCCTAATAATCCTAAAAATCCCTTAATTTGCTTAGTAGTTTTTGGAATAGGATAATTTTTAATGGCTTTAATTTTTTCGGGGTTGGGTTTGACACCTGAAGGGGTAACAATGTGTCCTAAATATCCTACTTCTTTTTTTAAAAAATCGGTTTTATCTAGCTGTAATTTGAAATTGGTTTCACGAAGACGTTGGAAAACGGCGCGTAATTTATCAATGTGTTCTTGTAAAGAGGTAGAGTAGACAATTATATCATCAAGGTAAACGGCACACTTTTCGTTTTGCATTCCACGAAAGACATTGTCCATTGCGCGTTGGAAGGTCGCGGGGGCATTTTTCAGGCCAAAAGGCATACGCAGAAATTCGTAGTGCCCATTCTCACAACTGAAAGCAGTTTTCGGAATGTCCTTTTCGTTCATTGGAATTTGGTGGAAACCACTCGCTAGATCGAGGGTTGAAAAATATTGACATTTACCTAGCTTATCGAGAAGATCTGTTATATTGGGTAGAGGATACCGCATATCGATGGTAATTTCATTCAGTTTTCTGAAGTCTATTACGCATCTCCATTTTTGTTTTCCGCTAGAGTCAATTTTTTTTGGTACTACCCAAATTGGTGAGGACCATGGGGATACACTGGGTCTTATAATATTTTGTTCCAACATCTTTTTTATTTGACGCTCAACTTCTTGTTTGTGAATAAAGGGATATCTGTATGTTTTCGAATAAATGGGTGTTTCATCTGTGGTTTTAATTTCGTGTTTTACCTGACTTGTGAACGTAAGAGGAGTATTTTCATCATAAAAAATATCAGAGTATTCTTTACATAATTTTAAAATTGCAAATTTTTCTTCTTGATTCATATGATCTGTTCTGATTAGTTTTTCCGGTTTAAAATTAGGAGATTTATTGGTAAAATTATCGATTAAGTTAAAATCAATGGATTCTAATTCTTTTCTTTCAAAGGGTTCAACTTTTATGGGTTCGGAAAAATCTAATAGAATTTGATCAGTAGAGCTATTTAAGATAGTGGTGAGGGCTATGCCATTCTTTGCAATAGAGAGACTTTCTGGGATTTCACAATTTCCTATTTTTTGATATGGAATAATGATTTCACCATTTTTGATTGATGTTTTAATTTTTATAACTTGTTCGCATCGGGGTTCTACACTTATTTGATTTAGGTTTCGTTTTGTGTTTTGGAAAAGTAATTTTATTTGAGCATAAGGAGTACGTAAGTAACCATTGCCAAAATCTAAATTTGTTTTTAAAATTTCAAGATTATCTACTCCTATAAGACCATCAAAAATGTCATGGAATTTAAATAAAAAGAATTTTAATTGTAAAGGTTCGGGTAAGTTAAAAATTCTGGATGTTGGTATAAGAGTACTAAATTTATGAGCTGACATTTCTTTTCCACGAGATACAATAAACGGGTCTTCTATTATATCCTTTTTGTAAAATTTGTTTGCCAAGTTAGGGTTAATGAAAGATCGAGATGAACCGCTATCAATTAAAAATTTTAAATTATGTTCTGGAAATATAATGTAGGGTAGTTTACTGGTAGTAATTAAATTAAAGCTTATTATAGGAGCTACTAAGGATTGGTCTCCTCTGGAGGCTGTTTTGTAAAATTTTCTAAAGTTTCGGGTTCTTGTTGATCGTCATATGCTTCATAGTGAAATTGGGAATTATTTTGATGAACCTCATCATCAAAAGTTGTGGGTTCTTTTGAATCGCAATAATAATTATCATCATAATCATCATAATATTGATTAGTCTCAGTATTATATAATTCTTCTGATACAAAATTACGAGGGCCTGAGGGCACAAAGTGATTTTGTCTAGTTTGGAAGTTTCGTTGTGATTGATTAGGGTTATAAGTTTGCATAGATTGATTATTTCTGGAATTATGGGAGAATTGTCTAGAAGTTATGCTCATAGGCGTCGGTCGAGGAAGATCTTTTTCTCTCATTTGATTTGGCCTAAAAACGTTTCGATTTTGGGGTGGTCTACCAAAAACTTGCGAGTTTGTTGGCAGAGGACGTTGAGGTAAAATTCTAGGGCGTATAGGAACTGGTTGAGATGGAAAAACATGTTGTCTCATAAATAGATCATGGGGTGTACTTGAGTTAAAATTATTATGATTATTTAAATTTGGTTGGATGTAGTTGGGTTGTTGTATAGATTTATTAAAACTTTGATTATACTGAGGTTTATTAATTTTATTATTATTCTGAAAGTATAAGCTATTGTTTTCTTGATTTACAAATTGAGAAGCTTCGGCTAGGGTTCTTGGCCGCATACACCGAATATTTGTCCCTAAAGGCTCTTTAAGACCTGATACAAAGGTTTTAAGTGCTAATTCTGAGTACATTGTACGTTTTAAATTTTTAGCAACATCTGTAATTTCATGACTATCAATATATGAACAAAGTAAATTCAATAAATGCAGTACCTTATTATAAAACTGATTGGGATTTTCATTTGAATTTTGCCTAAGCATAACAAGGTCGCGATTGAGGCAAGCCTCATCTCTTTGATCAGCAAAATTTCTTTCAAGAGTTAGTTTAAGATCATTCCAAGTACTTACATTTTGAATATTTACCACAATTTTAGCATTTCCAATTAATTTACCTATTAAGCAATTAAGTAAATAAACATTTTCAAATTTATTAGGATCCGTTTGATCATAAAAGTGCTTAATTAAAGTTTCACAGTTTACGAGATATCGGTTAAGATCATTAGGGTTCCCATCAAAATTCGGGACACAATTTAAATATTCCGGTTTAAAAGTGGGCATCCTAGTATTTAAATGTAAATTTTCTAAATTTAAATTATTATCTAATGGTGAGTCAACTGAAGAGATTTTAAGATTATTCAATACAACGCTTAATTCATCTATATTGGACATTAACTTAATGAGCTGTACTTACATAAAGGCGATGGTCATTTCTATAAGGGACAGTCTAATATTCTGCCTCCTTGCGTAATTAGATGATTTGTATCTAATCACCGATGAATCTCCAATAGTGGTCTTCTTGTTTCAGCAATTTTCGATAAATTCACTGCAGATACCTCCACCGAATTTTCATCAAGTTTCGTATAGTCCGATTAATCGTTAAAACGAACGTTCGATACACTAACCGATCTAACTCCGGACTATCCTACCGACTGCGCCATTTAACTATCTTAACAACCAAAACGCCTTTTTAAAAAATATTATTTTATTTGAAAATTAATTAATACAAATTACATGCTAATTGTCTTAGCAACTTCAATTGACTAACTCGATAATAAACAATGAAACAGTTTTGTTGTAATAAAATGCAGGGTCAGCAGCTAGTGGCTTCCATGGTTGTACAGGGTGGCTCGTCACATAACTCGTTGCACCATCCAATTTTTTGTAGGTTAGAATAGTGTGCTTAGTTTTCTCCCGTTAAGCGTTTTTACTCTTTTTTATTGAAGTTGTCGCCGTTTGTAAGTTTTCTCTAAAATTGTCTTTCAAATAAATCCATCTTTTAACTAGTGAAAGAGTCGTTTCATTGCGTGTACTCTCCCACAATGGCCGCCTCGACTTTCGTGACAGACTCTTATTCGTTTTGAGAAATTTTCAATTACATTTTCACATAATTGCGGCCCAATTTCGCTAATAATACGTCTAATTTCGTTTTTCAACAGCATGATTTTGCGGGCCAGTTCTGGTCTCCATTCCGTGAAATGACACGACCGGGAAACTTTCTTTGCAACAATTGAATTGCTTCACGTGTAGTGTGACATGTCGCACCATCCTGTTGGTACCACATACCGCCCGTACCCATACCAATCAATTGAGGCCATAAAAACTCAGTGAGCATATTACGATAGCGTTCGCTGTTCACGGTAACTGCGTTTTCAGCCTCCTCCTCTAAGAAGTACGGTCCAATTACTCCACCTGTCCAAAGTCCGCTCCAAACAGTGACTCTTAATGGATGCATTTTCTTCTCATGAATGACTCCAGGATTTTCTTCGCCCCAAATTCGGCAATTTTGTTTATTAACAAAGCCATTAACGTGAAAGTGTGCCTCATCGGTAAACAAAATTTTCTTCGAAAAATCGACATCCATTTGTTGTTTTTGCAATACACAAAAAGAAAATGTACGGCGCGTCGCATAGTCCACTGGCTTTAATTCTTGGGTCAATTAAATCTTATAGGCATGTAAATGAAGATCTTTTGTTAGAATTCGGTGGGTAGTGCTCTTCGAAATGTGCAACCGCTGTGCACGATGACGGATAGATGTTCCCGGATTCTCGCCAACATTTTCCGGTCTACGTCACTGCAAGTGAGCTGAGACAAACAGTGTACTTTGTTTTTCTCTCCCCGTCATTGCTTTACCATTTACCGTCTCTTATTAATTTCCTTATGTTTTTAACACTGGTAGCTTTACAGTACCATTGACATCTGTGATCTTTCAATCATTAACTTTTCATTGCTCGACCAAAAAATACAAAATACGCGGAACTCACCAGCTCCGCCATTTTTATCATTCACCTAAGACAGTGTTACTCAAACTTTTTTCGTGACGGAACCCTTTTAAAAAACTAAATTTTTAACGGAACCTTAAACTCTAAACTAAAAGCAAAAGCAGTTATATGTGAATTGTTTATTAATAATCATACAAAAAAGGATAGATACAGTAAGTAGTGAGTTAGTAAGCAAATGATAATACTAAGTTAATTTATTGCGAGGCATGTAATTGTTTTTTATTCCTCCTCAACTGGGTAATGTCAGGCTTAATAGAAGAAAGTTGAATTCTCATGTCTGGTTCGGCATCCAGTCTATTGCGGTATTTTGTTTTTGTAACTGTATATGCTGAAAATCCAGTTTCACACAAATACGTTGTTGGGAACGACAGAAGAACATTCAAAGCCTCTGTGGCAAGTGGCTGACCCAAGAGTTACAGTAAGTTGTGCAGCAATGTAGTTGATTGGTGTACCTCCATGATCTTAAATTTAATTAATGAAAGACAAAAGTATTAGTCCCTCTAAAGAAAAGTCTACAATGTTAGTGTTATTGCTAGTTAGTTTAAATCTATAAACCCACATTGGTGAGTTAGTTCCTTATTTATTTAATACCTACAGTCTCAAATCGTTTTCTTTTTTTCTCATGTCAAATTGCAGTGAGTCTTGATGAAGAGTGCAATAATACTCGAAAGCTAGACGATGCACTAAAGGATTCCACATAACCTAAGCCTATTTATTTTTGACTACTTATTACTTTGACTGCGACCACAAAATCAATCCCAATAGTCATTTATAAGTGTAATTTGATTTGATACAAGACCTTCATTAATATTTGATGACATTAAATGTTCAGCGTGTAAACATATTATCCATTGATTGTTATTTCCGTGTTTTCCGCATTTTTGTCCTCTCGTACATTTTTGAATAACGACCTGGGCTTTTTGACTAAAAATTCGGTGGCGCTCATTAATGTTTTAAATCTTCTAGTTTTGTTTAATTTAATTTCAGATTAACTGATAAAATTTTGGATGTAACAAACCCACCCCTGACTAGAGTTGCACATACCGATACCCCTAACCCAATGAGAAAGAAAACATTGCATCAGATATACAAACGGTGGCTAATTGAATGAATTTAGATTGAATTGAGTTCCCTGAATTTGGGATAACGTAACATTGGTACGAAATGTAACGGACTGCAGATTTAATTCATGATTACATAAAAAATTTCTTTTATCCATTGATTCAAAATAATGCCGTTTTCTTGGTAATATCGTGTGTGGATGGCCATAAGTTGCGCTAAACGCACAATCTTGGCTTACTTTGGAATGATCTTAAAATTGAACCAGCTGCGTTGTTTCCAAATGGAACTGGGATTCGATAAGCATGTCATGTTTCTATGTTTAGACCGTTAAAACTAGAATTGAAAAAAACCATTCGAAAGTTCTATCAGAATAATTCAGAAGATGTTCTTAATAAATGTTCCTTTGCTCCGCCTTTAGATAAAGTGTTTAGGCATATTGTAAACCCAGAAACTTTGCAAAACGGATTTCTGAGAAATGGACAGAACGTGAGGTCTCTTTCCATTTAGCCCAGATGCAATTGACTTTAGAATATATTTGGGCAAAAAGTTCCGGGTAAGAATTATTTGGAGCTGTCGAAAATTTGAATTTTTTAATCCCGGTAACTTTTTAGGAAACAAAATCAGCTGTTGTTGATCAAAAAACCTTTACAAGTATTCTGGGAGAGAATTTAATTATCAAATTTAAAGCCATTATTCAAGTTCTTGCAGCAGAACACGTTAGGGAAGAATTTATTATTTTTTATAGAAGCGACATTGGACATCAAAACAGTTGATGACATGGCTTTGGATCTTGAACGACTAAAATAATATTATTCAAATGGAAAACTCAGATTCTGGTATGATGCCACTGATACAAATAGAACGTTTTAAAAATTAACTATAAATGAAAATAACAAATTGTAATTCTAGAAGACAGAGTTCTTAAAAAAACTGTTTCAACTAACATGCTAGAGACAATAAGTTTACTAGTACCCGTAAAGCTTGTAATATAAGTACTTATTTAGAAGTACCATATAAGCCAGAAAGAAAAATTAAATGTGAAACAGAGTGGGTTTCATTTGCCATAACATCTAGGACTTATCAAGAAAGTACTGAAAAAAAACAAGCTTTGGCATTGGAAAGAGGAAAGGAAAAACTAGAAAGGAAATAAAAAAGAAAAGACGCCGTGGCAAAATTAGCTAAAAAAAATTTGAATCTGAAAATGCATGTCTTAAGTGTAAAGTTGGTGTTTTGAAGAACAACTATTTAATTTATGATACCTGCAAGCAAAAGATTCGTTGCCGCTGTATTCCGAAATCTCACCAAATGATAATTCTTCTAGTGGGTGAAGATGATTTATTTGTATGCCATAATCTATTCCTTGTGATCTGGTAAATATCTGACAAAGTCCTGGTAACTAAATAACCAATATATTTTACATGCTATTTATTTTCATTTACCATGGTTTTGACACGTGTCTATCAGGTGTTAAGCAATAGAACATGATGGAGGCAACTACATACTTTATATCATACATCCTTTAATAAACAATAAATTTTCGACTTAAAAACATTACTTTTTTTGTTGTTCTTTAACAAAAATTTGTTTGTTCTACAGCTAAAATTTTTATCCAATTTATATATTTTAAACTTTTTGGTTTTGGATGAATTTGTGAAAATCATGTTGCTGTTAGAACAATTTTTTATATTGCATTTTAAAATAAGATCTATTGTATATATATATAATTAGATATATTAAATAAGTTATCAAAAAGTTAAAACTATTCGAACTGATCAATGATAAAGTTCTTTTGAAATATTTTTTTAAGAGCTCTAGCGAATTTTTAATCCAGATTGAGTCTCCACTTTGTATAATCGCAATATAGTCTTCATCTATATTATGGACATCTCTGTAAGATGATATTGCATAATTTTATTTATATAAATTTTTATTTAGTATATAGTACTTATTGTGGAATTTATCCCACCCCTATTTCTCCAATATTTTTTTTTAACCAATAAATTCACCTTTATCCTTGGCCCTTTAAATAGTAAATAAGATTTATTCATTAGATCAGATTGAATTAGATTATGCATTTAACCATGTTTAACAATTTACCAAGTCTACTACAACAATTTTCATTATCCAGGGAGTAACATCCTCTAGTAAATAAACAAGGGCCTTTACACCGAATTAAAAAAAAACGACCGGTAATTGACCGGATGGTTTAACATTAAACCTACATTCAAACCAAAAGCAAATTGGCCCAGAAAACCCTTTTTTCTAATCGTTTTGATAGAACACACAACTTCCATTCATTTACCAGTAAATTGCTTAATAAACACATAAGAAAACCCAGGGGCATGCAAACACGTTTTCCATTTCCAACGTGACTAACCGGGCACGTTTGCGGTATTTTGGTCACGTTTATTTTTTTATTTCGCTTTAATTACTATTTAATTAATTTTTTAGTAATGGCAAATAAGCCGCAGACGACATGCCAATTATCAATTTTATAATTATCAACTGATTAAATAATTAAATAGTCTTTCCATCGAGCATACTGGAGCTTATTTGCTATTTATGGAAGTAACGAGTTTTGTTGCATTGAAAATTGCTATACCGGGCTCCTCTGTATATTTTACAGAAAAATTGTATTAAAGCTTTTTAAAGGTGCGAGTAAAATAAGCCACTATACCAAATATCATAACTTTTTATTAAGTGATTTAATAAATAAATGATTTAGTTAATAAAGAATAAACAAAAAAGCAAAACAAAATAGACAAAAAACTATTAAAAATAAATAGAAAATAATTTTGTAAACGAATACATTAATTTTCCTTGATTTTCCATCAAATGTCTTCAACAATCCTCCATTTACCGGCAAAAAATATCCTAATTTGTTATAAAATTTAGTTCTTATATTACTAAGCTGATATGCAGTTATTTAATCCAAGCCATTCAAATTCACATCTTTAACTCATCTAAATTTTGATAACGCACATCGTTATAAATAACACTTTTAATGTGACCTCACAGGAAAAAATCGTTTGGTGGAAAGTTCGGAAACCTAGCTGGCCAACTAATAGTGTAATTAAGTCTAATTACGCGTCCTTAAATACGTTTGAAGAAATTCAGCCACTCATTCAAAATCAAATCTCATTTTCCGGAGCAACTTTTTTCAATGCTGGTCCAATTTGATTTTATAAAAGTTCAAAAAATGCGTCTCCTAAATATTTTTCCAAAAAAAAGGTCCAATAATTTTATGACCAAAGATATCCGCCCAAACATTTACTTTTTGAGGCTACTCTGGGTCTTTGTAAAAACATATCTGTGGTCGTTTTCTTTACTCCAGTAACAAAAATGTTGAACATTTGGATTACTATTTGAGGTATAAGTGCATTTGTTCGTAAAACAAACATTTTGTAAAACATCCCTGTGGTGATTCGCTCTTTCCATAACTTCAAAACAGAGGTCTGCTCTTCAGATTTCATCGCCTTCCCTTAGTTTCTGATGTTTGTGATATTTAAAGGAATAGAATTTGTATTTTTTTAGTCTTCGCAATACTGTACTACGGTCTTTTACTACAAACTTCTCCAACGGTTCATCTGCTAATTCGTATATTTTCTTCAACACAAAGTAATGTTTCAAAATCTGAATTATTTTCTCCTGCTCTGCCAACATTGTTGTTTTGCTCTGATCTGATTGATGCATTAACTAATTACTGTATCCTTAGTCCCAAAGTTTTTACCAATACTCTGCACCGTTGTTTTATTTGAAAAATGGCTATCAGGAAAATTCACTAAGAATATTTCGGAGACTTGAAAACTATTCCCCATGTAGTACCACTTAATCATAGTTATTTTCTCTTGATTAGTGTACTAATTATTTATACTGACCAGTAAATAAATAGGTGACAACACTTTGCCATAACATTTTAATGGTTTGGCTGGTGGTTTCATATTTTGTTTTTATTTTTTTTTTCAAATAAATTCCAAATCGATTATTAGAAAGTAATGAAATTTGGTATAAGCCACCATCTTACTCGCACCCAGCCCCCTGAAACTTCATTTGCCATAATGGAATTTCGGACGGCGGCTATCTTAGGGTGACTTGACATTAGGAAAATTTGACAGTAGTGATGTTAGTGACTCTTTTCACAGTTTTGAAGTTGACTTTTTTTATTTTTATTTTGGAAAGGCGTCGCCTCGTGCCTCGTGGGTCAAAGAAAATTTGCAGAAATTAATAGCTGTTTATTTACTGCAATTTCTAGTTTCAAGTTATATTTTTTGTGGAATTACGATGTAAAACTTGGAATGGGGTAAGTTTTCTACACATATACAGTGACCGCCTAAGGTTCCGCATAAATTCGATAAAAATTAGAGACATGATTTTTTAAGAAAACGCTCGGACCCGTCTATTTTTATTTCAAGTTGCGCATTATTTCACATAAATTTTTGAATACAGAGTGGAACAAAAAAAAGATATGACGTCATCGGTCATTTTTTTAAATGAAATGCTATATTTTTTATTGCATTTATGAAATATAGGCCAAATTTCAAGCAAGTTTTGTATAACACACCTTATCTTAAAACTCAATTGTTTCAGAAATATTTATATTTAAATAACAAGAAAACAAATAAGTACGTTTACTTACAAATTAAGGTAAAATCGAGGATAAAAATAATGTTATATATTATTTCCATGGTTGGACTTATACGTCTTTCGGATACGGATACAGTCTTTCCAGGAAGATGGATAGGACGAAGAGTGCCAATAGAGTGGCCGGCCACAATAAAGTTTATATTGAGAAGCCAAACAACGTAGAAGATTTGAAAAATAGAAATCGATATGAAATTAGACGTATATCACCCGAAATAATTGATAGTGTTTTACATGAGTTTTTAAACCGTCTTGCTTTCTGCCAAGAAGTAAATTGGGATCAGTTTGAACACTTGATACATTAATAAGAGTTTTCACAGTTTATAACATTTCATCCTCCATTTTATCTTAATTAGTAAATACACGTACTTACTTGCTTTCTTGTTAGTTACATGTAAATATTTCTGAAACAGTTTAGTTTTGAGATAAGGTGTGTTATACAAAACTTGCTTGGAATTTCGCCTATATTTCATAAATGCAATAAAAAATATATCATTCCATTTAAAAAAATGACCGATGACGTCATATCTTTTTTTTGCTCCACCCTGTATACAAAAATTTCTGTGAAATAATGCGCAACTTAAAATAAAAATCGACGGGTCCGAGCGTTTTCTCAAAAAATCATGTCTCTAATTTTTATCGAATTTATGCGGAACTTTGGGCGGTCACTGTATACGTATTAATTTACCATCAATTATTCCTTAGTTTACCATTAATACTATCAGCGTTTGCTCCACTATTTCAACAAATTTTAGTGATAAATATTATTTTCTCTTATTAGAGAATAGAAAAGGCATTCTTACTAATGCTGGTCTTTCAAAAGGTAGCTCCTGAACAGGAAATTGTTGTTATACAAAAGCATGAGCAAGTTATCTAAATTTAAATACTGAAAAATGAAAAAGTGTATATTGCTTCTTTAATGTTTTTTCATAATGTTGAAAAGTTTTAGTTTATAGAAAATCTTAATGAAGTAACTAAAGAATTCATTAATTCTCAATTGCTATGAAAATTCTAGTCAAAGAATTTTAGGGTTTAAAAACTTAAGTTCTGGAGTAAAAACTTCAACCAAACATATCATGCTCTTGTATTCATGATTCTTTAAAAAAACTTATAAAATACAAGTGTCCTATTTTTTCATACAACGTTCAGTTTAGGCGGAGATTGTAAAAATCTTATAATTAACTGCATTAAAGACTTGCACTCAATTAGGATGACGGTCTGTGCAACTATTTGTGATCAAAGTAGTTCTAATATAGCCACTATAAAAGTTGTTGTTAATGGGCAATTTATTACCCATAATACTATTTACTCTAAAATATAATGTTGTGTAACAACTAGTTAAACATTACGTATTCAATTTACATATGTATAGTGTCTTTTATTGTTCTTTCTTTTATTATTTCATGTACAACTTGCCAGCTTTTACATATTCAATTTTTTGACCCAAACCAATGCAGACTATACTAGCAATATAATAATTGGTGTACATGGCCTATCTATAGGATTTCTATATTAATTCTTACTGATTTTTAAAGTATATATTGCTTGTAAGACTTATAATGACTTCCACCATAATATAAGAAATGCCCCAAATATGTATATATTTTTAAGAAAAGGCTCAAAACTTTCCTGGTCGAGAAAAGCTGCAACTCTCTCGATGAATGTTTTACTAAAATTTTCTCGAACTAGATAATTTGTTGTATTTGTAAATTGGAACTTTAAACAATTTATATGTTTGTAAGATATACGTATATGTATGTATATTGATGTAAGATGTTTTAATAATATTTGTATTTTTTCTTTTATGTACTGTGAATTTGATTTTTCTTCAGCTAGAGAACTCTATTTATGTACATACATGTGCTTTGTACTGAAAAAATAAACAATAATATTATTATTATTATTTTATGTAGACTTTATGTCAGTTATATAAATACTATAGTTTTTATATAGATTTATTTATATAGTGATTGTTGAGATATATTAAAATATATTTTGTTTTTCTGCATTAGTATAACAATTATATTTTTTGTTATTTGCTGTGCTATATGTTTAATTTTTAGAGAATTTTAGGTTTTATTTTATATATTATTATCTTATTTTATATTATTAAACCACATTTTACTTAATACTTTTTCTATGTTTAACTAGAGAAAAAAATTATACAAGTGG
This sequence comes from Anthonomus grandis grandis, assembly GCF_022605725.1. Taxonomy (NCBI): domain Eukaryota; kingdom Metazoa; phylum Arthropoda; class Insecta; order Coleoptera; family Curculionidae; genus Anthonomus; species Anthonomus grandis. The sequence continues at coordinate 17,386,292 of NC_065551.1, forward strand.
CTTTCCAATTGCAGTTATTATCATATTGATATATAGGATATTATAATTTAAATAGAATTTTGGGTTTTTTATAGTTTTGTTCTATTTAGAAGTTAAGACAACTTTAGTATTTTCATTTTTTACTTTTTTATTATTAAACTAATTATTTTTTTATTACAGTTTTTGGTACACAAACAAAACATATCCCAGACTATTATTATTATATTATAATTTATATTGTATTAGAATACCTGAAATTTTGTATTTTTATTTTTTGTATTTAAATTTTGTATTTACAGATGATAAAATAATATATTTTTGCGTACATAAAATCATACAGTTATGTTTTATTTTTATACCTGTAATTTAAATAGATATTATTACTGAAGAAATATTATTTTTTGTATGTGACATATGTGTATTAATATTACTTGAGCACATTTTTTGAAGTAGAAAAATTTGTCTAATGGTACGAAGGTCTTTTAATTCTTTTGGTTTCAAAAGTTAAATTTGCAGGTTATCTTCTATTCATATTTGCCCAATTTAGAAAACTACATTAAATTGCAAATTCCCCATTAAATTGACAATTGTTAGTTGGTGTTCTCTTGGTTAAAATAGATTTGTATATGAGAAATTTGTTTCTTTTTATGCAAATTCTTTTTATATTTTTTTTAACATAAGAAATATAAAGAGGAAATGTAAAAGAGCGAGTATTGATAACAATCTCTTTTAATCGAGTGGAGTAACCGCAGTGTGTGACATTTAGTAGTTTTCTTAAGTTGGGCCCTTCTTTGAATTCGAATTTCCCGCGCTATATTCAAATTTAGTGCCGAGTTTGACCACGTCTTCTTTCGAATCTGATTGGTTAGAGGGGTTGGCAAAAGTTATGGGTTACAAATGTCAAAATTACTTCGAATTATGGCACTTTCAGTAGAGGGCCAAAATTTCTTCGCGTTAACATGGCAACCCACACTTCTCTATATATTTGTCTTTTGTGCTCGCACCTTTAAAGAAACTTAGTTTTCATACATGTGAGTACAGTTTTACTCACATGTATGAAGCTTGCATGGTGAAAATCGGATTCGTATGTCGGCCATCTTGCTTGGCAAAATTGACAGGAGCTGACAGAAATGATGTTGACATTAACTGATAGAACGTCATTTGTCATATCATTCTAAGTTTGTTTTTGATTTTAATGTATGCTGTTTCATGTACGCTTCATGCTATTTTAAATCAATAACTTTTTTCCCTAACAAGTTATTAATTAATTTTTTAATTGATTTTCAGCAATTCCAGGTGTCCGGTAAGAAAATGTATTTAATTACAATTAAATTACTTTATGTCTGATTTATTACAATTACAAAATGTCTGGCCTCTCATTTCTTTTCGACAATTAAAAAATTGATTAAAATTTTCATGTAAGTATCCTTTATGTAGGAAAGGTTCAGATTAACATAGTAATAAAAGATTTTTCAATTTCCTTTAGTCCCCATTACAAGAAAAACATGGAGAGAGATATGCAATGTAAATTTTATTAGGACTTTAAGCTATAAAATTTGTTCTGATCAGTTCTCTCCACCAAATTTTAATAACGCAAATACTGCTGACTACACTAGAACATTTTCGTTTTAGATTGGCTAATATTGAGGATGTTAAAGATGCTTTATTTTTAGTTAAATCCAAGGCCATTGGAAATAATGACATTGGCATTGAGATGCTACTCTTTTGCTGCCCGCTAATATTACCTGTGATTACATACTTAGTGAACTTCTCCATAGAAACATCATGCTTTCCCGATCATTGGAAGTGTTCCATTGTAATACCTGTACCTAAGGTAAATAATTTAACTGAACTAAAGGACTTATGGCCAGTAAGCATTCTCCCTACTCTGTCTAAAACTTTAGAACGTATTCTTAAGAATCAAATGCGAGAATATGTTTAATAGTACAATTTATTATCAGCCACCCAGTCTGGATTTCGACCAGGATATAGTTGTTCAACAGCACTTTTGAAAGTAACAGATAATATATTTCAAGCTATTGAGAATAACGAATTAACTATTTTAGTCCTTTTAGACTATTCAAAAGCATTTGACAGAATAAATCATAATCTTCTTTTGGCGATTTTAAAATATCGAGATTCGACACTACCGGTTGCAATCTAGTTACCAGTTATTTAAAGGGTAGAAGTCAGAGGGTTAAAGTCAATGGCGAAGTATCTGAATCCGTGCCATTATGTTTTGGGGTTCCACAAGGTTCAATTTTGGGGCCTCTTCTTTTTACCTTATATACTTCCCAAATGGCAAAATACATTGAATCTTGTAATGTACATTTTTATGCAGATGATACGCAGGTCTACAAATCTTTTAATCCGGGTCGTGTTCTCGAATGCATAAATGAAATAAATAAAGATTTGGAGTCACTGCTCTTAATTTCTCATAAGCACTGCGTCACTCTTAACCCCTCCAAGTCCCAGGTGTTGCTCTTTGGCAGAACTCAATTACGACAGTTGCATAAGGATAGCATTGAAATAAATTTGAATAATAATAATAAACTTGCACTTGTTGACCACGCTAAAAATCTAGGGCTGGTTCTGGACAGTGATTTGAGGTTTACTGAGCATGTCAGCATGTGTATTAAGAGAGCATTCCTAAATCTAAAGCTTATATTTAAACAAAGGCATCTATTGACAGAGTCACTAAAGAAAATGCTTTGTGACTCTTTAGTGCTTCAATTATGCCCATGTAATTTATGGCCCATGTTTGCTGGAAAAGGATAAATATCGCATTCAGTTAATACAAAACCACTGTGTAAAACTAATTGGGGGTATACGGGGTAGAGAGCGGGGAGTGTCGGCTAAGTTGAGAGATGTGCATTGGCTTAGAATGAATGAGAGGCGCGTCTTCGATTCAGTTGTGTTATTTTATAAAATAATAGCAAGAAAGTGTCCCGACTACTTATACAGGAAAATAAAGTTTCGCTCAGAAATCCATAATCTAGATCTTCGCGATACGAGCTGTGTAACTATACCTCTTTACTCAACTTCTATTTTTGAAAGGTCTTTTAGTTACAATATAGCGAGACTTTATAATAGAGTTCCTCTGCACATAAAATCTGTCACACTAGTTTCTTTCAAAAAATTTATTAGATATAATATTGATCAGTTATTCATGTAGAAGACTTTATATTACAATAGTTATTTCTTTATGAAAATGGTTGCTGTAATTGGGTTCATACTGTGAGTAAGGGCATTTAAATTTGGATGTACATGAAATGTTGATTTTCTTATGTTTATTTATTAACTTATACATATTGCTATTTTTTATTGATATTCTTCTGATAGGTGAATGCTTTTTGGGGTTATATGCTAATTATTATGACAGATCTGTGTTATTATTTGTTATTTAGGTTTAGACCAATATCAAATGGTTCAGTAGAGTAGCTTCTAAGTTAGACTGCGCCATATTATATCTTGTAGTAATAGCTATTTACTGTGTTTGTTATTGAATACTTTCAAATAAAAGCCATTATTATTATTCATTATTAATACACATTTATTTAAAAATTTGTTTTGTTATTATTTTTTCAATTTATTATATTTCATATTCAATTTATTTATAAGGTTTGCACTGCCTATTTTTTCATTTTATTTCATGCTCATATCATACCACTTCCTATGTTCAGTGAGACGAGACATATGAAGCTGAGCACCCAGAATGGATCAGAGTAAATGTTTTTTCCGAAAATCGATAAGAAATAATAACATTTTTGACAACATATTTGAAAGAAAAAGTCAATATTTCCTCCAACTTGATTGTTGCCTGGCAACCGAAAATAACAGTAAGGAAATATTCATTTCTGTACTGTAAGGAAATGTTATTTCCATACAGTAAACTTTAGAACATAAATGCGGACAGACTTTTTCCAAAACAATTTTATTTTTAAAACTTTCAGCACAAACAAGGTTAACATTATATTTTAAAATAATTACTTATTATTTGTTATATTTACTGTTATTTGACAATTAGTACAAGTATTGAAAACTGAAAGAACTTGGGAACTAATAGCATTATTTTGTTGAATATCTTCCAAACAAATAATTTTATTTGTATGACAATAACTATTACTATAAATGATCTTGATGTATTGGTTTTTGAATCCGGTATGGTAACTAAAAGTTTAGATAGTAGGTCTTGTATATCTTGTACAGTCAATTTAACCAGCTCGTCCATTCTGCAAGCTCCGGAAATTCCAAATATTACAGCTACCTACAACAATAAATAAGCATGTAAAGAATCCAAATATAATTTGAAGTTTTGTAAGTTACCTTAATGATTAAATATTCCTTATCTGGAGCTTCCTGAATAAATTTGTTTATTTCTTCTTTAGTTAAAATCTTGGATTTTTTTGGCTTATAGGCATGTGCTTGTTGTTTCAGGAAAGCCCGAAGTTTTGAATATTCAAATATATCCACATCATGTCTAATTGCAAGGGTTGCCTTCAGCATTGAATAATTGGCCTATAAAGTTGAAGAATTCATCTTAGAACCAAGCTCCAAAAAGTATGCAATTACAACATTTTCCGAGAAAGAAGTTACATTTTTATTCGTACGGTAGTCCATGAAGCGGTTGTATGCATAGTTATACTTATTTCTAGATTTTATTGGTAACAATTCCAATGATGCAGCATTCACTGCCTCCGTGAGTTCTGGGAGGGTTTCAGAAATGGAACAGTCATCATCACTCATCATTTTACACGTTACTTTGGCTTTTTAAAACGTTAAAAAATCAACACTTTGGAAAGACGCCACAAATAAACTTTTCACTCGTCAAGTTTGACAATTTAAAATTATGTACCTCGTTTCCGTAGTTACAAAACAATGTTTCATGGCTTCTTTTATTTAAGGGAAAAATAATAATGTTGATTTAAAATTTTTAACATGATTAGTAATAATTTACCGTAATTTTAATGATTCCCGATTTTCGGAAAAATAGTATGTAGACCTCGTAGGAAAAGCCACATTCCCGGACTCCGTATTTTTTTATTTTATACGTATATTTTTACGATCGCCCGGGAATGTTAAGCTTTTCCTACTAGGTATACAATATACTATTGTTATAACTTGTTTTTTTATTTTCTGTAGGCATTTGTCTTTGAATCAAGTTTTTTTTAATATTATACTTCCAAGTTATGTTGTTAGTATTATCTTAATTGTCTGCTAGGTGAACTACAGGGTGTTTCTTAACCTATACGCATAAACTTGGGAAATTATTGCTGACGGCAAATAATGACTAATAGTGAAAAAAAAAATTAGTAAAATAGTTTTAGTTACGGAGATAAACGACTTATTAATTAAAATTAAAAAAAAAAACGTAAATTCTCCAAAATAAATGTTTATTTAACTATTATAGTAACAGTTCGAAGTTATTTCAATGACTTTCAATACATAATTGAGCACGCCTAATCCAAGAGTTGCAGACAGCAGCTAATCCAGGTTGTAGTCGAATTTCCTCGGCGGCAGCAAATATCCGATTTCTTAATTCTTGTTCATTGTCAACTTCGGTTACATACACCAGAGATTTTAGGTGGCCCCAAAAATAAAAGTCAAGCGGATTAAGGTCGGTCGATCGAGGAGGCCATCCAATTGGACCACCTCGGCCTATCCATCGTTCGGGGCACATTCGATCCAAATGCCGTTGCACTGGTCGCGCAAAATGTGGTGGTGCGATGGTGCTCATCGTGAAGAAACCACAAATTCTGCCTAATGTGAAGAGGGACTTCTTCAAGGAGTACCGGCAAATTTTATCGCAAGAATTGTAAATGAAGAGCACCAGTTAGATGATTATCCAAAATAAAAGGGCCAATAAGTATTCCGTTTACAATTCCAGCCCATACATTTACTGAAAATCGTTGTTCAAAGTTTGTTCGCCGAATGGCATGCGGATTTTCAACTGCCCAAAAATGCGTGTTGCGAAAATTGTGAATACCATTGCGTGTGAAAATTGCTTCATCCGTAGCTAAAATGTTCCTGGTAAAGTTTGGGTTTAACTGCTGCTAATGTAACAACCACTCGCAAAAGTTTACTCGAGGCGCATGATCCCTTGGAAGTAAAGCTTGTACCCTTTGGACGTGAAATGGATACAGTAATTCATGCCTTAAAATTCACCAAACTGTGACTAGTGATAGTCCAAATTGCGTTGCAATTGTTCTAGTGCTTATGTCAGGATGCTCTTCGATGATATCTAAAATCAAATTCTCCAGATTTAAAATGCGCCTAGGTCTAATGGCTCTACCATGTTGCCCTGGCATCGGCCGCAAATTTCCAGTTTCTCTACCCCGCTGAACCACACGCAAAAAAGCTTCACGCGACGGATGATACCTATGAGGAAACCTTTGTGCATAAAGATTAGCTGCAGCCACACTGTTTTTTGTCTTGATTCTTCGTATGCCAGTAACATGTCCATTAGTTCCTCATTTGAAAAATTATGCGGCATAATTTTAATAAAAAACGAAATACGACCACAACTGTATCGACTGATAGCAAAGTAGGTACTACTAAACATAATAAACATCATCCGGACTTGTTTACTTCTTAATTTGACAAAATTAAGAAGACAACAAAATTCCACCTGATAAAGTTATTACATTTTTGTGAAAAAAACAATTATCTCTTTTTAAAAAAATTTTACTTAAATTTTTTTTTCACTAATAGTCATTATTTATCATTAGCAATAATTTCCCAAGTTTATGCATATAGGTTAAGAAACACTCTGTATATACTTTATAAAATGTTCTTTTTTTTTCGGGTCACAATGTTGAAGACTAGAATCTGCACTGTAGAAATTTGAATTTGTCGGCCTTTTATTTGCATGTATAGTTTTGTACTATACTTATAAATATCTTGTGTATTGTATTTTTGCAAATAAAAAACATTTATTATTAATATATTATTATCCTCTTTATTAATGTCTTTACATGTATGGTAAGAAAAAGTCTTCACAATATACAATATAATCTGTTTGTCATAGTTCAGTGCTAACAAAATACTTTTAAACATTTTTAGATTAATTCTAATTTATATAATATCTGTTTTAATGAATTATTATATATTATGTATATAATTTTAAATTAATTTTTTATTATATATTTTAAAGTAATTATTTTTCAGGAAAATTAAATAACAAATGTGTTAAAGAAAAATATTGTTTTATTTCCATTTTAAAATTGGTGATATGTTGTACATTATTGTTAACTGATTAGTGAAATTTGAATTTTCCCGCCTTAATTTGGCCACGCCTTTCTAACATTTTGATTGGCCCAATTAGTTACGTCAAACTGTTATGTTAGTTACAATAGTTTCCGTTGGGAAACAAGAGGACGCATTCAGATTTGTCAGAAAAATTCCGATCAGTTTGTATACAACCACCACTTCTCAATATATTTGTGTTCTGTAGTTTTTTTGTAAAATAATAGGGAAGAAAATATTTTGAAAGTATCATAATTTATATTGGATTTGCTATGGCCAGCTTGGCGATGCACCCAGTATACAAGGTCTATATATTTTAAATTGTAATACATAGACAGATTGTATGCCTTTAAATCGGGACACTACTAATAAAATATACAATATGCAATGGAATGCGTGATTCATCTAGCGAGCGAGAGGGGAAATAATTTAAAGGCTCGCATCTGCCTCTTTTCCCACGATCTCGAGGAACACGTGTGCCGCCTTTACTGACGGACGAGCGCGGAGAAGACGCCATCACCAGGTCGAGGATACCAGCAGCACGTCACCGAATCGAGAGAGAAGCAAAAAAAAAGCGAAAGAAAAGGAGAAGAAGAAGAGAGAACACGATCACGTGTTTGGCGCTTGCTTGGCTTTACGCCGCGCTGGGGTCTTTTCATAGAAATTGAAAAGAATGAGATGTTATTGAGAAAGGAGAACTGAAAACCCCAGGAGGAATATTAATTAATATTTATTGTATGCCTATGTGGTATCAAGCAATTCCAATGTCAGTAAGAATATTCTTATCTAATTTGGTATTATATATGGTTTCGTGAAAATTAAATATACTATTGATAATATTTGTATGTATTTATATAATGAGAAGACTTATAAGATGTTTAATAATTATTCCTTAAAAATATCCTGAACAATAGATAGAGTCTCACTAGGCACTTAGATTTGTTAAACAGTATATACCTTATAACAGGTGACAATTTAAAAACTTGAAATGACCGTATATTATGAACGAAAAACTGAATAAAAATACGCTGTACACAGTTTCTATAAAACGAAGAGAGCTTAAAAATAAAACATATCCCACCTTATCTGTAACCCCTTGGACACCCCTAGAATCAAAATACAAAGGCGGGTCAAGTGATCAACTTGAAGCTCTTGAAAAACGCCTAAAAATGATGCCATAGAAAGCCGGATTTTAGGAAATTCTTTTCTGTTTATCAAGGAAAGCAAAAAATGAAAACAAATTTTTTAATTAAAAAAAATTCAAATGTTTAAAATGAAGGCTACCGATAACTGGCATGTGTTCAGAACAATAGCTACGCTTACGACGCGTGTACCAAATATTTAATACTTGAATCAAATGACGTCACGAGGATCTATTTTTTCGGAGTAAATGGCAGCGCACTAAATTTTGATTAACGCGAATTTGATGCCTCCCAAACAGACTAGATTAATTTTTTTCTTTTTTCGGTGTAAACACACAGGTCCTAGGTGAAGTATAAAAATAACAACTTTGACATTTTATTAGATGTTAACTTACGAGGTTTTTATTTTTGTACACAAAAATAAAGAAGAGAAGGGAAGCTTTAGCCTTAAAATTATTAGTTTTTTTTTTATTATTTTTATATTTTTAAACAACAATAAAACTTTTAAAGATTTGGAGGTTATATCCTATTATTCTTCGTCTAACCTGATAAACTCCCTTCAACTGACATTTTGATCCTAGAGATAATCCTACACATATTTAATCCTCAAAATCAATCCTTGTATCATTTGATCCATGGTCCTAAAAGATCCGCGTGTTGTAAACGTAGCTATTGAAAGACTAGAATTAGTAAACAACAACTTTGTTGCAAAATTGAATTATAACTGGGTTCGCAAAGTAGCCATCTCGGCGCTGTTGGTCAGAAGTGTACCTCGCTCTGAGTGGTCACTCTGCACGTTGTTTTTATTTTCACTGGCGTCAATTTGACGTTTTCAAAAAGAGAGTTTTCGGTTGTATGATCGGCTCCTGTTTTTATTGGGAAAGCAGAAAAAAAGAGAAGAGAAGGGTTTTTAACTCTTTGACTCCACAGGTCAGTATAGTATTACTTACAATATATCTATGAATTAATTTTTTGTATTCATCATAATTATATGTTTCGAATTTTATATACCAAAAACTGTTTCGCATCAATTTCAGTTTTTTTTTCGTTTGTGCAGGATGAAAATAAAGTTCGAAAATAGCAAGAGGAATTTCATTAGAATAAAAAAGGTATTCATATATGCAAATTTCACTTTCCTAAAAAAGTTGTTGTCAGGATATGTCGTAAAGTAATCGATAAAATTATTTTCACATTGGTTTTAATTAATAACTATTTTTTCTAAAAAAACTTTTTTTTCCTGTTAATTTAGTTTCTGTTTACTGCCAAATTTTGCACTTTATTAAAATAATCACTTGTAACTGCGACAACTATTGCTTATATAGTGCGGTGATGAATTGTTTGTGATTGTTTGAACTTGTTATGTAGAATTATCTTGAAATCTTATTGAGCAAGGAGTATTTCAAAAATGTTGATGAGAAAAATATTCAGTAAAAATTCTAATGCAGAGCATAAAGTGTCAGGTAATGTACTTTGCGATTCTTTGTCCAAAGACGATTCCAATGACAACAAACATAATACAATGCAAAATTTTCAATAGTGAAGAAATAGTCCATTTTTGCAATGGAGTCGTATGTTAAGGTAAAATAAAAATCCTGCAGTCTCTCTCCACTTATTTATTAAACATATAGTTATTTAAAATTCCCTATAAACGTAGGGAAGGACATGCAGCAAGGTGATGACGATCCGGACAGCAGAATACAGTCTTGTGAAATAATGACGGATAGAATTACGGCAGAACCTCGACTAGTTAAAAATATTCGCTTCAATGATGTTAATAAGCAAAACTGTCGTCACTGGAATGACGAGAACCCACACGTATTTAGAGAAGGGCATATCGAGTAGACCCAGAAAATTAATTTTTGGACTGGTATATTGGTATTATCAGTCCAATATTTACACCAAGAAATTTAAATAGCGACATATATGGTGAAATAATACACAGGTCTATCAAACCACTAATAGTGCGGGAATTAGAAAATCAGAGCGACATACATGGAAATTTATCTCTATAAGAACGCTTACTACAATTCCAACAAGATGGAGCAACACATGTAGTTCCCGTTATGCAACTCATCACGTGGCTCTAGGTATACCTTCACTCAACATCTCTTGACTTCTTTTAGTGGCATCACATAAAATCTGTGGTTTTAAAACGCAACCTGAGTCAGTAGAACAACTCCAGCATTGAATAGTTTAGAAATGCCGTATCCATAGAAACATTTGTAAATGTTCTTGAAGAATTTGAGGTAGTAGGCTAATTAAAGTAGGCTTTATTATTGTCTCGACAATAATGGAAATCATTTTCAATAATTAATTAAATAATAATAAGAATTTCAAAATAGTGTTTTTATTTACAAACAGAGAAGAATTTTCTGAATTGTGGCTTTTAAGGGTATCATTGGGAAGCATTTTTCAATGTAATAATAGATGAAATAATTCCAATTATTATCCAATTTTTTATTTTTCTAGGTCTAAATAAACTTATAAAAAAATGATGTTTTTGTACAATCCGACATTATTTTATTCTATGATTCAAGGAAAATACCGTTTTCAGTTCAAATATTTGTTTCATTCGTAATGTTTAACTTAGACTATTCATCGTTCTTTCATTTTACTATGTGATTCTATTTTCAGAAATAAAGGTTAAGATTAGAATATGATCTGTAATATTTTCTTCTAAAATAAAAGATTTAAAATCCAAATAAGTAATTCTTGGTTTTTGTACCAAAAATCTATAGTCAAGACATAAATTAAGCCAAGTAAGCAAATTTATAAAAAATTCTGCATATAAATTTAAAATATTAACAACGCGCATAAAAATTTGAATATTCTAAAAATTTTGAAGGTCCTGAAAGAAAGTGACCTTTTAAGAAAATTACCCAAAATTCAAAGAAAAGGTTTGTCTACATTTTTCTTCCACTATATGATAACTTAAATTAAGAATTTCTTTCTAACAGACACATATTTGTTTTTAATTAAAATTCAAATCAAATTATTAATTGTAATAACAATTTTGAATTTAATTCTTTAAAAAATATAAGTTTAATAAATTCTAGGTTCTTTATTTTTTAAGCATTCTGCTTATTTTTAAAGAAGAAAAATTTGGGACGAATTTCTATACAAAAAATTTAAAAAAATATTGTTTTTGCTTTTAGAAAATAAAATTCTTATTAATTCTGCAAAAGAAAAAAAAAAGCTTTACATTTCCTATATATTTTGAGAAAATTTGATTACGGTTTTTGACAAACGGAATTTTCAATTTTTTTTTTCTATTACTATGCATCTATGTATTCAATCAAAAGTAAATCAAAAATATAAAGATTCTTGTCATTTATGTTTAATAAAAACATTAAAAATTTACTCATAATTTACAATATACAAATTTAAATATTTAAATATGAATAAATTAGATAAATATATTTTTAGTTACCATACTAATTTTAAAAAAAATATATATAAAATTATTTTCCAGTCTTGTACAATGAAAGTTGCTTTTTAAATTAAATTATTTTACACATAATACTCAAAATACTCAAATATCCTAGACAGAATAGGTATATATCTAACGTAGATATCTATATGTAGATATCTAAAATAGAATAATTTATTGACAAAATTAAAACTTTGTCATGTTTCTAAAACTTTATATATTTTTAGAAAATCACCAAATAATTTTTTGATATATATAAAGATAAAATGTAATCACTTTTTTCACATAAAAATATTTTTTTATATAAATACATTTTATTATAATAAATTTCTAATTATTATAACTTTTTTGAAAAAAGTTGTAAATTCTTGTCGTTTATGTTTAATAGAAGCATTATGCAATTAATCCTAATTTATAATATGAAAAAAATTCTATTAAATTTTTAATTACTGTATTTTTTTAAGACTCTAAGGAAAATAAAGTGTGTGGAAAGTGTAGCGGGAATCACGATTTTAAGGAGTGTAATGTTAATAGTGTCAAATGTGCAAACTGTGTTATGTCTAATAAAAAATATGGTCTCACTCTAGAAGTTAGTCATACCACCTGGGACTTAAACAAATGTGAATCCTACAAAAGAATTGAGGATATTCAATGGTGTAAGTATAATTAATAGCAATTAGACTTTAAAGATATTCAGAAATATAGCACTGTGTATTTTAATTTCCAGGATTTTCTAAATAACAAAGAGCACATTATTTTATTAATTAATGATTGGAAACCCAAAATAGTATTTCTGAGTGAGACACATGTATCATGTGATATTGAATTATGTGAATTAAATATCAGGGGGTATATATTAGAGCAATGCACTACAACAGAACAGGGGGGGTTATGACATTAATACGTGATATTAGATATAAGATCGTCACTGTTCAATGTCTTGAAAACTATGTTTGGTTATTGTCCCTCGAAGTATCTTTGTCTGGTTTGAAGTATTTGTGTTCGGTTTTATATCATCCACCTCAGAAAGATGATGCAAATTTTATAGATTTTTTTTAATAATCATTTAGATTAAATTTGTGGATTTAATGGTATAAATGTAATAGTAGACGATTTTAATTTTGATTTATTGAAAAACTCATTTTATGGCAACAAAATATTTAATGTTATATATACCAATTGATTTTATCAAATAGTACAGACCCCTACTAGAATAGTCCCAAGAAGCCAAACATTAATAGACTATATCGTAACAAATAATAAACATCTCCAATATAAAGTTCACCTTACGCCTAAAATCAGCGACCATTCAATTCTTTCAATAACACTTTCCCAAGAAAAAACTCAAAATGATAAAAAATTACATTTCAGGGGTCTTTTAAAAATTATAATCCCAATGAGTACAACAAGAATTATCACATTCTGTTTGGAATAATAATGTTTCTGATGTAAATATTTTGGCTACTTCTTTCATTGGACATATTGAAAATATTATTAATCGTATGTGTCCCAGGGTCAAGATAGTCCAAAATCAAAAATATCTCGATAAAAAATGGATTACTTCTGAAATAAGAGAAATGATGCGTGAAAGGGATCTATCATACAAAAGAGCTGTTATGAGTGGAAGTGAAAATAATTGGCAAGAATACAAAGGGAAAAGAAATATCATTGTAAGTAAAATAAGAACACAAAGAAAAAAAATTTACGCAGAAACAATAGACTTAAATAAAAGTAGCCCAAAAGAACTGTGGAAAAACCTTAAAACTCTTTTACCTGGAAAAAAGCAAGAATTGCCAGACGTAATCAGGTTTGAAACAGAAGTAATCAACCAAGAGGCAGACTTAGCTAATAGATTTAATAAGTATTTTGTGTATAGCATTGATGGTATAATTGGGGATAGACCACTTCCACAAAATGCTGTACCCTTTATATTGGACCCACAGTGCATAGTGGAATATTTAGTAATTTTGAAAAATTAACAATGGTTAGAATGAAGGAAATGGTAAAAAACCTTAAAAATGTGGGTGGGGGTGAGTGTGGCATCTCTAAGCAAGTCCTTTGTGACGTAGTATATGCAGTTGGTAATCGTCTTTTAGATGTTATTAACACATCACTTAGCAATGGTGTTTTTCCAGAATCTTGGAAATTAACAACTATCATTCCTGTTCCTAAGATAAATAACACAAAATTATATAATGAGTTTCGTCCAATAAATACGATGCCAATATATGAGAAGGTTTTAGAAGTTGTTGTTAAAGAACAGTTGCTAAACTTCTGTGATACAAATAAAATAATTATTCCTAACCAATCAGGTTTTAGAGAGAACCATTATTGCGAGTCTGTTGTTGTTGGTATGTGTGATGATTTTCTTAGGGCCGTCGACTGTGATAACTATGTCTTAGCCGTTTTTCTTGATTTTAAGAGGGCTTTTGAAACAGTAGATAAGAGTATTTTAATAAACAAATTAGAGCATATAGGAATCAAGAATACTGTTTTAGAGTGGTTTAAGTCATACTTGGATAAAAGATCTCAACGCATGTCTTATAAAAATTGTTTGTCGGGGTCTGGAAATGTTAAATATGGTGTACCACAAGGAACGGTTTTGGGTCCGCTGTTATTTTTAATCTATATTAATAATATGGTTAGAGTAACACTTAAGTGAAAAATTATTCTTTTTGCTGACGACACAATGCTTTATATTATACGTAAAAACTTACAACAAATGCAGAAAGATTTGAATGATAATTTGGAGCGTATTTTTGATTGGCTGTGTGTTAATAAGTTATGTTTAAATACTGATAAATCCAAATTTTGCATATTTAGAAAGAAGTCAAAGCTTAGTGAAGCGGAAATCCAGAATATGCACATAGCTGTAAATGGGGAAAATATTACTTATGATGGGGAAATTAAATATTTAGGCATAATGTTGGATTGCAATCTAAACTTTCAAGCTCATGCTGATTATGTAATGCGAACATTTTCAAAAAAAGTCGGTTTTATAACTTGAATAGGTAAAAACTTAAGCATGCATACAAAACTACAACTCTATAATATTATTGTTATCTCACACTTACAATTCTGTTCGACTTTGTTATTTTATCTACCTCAGTATAAAATAAACCAAATGAAGAAAATACAAAATAGAGCTATGAGACAAATTTTAAAATGTAGTTGGTATACGCCAATTAAATGTATGTTGAATGTTTTGAATATGTTGTCTGGGAAGCAAAGGGTTTTATTTAATGTGTATCTATTTGTTTTTAAACTTAAACATAATTTGTTACCTAACTATTTGTGTGATGGATTGAAGGTATTTAGTGATATTCATAGTTATCATACGAGAAATCGTACAGATTTTATTTTATTGGAATGGTGCAATTCGACCCAAATGCAAAACTTGGTTTTATATAAGGGATTATCTGAATTTAACAAATTACCTGTGATAATAAAAAACTGTGATAATCTAAACCGGTTCAAAAGGCTCCTAAGAAAATTTCTTTTAGATAACTGTTAGTATAGATAGTTTATTTATTTTAATTTTATAAATTTTAGCCCGTTTTTATTTATTTTATTTATACATCTTAGCACTGTAGGTTTCTTCTCGTTTCTTTTGTTTCTCGTCCTGTATATAAATATTTTACATGTTTATTTTTAATTTTACACATTTTAGCCCGTTTTTAATTATTTTATTTGTTATATGTTAATAAGTTAAGTTTTATCTTTGTTTAATTTTATTGTTGCCCTCTGGTATTTGTATTGGTATTTGTATTAGTAATGTTTTTGTTGAATTAGGTACTGTAGGTTTATTCTTGTTTCTTTTTGTTTGTGTCCTGTACATACATTACACTTTTTATTTATATTTTTATTTAATTTTCACATATTTACAAATGTTGTTTTTTTTTCTATTTCTACTATTGTAATAAGACTAATAAGGCAAACTTGTACTTATATGTAGCTTTTTTATGCTAAATAAATGCTTTATTATTATATTATTATTATTATTATTATTATTTTAATATAAATAAATTTTAAGTTAAAAATATCAATAGATTTTTTAAAAATATTATTGGATAAAATTGCCAAAATAAAATAAATGTACCTTTTGAGAAAATTATTAAATAAAAAGTTAAAGAAAAAAGATACAAATTATTTTCAATTTTTTTAAACCTATATTTTAAATATTTATTACAATGTTGTAATTTAAACATTATTTATTAAAGTTTTACTTATTATTTGAAAAAATAATAATAATAACTGTTTATGGGTATCTGTACGTCACTCTATAAAAAAATCTTAATTTTGGCCTAAAAAAATTATAGGTCCTTGTAATTCGACTATTAAAACCTAAAAATATTATAAAATAAATCTTAAATTAAGTTCAAATCAAATATACATAAAAGCATGAAAAACACATGATTAATTGACAAGAAGACCCGAGCAAAAGCACACAACAACCCTATAATAAATCTCTTGCAGAAACCTGATATCCGCATGTTACGATATGTAGACAACGCAACGTCTGGCCATATGTCACACGAGTTGATCTACCACTTGGTGATGTAACCTGATCTTGTTGATTATATTTATGTTGGTCTTCAGCAAAAAGACAATTCACACTATTTTCCTTATAATGTACACACATTTATTTTATTTATATTGCATTTATTTTAAAATGATTTCAGTTGACCATAAACAAGACGAAATATCAAAAAATGCCCAGTATTAACTCGTTCTTTTTTCAAAATTTACACCAGCACTGGACTATTAAATTTCTCGTTTTATGGTCGTCGTAAAAAAAATTAAATCCGATAAAAACCGTGAGATATTTTTGCCATGGGTTTACTATATATGGTCCATCACCTGTATTGGATTAATTATGGAGCTTTTATATAATTTTTTGAGGTTATCATTATATAGTATCTTTATGAAGTTTTGTTACGTTGTTCTTTACACTTGATTGGATTTTTTTCGGGGCGTGGTTTTATACGAATTTTTAATTTAAGCACCAGGAAATATATGAGAAAAGAGCCACTTATATAATGAATGATTCTAAGTTAGAAGTAATTTTGCTGATTTTCTTTAAAATATGTATTATTTAAATAACATAAACTTCTAAATGATAATTATTATAACATTTTATTTCATATTTTAATTTTTATGTTTATAAAATTAGTTGAAACCTTATAGGATATTATTTTTTTTCCTAAAGCCCTATCAATAATGCTTGTATAAAACTCGATACCCTGATCTATCTGCATTTTACAAATTTTTATTTAATTTTTGGTCTTTTTTGAGAATTTACAAAAAATTAACGCATTTTTTGCATTAAAATCTTATAAAATATAAATTCACACTGGAAATTAAAAAAAAATCTAACTACGCCTGAATAGTCTTTTAACTAGTATAATACACATATTGTAAGTTGATTTTTACCCAATGCCAAAAATTATCCGGTCTTTCCTAGTAGTACAATTGTAGTACTCTAACAAAAGGATGAATGAATAAGATCCATCTTGGTCGGTGCCTTAAAGTACCCTTTTAAGAACTATTTGAAAATCACAATAAAACTATTATAAAAAGTGGCGGGTAGTTTAAAGTACCCCCAAATGAATGAAAGGGGCTTTGTATACGCACTCATTGAAAAATGCCTTGAAAACACTTAAGAAGGCAAAAGTTGTAAGGAAATTGCGGATGTAGCGTAACTAAATGTAGTATTCTATTGTTAATTATCTCCTTGAAGATCTGTTATAGTGTAGTATTTGAAATAGTTGAGTTTCTCTAGTGCACCTGGGGCAAGTATTGTAAAATCTGCCTAAAACCAAAATATGCCGTCAAAAGTAATTTTTTTTATGTTCTGATGGGTTTTAAGGAAAAGAAACCGAATCGTCTAAATCCAGATGTGGGCATCAGGCGTGGGATAATGAAACACCATCGGTTGCACAAGTGTGAGTCGTTAAAAAAGCGGAAAAAAATTCTGCATCGCCTAAAAATAGTCTCGTGAGAACGGCAGTGGTTTCGAACACCATTTTGAGTTTGTTTACGTTTAAAAATTGGTAAATTTGGTTGTTTATGTTCACTTTTTTCGGCAATTTAATTCAAAAATGTAATTTTTTTGGGTTTTTTTAGTACAAATAGGGCATATTTTGATGCTAGATTTTTTCACCGAAGAAGATTAAATCATTATCAAAGATTTAATCATTTAACATCCCCTTTACGAATATCAAGAGTTTGGCCGATTATTGTAACAATTACTTTACTAACATTGGACTGGAAATGTATAACAAAATTAAAACTAGCCAGAATGAAATAGATGTAAATACAGCCTTGTTGAATTCATTTTATTCAAGTCCAGTTGATAATAATGATATAATTAAACAGATTAACAATCTTAAGAACAATAGCTCTCCAGGGATAGATAACTTTACCTCTTCTTTAATAAAAAAGACACATTTATTTTTAGTTCGCCCCCTCGCCCATATTATTAATTTAATATTCACTACGGGAAAAGTCCCTGAACAATTTAAAATATCAATTGTGTCACCTATTTTTAAATCCGGAGAAAAAAGTAATATAAATAATTATCGACCAATCAGTGTAATAAATAATTTTGCTAAAGTTTTTGAGAAGTGCCTGAAAGATAGGTTAATGACATTTTTGCAAAGTAAAAACTTAATATCGAAACGACAATACGGTTTTCTTAGTGGGTCAAGTACAACAGATGCCCTATATCAACTTACTAAACAAATAACAGATAAACTGGAAAAGAACAAGAAATGTATTACAGTATTCCTGGATTTGGCAAAGGCCTTTGATACTGTGCCCTATGATCTTCTCTTGGATGTTTTATCTTCAAATGGAGTTAGGGGCCCAGTATTGGAGGTTTTTCAAAGTTATTTAACTGGAAGGCAGCAATATTTAAAAATTGAGGATACATTAAGTGAACCATTAGAAATAAAAATAGGAATACCTCAGGGAACCGTGTTAGGACCTTTACTGTTCATTACATATATTAACTCACTAACAGAATTAAAAATTAAAGATGGTGCTGTTATATCATACGCAGATGATACGGCAATAATTTTCTCTGGAACAACATGGGAAAATGTGAAAGACAGTGCAATAATCGGAATACGTAAGATAAAAAACTGGCTAGACACTTTTAAATTATCACTTAACATATCAAAAACTCACTATATTGCATTTTCATTAACTGAAGCAAACCGCCCATCATTTAATTCTCTTGATATAGAAAACAATACACAACAGGATAATATTATTAAAGAAGTTTACTTCACTAAATATTTGGGTGTTACTATTGATAAGCATCTAAAATGGAATCACCACATTTTAAATCTAACCAAAAATATTCGAAAACTCTTACACAAATTTTACATTCTAAAACAAATCTTAAGCCGGAAATTGTTGGTTGCAGTTTATAGGGCATTGGTTGAGTCATTGATTAGATACGGTATTGTTGCATGGGGTGGACTGTACCAAACTTCTTTGAAACCCTTAAATGTGGTACAAAATTATATTTTAAAAATCATGTTTGGGAAAAATAAACTATATTCAACCAATTTATTGTACTCATGTGATATATTTGATGTCCGATCACTTTATGTTTTGGAAGTTTGTTGCTTTGTTCATAAAAATCCTGAACTGAATATTGCTGTAACACATACCTTTAATACTCGCAATAAGATGAATGAACACTTAAAAACTCCCAAAAGTAATACAAATTTAAATAAGCGTTTTATAAATTATTTTGCACCAAAAATATTTAATTTAGTTCCAAAAGATATAAGAAAAATAGCGAATAAAAAAAAATTTAAGAAATCTTGCAGACATTATATTTATACAAATAATAAAAAAGTTAAAGAACTATTTAACAGCAGTTAAAATTATAAATTGGAATTTATATAGGTTAGGTTTAAGTAACCGAATATGTAGTTTAGGTCTTAAGTGAATATAAATTAGCATCAGATGGATTTATTGATATTTTGTAATATAAGAAATCTTGTTAACAGGCTCATTCAGGTTTTAAGTTACCTAGGTGCCTATGAGTATGTTCCTACATTCCTACATTCATGTAATTTATATTATTATGTATTGATGTATGAATAAATTAAACAAATTAAAATTTTTAATAAAAGACAGACACAATTTCATTCATATTTAAATTCAAATTCAAAAGGCTTTTATTACCACTTAAACATTGTACATAGAAAATTACATTTTTTTATTACAAAAATTTACACAATGCTAAGAGTAATGCGGACTGAACTGCAATTATAAAAACAACCGATAACACATACACGAGCTAGCGCGCATGTGCCGCTCAGACCGTTAAAACATACTAACCTAATTACAACTAAAAGAAGAATAAAGACTTTCCCAATTATAATTATTTAGAAAATAAGTTATTAAACCCTAAAAACATATAAAAGCTAAAAACAAAAAAAAAATATAGTGTAATAATTTATTATATCAATTACATTAATATAGGTACCATTTGTGCAATAGACAGAGAGAGGAAGGGCGGCAAAAAACACGAGCCGAGGCTGGAAAACCAGGGCAACATGATGCGAAAATGAATAGATATTCCAAAATGAACCATTTAAAATTTTATTTTTATGCCTTCAAGACCAACAAGACCAGTGTTGATTTAAAAAATAATAACTCAAAAATAATATGGTTGCAATTAAATAAAAACAATTAAATTAAATTTTTAATAAAAATTTGGTGGTGTGAATTTGTTAAAATGCCTATGTTAGTTGAGAATTAAGAAGAATCTTTAACATAAGCAATAAATTTCTTTGGTGAACTATTTTTAATGTAATCCGGTAACTTGTTCCACATATGAATGCCTACATACTGGAATGATTTTTTAAAACCTGATGTTCGATGAAATGGATAAGTTTGGATTTCTTACATTGTGTATATAATCATGGTGGAAAAATAAGTATTTTAAATATGGCGGCTGACCTGATTTAATTATTTTGTAAATTAAATTATACATATGGCAGTTTAAAAAATTATAAAATGTGAATTTAGATAAGGAGTAATGTGGTCCCTATACGATATATTAAAGGAAAAACGCATACAACTATTTTGCAGTTTTTGCACCGTCCTTGACAGAGATAGGGTTAGTGAGTCGCCATACACAATGTCTGCATAATCCACCAAAGACAGTACAAGCGAATTGCAAAGCAAATATTTGGTGTTTGATGGTAACTGATTTTTGTATTGATATAAGTTTTTTAAACCACCGCAAGCAATTTTAATTTTGTTCTTAATGTGGGAGGCAAAGCTGAAATTTGAATTGAATATAACCCCTAGATTACGTTTTTCCGCAACGGTTGGTATAACTGTTCCATTAATATTAATTTTAAAATTTTCAATGCAATCTAGAAGATGACTTTTATTTTGTGAAAAAAACATTGCACATAACTTTGAAGCATTTAATTTGAGGTTATGGTTTTCAGCAACAAAGCAATCTGATTTAAGTCGGCGTTAATTTTTTTCTGTGCCACCTGAACGTCTGATATTTTAAAAGAATTATAAATTTGGGAGTCGTCAGCAAATTGGAGCAGCTTAGAATTTTCGATGCACTGATTCATGTCCGCAACATATAAAGAGAAAAGTAAGGGGCCTAATATGAAACCCTGAGGCACCCCTTTTTTAAATGACAAAAACCTTGAAAATTTAAATTCACCATCATTCACCGTTCGGACACAATGTAACCGATCTTTAAGATAAGAGGTAAAAAAATGTATGGCATTTGCCGAAAAACCATAATAGTGCAGTTTTACCAAAAGCATTTGGTGATCTATGGTATCAAATGCTTTACTTAGATCTAAAAGAGTTAGGCAAGTTATTTCCTTTGAATCCTCTTTAAATCTGATATCGTTAACAATACTGATAAGACTTGTTATAGTACTAAAAGATTTACGAAATCCTGACTGGCAATCAGGAATAATTTTTAAATTATAAACATAGTCAGCTATTTCGTTATATACGTGACGTTCTAAGATTTTTGAAATGACAGGCAGAATACTTATTAGTCTAATGTCTTTATAATCTGTTGGACAAGGTATTTTTGGTGAGGGAATGAGTATCGCTTTTTTCCAATCATCGGGGAATTGGTTTTCTAAGATGCAGGAATTTAAAATATTGACTAATGGCATAAGACAAAAAGGAAGACATAGTTTAAGATCTCTAATGGAAATTCCATCACCATATATTGCATTTGACCCTATTTTATTTATAATATCGACAGTTTTATTTTCAGTTATAAGACTTATATTAAATTCCGTCTCAAAATGACTAAATGTATTTGAATTATAAAGGTTAAGTTTTTCTAATGATGTTGAATTAGTAGGGCCCATGGTGTTCGAAAAAAAATTATTAAAGTCCTCGGGTAAATTGAGATTTTCAGGAATAGGGTCAATCTTTTTTTTAGTAAAATTAAGTTTTTTTGCTTTGTTCCAAAATTCTTTACCCTTTTCTATAGACATTTGCTTGAAAAATGTAATTTTTTCGTGATTAATTGCGTGTTTAGTATAATTCTTTAATCGCCTGTAACATGTCAAATTCACGAGAGTTTTTTATCGAGTATATTTTTTGCGAGCTTTGTCTCTTAATTTAATTAGATATTTAATATTACTCATTATCCACGGGGTAAATGGTCTATCCTTATATAGTGTTGTTTTAAACGGAGCGTATTTATTTATTAAATAGGAAATATTATTGGTAAGTAATGACACTTATGCCACTGTAGCTGCTGGGCCTCCTCCCCAAATGAAATCATGTTAATACTATTGTAGTCCCTGGACCTAACAACTTTTTTACATAATTTAAATTTTGGTAAGTTTAAAATCGCTTGAACTAGATTATGATCAGTTATGGACTCCGATATACAGGTACATTGAGAGCTAATACACTTGATGTTACTGCTAGCTACAATGACGTCAATAAGGGTATTAGACCGATAGTTGATTCTAGTATGGTTATTAATCAGTTGCCGAAGATCGAATACTTCCAAAAGATACTTAAAGTTTAAAGTTACTGCACTTGGTCTCAGTAATCTATATTTAAGTCCCCCATAAAAATTATACTATCATAGCATGGAACAGATATAGTAAAAATTTCTTCAACAAGTTCAAGAAAATTAGGCATGCTAGAAGAGGGTGGCCTATACATATTTACTAATAAAATATTTCTTTTATTTGCAATAAACCTTATACTTAAATACTCAAACTCATTAGTTATATGGGAAAACGTTACTAAAGAGAACTTAATTTAACCGCCCATTCCGATCTTTCCTTATAAAATTATAATTAGGTATGTTAAAAATCAAGCTATCATCATCTGGTGTAAGCCAAGTCTCTGTAACTCCCAAAATAACAAAGTCATATTCACTGGCATAATTTAGAAATTCATCAAAAACCGGTTTTTATGGAGCGAAGATTTAAATGAGCAGCACTGAAATCGGCCTCAGATTGCCGATCCTGCAGGATTTCAAAACTACCCCCCATTGTATACGTCAACCCTTCGCCTTCTTAACCCATATATATTAACATTTACGTAAAAAAATGGCAAAAGTCCAAAAAGGGGAGTTTTCAATGTTAGTCTTTAGCTAAAAAAGGATTAAAAATGCAAATATTGCGTGCTTAATGTAAATGGCAAATTTTTTGTTAATTTTAGTTTTGTAAGTTTTAAGTTATAAGTTTTTGTTAAGTTTACTTTTGTAGTACGAAAATTTAATTTTTTTTATATCTTACTTTTTACTCAAAAAAGGATTTCAAAAACATAAAACTTTCTTGCTATATAATATGTAATTTTAACTAAGAAAGTATGCCTCTTTTGTTATGATATTCTTGAGATATCCCACTAATTTCCCATAAATCTTAAACCTTCTAAAATTCATAAGAAATGATTTATCTCGTTGCTGTGTGCAAAAAGCCTAATTTTTGATGCTGTTTTAGATTCCAAATTTTTAAACGAATTATTGTAGAAATCAGATTTTTTTGTGCTTTTATAGCGTCAAAGATGTATAAAAATCGGTGTTTAAAAATGTTTAAAAATCGGTGAATTACGACTGGATTTTACATGTTTACTTTCAATTTATTAGGCACTTTAATTTGCTTTTTTTGGGTTTTTATAATACGAAAAGGACAATATTTTAATGCTAGTTCTTTTAAAAAAAAAATTAAATATATTTTTCTTATTGAATTAAAAGTGGGTTTTTATGCTTATATCGAAAAAAAATAATGAGTTTAGTATATTATGTGTCTTAAAATAAAGAATTTACACCAAAGCTACTAATGTTCTAATATAGTTAAAAAAGTGAGTTTATGTGCTTTAATATTACAAAAAGCACTTTTTTTAAATTATTTATTGACAGTTTTTCACACAATTACTTCAGAATCTGATTACATGTATTTATTATAAAATTTAGTTAACAACTATCACTTTTTATGTTTTAATAGTACGAAAGTGGCAATTTTTTTTAAGCTTGTTTTTACACAAAAACGGTATTCTCTTTAGCCTACTAACATATATGAAACCACAAAATATATATTGCCTGAAAAACTATTTATTTTTGACATATATTAATAGAGAAAGTAGTGTAGAAACTTTTTTCTGAAAATATTTATAAAGATATTCTAATGTGCATCCCTAAAACACGCTTCCTTGATATAAAACATGTTATTTTCTAATAAAATCTAAATATGGGTATTTTTTATGAAGCACCTAAACATTTCATAAATTATCCACCTTTAAAAATTCTTAAAAATATTTTTTCTAGTGGTTCTGATGTATATTTTTACGATGTACTATGAGTACCAACGCAGAATGCATTTATGTTTTATAGTGTAAAAAAATAACTTTTTCATAAAAAAACTAAAGGAAATACTTAAAAAAAAGAATTATAAATAAAATATTCCCAAGTACGTCCTAGATAAAATTCTAAAAATATTTATACATATTGGGGAATTAATCATCTTGCATAGAAGGTTGCTCGCAATAAAATAAGTCCAATTATCTCCATTGTAGGATCTCCTTAAAACAGGAACTTTAGGAACTTAGGACAATATTTCAAAGTCTTTGGTAAAGCAATTTGAGAGACTAACATCTTTTTAAGTCAAAAACAGTCAACCGTTTATTTTCGAAGTAAATAATTTAATTTTAAGTGAAAATAGAATTCTTATTTCTTTCAATGTTCTTTGTTCCTAAGTATTCCTATACCAGAAACTTTGCAATACCTGACTGAAGTTTTGGAAAGTAATGGCTTCGATAATATCCAAAAAATAATTAAATTAACATTATTATATTTAGAAATGTGTTTATAATATGTAACACTTTGCATATAATAAAATACATGAACAACTTGAAGGTACAGTTATGGATAATTGCCTCATCCCCTTTCTAGCAGAGCTGTTTTTTTTAGAACTTTTAAATACATACAAATTATTTTATGCAATTATTTGTTACAATACAACATGATACTATCTTGATAGAAGATTTTGATAGGGTTTTTAAGGTCTAAGAATAGTGTATTAAAGTTTGGTCATGAAATCTTTTAGGAAACCCAAAAGATGAAATGAAGACCTATAATAAGTGTGGGATCTATGAGATTGGTTGTAACGATTGTGATAAGAATTACACAGAGTAAAGAAGAAGATCTATTAAAGTCAAGTTTAAAGAACATATAGCTCATATGAAATATGAAAGAGTTGAAAAGTCAAATTTGGCTAACATGTTTTGAATACCGGCCACTATGTAGAAATAGACAAGTTAAAATTATTTTAATCTGTTAACAATAATCTAAAATTAGATGCGTACGAGACTTAAATAATAATGAAAAATCACAAAACTATTCTTAATAGGAATAAAGGTCCAATCCTTCATAGTCAATGATATAATTTAGTTAGTGCTTAAATTTCATTCAACCATGCTTTATTAGATTTTTCGCTCTGTTGGTTACATCTTTAGTACATTAGACCACTTGTTCGTTTTAGTTTACTTTTAATCTTATGCTAACCTCGTTAGCAAAACACGTGTCGAGAATAAAATAAAGTTTGGTTAGTCGTAAACCTGTTTTATGAATGCATTGTGACGTTAGTAAGTATCTTATTTTGACAGTGGGAACTGTATTATTCGTAATAAAATTTCGCAAAATATTACGCGATAGTTAAAATATTCTTTTAATAATTTTATATAGTGTGGCTCTATAAGGGCGGCTAATTGTCCCGCCACTCTTTTATTTCTTAAATGGTTTATAGTCCTAGAATATTAAGTCATTACTTCTACCCATACCAAATAACAATTAAGAACCGCACTATATTTATCAGTGTACTACTACCCATATAGAATCATAGCTTCATAATATTTATTAAGCTGTGTTTTGTATTAAAACTACTAGGAAAATTAAACCGTTATTCTAATAAAAATCAAATTAAAATCCTTAAAAATAAACTTAACAAGAATTATTTTTTTAAATAAAAGGCTTAAACAGATATCTTTCTTTAGGTGAACAATAAGGTAACCTATCGTAAAGGCCATTTTATACTTCTAAAAGGGTTTCTGGTGAAATAGAATTTACTGGATGGACAAAATTATTGAATGGAACATTTAGCAATTTTTTGTTGGAACTCTTTTAAATTTATTGGTCCACTAGATTCGTGTTTGCAAAGGGTTTTTTTAAGATAACAATAAAAGTTTTTTGAGGACAAAACTGGAGATCTCGGAGGCCATTTAATATCACCAGTCCCACTAATAAAAAGGTTAGGTAACAAGGTAGTTTTGCAGCGACTTAAGGTTTTTGGCCGTTTAAAATACTTTTAATAAATAATGACCCCATAATAAAGTCGCCCACAATACCAGCCCAAACATTGCATTTTTAAGGATACTGAATACGGAATTAAAAACTTCCGGGCTGATTTTTCTGAGATCAATACCAAACAATGTAGCATTTTTTCTAAATGCTAGTAACAGCTTTATGGTACATACTCACTTCCTCCCCAACGCTTTTACTTGATTATGTTGAATCCACTTCGACAGAAGGTCTTGCACTTTAGTGTGTCGCAAGGAATCGGTACATTTTCAAATGTAATTACAAAAAATCCCTACATATAAACTATTTAACTATAATACAGTATAAACACCCATAATGAGTTGAGAAAAAAATAATAGCAAGCTTTAAAATTCAACAGTGCAGCTTGCAGTCACAAAGCAAAATTAGACGTGCTATTATTATAATTGTTAGTCTGTAAAAAATTAAAACAGGAAATACCTATCAGACGACCGCATGCTCATCGATGGAATCAAGCAGTTTTGCCATTATTTTAAACAACGTGTGATATTTAACTCCACAACCTGTATATGAAAAAGACCTATATAGAAAGTTTTCAAAGTTAAGTCACTTATTTAAATACCTTATAAAACTCGTCAAAAGAAGTTAATGTTCCAAAAATAAACGTCAAAAGAAGTTAATGTTATATAAAAGTTGCATAATAAGAGAGTTACTTCAGCTTATTGAAAATTATATTTAAGATATCTTTATTTATTTAAATGGTTAGCGTTTTTACCAAAAATTGTTTAAAATTGTCTCAATTTCTTCATAAAATACTGGTGTAAACGAATTAAACCACAAGAATTTTCAAAGCACTTCTAAAGTTCTTGTGTAGTATTAACGACTCCATTATGATACCCCAACTCTTTCAAATAGCCCCACCGAAGAAAAGTTGTTGAAAATCGCAAAGCGTTAAATCCGTTGCCGTCTATCCATCTATTCGAAAATTCACTATTTAGATGTTTATGAACTTATCGTCTAAAATGTGGTAGAGCCTCATCAT
The DNA here is from genome assembly GCF_022605725.1 of Anthonomus grandis grandis. Classification (NCBI taxonomy): domain Eukaryota; kingdom Metazoa; phylum Arthropoda; class Insecta; order Coleoptera; family Curculionidae; genus Anthonomus; species Anthonomus grandis. The sequence goes on from NC_065551.1 coordinate 17,413,948, forward strand.
ATAGGAGCCACATATTTTGTCTTATATTTAGAGGAACATTTTCTTATAATTGTAGCAGATTTTGTCGAAGAAAATGTAAATAAAGTTACCTGGTTAGTCGAGGTAGAAGAAAATAGGGTTTAATAAGCATGCCATTTACCACGCCAGCCCGTTGAAAATTACATCTTTTTACAGCATGCAAATTTTCTATTGTTTATTATTGTAAATTTATAGACATATTAAGTTACGTGGTAACGGTTGATTTTTTTAAAGGAATACTTTCTGCATACAACCTGCATATTGCAGCTACATTTTATTGCTACTCTCCATAGGTAACTATTATGTCGATTAGTTCATTGTTTTCGTAAACAAGAGCGATTTTTACACACAACATAATAGTAAAATATATGAAATACGCCTACGAGTTTGATATCAATGTTCGAACTAGAGATGTCTTACCGAAAACCATACAATAACAGACATATTTATAAACAGTGAAGGTGGTAAACAAAAAACGGTAAGAATTTACATGGCATTGGCCAAAAAAATTAAAAATTGGCTCATTATTCTATTTTTTGAAAATTTTTATTATTATACTATCTCTTTTAGTATACAAGTTTTATATGGGTAATTTTTGGTATATCAACTCCTTTTGACGAGTCCTACATGCATTTTAAATGAATGACTCAACTTTGAAAACACCCTGTACAGTATATATATGTATATATTATGTTACTTCATTCATTAAAACGAAGTTTTTTTTAAAGCTATCTTGGAATATACTACTAATTTCGCATTAAGATTAAACAATACAAAAAAAAGTTGCTTTCCTAAGCAAATTTTTTATCTTTTTTTTATATTTTCAATCATAGATTTCAGTGTAAGCTTTGGAATATCAAGAAATATCTTTGGGTTGATAGGAACCTTTTAGAGCAAGATTAGCTGACTTATGAGACATTGTTGAAAGTTGAAGACTTCTAGAATATCTAAGTAAAATATGGTGTAGTATTTAATTTATAAAAAAAACATACTAATTTAGACATATTTTTCAATTTGAATTGAATTTATCAATTTTTCTAAACCGTAAATAAATATTTTGTAGCCAAAATATTTTATAATTTTTTTTCCGTAAAAACACTATAATATTACAGTAATTTCAAATTTTTGTAAATTGTCACATAAATACGAGTATATTATAAAGTACTCTAATAGAACATCTCTATAAGGGTTTTATTTGAATATTTCACTATACGTTCCTCGTATGACTATGTACTATGTTGATATAATTAGGACATCGTTTCTAGGACAAAATTGCAACTAATTTCCCGTAAAAGTGGACGGCACATTTAAATAAAATATAGATATTTAACACCCTTATAAAATAAAAAAACGGAAAAGAAGAACTTCCTAGTGGGTAATGCAAATTTCAAAAAAGAAAAAGGACTTTTTTGTCCAAAAGATAAAATGCCTTTTTTCTACCTGAAGTACCTGTCTTGGGGTTACTTATATAAGTTATAAGTCCGTATCTAATGATTACATCCTGTCCTCCGCCGTCCAGTACCCGCCCACCTCACTTAGAGACTTTTAGAGACCTTTTTTACACCCTAACCGTATTCTCGTGCACGTGAATCGCCCCAGGGCGAATGTAAAATGACCTGTAGAGATGGACTCATGAGGAGATTAGGTACCAGGTCAGGGCTGCTCTGTGGAGATTATTGAAGAAATTTAAAAAGTTCAGTTTTAAGATCTATTTTTACAATGCATTAGTGACTTTTTTTTAAATTATCTAATTTTAATTACCTTATGAGTTAGCGTAATCTTAAACAGTAAATTGAATAATATAGTTATAAACAGTTTGATAATTATATTTAAATGCACAAATACGAATAAAAGTAAAACAAACACAGATACGTATCATAAAATTTGAGTTAATAAACAATAGTAAAATATAATTTGTCAACGCGCCTGAGCTACGAAAAAATAGCTATGCGTGCAAAAAATGACTAATTTCACTCTAAAATCAATTCGAAAGAACATGCCTTCTGTCCCATTGTTTAAATCTTCGCTAATAAATTTTTATAGTGGGTACAATTTATCGTAGTAGAGGCGAGAAGTGTTCAACTGATGCATGCAAACATGGCCTAATTTGTTCTTGGTTTATTTAAAACAAAATAGCTTCTCTCCCATTGTCTAAACCTTCGAGAATAAAAAATTACAGCGACGAAGTTACCGCAAATATAAGCAGATATACAGCTATTCTAAATCATGTCTTTAATAACATATGCAATTATTAATTTATTTATTAAAATGCTATTCATATTAATTCAACCATTTTGCTCATTGTGAATTAAAAAAAAATACAACTATACCTCGTAGAATATTACACTCGTACATTATAGAAATAACCATAGTTATTTCTCATTTACCTTATTCAAGCGCTTGTAACCTGAAATAATCCATTGCCAACCTAAGGATCTTTTTTATTTCACATTTATGGGAAACATTTTTTTAACGACAAATTGTTTTGATAGCTTTTGAGTTATTTGTGTTTAAAAATTTTTAATTATTTATAACTTTTTACTGCCTGTTTTAATTAAAAAATAATTATTGTTCAAAATCGTGTTTAACATCACAAAAAACATAAAATAGGATCCTTTTTTAATAGAATGATTATTAAGCACGAAAAAAAGTTGTAATGGGAAATTTTACTGCTAATTGAGCTTGAAAACAGCTTCCATTGGACCGTTTGGATTGGGATAAAGAAATAATAAAGAAGATAGACTTGAGATCTTTGTAGAAAACAATGAATTAGTAGTACTAAGACGTGCTAGAAATTGCCAAAGAAAAGATTATATATGTGGAAGTCGCCAGTAACATTGTAGGAAACCAAATTGCCTATATGTTAGATTCAAGAGCAAGGGGTTCAGAAACTGCTTTAATTCAGCTATAACTTATCCGGAGATGGACATCGTGGCAAGCGACCGGAATCAAATCACATACCACTAGTAGGAGTTATAAGAGTAAAACTGAAAAAAAAAATTAATGACATGCTGGCAAATCTACGAAAATATAAGATTTAACAAAAAAGAATTTTTAAAACCAGAAAAGGAAACCAATTATGAATGAAATGTTAAAACTAATACAACAAAGAAGAACACATAAAAGTAATGAGGAAAAGTACAGAAAGATCCAAACAGAATAAGAAAAATACTAGAGAAGCCAAAAAAAAGAAGCAGGGAGACGCACCGATATAGAGATGTTGAAATCCAGACACGACAGCTTTAACCTACACAAAAAATAAAAGAAGAAACTGGAACCTTTACTAATTGACAAGTTATGAAAACTATACTCACAAATGGAAAACTTATCAAACATGATCTGTAAAATAGGTGGAAGTCATACTTAGAAAAGCTTTTTGAGGATCAAATCCTGGAGGTCTTATACTTTTTGTTGGAAAAAGCTAAAGGGTCATTAATGCTAATCCACTAGGTAGAAATAGCAAAAAAAGAAATTAAATACAAAAAAACTGTGGGACCACACAACATAGATGCTGAATTTTTGAAGCTGTTCGATGATTAGGGAATAGCCTGGATTAGCGATATCTCCGGAATAGCCTCGAAAAATGTCAGCAATTAAAATTTATAGCGATCTCCAAAAGCCTGGAGTAAAGTAGTGCGAGGAATATTGGACTATCAGCCTAATAAGTAAAATCTGAAAACCAATTTGGTTTTTTAAATGCAGTAAATTCGGGAGTTTAAGTCCAAATCCGGAGATGTCAATTATGATGCATGTCTGATCTAAGAGGAAAAAGTATTTGATCACGTTTCACATCATTCTGAAAGAGGCGACAAGAATATCAAGTCATTTAGCATCTTTACCGAAATCAAACAGCATGCTTAATATTTGATGGAGATCGAAAGGAATAGGTAAAAATACAACGGGGCGGTATACCATGGTGATGACCAGATAACTTGAAGCACTGAAAAGGTTAATGGACCATATCACGCAGTACAGTCAACAATATGGTCCTAATATCAACGTAAAGAAAATGATTATCAGCAAAAGAAATATACAGTGACCGCCTAAAGTTCCGCATAAATTCGATAAAAATTAGAGAAATGATTTTTTGAGAAAACGCTCGGACTCTTCGATTTTTATTTTAAGTTGCGCATTATTTCACATAAGTTTTTGTATACAGGGTGGAGCAAAAAAAAGATATGACGTCATCGGTAATTTTTTTAAATGGAATGCTATATTTTTTATTGCATTGATGAAATATAGGCGAAATTCCAAACAAGTTTCGTATAACACACCTTATCTCAAAACTCAACTGTTTCAGAAATATTTACATTTAACCAACAAGAAAGCAAGTAAAAACGTCTATTTACAAATTAAGATAAAATAGAGGATAAAATGTTATAAACTGTGAAAACTCTTATTAATGTATCAAGTGTTCAAACTGATCCCCATTTACTTCTTGGCAGAAAGCAAGACGGTTTACAAACTCATGTAAAACACTATCAATTATTTCGGGTGATATACGTCTTATTTCATATCTAATTCTGTTTTTCAAATCTTCTACGTTGTTTGGCTTCTCAATATAAACTTTACTTTTCAGGTACCCCAATAGAAAATAGTCGATAGGTCTGGTGACCTGGCCGGACACTCTATTGGCCCTCTTCGTCCTATCCATCTTTCTGGGAACACTTGGTCTTGTTCGTCTGGGTACAGGGCAGCCAAAGCAGGGATAATATCTTCTTAAAGAAAATTCAAATAGCGTTGTCCTGTTAAGTTTTCTTTGAAAAAGTATGGCCCTATTACTTTATTTTTCACGATACCAGCCCAAACATTAATAGATTTACGGTACTGTGTATGAGCCTCAGTTGCCCAGTGTGGATTTGACACTGACCAGTACCAACAATTTTGCCGATTTACGACACCGTTTAAACAAAAAGTTGCTTCATCCGAAAACAAAACTCGTAACACAAACTGACGGTTATTATTGCAAATGTTCATCATTTGTTCGTAAAATTGCTTTCTTCGATCAGGATCGTCCTCATTTAATTCGTGTATTAGTATAATTTTATAAGGGTGGTATTCATGTGCTTTTAAGATGCGTCTTACTGACGTTTCGGCTATATTATTATCAACTAAATTTGTGAAGTTGCATTATTTGGATTTTCTTCGATGGAGACCAGAACGTTTAATTTTGTTTCTTCAGAAATTTTTGGACGACCTGATCTTGGCAAACCCCTAACATGACCTGAAGTTATGAATTTGTGCTCTATTCTACTAACTGTTGACTGAGAAATAGGATGGTTTGGGTATTTGGTATTAAACAGTTTACTTACTTCATTAAAATTTCAATTCGTTGGGTTTCCGTTAAATGATGGCTAATTTATTCTGATAAAAACTGACATTCGAAAATGGAGATTCTTTACAAGTGCAACCATAGAAATAGAAACAATTGGCAGTGTTTATAACATTATTTTTATCCTCGATTTTACCTTAATTTTTAAATAGACGTACTTATTTGTTTTCTTGTTATTTAAACGTAAATATTTCGAAAACGGTTGACTTTTGAGATACGGTGTGTCATACGAACCTTGCTTGGAATTTCGCCTATATTTCATAAATGCAATAAGAAATACAGCATTCCATTAAAAAAAATGACCGATGACGTCATATATATTTTTTTGTTCCACCCTGTATACAAAAATGTTTGTGAAATAATGCGCAACATAAAATAAAAATCAAATCGACTCTAATCGAAAATTAGAGATGTCTCTAATTTTTATCGAATTTATGCGGAATTTTAGGCGGTCACTGTATAGATGCAGAACTTTTTACTGTATATACACGGAACTCGAATTGAACGTGTTTAACAGTATTGCTATATGGAATCATCATAAATGAACAATGGGACAGTGTACAAGAAATAAAATGTAGTATAGAAAAAGACGGGACGATATTTCACAAAATGAATGTCGTATTCAAATAGCCCAATATCTTCTAAAACGAAAATAAGGCTCATAAGATGCTATATTTTTTCGGTTTTGTTGTATGGCGTAGAATCATGATACACAGTCACTACTAAAAATCTGAGAGCATTTGAAATGTGGCCATATAGAAAAATACAGCGCATATTACAAACAGAGAAGTACTAATAAGAATCAAAAAAGATCTAGTACAGTCATATATATACCCTTAAAAAAAGAAAACTAGAATACCTGGATCATGTTATTTATTGATTTATTTAAATATTTAAGTACAAGGCTCTTCTTCAGATAAACTAAGCAATCCAATAACAGGAAAGCACAAAATATCTTAGTAAATTTAAAAATACAAGCAAGCGCTTTGCAAATTATTACACTTTCACTAAACCTAATAAATATACCAAGAACTAAACGTAACTAACTTACTCATTTATTATTATTTTTACAATTATAAAAAATTATATTTAAAAAACATAAGAAGATGAGAAAATTGCCAATATAGGAGAATATATATTTCCATAAATGAGGTAGAAAATATGTCATCATTGAAATAAGTTTATTGAAAATTATTGAAACTACGGCCGCATCTGAATAAAGGAGATTAGACACATAGTTTATAAGAATACCTCGAGATGCTAAAGGTTGATTTATTGCGCAGAATATAAAGATTAACGTTAATATTTAAATTTTCCAGATAGTAGGAGGAGTCTATTAGATTGTTAATGATTTTATAAATTAAAACTAAATTCGCATTGTTTCGACGACTCTCTAAGGACTAAAGGCCATAAAACTTTAAGTAATCACAGTAGTTGAAAAAATGTCTATGTTTATTAAAGCGGAAATTTAGTATATTTACAAACTTGCGTTGTAACTTTTTAATTTGATTAATATATTTATGATAAATCGGATTCCAAACTACTGTCACATATTCTATGGTTAGTTTGATGATTGCCTTGTATAACAATATTAATGATATTTCATTACTGAAATCCTTTTTAATTCGAGATATAAAACCTAGATTTTTTAGAGCTTTTAGAACAATGTTTTTTTCTATGAATGTTAAAAAGCAGTTTATAATCCATGCCATAACTAAATCCTTAATATACTCCACATATGTTAAGGTAGTGTCTCCAAGATAGACATCACATTTGTCTTGTGTTTGAACTAGTTTTCTACTAAAGAGTATTGAATGACATTTATCTCGATTAATCAATAATTTCTTTAAATTACCATACCTTTTAAGATTAGCTCAGATTTCAGGGAAAGAAAATCTGGTACCTGCTTAATTGTTATGAAGATTATTACAAAATTTGCATATGCAAGATATTGAAATTGAAAAACATTGACGAATGCCATTTAAAAAAGTTGAAAGCAATATCGGTCCCAAATGAGAATCCTGCGGTACTCCTGAAGTTACGATAGTGCAGGAAGATTTTACTCTATTTATGGCGGCATCCTGAGAGCGATTCGTTAGGTAATTTTTTATGAGGGTGAGACCAATAAGTAAGACCCCGTGCACACCAAAATTCTCCAACTTTTTGAAAAATGTGATAAACCTTATCAAAAGTCTTGGAAAAGTCGGTGTACACGGCACATGTTTCCAGACCTTTTTCCATATTTTCGTTTACACTCTGAATAAATGGTATTAGGTTTTTTTTTTGAAAAAATTGTTGGTTAAAGTCGATAACTTCTTTGACCCTAAAAAATACTTGCTTAAGTAGTAGAGATTCGAATGGGTTCGGAAAGAAACTAAGTAAGGAAATTGGCCTGTACTTTTTAACGGAATTTATTTCCCCAGACTTGAATACAGGCAAAAGTTAAACTATTTTTCAAGTATTGGGAAAAATGTCACTGGACAAACATTGTTTGTACAAGACAGAAAAAATGAAGAAATTCCATCTGGACCAGTTCCCTTTTTAGGATCCATAACAAAAGAAACAAAACTTTCCTGACATTGCCTAGGCTTATTTAAAGCTGGTATATCAGAAGGTTTATGAGAAATAAAGATCGATACTCTCTACAGCAAATCATAATACAAGGAAATAATTAGGTAAAAGGCTTGGAAGAAGAAGAAACATCACGGCTGTGAAATCTACGAACTTGATTTGGGAAAAACTCAGTAGAAGTACAAGATTACAAAAAAGCATCATTGCCAACATCTGAAACACATATGTAGGGACCTGAAAAAGAAATGCTCGATAAAGTGAAAATTCTTAATAAAACCTAAGAAGGCAATATTGGTCCAAAAACATAATAATTTATAATTTGGTGTTGAATATATCACTCTGTTACTTCTTACGTCCAAAATTATTCATAAAATATATTTTTCTGGTAAAGCCCATCTCCTACGTATAATTATTTTGAATATTATATCTAAGGCACGAGGGATGACCTATTTGGCATTTTCACAAATCCATCATCAAAAACTTAAAAGCCGGTCCTGCATGAGACTTGTATTAATAGTCCGCTTCGAAAACAACGAAAAAAAACTGAATACCCAAAAAGGATAAAAGACGTGTCCCTTGTCTTGATTTTAGGCAAAGAATGAAAGAATTGATGACCGAAAACGATTAGGCGAAATAATGGTTATAAATGGGGCTTTTCGATTATTTTAATCACCCAGAGGGCCGGAGAATAATATTTATACCATCTACTACCTGTTGAGGTGTCCAAAGCTAATCACATAAAATACACCGCGGCTATAGAGATAAAAAGATCGGGCTTTGATACGGGTGTCTCTTGCTAATATTTGGTTGTTTTTTGGTAGAGGACAGTGGAAATAAATTAGGAAACATTTTATGATGCCTCCTACTGATATCCACCAAACTTTTTGTTAATTTTTTTGTAATTAATTATTTATCTACGTACATGAAATTGCTATAGTGATTTGAAAACGTGGTTAAAAATTTAAAAGTCCGTAAAAGGCGTAGTGACGGGTTAAAACCACGCTTCAAACCGGTCTATCTGGTTGGTATTCCTGCAAAAGCGAGCGGGTATGCACCGATCTTCGATCTTCTTTTCTTTGCGGTTGGCGGCAGGCCAACGCCACGCCATCATTGTCTGCAAGAAGAAAAAGATTATTTCAAGATTGCTTATTCATTACTTTGCCAATGGGTATTTCTTGGTAGGTCCTTCTGATTGCTACCATAGAAAATGAGTTCGTGATAAATGTTTAACTAGTTTGAATTAAGAGTGAAAATCTGTAAAATAGTTAAACAATTTTTTGCTTATTAGAAGCGAATATATGGATATTAATAAGAATTAAATAATACGAAGGAAAAAAAAAAACTAAATATTTATAGGCGTGCTTAGAACCGCTTTTCTTTATTTTATGGTAGATGCAAAGAAAAAGAATTCTTAAATGGTAATTTTTTTGTTTTTAGTTATGGTAAACTACAACTAAAACAGGTCTTAATATTGAAATTTTTTAAAAGAATATTTTCGTACAAAATAGTTATGTTAAAGACTTATTTTTAATTAAGCATTAATAATTTCTTTTCAAATTCAAAACCATTTATTCTTTTATAAGTGTAATAAGTATTGAATAAACTGAAACCTTTGCGGTTATATAACCAATAGCAATATGTCTACTAAAATGCATGACTTATTGTCAAAAAGCTCTTAAGAGTAATTAATTTTGACAAAAATAAATAATAGAAAAAACTAAGAAAACGAAAAAAAAACAAGCCAGAAAATGTGCAGAATTGCTAACATATTCAAAACTATAAATGTGAACTTGTAACGGGGAATATCTATATAACGGTGTAAGTCTAGTGAGAAGAGTTGTATAAATTGTATAATAATTTAATAATATATAATTAGTTAATAATTTAATATTATATAATTTAGATTTTTTTTATTTTCGTCTTAAACATTGTGTCAGTTTATAATTTAAGTTTATAATTTCAGTTTATTTATAGGTATGGCTGAGAATGCTACGAAAAATTGGTTTTTGTTGGAAAATTAAAATTGGTAAAAAGTTAGATTTAAAAAAAATACAATTTTTTTAAAAATTAATGTTTTTTTGTCTTCGATTCAATGCTTTTGTTACATAATCTTATAGCACAATAAAATCTTTATAGTGAATCATGTTTAACATAATAACACATAAAAATTAAAACCGTTTTTTTACTTAGGTATATGTTGCTTGTGACATAAGCAAAACTTAAATTAAGACATAAGTAGTTAAAAACAATAAAGTAAATTCCTTAACAGCTAAGAATTTTATTTCAGTTTAGTCATCAGCTTATCTCACCAGCTTAATCATTTTTTACAAAGGTTGTTATGAAACCTGTTTTATTATTATCTATTATGTTTTATTTATTATTATCTGTTATTATATATTATGATTTATTTATTATTATCTGTTTTATATAAAATTAATTTTTCCATCTAACCCATAGGGCCAACTGTCTTTTTTGACAAATGCCACGAAATGGTTATGTACTTTCTCTACTGTCTTTAATTCGTAACTTCTTGATCAGAATCCACTTTTAGACCGTAACTTTTTTTCTCTTAATCTTGAGGCTTGGAAGACAAGGAGTCCTCTGAAAGGCTTATTGGGACATAGAGAGGTCTTAAAGGCAAACTAGGGAGATACCAACATGTAAATCTATGACTACCAATATGTCCTTTTTAGAGATTTTAAAGATATTAGGGTTTAACAAGGATATTTTGTTTTAAAATTCATATAAACCACATGTTTTAGGTTTACAATTAAAATATCACTTTCTAGGAAGTCACAATATGAAATTTGCTTGTATCTTTATTGGTAGTAGATTACTCAGTGATAACTGACAAAATTCCATTAAAACTTTTTTTTACTTCAGCCATTTGTGAGATATGCCTATTTAAATATTGCTTCACGTCATCAGGTCCCTGCTGAAACAAGCTGATAGTTTTTGGGGTTATAACTTGTGATTTACATAAACCATTAGTTAGTAATAAATTATTTCTCCTAAAATGTTCATAATAACTAATAAAGCTCTAAATGCAATCTTTTTTGAAGATATCCTCTTCAAGGAAGTAATGACACATAAATTATACATATTTTTATTGGTAATTAATCTTGAGTCATAAATATTATAACCAAATTTACAGTTCACATGATTAATTACAATATTCCATTAAAATTCTTTTTAATTCGCCAATCGTTTATCAGATATGCTTATTTAAATATGGCTTTACGTCATCAGAATCTTTCAAGTTTAGTTCTTGGGGTGATTTGAACATTTGATTTACATAAGCTAAAATAATGAATCAAACTTCATTTGAGGAGTTGCATATGACATAAACTATAATTATAGAATAATGAAGCCATAAGTAATTACAAAATAATAAAGTATATAAGTGTTTCAATTAATAATTTTATTTCAATATAAACTTGCGTGCATAGAAATCGGCCCACTGTAAACTTTTGACTTTAAATATATTTTTTTAAAATTATCCATCAGATCAAAAAAAGAAATATGCTATTTGACTCTGTCTGAAGACAATTTCATATCCTTTAATGTGAGTAGAAATTTATGAAGAAGGCTTATCGTTTATATGCGTAGCAACCGGTAAACAAATGAACCGTGTTTATGTGGTGATTGTAACGAATATAACAAATTTGTCAAGTAATAAAATTATTGCATTTGCAACTGAAATTTGCATATTATTCGTTTTTCATAACCTCAATAGTGTTCAAGTGTGTTAATTTAATGCATACTACACCACAAAAAGCCGCCCAAGTTATTGCTTTAATCGAAAATGGACTTAGTCAGCGAGCTGTTGCTAAACAATTTGATATGACTCGCGCAGCGGTTCGAAGAGTGTGCCAACGTTATGAGGAGACTGGATCCTTTCATAGGCGACCTGGAACAGGTAGGAAGCGATTTACAACCACTCGTGATGACCGCTTTATTTTGTCAATAATATTAAGAAATCCTCACGTTAATGCCGTTCAAGTGCAACGACAGCTCCGTGAGGTGCGAGGAGTGCCTATTAGTCAGTGGAAAGTGAGACGAAGACTGCAGGAAATAACCTGACCCCTAAAACATCTGAAATTGGTCCAAAACTTACTCCAGCTCATCGGCAAGCACGCTTGCGTTTTGCAAAGAACCATCTGAATTGGACGTTGGAACAATGGGGATCTGTTCTGTTCTCAGAGGAGTCCAGAATATGCCTCCATGGTAGCGACCGAAGAAGGAAAGTGTACCGAAGACCAAGAGAGCGATTTGAAGATTGCTGCTTTGAAGAGCGAAGTGCTTATGAAGGTGGTTCCTGCATGATCTGGAGTGCAATTTCTATAGAAGCACGAACCGACCTTCAGTTCATTCGTAGGGGCGACCGTGTTCACGGAAGAAGAGGTTTAACGGCTGCTAGGTATATCAAGGAGATTTTAGCAATTCATGTGGTACCTTACGTCGACTACATTGGAGATGAATTAACCTTTATGCATGACAACGCAAGAGCGCACACCGAAAGAATCGTGCAAGATTACATTGCAGAAGTCGGTTTTCGGGTTATGGAGTGGCCAGCATACAATCCTGACCTAAATCCGATCGAACATTTATGGGATGAGCTAAAACGAAGAATTCGAGCTAGGCTTCGTACCCCAAACTCGATCCCAGAGCTTATTGTTGCAGTAGAAGAAGAGTGGCTAAACATCCCATAAGAAACAATAGCAAACTTGATTAGATCTATGCCTAATCGTATGAAAGCTGTTATTAGGGCAAGAGGAGGTTATACCCATTATTAAAAAATTAAGTGTTAAGTTTTAAATTGTCAATAACCCTATTTATGATAATAATAAAAAAGCCTAATTTTCTTAATGCATTAATTTCACTATGTTAAAGATAGGATGTTCAAATAAGTTTTCATAAATTTATACTCATATTAAAGGATATTAAATTCAAACAATATTTCTTTTTTTGATCTGATGTATAATTTAAAAAAACATATATTTAAAGTCAAAGGTTTACAGTGGGCCGATTTCTATGCACGCAAGTGTATATATACATACCGGGTGGCGCATCGAAAACGAAACAGAGCCAATTACGGGCAGTCCATTAACTTAAAAAAAAAAACGCTCGGACCCGTCGATTTTATTTTCGAGGGGGACACTTAATAATCACAAAATCACTTTCCCACCTAAAACCCCCTAAGCGGGGGTGGCACTACCCCTAAAATCTTAAATGGGAAGGGGGGTCGAGTGATACCTCATTGGAAAGGTCTTTTAATTCTCTTTATAAAGGCACTTGGTTTGACGCAATTTAAGTAAGTACTTTTTAAAATTTTCGCATTTAAACCTTAAAAGGTAATTTTCAATATTTTTACTTTATTATAGACTCCTAAAGGTACTTTTAAGAAAAACAATGCCAGGCTGTAGGACAAAACCATTAAGTATTATTAAATTATGATACAAAAAATAAATTAGCTCTATCATATTACAGAATATTTTGACCTTAAGTCTAGACATTTAAAAAATTATCGCAAAAATACATTTAAAAAGAATTTGCTTTAGTTCACCACTATCTCAATCACTCAAATCAAACTCAATCAAAAAATTTTACAAATATTTGTAAAATTTTCTTGTTGACCAAAACTAAAAATTGAATTATTCTCAAAATATTCTAAATGTAGTACTAAAGGTGATTTATAGTGCGGGACTTTGTTTTTTTAAGGTAATACCTATTTTTTAAAATAAAAATGGTGCATACAATGGCAGAAAGAGTTGAAATAATTGAATTATTTTTTGGAAATAATTAATGTGCTAATAGAACGGCGGAATTATTTAATGAGCGACATGAAAACAGCAAGGTGCAGCGAAAGTATGTATTGGAGCTTGTTTCCAAATTTCAAGAAACTGGATCAGTGGCAAATCGCAAACGCAATATTGAAAATCCCGTAAGGAATGAAGGTATGGAAGTGGCTGTACTAGGGCATATTAATCTAGATCCTACATTAAGTACCCGTCAATTGGAAACTGTCGCAGGTATTAGTCGACGTAGTATCCAAAGAACTCTAAAAGCTCATAAGTTTCATCCGTACAAAATACATTTTGTGCAAGAGCTGAATGAAGATGATTTTGATCGGCGATCACAATTTAGAGAGAACATATTACACACACATTATGAGTGAACGAATTATTAATGACCCAAATTTCTTTCTTGGTCAATCGTCATAACTGCCGATATTGGTCCGACAATAATCCTAGAGTGTATCGTGAGGTACACACCCAATACGCACAAAAGTTAAATGTCTGGGCTGGTATCTTTGGTGATAATTTAGTTGGTCCATTTTTTTACCTGGAAATCTGACAGGTAAAATGTACTTAGAGCTATTACACCAGGCCATTGATCCAGCATTGACAGCTATAATTGAAACTCAAAACGACAGATACAATGAGGATAGATCGATGTTTCAGCAGGATGGTGCCCCACCACATTATACGTTATTCGTGCGAGAATATTTGAATCAGACGTTTCCAGGACGATGGATTGGAAGAAGAGGTGCTATTGAATGGCCTCCACGATCGCCGGATTTATCACTTCTAGACTTTTTTCTTCGGGGTCACTTAAAAAGTAAAGTTTATGAGACTGAACCCACTTCATTAGAAGATTTACAAGCCAGAATTGTAAATGAGTGTCTGCAAATCACGCCTGAAGTATTGCAGAACGTGCGACAACGCTTTGAGCAAAATCTTTTTTATTGTATGGAGAATGGAGGTGGCCATTTTGAACATTTATTATAAGCTAACACTTAAGCAAATTCTTTTTAAATCTATTTTTGCGATAATTTCTTGAATGACTAGACTTAAAGTCAAAATATTCTGTAATATGATAGAGCTAATTTATTTTTTGTATCATAATTTAATAATACTTGATGGTTTTGTCCTACTGCCTGGCATTGTTCTTCTTAAAAGTGTCTTTAGTAGTCTATGATAAAGTAAAAATATTGAAAATTACCTTTTAAGGTTTAAATACGAAAATTTTAGAAAGTACTTACTTAAATTGCGTCAAACCAAGTACCCTTGTAAAGACAATTAAAAGACCTTTCCAATGAGGTATCACTCGACCCCCCTTCCCATTTAAGATTTTAGGGTTAGTGCCACCCTCGCTTAGGGGGTTGTAGGTGGGAAAGTGATTTTGTGATTATTAAGTGTCCCCCTCGAAAATAAAATCAACGGGTCCGAGCGTTTTTTTAAAAAGTTAATGGATTGTCCGTAATTGGCTCTGTTTCGTTTTCGATGCGCCACCCGGTATATAAGTAGTTGGGTTATTCTTGGGAATCGGTTTGCTTAAATATATAAATAAAATTCTTTATTCTAATTAAAGAACCTCTATATTTCGCTACTAATTTGTAGCTTCTTCAGGAGGAAAGCTAAAATACAAAGAAAAATAATACACACTATTAAAATGTCGAAATGGTCCAATAGTTTAAAGTCATAAGATACTTGTGAAATTAAAATTTTACACCAAGAGACATATACATTTAAAAAAAAAAGGACTATTAGAAGTTAACGTTACATCTTAATGGTTACTATTATAATAAAATAAAACGAAACTACACAGTTACTAGCTGGTACATAGTATCACTTCTTATCGACAACATTCCCTAAACAATAGGACTGTGTTTTCGCTGATAACAATAACAATAACAATATTATATACGAGGTTGTTTTTTTTACAGGCAGATAAAGGGAGTTGCACAGTTGCCATGAATAAATTCGATTATATTAAAAAAACAAAATTATTGCTAAATGACACTAATACATATAACATTTTAAAACAAGATCCTATATCTGGTGTTCAGAGAAATTTAAATAATTTGTTGAAAGAATTAAAAACTAGTAGAGTTAACTACCGATGATGCCAAGTTTTTAACAATCTATAATTCTATACCAGCTAAGTTATATTGACTATCAAAAATTCATAAAAACAGCATACCTCTTAGACCAATAGTGAGCTGTATTGGTACTGTCACATATAATTTATCAACATTTTTATATAAAATATAATTTTATCAAACTTTCAAATATACTATTAAATTCTCTAGCTGAAATCACAAATTTCAATATTAAGGATTTCTACATTTTCTTTTGTGAATGCAATGGATAACGTTCGTTTACCAGAGGCATATGTTTTAGTTTCTTTTGACGTTGTGTCTCTCTTTACCAACATTCCTTTTAATTTGATCATGAAAGTTATAAACTCACAATGGCATATTATTAAGCCCTATACAACTTTGAGCAGAAATACTTTTACTGCTCTATTGACTTTTATATTTGAATTGTAATGGATTACATTTTAATTAAAATTACCAAAAAGCTCTGTTTTCAATTGCCATTTTTATATAAGTTTGTTGATGATCTGATAACGGCAGTGCCAAAGAATGAACTTATAAATACCTTAAATATATTTAACTCCATAGATAAACATATACAATTTACGATGGAAACGGAAAATAACAAAAACGGAGTTCCATTTTTAGATAGGTACGTTTGTTATTCGTTTCATCGATAACAGAATTTTATTAAATTGGTATCCAAAACCAACAGCATCTGGTAGATATATTAGCTTCCATTCGAATCATCCTACTAATCAAAAGATCAATATGATTAAGGCGATGGTGAATAGAGTTACACACATTTCCGATGAAACATTTATTAAAGAAAATCTTAGTAATTTGTATACAATTTTTTTAAATAATGATTATCCTACGCACTTGCTAAAAAAACTTATTTATTCATCAACGTTTTCCATGGCCCAACTGATTATGGTACTCCTACAATAATTAAATATAAGATATAATATAATACTCTAAAGTCAATACCAAATATTAAGATTGCCAAATATAACACAACCACTTCTAGGGGCATTTTGTCTAAAACGAAGGATAAAATGCCTATTTTACAAAGGTCTAATCTGGTTTACAACATTCCTTGTACAGGTTGTGAGGGTTGCTATATGTTTGGGACAAACTACCGAAACACTGAAACAGAGAATTACGCAACGTAAGAATGATTGTCGCATAGCTAAAAAATCTTGTGCCTTGGCAGTTTTTAAATACGAACCACCGGTTTGATTATGATAATGTAACTATATTGCATTTTGAGAGTAACTACCAGAAGCGTTTGTTTATGGAAATGGTTCATATCAATAATAAGCAGAAATCGATTAATTCTAGATCTGACATAGACCAACTGAGTGTCATATATTGCAATTTATTAAAATAATAATAATACATGTTTTTGTTTCATAGTATACCTTTTATAACTAACTATTAAAATCTACTAAAAAATAAAAAAAAACTCGTATATAATATTGTTATTATTATCAGCGAAAACACAGTCCTATTGTTTAGGGAATGTTGTAGATAAGAAGTAATACCATGTACCGGCTAGTTACTGTGTAATTTCATTTTATTTTATTATAATTGTAACCGTAAAGATGCAACATTAACTTCTAATAGTCTTTTTTTTAATGTATATGTCTATTGGTGTAGAATTTTAATTTCCACATTGTAAGTGGAAATTAAAAGTATTTTGTGACATTAAATTATTTTCGTTTTAATGTGATGTTATTTTAATTCTCGGAACATTTGGACATTTTAATAGTGTATAATATTTTTCTTTGTATTTTAGCTTTCCTCCTGAAGAAGCTACAAATTAGTAGCGAAATATAGAGGTTCTTTAATTAGAATAAAGGATTTTATTTATAAATTTAAACAGACCGATTTCTAAGAATAACCAAACTACTTGTGTCACAGTACGGTCGAGAAAACTATAATACTTAACTCATTAGGGTCACATGTATCATATCATTTTGGATAAAAGTCACGAGATGATGGTTTGCTTTCTCCACAGTTCTTTCTTGGTGAGTTCTTGATCAGAATCCACATTTAAAAGTTATCTCTTATTTTCTAGTGGCACATTTTTAGAGCCATTTACGATTTTTCGGCATTATTTGCTATACAATTTTTTTATATTAAAATATCATCAAAAAATAACTTGTCCTTTTTATTTTATTTTGTCAGTTTCCTATTTGGTATATTCTAAAAACTCATATCCATATGAAAATAGCAAAATTGAAGCAACAACAGGGCAACAGACGCTATCACTTTTCTACTCTATCTACTCTTCATATTACTATACTACTCTATACATAAACAACTTACTCATATCATCCAGGTGTTTATTTTAAAGGTAGCGGAGAAGGTATTGGAGAGAAGACATGAGGATATATTCAAAAAAGTCACTGCTTATTACAAAATATTATTCCCAATATAGAATCATTTAGCATTAAATGAAAATATTTGTAAGCAACTTTATACCCTCAAGAGCCTATTTAAAAAAAAATTTTAAGACATCCTTATCTGACTAGCACTCCCTTTTATAAAACATCCAAATGACCAGCTAAGCATTCAATACATTTTTGTAACCTGTACCATGGTAACTTAGCTGGGCAACCCCACTGACAAATCTACCTGCTCAAAAAGGTTTTCGAAAGCGAACCCTTGATGACCGGAATTCTGATTTTTTTTTTAATATTTAAGTCATTAGATAATTTCAGGAAATATATTGTAAGCAATTTGAAAGGAATAAAAAATAAATTTAGATAAATTTTTGGTTTTTGTGGGTCAATGAAAAAAATTAAAAGACAAGTAACTTCTTTTAAATAAACAAGTTTTATTAAAATAATAATATCTTAAAGCTAAGGAAGACAAAACAGTTATTATTAAATCTATTTAAACTATTTAAAGCTTTCATCACAACGGTACCACTTGTACCATTAAAAAATATACAATACAATCATAAAAACTCTACAAAATATCACAATCGATAAAAAACTCGTTGAGGTATAAAATCATTTGAGCAATAAATCATCACAAGGAATTAAAGTTATCGGCACGAAGATCACAAAATTCATAGGAACCCAATTCCTAATAATTTACGCTTGGGCCCAACGGTCAGCTGGAACTTGCAACTCTGGAGTTTGATAGTTGCAAATGGCATTTTCATCTCCATATTTGATAACGTCGCTGTCCGGTGCCGTCACGGAGGTCCAGAAGAAGGTTCCAGCTTCGGTTCTGGCGAAATGCACCGGGATGTATCTTTGTCCACGAACCACCGGCAACACCTCCTTACTGGAACCATTGTAGACTGAAACCGCCGCAGACTCCTCGCAAGTATCAATTTCTTCGAAGATTTGGTTCTCGAGGATCTCGTTGGCGAAATTATCTTCAATTTCCTCATCCATGAAGTAATTCGGCTGCGGGTTCTTTTTGTAGGTGGATTTTTCGTGTTTCTTCAGCACGCACTTGAGCAACTTTTTAATTTGATACATTGGAGTGCGCGCCACTTTTTTAGCATTAACTTTATTATCGTTGATGCTGTTGTTCGACGAAACGATGTAGTCGTTGTTGAAATTCATTTTATCGTAATATAAAAGCGTAAGGAAGAGAGAATAGTTAAAGACTTGCTCGTAAAACGAAACGAAATCGAATGAAGAACTTCTCGTTTCTCGGCCTTATATACACGAGGGACCCTAAGGGAATCCACCCTCCCAACCTATAGCGTCGCAGCAAAAGGGCAGGTGTTCAAAATTCGTTCGCCGTCGAAGAGAAACGCATGAAGTGAGAGAGCCGTATAACCGATAAAACTTACTCGAGTGAGATGGAAAAATCATATATGGTGAATATAGGGTGATGAGATCCGTGAGAATTGCAACTTAGTTGAGGTTCCCACGAAAACGACGGCAGATGGTTAGCGTAGGGGTGTTTTTAAAGATTTTACCTACTCCCTCATATTATATTGTGTTGGTTTGACCCTTTTTACCTCTTCAGATCAACCCTATTTTTGGGGTACACGTATGATTTTTAAGATATGCACGTGCAAAGCAGGTCCATGGTCAATCCCTTTCATATTGAATGTGATTTTTCGAGTTTAAATAGGTTAAGAACCGTTCTTTGGTTACATTTGATATTTAAGGAATTTTTACCTGATTTTTGTGCAAAAACTCCTTATAAACGGCAACAGTACAATACGAACCCGTTTTTAGGTAAAATACCCCCTTTTCTCATTTACGTATTGCAATATAAATGATTTAGTCCAGCGATTACCATTTACTATAAAAGAA
This sequence comes from Anthonomus grandis grandis, assembly GCF_022605725.1. NCBI lineage: Eukaryota > Metazoa > Arthropoda > Insecta > Coleoptera > Curculionidae > Anthonomus > Anthonomus grandis. Next base: position 17,434,046 of record NC_065551.1, read on the forward strand.
AAATATTTTGTTATTATTAGGACCAATTAGTTTATTAATAAATTATCATACAACACGTGTGTTATTATTAGCTTTTTCGGCAGATAATACCACTTGTCGTCCTTCCCAAATGTTCACCCTAAATTTCACCCTATATAGTCGCACTCCTGAACCTGTAGTTTATGCTAAATTGAAAGAATGTCGACCCCTTGTTAAGTCACTGCAAGGGGTGATTTTACAAGGGGGGTTGTAAATAATTACAAAAGCAAGGTGTAATGAAGTATTTGATTCGGTGAACAAGTGCCATGCCAGAAAGAGCGGTCAGTGGAGAAGTAAGGGACATTAGGCCAGATTTGCATTGTTTTATATTTGAGTTTCATGCATGTACATAATGTTTTTTTCTCAAGCTAGTAGTTCCGTAATGAAGGTTTGTAACGTCAGAGGGCTCGAAAGACAGGAGGTCCTCCAAAAGGCTTGGTAGGACGCAAAAAGAACTTAAGGGCAACCTAAAGGGAATTTAACACGTACACTATGACTATAAGAGGATCTTAGGGTTTCATAAGGTTTTTTATTCCTTAAAGAAAAAAAAAGTGTTAATGAATAAAAATTACTTATTCTACTGGACATATTCACCGATATATCTTTCCACAAAGTAACATAACATAACTAACGTTGAATATAACTTCATTTAATTTTTTTTTAATGTTTCAATCGCTCATTAGATGTAACCATTTTGTTATTTCTTCACATGATCAGATCCTTACTGGGTCAAGCCTAGAGTTTTTAGTCAATAACTTTTGATTTATATAAGCGATAAAACATGCAAAGATTCATAATCCAAAGTCCAAGCAAAAACAACTGCAACAAATTATAATTTTTTATTAAGAAAAAAGAAATTGCATAAAACATAAAATAAAATAATCAGTGCGGTGTCTCGAGTTCCCTGAGCGATCAAGAACCATTAGCGGGGAGGCAGGTGCTGCCTTCAAAATAAACTAAATAACGTGGGAACCGAACCTCGAGCACCAACTTGTCTTGACTTGATGCCAGTTGTGCAAACTTTTGCATTTTTTTATTCGTACGTCGCTAATGGGGCGAAAGAAAAACACATCGGGGGCTTGGCCTTCGCCCTTATTCGGATAATTGGGTTTTGATGAAAATTAGCAGGTTAGCAGACCCCGACGATGTTTCGTTGCCCTAGATTTATCATAATCATTATAATAATCACGCAAGGGGATGTGTAAAAAAGGATTTTGTTAGAGGTGCTGTTTGACCTTCTTCAGAAAAAAACCCAGATGGTATTTGGGTGTTTTGGCAAAGGTATATTTATTTTATAAATTGATCTTCTTAAGGGTTAATTTTTGTATCTTCTTGACCCAGATTCAGATAAATGGATCATATTTTCAGTTGATTATATATTTTAACCTGCTGGTATATGGAAACCATGGGTTTTCTGGAAGATTCCCTGATATTGATCCCTATTACTCCCCATTTACCTCTTTTTACAGTGTTATTTGTGACAAAGTTGATCAAAATTTTCTCATTAGAAGGGATTTTTACGTAGTGAGGGTTACTAAAAGAAACTACTATCTTCTACTACTATGTTGTAAGTTAATGCTTCAAATGACTATTTTTGTGATTTGGTTGATAAGCTGTTGAAGGTTAATTCTGGTCGCAGGGATCCAGTTACATAGCTTCAGCAGGTTATAGTTCCTAATTCGTTTCTTTTTTTTCCTAAAAACAGCACTGAAGTTCTGGAGGCTGTCATGAGTGTTGAAAACCACAAATCTTCGGGATCTCATGGTGTTTCTGTGAAATTACTTTTGTCTTCACCGCAGAATGGTTTAAGTTCTTTGGCATTTGCCATGAATTCCTCCTAGCATATTGGCAGATTTCCCGTGGGTCTGAAGAGGGCATCGGTTATTCCTCTGCGTAAGGTCGGTGATTTGAGTCAGGTTTGCAACTATCATTCAATCTTGATTCTATCCACACTCTCTAATATATTGGAGATGATAAAGACCAGAATCCTGACTTTTCTGCCTCAGAATAAGATTTTATCCACTAATCAGTATGAATTATCACAGCAACAAGTATTAGTATACTCTTGCAGACTGTTCTAAATAGAGCTCATAACTTTTAAAGTACCTTGTTGATAGTTATCAAGGTTAATCAAAGCACAAAATATTATTCCTCTCCATACCATAATACATCCACGAAAAACATAAAAACCATCAAATGTTGCATTCTTGAAATATGGTCACAGGTCTTGTATACTCACCAACATCTTGATTATTTGTCGAGAAAGTAAATTTTGACCCATCAAAATAGTGGAGTACCTCAGTTTAAAAAAGTTCTTGGATGGTATTTATGCATCTCTGAATGCTGTAATGCCGACGGCTGCAGTGTGCTGTGATCTGTCAAAGGCGTTTGATTGTGTAGATCATGGGATACTGTTGTCTAAGTTTGACAAATAGTGGTTTAGGGGTGTTGCTCTGTAGTGGCTCTTATCTGATTCATCACATTCAGAGGTTTTCTGTGTCGATGGAGAACACTTTAATCTGGTATCCCTAAAGCATCAGTGTTGGGGAATTTTTGTTCCTACTTTACTTGTACTACTCTTTTAATGACTTGAACTTTCTGCAACTTTGCAGCCAGTTGGCTTTATAGGGATCCTGCACACATTAGAAATCTTATCATTAAGAATCTTGTAATGATAAGAGAATAGTGTGCTTTAAACAGACTTATGTTTAATGCTAAAAAATCTTTCCTTCTGAATTTTAAGTATGACGTGAGGAATCTTATGTTTGATAAGCAGACACCTCTACAGAATAAAGAGATTTGCAGGTTTTTGGGTATAACTATTGATGTTCAACTGAAATTTAAGAATCAGTTTGGCTGGCAAGGGTCTATTAAATTTAATATTTTTATTATAAAAGAAGACAATTGCAGAAGCAAGAAGGTGTATTTAGTTCATTCAAGAATTTACAAGGAGAGTTTGTAGTTGAATCACCTCGAAAATAGATCAGATGAAAAGGATCATCAAACACTGTAAGGATCTGATTAATGATCACCTGCTGTAAAAGTACTACGTGGATTGCTTAGATTCAACATGGAATCAAACTTGCTGCTAGAGATGCTTGCAATAAAACTCTTAAGTAATTGGATCTAGTGGTAAGTTCTTCCAAGTAATGAAATCATATTTGACCCATCACTAGTGAAAATATTTGACTTGTTATTTGCTGATTTCCATGTTCATTAAATAAACGTAAATATCTCAACATAATACCCACCAAACTTGTCCAATCACGTCTGAAACGAACCCAATTTTCACACGTGATGACTAAATGCACAAAATACACCCACGTTCAATTTTTTTCGCCACATCTTTTGTTACTGGCGCTATTGATACGAATATATCATCGACTTAAGTCAACATTTAGCAGACCATGAGACCAAACAAAAGAACTACCGTGTGACTCATCCGCGTTCTTTTGTCGAGTAAGGAAATCGTAAAGAATAAGATACACGGTAAGGGACTCTTTTATGTTTGGGAGTAATCTTTTCTGAGGCAAAAAGGTCACAATTTAAATTTGGGTGTGGGTAATGTATTGTGCAAGGTTAAGGATGTTGTTGACGAGTTAAAACTTGTTGGAGGACAAGTTTGAATTTTGGGTCAGCACGTGCGTAGGAAAAGGATAATTTAAGACGTTTAAAATCTTTGATAATTTCTGGTATTTTTTAGTTAAAACACCCTTTAAATACTGCTTTTTAGATCAAGTCTCGGACACAATTTCAGTAGATTTGTAAGCTTTATGCTTAAGTTTTTCTTCAAACTTTCGCTTAATAATTAATAGATTTGCTTGTTTACATTTTCAACTTTTTTTCCCAGATATCTTGTAAGTTGTCCCTCATTAGCATTTCTATTTAACAATATTAAAAGAAGCCAAACTTTGATAAAAAATTAATTGCACCCATATATTTTAACTTAAATCCGCCCATACTCATATCTAAAAAAAAATCAAATTTCCAAGCCCTCGTAGGTTTCAACCCTCAATCTTGTCCATTATTCCCTAATAAGTCGGTGCGTGACAAGTGAAGCAGAAATCTAGCCCATATCTACCTGTCTACCACCATAAAAACTCACCGAAAACTATTTCTAAATAAAGGTTTAGGGTTTCTTTTTCTACCTGCTTTTAATTTTGGTAGAGTTTATTCTAGTAGAGCTATTCATTATTAAAATGAGTATATTTATACTTTAATAACTTATTAATTATCACTAGTATTACCAAACTGACAAATGACAACTTATTGGCAAATACAATATAATATAATGATCATTTAATTCAAATTAATTTGAGGTTATGTCAAATGACAGCTAAATCAATAGAAGGAATTCCGATATACGGGATGTCTGCAAAAGGTTGGAAAATCTCGAAACTGGAGATACTACAGACATACTTTAGTCCAAAAGTTGAAAGTTTGCCGAAACATACAGAGTGTCAAAGATACAATTTTGTTTTCTACTTTTCCATATTGCTTTGGAAACATTTAAGATTTTGTAATAAAACTCAGTATAAGAGGGTTTTTTAGTATGGCCAAACTTCTAGAAAGCGTCACTTACAGCACTATTTTGGTAAATAACTTATTATAACTTTTTTGTGCTCTAAAGTTAATAGTTTTCCAATGCATGATTTATTTGTATCTTGATGAAAAAACACATGTATAACATAATAATGAAATTAATTTGGATAATATCTGAGCAGTGTTGCAAACTATCAACTTTTGGACTAAGGTGTGTTTGGGTCAATTAATATATTTTGATCTGTAGAATCTCCAGCTTCGAGAGTTCTCAACCTTTCATAAAAACTCCGTATATCGGAATTCCTTTTATTGATTTAACTGTCATTTGACATATCCTCAAATTATTTTGGATTAACTGATTATCCAAGTTGTATTTTCCAATATTACATATGTATATTGTCTTTCTTCAACAAAAATGACAGACTTAGTATTAGGAGCAAAAATAAAAGATGCTTATAAGATACGGCTTATTATCTATATGTTAAATTTAAGAAGCTAAAGAAAATTCATCAAAAGCAGTATGGGCTTTGTTCCATTACGAACCACACCAGTCATATGTATTTAGTCATAATCCAAAAAAATAATTAAAAAAAAACTTTGGAGTGGTATCCCTTAAACTTGGCAACGATGTTTTTTATTTAAGTCACATCTTCCTGTAAAACATTGTTGCCAACTACCTGTAAAAAGTTACCAAAAAAAATGCAATTTGTAAACTCTATTTAACCTAAGAACAACTTGTTGAGCTTGTGAAGTTTTTTTTTATTCCAGCTACCATTGGTTTTTAGAGAAAACATGCAGAATATCATTAGAGAAGCTTTTAGTCTAATTATATTATATTAATATCTCATTAAAAAATTGGTAGGTTTAGCAATGGTTTCTTTTGTTTAGGCCACGTCTTCCTATGAAACAGTATTGCCAACTTGCTGTAAAAAGTTACTGAGACAAAGAAAAATGCAATTAGTAAACTATCCTTATTTTAAAGGCAAATTACGCTTCCCAGGAATTTTTGTTATCAGGATGTTTTTTGGTCAGGATTTCTAGAGAAAATCCAGAATTTAATCTACTTGCATACATTAATATCTTATTAAAAAATTAGTATGCTTGGCAACGTTTATGTCTCTTAAGCCATACCTTTCTCTAAATTAGTGTTGCCAACTAGCTATAAAGGTATTAAGAAAAATGCAATTAGTAATCTGTCCTTATATTAAAGCAAACTGTTCTTCTTATACCACCCCTTTCTCTCAAAAATACTTGCCAAATAAATCTTATATAGCTTAATAGTGTAACTATAGATTTACAATATTACTGAATTTAAGACAAAAGTTATGGATTTGGCAACGTCTTGCTTTTAAGTCCCAACCCCTTATAACACATTATTGCAAGATGGTTAAATCCATTAATTCTATGCAGTAAATAAAATTTTATTGCAAAATTAATAAAATCGCCAATATTATGTTTTTAAACCAGGCCTTGTTGTTGTACAATATACACGCTGTTCATATTAATAAAAATTTATTATTTTAATGCAAAACTATTGGATTATTTACGTACTTTTGCTAAATTATTTTTAAACACTTCCTTTACTGCAAGTCTTCAGTAATTAAATTATTATTGATTTAAGGAAAATTAGTAAGTTTGGCAACAACAACAATCAAGCCCCGCCTTATAATAGCAGATTATATAAATCATTGTTGACAAATACTTGTAACTAATCCTTTAAATCTATACAGTAATTAAAATGTAATTACCAAATTACTAGCATTTTTAAGAGAAAAGTGTTGAAAAGCTTTTTGGTTCCATGAAATTTATATTCACCAAATTTATATTAGAAGCAGTTTTTACTACACAGCCCTTCTCATTCCTCCGCTCAACTATAATCAACTTTTTCTGACACCCTGCATATTCTCGCATAACTCAACTCCTTTTATTGTTGGCAATTTGAACTTAACTTTTTGTATTTGGCAGATGAGTTCAACATGCTCTTCAGTATCAGCCAGTATTGCGCGACCATTAAATGTAGCTTATGCCCAAGTAATGTTCCACACATGTACTTCAATTAAAATGTTGTTCTTACACAAGATTCTTTTACTGAGCTTAAGCCAGCAAAACCATTTTCTCATTCATCTCCAGTAGTCCATCCACATCTTTATTTCAACTTGAATGCTGCACCACCTGATAAAAACGATGGTCCTGCATATGATGGACGCTACAGTTATTCCAGATCAGTTTAACTAGGACGTTACTGCTATGTTTGTCTCTTGAAAATAGGTTAAATCTTTTCTACGAGTGTATTATTGTATGAATTATTATATTTGTTCCTTAAAAAATGTCAGCCAGAAAGATATGGCTCTCCAATGAAGTAAAATAATGCATTATTGAAAAAAAAACTAATAAAAATATAAACTAAGTAAATTAGATTATAATATTTATGAGCTAAGGATTGTCAGAAATTTTATAGGCTTCGACGTTTGTGAATTAGCCTTACTCAAGAATGTCATAATCAATAGGTTCATTGCACTGAAATAGCTATTCGATCCCATATAAAAAACTTTTGACATTTTGTCAATTACAATAAAAAAACTAGGTCCTTCCCCAATAGCCTTAATTATTTAACTAAGACAAATTATTCAGGTGAAGAAATGGCTAATATGCTTGCTAATTATTTTTCAACTGTGCATACACATACTAATCTTAATGTTCCAGTCATAAAATATTTATTTCCAGTCAGGTATTTATAGCCTTTGGACGGAAAGCTTTATAAAACCAATTTTTTACCCAGATGATAAAGCCTCTATTACTAATGACTGTCCTATTTGCATATTCAAAGCAATTTCCAATTTTTTTGATTCCAAATTAATTGAAATTTGGTCTACAAATTTCCGTCTCAAATGTTGAATCCATTGTTGTTGCATAAACAATTTGGACTTATACCTTGTAGATCTACGGAGTTAATACTCCTTACTTTTCACGTTAGATGCCTCGGAGAAGGATTTACAGGTAGATACGAGTAGAACAAACAACGACCTCTACAAATGTGAGATGGAGTACCCAATATGTTGCTTTATAAGCTGTTTGGTATTAATGGAACTTTATTGTCTTGGTTCATATGCTACCTATCCAATAGAATATATATTATGAAACTTTTATTTTCTTCAATTATCTGCTTTTTGCAAATAATCTGGGCGGTGTTGTCAAATCATTCCAGGATAAAATGATAATATATTCTAGACAATCTAATAATAATAATTAAAGGGATTAAGTCACATAACATTTCTTGAAAAGCAGTCAATGCTTGGGTTTATTAGAAGAAGCGCTTAGGAAGTTACTTATATAAGTTCCCCTCATAGAATTTGCATCTTGAATCTGGTCCCTATACTATATAATCGATATTAACAGCCTCTAATTTGTTTATATGTTTTTTTAAACTTTAATATATAACATATAAGCCAAATATTTTATATAATTATCAAGATTCCCAAATAGTTGACTTGCTGAATATGGGCAAAGACGACATCAATTCAACCCAACCCAACCTTTTATAAAATTCTTTATAGTAGGTGTCCAGAAATTTACGAGAAAAAATATTAGTTTTTTCACCGTACTAATTACGACTTGAATAAATTTATCTCTAGAATAACCAGACTGGGTAATTAGCATTTTGTAATTAATTGGCAACATTGATATTGATTAATTTTTTTGATTAATAATTTAAGGTTTAAGTAATTGATTTTGCATTGTTGCGATTTACTAATTTTTAAGATATTTGACTGTTACATTTAGAGGAAATTACATACATTATAGGTAGCTATTAATAAATAAAATAAATTAAACTAACAACATTTTGCTCTTAAAATACGCCTTTTTACAACATATTGTTAATTACTCGAAACAGTGACTTTAACTCAAAGAATATGTAAATATATATTTTTTTAATTTAACTTATAATTCAAATTAGTTTTCATTTAAGGAAAATTAGTCAATTTGGCAACATTTTGCTCTTAGGCCTTATAAGCTTTTCTTACACATTGTTGCTAAATAGTTGTAAATAGCTTTATCAGTAATTTATGACGAAATTGGTGGTTTTGACAATATTTTGTCTTTAAGCTACGCCTTTAAAAATTAACGTTATTTAAATTATTAATGACTTAAGGAAATTATGGTAATTTAGCAAATTCTTTTTACGGTAGACATTTCAATAATATTATTGACTAGTACTAACTAGTACATTTGGCAACGTTTCGCCTCCACGCCTCCTTATAACACACTCTTGCTAAACAACTTCAAATTCTTAAATAACTGTAAAACGTTCAACAATGATCAACAGAGAGAAAACGAAAAGTTCGTGTCCCACGGAATAGACGCTACATTTCAAATTTCGCACGTGTTCAAATAAGTTTCCACCCAACCGAACACCAACATAATATACTGGTTATTAAAGCATTATTTTAGATTTTTTTTCGAGAAGCCACATAATGAAGAATCCCTGTAGGTGGTAGCCAATGTATAAGAAAGGTATCTTTTTTTATGCCCATCATTAAAATTCCAGATTTTTTAAATGTGAACGTATAAATTATGAATTCTTCTTAGATTTATTAAGGAATATATTTTTTATCTTTATTATAGAATTTTTCTGACCATTTAGAGCTTTAGTCACAAAACAGATTCACCTCAGTTTCTTTTTCCGAAGATGCTAAGATATTAATAGCAAAACATGTGTAGATAAAATAAAGAATTTTGGTAAAACTTTTATGTGATTTGAGTGTCACACCACAGATTTTAACCATAGAACAATTTATAAAGTTAAAAGAATATAAAAAAATCTTTATTTCAACCAATAAAACTAACATCAACCCATCATCGTCATCCCGTCATCAACCATCTCACGCAAACTAATCACCTATTACGTCACCAAAACTGGTACCTGCTCTAAACATTAAATTACAAGCACCCACGGACACCTCTATATGCCAATAACACCCTAATCCAACCCTTATACTACCAAAAAGCCTTAACAAAACCGCTAAAAGGGTTTCAATCCTTTCATAGTATGGCGAATCGGTAAACTATATAAGCAAAGGGGTATATTATACACCCTCATGCAGTTTAACAATGCCCTTGTAGACTAAATACCGCCATATTGTTGCCCAACAATCTTTAATTCAAAGCCTCTTTGTACGTGATTAAAAAAAGTTGTGAATAGAGCCATTAAGGTAGCATGAACGGCTTTTTTATAAGTTGAAAAAGCTTATGAAAAAATTGGATCTTTTTTCACGCATTTCGTTTTATAAATAGGCATGTGTCGTTTCAAGTTCTAGACAAAAAAAATTTAAGGGTGAGCCTCGGAAAAAAATGCTTGAAAGGTATGTGTGAGGTATTGTGTTACTGTGGATATAAGTTGTCAAAGAAAGTGCCGAAAAAAATTGTAATGTAAGATGAGGCAATAGATGAGGTTGAACAAGAGAAAATATTTATAAAATGTTTCCTTTGTGGTTTTTTTTATATAATTTTAGTATTAGGTTTGAGGTTATGGCGTTGCAAGGTTCCAAATTTGAAGGTTCCAATTTTGATAAAGAAAAATTTTGTAAATATTGCAAGAAAAAAGTGTCCAGACCAGAGGATTGTATGGCTTGTGGGACAAGTTAGCATACAAGTTGTGCGTGGCAGGCCAAAAAATATTTAATAGTGAAAAGAAAATACTAAGTCACGAAAAGTAGGGGTTAGAAATGAGGAAAAGTATGAAATGGACAAAGGCGAAGTGGTAAACCTAGTTAGGGCCCTGTTTAAAGAATATCTGGACCCTTTTAGAAAAACAATAAACAAGCAGATAAGCAAGATATAAAAAAATGGATGTAGTTTATATAGGATGCATTTGATGGGTACAAAGTTCAAACTGAATACATCCTGGGTGAAATGAGAACCGTAAAGGATTGAAATGAGGATTTAAGTAAAGAAGTTGACGCCCTGTACTTTAAGCTAGGCGCACAGGAAAATATGGGGGAACGGAAAAATCTAATGGTGTTTGGCATACAGAAGGTAAAAAAATAATTAAAGCCATAAAGAATTAAAGAATTAAAACCATAAAAAAAAACCTTAAATGAAATATTGGCATAACATACATATACTTACAACATTCATTGATAATAACTGAAATATGGATCTGTCAATAAAACGCAACTCTATAACATTAAAAAATTCGAGAGAATAGTAACTGTACAATAAAAAATACGTCCACTATTAACATTGACTACTGCAATATTCTAGCAATAACTTCAATAACAAATCTCCTTTAGAAAAAAAAATGCACTGTGTAAAGTATCAAATTAAATAATTTATTTCCATCGACATCATAACAATGTATAGGAATTGTCAATAAAAAACTACAATGCTAATAAAAATGGTATAAAATTACAAAGATATGAAAGGAAACAAATTTAACTTAATTTAGTCAATAAATCTACAGTTAAAGAACTCTGTCAACAAATAAAAAGGACAGTCAGCTAACATGGTCCTAAGAGCCCTTTTAAAAGTTGGAAAAGTCTTGGCTCTCTTTATTCTACATGGGAGATGATTAAACATTTTGAGAGATGTAATTTCCGGACCATCCTGTACCTGCGACAACCGGGTAAAAGGGATGTATAATTTATCTGCATTTCGAGTTTCATAAAAATTAAGATCTTCAGATCTCATGTAGTTTGAAAGATTTTTATGTACTTGACATGCGCACTCCAAGATATGGTTGTTAATTATAGTTAGGATTTTTTCTTTTTTAAAAGTACCACGGCAAGTTTCTCTGAAGGAAACTCTAAACATCGTACGTACAATGCGCTTTTGATTTATTAGCACTCTCCCAATACTGGAGAAATTACCCCAATCTAATAAGGCATAGGATAGAGTGGAATGCACTGAGGCATAATAAAAGCTTTTAAGTGTATATGCATCCACATAGTCTCGAAGTTGCAAGATGGCATAATTGCTGCGGGACAATCTATTGCACACAGATTTCACCTGAGGATCCCACGATAGATGTCTATCAATTACAATTCCCAAGAACTTGGTGGAGTGTTGTTGGATGAGGCTACTTGATGACTGCTCTCTAAGGAGTATGCTCCGGTCCTGAATAGCTCGAATCGGAGTGAAAACAATGAAACTGGTTTTCAAACTATTCAAACAAAGACCATTTTTTTGGCACCACCCCGCAATATCAGCTATACACTTGGTGGCTTTTGAGTGGATAGACTGATGGTCAGTACCCGAGACAACTGCTGATGTATCGTCGGCAAAAAGTGTTATGTAGCTGACATTAACCAGGAGAGGCAAGTCATTAATAAAAAGTAAAAATAAAATGGGCCCAAGAACAGTACCCTGTGGAACCCCAGTGACGACAGTTGCCCAATCAGATATGGTCACCTGACCACTAACTCTCAATCTAATAGCCTGGGTTCTCTCAAATATGATTTCTCAATCTATCAAATATGATTCAAGCCATTTATAAGCCGGACCTCTTATACCATAATGAAAGATCTTATTTAATAGTAAAGCATGATTAATGGTATTAAATGCTTTAGTAAAATCAAAAAAGATACCAACAGATTTTAATTTCAATTCAAAATTATTCAATATATTTGTATAAAGAGATATTATAGTATCTGATGTAGAGAGTCCAGACCCGAATCCAAACTGATGACATGACAGTATAGCAAAAGAATCTAAAAATGCAATAAGTCTTCTTTTAAAAGATTTTTCAAAGATCTTTGAGAATACAGATAGGAGAGCAAGAGGCCTATAGTTACTCACTTCTACTGTCTCCCCTTTTTTATGAAAAGGTATGACAACAGCTGATTTTAGCTCTTTAGGAAAATAGCCAAATTGCAATGATAAATTTAGAAGATAGGTAAGTGGAGAGATAATATGCTCAGCACATGCTAGCAATAAATAACAAGGTACCTCGTCTACACCGGAGGACTTTTCCCTGGAGGAAGATTTTATAATCTCAAGTGTTTCTCCTTCAGTGAGAGGGAATAGAAAAAGAGATTGAGATAAATTGTTGAAAGGCACATTCATTTCCATGGGTGCCTGAAAATTATCTGTGATATTTCGCACTGACTGTACAAAAAAATTATTAAATGTATTAGCAATATTAAGGTTGCCAGTAACTTTCTTTTCATTATCAGTAACCAATAGTATATCCAGACCACCAAAGTGATAAAAAAGGAGAAACATTTATGTGTCGTTAGTGGTATCAATATAGACTTACTTTTAGATTCGCCTATAATTAATAAGTAATAAAATATAATAAAAATATCATATTCATGAATGATTTTCGAATTAAAAATAAGAGACATGCTGAACATGCTACATCAAAAACACCAACAAGTAAAACAATATTAGATCATGTTATTGCAAAAAAAATACAGTGCCTAATAAAATTAGATGAATATACGATTTCTGATCACAAAATAATGAAAATATATGTAAATAAAAAAGTGAAAAAGTTAAAGAAAAACACATTACAAAAAACTTAACTAGATGAATATAGATACAAATGGTTTAAGAAAAAATAGCTGGGAGGGATAATACAATAACTCTCAAAGAAATGGCTAAAATTATTAAGAGCTCTAAAGATTGATGCGCAAAAAAATATACTTTCAAAGTTAAATCTGAGAACAAAAGGATTACCCCGAAATTTTTAAGGACAGTGAAAAAATAGAAATGATCTAAATATCAGTTGGAAAAAGGCTACCAAATGAAAACACTGAAAAAGAAGTTAAAGCTATAAGGAATAATATAAATAATACGAAGAGGCAATTGCAACAAAAACATGCTAAAAATAAACTTAAGGAAGCAAGGAGAGACTGCAAAAAAACATGGAGAGTAATAAACTATGTAGAAAAAAAAATTATAAAAATATTTAGGTTAAACAAATTGAGAAAGATAGACAAACAATAATTAATAAAAAACAAATCGCAAAATGCAAACTTTAAAGAGGAGGAAACAACAAAAAGTATTTTCTTGAAACCGACAGATACGAAAGAACTCATAAACACAATTGCAGAGGTGACGCAAAACAACTCACCAGGTGTGGACAAAATTACCACTAAGGATCTAAATTATTATCAATGTTATAAATAACAGCTTAGTTTTAATGATTAACAATATATTGGAAACAGGCATTTTTCCAGAATATCTAAAGACGGCAATTATTATCACAATATACGAAAGTGGCAAATTCGAGGACCTTAATAATTATAGGCCTATCTCGTACATTTTTTATGAATATATTTTCTAAATTGGTAGAAAGAATAATAAAATCACGATTGATCAAGGTTGTTAAAAATAGCTTCCAATCTGATAAGCAACAATATGGTTTCTGAAGTATCAAATGAAAAAGACAAATAATATATAGTGGCTGTGTTTGTGGAACTTCAAAAGGCCTTCGATGCTGCCGATATAGAACTGTTACACAATACTTGTATTTTCAGCTAGAGTGAAGACTAACAAATTATTGAAAAAAAAGTAAACTATCACTTAGAACTCTATTATAATCAATTGCTTTATTATAATACGCTTATTGTAAATACTATAAAAGCTGTATTTTTAATATTAGCTTTATATATTTAACTTCTATTTTTATCTATAGTGTCTAGTTTTTAAGTAGTTCATCTTGTTTGAGGGCCCCATTTTGCCTCCAATTTAGGTTATGTAGGCTATATTATTGTAAATCCCTGTATTTTTAATTTTCTATAATTTGTATACTTACTTGTTTTGACTGTCAATATTCTTCTAAAATTATTGGTCTCTTTCGGCAAAAACAATGAAGAGAATTCTAAATATTTCGAAACTGTTTCATCGGGCTTTAAAAAGGACGCGCTTCGTGATATTTCATTCAGCTTTAATTGTTTAGTCAGTTTTTACCTTGGAAACAATTAAACGACAGTCAAGGCGAGTTAGGTTGGTGTTTTTGACGTTGCCAATAAAAGTGTATTCCTGAATTTCATTACAATTGGTGTCAGAAGTAAAGGATATTTGGAAGCCTATTTTTTTGGATGCCTTTAACAAGCAGTCAGGCCAAGATGGAGACAAAAAGAAGAAACGTGAACAGAAGGAACAACATGAAGAAAGAAACCGTAAACAAGAAGAACGAGACAAGAAACAGGAAGATTCATTAAAGACAATTAAATCTGACTGAACTTTATTAATTACTTATATCTTAATTAAATATTTCGAAACTGTTCCATCGAAATGTTCCATAATATATATATATATATATATAACATATATACATATATACAACATATATATATATATATATATATATATATATATATATATATATATATATATATATATATATGTGTATAACTTATGGATTAGTTATAACTTAGGTATTGTAAATTTTGTTTTTTTTTGTTTTTGGATATACTTATGATATATTTAAAAGATGTAGGCCCTGGTGCTGTAGTAGCTGACCAGACTGCAGACTGGTCTGCTTGGGAATTACTGGAGCTATGAGAACAACACCTGCGGCACCACTAAATATTCTTCTTGGGCTACCGGACCTCCCAGTCTGGATTAAGAGGGAGGCCATGGCGGCGTATAAGAGAATAAAGGATAGCGGATGTGTAAGAATATACCAATTCTGACATCCAGGGGCACTACAGAAAGTGGCAAATTAAGGTTAAAGAAGGGGTTTCAAGTCGAAATTCCGACAAGGGAAGAATGGTCGGCGAACCAAATTAAAGAGCCAAGTGGTTTCCAGGCCTGGTACACAGATGGATCATGGATGAAAAGCACTAATTCAGCTGGAGCCGGAGTGTACAGGATGGAAACGAACACAGGGGAATCCTTCCCGCTAGGGAAACACACCACAGTTTTCCAAGCGGAGGTGTTTGCTATACTCGAAGTAGCAAACAAACGAGAGGCATTGGAAGGTAACGGGGGGATTTGCATCTACTCCGATAGTCAAGCTGCCCTCAAGGCGATTCAGAGACCCAGGGCCAGCTCAGCGCTAGTCCAGGAATGCAGAGACGCATTGGAAAGGCTTGCAGCACACAGGGAAGTGGGACTGAGGTGGGTCCCAGGACACCAAGGTGTCGAGGGCAATGAGCGGGATGACGAACTAGCAAGACAAGGTTCCGTTAACCCCTTCGTAGGCCCCGAACCTTGTCTCGGTCTTAGCAAAAAACAAATCTTTGAGGCACTTAATAATTGGGCCTGGAAAAAAACAAGGAAAAATTCGAGAAGGACAGAAGAATGTAGACTGCTAACAAAGGCCCGACAAAGTATCAAAGACTTGGTTGGAATCCTGACCGGGCACAACAGTCTAAACAGGCATCTACACCTTCTTGGTATCAGAAAAAGCCCACTCTGTCCGAGTTGCGGTACAGGGGAGGAAACTTCATACCACATACTAGGTATCTGTGATAGGTGAAGTCACCTGAGAAGGAAAATTTTCGGATTAACGACACTCCAACGGGAAGATCTTAAAGATCTGGACTGGGACAACGTGCAAGCTTTTATTAAAAGGACGGGCCGACTCAGTGAAGACCGCGCATTGGAAGTGGAGGCATAGGGGTGGGATTGTTTGTATGATTTTTCAAAGCTACCCTACAGAAGTGGCTATCATAATTAAAAATTTTAATCCTTTTTCTAGTAATCATCATTTAAAATTTGCGTTACCTTAGAAGATCCTTGATGAATAAGTCTGATGATTTTTTTTAAGAAATAGCTGATCTACTTATGGCAGAAGTATAAAATAGTAAACCCATGCTGAAAGCTCTAAGTTTAAAGTCCTTTAAGTCAGTCACAGCACAAAAATTGCTTATATCTTCTTAAACATTAATCTGTAGTCATGAACGTCAGATATAAAGCTAATGCTCAAGTAGTTATCTGCGAGATTATACTGGAATATTTTTTATTGGATCAATTGTTCACAAGATATGACCATTTATAAATTTAATTTCATCAGTAGACCCTTAATGGGTTAAGTTATATATAATCATATAATTTTATAGATTCGTATATGTGATATTTGTTTTTCATGAAATAGTACAAGAAATTACATAAACAGCTATAAAAATTTCGTAGAGCCAGGCTTGTAAAAAAATTCCATTCTTTTATGTAAAATCTTATTTTTAGATGATATTTATTTCATTTTCTATGTAAATAAAATTTCACTACTGCATAATGTATGAAAATAATTTTTTTAAAAGTTAATAGCTGCCGATTATGAAATCGTGTGTAAATCGTTCCATTATGCAGCAGTGAAAATTTATCTGCACAGAAAATATGAAAGTATTGGGTAAAGGCTGTTTAATTTTCAAGGAATAAAAATATGCTACCTTTTAATTTAATTTTTTTTTATTAACTGTACAAGGATGAATTATTATTGTGGCCACATTGTAACTAACAAAAGTTAATAATATAGCATATTTATATTCGAATTTAAAAAAAAATTAGAAAATTTAATGTTTGCTTAAATACAATTTGAAGTTATAAGTACTAGCTACTTACAGATTAATACAAAACTAAATAAAATACAGTTATATTCTTTAACAAAAACTTTGAAATAGTAGTTTGTAACATTACAGAAAAACATATTTCTATTATCTGAAATAAAATACATAGAAGAATTATTGTTAAACTGGGTAAGCAGCAACAGAAAAACTTAAAACTAGTCGAAAATAAAGTACCCCTATTTTAATAATCTAATAATTTAGGAAAGTTCTTATATAGATATAAAAACTTTTGTTTTCTTATAGATATATTATAAATTCTGAAATAATGACTATACTATTAGTCTCTGTATTTATGGTTACGGTTTGAGGAAATATTTCTTATTTAGGCAATAATAAAATTTCATCAATTACACTTTCGTCTGTTTCAAGTACCAGTTTGGTTCCATCTTTGTTTGAAGTTTTGCCTAAAAAAACACAAATTACAACAAACATTACATTTTTACTGTTTATTAAAAATATTATGAAGTATCTCTTGGACATATTAAGGATAACAGGTCTAAAGTGAATACTGATGATATCTAAAATAAAAAGTACCTACCGATATAATTTTTAATTTTGATTTTTTCTAAACTTTAATTACTAAACGTGATTTTGTGAAAACGTTTTTTGTATTAATAAGCACTATTGACTTACAATGCTTGATGCTCGAATGGTAAAACAGCCTGTATCTTGGTTAATTATTACATCATTTAAAAGACAAACCTATATAACGTGTCTATCCATCCATTTATTCATCTTTTAATGGAATGTTCCAAGAATTTTTAGAATATGCTCTGCAAAAATGCACCATTGAAATATTCTGCTTTGCAAGAATTGTCTTTAAACCAAAATGCGAACAAAACTGTTTTCTAAAATCTTTAATTCAAGTTATTTTAAAAATTCAATTAACTGAAGTAGCTACAAGTAAAAAGAAATATTTTTACCTGTATCAGAAAATTCTTTAAACACACTTTAGCAAAAAATACACTTATACATTTATTACGTGATAATTGTGTAATATAACCAATATGAAAAAAATCATTTTAAAACTTGGACAAAACTTTGACGGTTGTATCATCCGAAACTTGATTAGTGAACAGGTAGGAATAGTGGTGGAAGAAAAACAATGAGATCCATTATTTTTCCTAAATTTATAAGATTTCACAAGGATTTACATAATTTTAAAATTATATACAGGAATTTACAGGTAGCTATGGAATTTTTTTTTAAATATTTGTAATTAACTGTAACTTTAGTATATACATGTATATTTACTTAAACATAAAATTAAAAAAAAATAGCCATGACCTAACGTAATAAAAATTAAATAGCTTGTGTTAACTAAAATTAGTTAAGTAAAATTAAATAGTGTTATAAATTGTGATGTTCCACTAACATTTTAGTGGAACAGTAATGATGTCGAAGAATAACTTTTATGCTTAAACTAATTTATCCCAGTTATCCTGCAATCACATTTTATACAAATACGTGTAACAAGTTAATCAATTTAATTAATTTGGCTATTATTTAAAAAAGGGATCGACGATTTAGCAAGTCAACCAAGACAAGGCAAACATGATCCGCAGCCACTTTAAACAACTAATAACTAATCACACACCTTTCTTCTTCTTCACGTGGCGGCACTTTTGTCGGCACTGACGCTCAAAGGAACTAAAAGGCCCAAAGAGCAAGAGAAGCTAACACAATGAATTGATTTTTGGGCGAGTATACAAGTAAAGAAAAAAGATTAAGTACCTCTACTGCCGGTACTTTTAGTAGTGTAACCGATTTAGTAAAAATAGAATTAGAGATGCACATTGCATTGGAAAATAACAGTTGAGCATAATAGTGTCATTTATGTGGCCGGTATAAGACATTAAATTTATTGTTTCAAATAAGCCAATAATAATTTTAATTAAATCAGATATATCAAATGTATCATAAACCAATTTTCTTAATTTGTAAAGTGATCTCTACAGCATGTATTTTGAACAGATTGATTAGTTTTCTATTGAAACATGCAAAAATAGATAAAATACTACAAGGCAAAAATAATAAATAGACATAATAAATGACTCACATATTTTTTTCAGTTTTTAAATTCAAAAGGTGTGTTTTTGCATATAAAAACTTCATTCTCACAAAACTTCTTTTCACCAAAGATTTTAACTGTTGCTTAAATCTAAGCTGTATATCTAGACATAAATCTAAATTTCTAACAGTTAGCAAAAGTGCGTGCTTCATGAGTGAGTTTCCTCTATTTTCAGAATAAAATAGTAGCATTGGGTCTTTGTAGGATTGATGTTTAAATTATGTTATTTATTAACATTTTTGTTAAATCTAAATTTAACGTGAATTTAAAATAAAAAAGCTTTATTTTGCTAATCATCCCTGCTAAGACCAATAGGCGATTCTTACAAAACTAATAATAATTTTAATTGAATCAGCTGTATAACCAAATAAATTTGGATTACGCTGGTAGATACCTAGTGGATAAAGCAAGAAGCTTCTGGCTGATAAGAACTAATCTGTATAGGTTAAAAATAATATAATTAAAATTTGAAGAATTAGATATGCATAATATTTTGAAAAATAAGTTTTCTTAAGGATATTGCTTAGAACAGGGAAAGGCTAGATTTAGCACAACTATTTTGTTTGAGCTTTATATGTGCACAGGGGCAAGGGGGTACTTTGTTTACAAACATATTCATCGATTCTTTGCTGTCAAGTTTACACGCATTTTCAAAAGAGGAAATTTTCAAATATATTTCAATACATATAATAATGTTAATTTAACTTATTGATGTTAGATTTTATATTTAAAAAATAAGTAGAGATAGAAATATGTTATTCTAAGTGCAAAAATAACATCTTCAAGGCAAAAAAAAAATTAATATTCTTTTTCCTAAAACCACTTCTAAAAAATTTGAAATTGCAACACCGTAGAAAACCAGTTGAAAAGCTCAGATACAGAACAAGAAGTATCTAGTGAAGATGACGAAGAGGTGGAAAAACCAGTGGTAAATACGATATTGGGAAAAGATAAAATAAAAAGATGGAAACTACAGATGCCTGTTCAGAACGTAAGAACTCTCACATAATATTGTCAGCCATTTGCCTGGGGTCAAAGGTGCAGCTAGAAATGCAAGATCTGTTTTAGCTTGTTGGAGTGCTTTTTTTGACGACGATATGTCAAACCTAATTGTCAGTAATACTAATAAGTATATTTCTAGTAAGAAGGATTCATATAGCAGAAATAGAGACTGCAAGATAACCAACTTGTCTGAAATTAAAGCATTTATTGGTTTGTTGTATATGGCAGGATTCCATAGGAATAGTCGACTAAACACAGCAGACCAGCAGGGCTATTGATAATTCTGGCATTGAGCTTTTCCGAATAACAATGTCTCGAAATAGATTTCATTTCCTCATGCAAAATGTGCGGTTTGATGACAAAGAAATGCGGAATGAACAGAAAATTTGTGAAAAGCTTGCTTCTATAAGAGACCTTTTTGGTTGTTGGTGAGTATGTCACAGTCGACGAAATGTTGCCACCGTTCAGGGGCAAATGTTCATTTCGACAATACATTCCGAGCAAGCCATCGAAATATGGTATAAAGATATTAGCCCTTGTTGATTCTAAAATGTTTTATACTGCTTGGACTTTTTTTTCGATTATACAAGAGACAATAACACATTAGTTACCTTGGAGTCTCTTAGACACCGCGCGAGTAACGGCGTGAGGAACTATGACTTGGTTAACGGAAGGTTAAAGAGGAATAGTATTGTTTGGCGCCTGTCACAATAAGTGATCTTTATGATATTAGAAAGTATGTTTTTTTTTGCTATTTCTACATAAGTATTAGGGATCATTGCATCAGAGACTTTGCAAGCAAATAAACTGCCTATAGCTCCACAGCAATGCTAATTCTAGCCTTTCAATGTTCTAAGGGATATTGAATAATAATGTTATATACTATGTGACTTCTATAAGTGATTTATTTTTAATAAATTCTCTACTAAGATAGATTTGCAATTCTTACGTGCTCATAATACCAATAATAATTTTAATTGGATTAGCTGAATAACCCTATACATTTTAAATTACGAGACAGTTTTAACACGAACCAAAACTTTTTATTTTTAAGATTAAAACGTTAAGTTAAAACTTTAGACTTTTAATCTTCTCCCGTTAGCGAAACACTTGTCGAGAGTAAAAATAAACATTTTTTGTTCCTGGTAAAACTGTCACGTAATTTGAGCGTCACACCAAAGGTCCCAACCATACAACTATATATATTTTAATTCACGTCAGTAGATCCTTAATGAGTAAAGCTAGGAGTGTTTGGCTAATAAATTATTGATTATTTTAAGTTTTCTTAAGGGTTTTGGTATAATGGTGCAATATCATATATGCGACCGTTATATGTATATGATTTATTTTTCTAAATGTCCCTACTAAAACCAATTTAAAATTCTTAAAAGCGATTCAGTAATACAAAAACGTTTTGAATCGAATTCAAGAAAGTAAAAGAAGGCATTCACGAGATCTTTTGACCAGGTCACACGTGTTGACAAAACCAATCCCCCTAAAAGGCATAATTTATAACCATTATCAGGGTGAATAGTCTTCTTTACATAAATACTATATATATTTAACACCCTTAGGTTGTAGTGGCAAAGAAAACACATTCATAAGGTTTCGAAAACCACACCAAAACTGATAATAGAAGCAAGAACTTTTATTATAATAGTCCTGCCTTTGCCCAGCCTTTGTCAAACCTTTTTGCCGTTCCCGTCTTTTGAAATGATTTCAAATATATCCTCCTTTCAAAAGTCAAAAAATGGCGAACTCGCTATTTTCTATTACGACCCCCAGGTCAAATCGTTAAATTAGAGAGAATTTAACGATTTGAGAACCGATTTTTAGGGAAGTGGGCGGATCGAAGCAAATTCTGACAATATAGGGAAAGATACAATATCGATTTCTTTCAGGTTCTATGTTTTTTCAGTTTCGAGAAACGCCATACAAGGGTGACATTGATTTTCAAACTTGTTTGCCACGCCGGTTAATTTTGAGGGTGATATTCGGACTAACTGCTGCCGGCGTTTTGTTGGCAGATCATTAGGCAAAAACCTGTTTGTCATAATTTAGGTTATAATTGGAACCAAATAGGTTTAGTTTTTGTTAATTGGATCGTTAAGGGCTTTATTACCATACATTTTTGGGATTCTATGGGAGATGGTCTGTAGGGATGGAAACCTTCTGGATTATAAGCTAAACCAAAATTTTCTTTAAGATATTTTTTGGATTTTTAGGATTTAGGAATCATCATTTAACTTTTCCAGGCAGTCAAATAAAATTAACTTAAAAATTCTTATACTTGTAAATTATTTCAAATTGTTATCGCTATCTTAGTCTAAAATATGATACGGAAAGTACATTTTTTTCTTTGAATTTGATAAACTGGAATTCTGATTTAAAAAAAATAATTAAAAACATGAGGTTTTAGTACAAGAATTAAGGCGAAAGGTCATAAAATTATGTGTTTATTTTATAGCCTGAAAAATCTAGAAGTATCAGTCATCTACAAGGTGTAAAGGCACAATTTTCATGGAGAGATAACTATATTAGTCAAATAGATCATGAATAACTGTAATAAAATTATGTTTTTGGTGTTATATAAACTGGGTCAAAAAACACATGTTTTACAAAAGAAAATCCTGACAGTAATTTAAAAGTCAAATGCTACTTTAGAAAAAAAAGTGGAAAAGTTTTGTGGGTAGAAAAATGATATAATTAAAGAAAAAATCAATTTAGACTGTAACATGCTTTTGAAAGGAAAGATCTTAATAATATCTTCCAATTAATTATTATTGATTGATTTTAAAACTATTATAAAAAGCATTTCATTATACAGTTAAAACGTGCAATAACTTTTTAATAAAAAAAACTTTTTTAAGCCATTGTGGAACCTGATAAAATTCCAGCGCTTATTATTGTACAACTTGCCAAGCCCCTAATAGTTCTTTTTAATTTATCTTTAAAATCCGAAATATTTTCAGATTCATGAAAAGTTTCCAAAATTATTCATATACATAAAATGCATCATAGAAATAAAACTACCGATCAATAACTATTCTCAATAACTTTTTTAAGTGTTTGGAATAAGTTCTTCAGTCTACCATGATTGACTTTCGCCAACATGGGTTCATGAAGCAGGTCAGTTATTATGAATTAAGTTGCTGTCACTAAATTCGTTTCCGATGTAATTAAATCAAGTTCACAAGTAGACGTCATATACATCGATGTACCTAAGACTTTTGACAAACTTGAGTCAATATTATGGCTTTTCTCCAGGATTAAACATGTATTTTACTTCCTATTTAACTAAACGCATACAGCATATAGAGTGCTATCGTCAAAGCTCAGTCAAAAATAATTTTCACATCTGGTGTGCCACAGGGCTGAACTTTAAGACCACTATTCTTTAATTCATTTATAAATAGAATTTCTAAATACCTACAAGTAAGAGGTTTATTATTTGCCGATGGTAATAAAATATATCTTAAAGTAAACAACATATTTGATTGTCTTTTACTTCAAAATAATCTTAGCCTGTTAAACAGTTGGTGTAAAAATAATAATCTACCACTTAATGTTATTAATTTATTAAGTGGTAGGTTGTGTGCAAGTGCACAGTTATGTCTCATACTTTAAAGAAAATTCTTATTTATTATAGCTATTTAATAGACAATACTACTATTTGGGGGTTACATTCGATATCACTCTGTCTTTTGTTCTACATATTACTGGTATAGTAAGCCGTAATTATAAAATATTAGTTGTTGTTATTCGTAATACTCAGCATTTGAATAGCAGCATTACATTTTTGAATAATCTGTGTGGTTTAAGTGCAAGAGAGTGTATCCGAACATCGGTTTTCTACACCAACTTTTACTTAATAAATTTTCCTCTCTCAATGACTGACGTATCATCAGCTAATAAATCTGCAGTTTAAATATAAATTAGTAAACAATCTAATTGATTCGTTGGACTTGTTGGGAGTTTTAAACTCTCATCTCCCAGTAGCTTCAACAAAAAATCCTATCAACCAGGGCCAAAACTAATATTTCTAAAATTTCTCCCTTGCGCAGAGCTGGTATTAATCTATACAGAACCATATTTCGCTGCAGTATTAGAGATATGAACAATGTCAATTTTATAGTCTAAGTTAAGTTTTCTCTTCTATTTTTATTTTTGAATAGTCGATTTTAAGTTGATACTGTATTTTTTCCATTATTTAATTAGATTTTGTTTGATCTGTTTAAGAAGTCTAAATAAATAAATAAATAATAAAAAAGTTCTCTGAAGCCCATAATTTAATCATCTAATAAACTTGCGGAGAATCTACCGGATACTGCCACTGAAGTTTGTTGTTAATCGCTTTACCAAGCATTTTAGTTCTGCTGCTTAAAAGTGTGAAGTTGTAAATAAACGCATAGGATTAAGATTCAGATATTCAGTGGTAGCAAGGTTATCCGTGATCAATTCAAAACTTAAAATCTCTTTACATCTAGCTGTGATATCATGATACACATCACCTGATATAAGGATGTTACAAGCAGTTGTTATAAGCATAGCAAAACACTTCCTGCCTATCTTCAGAAATATATGACAGAACACATTTGCTAAGTTTAAGTTTTTGGTCCATTTTTAATATATTGTACAAATTAGTGTACAGGGTGTTCCAATTTGGGTATTGTTCATATATAGTGACTCGTACTAGGAAGACATTTTTTCATTAGACAGGATAATGAGTCAAGTAGAGCCAATGATCTGCTTTACATGTAAAGCCAAATGTATTGCTAAAGAAGACAAGCACCAATTATTTGGATATCCTTGCGATAGTTGCTCCCGCCCATTTTGTAGGAATTGCTTGGAAATCAAGACTGTTACCGAACTTCGTACCTTCTTACTTCAATCTCGTGCATGCATTTTGTTGTGCTCATCTTGTAAAGAGAAGATATTCAACAAGCTTAAGTTAATTGACAGCACTCCTCCAGATAAACAAGTTTTTAATAATTTAACATCTGAGTCTTCTCTGGTGGAAATTAAATATCTAAAAAAACTACTTAATGAAAAATTAACTTCTAAAGCAGAACAGCCTTTTAACAAAGTCAGTTTCTCACCTTGGAAAGAAACTCACGATGTTCAAACAATCTTCTACAAACTCTAATTCTAGCTCTTGTCCCTCCAGTGATAATGCTAACAGCATAAATGAACTATTCCGTCAATACAATGACAGAGAAATCCGGAAAAAGAACTTCATGGTCTTTAATTGTCTTGAGATCACAGACAATCTGAACAATTTGGCTATGGAGGTTATTAGTTGCTGTGCCTCTAATTTAGTAGTTGATCCTGCCTAGTCGCAATGTATTTAGACTTGGCAAAAAATCAGACAATAAAATGCAGACCAATTTGTTTGTAGTTCTGCTAATATTGAATCCATAATTATCAAAAATTCTAAAAACATCAAGGATTCTCTGTCTCTTGGGCATCTTTCCGTCTCAGATGACAAAACTTTGCAGCAATTGCAACTACACAGGGATATTAGGAAGCAACTGAAGGATCGTCTTGAAGCTGGTGAGACTGTTTTGAGGATTATCTACACCAATGACACTCCGAAAATAGTATCCAGTAAGCGACATTTAAACTAACCTTGTCTAGCGGGAATCTTTGTATCCTATACCAGAATATCAGAGGTCTTAACACAAAAACCCATGTTTTCTATAAATCGGTGTCGGAAAGAGAGTTTGACATTATTGCTACTTCTGAGACATGGTTGCAGGACGGAGTTTATGATCACGAACTATTCACCAACCATTACTCGGTTTATCGTAAGAAGAGGAACTTGAATGCCCTCGGTGTTTCCCGTGGAGGTGGAGTGTTACTTGGTGTGAAAAATAATTTGCCTTTAACCAGAATTGACTTAAAAGAACTTGAATCTGAAATACCCAAAGTGGATGTAGTCTGCTGCAAAATTCGCTCGCCCACGGAATTGAATCGGGCTATTTTTGACTATATCACAACTCTAAATTGTGTACAAAACCGTAAGGTCCTAATCGTTGGTGATATTAACTTTAATTTGCAGGTACCAGCACTATACTGTTCACATTGTTAGACTTGAATTTGTTCAACGTGAATTTCTGAAACATATTGCTTTTAAAACTGATGGAATTTATCCGGAACAAGGATACGATCAGCACTTGTTACTCAGCAGATTCAATATGCTTTACCTTCATCAGGAAACCATTTGTGCAGGTTTGCTTTTTTTTTTTAAATTGTGTAATCGTCATATTAACTGCCCGGAATTGCTAGCAGCTCTAAACTTTGTTGTGCCTTACAATAATACTAGAAGACAAAACATTTTTTTACTTACAAACACATATCACAAATTTAGCAAAGAAAGAGCCTTTATACAGAGCATGCTCTTGGTGTAACTTGGTCCATGTGAGTCTGGATGTTGATCTCTTTAATATATGTTCTTATCATATTAAAAAATTATTGTCAAATAATATCGTAAACTTATTTAGTAATAATATATTTTCTTCTGGAACATATTTTATGATTACCTATTAGTTATATTTTTATATATGATTATTATTATTTTTCATGATATATGAGTTGTTATTACTTATAATTTGATATATTGTCTTAATATTTAGGATTAGATTCCTGTTAGACAATAAATATATTTGAATTTGAATTTGAATTTAAAATATAATGCCTATAACCCCTGTCCAACCTATAAAGTAGTTACGACAGTCAAAAACTCCTTTATTTAATGCAATAATTATTTAGTATGATCACTTTGAGTATTGAAAAGCCCATTTTGGGTCTTAAATAATGATTGTACTTATTCCAATATTTTACATAAACATTCAAGTGACTACAATTAAATTAAATGTAACATCTGACAAAGACTATATTATCCTTCAGCAAAAAAAAACCTCACCTGACTCACTTGACTTAAAAGGAGTCCATAAGGTTTTTTTCATTAAATTTATATCTTCCAGCTACCACGACCTCACTTAAATGCAAAACTCATCATTAATTTAACAATCGCACATCACTTCTCGCTTCAATTGAATAACCATTTAAATCGCCTTATTCGAAAAGGCGATTTTTTTCAAGATTACGTACAACACCTGCTCCTCGGTACTGTTGTATATACGAGATTTAATTGAAGCTGCTGCGAAGTACCGAGATTGAAGTACGACAGAGAGAGAGAGAAAGAGAGAAAAATATAGTGAAGAATACCCCCTGGAGGTTATAAAGCAAGCAGTGTTTTATTATAGCGCCCATTAACCGATGGTACTAACCATTAACTACGGTACCAAGAATCAAGCAGATGCCCTACATAACAAATGATGATAGCGTTTACCAAGGTTACTTCTTACGCTTATTAATGGTATTTTTTATTTACTTTTATTCGCATGAAAGAGATAAAGAAACCCAGATGGTTCTTTAAAGTGAACCAAGTTAATTTTGAGTACAAATGATTGAATTAATATTATATATTGCCTTTTAAAAATCAATTTAATAAACAAAATAAAAGCAACGCTTCTTAGAGCTCTCACATTATCGTCTATTTATATATAATAGAGGTTATATGTATTTCGTTGTCTGTTAAAGGCATCATCAGACCTGAATAAATGCCGAAACTAGCCTTTAGCATAAGGTAAAATTTATTTTATGTATTTGTTTAGTAGTTAAGTGTGATACCATTTTATATCTTGTCCAGGTCTGATAATGGGTTTACTAGCGAAACACGCGTACCCAATAATATTTTAAATAAATGCATGCTATTGTGAGGCTGAGCTCACTTTTTACTTAATTATATCTATATGTACAACATATAAGGTTCTTTAAGGAAAATAGACGGATTCTTCATAATTTAAGTAACTCTGCATAGAAAATGTTCACTCTAAATTAACTAGAAAGTGCCCCCTAATGATTTGCTAATTAATTTAAATTATAACTTCTTACATATATATTAAAAAATAAAATATGTAGGTCATCGGGTGATTAGCTTAGATGCATTACATAACTTACGTACATATGTATATTCTCCTGTTGAGGATAATTTAGGGTAAAATTTACTCCCAATAACATCTGAATATTATAAATCAAACCTGGCCGTCACCTAAATTATGTAAAAAAAAATTTCCGTTACCATAGGAAGTCCCTATCATCAATCTTACCATTTTTATTATTTTTACTTCTTTAAGGCCGAATACTTCGAACGCACGTGTTAAATCTCAAAACATTTCTGCCCCCATGGAGTAAAGAAAAAAAACCGTTTGGGCTTGTTTTCTTTAACGGAGGATCGTTTTGTAACTTGACACTTTTTGAGGGCGCAGTTTGGCCATTTTCAAGCCCCAAAGAAACCTAAAAATCATTCGACCTTTTCGAGATTATTTGTTATTTTTAAATTGATGTATGGACCCGGATTAACTGGGACTGCGGGCCTTCTTTGGAAGCACGTATGAGTTATTTGGTATAATTTGTATTTTTTAAATAATTAGGTTTTATTATATTTCGTATTAAGCAAACCCAATTCAATTTAAGGTACGTAAATTTATAAGGTCTTGCAAAAAATTTGTGACAAAAAAATACTTTTTATTATGGGTAAGTATATATAATTTCATAAGAAAAACCTCTTATATATTTTTACATTTTCGGATGTACATGTTTTATGTATAATATCTAACACCTATCTTTAACTGTTCACCACATAATTATATTTAAAAAGTAATTATAATAATATTTAATTACATTTCACATTCTTATAATTTAATGCATGAAATGTTGAAATTGGCCGCCATTTATGACTCTACAGTACCCTAGACAATCAATAAATTATTGCTGTCCATTTTCAGCTATGTCTAATATCATAACGCTTATTAAATATAATATAAATAGTTGCAAAATATAAGCACAATCAAAATTATTAAACGTATAAAAAATTACTGAAGCACAAGTGTTTATACCTGAATAACGTGGCTAATTCAAAGATTTGTCAAAATTCGATGTAAGAGAATCTGTAATAATAGTTACATTAGGGATATAATGAAGTTCATATTATTTTTGACTATCCAAAAACATATTTTTATAAAATAATTAAAAGCAATAATCATTTTTAAGTATTAATTCAGTTAATAAAATCGTTTCTTCGCTTGAAAATATGTAGTTTTAAATTAGTTTTGAAAGTTTTCTGATTTTCTGTTCGCTTTAAGTGCTCAGGAAGCACAGTGGCGAAAAGTATGTCTCACTTCTTTGGATTCAGTTTATCTTTTAAAAAAATAATTTTTAGGAACAATTTTTGCAAAGGATTTATTTTTCTTTAATCATTAATGACTTCGAACTAACGACAAAAAAACAACAAAATTTGCAGTTGTTTAAAATTCATCACAGTCTTTTAAGGTAAATACATTTTGGAAGCAATCGCCTGATTTTCTGAACCAATTCATTAATATGTAGGTACCTTTCTGATTTCTTACTCGATACAGTCTAAGTATGGACCAGACTTATACCATATACTACGTAGACCATACACTATATACAGGGTATCTAAGAAAACTGCATGGGGATTTCGAAAACGGTAGGAGATACGAGATCGGTTAAATTAGAGAAAAGTTGCGCAATTCACTCCTTTATAAATACAGTTTCGACCATTTTAAAATTCCAAATACTTCCGGAGATATGCGGAAATAAACAAAATTTGACAAAATGTTTTTAATTTTTAGCAGATCTATTTTAACACATATCAAAAAACCGAAAGCACTTTTTCATTGCATCTTTTTATGCTTTACAGTTTGAAGTCTAAATAGTTTAAATCCGATGTTTCATCTCTGAGTTTTCATTAACAACTTTTGTTTTTTATATGGACCGAAAAAAAACTACACCCTGTGTATGAAAGCCTATTTAATGATAATTACAACGATGTATCACACATAATATTTAGAAAAGTTTTATGGTCAAAAAGTCACTTTTCATGAAAGTTTGTTGTTTGCGTCATAGTAGGTCATGAAGGAGCATTCAAAAAGCATTTAGCGCTACCCATGTTAAAAAAAAGCAAGGTTTATGTAACTAACTAAAACATTTTGACATTTGCTCTTAGCTTTTAGTTCATTAAAGTATTGTAGTATAGTATTCGAAAGTTTATTTAAAAAGGGTTAGTTTGTAATTGGTTAAATTACAACTTTAACAAATCAAATTACAAGAAAAAAAATTATAACTATGATCAAATATTTGTCTACTACATTCCATGCATAGACAAGCTCGTCTGTTGAGTTTAGTACGTTTATAAGCATATCAGGGGTCATGCTATTAATAGCTTCGCTAATCACTAATACTTGAAGTTTCTCTTCACTCTCAAAATTTCGCCCATAGACATAGTTTTTTAGATATCCCCACATAAAAAAGTCCAAAGGCGTTAAATCTGGCGATCATGGACTCCACTGCACATCACCGTATGTCGCAATGCACCTACCATAAAATTGTTGATTTGAATATTGTCGTACTTCTCTGGAATCTTGTTGAAACCAACAATCTTAAATTATTCCTAGTGAAAGGCTGTCTAGTCGCTGTTCTAAATAATTTTGAAGAAAAATTAGGTATTGATTAGATGTTAGCGAACCGTTTTAAATAAATGGCTCTAATATGTTTGTACCCATAATGCCTAACCAAATATTAAAACCAAATCGATGTTGGTGCCTGGATTCTTTTTTTTCTCGTGGTTTTTCTTGTGACCACTAATGGGAATTAAAACGATTAAAAATACCATTATTTTTAACGATACTTTCATCTGACCATATTACCTTGAAGGGAAAATTAACGTCTTCTTAACTTTTTTTGGTGTACTATTCATAAAATATCAGCCATCGAGTAACATCCCCGGGTCTTAGACCTTGACAAACTCAAAACTTAAAAAACATGTATTTGTTCTTTTTTAAAACAAAATGAGCCGTTGATTTTGGCACTCCTGTTTTTTTTTCTATTTTCCTTGTTAATGTTGTAGGATCTTAAACAACTGACTGGAGTATTGTACGCATAAATTTCACACCAAACACAATAAATGTCAAGAGAAATATTTGACATTAATTTATTTATCTCGTAACAATGAGTGGAAATTGTTTTTTCAGCATCTACTCATGCAGGGCATACTGGCCAAATCTGTATTAATACAAATAATATGTCATAATAGTAAGAGGTAACTTATACTAAGTATGGCTGTTATTAGCATTAAATTTTTGTTAAGTAAAAGCTCAGTGCCAATGTCAAAATGCTTTAGTTAGTTAGTTAATCATTGCTCTTTTTTAATATGAGTAAGCGCTTAACGTTTTTGCTGCAAATGCTCTTTCATGGCCTCCTATGACCCAAACAATAAATTTTCATAAAATCTGACTTTTTGACCATAAAACTTTTTTTAAATATTATGTGTGATACATCGTTGTATTTGTCAATTAATAGGCTTTCATACATAGTTTTTTTTCGGTCTATATAAAAAATAAAAGTTGATGATGATAACTCAGAGATGAAACGTCGGATTTAAAGTATATCTACATCAAATTGTAAAGCAGTTCGGTAGATTAAATGGTTGCCTCATAGGGTCACACATTTTTCTTTTTACTTTATCAAAAAAATTGATGCAAATTGAAGTGACTTACTAGTAAATATCTTTGGTAATGATTTGGAATGGGATTAATGAATTGTTTATTAATCCCAAATATGCATGTTTTTTTTTAAATATGCATCTATTATTTGTGAGCAAACAACTAGTGCTATTTTAAAATTCTTTCCTAACTTTTTTGTAGTATAATATTTGGCGTATTTATTTTACTAGTATTTTTTGCAGTACTTAATAGGTACACAAATAACACTGCAGAAACTAGCATTTTTAATAAGTCTAAAAACTAGTTGATTATTATTGGTAAAATTATCATTTTGACGCGCAGTTTAAAATTCAGAAGTGAAAATGATTTAAAGTGGTGTATACGCCAGCCGAAAGAATAGAAATAATTTTTTTTATGGCGCTGAAGTTCGCTCGCAGCACCGTCAGGGCATGTAGTAACAGACACCAAGTTAAGAATGTAGTCCATAAATATGTACTAGAATTTGTAAGAAAGTTTTATGAAACGGGGTTTGTTTGCAATAAAAACAGTACTGAGAAAAGAGTTGTAAATGAAGCATGCCAAATTAAGGTACTGGAATAATTTGCAATGGACCCAACATTATCTATCCTCAAAGTCGCAGAGTTACCTTATATTTGGATAGGTTCTGTACATACAATTTTGGAAAAAAAAGTTTTTTCCTATAAAATTCAAATCCTTCAACAATTAAGAGAAGACAATTTTGATAGGAGAATTGCATTTTGCGAATGTACCAGCGAATTGACGAGGATCCCCATTTAATAAAAAACACCTGCTCCAATGACGAGTCAACTTTTTTTCTAAATAAACTGATAAACCGTCATAAATGTAGATACTGGAATAATAAAAATCCACTTACTGAAAACTATGCTTAATCCACTACTGAAAAAATTATTGTATGGCAGGAATTGATAGTAACGAAATCATCGGGCCATTTCGTTGGACAAGATTTAAATGAAGAAATTTATTTAGACCTCCTCGTAACTACAATATATCCTTTAATCGTCCAATCTTTAGAAAACCAAGCGTATGAAAATGGGATTGGGATGCGAAACGAAAATAATTTTTATTTTAAAACATTTCAAAAGTAACATTTCATCAAAAAATGTGTCCACAATAAAACCAAGTAATCAACCTGGACTTCTAGATACTGACTGTGATAGGGATTCTTTTTTATAGATAAATACACAGAAGATGAAGCTCACTTACATTCTATAAATAACATTGAAAATAAACATGCGAAAAGATTCAGTAGTTTTATTTTAAATATACAGTCTCTAAGAAATAAAATGGACGAGCTTCATCTTTTACTTGAATCATGTAATTTTCCTGATATTGTATTACTAACTGATCACTGGTTCAAGCCTAACGAATGTTTCTTAATATCTGATTATATTTCTATATCAATTTTTTGTCGGCAACACTCCATACATGGAGGAACAGCTATTTTAGTTAAACAAACAGTTGAAGCTTTTTTCTGTAAAATTAATAAGTATGATAGCTTTTTGTTGAAGAAGGTTTTTGAATTCTCCCTTTGTTTTTGTAAGCGATTTAATTTATAATATGTTCTTTGTGTTTATAGACCACCCACAGGAGATATTGGTATGTTCCTGGACAAACTTGATTCTCTTTTATCCCAATTGTCTCTACACTCCGTAGTTATATTGGCTGGCGACTTTAATATTAACTTCACTGATGTAAGCTTGCTATCATATCATACATCCCTTTTATGTATATTGGAATCTTATGACTTAAGGATGCATGTTCTTTCACCCACACATATAACATCCTCATCTGCAACTACTATTGATTATTTGTGTACAAATTTAAATGATGTGTCATGTAGAGTACTCTCATCTGGTATTTCTGACCATGAAGCCATTCTTGCTAGGATTCCATGCAACACTGTACGTCCTTCATCTCATTATATAGGTAGAATTTGCAGCAGAGCAAATTTCAATGCTTTTTCTTCTACTACAGCTTTGGTTAATTGGAATGTAGTTGAAATGGCTCCTGACTCGTTTACTTTGTTATTTCATGTGCTATGTGACAAGATCAATTAGTGTTTTCCTAAATGGGTCATAGCAGGCCTCAGAAAAAACCTCTTCAGCTAAAAAATGCCATTTCTTGCCTAAGTTATGCAAGTATACAACTAATGCAAACATTATTCTTTATCATCAGAAATATCGTAGTCTATACAGAAAGACGATAAAAGCAGCAAAGGTTAAATATTATAGTGACCGCTTGAATATGTCCTCAAATAGGCAGAGAGAATGTTGGTCAATTATAAATGATTTCAGGCATTCTCACAAGAAAGTTTCAGAACCAGAAGTAAGATCAAATAGTTTAAATGATTATTACTGTAATATTCCTCATTTATTGCTCAAGGATGTGAATACTAATATTGATCCTTTGCATTATATTCAACAGGTGTCAAAGTCAAAAGTCAAAGTCAAGGTCAAGTTCAAAATTCTTTTTTCTTTTATCCTGTTAGCTTTACTGACGTTGAAGATGCAATTAAAAGCTTACAAAATCATAAATCAGCTGGAGCTGATGAAATATCATCAAAATTACTACTCCTTTTGCCTGACTCAGCATTGAGTGCCTTAGCTTCTGCCATAAACAATTCCTTTCATAATGGCATCTTTCCAACATGTTTGAAAGAGACAGTGGTTATCCCTCTTTATAAGGGTGGAGATTTGAGTAAGCCTTGTAATTTCCGTCCAATTTCTATATTATCTACCCTCTCCAAGATAGTTGAAAAACTTGCAAAAATTAGAATTTTATCTTTTTTGCAACATAATTGCATTTTATTTGCAAATCAGTTTTGAGGTGGATTTCAATCGGGAAAAGAGACTCATGATGCTGT
Organism: Anthonomus grandis grandis; assembly: GCF_022605725.1. Taxonomy (NCBI): domain Eukaryota; kingdom Metazoa; phylum Arthropoda; class Insecta; order Coleoptera; family Curculionidae; genus Anthonomus; species Anthonomus grandis. The sequence continues at coordinate 17,468,687 of NC_065551.1, forward strand.
TTTCAGCTTTTTGGAAAGTGTCCTTGTATCCTTAAATTCTGGAGACTCCACGGCGGCAGTGGTTTGCGATTTATCCAAGGCATTTGATTGTGTAGATCATGGAATACTGCTGTCTAAGCTCAATAATTATGGCTTTAGAGGTGTGGCATTGCAATGGCTGGAATCCTATCTGTCTAATCGTACGCCAAGAGTTACAGTATCTGGATGTTTATCCGATTCCAGATCCCTTAAAACTGGAGTACCTCAGAGTTCAGTGTTAGGACCACTATTATTTTTGCTCTATGTAAATGATTTGGGTTCATAAAACTGCAGGGCAAAGTGGTTCAGTTTGCTGATGATACCACCATTTTATGGAATCATAGAGATTCTGATAATGTTAGAGCCCAGGTTTTTAAGGATCTTAAGATTTTATCGGAGTGAAGTGCTGCAAACAGGCTTGTATTTAATGTGGGCAAAACCTTTATTATGGGATTTAAGTGTGACCTTCAGGGCCTTATGTTTAGTGAAAACTCCCCCTTGCAAAACAAAGAAAGCTGTAAGTTCCTTGGTATTACCATTGATGGTCGCCTTCGCTTCAAAGATCATATCCTAAATCTTGCATCAAAATTATCCTCTGGATGCTTTGCAGTAAGAATGGCGGGGCATGAGCTGGGAGGGGTAGTTACACGTTCAGTGTACTTTTCTCTTATTGAGTCCCATCTTCGTTATGGTTTGCCTTTTTGGGGCTTAAGCAGCAAGGGATTATTAAACATACTTTTTGTGATTCAAAAAAAGGCAGTTAGATACCTATGTTCCGCTGGGTTAAGAGATTCTTGTAAACCTCTCTTTATATCTCAAAAAATCCTAACTCTTTTTTCCCTTTTTATCTTAGAAACAGCTACTCTTATTCATAAATGTCCTAAACCTCCCTCTAACACTGGTCATATAGCTCGCCAGGTTAACGATTTTCCCTTACCAATCCCTACATCCTTCTTCACCAATAACTCACTTATATACCTTAGCAAAAAAATTTACAACCATGTTCCTCTATGTATCACACAAATTTTGGAAGTTAAGAAATTCAAAAATAAATTAAAATCACTTTCATTATCCAGGGCATATTATAGCCTTGACGATTTTTTTAATGACACCTTTTAACTGTTTTAACACTTTAAGTGTTCTAGACGTTATGTTTGTTTGAAATTTAAAGTGAATTTGGAATTTTTTAGTTTTTAGAATGCTTGTACACAAGATTTTGTTGTCTTACTTAATATAGCACATTTTCTTTCTTTCTTTCTTTACAGCAAGATGAAGCTCCCCGCACTAAGCTTTAGCAGTTTGAGAGTGGCTTAACAAACAGTTTCCACGGATGTGGATTGGCAGGCGTGGTGCAACTGAATGGCCCGCACGGTCACCAGACCCCAACCCCACTAGATTTTTTCCTTTTGGAGGTATTTACAAAGCAAAGTTTATAAAATCTCACCTGAAAATATTAATAATTTAAAGGCTCGATTACTTGCAAATGTATAAATACTAGTGGAAAAACATTCGCCAATGTTCGTGAGCAATTTCAAAAACACACTTTTTTATTGTCTCGCGAATAATGAGGCACATTTCGAGCACTTAATAAAACAAAGTCTGTGATTGTATGGCCTTGTAAATGATGTACACTATACGATAGCCATTTGACATACTGTTGTTTTCTGCTAAACTGTATCGCTTTTAATTAATTTTCTGCATTAAAAGACTTAGACGGATTTAAATTGTATATTTTTATAACTAAGAAAATACTAATGATGCGAGCATGGCGGCGGCTGCTAGAGAAGAGAGCGATCGTCTCGTTCAGCGCAGTTACAAAACGAAGACTGGAGGCGTTGCCGCGTGTGTGACAAATTCTTGAACTTAACACATACATATAAGTATGACGTCGAAAAAAATTAATTATTACCAAACATTTTAGCTCACTATTCGCTGGTATGTCAACCGATTTAATTTTGTTTAACACTGTTGAATATTTTAATGCTTCTTACAATGATGTGTCACATGATAGGGGTTTCCATTTGGCATATTGAAATGAGATTACCTGGAGGTGAAGAGGTGGTCAGAGCTTTGTCAAATATAAAATTAAACGTCTCCCTGTATATCTAGATTGACGTGTTTTTTTTAAGAACCTATTCAGGGTGGTCGTTTTGAAATAAAATGACAGCAGCTACGGTACTGGGAGCATAGAGGGACAGACTGGAGTTCTAATAGGTCACTATAGACTCAACAGACATATGCATATTTTAGCAGCCTACTGTGCACCCTGTTTGAAAATCTGTTCAACTTTGTTTTATAATTCGCTGAGCTACAAAATTCAAGTTTTAAAAGACTCAGTGCTAGAGCTTTGTGAGTGATGTTAGCTCTGATAGGTATACATTAATAAATAATATGTCTTAAATATGTTTTCTGTTAGGCAAAATATTATATGTAATGTTCTTATTCTTATTTTTTAAATTGAAAATAACTTATTTTCAAGTTATGTTTGGATTAGAACCAAAGTATTTAAAGTACCTAGCTATAATACTAAAAGTAAAAATAGTTTTATTCTGGTGCAAGATGAAGAGCCAATAAGAATAAGTGGAAGATGTAGTTCAATATTTATATTTACAGGGTGGTAAAAAGAAATAGACTTTCATTATAAAACTTTTCTCAGAAATGTTTATTAACAAAGATACAGGGTCTTAACGTTAAGAATAAATATTTATTTATTTATTCTAACTTTCAAACTACCAGCTCAATTTTAATTAAGTTTCGCAAGCAGGTTATTGTAGTGAATCGTCAATTTCTGATGAAGCCAATTTTTAAAACAAATTGCCAGTGGCGTAACATACTTGATCCTTTTTTGCCTCAAATCTGCGAGGTGATACAAATTTCTTTATAAGAAGTCAACTGTTAGTTTCTTAATTTAATTTGGGAAAAAATTACTCCTGCAAAATTATGATTTAAGGCACTGTTTTTAAAATATCTTCATTTAATTGTTTAGAAATACCTGCTAAAATGTTGCAAAAATTTATAAAAAAAAAAGAAATTGGGCTTGAATTTGTAAAAAACTTGAATACTTTAACACCCTGTATCGTTGTTATTAAACATTTCTGAGAAAAATTTTATAATGAAAGTCTATTTCTTTTTAAATTTTCTATCCCGTATTAAAATTAATGACGTTTAAACTGGAGCACCCTGTATACCCCTATTTTGTTTAAGATTTAAAAAAATTGTACCAAAATGAAAGTTTTTTAAATATAATAGAATAAAAAAATTAAGTTTTTAGAACATTTGGACAATAAATAATGAACGAGCGGTAATATAGAAAAAATACTTTAACGAAAAGATTTCTTTTTAAAAATAAATAATCAATAAAAATTGCTTCATTTAAAACCATTTATAAAATAATTAAAACCAAATAACAAAAGAAAAGTGTTTAATAATTTACTCAACTCAATCATTTAAAAAAATGACGTATAAAAATTCTCTAACAAAAGCATCTTATTCACAATACTGAAATATTTTTTCTATTAAATACGTGTAGAAAAAAACACATTTAACTAAAAAGCAAACCGTTAAAGAAAGAACTAAAATACAAGGCAAAACTTTTAACAAAAAAGAGTTCAAAAGGCATAGAATTGCATGGACCATAACAAATGCGCCCTGACCCAAGAGCCATAATTTTGAAAAGGTTTTAATCCCACCTCGGACATTGAAATCACGTGCTTAGTTATAACCAGGGTTCCGCGATTGGTTCCAGTCGATCCGTAATCCTTACAAGCAAAAAGTACCGAAAAACGTAGAATTTCGTCGGGGGAGAAAAGAACACGCACACCCTCGTTATAGTTGGTATTCAGTGTCATTTTATTCGAAAGCCACCCGTGAAAACGGGAAGTGTTGCGCGACGAATCGCCTTGAATATTTTTTCAAAGAAAATTTTGCGGCAGATGCCCGTCTCGGACATGATGAATGATAACGTAAGAACCATGAAGAATCGTTATTCCATGGTCTTTGTCGAATGTATGTGCGTGAAAACGCGCGAAAAATTTTCGATTTTAACCAGAAAATTTTTTGGTTAAATAGTCCTTAGGGCAATTTTCAGCGGTTAAGAAATAAACTATTAATAAATAGTTTGGACTAAAGTGCTAAAATTTGCTTTATTATCTTTTCTTAATATTATTGTTTATAGTTTAATAACACATTTTTAATTAAAATATTATATTACTATAGAATCAATATTTTCTTGGAAAGTCTATATTCAAAGTACTTCAAGACATTCCTTATAGTTTTTGAAACCCTTCTTCTACACTGAGTAAATATTTTCCTATATTCTCTAAAGCAGATAGAATTATAGTTCATTGTTTCTACACATTCGAATTAATTTGTTATTTTTTGCATTAATTTTCTTAATTTTAGTCCAAACATTTTAAGTCATTTTAATTTTTTTTTGTCAAATAAAATACAGTTTATAATATCAAAAAAACTGAATTGAGTAAAAGCCTTAATTTAAGTTTCATTTGATTTAGTTCAGAAATAAATAAAGTTATTACGTAATTAATATTTTTTGCAATTACAGCCATTTAAATTATAAATAGTCTATTATATTGTTAATACCACTTAGGACCTTACCATTAGTACCTACAAGTCCAGTTCTAAAAACCCTATTTCGGAGGGTAAATATTTGCCCCAGGAACCGACTTGTCTCGAGTTTAAGATGCTAAGCCGAGATAATTCCGAAAATTATTGTGCAAATGTTAGTGAATTTATCAGTATCCGATCTCCCGATAAAGGATCTGCATTGGATTATAAAAACTTTTGTTAGGGTAGATTGGTTTAAATTATTTTGTAAATAAGGGGCACCCTTAAAACGAGGGTCTTAAGTGATTTTTGACGTTAAATTTGAATGGGTCAAATATTTTGTATAATTGGTGTTTGATTTAAAAGTGTTTATTGGGGTTTAAAGGCAGCTGCTAGTGCTAAAAAGGTATTATAAGCTGGGGATGTTTTATGCAGTGTAAATTTGCATTGAATTGAAATTAAAAGTTAAATAAACTAGTCAATTACTTGAAATCTAAATTTTCTATCATTATAATAAACTCTTGATTTTTTACGAAAATTAAACATATGTAAAAACACCTTTACCCTGCTTACTTGAATCCAAAACAAAATGGAAAAACATTTGTTTCTATTTTTTTCTGCAAATGACGTCATAACCCATTTTAAAATTAGCATTTTTTAAATTCACAATAGTTTTACATCAATAAATATTAAGTCTGCCACGACCAATTAAGAATACAGGGCGGCAGAGAGGAACTTGATTAAAATATTAAAATAAAAAGTAGAAATAAAATCATAATTGGCGTAAAAATAGATACTGAAGAGACAGAGATGTTATTATAAGATATACTATAAATAGACAAAAATTGATAAATTAAAAGTGATAGGACGCATACGTCTAAACGAGACCATGGCAATTTCGGATATGGAAAAAAAAACAAAAGAGATGGGAGACTTCTCAGGCGTCCTACAAGAAAATTGCCTTTATCGGATGAATTCGTTTTTTAATAACAATTATAACAAAAATGGACCAGATGGAGAGAGAAAAGACAAAAAAAGATTAATTTATTATTTCCAACAAAAAAGAAAAAGTCTATGAATATAACAGCCTTAAAAAACTTTTCCATAAGTAGCGACTACAAGATGCTTAGATCAAACATATCTATCAACTCAAGAAAAACGAATAAAGCAGAGAACTGCACCAACCTATGAATATTAAAGAGCTTTATGCTGCAGATAAAAGTGGAATTATCCTTGATCCGATTCCCAAAACTATAAATTAGGGAACAGAAGAAATTCCGAAATAATAATTCATGAGATTTAAAAGGCGAGTTTTTGAAATAAATAACAACAAATCCCTTAGAGAAGCCGAAGTAGACATTGAAGCTCTCAAACGGGGTGGCGAAAAACTATTGCAGAGTATTAAAGCTCTATTTGGTTGTCGACATTGGTTAAATGAAACAATGCAACCATTACCTTAATAGATAAAAAAATGGCATAAAAATCTTGCAAATTACCGTCGGTTAGTTCAGTTGTCTCTTAATTGCAATTACATTAAAAACGAAAATAGACCTTTCTCATCCAAGGGAATAGGCTGGGTTTTCTGGGACCAGGTTATGGTATGAGCGATCTCCAAGTCCTAAAGAGTATTATAGAAAAGTCCATTAAATACAATAAACATTGACTATGAAATAGCCTTTGACACTATAACCAGTATAAGATGACTTTAAAGTCATTCTCCGACTGGAGAATATACAGCTAATGTGAAACTGCAGAAGACAACAAATTAATTCAAAATAAATAAAAAAGTTTGGCAGAGCGACACTATTTTGGCCAAATTGCTTTCGAACCTGGTTAAGTATACCTTTAAATCTGTAGATTCGGAAAATCCCTGGTTAAACACAAATGTTAAAAGTCTAACAGACTTAAGATATGCAGATAATATAGTCCTAATATCAAATTGTCTCGACCATGCTATGAACATGCTCATAAGGTCAAACTAAAAATGACAAAAGTGACAAAACCCCACTAATGATGTGACGTCGGTGAATGAATGTACATAGGTGGCATTCAATTTTGACCACAATATCCGTAAACACTAAGATAATTAAATTTGCTAAATTCTTAGATGAATATGATGAGAGCTGCCTTGTTAAAGAGTACACAGAAAAACTCACCACAAGAGGGACGCACAAAATGAACTGATGTACAAAGGAATACATACATTGAATACATTGAATATTTATTGACTATATAATTAAATACAGTACATTATTGTTAAATTTTATTTCATGGACTATCATAGTGGTGATGTAAAACTTTGCCCCAAGACTATGTATTTTCCAGACTTATTCCTTTTACCTGGCCTTGCACCCTGTAACGTATTCCGCCGTCTGTTTGGTTCTGGTTCTGAGTAATCTCGGTTTGAGTCCAATCTTTTGTGCTGATTCATCATATTATGGTATCACTGGTTATCGGATGTAAAATGGGCGGTTGTGACCATTTGATCCTGGGCGATTCATTGGTTGCGATACTGCTTACTTTCTAAAAGGGAGATTTTATTGTTAGGATTCCTACACCGATTTTATGGGGTATAATGTTATTAGGACTATTTGCTTACCCCTTAACATTCTTCCTTTACTTTGTTTTATAGGATTTAATCTCTGAAAGTTATATTTTCTTTTATTGTCCAATGTTTTCACCTTTAATGCTCTGAAGTCTTAAGGGTGGGGATGTCTTATGTCGCCATGTGTGGAACCAATTCTTTATCACCGGTTATTTGGGCGTTCCCGATAGATTTCTCAGAGATGTTGGTTCAGTGAAATGTGCGAGGTCTTGACTATCCCTTGATGTGTATATTTTCAGGGTTAATTTAAATAAATATACAATTTCTGCCACCAAACGCCACCGACGTGGTCTCCCTGAAAATGATTGGCAATGGCAGCGTGACGATCATTTCCGGTAGGGCACTGATGCCAGATCTTTGTAAATTTCGGAGTTTGTCTTGCGTCCTTGCGAGCATTTGTTTGTGTTGAACCGGTATGACACTTTTTACCTGTGTGAGGTGTATTCGCCGTTGATGCTCGGCAAATTGACTGATTTAGAGTTATTGTCATTGCTTATCGCTGTTGGGGGAAAAGTAAATTGGTTGGTTTTTTATTATAATTTTGTTCTGATGAGGAGAAGTGATGGGACTATATTTCCGGTAGTTTTGTCGGTTCAGTTGAGTTAGTGGTGCTAAAAAGTGCTTGAGCAAGGTCCGGTAATTTTTTGTCAAGTGTTAGGTTCATTGGAACTGTGGTTCCCAGTTAAGGGGACTCTCACCGGCGCTGCCACTAGTGGTATTTCCCATTTGATTTCAGTTGTTCTTGAGGGGAGATCCATGCTCATTTGAGGATTCGAGGCACGTGCCCACTGCTCATTCTATTTACCAGCCTTAACATCGGCTCACTAAACTCATACTCATTGGAAGAGGGCTGCCAAGTAAGTTTTATTCTTCTCTTCTAGGAATTTCTTTTGTTTTTGTATTATGGCTTAAAAGCCAAGTTTTTTCTTTCCTTTTTTAATCTTCACTTTCGCTGGCCGTGTCCTTGCCTTGTGAATCAGTTCATTGATTCGCAGTAGGTCCAACCCATCGACCACTAGCCATACCGAGTTCTGCTGCCATATTTTAGTGGGGTTCAACCGATCGACCACTGGCAATACCAAGTCCCGCTTCACTGTGGTTACACCGACAGAGGGGTGGCTTTGACTGTAGTGACGTGATTGATGCGGTGTGGACCTGTGTATGACTGGTGTACTGGTATATTAATTTAACTTTTCTTCAATTACTCATTTTATCTCCATATATTAATTATATTATAAAATTTCACATATTGTCTTTATTAAATGTCATGCGTAAATGTGACATTGGGTGATTATGACGTCTTATACTCACAGTGAATTGTACTTTAATTGACTACTTATACAATATATAGGGGCCTTAAATGTTATATTTTTTTATTAACGATTTCTCATTCATATTTTCATTATCATTTTAGAAGAACTTAACCTCCTACTTATAACTAATTAATTTTCTTTCTGAATTCAACACATAAATATTGTAGCAGCATACTTTATTTGAAATATTATTATATTTATCTATGACATTAACTAAATTTAAAATATAATATAGTATTTTGAACAGGGTGTATGCTGTCATTCTTTTGCCTCATACCACATACAGAGCATAACTGTCACAGCAAGGTTTATTGGGCATTAAGGGTTTTAAGCACTCAGGAAAATAAGGGAATTATTTGGCACCTTAAGTTGCTCGGCAATATGGTGTTTTAATTACGTGGCGTCCTCTTACCGAACCAATAACCCATCCCATCCGACTGTAGCTAGGGGCCACCATAATTTGCCGTTCTAGTTGTTTCCCCATCCTAGCACTGAAGGGTCGGCAACTTAATATCCTTTTCTTAAATTCAAAGTCTTCAGATAAAGTGAGGGAATTAACGCCCGTAATGGGTTAAAGGGAATTTTTAACCTCATAAAGGCTTAAAATAACGCAAAAATGGAAACTGGTATATATGTTTAAGAAACAATTAAAAACTGAGAAAAACAATTTTACTTTTATAGTGTCTATCAATATGAATGTTAATATCTCATTTTCACTTTTTTAATTGTTGTTTAAATATGTATAACAGTTTTCCGTTTTTTTATTTTTTTAAAGCTTTGTACACCGGTCCATTTTTTGCATCCCTCTTTATGTCCTGTATTTTTCTATGTACTCTTTGACAAAGCAGCTCTAAGAATGGTCTAACAGACCGAAAGCGCTTAGCGGATTAATAATTAAAAACTACACTGACATACAAACACGTTGTCTTATTTCATTGTATTAAGTTTACCACATTAAGGTTTGTCCGAAAAATATTTTTACCCATTATGTCCTCTTTTCCTAAACCTCTCCTAACTTATGGTTTTGAGTTTTGATGATATTACGAAAAAAGGATGTATAGAAAATCAAAATGTCACAGCGTGCAATAAAACGGTAAATGTAGGAACTAACTCTGAGAGATCGCATCACAAACGCTAAGCTCCGTAGAAGAAATAGAGTGTCTGACGCAGTAGAAAGAATAGAAATCCTCAGATGGAATTGCAAGAATACCTGACAACAGGTGAACCAAGAGGATCATAGAATGGAGACCTAAATAGGACGCATACAGAAGCATGTATGCGTCTGATGATATTAACAGATCCACTAAAATTGGATTTTTTTATTTTATTAATAAGCGTATTTGTAGATGTTTTATTTTTTATAAGAATATTCCATAATATAATAAAAAAAGAATTATCAATTTTGAATTATTTTAGTTTAACTTATTCACAAACCAAATAGTAACCATCTCATTTAAATATCACAAACATAAAGTTAAACACTTGATTTTTTTAATTTAAAAAAATCATTTAAATTAATATTGAAAATAAATTCAATTTATAAATAAATTTTGGCAGTCATATCCATTTAAGTTATGCTTGCACATAAAATACAAAGATTTGTTTAATTAAAAAATGTTGAGGTTTTAATGAAGGACTAACAAAAATATGCTTTACCAATAATTAATTAAAGTGAAAAAATATTGTGAAAATCAGTTTTTATGCCATCTTGGTAAAACTATTTAACTTTTTTTGTTTGTTATTCACTTCTTCTTATGTATACAATCTCTTAATAAAACATCATACCTTCCATTGCACGATGTTTATCCACATGTCTCCAAAATTTACTTACAAACGGTAACTTAATATTAAAATCCCATCATTTGAGTTCATCCGACCAAAAAAATAAAGCAATTTTAAAACCGACGAACCCAAACAGAAAAATATTTCGTCTTTATCGAGCATCAAAAACATATCGTCTCAAATTTCTTTCGCTTGGATGAAGTGTTTTAAAAATAATTCCTCTACAAACATATCTTCTAATCTCTACGTTTTGGGACACAATATTATCCAAAGTATAGAAGAATAATAATGGAATATTACTAGAAATATTATGTTACGTCTTATGGGGTGGCCCTTTGTATAACCTAAAGATAAACATGTGTCGTAAGCTTCAGGGAAAATGTCAACAATTATTTGGTAGATGATGCACTCGAGCATTCTTAAGTCGGGATTTTTGTTTCCTTTGATAAAAAGTTATTTTAATATTAGAATAAGTAGTACTTTTTTAGTTTAGTGTTTGCAATACGATTATTAAAAGCATAAGTACATGTATACCTTTTATGCTAAAATTGATTACATAACATTGTTTTTTTTTTTAAATTCACTTGCTATCTATAGCAATTTATAAAAAACTGGGTATAACTTAACATATATGGCTATAATTGCCGAATCAATACAAATAATCAACTCAAATGTATGTCGTTTTAAAGTAATAAGAAAAATTTTAAGTTGAGCATTAAATATTAATAATATACTAAATACGTTGTAAAAGAAAGTAGACTCTATAATAATGTATATTTTACTGCATTATATTGCCCATGTATCTATTGCACAAACGAAAATATTGACATCTCCTGTCTACCCGGTCTACTCTGAGTTTAAGGGAAAACCAACCGAACATGTAACTTAATATTACCAATAACTTAATGAGCTTACAAAATAAAAAGAAAAATATAAGGAAATCTAAATCTACACTCGGTAAAGTAGTAAGTAACTATTTATTGGCGATGCAGAAAAAAAGAGACAGATACCAGATGAAAAGAAGTGAAAAAGAAGGAAATGACCGTTCCCGCAAGAAAACTAAAGATGAGTAATTAATTGAGTAAGAAAACATTGTAGAGTGAAAATCTTGGGTATATAAATTGATTAACTCTGTTTTTTATATTATTTTGAATCATTCTCAGTTCCTTATTTCAATCGGAAGTATATTATCGAACTTGGTGGAGAAAAGCATATAAAACAAAGAATTTTAGCGTTTTCATTTGTGATAGTTAATATAAACGTATAGCGGTGCTTATACAATTTTTGAAAAATATATCAAGGAGTTATTATTTAGGATCCTTCAAATGTTCGGAATTTTCGCCTTTTTATGAAATAAATTTTTGAGAGGCAAAAGAAGTGTCATTCCGCGTTTTATTAGTAACTATACTTTATTACCTACTATTATTGTGTGAAACATGAGAGAATTAATCGAACGTTAAAAAATCGAAATCTTATGCCTGGTTGGTTTTGGAGATATGTCGCGTACTCAGAAGGAGGTGGTTCGGTTGTTTAATGCAACTCATTCTGATCGGTCGCCTATTAGCCAAAGCATGGTGAGCAGAGTTAAAGCAAAGTTTCGTGAATTCGGGCATATTCGGAATACTCAAAAAGCTGGTCGGGGTTCAATAACTGAAGAAGATGAACTTAACGTTCTGTTAAGAGTCCAAGATAATCCCAAAGCCACAATCACAGGCACGGCTCCTAATGTTAATTTATCGCGATCTACTGTGCATAAAGTATTGAAAAAAGCAAAGTTCCACCCTTATAAAATATTCTTACTTCAAGAGCTATCGGAAGATGATTTTGATCGCCGAAATGAATTTTGTAAGCAAATGCAGCAATTATGTAATGATAACAATAATTTTGTAAAACGGATAATATTTTCTGACGAAGCAACGTTTACTCTAAATGGCCTTGTGAACAGACAGAATTGTCGATACTGGGCGACCGAAAACCCTTATTCGTTCACAGAATGTCATACACGATACCCTCAAAAAGTCAATGTCTGGTGCGGTATAGTGGAAGAAAGAGTTTTAGGACCTTACTTTTTTGATGACACTCTCACTAGTGAGAGGTATTTTGACTTTCTTTAAAATGATCTTATCCCCGCTCTGATAACTTTGTATCCGGATTTGGAAGTACCGGAAATGCACCAACGTGATCTTTTTTTTCAGCAAGATGGAGCCCCGCCACACTATGCTTTACCCGTTCGCAATTATCTAAATGAATTTTTTCCAAATCGTTGGACAGGTAGAAATAGGTTAGATAGGTTCATTGAATGGCCACCCAGATCGCCAGATTTAACTCCCCTCGATTACTTTTTATGAGGATGCTTAAAAAGTAAAGTTTATGTCACTAAACCAGCGAGTTTAGAAATTTTAAAAGAATAAATACGACAACGTTCAAAAAGAATTTTTAAATCGCCTTGGTTTTTGTCAGGTTGTTAACGGTGCTCAATTCGAACAATTAATCTAGATAAATATTTCTTTAATTTTACATTTTATCATCATTTTTCGTTCAAAATTATTTTTTCTACCATATCCTTTGTAAAAAAATACGTTTTTTCTGGTTCTCCATTAAAAATTGGTGATTTCCATTTAAAAAACATATTGATGACGTCATATCTTTTTTTGAGTCACCCTGTATATTTAATTTCCACGTAGAACCAAATATTAAAATTGACGGGTTCGGGCATTTTTTCAGAAACGGTCCATTTCATTATTGTTGAATTTATCCGCTAATCCGGATTCACTGTATATACGTTTTCACATATAGCATGTATGGATTAGGTTTACTGATATAGAATTGTTTACTGATACTGAACATAGGTTACTAAAAATAATTTTTAAATAATACCAAGACTAGTTTCTGCCCATTATATTATTTATTTATTTTCAGCAAGCAGTTCTACTGCAACTGTCTACTGAAAATATGATTGCCGTATATTCGCGCAGGATACACGTTCCCTAATGCATACCTATTTCTACAATTATTACTGCAACTAATTACTTTAAAAACCACTTTCTGGGTTCTGCTATTTGGGTAAGATTTAAATAGTTCTTTAACTACTCTTCTTATGCCTGTATTATATAACTTATATAGAAAAATGTTATGAGAAAGTATATAAAATGCTTTAGCTAAATCCGTAAATATACAAACACTTTTCTTATTTTGTTTCATTAAATTTAAAATTGTACCGGTTAGTTCAACCCTAGGATCCTCTATCCAGTATTTTTATGTTATGGAAAACTGATACTTTATTTATGTTTTTGTGGTATTGCTAATTAGCGATAGGTCGATAGTTTTTAGTATCTATTGGATCAACTTTTTTACCGGTATAACAAGAGAGGATTTTTATGCGTTTAAAATTTTTTCTATCGAGAAAGTGATATTTAAAATGTATTTCAGTGATTTTAACCAATATTGATGAGAATTTTAAATTTAAAAATTTCAGCAGTGCAATCCCCTCTAGGAGATGAGCCATTTTTTACAAAGCTAATTTTGAATTTATCATAATTCTTATATTGTTCGTGAAGTTCCTCCGTGAAGTTTTGTAGGAGTTTTTTCAGCCAACTTTTTTAAACCAGGCGTAATCCATGGTTTAATTTTATATATCTGTAGATTTCTTTATTATAAGTCTTAAGGGTATTATATAAATTTAAATATACTTTTTGGATTTTAATTATCGTAATGCAATTGTCCCATGAGTTCCGAGTGGTTTTAACTTTTTCCTTAATTATTTGAATTGTATTTATTACGTTAAATATCCATGGAAATAGTTATCAATTAATGATGCGTTATATCAGTGTAAACTATTAAAGTGTGGTTTAATACAATTTTGCTCATTTACAAATATGTGATCTATTTCACTACGACTTCGTTCAGTTCTATGTGTTGCTTTAATAAAATAACTAAACATTCCTTTTTCGTTCATTATGTTCAAATACTCGTTTATATTTGAATCCATTGTTGATAATAATTTAAATTTGTATCACCTTTTTTGAAATATTTTAGTAAGTCTATTAAAAATAATTGCGTATCTGGGTATGCAGGTCTATAAGAAGAAGTAATTAGAACCTTAACGTTATTTATTTTAAAAATGGTCCGTAGTATATTTCTTTCTGTAAATTAATAATACAAGATAATATGAGTTTTTATTATCAAAAATAAGACCATTGTTTTTATTGCTAAAAATGAATGTATAAAATATGTACCTATCCTGTATTCTGAATTCAATTAATAATGTTCGACAGTCGTGTAATTAAAATAATGCATACATTTCGGCATAACTCGTTTCGTAATCACGAGTATCAAATTAGTTGCAAGTTAAAAAAAAGTGGCAAGCATCTTTAAATTAGTATATTATTCAATACTGTTTCCAGGTTATTAATATTATTTGACAATCATGTCAATTTTTTTTCTGAGTTAGAACTCTAAAAGATATTTAAACCTCCTACAAACGAACGCAGTGGAAGCATTTATAGCACTTTCAATACCTAACCTGCAAAACTTGTTTTTGTAATAAGACGCCGCTCCGCCACATAATGGACGTATTATCACAGAGTTTTTAAACAACAAATTTTCCAACAAATGCATAAGAAGCCCGTAGCCAATAAGATGACCTGGAACATCTCTTGACATACTAACTCCTGACTGTTTTACATGTGGTTTCCTTAAAAATATTGCATACTGTAAGTCATACGAAACCAAAGAGAAGCTGAGACACGCTGTTTTGTAACCTGTTGGGGGAAGTTTAGAACAATTTGGAAATGCTTAAAATTCTCTACATTGTCTTTGCTGATGGTGACTAGTAATTTAACGATAATACTAGTAGTCCAAGTAAGAAAGAAATATATTTAGAACATACATATTTAGAAAATTTAAACTACCAATATTTACAATAAAATAACCTACATTATTACCTGAGTCATGATAAGATGCTAGCCAGATGATGTTTATAATTTTTATCTTCCTTGTTGGACATCGCTGGATCCGGTATATCACGCCATTTATTCTGGTGGCCACATAATATGGACATCCCCAATCTCGTTTGACATTTGGAGACATAGCTCCATAGATAATAGCTATAACCAGACCCTGTTCCCGATATTAAAACCGGTATAATTTGCCTTTATGTCATAACATGATTTCATTCTGTAATTTTTTAGAAGTTTATTCCGTGCTGGTGTATGGACCATTTTCAAAAGCTCGTATGATCGTATCAACGTATTCCTTAAGGGTTTCATCCTTGTCAAGTCTCCCAGTCTAAAGGTAAAGGTAGTTGATCACTGAAGACAACCTTAACCGATTTTTTTCCAGTAAACTCTTTGATAGAAGAGCGATAATGTAATAAGACTGGTTGTAAACAGTTTTCCAACTATTCCATTAGACTTAGGGTGTAAGGGGTTGTGCGTTTTTCATTCAAACAAGTATTCCAAGGTATACTTGTGACTGAAAAGTTACTTTTTGAGTCTGAATGTATCTTTCTGGGGCTCTAAATAGGCATATTCAGTTCTGGAACATTACTTTAGCTACTCTGGTTGCTTCTAGGTTTGGAATGAAATAAACCTCGGGACACTTACTAAAGTAATCCATAGTAATAAGTGCTTTTCGATTTTCAAAGCCGCTAGAAGGAAAAAGCTCTACTACGTGGTTCAAAGGGCATACCAACAAGATACTTCAAAAATTTTTGGAATCCGTTTTCGAGAAAGGACTGTCAGGTCACATTTTTTGTCCATTTGCGCTCTCTCAGATCATTTTTAACAATCCATCTTAAATAAATAACGAGAGAATATTATGCACTCAAATAATTATGTATTAATATTTTTGGATGTGGTATCTCTATTTACAAAAATCCCTATTGAGCTGATTAGAGATATTATCGTCAAATGATGGTCAATGATTTCACCTAATACCACACAATGTTTAAATAATTTCTCATAAATTAGTATCATAAGCCCAAATTTTAACCCAAAAGACAGATTCATAAGCTATTTGTCAAACTACTAATTCCAATAAAAATTTAATGTTATTCGAAAGTTAAAAAAGTGCGCCATATCTCTTTCTCTAGCTAACAATTTCATAAAAAAAAATATTAATCTCATTCACCAATTCCAAATTTAAAAAAAAATAAAGGTGCATTCCTTATTAAAAATTAACTCAAAAATCTATTTATTTTTTAAACTATTTACTTCTTTTTAAATCACGATGGTCTTGAAACCAATATTTGCTTAAAACAATATATTATATCATATGTTACAACCTTTGACGTTTTTACTATATTTTTCACACGTTTTTAACCTGCCCAAACGTTACAAAACCAAACTCATTTATATCAATGAAAATCATTTAGCGGCCGTACTAATTTATCAAAATTCTTCCAAGGCCTCTCGGTGTATTAGATAATTAAACCAATTAGAACAGTTCCGAAAAAAGTATTAGGTTACCCTAGAGATCTAGTTTACAAACATGTGTGAAACAGACACACGTGTCAAAATTAAAAATAGTAAATTAAATGCAACAAACCAGATAGTTTTTTTTTGGTGTCTGTGGTTACACTTGAAGAAATGTTACTGAGCGATTAGTTAATTAATTAACGTTTGTTAAAAGAAACAATTTTATTGTTTAAGATAGGAAAATAAATAAAAAAATATAAAAAAAGTTACAATATTTAACAGAATTATATTAACTATTGGCAGAAATATTAGAAGCTATTAGGTATTTTTTTCAGTGTATTAGAAGGACAAGGAGCTTCTCTCTTGTAAAATGACTGCCGGATATACACTAAAAGGAATTTCATGTAAGGTATGTCAGAGCGGAGAGAAGATGATTTTTGAAACTGTTTTAGGGTTCGAGGGTTAAAAACCGGTAATTAACCTAATTACACATTAATTTGTTAAACACAGTGATTTTGCCAAACGTCTTAGTCCTTTTTAAACCGGTGAAATAATTAATATATTCCGTACCCATACTCTATAATCAAGTTTTCATAAACCGATCGTATCTCAATTTCAGAAAAAATGATCAGACCGTTTACGTAAACGACATATTACCTCGAAACATCATAATTACTATAATTATTACTGACAAGCTTCCAGTTTTTCAGTTGGATGCTCTCCGCGATTAATCTCACGACAACTCTAACATTTTAATAAGATGTTATTATTGTAACTTATAACTGTTGCCTGTAGCCAATAGCAGTTAATTCGTTGCATTGGGCTTGTCGTTGCTTTTAAAGTGACAGAAGGATACTTTTGCAGCATCTAATCCCGTATAGAATATAAATAAAACTACGTAATTAAGATAATATATGGTATTTTTAAAAAGGTATAATTAAATTGGACGGGATTATTAGTTTTATGGTAAAAAAATTATTGAATATATACGAAATAAAGGTTAATAGCGAGTGCGTTGTCACTATTTTTCTTTTAGACTCGTTAGGGAAAAATTAGCAGATCCTATTTTTATACAAATACTGTCACCATGTACACTCCAGTTCATGTTTTTATTTATCAAAAGCCTTAGAACCTTGACAGACAGATCTTTTGTTTAGTGGTTGTTAAGTGGTTGTCTCCTACTTCTAGAATAAATTCTGTCTTTTGATGTGCATTTATGTTAATGAAATTTATCAACTTAGTTTTAGATTTGCTCAAAATAAGCCAATTTTCTTAGCATTTTTTATTTTGTGACTTACAATCGCAAATTAAATAAGAGTACCACCACTGCTAGACATTAAATAAGACAACTCATTGACATATAATAAAAAGAGTAAAGGTAGCCTCTTTACTCTTTTTATTATAATGGTTGAATCTTCTTCATGATCCATTAGATCAAAAGGTTTTTTAAGATCAAAATAGATTCCAAGAGTTGAGTTTCCTGCATCCGAAGATTAAAGTATATCATGAAGTTGATTGTATAAAGCTATATGAGTGGACCTATTTTTTATTTTTTAGGCTCTATAACAAAGCTACTGTAAATGACAAAACTTAATATCCTTTGATAAATTCCTTTCTTTCTCACCTTACTTTACTTACTTTTCTCACCTTTTTTAAATGTAGGTATGATTTTTGATATTTTTAGCTGACGTTGTAGGCATCCATCGGAACACTCATAAGCAACTCATTGCTTATAATTGTTTTTAGAGATTTTGTTAATAAAAATGCCGAAAGGCCAATGATATTTACAGGTATCTGATCCAAGCCAGCAGGTTTCTTTTTTGATACTTCTCGAATAATTTGTGTGTTTCAAGTGCTTCAAATTCATCTACAGGAGTTAAAAATATTGAGTTACAATGGATTTGTTTATTGTGTTTTATTCTGTTGCTAGAATTTTGATTACTAACTTGTGACCTGTCAGAGATGTCAATAAAAAAATCATTAAACAAACTCTACAACTATTTAGGATCATTATATATTCCACCATCAAACTTAATCTGGGGTTAATTCAAGATATCTCAAGCAGCTTTGCTTGGATTTCCTGCAGAAATCATATTTTCATCAAGCTGTTTAGCTCGTTCATTTTAAATAGCCTTTTTGTAATTCGATTTAGTTAAGTTATAGTTTTTGTTTATATTATGTGCACAAAATCCTTTAGATTATAACGAATATAAATCTTTTAATTACCTGAATCAATTTCTTTATCGTGTACTTGTAGTAACGTTGTAATTTTTATGCAAATAGTTTTTCTGGAGAAGTTATATTAAAATAGAACTATAAATGTACATAGAATAAAGGGAAGCCAAAGTATCCGTGTTATTTAGAACTTCAGTCCAGCTTTCCCCTTGTAATAAATGAAAGAAGTATTGTTTCTTTAAATGATTGTAAACACGTGATTTAATTAAAGCTGTATCGGTTTTATTATTTAAAGTTATCTGAATACTGAATTTAAATATTTAAAATTGAACATATTAAAAACATGAGGAAGTTTTTTGTTTAAAATCTCCCACACAATTTATATTTTTAAAACGTTTAAACAATCTCTCATTTTTATAAAAATAAAACTATTTTAGCAGAAGGAGATCGATATAAAAAAATTAAAATAAACGTTATTGTACCTACGTAGGAAAATTAGACTCACATGATCCCATATTTGTAGTTACATCTTCGGCTTTAAAGTCATCCCTATTGAGTATTGCTGTACCTTCACCCCGATGTTCTTTGCGGCCATAAATAATTTAATAGCCATTGATAAATTTACTCTTCTGTAAGCCAGTGCTCGCTCACATATGGACACCAGAGGATACTGCTGTATTTTTTTAAGACTTATTCAAGTTCAAGGTTTTTCGTTCTTAAGTATTAATGTGGAGGATCTTGCTGTAAATTGGTTTCAGTTGGGTTGATGGTGGTTTTGTTAAATTTTAAGTTTGGTTTTAGTGAATGGATCCGCCACTGGAAGCATTCTTTTTTTTCCAAAAAATTAAGATGCAATGGCACTTTAAGCCAAATTTCCAGCTTTTAAGCTATTTTAAAGTCTTCTTGGTTTATGGTTACTTTCATTGGCTTAAAAATATTGGGGTGTTAAGACGGATGCTCTTCGCATTCTACGTCATGGAAATAAGCTGTTAAAAAGGATTGTATAGCCGTTCTAGTTTTATTTCAGAAGCTAATCTTGTGACATGTAATAAGGCGAATTTAGGAGGATGTATCGTGACTAATGCCAACTTTACCAGTCTATATCCTTCTCTTTACCAATTACAGATCCAACTCTTTGCGGATTCTCCATTTGCGCTATTTCCCGCGTCTTGTTTACAACAAAAGCTTTCGTAACTTCTGAGATTTGAATTTCGTGACAGCTCGTGTTGCCAACTACAAAATTCCAGAATTCTCAAAAGTCAACCTCAAATTTCTACAGATTTCACTAAATATTAGGTCTTAACATCCCTTCTACTGGGATGTTACCTAGTAGTTTTTAAACCATTCAGAAGCTTGCATTGAACTGTTGCATTTCCCTACAATACGTCATCCAGATAATTTATTTAAAATTGTTTTGAACCTACAGGACTAATGAAGAGACCAAAGTACAATGACTTTAGTAATTGTAATTTAGTACAAAGTAATTAACAAGATAACAATCACTGAATAATTTAATGATAACTGTTTCTCTCGCTTCTGTTCTCATGTTATCGGACCACCCTTGTTCAAAATACATTTAGTTAAAATTAATCAGTTTTAGGATTCTATTTATATACTCTACTTTTGTACTTAAATAGAAATGGATTTAAAATTGCATAAGAGTTACAAGAACGAAACCTATAGAAATAAAATTCGATAATTCACAGAGTCCTATTACACAAGCGAGTTTTAGAGGGATGGACTTTTTGTTTTTCTTTCGTTAAGTATTCATCGGGTGGATTTGTCGCTACATACTCAATGTAAAAGAATCCTTTGTTGTAAAACTCTACGAACTTTTTCCGGTAGAATTCTGCAATATTAATTGGTTTTTGGATTACGGAATTAAACAAACTTTGTTTTGAATAATAAATTCATACAAAACAGATTAACAAAAATATTTGTTAAAAAAAATAGTTGTTTACAAAGCTCTATAACGTACATACAGACGTAATCTTTTCTGGGTAATTGATCGTTCTATCTTTGTTCAGAAGGAAAAGGAGGCAAATATTTAATTTTACTAGATATTCTCTAAATTAAATTAAAAAATAGACATACCTCCGAGTGTGCCGAATGGGCACACTGAAGCTGAGCTCGCCGTTAAGCGGGCTGCATACCTTGTTGCCGCAGTATTGTCAACAGACGAATTTTGGAACCTTTTAATAAATTAATATTACTATCTAGTAGTGTTTCCTTTCTTCTTACTTATTACTTTTCCACACTTATTACTTCTTCTTTACCTCTAAGGAGATCATCTTTGGCTTTAATAAGTTTCTGGATTGTTTCGCTATCTCTGGTATTTAATAAACGTCAAAAGCATTCTTGCAGCCTTTTTCCAGATGGTTCTTCCTGACTGCGATTAATCCTGCCATCCTTAAGGCATAAAATGTGTGGTAATACACCTCAGTTTACACACTTCGCGATGATTGATACTACAGATTTTTGGCAATATTTGCACACTTTAGAAAAGATAATTTTTTGGGCGGGTTCATCTGCCTACTCTTTGATACTTAGACGCATATATGGTCTGACAACGGAAACAAATTCAATATTTTTTCAATATTATTTCTAAATGTATCTCTATCTCAGTTTCTAAGTACATTTTAGTCAATAATTTTTAAATTATGTTTTCCTTATATAGTTTATTCTACTACGTGCAAAAACAATCACTTTCATAAGACTATTGGCTATTTATTAGATTGAGATGCGGATATAGGTCGAGAAAGGGCAAAATATCGATTTTTTGGATTATTTCTTGATATCTTCCTTTTTTACTTTCTCTTTACTTTTTAAATAACTTTTAAATTGTATTTTGCTTGGGTAGTTTACGTTTCTAAAATTCTTTTGAGCAATTTGTTAGACAGAGATGCAGATATAGAAAACAATAAGTTTTGTATAATTCTTGGCGATTTGTTAGACTGAAAGGGAGCTATAGTTCTGAGAAAATCATCTTTTTGCTTCAAATCCATGGAAAGGCTGTGCGAAAGATATATAAGGGATGGAAACCTGATGTCTAACCTGCTTCATCCTAACCAACCCGCATACACTCCAGGGAGATCAAAAGACTCAGCCCTACACTTATTAGTAATAGGGCAGGTGGAAAGGTCGATGGACCACAAAGAGTCCATCCTGGGTGTATTTATTGGCAACAAGAGTGCGTTTGACAAAAATCTTCTGTAAAATAAACCAGTTTGCATATATTAAAAACACTCCAGACACGTTGTTCCAGTGGACTTTCAACATGCTTTCTTAAGAGCATTTTGTCACATCAGTGTGCAGGATGAACAAATTAGAAGGGGACATCAATATTAGGGAGGAGTGCTCTCTCACCTCTGCTATGGAACATGATTTTGGACAGTCTCATCATCCGCTACCTGAATAATTACCACCACCACAGAATAGCCTACGCGGATGAATTAGTCGTTCTTCAAACGGGTAAACTCTTAGAACATTGAATATACTAGAAAAAATTTTGGCTATTTTGGATTGAGCGCAACATTTACACGGGAGGCAGAGGGAATATTTTGTTGATAAACATGCTTAGTATTCCATAAATCAAAAGACAACAGTACAAAGTCTCGGTCTCAGAAAATTCTTTTATTAGTTAAAGTGGTGATACGTGTTTCGCTCCTAAGAGCATCATCAAAAAGGTTGAAACACGACCGACTGGGTCAACTATACACACACACTGAACGTTAAAAAAAATTTCCAAGTATTTTCTGAGACCGGGAATTTCTGTTGTTGTCTTTTTATTTGAGAATATGGACGACTTCTTCCAATGAGTATTCCATGTTGCCAGCGATTACTCAATTTTAAGATTAGAAAATAAAGTGATATAACAAATTATTGCAATTAGCAAAAACTGAATAGCATTCTTTATTATAAAGCAAAAAAAGAGTTAAATTCATTTAATAACCAAAATTATTTAGTAGGATATTTATACCTTTCGTATAATAGTCTTAGTAATTAAATGATGTTTTTAATGATTTCAGGGCGTTTTTTTAATTAATAATAAAATCAATTAAAATTAATTATTAATTAGTACTTCCTTTTACTGGAAAATGATAAAGAAGTCTAAAGTGGGTAACATATTAGGAAAAAGGTAATTCAAATCGTTCCTTTTACAGTTTTGCGAGTTAGGTGTCATCCCTTATAGGTTATAATATTTTAAAAGGCGATATATTTGTGAAGTCCAAAATTAAGCTTTTTCCCTTATTTTTTTCAGAAAAATAACAATAAAAATGTGTAAATAAGTATATTGTTTTAATTTTGCAAATTTTTCGCTTATTCGAACGAGTAAACGTCGCAAAAAAAATCTGTGTGAACCTAGTGTCCGGTTTGCATGAAGAAACAAAATCGAGAACGCAGCATATGTCGTTTGCCAGCAACCTATTTATAGTCCGCGCCCGCTGTTAATTAATCAGTGTATTTCCCGTATATCCTGGAATTCCCAAGGGATTTGAATAATTTTTTTGTCCACATATTAACAATGAATAACTAAATCGATTCGGTGGTGGATTTATACTGGTTACAAGTCTCAAGTCACAAACTAAGGTGTCTTTGTGAAATTTAATCAAAAAGTCGAATGAAAAATATAAACGGCTATAATTCCCTTTCGTTTGTAGATGTTTGAAACCATCTCAAATCCGTTTAGATCTTTATTATACATTTTAAAAGAAAGTTTTGTTCAAATCCTTTTGGAGTTTTGGGAGCCTTTCTCATTTCTTTAACATTCGACAACTAATTTTTGCAAAATAACCTTAGTTTGTAGAGCTTTGCAACCATCATAACTCGATTTAACTATAGATTTTTAATATGGTAATAAGTAAAGGAGTTACGGGCATTATATCGAATAAATAAGAGCGGGCACGGACTATAAATAAGTTACTGGCAAACGACATATGCTGCGTTCTCCATTTTGGTTGTTGGATACGGTGGGACGCTAGCTTCACAGACCTGCGAATATATTTAGCAAAAAACACAAACTGGCAACATTGGATACTTGCATTGTAAACATATAAGATACTCTACGAAAAGTTTGTTGATTAGTCTTACAGTATATATTACTAGTTAGCAAAGAAAAGAAAATTTTAAAAAGTACATTTGTTAGCTGTATTAAAATACAACCTATTAAAAAATATTCAGTGGATTCAGAAAATTATATATTGAATGAAAAATTGGAAAATCGATTTGACATCATTGTTTCAGAGATAGTGAATTTAAACACCTTGCCTAAGGCTTGCAGCTAAGCTTGTTCTAGGTATTCAATATTCTAAGGGTAAATTTGAACAATCCACTGCCTATCTATTAATCCCAAAATGACTGAGATGGTGCTGTTCACCAAAAAGAGGAAAATAATATGTCGCCTTGCACCCAAACCATCAGGCATCTCACTAAGTTAGGCATCGGAAAAAAAGTACCTAAATCTGACACTTGGTAGCAAACTAATTTGGAACTCTCAGATTACAAAAAAAAAATTACAGAAAGCATATATTATCGTCTACAGCAATGCAGGCGCACAATGGGCATAACCTGGGGGCTTTTCCCCAGGCTGATTTTGTGTATCCACACAGCTATAATAAGACCTAGTTTAAAATATGGTGCCATGAAGTGAATCAAGTCACAATTCGTCGAAAACTAGAACAAGTTTAAAAAATGGCTTACCTCAATATAACGGGAGCAATGAGAATCGCACCTAGCAAGGCTTTGGAAGTGATGTTGTGTCTGATGCCCCTGGACGTTGGACGCCTTAAACGAAGTCAACGAGGTCGTCTTATTCACAATGATGCAATTCCGCTTTACTGGAATGAACTTAAGTGCAGGGACAGACCAAAGAGCTTGCATCTAGCAATAAGCTCGCTTCCAATACTGGAAGTTTAAATTGACCCTGCCTCGTCAATCTTTGAACAAACTCTGACAATCAACATACAGGGCAATAGTATCAATTGGATGGCAGATATTAATATCTACTCGGACAAAAAAAAATAATAATAAAACATATGGCATAACCTAGGCGACAGAACAAATAATCGGTAGCCACTTTACTTATAAAAAGTGATTATCCACACAGGCTGTAGAAGGCAGTTCTTGCGCTGTCAAGATCACGCCTCAAGTGGGAACTACTTCAACAATTCCATCGCACCCTCGGGGAACCTTCTTCCAAAATAAGAGTGAAAGTCTGCTGGATCAATGGCCATAACCATAGCAAGGGCAATCCATGCCAAGAGGGCCGCCGCTCATCAACGAGTAGGGCCCTATGAGCTGGGATGATGCTCTAGGCTGCAATTTATTTATAATTAGGAATCCACTTTGCAGGACATGCAACCATGAAGATGAGACATTGGAGCACATACTTTATGAATGCCTTGTTCTCTCGTCGGTACATGAAATCATTACAGCATAAGAGATAAGGGTCTTGGTGACGTTGTCGCTCTCGTTGATTAACTGGGCTGTGTGGTAAATGCAGTGTATGATTCAGCAGTGTATAGTAATAATGCGACCATTCTTGGTTTTTATATATTGTCGTTAACCTATTACTATGCAAAATAAAGACGTAATACTATACTTAAAACCATCAAATAAATCGCAGTTCCTTAGCCAGTGAAGGTAATTTGTTAGAGTCTGACCCTCAGCAAATCAGGTTTATACTGGCACCTCTCCAGTCTCCTATAGGGTGTAACTATATTGAACCTTGCTTTAGTAATGTGATTATGGACGTTTTCATAAATTATGTATTTATGCCTATTATTTTTTATATAAAAAAGATGTTCCAGGATATATGTATAAGAAACAGTTAATATACTCCACTATGTAAAAACAACACTGCAATCTTCTCTTTACCTTAGACCCGATTAGAAACTTTACCCTTTCTCTACAGCTCAAAAACGCGAGCCGAATGTGATGAACCACCCCACTCTTAAATAGCATAGGTCATTTTACTATGGAAAATAGCAAAATATACTTTTTTTCTGAGATATATATCCCACTAGACCCCTCAAGGCAAAAACTGCAGATCTAAGCTCACCGCGCAAGCCCTTCGATTCTTAGATCAGCCTCGAATTCAGTTCCACACTAAGAAATCTTACAGATTCGTATTAGTTACCATTGAATTCTCTTAATGAAAATAACATCCTCTAATCTATTTTGCTGAATCTTTAAGCACAAATTTGGAACCTTCAAAATTAAAAGGAAGATCATTCATAAAAATCAGAAATTGGGTCCAATCCTATATTGATCCCTGCGGTACCTCAATATCTAAGAGTGCCTCCGCAGACAATATTGAACAACCGTGTCAATTTTGTGCTATTTTTGCTGAAATTATTGAACTTTTCTAAAAAGCAGTGGTGCTTGCATCACCCTCTGCAATTATAAATAGGTCTGAAAACGGGCAAAATATTGAATTTTTCTGATTATTTATAAATCGTTTCTCGTTTTCTTCGTTCCTTTTTAATAATTGATGACATGTGTTTTTCACATAGTTTATTTTACGTACAAAAACATCACTTTCGTATGATTTTTGACCATTTGTTACATTGAGACGCGGATATAGTTCTTACATGTATCCCCCTTTAATTTGTTTAGTACTTGTTCTATAATTTTTAAATTGAATTTTGTTTCCAATGCAGTTTATCCTAATACCTACGAAAAATAACCAATTTAGTAACATTTTTTTATACATCCCTATTTCATTCTCTATCACTTTGGTGAACTATTGGATTTTGACGTATCCAAGAATATCTCATCTTAGTCTAAAATTAATCTAAATATATTACAATATAAATGCTAAATTAAACAAAATCAATTTAGTTTCACAAATACAAATATTTTGCGATAAATAGGAAATCTTTCTGACCATTGACCACGGAAAGAAATTTACACCCTCAAATAGGTTTTAAATCGAGAGTATAACCGTCGGGCGATTTCCAAAGCTTTAAAGTCGCTTCAGCAAACTCAGATCCCCGTGAATTTGCAAATATAAAAGCTCGTAAAAATCCCCATAATTCCCAAAATTCGTACAGGCATCCACTGAACCATATAAAGTTTTTTTTGTACGTACCCTTTTTACACAATACACCCCCAGTAAAATGTCCCTAAAGGCGCGGTACCTCTCCGAAAGAATGTGTTATATTACAATATTATAAAGAAATAATTTCTTTACGGCTAAATGGCCAAGACAAGAATAAAACCCTAAATAAAAATAGTCTAAACTGTAAGAGATTGTATCTTGATATTTTAACAAAGGCGAGCCCGAGCCAAAAGAGCTATTCAATGCTTTTGAAAGGCACGGCCAATGTTTGGTTAGCTGTCGACCATATAACAGTTTTTCGGTGGCACAATGGTACTTTTCTGGGTACCTTGATCGAGATGAATACTGATAAGATCCTATAGAGATCTTAGATTTTCTTGATTAGGATCTCCGATCAGCAGATGCTCGTCCTGATAGACAAAAAGTTTTTTCGATAGCGAACAGATCTTAAAATTCGATAAGAATTTGTTCGTTGTTGGGAATTGTTAAAAGGCCTTTAAACCGGTTTGTTTATTTTGTGAACCATATAGGATTAAAATCCTCTGCCTTTTTTTTGAAATTTTATTTTTTTAAGATTAACTTATTTAAAGTTTTGGTACTGATAATTTTTTAGATGAAATTAAGCCAGAAAATTGCTATAAGCATATATTTTAAACGTGGTAGACTTTGCATTATAAGTTGAAAAAAAAGACAATTGTTTTTCGACAAAATGAATACGCCGATGAATTTTTAAGGACCCAATAATTTTTTTCTATTTATCAATTACCAGCGCTAATTAAAATATGTAAAGTTAGCTGTCAAATATCTTACAAATGAAATATAACATAGCCATATTAATTACATAAATCTGAAAATATTAATCAAATAAACCAAACTTATCAAAACAATAACAATATTAATTTGAATGGATGCTGTCAGGTAATTACCTGTCCCAGGAATGTTTGAAACGAACCAAAGAAGATTGTTGATGTATCCAGTCTGGTGGTTCTAGAGATATATTTATTTAAATCATAATAAGTACGGTGAATTAATTATAATAATTATTATTAATTATACTATTATTATTATTTTATATATTCTAATTATAATAATTATTTTAACCATAATTGAAGAGCATAACTTCTAAAGGGTCCAAGTGCCAATTTTGACCAATTTTATATTTTATTAGAAAAAGGTTTTAATTGTTGGCCCCAATGCATTTAAAAAGGGTCTAAGTGCCAAATCGCAAGAATGTACTTTTGCAACGCGACGAAAGATGGCGCAAGGTCTAAGTCCCAGCATTGTGTTTAAGTTAAAAGGGTCTATGTGCCACCAATGTTGGTCCGTTTATTTAATCATTAAACTTCAGTATAACGTGGCGTTGCGATGGAAAACAGTAAACATGCTGTGGAAAATGCTGCTGGCAGAAAAAGGCGAAAAAGAAATACGGAAAGTATCCTAAATGAAAGAAAAATATTAAGGCTATCTGGAAAGCAATATACAAACTATGAAGGCGTTTTAGTTTCCAAAAGAAAAACACCAACAGACAACATGGTAAGTTAACCTTAATGGGTTATTTATAAAGCGGTGTATCTAATATTTTTTTGTTTGTTTTAGGAATGCAAATGTAATAATTTAAAATGTAAACTGATCTTAGCTGCACAAAAGATGCTCCTGTTTGATGAATTCTACAAAATGGAAGATCATATTAGACAAAGATCTTACTTATTTGGATTGATTCAAGTTATACCGGTCAATAGATGGCGTCATGGCGAATATGAAAATCCTAGGGAAAGTCGCAGGCAATGTACAGTATACTACACCATTGCTGATGGTACTGGTAAGCATGTCCAAGTTTGTCGTAAAATATTTTCGGATATATTTGCATTGTCCCATAAAAGAGTTCAAGTCTTAGTTGAAAAGAAAAAGAAAGGGGACACTGTTTACAAGGATTGTAAAGGCAAGGCAAATAAGGCACGAACATATTTTCCAAGCTTAAGAGAACAAATTAAAACTTACATTAATTCATTACCAAAAGAAGAAAACCACTACAGTAGGACTAAATCTTCTAAGGAATTTCTTAGCGCGAAACTTAATATACATCGGTTATTTATAGCTTTTAAAAATAAATTTCCTGATACAGTGGCAACATACAGATATTTCTCAGATGTGTTTAAAAAGGATTTTCCCAACTTACGATTTGGCAGACCAAAATCGGATACATATTCTGTGACCGTTATCAAAATAAAATAAAAGCTGCAACTGATGAAAACTCTAAACGGTCACTTAGTTCTCAGTTAGAGTTTCATCACAGAAAGGCAGAAAAGGCTAGGAGTGAAATGCAGAAAGACGAGGTGGAATCACAGAAGCCAACTAGTGACCACTTAGTTTTATCCATAGATATGGAACAAGTCCTATTTATTCCTACATTAACATATAGCCAGATGTTTTGATCGCCGAAATGATCTTTGATCGATTGAAACCAAAACTTACTATTTGGTCTGATAACTGCATTGGACAGAACAAAAACCGTATGCTTCTGTTTCTTTTTCTTTATCTTATGGCAAATGGTGTCTTTCAAGAAATCGAGCAAGAATTTTTACTTAGCGGACACTCTTTTCTGCCATGCGACCGCGATTTTGCTCAAATTGAAAAGAGAACAAAGTAATGAAAAACTATGTGCCAAGTGATATCGAAAATATGATAAAAAGTGCACGTCATCAAAATCCATTTACTGTAGTTCCTCTGACAGAAGAGGATTTCAAGGACTTTAATAAAGCTAGTGATACTATGTTAAATACTTCGAAACTTAACATTTCTTCGGTTTGTTGGATAAGAGGCTCAGATGAAAATCCTGGCAAAGTTTTTACTAAAACATCATTTAGTGACTTGCAAGAGTGGACAATATGTAATGTTATAAAAAAAAGAAGAAAAGTAGAAGATCTGAAAAGTATGCATTTCGAGCAACTAAATTGCAAAAATAAAATATCAAAAGAAAAACTAAAAAATTTAGAAGATATGATGGACTATATTCCTCTCAAACATCTGCCTTTTTACGACAAACTTATAGAGAAGACACATCAAGCTCTGGATATTCAAACGCCTTCTACCAGTACCTAATGAAGTGACATAAGCAACGAGCTTAGACCCTTTTTGCAAACAGATAATATTGGCATTTAGATAACTTTAAGGATGTCTCATTTTGTTTTGTGTTTTTTTTAAATTTCATGCATTTGCTTTAAGTTTATTTTCATGCTAGTATTTTATATTTTAATACTGTATATACTAACAAAACTAAAATAAAGATAATATATACCTTAGTAATTTTATTAAAATTTTAAAGTGTTTTTACCGATTTTCTCAAACTTTAGCTTTTTGGCACTTAGACCCTTTAAAAGTTATGCTCTTCAATTATAAAAAATATTTAGCTTAATTTAGTAGCTGAAATATTACAAGTTTTAAGACTCAACCATTAGCTCTATATGAATTTCATAGTATGGGGACCAGATACAAGATCCATATTCTATATTATCCAGATTATATTGTAGTTTTTATACAGTCTTAGAATTATATATTTGAGAACATAGTTTATCTTCCGATAGTCTGCAAAAAGCTGGTAATTGAAGGAAGTAAAATATTCAAAAATATCATTTTTGAAGATATTGAAAAAAGGCACTCGCAGAAATAATTTTTGAGGAATACCAGACGAGACTAGGTTATCCTGGACAAAAAACTGCCAATTCGAACAATAAACCTTCTATTAGGTAAGTAGCAGTTGAATAAAGGTAACAAAGTTCTATAAATCCCAAACAGCTTAAACTTATGAAGCAACATATTGTGTAGCTCTCTATCAAATACCTTGCAGAAGTCGCTATATAGGAATATAGGTAGGATAGTCGCTAGGAATAATTTTTGAGGAATACCAGACGAGACTAGGTTATCCTGGACAAAAAACTGCCAATTCGAACAATAAACCTTCTATTAGGTAAGTAGCAGTTGAATAAAGGTAACAGAGATTTTTCTTGGAGATAAAGACTTCCCCTATTTGTAATCTTTATATACGCATTCTCCTATAAAATATGGACTTCTATTCAACTATTAAAGTTAACAGAGTTCTATAATCCCAAACAGCTTAAACTTATGAAGCAACATATTGAGTAGCTCTCTATCAAATACCTTGCAGAAGTCGCTGTCTACTGTATCTAACTCCAAGGCATCCAACGTGAAGTTGGTAAAAGTAATAAGATTTAACATTCGACTAATGACCTTATACATTAGGTTGTTAATATGAATTACATAATAAGGAGATCAAATATAAGATTTTAGGTGAGAACGCACAAGGGCACAGTTTAGTTTCTTCTAATAAATCCAAGCATTTGAAAGACCTTAGCAACAACATTATTCAAAGATAGAATAACCAGGTATAATAACTTGGCGGTTTTTATCCAGTCCAGCAATAAGGTCTCCAATAACAGAGTCTTTTTTGAGACTGTACTGATTACAAGGCTAATCAGTACAGTACTCAAAACTCTACACTACGCAAAGTGAGGAAAAAATCCATAGTCTTATATTTAGTAGAATTCAGTGACATATAATTTCTTAAACATTAATCAAATTAGTCATCCAAGTTATATAATAATTTTTCTCAGTGATTTATTTTTCACAATGATCTGATAACAATGTTTGGTAAAACAAAAAAAAGTAGGAAGGTATGAGTCAAACGAATACTAGATTGTATCTAAATGACCTTTGACAGAAAACCGCTAATTGGAGACATAACCTTTTATTGGATAAGTAGCATCTGAACCAAGACAATAGAGTTCCATAAATGTCAAATATATTATATTACCTTAACCTTATGAAGCAACGTATTATATAGTACTTTATCAAATTTCAACGAAATTTTTAGGATCCAATTGAAAACCCTTTTATATGGTATTCAACGTGAGCAAGGCGGTTTAATTATGTGGATTTACAACTTCTTAATCTAAATTATTGGTGCGACAATGGTGACAGAAAGTCACAGACCAAACTTTCCAAAATCTTGCAAGTTGCGCTTATTATGGACACGAAATGATAATTAGTAATACATGCTATATCATCTGACTTAAAGAAAGGTTTAATAAAGATTTCCTTCCAAAAATCTGGAAACCCCCCTGATTGACGACAGAGATTAAAGATGTGATGCAACGGTATAGATAGGTAAAACCGTTGATTGAAGAGGCGTAGATTCCCTTTTCAATCAACGGTAAAACTGTAAACATAAATGTGCGTAGGTACATACACAGTTATTGGGAATAATAACATGATTTGCGCTTATTATTGACAACATACCAAAACTTATATAACTTAACTCTATATTTTTTTATGAGATTTTTTTTGAGTAATACATTCATTTAGTTTAGTGGAGAACAACATCGAAAACCTTCTGGCTTAGAAAGTTTTAAAAGAGACAAATATTTTAGTTGACACAAAAATATATTCGGAGAAAGCATATAACATATTTTTAAGAGACCAACCTTACAGTAATAAATCCCTGATTATCTGAAATTTTTGTAATATCTACTGACTTAACTTTAGTCGAATAATCCTGTGGCAAGTCCAGAAAATCACTAGGAGGAAACAATTAGGGTAGATATACACTAACCCTAATATGAAGTTCTTATCAGTGAATCCAATGAAAATAAATATCTACTTAACAGTGTTATTGGGAAGGTAAAAAAGGTATTTAATCGGTGCTGCTTCCTCTCTTAAAAATACTGGTATTAACTAAGAGATCATTATCATAATAATGTATTTTAAAAAAGTTCTGCATCATATCTACCACTATAAAGCTATATCTCTATAATGTCAATAATCTTATGATGATTTATTACTAAGAA
Organism: Anthonomus grandis grandis; assembly: GCF_022605725.1. NCBI lineage: Eukaryota > Metazoa > Arthropoda > Insecta > Coleoptera > Curculionidae > Anthonomus > Anthonomus grandis. The sequence continues at coordinate 17,501,482 of NC_065551.1, forward strand.
TTTAATTTATTACTAATTAATTATTCATAAAATACTCACTAAAATACATATAAAATAATAAAAACTATATAACCCAAACAGGCATGATCATACCATTTATATTTATGATCAAATTACCAAAAATTAGCAATTTATAGTAAAAAATTACGAGAAAATTACCTTAAAAAAATGTCTTTACTTAAAAAATAGCTAAAGTCAATTAAATAATATTAAAGCTATTAAAAACTCAATACATCTAATCCATCAGTTACAAATAAACCTCAAACCAAAAAAAGTTAACATATATTTTAAGAAGACAGAATCCCTATATTCAAATACCTAAAATATAATTTATATTAAAAAATTAAGTATTCAATTTATAGTAAAATTTATTTAAAAAATAGCCAAACCGCTTACCTAAAAATATTAAAAACTTATCTAAACCTATCTATAACCCAAAAAGATAATTAGAATTGCATAACTTAAATAGACATGATCATCACTTCCATATAAATACCTAAAACAGTAAAAATTAGTAAAAAATTAACATCCAATTGCTCATTTTCAATTACTTGAGAATCAGTTAAAGTATTTTCTTATGGAATTCGTTGCTTTAAATCATCGACACTATTTGATTTATTTGATGAAAATAGGAATGAGAAAAATTATAGAAAAATGGGGCTATTTAAAGTCCAAAATAGGAAAAAATCTAATGAGGTTATATCCAGTGACCTTGGTGGCCACCCAATCAGTCCTCTACGATCAATCCATCTGTTTGAGAAGGAAAGGTTGCATCAAGAAATTGTCGAACGGTAATGACAAAGTGAGGAGGTACTTGTTAAAATCACATCTTATTACTAAGTATGTCAGCCTCTTGCGGATCAAGGGATAAAATAAGTAAGGCAGGGATAAATTCAAACTATAAAGAGTATAAGTAGTGCTCTTGTGTATGCACACGGTCTCCAAAACCAATCATCATGATTATTTTAATTCGTTCTTTCTGAGATAGATGCATTTTATTAAAAAATGATGCGTTAAATGAAAACTAATAATAATAATAATAATAATAATAATAATAATAATAATAATAATAATAATAATAATAATAATAATAATAATAAAGGTCTTTTTATTTATGAAAAAAAATACAATAATTACAAGGTTAATAGTTTAAAGGCGAGATTCAGCGCACAAAGATTCAGATATCTAAATGCCTGTTCTTCCATCTAACCTAATTATCTATACTATACTAAGTTTCAAAATAGGAATAATATAAACGCTATAAATTATAAAGAGTACATCAACCAGCAAAAAAAGAAAACGTGACAGCTGATGATATATGCTGAGTGATATATGCCTACACAAAGAAAAAGAAACAAATTCAACCCCACAAACAAAACACATCACAAAGCAAAAGATACAGTCTGTTATATGTATGTATATCATAATATATAGTCTATTGCATTAATTGTTTTTGTTATCATCATCGGAATATAGAAAAGAAAGTACAAAAATAAAAAAAGAAAAACAAAAGAAATGAAACAACCACTAAATTATGCTTTATTGTTCCTGCAGTAATTTCTTAAAAATGTATTTTTTTAAAGAATATGAGCTAAAAATGTTTTCGGTATTAGTTTGGCAGCTATTTATAATTTTTGAAATTTGATAAGAAAATGATCTTTTATTTTCTTTTAAGTTTCAGTTGAGTGAAGCGGAGGTGTTAGCCTTCCTTTATACCGGGTATTAATATTGTGAACATCTGTGCGAAATTTTATTTTATTATATAGGTAAGGTGGAGATCTTAAATTAATTATTTTAAAAAACATTGAAGATGCGTGAAAAATCCTTCTGTTGTGTATAGTCAACCACCTGGTTTTCTTAAGCTTATGTTTTATGGTGTTGCGCTTTCTTATGCCATATATTAAGGCACGCATTGTGGAGTTTCTGAATTCTACTCTCTTCAGCAGTTTTCAAGCATGGACCATACACTGCATCGCAATGATTAAGCTGTGATAGGACCAGCGAATCACACAGTAGAATTTTTGTTTTTCTATTTAAAACGTAACGATGTGTTTAAATATTTTTAAGGTTTAAAAATCCTTTTTGAATACATGAATTACATTTTTACGTGCTGCGTGAATCGCAGGTCACTATCCAGAATCAAACCCAATCTCTTGCAGTGCTCGATGTATTTTATAGGCTCGTTATTGATATGAATTAGGTCCCTATAATACTGTAAAAAAACTCTTACGGCTACCCTTGCCCCCAAACAGCATAAATGCTAATTTCATAGAATTTAATTGTAAGCAATGATTTTTAGAAAACTCTTGTAAATGCTGGCAAGGTCATAATTAATGGCAGCCACTGCTTGGGAACTTTCACCTGGTTCAAATGAGATATATATTTGAGTATCATCAGCATAATAGTGCTGCTTAGATAATATGAATATTTTTGCCATGTTTGATACATAGATAATATGAAAATAATACTCACAAATACATTACGAGCCAGTTTTACCACTAACCAAAACTCTTTAGTTTTACTCTCGACAGGTGTTTCGCTAACGATGTTAGCATCTTCGGGAGAAGATTAAAACTTTGAGTAGAAATAATGAGTTTTGGTTAGTGGTAAAACTGTCTCGTAATTTAAGTATCACACCAAAGGTTCCAACCATAGGAGTATCACAAGTACATGCCAAGCCGTTAACAAGTAGGTTCTAAAATTGGAAACTGTTCATATATCACATAACAAAATAATGTTGTAGTATTTGTTGAAATATATAGACTTGGATATAACGTTATATATTCTATTTTAAAATATACATATTCACACCATAGTATCTAAATTTTTTATTTTTAAAAAACGCGCAAGTGATAGTACTAACCGTATTGTCACTTGTGCCAAAATGTCCAAAAAATAAAAAGAGAAATAAATACCTGAATTATAATTGAATTTGCTCACTTCATCGTGAATGCACTTTATTAAAAAAGACCAAATTGCTTACATAAAATCAAATTTATTAAAAATCAATTGAATCTACCCTAAAACATACAAATATACCCGAACCCTAATGATACTGTCAAAAAATGCATAAATTTAGAAGACACAATCCTTATTTTTATATCTAAGCCCAAATTCCCTATAGCCAACAATTTATACGAAAAATCAAGAGCAATTTACATCAACAAAAGAATTTTTAGGTCCAAACTGCTTAAGGAAGCATTTTCTTTGAGCTTCTTCTTATTCATATTAATGCAAAATCCTTTTTGTTCGATTCCCTTCACTAAATTACGTATTTAATGGGTAAGTGCCCAGACTACCACTGCGTAAAAACCAGTTAAAGAACTTCAATGGTAGATCGCTGTACATGATAAGGCACTTAAAACAGTATGGTAGTACCCACTTTAAAATCTTCATTGAACAACCAAACAAGTATCAAGAGAACAGATAAGCTATCGGTATCTTAATCTGTGCTATTTAAAGATCGTCTTTTTCTTGTATCGCATTCAACATCTGCTTACTAAGATAACATCTAAGATCCTTTTTATTTTCGGCTTTTTACTTCACCCAAATCAGATCGATCGCTTTTTTAAGTTAAACGGTTTTTACAAGATGATTTCACTAACACAAGTAGCAGAAATTCCTCTTCTGTCTTATGTCATGCGGTTGATTACGAAATCTGTTTCCTTAACGTGTTATTTTATCAGTAAATAATCTTGGGACCACACAGACATTTCCGCAAAAATAATATTTTTGAAACACCATGGGGATTGTCTCGTATGTATCGGTGCCACCCAAAACGATAGAGAAAACATCACGTTTCCGCCGATACATGGTTTGATAATGAGTTGATGTTTAGAGTAACAGTTAAAAGGAAGTATCAGTGAAATATCTGATTTATTATTAGGAAATTAAGTCTAGGATAGGAGCTGAAAAGATTTGTAGGAATTATATCATTTTAGTTTTGAAATTGTTGAATAAAGAGGCCAAATTTCGATAGCTAAACTATGTCTTTTTCCAAATAAAATGTTAATTATATACTTTATCAAAAACTTATTATTTAAAATTAAAACTCAGAATGGGTTATACTTTTAATATCCTTAGTGTTGCAAAATCTCCATGACTCGAAAACTCGAATTCAGGAAAATGACATGAAAATAGAAAGTCTATTGAATATTTTAGATTTTCCAAATCAAACTATCCAGGGGGTAAAAATAAGCCATAAATAAGTTAAACTTAAATTTTTTTTTATTGAAATCTGATATTTTCGTGATGTATGAGGTTCAGGGAACCTTCTTAAATACTTACTATTACTGGACTCAATAAATTCTTCTTTTCCACAAATACTAACAATAAGAGACTACTAATATTGACTTTTCAATTCCAATGGAATTGCATTTGTAAAGCCAAATTTCCTAGATAATAAGAATGGTCATACCCCACACGGGGAGGGCACAATATTGTCTCAATTTGAAAGAGGATTGAGACCAAACGTGTCAAACATGGTCAAATAAATAAAAACATTGATCGTATTGGGAACAATATAAAGTAAAGCAGCTGCCTTCGAAGATTTTGTAGAAAACATTAATTTTTACTGTGAAATAAAGACCTACAGCACGGCGTTGTAAATAACTTGTCAATCTTTTTTGTTACATTGGTAAACCTAGTAAAGGTATTAGCATTACATCGTATCCGAAAAAGACAATACAATAGAGACGATATGTTGCTATTTATCAGTTACTGAACCGCCCTGTATAATATTAAGGGACACGTGAAAACCAGGTGTCAAATAAATATTTCAAAGCCCACTTTAATCTAATAATTGACATAATCTGCAGCAAAAATATTATGGTTTCAATCTTTTATCAGTTCGGCAAACTTAAGACTTTAAGTATCTAAATATTTCGGGGCTTAAGATTGCCACCACGTGTCCTCAAGTTTAAACAATCTAAGAAGCATTAACGGAACTTTTATCTATGGGGCGTCTTAACATCTCGGCGCCATAAAGTACCCTCGTGCCAAAAAGGTTGTCTGGAGTACTTATCTGTTGGTGCCACTCTGTTTTGTATAATTCTTAGAAGAAAATAAAAGAAATGCTTGGGTATACTATTTGTACTTGTAAATGAGCTTAGGGGAAAGAGAAATGTCAATTTAGTGGCTGATGTTTAACGGCTGATGAGCTTAAAAACGTTTAATAAAATATAAAAGCTAAAGGAAACCTTAAGAACTTTATTAAAAATGTATATGTCTAAGTGTAGTTCTTTTTTCTGCTATCTAATTAATTATTTAAATTAAAAAGGCCTTCTTTATTTGCAGAAAGAAACGATATTATAAGTTCCATGCAGTATGGCTTTTTAGAATTTAAATAATAAATGATACTATTTTTAATTTTGTATAAAATCTTAACTTAAAAAATGACCGCGAAACATCTAAGACTGTATATTATCATTAAACAAAGGCTTTTGACTGTATCGATCACAGAGTATTGCTTCATAAAGTAGAGATATATAAATTTAGAGGAGGCTCTTTAAAATGGTAAGTTCTATCTTATTATTAAACGTAAGTATGTCTTGTATGGAGACTCTGTGTTCAATCAGAGGATACTGACATGTGGTGTGCCTCAGGGTTCAGTGTTGGGGTCTATTCTAATTCTGTATGAATGATTTTGTAATTCTAGATATTGCAGGAAAAATAACTGCTTGCTTGCTGATGATGCTTCTATGTTGTGTAGTTTTGTTTACTAATAAAACCTTATTTAAGAGGCATTAGCGATGATCTATCTATAATAAAAGAATGGTGTGACTCAAACAAACTAAGTCTAAATATATCAAAAATAAAAATAATGTTGCCTACCAATAAACACTACAGAAAACATATTTTTGAGTTAACATATTGATAGCACACGTAAATTTGAAAGCCACGTCAAAATCTTACATAAGAAGTTACCATCGAACTTTTTTACCTTAAAAGTCTTTTCGAATGGTTAAAGTTAAACATAATATATTACGCCAAGCCTTAGTTGCAATCATTTGAAATCTAATTTACGTTATGCTTATGCACACAGTAATCGTGTTGCAAAAAAGAGCTTTAAAATATATGAATAAGACTTAATACATTTATGTTAACTTATATTTTTGGCAAACAATTCTTTTACTATGCATTCATTATTTATGTTGGAAATTGTATTACTCTTTAAAAAAATGAAGCAACCTAGTTCAAAACTCGAATACTCCTAATACGAGATACTTGTTCATTCCTGTACCTAGGACTTCCAAGCATGTGACTCTATTCTCTTTAATGATCGATAACTATTTATTCGTTTACCCACAGAGATAAAGAGAATATCTGATCTCTATGTAATTTGACGTCAAATAAACTTGCAAATATAAAATAAACTTTATATTGCAAATGCTAATGTTTTATGTTTTATTTTATCAATTACTAGTACTATGTTTTTATCAGAATTAAATATTATACTAAAAACATAGTAAAATTAAATTAAATATTATACTTTTATCTTCCAGGTCTTATTTAGTTATCTATTTTATTTATTCATATACATTTGTGTTTTTTTATTTTCTGTATGTATATTGGGTACATTGTGTTGGTACATGCTACTAAGTATATACATAAGTATGTAAAAGTTTCAAATTTTTAAAAATTTTCATATAATCGCCTATATACCAAATTTATATATATTTATACTATTTGACTTTTTTACTACTTGTTTGATAATAATAAGATTTATTTTCATTTTAATTTATGTAGAGCTTTGTCAGAATATTTATAATAATCTTTAAGTGAATAAGAAAATATTAAGGCATAATGTGAATATGTTTACAGGCTATTTTGGCAATATCCTGAGTATACAGGGTTACTGGTAATTCGATACATTCCTTTGGAGATGTGATAGGGGAGGGGGTAAGAAGTAAATTGAACCCTAATATGTATTATGCAAAAGTTGATAGTTTTCGACATATTTAATTTTTTCTGTTTTTTCTTCAAAATGTAGACCTTAGTGGTTTAAAAGGCAGCTTTCAGAAAATCCGCTGTATATTTTTTAACTTTTTAGTTTTTTTCAAAATACATGCTCAACACAATAGTGTTACGTTTGTAATGGCAAAAGTTCCGCAAATAGTTGTAACCATAGGTAAATTCTCGATGCAAAGTGTAATTTTTTTTTCTTAAATAAAATACTACACTTTCTAGTGGATATTTTTTGAAAAAAAATTATGCTACATTCTTCAAAATTTACGTAAAACTTTCTTATTATCTAAGCTAACTCATAGGCTATAAATGCTACCAAAAATTTTAACAGAATTTTGTATTTTTATTATTAATAGTAAGAACGCACTTGAAAAATGCCAGGTGGTATTTACTTCTATGGTATTTAAGTACTATAGCAACAATTTGTTTTTTTAATTTTATTGTTAAAAATTTGATGTGTAGATAGTCTGACAGCAATAATTGTTGTGGAAAGTAGTTAAATTACGAGTTTCGAGTTTATTTTTCTCGTGTTTTCAAAGAAGGTATTCTATTGGTTTCTGCGCTATGGCCACGTTTACTAACGCTGAATATGCAGATATTATGTTTGTTTATGGGTTTTGCAATGGTAATGCCGCGGAGTCTCGCCGAGAATACCAACGTCGCTTTCCGAACCGCCGCATTCCAAATGTCCGTGTTTTTGCTTCGACCTACCGAGCTATCGCTGAAACTGGATCCGTAAAACCAAGAAGAGGTGACGCTGGCGCTCCTCGCGTATATCGAGCAGAAGATGAGGAGGAAATATTAAGACATTTTGAAGACGATTCAACCACATCCACTAATGCCGTAGCGCAGCAAACAGGATCATCGCAATGGAAAGTTTGGTCCACGATTCGGCAAATGGGAAGCCATCCTTACCATTATACGCCTGTCCAAGGATTGGAAGAAGGGGACCGATAAGAAGGGTAGAATTCTGCAGATTTATTATAAATTCTGATGGAGACAATAGAACTTTTTTAACCGACATTTTGTGGACGGGTCAAAGTTTAGTCATGAGGGCATTACAAATTTTCATAACCTTCATTTTCGGGCCGAAGAAAATCCCCGTTTAACAAGAGAAACCAGTTTTCAAAGAAAGTTTTCTGTAAATGTGTGGATGGGACTTATTGGACGGGATGTAATAGGACCACATTTTTTCCCAGACCATTTAAACGGGGATATTTATGAAAATTTTTTACGACATGACCTACAAGATCTTTTTGACGATATTCCTCTCGCCGTTAGAGGACGAATGATATTTCAACATGACGGCTGTCCAGCTCATTTTCGGCGGTCAGTTCGGCAGTTCCTGGATGAACGTTTCCCGAATCGTTGGATTGGTAGGTCAGGTCCAATAGCTTGGCCAGCACGAAGCACTGACCCCGCTTGATTATAGCATATGGGGTCAAATGAAAGCACTGGTTTATGCAACCCCAATAATTACCCGGGAAGATCTTATCCAAAGAATAACCAACGCTGCCCAGCAGATCAGGAATACCATAACAACTAGAACAACAAAGACTGAAATGAAAAGGCGCTGCCGAGCCTGTATTCGCAATAGAGGTTCTTATTTTGAACAAGAATTGTGAAGGTAAATACTGATAAATGCGTTACTTTACAATTTATAATAAAAATACAAAACCATGTCACCTAACTTTTAAGCATTTGTATCCTGTGAGCTAGCTTAGGTAATAAGGAAGTTTTAAGAAAATTTTGAAGAATGTAGCATAATTTTTTTTCAAAAAATATCCACTAGAAAGTGTAGTATTTTATTTAAGAAAAAAAAATTACACTTTGCATCGAGAATTTACCTATGGTTACAACTATTTGCGGGACTTTTGCCATTACAAACGTAACACTATTGTGTTGAGCATGTATTTTGCCTAAAAAGTTAAAAAAATATACAGCGGATTTTCTGGAAACTGCCTTTTAAACCACTAAGGTCTACATTTTAAAGAAAAACAGAAAAAATTAAATATGTCGAAAACTATCAACTTTTGCATAATACATATTAGGGTTCAATTTACTTCTTACCTCCTCCCCTATCACATCTCCAAAGGAATGTATCGAATTACCAGTAACCCTGTATATTTCTTAAATATTACTGGCATGTAATATGGCAGTTTTGATTATTTTTCCTCTAAAACTACCCCAATAATTAAAGGCTTTTTGAACTATTGCACATTTAATGTACTTCTATACATAACTTGGATATTTTGTATACATATTCCGGGTCTTTTAACAAAATATTTTCTTACTTTAAAAGCAGTCTTTGAAATGTTTTATTTTAAACCTTCTCCAAAAATTTGTAACTAATTTATGCATGTGCATAACTTAAATGGACATAATATGCACTTGTTTAGTTTTTTAAAACAAACAGATGAGATTTTATTTAATTTGTATGTATGAGGGTGCACATGTGAGAAGGGTGCACATGAGTGCAGGGTGCATATGCGAGCAAAGTGATAAAATTCTCTGATGTAATAGGACTAGTTTTTTGCTTTAAATTTGATTAAAAGCTCAGTAAATTATTTAGGATTTAATTTAATTTTCATATGTATGAGGTATGAGCTTGAATTACAAAGCCGATTTATTATTTTTATTTTTTTTTATTAAATGAATTTAATACATATAGATTTCTATATCTCTCTCTCATTATCTTTGTTAAAAAAAATTTAAAGGAAGTAGTGTCGTTTCCATAGAAAAATTAATAAAAGAAAAACAGAATCTATACAAATTAGAGTGCAAAAAATACGGCGCTCAAAACTTTTCATCGTGGAATGGTGAAACTTTTATAAGCAAAAATGCTACAAAAAAACAGAATAAAAATACCAATAATATATATAAAGAAAAACGAAGAGTTGTATCACAGTCTAACAATGAACAGTTGAAATAACAGTTGAAATCTATATACTTTGGCTGTACATACAATATTTATTACTATACTTTATTATATACTTTACTCGAAAAAAAATAATTCATATTCAGAGACTGCTGCAGTCCTAATTTCAGACCAATAACTCTCCTCCTTACCATATCTAATATTGGTAAAGGTGATAATGATATGTTTTGTGGAGATATTTAACATTCTAAGCGCTGCACAGTTTGGGTTTAAAGAGGCCAAGAGTACGGGTGATGCTATTTTTAGTCTTCTTCAATTTCTTTATGGTACACTTACTTCCGATTAAATTACTGCTGAAGTGTTCTGTGACATATCCAAGGCTTTTGACTGTGTGACACAGAATACTGTTGTGGAAGTTGGAGAGATATGGTTTTAGAGGGTCTTCTTTCGGTTTGTTGCGCTCCTATCTATCGGGTCATGTCCAAAGGGATAATTTTGGTGGTTATTGCTCTGAAGATTTATAGCTTACTACAGGGGTTCCTCAAGGTTCTTATTTCTTCTTTATAATAATGACCTTCCTCTGCTCTCCATAAAAGGTAGGCTACTGATAGACTGCTTACTATGTTTGCAGATGACACCACCATTATTTGGCATTGAAAACAGATTGACCAACTGAAAATGTTGCTAGATGCTGACTTGCAATTTAAATCGACTTTGTTTTAATATGTCGAAAACAAATCTATTAAATTTCAAATGTTTAATTAATTCTGTTACTATCAATTAAGGAGAAGCCGATTTCAACTCAACAGTGTAATAAGTTTTTAGGACTGACAATTGATTACAGACTCAAATTGCGGGAATATATAATTAAATAAATAAATCATGTGCCCATTATCTCTTTAATACAGTATTTTTCTACAAAAAAGAGCAATTAGAGCTTTTTGTAGACTAAGGTGTCGTAAATCTCATTGAGTTTCTGTTGGTTATTTATATGATTGAAACAAAAACTAGACGAGTTTTTTGGAAAAAAAATATTGTAACTTTATTTTGCTTTCTGATATCTACTATGTTTTACTGATTTAGATTAAATAAGGCTTTGTCAATAACTCTGTTTAGGGTAATAAAGCTCCTTTTTGAATTTTGAGTTTTGTTCTTTACTGCCTGTAGCATCTTTCGCGCAATCCTCCTGCTGAGGCGCGATAATATCATGGCCTTCGTAGTGTTCATACATGTGCCTATTGAGACGATGTCATAATTTTATAGAGTGTAGTAAGACGTGATTGATCTATACATTGATGGATTTTCGATATTATTATGAGCCTTTGGTATAAGATAATTATGTTGTTCCCTGGGTGAAGCCGCTGCTTGAGTTTAGCGAGACATTGGTGAGCCGAGTTATTTTCTGGCTCATATTGCATTAGAGAATGAGTGCTTGAACTTATATGTCCCACTCGTTTATACAGCTTTCTGGTCCTCACCCCGTCTGTTGTAGTCGAGGAATTGTTTAATAATATCATTAATATTATAAATCTTACTAAAATTTAAATGTTTACTTTAAAAGGCCTTTGGTAGATAATCTGATAATACTTTTGATAAGATATTCCAGGTATATCACTTTACGAGATATTATTCGAATGACTTATTTTCTAACATGTACATCCTTGGCAAATAAATAGTCTATTGTAAAATATAAATTACAAAAACACCTTGAAACATCAAAACTTTTACCTCAAGATTTGCCCAAAAATAAATACCATAATAATAACAAAAATTCAATAAATAAACACAAGATTCTATATTTAAACACTCAACATAGTCAACTTCAGATTTTTCTCACTTCAAATAAGGCATTTATAATCCAGAAAGGAAAATATTAATGTTTGTTTAGGTGTAGCTTTGAACCTATAAAAACACCATTACGAAGTCGACGAATGGGAAAAGAAAATATAAATCAATCATGTGGATCTGTTTCAGACATTTTTGACTTTAGAGGGATTGGACGGATTATCAATTATTCCCGAAAAACGATGAGGGATTTAAATGGTATTAATAAAACTGTCATTAAGAGTAATTATTTAAATTTTCATATCATAAAGCACATACAATAATCCTATAAAGTGGTTTTCTCAAAATAAATATGCCTCAATAACCTTAACAAAAGAATTATAACCTTTAACAATTTAATTTCCAAAAATCTTTTGTTCGAGTTAATAATGATGAACCTTTTTTCGTTATTATGTGTGGGTCTAAATTTCACCCCAAGGGTCTAGCATTTTAAAATTTATTTTAGCACGTGCATTGAATGCCAAAAATGGGTCTGAAAGAATTATTCTGGGTTAGTAGCAGTAGGTTCTTAACAATTTTTAACACAGCAAGGGATATTTAACAAACACAATGAGACCTTTTAAATCGGTAATTTATATGGGTTTGATGCATAGCTATTATTACTTAAAATAATACTTAAGTAATGCAAATGAGAAGATTTATACAAAAAAATAAATTTGCTCTTACTTGGTACTTCTCACATACTCCAAGAAATATAAATTAGGGCTCTTGAGACTTAACAACTAATGAAAAAGGGAACTTAACACTTCAAAGCTGTTAAGATTCTTTAAAAAATCATCGTACCTCTTAATTGGCAGTAATTTTCTGTAAATGTACATCCTGGCTTTAAGAGTAGGCACTTATACCCAAAATCTGTTTTTTTAATTTGGTGGTAATTACGTTCAAGTGGTGGTATCCTTAAGATCTTCTCGAGTACGGTTCGTGTACGGCCATATGGTATTTTGTACGGGATGATGTAAGAATTATATATTTTTTGTTTATAGTTTAAAAAAGTATAGGATAATTATTAAAGGATTGAGAAGTTTTACTCCTTGATCACTTATATCCCTTTTTTGAACTACCAACCTCTAAAGAGCCAATAAACAGTTTGTTAAATATAAAAAAAATAATTATTATAATTAATAACAATTTAATACTTTATCCAATACTTTAATTTTACTTTAATACTTTATCTTATTTACCTGGATTAAATGAAATTTGAATGGACGGATGGGTAATAACAGGAAGGAAAAAGGGAGAGTAAAGGTATGGGAAGTGAGGGTTAGAAAATGGATACAAGGGAACCAATGGAAGAAGGGAGACTTACTATAGACTATAGAGACAGCTCAGGGGATCTTCTCAAAGGGGAGCCGACTAGCACTAACCACTTTGGTAGAGTGGCGTGGATTTCACAAAAGTTCAATAAAATATAAGCGCCACCTGTTTTATCCCAGATGGATAAGAAAATCCCGATGACCAAGAAAACAAGAAATTACTAAAAGCACTATACCTATAAACCTGAAAGAAAATCTCCCAAGGAAGAACAGACAGGGAGATTTATAAATAAATACAATTAATTATATTGGCCCTTAATATTATGTACAAGTGTTATGGTGTTATTAATAAATTAACAATAAAATCAATATTAACCCTTTACTTTAGCTATTAAATTATTTGCTATTAAATTACAGCTTTAGTGTGAAAGCACCTTAAAACTCATGGACTCACACCAAAAGTCCCTTGTCTAACTTAAAAAGTTAGGTTATCTTTCAAAAATCAAAATAAACATAAAAGAAAAGCTTTAGTTAGGTTAGTATTTAGTATAATATACAACAGTAAATCTAATAAATGTTGATAGGACTTTGGTCTAGAGTTTATAAAGGCAATTATAAAAGACAAATCAAACAATGACAACCGGCGGTTTATGGTTAAATAAATATGGTACAACTTATACTATACCTCGCATATACGTATATACTCAGTTCCCAACAAAGATTATAGCAACAAGGTGCCTCAATAATTAAAGTAAACTAGTAAATATATATGCGATAAATTACTCAAATAGTACTAACTATGGCAAAAATAATGTGTGTGGCCTTTGTTTTATACTTCTAAAAGGTTATATTATTCTGTGATACCTGTGGTCCTTGTTCTCATCTTGTTGATGATTAGACGGCCATGGGACTCATCTGGTGCGTCTCAGGAAGGACAGTGTCTTCTGAGGTAGTTGGACAAAGTGATTCAGCCAGTACTACACTCTGTAATGGATTTCAGGATATCTCGAAGAAGCTCATGTGTGTTTGATGGGGCTCAGACCATCAACTTCCATCAAATTCTTCACAATATCAGTGATGAATTATACAAATAGATGAGGAAGTCCAAGTGGTAGTTATAAGAGGACAAATAGGAAAAGAAGAAGAAAGAGAAAAAAAGAAGAGAAAAAGGCCCAGGTTGAATGGCCCAGAATGTGGCCTTTCTTTGGAATTTTTATGACAAAACACAGGAAACCTTAAAAACTCTCTAGTCTGTTTCTTTAAAACTACCTTCGGCAAAACTTTAATTTAACTCACAAAAAAAAATCAGACCTAGATAAGGTATTTCCTTTATAAATCCGCTCAAAGCGAAACCAGCTGAAGTCTTCAACTCTCAGCTGAAAAATGACTCATTAACCCAAACCTGTCGAAATGGATCCCCTCCAGATTTTACCATGTTTAAGTCATCTGTCAACCTGGGAATCTTACTGAAAATATATACAATTCCTGCATGAAATAAGTAGTACTGTAAGTATGTACCAGCCACAATAAAACTTAAAGAGATCTTGAGAAGAAAATCAATATTTGGGTTTGACAGTTACTTTGTTTACCATTTTATTAAAATGAAGATTCACTACACTTTTCCTACAATAAAATTATGTAAAAGGAAAGAGCAGCAAATTCTGCTCAACTGACTATTGCAGACATCACACATAATAAAGTCTCATTCTAATTTTCTAATCGACATTGGCCAAGGCAACCAAAAGAAATCAGACACCTGTACAACCTCACAATGCAAGATCAAGGTACCAACAATATCAACCTAGTCAAGATTATGCTTTAATATGAACTTGATTTCTAATAAGTAGTTGCTGCTATAAAACAAAATATATATCTGTCCATTAATGTCTACATTCTGTTGTGATATATTTATACATATATTTGCCATTTTAATACATTTGCAATAAATTGGTTATTTCCTAAACTGATCAAAATTTTATAATGATTGAAACCTATACAATTATGGTTGATTTTTCTATGGAGATTACCCTTTTTTATGAGCCCAAACTCTGTTTGCTTTCGATTTTTATAACTACTAATCTAAGACTTTGATAAATGAATGAAGCTTTTTTAAATTATATTAAAATTTTTCAAATTTGAATACATTGAGTTAAAGTGTTATGCTCACAAAAAAAAACTGTAACAAGTTTCCCTCTTAATAAAAGCTTAATCAGGATACCGAGCGAGGTTACCTCTTAACGCCACGACACCTTGTATCACCCTGTTCTACTCATAATAAAAGTGTGTGATACACACTACAGCAGAAATACATAAAAAATATATTATTAAATAAAAATTGAAATAAACGAGGAAAAAGTTGATTCGTACTTATGTCTAATTTTATTCTGAAATATCGTAAATAATGGTTGTATAGTTATGTTTTCTGTATAAAATATGTGTAAAAATATGATCCAGAGAGTAATCCAGACATTTGTAGAGGTGTTTAAGAATTGTAAAAAGTTTCTTCCTCATACATATATCCCCATCTCAGTCGGAGGTGGTACCGGATGATTAGAAAAGGACGATCAGAGAAATTTATATTTTTGCATTTTTTAAATTGAAAATATTATTTTAGTTGGCATTGATGGATTTAACATTAATGCCAACTCCACTTAAATACCGCCTCATACTCAAAAATTTGGTTCATTATAGGGTCGTACGAAATGATTTCAGTTACGTGTTATCTATGTCTTTTCACCGAACGGCTATAATTTAAAGTTTTTAGTATAATAATAACAAATTTTATAATTATCTGCTCGCTAAAGAATTCCTTATTGCTGTAGTTTTATATATAATTATTTAATTTTTTCCTTGACTTTTAAATATCTATGATAGGTTGACAAATAAATACATTTTTTATTGTTGCATCATAATATGCTTAGTTTAATTTTCTAAATATCTAGTCTTTTATTATTACAAGATTAACCACAGTAAAATTAATTAATTCTGTTTCCGAATTTCCGATTCTCATTCCTATTCTGCTATATATTTATATTGCCACCTCAATCTGAGGTATCTTATAGTTATAAAATGGCGTTTTGCCTATGTTTTTGTGTACACCATAAGAGAAAAAGACAATTTTGAAAGAATCTAGAAAGTGTAAAAGTAATTAATTGTCAAGTCCAATGACCTACTGAATAAAATAAAGAGGGACACATACACATTTTCTGAAAAAAGTAATTGGGTTAGGTTGGTTGCATCAGGGCCAGCACTAAGTTTAGTGAAAAATTAATACAATAGGATACTCTATTGTATTACCTTATCATAAAAAAATGAGAATCTAGTGTCAAGGGTTGTAGCCCCTTACTTGAAGGTGGAAGTTAATTTTTGTTAATTTAAATATTCAAAGCTAAAAAAAAATTGAAATAGTGAAAAAATTTAAATTGTTTAATTTCAATAATTTTATAGCTAAATTGAGATTAATATCTTGCAATAATATACAGGGTGTCCCAGAGAAAATGACACAATGACATTTTCGGTTTAAAAAACATTTTTTTCTCACAAACCTCAGACACGTTTAATAAGCATGAAATGCTTAAACCAGCAACTCCGAGAGGGTGGGATCACTCCTAAAATGTTAAATGAAAAGAAAGGCTTCTTGTGACACCTTATCTTAAAAGTCTTCTAATTCTGAATATAACTGCTAAGTCTGAAGATTTACTTCTCAGATAAATATACATTTTTACTTAATGGAACGAATTTTTTAATAATTAAAGGGATATGATGACGATCAAGTCGTTTGCCAACAAGATGGATCGCCTACTATGCTGCTAATGTAAGGCAATATCTTGATGAGATATTTCCTAATAGTTGGATATTAGAAGGAGGAGATCCTTTACCGAATGGCCAGCTAGGTCGCCTGATTTGACGCCACTTGATTTTTTTAATGAGGGCATTTAAAAACTAAAGTTTACGCTACCCAACCAGAAATTCTAAAGGCCAAAGGATCATAAATGAGTGTCAGATGATAACACCTAAAATTCTAGAAAATATCAGACTTATCCTTTTGAGCAAAACCTTTATTCTTGTATGGAAGTAGGCGGGGCTTAATTGAAGCAATTAACAAATCGACCTAATTTAATAAACTTGTCTTATTTAAACGACATAAGGTGGCAGGTGGCAGTTATTCCTCGTTTTTTTTAATTTGTTATGAATCAGGATCAAATAATTGTATTGTTGTATAATCAAACACTTTTTGGGAAAAAGTGCCCATTTTCCAATTTTCCATTTTTGCTATTTTAAGAATGTTAAAGAGCTCTTATATCTAGAGAAATAATAGTAGCACTTCAAACTTAACAGTTGTATTTAGAATTTAAAAAAAAACCTTAAAATAGGGAATCATACGACTTTTCTTTCCATTTATGATTTTTAGGTAATGCACCCTTATTAAAAATTGCCTCCTCGAAAATAAAATTGAGATATCCGCGGTTTCGAAAAAAAAGGTTTTTCAAAACGAAAATGCTGAAATATATTTTTTAACAGTATTAATGAAAAAGTTTAATTTTTGTGTGATAATATTATTATATTATTAAATAGATATGCTTGTTTATTAAAAAACATATTTTTCGCTAAAATTACTAAGAACCTTTAGGTACTTAAGAGTTTTGTTCTCATCTTCAAATCTTTCAGATTTTTGTCAAAAAATTCTACGTTTTTGTTAAGTTTAGTTGATTGTATTAAATTATTTTATTCTTTTTTTTTAAATATAAAAACCATGCTGAATTGATTTTTTTTTTGTTATAGATATTAAATAGTTATTTATTTCTTTTTTATTTTTATATTTTACTTTTCTTGCCTAATATTGGTGGTACTTACTTTCCTCTTATATTAAAAATACTGCTTTTTATCAGACTTTATGTAATTGTAATAATTTCCGCTTGAGAAACTCTGGATTATTTTTGTAAATCTAGGTATTAAGCATTTTTAGTTTAATCACTTTCCTTTTGTTTATTAATTTCTTCCTTTATTATAATTATCCTAATTTCTCTATACGCTTACATTCCTAATTGCGGAAAGATTTTATTTTATTTTTTAAAGTATAAGTTAATTACATCTCAAAAAAATGATTTTTAGAGACTTGTGAGCATATTAATGCCTGTGAAATAAAGCCAGGACCGTTTGAGTAGAGGTGGTGGTGTAGCTTTATACCTAAAAGTTTCTCTTGATTTTAAGTTTCTGCTTCAAAATACACCTATTTCTTTGGAACATGTTTGGATTAAAATAAAACTAGATAATAAAAGACTTTAAATGGTAACGTATATCGTCCTTATAGGGGTGACCGAGATCTATTTTATTCCTACCTAGCATATTGACTGACTATGAAATGTATATTTCAATATTATTATTAGGGAATTTTAATATAAAACTTTCAGACTTAAAGTCACATTTGTGTAAAATCAGTAATGTTTATGGATTGCAGCAGTTTATTATTGAGCCCACTTGAATCTCAAATAGTTTAATGTCATTAATTGATTTATTGCTTTCAAACATGGACTCAACTGATTGTTGTGGTGTCAGAGATCTTGAAATATCTGACCATATGTTGATTTATTGTAATATAAATTTCAAAAATCATAAACCAGATAATCTTAATTTTATAGGAATTCACAAGGGCTTAACGCACAGCGATTTCAGTCAGATATACCGTTAAACCCTTGGCAAGTAATGGACAAAAACATGCTCAAATGGATTAACCATGCATAACTTGCTCCATTAAAAAATATAAAAGATAAAAATAAACTGTAAAATTAGGTGATATGATATTAAACTGTGATAAGGTTAGGAAATAAAGCATTAGATAAGTTTAGGAATACTCGTGATTAAAATGACTCAAATATCTATAAACAGTACAAACATTTTACAATTTATGCTCTTGGAGCAGAAAAAAAACTATTCAACATATATGCATATGGTGTGCATTTTATTACTGGTGCAGTATGTAAGCGGCTTTTTTATAATCGAGAAGTGTCCTTTTTGTGAGAAAATTATTTATTAAATTTGTATTATTGTATCTAGATTTTTGGCAAATAAATGCTTCTTGAATTTGAATATGAATTTGGACATTGCAATAAAAAGTACGCGTGGAAAGATCACAAGAAAATTAATATCTCCAAAAAAAAAAATATTTAACTTCTTAACTTCTTAACTTTCTGAAAAACGTGGATGAACCTAATAATTTTTCTATAAGTATAAATAAAAACAACAATATTCCTGATTATCAATTTAAGGAGCATTTTTAATAATATAAACTTACATTAAATGAATTTGAATTTAAGCTCTTAACACAAGATATAATTAATATTTTAAAAACTATAAAAAGGCATTTGGAACTAATAATTTAAATATAACTCTGATTTTGCTATGCTGCCCTGGTGTACTTAATCCTTTAGCATATATCATAAATATTTGCCTTGAAAATAGGGAAGAGTTGCTAAAACAGGATACCTTAATTGCTTTAACCCGATACTCACTAATTATGCTATTGATATCTATTGTTTTTTATCTGGAACTTTCGGGTAGTGTTTAAAAGTAATTAAAAAAATCACGTAAAATATAAATTATATATGCGGAACTTAAAAGCAGAACAAATTTACTGTCTTAAATTAATAATAAAATTAAATTGAAATTTTAATCCCGATAAAAGTTGCGTGATATAGCTTATCATCATTTTCCACTATGCCACAAGCGTGGGTCCAACCTCGACAGTATAACTAGTCAGTCTGGTTTTTTCTTTCTGTCATTTTTTCTTTTGTAATATAGACTTTTCAGAATATTTAAGCGACTAATTCAAAATTAGTTTTAATAGTGTGGCTTGGGAAACTAGTATGGATAGTATAGTTTCTGCAGGGTGAG
Organism: Anthonomus grandis grandis; assembly: GCF_022605725.1. Lineage (NCBI taxonomy): Eukaryota > Metazoa > Arthropoda > Insecta > Coleoptera > Curculionidae > Anthonomus > Anthonomus grandis. The sequence continues at coordinate 17,521,315 of NC_065551.1, forward strand.
ATAAGAAAGAAGAGTATGGTTGGAGTAAAAGACATCTGGAAATATTACAAGCTAATAAAAGTAAATAAATAAGTAAATATTCAAATCTAAAGCCTGAAAAATAACAACTCTCTTCGAACATATAAAATATAAATAAGTAAAATATAAGCTGTATAGCATTCCTGGAATACCTTCTCTTCAATAATAGCATATTGGTTAAAATTATTGATTCAATAATTTTTCCTCTAGCGTAGAATAAACAGAAATATATCAGTGGCGAAGCGTACGAGTAGACAAGGTAGACACTGTCTACCCAAAATTATCCAGTTATTTGTCATTAATTTATTACGTAATTATTTTATGTAATTGTTGAATTACAATTAAAAAAAAATTAACACAGAACGTAGTCGCTCCTTACTATTATTATATAGTATCTAAACGGCTATAATATCTATCTATCTATAATATCTATAAGGCGCGCCCCGCCTGACGAACCAATTAAAATAAAAATGCAGGGCTGACACACAATTATTGTATGCGAGCCCCAGAAAGACACATTGATATTTGTCTTCCGAAATTTAGAGCAATTAATCGAACCATATACGCATCAAGCAGGTGGCAGAGGTCCGGCCGCATCAGCATTCTGCCTATTACGTATGCAAAATTTACTCGCGGGAAAGACATTCGAGCTTTTGTCTATCGAAGTCGACCAGCTATTTTATTATGCTGTTAAGGGTTATTGTTTATGGACACGCTTGATCTGGTTGGCCGCAATACATCTTACAGATTTTTTAGTGGTTATTTATAAACGACTGTTTGATATTGGCAATTGTATTTTGGTTGTGTTTTTATTTGTCTTTAATTAATTTTAAAATAATGGATATTATGGATTTATAAGTTATAGTTATACCTATGTTGTGTTTTTTGTAAGCAGTATTTATTTTTATTTATCTATCTTTTTATGCTAGTAGTAATTATTATTTTTTTTTTTATATCACTACATAATTTTTCTCTTTGAGTTAATATTTAATGCGCTTTTATTCTCTATTTCATTAAAATGAATAATATTGAATACACATTTTTTTCTAATTAACGATTTTTATTGTTTGTCTACCCGAAAAAAAAGTTCACGCTTCGCCACTGAAATATATGGCTTTTGGTAAAACAAGATAGTGTTGCATTTTACCCACCTCCCAGTTATTTTTTTTTACCCAACTGAACATGTTTTAAAATATTTCCTAAAATACATCCAAAGACCTAAAGAATCATAAAAAATCCTCACACTTATTTAATTTCTGACTTTAATCCAAGAAATTTGTAACTGCACCAACTAATTATTTTCATAATCAATGGAAAGCAGCAAATGCAATTCCCTTGCAAATGTTATTCCTCCCCAAAAGTAAAAAATCTTACGGAATATCATCAATTTCGATCTATATCTATTCTTTTTGTTCTCTGTAAAGTTTTGGATAAATTATGCAAATTTTTTAAATTATAACAAATCATTTCCTGAGCATCAGTCAGGTTTCCGAAAGGGTTATTGTTGTGCGAGTGCATTTTCTCCAGTCACAGATAAGCCCTTGATAATAATCAAGCCACTGTATTGATCCTTGTGGATTTCACAAAGGTATTTGACGTGGTTAACCATAAAATTTTATTAGCTCTGTTGCAGTTTATGGGATTTGGTAATTCTGCGCTGTCATTGCTAACATCTTTTTTATCGAAGCGTAAGCAAAAAGAATCGCTTAATGGAGATTTTTCTAAAGCTCTTACTGTTACCTTACTGGAGTACCTCAGGGTATACCATTTTGGGGCCACTATTTTATACTATTTTAATTAAAATTATACCTCCCAACTGATAAAGAAAATTTGATATCGCAAACACCATTGTTATGCTGATGACACTTAAATCAACTTTATTTTTCATTTAAAGAATCCGATGTGATTGAGGCCCGTCACTCTATTAATGCCGATTTAGATAGATTATAAGTAGAAACCCAAACACTTCCTTTCAAAAAAATCTGCTAAATCAACAGCAATTCTTTCTTGTGAAGATAATATATTTGTTCTGTTTTAAGTTGTTTAATCTGAAAAAGTACATTTTGTTAAAAATGCAGTATACTTCTTAAGAAAATAACCTGAAAAATACTGTAAACAAAAATGAGTTTTTATCGGCATTTTTTGTTTTTCTAAATGCATCATTCTTGCAAACGTTTCTGTGCTACACAATAAACAGATACCTATCTTTTAAATCTTGCCATCTTTCACGTTATTAATACATTGATTCGATAATAATTTATTGATTTTTGGATTTCGTGGTGAATTTAATTTGAATTAAGTCGAAATATGGAATTCACGTTTATTGAGTTTGGTCTTGCGTCTTGCAATGCATTGGAAGCAAAAAGGTTGCATAAAGAAAGATTTTCTAATCGCACTATTTCAAATTAAAAGACATTTCAAGAAATTGACCACCGTCTAAAAGAAACTGGAAAGCGATTCTACTTATTAAGGTGGTATTATATTGACTTTCTTAATTGTAATTTTAGGAAGTTGAGAAAAAAAACAGTGATGCTGGTGAGAGAAAAACAGTACGTACGGTAGAATTGGAGGAAAATATTTTGGATGCTGTAGCCGATACTGCTTCAACGAGCACTCGAATATTAGCCGCTCAACTTAATACACCAAAAACAATAATACATAAAGTACTTCAAGAATAGCTGTTTTACCCAAACCATCTACAAAAAGAACATGAACTAACTTCTGAAGGTTTTCCTCGTAGAATACAATTTGCGAACTGTCTATTAGATCAGCAGCGAACTACTTCCAAACTTCATTAGCATTATTCTCTTTACCGATGAATCAGGGTTTACCAAAAATGGCATTGTGAATGTAAATAAGTCGCAATTAATATCTGGGCAGGTATCATTTGCAATTTTGTGATTAAGACTTTTGTATTACCTCCACGATTGAATAGAGAACTTTATTTGGAGTTCCTTTAAAGCATTTACCACTTGCAACAAAATGGTTCATTTTATCGATAATAAGCCTTTTCTTTAGTTAGAGGTTTAAGCTATCCATATTTATGATTTTAGAGCCGTTATCATACAAGGTGCTAAAGATTTAAGCATTACATTGTACTACCTGAATACGAGACATGTCTCACATTTTCCAGGATGCTCTGTGTATACATTTTTTTACCAAAATAATTGCATACATAGTTACTAATAATATTAATTTACCATATCCCTGCCCCTCTCCTTTACCCTATTCCTTTCTCAGTGTGTATTTATTAACAATTTTTTTTTGAAAATTTGACTATTTACTGTTAAATTTTTATTTTAATTTTAGCAGATTTTAACAGAACCCAGAGAGTTTGTAGAAGATTTCTGTGAATCTGATTAAAAGGTCTTTTAGTTGCCTGACTGTATATATTTAATTTAATATGAATAAACGTCTTATTATTATATTAAAAGATTATGGAAAAAAAAGTTTAATATGAAAATCTATTTAAACATAAGCCAATAATGTTGTTAGCTCTTTTAAGGTATCAAGCGACTTTTGTAGAAAGGGTAGTATATTAAAAGCAAATGAAGTTATTTTAATCAAATTTTATTACGAAAAAAAACACACAACTACATTATTACTTAACTAAAAATTAAACAAACTTAAACCTAGTGAAAGATCATGGGATTTGAGATTTTAATCTACCTAAACACACACAAAAACACTAAATTAAATAATGCAACGAAATCATTTTGTTAAGCTGATATCACAGGAAAATTAATATACATTAAAGCTTCGAATATAAATTTTAAAATTAAAGAGATCTTAACATATGTAACTATCACATAGCTTTACGAGCATCGAAAAAGCTACATAAGGTGTATAAAACACGTGCAAAATAATATTAACAATTGGTGCAAATTATTGTGCGAAAAATCACTTAAAGCTAATTTACAGCATGCATTTATGTACAATTTGATTGACACATGTTCGGCCTATACTTTTTTGAACTTAAAATTAAATGTTTTAAAATTAATACAGTTTTTAAAGCTTTTTAAAATATCACAATTAAAACTAACTTAAGATTACTTTAAAATTGCTTTAGAAGAAGATTATAAACTAGTTAAAGCAGTTGAAGTGTAAACCCCAGTTGTAATAATTGTAGTTTAAAGTGAAATTGACAAAAATGGAGAAAAAATACAAGTCAAGAAATAATATTAAAACTGGGTTTACAATATGTTAAAGCTTGAGCAAAAATAAAGGTGTATACACTAAACTAATATTGCAAAAACAATTAAAGCCATTAAAGATTGCATATACTAAGTAGCTTTAGTAAGAAAAATCTTAATAAAATATCACATTTTAAAACTTATCACAGACTAAACAATATAAATTTACCTTTTATATATCACAACAAAATATTACAAAAAATTTCAGAATGAATTTATTATCACAGGAATTAAAGCTTAATAAAATTCATTTAAGAAATTTATATCTTCATAGTATCACAATATAACATGCACATTTTCAACAATAATTTCATATCACATAAATTAAAGCCCAATGAAATTGAAAAAAAGAAATGTTAATGTTTTTGAAAAAACTGTAAGCAAATGATTTTAAATAAATCTGAAATACTTTTGAATATTTAAAATATGAATTATTGCACAAAAGAAATTAATAAAAAAACTCTCCAAATATTGCACGGAAACTTAAAAAAAAAATAAATTGCACTATGAAAAATTGCACTGAAAAAGTCAGCTTCAAAAATAATTCGTTGGACAAGAACTAAACTAGAAAAAAAAAACTAAAGCTAAACATACCAATAAACTATTTTAGTGGCACTACTATATACAGGTTGTCACCCATCATTGGCACAACTCCAACATTTCATTGATCAAATTCTCATTGATCTCATTGTCGTTGTATGTGGTACACATTAAAAAGGGCAATTGGGGGGTGGTTTCTTCCGAAAGCTCTTCAAAACGTGACCAGTACCTGTTAAGATTCACTTTTGCGTTAGATATAATGGCCCTGGACAGTCTAGGACGTACTATCTGAAAACAATAAATAAATTATTAGTTTCTAAGGCCCTAAATATACAAACTAAAAAAAACAAAAACAATAACAAAAAAAGATAATTAATTACCTCTCTGATGGTCCTATTCCTTTTATAGGGCGACCTCGATGGACTTTTGGTGGTAGCCTTAGTCATGGTTTGTTTATAACACATGTCAAAGGATCAGCTGATCTTAACGCAAATTAACGACGTAATTTGTTAGTTTTCTTTTTACGGCTTTAAAACGTAAAAAGACCTTCACCGGCTTCGATTCTATGTGAAGCTCGTGTGTTAGTGTGACGACATTAGGTGGTTCCGACCTTTTTATACAGAGAGCTTTACCTGGGGCATGCTTCTTCGCGGCGTTGCCAGTTTGGCAAGGAGCTTGTGGGCGGAAAAGTGAGAAATCTCGGACTTGGGGTGTTTAACATATATGGCTTCTAAATAGGGTGTTTTGTTTGGCTTAATTAAAAAGAAATTGAATGTTTTCTTTTCACTCATTATTGCGGTTATAGATCAAAAGGCAAACTTTTACATAATAAATATTTAATTAGGCAGATTTTTAATGCTTTTTGTTTTTGGATTTTATCAAAAATTTTAATGATCCGTTGTTTTTTTTAAATAGAACTCTGTAATTGTTATCGGCAACTAAATGAAATATACTAGATTTTCAGAAAACTCACGCTAAAAAATCTTTATTTACTAAAAATTTAATTTACAGTTTTTTGAAAAATCATAAAAACAAATTAATTTATTTGGCTACATTTTAAAAGTAACTGTGTTTTTTCTATTTTATCGTCATTTTTTTAAAATATTTGCCTGTCTTGGAAATCTTTGAATAAGTGCTAAAAAATTATTTCCTGATATTTTAAGTAATTACATGATCATAAGAATAAATGAATTAACTAATGATCAATAAAATTGAGAATTGATGAAGAATTGTCCCTGAAATCATAAAAAAAATAAAAATAATAATAACTTAAAATAACTTAAGTATAATAACTTACTGGTATAATCATTTTAAAAAGTTTCTTGATTATGCCAAAAGGATTTATTAGTTATTATGAGTTATTTAAAATAAATGAAAAGATCCTAATAATTACGAAAAGGTACTGTGGATAGCGAATTGATTAATAAATTTTTTAGAGAAATAATAGATCTGGAGTACATTTTTTAAATGGCCCAGTTAGTATGAAAAGTTTCACAATTCAAATTTTATAAAATTTAGATTAAAAAGTTACTTTAATATATTTTTTTTTGGGTTAAACAGACAAATGTATGCGGTTAACTAAAAAAAATATAATTTTTGTTTAATAATATACTTTTTAGAATACACGGCGTTTGGAATTCCATTTTTTTTAAATGTATTTCATGGTCTATTCATAATTGGAAATTTCAATGTGTTTAATTGATTTTAAAAATAAAAATTGTTCATTTTAAAAATAAAATAAAGTTCCTTATGGGTGCAAATTTATTATTTGGAATATTAGGGCTTAATTAATAAATTTTTATTCATGAGACACACGACGTTGCATCATTATTTTAATAAAGTTCTTTTCGAGTACCCTGTTTATATTGGTTAGGGTTATGTTTTCAAAATCATCCGTGATGTTTTTATTTCAATTTTGAAAACTATTGTTTTTCATAAAATAAATGTAATCTAGTCCCTATCAACATTATTACTATAACCATGATATTATTCTCATTGTTTTAAATACTTTCTTTTTGATAACTTTCATGTAGTTTTTTTTTCTGTTTTTCCTTTTAACCGTAATTATCTTTACCTTATTTTAATTCTTAATGCTTTAGGCATTCTTTTAAAGTATTTTATCTTTTAATTTTTCTTAGAAATTTTAAATTTAATATTCTTTTATTCTATTTACATTTTTTTTTTTAAATTATCTGTTCAGATTTTAATCAATCGATTTCCATTGTCTTCGCCAGCAACCCTTTTAATTTGTCGCTTGTAAGTAAATTATTTTCTTTATTTGCATCATTTTAATTTTTTACTACTCTACCTTAATAAGTGGCATAATGTATCGAGGACAAGTCCAAAATAAGGAGATTTTTTTAATCGAAGCATGGAATTGTTTTTAAAGGCTTAGTTATCACATAAGATTTTCAGGTTAAAAAATTACCTGCGGACATACTTAAATTTTTTGGACTCAAAAAAAAATATTTTTTTTAAAAATACTAGCGAGATACTTCATTTTTCATTTCTGGAATTTGTCAGTACATTTACAAAAACAGGTTTTAATAGAATATTAGTACAAGAATTTTATGAGCTAAATAAATTTCTTATTTATGAAATATGGCATGGGAAGCTGTTTTTCACCGATCTGTTAAGAATTAGTCATGTCACAACTACAGACTGTTTGTCACACCTTAATTTCGAAGTTACTTTTTTTTAATGAAACGTGAACGATATTATTACTTGTGTCTTAATAGATCAGACCGTTTGAGGCACGTTTAGCGCTTTCCATGATTTTATCGTTTAGAGTTAAAATTGAAAAGAACAAGAAAATTTCGTTTCCAGATGTTTTACTCATAAGAATAGAAGGTAATATAACAAAAACTGATTGGTACCACAAACCAGGTTTTCTGGGAGATTATTTAATCATAAATCAATGCAGACTTTTCATCCTAGGATCAATATAATTAATAATCTTAAACATGTCACACCCAAGCTTTCCCAATAAAATAATAGACAATATCAAAGTCCTACTGTTAAAAAAATACCTGCGCTGCAAATCTAATCAATATAATTCTAAAATAAGAATCAGCCACCATAACAACATAATTTTTACAACCGATCATCAAAAACAGTAAAAAAAAAATTACATAAAATTTTTTTCTAGAAGATTAGGTAGTATTCTAAATAAGAAGCTTTTTAAATCGCGTTTAAATGTATAAATATACAGTAAACGGTAAATAAAAAATTCCGTGCTTTGATTGTCAGGTTCTTTTTATGGGTCAAACAACTCGTTATTTAGAAATTAGGATAACGAAATACGTGACAAAAGAGGTGTTAAGCCTGAAATATTAGTAGTGTCAAAAAACTAAACGGTTTTATCAAAACATGCCGACTCAGAACTGCACCAATTTAATTTTGAGGAGGTTAAGATAACGGATATTTAAAATAATTATCAAAATAGGTTATTTTCAGAAATGATACACATAAAAAATACAAAGACAACGTTATCAAAAAGTAAGACATTTGATATAACTTAAGCACATCATATTCAAATCTAATCAGTTTTATAAAACTCAAAAACTAAACTCCAACACGCTTTAAATATCCTCCGTAAAACAACTATGTAAATAGTAAATAAATATAAATATATTATTTATCTCAAGCTTTTTATGGCGTTAGTTGGAAAAAGGAATGTTTTATGTTGCCTTACAATATTTGTATACCTAAGCAATTTTAGAACTGCCGTGTGAGGTGTTACTTGTTGATTTGAACACCTACACTAATATTTGGGTTGGGTTGGTTGTTTTTTATATATTGTCTAGAAATATACTCTTAATGGAAATTTTAAAGGTATATAATATATACCGATGTTCCGTTTCATGATTTACAACAAATGGCATATACTTTTTGACTAAACTTTTAAAATTTAAACTTATTGAATATTTCTCCATTTTAATTGTAACTTTTACTTTTAATAATTATTAAAAATTATTTTATTTTTATTATGCAAAATTATACGTTTAACATTTTAAGATACTTTAATTAATCAATTTTAACTGTAGTTTCTAAATGTGATTGTTAAGTAATAGTAGAGATAGTGATATAGATATTTGAATGTTATAATTGTTGTAGAACTGTGAAGAAGGCATAGACATATCTCGGCGATATACGTATAGGCCGAGATGCTGGTATAAAAAAAACTAAAAAAGAAGGAAATAGTTGTTGCTCGAAGGAGAGTACGAAATAATTAAACCAGATATATTCAGACCAACATGTCAATTGTAAAGCTAATAATAAATATTTTGCTCTGTATACAATCTGATTTGATTGTTTTGTCAAAAAATTAAAGGATTTTGAGTTTTATTTGGCTTTTTTTTTAAATCAATTTTGTAAAGTTCATTTTTTTATCACTCTGTACTAAAAAATTTGCAAATAAAAACTTGTAGCGTCTAATAGCTCTACTTTTAAAGTATTTTAAATATCTTATATACCTTTCCTTTGTAGCAAACAAATTAATTAATTTCTTCGCTTTGATTTCGCTTTGATTTCGCGGAAATCACCATAGGGGTATGTGATAATGAATCTGTGATATCACATTATATATCACAGGTTCTTCTAGTTCTGCATCTTTTTTCACTCTCAGTCTTGATAATGTTATAAAAAAGTGGGAAGCTATCGATGATGTTACCTAATTTTTCTTTCATCTTTATAAGCAGAATATTTGATCCGTTATAGTCTATAAGTTTCTATCAATAATTATGGCCCTATTCCAAAATAAAGCCTAATTTCGACTTAATTACTGCTTGTGGCTCATAGTTATAGTAAAATGGAGAGTCTTCTTCAAGCAGATCGTGATGCCTATTCTTGTTGGTACATTATTTTAGCCAATTGCTTATGTCTTCCGAGATATGTGTTATTGGACAGCATTGGACATCCGCCCATCTTCTTTCAAATAATGTCATCTGTAGTTACTGGCGATTACTCTGTCCTGAATTGTCATCACGAGTCCTTCTGTTTCTGAGTATGGGTGGTTTTCCTTTAGCCCAATGAGTGGTTTATCCACATTATTTTTTCACTGCACAAAGGTGGTATCTTCCATTTAGAGCGTAATTTTTGAAGTTTTCTTCTTCCGCTGATATGTCCAGTTTTTAGATAGACTGACTAAGTCTAAGTGGTGCATAACCATTGTCTTCCTTAACAATCTTCATCATAAGATGCCAGAAACTTTGTCTCCATTATTTTTACTGGATAAAGTCTTCTTCCAACTTCTTTGCGTGAAGCATGTAATCTTCCTACTGACGAATTGGGGCGCAGCTTCCTAAATTCCAAACAAATACATAAGTATTGGTATTGCTTATGAATTCACCGCAGCAATAAGGCCGGCTATAAGATGGGTGTTTATTAATATAGTATGCGCTTGTGATTTTAATAATAATAATAATGTTTATTTTGAAATGCAATATAACAAAAGAAATACAAGTAAATTTAATAAACATGGGCAATAAATACATAATGCTCCCGGCCCTCAGGAGCTAGTACGCTGTGCGAGGACTTGCTGGTATTTTTTTTTTATTTGTCCCGCGACTCTCTCTTCAGCATTAACATTAACCGGTAAGTCTCTTCTGGTTCTAGATGCTCCAAAGATGACGTTTCCACAACTCTTTTCTTGATAGTTATCCGTGCATATTCTTCGAATCCGAAGTTCATTCCGAAGTCCTGACTGTAGTCCTTGAGAATGTTCATCAGTTCAAAAAGCTTATCCTCTCTCTTATAAAGTTTAAGGTCATCCAAAAAAATAAATGAGAGCATCTCTTCAGTAAAGTTCCTGGTGCTTAATTTTAAAAAAATCGCAATTTGTTCGGTTAAGGAGACTCGACATCGGATTCAAGAAAAGGTCAATCTTGTATACATCCAAAACTTTTATGAATCAATCATGAGGAACTAAACCATAGGCCTTCGCATAATCTATGTAGCAAACGTTTAAAATTGTTTGCTACATAGAAAACATGCTTTGGCGCTATTAAATCAATTTTTTTACCTCAGTTTCTCCTGAAAAAAAGGTATTTTCAAACAAATTTCAAAAAATTAAATGTATTCAATAAAAAAGTGAAAATCTGACAACCGCGCGGAGTAGTACTTTTAGCGCGAGCACTACACGCGACTCGCTCGTGAGGTCGTGAGGTGTGGTGCGCCGCTCGCTCCCATTCTCCCATTGGCTACCGTGTTTTACCTGGTCGAGACCGTGCGCGCAAGAACTTTTTTCTCTCTTTTTTTTCTCTGTTGTTGGATGGATGCTGCCGCGACCTCATGGGCAAAAATGTTCTTGCTTCTTTGTTGCGTACGTCGTATCTTCGATGTTCTTTTTCCTTTTCCTTTTTTTCTCTGTTTTCTTGGTTTGTAGGGCCTCGAGTGTAATAACTGATGAGCGTGAGTTAGTGGTCACGTAGTAGTTAGTATTATTGTTTTTTTTAATGGTTTTGGTTTTGACAGGATATTGGATACATTATATATTTGATTGATAGCCAAGATTTTTAAGTTGGGTACTTTTGAGAATGAATTTAAAAAAAAGAAAAAATTAATTCACGCTGTTTGAATACATTTTTCGTGGTTTTTCTTTCGATATAATAGGCCTATCGGAAACGTGGCTTAAACCTGAAATTGCTAGTTCTGATAACTTAATATTGATAGTAATGATAAGCCAAATAAACTGTTAATTTAAACTACTCAAAACGAAAAAGGAGCCACTTGAAAAAATTTAAATAATTTTTTGTGGAATAGTTTTTTGTAAAAGTTATCGTTTTCTGCTTTATTTGTGAAAGACTACTGTTAAAATTGTAAATGTCTTAAACCCGTCGGATATGTCATTTAGGAATAAAAAAATCAAATTTCAATAAGTCAATAAAATAATGATTTTATTTTTTCCGTCGTTTAATAAGGCAGTATCTTAAAATTATATTTTCATATAATAAAATTATTATTTCTAGTAGCGAGTATGCGCTCCTCTAGCTTTGATAACTTCAGCACAACAACTGAACATACTCTTAATAAAGTTTGTTATCAACTTCTGAGGTAGTTGTTCCGATTCGTTCTTCAAGTTGGTAGATGGTTTGCATAGGTTGCCGCTGCAATAGTTTTCGTCCCAATGTATCCCACAGATGTTTGATAGGATTGAGATCTGGACTGTTGGCCGGCCATTCCATAACTTCAATATTATGGTCATTTAAAAAAATTGTTGTTATTTTAGCCACGCCTGTTGTTATCCTGCCTATCATTATCGTGTTGTAAAATAAAATCTGCTCCCGTATTATCCGCAAAAGGAATAATATATGGTATTAGAAATTCTTCTAAGTAACGTAATCCGTTAAGGAACCGTTTGCAATTACCACTAAATCGGTAAGCCCATTAAAAACATATACCAGCCAATATCATAATAGACCCTCCGACAAACCGATAAGTTTCTTGCATAGCTAAGTCCAAATACCGCTTACCTGTTCATCGCTATACCCGAACTCGTCCATCGTTCTGATGTAAGCAGAATCTGGATTCATCCGTAAACAAAACATTACTCCATTGTGGTATTGTCCAATGACGATGTGCTCCGGCAAAAATTCTTCGAGCTCTTCGATGTTCTGCTGTCAAACGAGGCACTCTAACCGACCTCCTAGCACGCAATTGAGACTGATGAAGTCTATTACATACTGTTTGATGAGAAATTCTGATTCCTGTTGTGGCTGCTAAATCATTTTGAAGCGCTCGTGCAGTATTGGTTCGTTCCCTAATCATCCACACACTTAATAAACAGTCTTCTCGAGGTGATGTGGTCCTATGACGTTGAGTATAGGACCTTCTTCTAATAATGCCATAAATTAAATACCGAATCCATACTCTGTTTTTAACGGCCGGACTCACATTGAGAATTTCTGCGACTCTTCTTCTGGAATAATCTTCCTCAATTAACGTTACGGCCCTAGCTATTTCAACTTTATTTAAGTATAGTCTAGGGCATATTCTGGTGTTATATAGGTGCTTACTATTTACTGTGCTAAATCTAGAAGAGTGTGTTCTAGCAAACATCAGACATTGGTGGATGTATAGGCCAGGCATTGTCATGATTTTTAAATTTTTGAATAAAGGTCTACAACTATCTGTTGGTTTTTGGTTTTCTAGAATTCTGAGTGCCGATTTTTGCAACTGAAATGCTCTCTGCCAGTCAGCCGAGTTACCCCAAAATAACAATCCATATGACAACTTTGATTGAAAAAGTTCTATATACGCCGTTCTACATACTACTGGAGGCGCCAATTGAACAATTTTGCGCAACAGAAAAAGAATTGACGAGAGTTTTATTACCAAATTTATTATATGGCTCTTCAATGATAATTTATTATCTAGATAAACACCCAGAAATTTGATCGCATCTCTTCTCTGATGTCTTTCCCTTAAAGAAAAATTAAGCACCTCTGTTTTATTTAGATTCAAACATAGATTATTGTCAACAAACCATGCTTTTAACTTGTGAAGTGTTGCACTAGTTCCATTCTGTAGGGAAATCAGATCTGAATGCCGACTGAGAAGAGTTGTGTCATCCGCATATTGTACAGACATCATCTCTGAGAAGTGGGCGGGTAACTCATTTACATAAAGTAAAAACAGAAGAGGACCCAAGATTTAACCCTGAGGCACTCCTGCTGTGATTGGAAGTATCGAGGATGTTCTTCCTCTACAAGTCACCATCTGCTGACGCTCACAAAGGTAGGACTGGATAAGTTCCAGGCAAATACCCCGGATACCATAAAAATCCAACTTGCTCAACAAAATATTATGCGAGACACAGTCGAACGCTTTTGAGAGGTCGCATAAAATTGCACCCACTGTCTTGCCCTCCTCAAATGCACCAACCAGGTAGTCTACCATTACCCTGAGTGCATCAGCAGTGGATCTTTTCGAAAGCCAAACTGCGCTGGTGAAAGTAAATTATGTTTATCAAAAAAAGATATGAGACGTTGGTTTAGACAGAGCTCAATGGGCTTGGATAATATCGGTATTATTGATATGGGCCGATGATTTCCTGGATCATTTATATTACCCTTTTTAAATATAGGAACAACTTTACTTATTTTAAGCTTTTGTGGAAATGTACCAGATGATGATGAGAAGATGTCTTGAGCAGAACTATCACTTAAACTTTAAAGATTAATGACCTCTATTTCGGTAACAGGTGAAAGAAATACTTTTGAATTGTTATGTACATATTTTGCTGTAAATTGTACAGGGTCATTAGATTTTTGCAGTGTATTTGCAACTGAGTCAGCTCTATTCACAAAGAATTTGTTACACTCATCGGGAGTTACATTACATTTCGAATTACTAGAATCATTATTTTTTGTTTCTTTAATGATGTTCCAGATAGTTTTGCATTTGTTATGACTATTTCCTATTTTGGTTTGTATAATACGAGTGTCCCGCTTGTTTTATTTTAGTTTTATATTCCTTTATACGAATTTTTAGCCATTCTAAGAGATCTAGAGTACTGTTATGTTTATTTAAGGTAGAAAAGAAGTTTAAGTTATCTCTCAATCTCTTCAGTTCATTATTAAAGCATTTTTTTTCTTTATTTTTGGTGAGAATTGTTTCAGTTTCTTTTGGGAATATGAAAGTCTATAATAGACATCAGAACATTGAGAAACATTTTAAAAGAACGTTACAATACGAGAAAATCTCTATCCAATATACGGTCTGAACTCTAAGACAGTTGTGTGGGTGTTTTCAGTACTTTCACTTATTGATTCATATGTATTGGTAAAAGCCATATGATCTAACATATAAGTATCCCATAGAGTACAGTTACAATTAATTGCACAATTTGTTATGCAGTTATCAAGGCAACTACTTTTTTTGGTTTTTGAGATTCTAGTTGCGCTATTTACCAGGAATTTAAAGTCATATGTGCTGACAAGTTGGGTGAACTCAGCTGAAATGAGGTTATCCGCTAGTAGATCTACTTATTAAATTACTTATTAAAATCACCATAAATAAAGGTATGTTTGCGTCTATGGAATAAGAAATTTAGAACTGTATCAAGACTCTGAAAAAACACTTTCAATTTACCTAGTGGAGATTTGTAGACACTCAAAACTACGGCCTGCAAGGCTTCAATCTCGGTTGCAACGACTTTAAAGTGTGTCTCTATTAACATGTTGTCTATAGTTGGGATCTTCTTTACAAGAAACGGTTCTCTGGTGTAGATAAGGACTTCACCTCCTTCTGCTTCAGTACGACTGAAACTGTTGGATAGATGGAAACCAGGCAGAGAGTAACTTTCTACTGCTTGTTGAGGAAGCCAATGTTCTGATAGACATATTATATCGAAATTCTTGTTTTCAATCTGCATTTCCTCTAATTTTTTCTACTCATCTAATTTTTTTGTCAAACTTTTTTTGTCTGATTGGTTTTGTTTCGGGATACACTATTTAACGTAGACATCAATGCAATTGCTATGCTTGGTAACGTAATTTTTTATGTCCATTTCGGTAATAGTTTTATTAATTTTTGATAAGAAGACCCATACTCTTCTCGACTTCCAATTTTGAGGTTTTTTTTCTTCGAAAGTTTCGACGTTCTTGTCTTCCTTGTTCGAAGCTTCGCCTCTTTAATAGGGATTCTGTTTCAGAGGTTTGAATGTGTTGCTTACCAGATATTTGCCTTTTGCAAGCACCCAGGCATCGCCACCGCCGGGCTCGAAACCTGGAGTAGCATCGTGCGGATTTTCAGAAGATTGTAATGATGAGGCGGCATTGGACAGTCTGGGTACTGGGACCATACTCGAGCTACCGCTATCTTGTTCTACGTTGTTCAATGACTGATAACATTGATGACAGTGACACTTCAGTTTGTTTTTGTTTATTTTGTTTTCCCGCCAATTTAGTAGGATCGTGGGGCCCTGTTTGCGACTGAGGCAGGTCCTGTTCAGAGTTTTTTACTTTCTTAGAGCGCACTTCCTGCTCGAGAGTTTATATTTTTTGGATCAGCAAAAGATTATTCTGCTGTAAAATAGTGTTTTTGCTTGACGATTCATCAAGCAGTTTTTTAGGTAAAGGTAAACAATTTCTGTATTGAGTTTTTCCTCCGTAGATAAAACAGAAGTCCTCAAAATAGATCACATTTTGGATCAAAAATTGGTTTCGCTTTAAATAGAATGGCCTAATATAAAATCGACTTTAAATATCTTAACCACCGCTAGTTTTAAAGATAACATGCACTCTTTGAATTTTGACTATAATTTATCATGTAGGTACTTACATGTTTTGTTCAGATTCAAAGAACATTTATTTGCCAAAAAAAAACAGAATGTTCCTCTTTTCGAGTATTACTGATTTTTAGAGTACAATTATTCCTTTGTACTTCAAATTGAATTTTATTGAATCCTAAGAAAAGAGTAAATAATTTATTAGGGTTTAATTTAGTAATTCTCAGAATATTTAGAAATGTTATCTAGATCATTAATAAATTGTGTTCGGAAAAAGGAATTGAGATAAAATGTTTCGTATAACTCAATTTCCTTTGTTATATAAGGTACATAAAAGGAAATTAATAAAGGCCCTAGAAGGAAGCCTTATGGTAGACCTGTATTTAAAGGTACATAGTTTGATTTTCAAATTAAATGTTGAATTTTAATTTCAACATGAAATTTAAAATAAATTTAGTCATTGATCTGAAAAACTAAAATAGAGCTATTTTTGAAGAAATAGCTTCTAAATAAGTGTACTAAATGATTTACTCAAGTCTAGAAGACAAAGGCAAGTTTTTAGTTTCTGATCTTCAATATGTCTAATATCAATAATGAGCTTTGCAAGACGAGTAACTGTAGTGATCTGTTTACGAAAACCAGACTGATAGCTTGGAATGATATGCAAATTACAAAATTAATTATTAATTAAATAAAATTAATTACTAACAGGCATTAAACCTTTTTAAGCTCCTTAGGATGAAAAACTTTAGCTAGTGGCTTGATTATAGCTTTATTCCACAAATCAGCAAATGTATTTTCTGAAGAACACATATTAAATGGTGGTTTTTTGCAAAAAGGTAAACATAGGTTAAATCTTGTATAGAAAGATTTTCTTCTCTAACAGAGTTGGCACTAATTAAACTCATTGTTTTTACTAGAATTGATTCCTCCATTGATCTAAAACTAAGCTTATTATTAATAAAGTTAGAGTTAATATTATTTATATAAAAACAAATCTAATAATTAATCTAATCTATAAATCTATAAACTTTTAAAGTTATTAATTATTCTAATCTATAAACTTTTAAAGTCAGTAGTTTTTTTTCATCGATAACTACATGTTTAGTAAATTACGGTAGTATTTCATGCAATTTTTTGGTTTATAGTTTAAATATCTCTTATAAGCTTTATTTCTTAATTTATTATGTTAGTAATGATCAATTAACTATACTCGGTAATTTTTTGAGCTGCAATGATGTACATTTATTAATTATATTTTTGATATTAGTATTAAAAATTTCTATTTTGATGTTACCGTTATTTCTGTGATAGAAGATTTCGACAAGCCTTTGTCTCACTATAAAAAAAAACTATAAAACTAACACTAACAATTAGTATCAATCAACAATACCAAACAACAGAAACTAAATAATAAAATTAAACTTAGAAAGCCTGATATTACTACAGATCAATTTAGCGATGTTTTTGTTAACTAACATTTTGAAGAACAACTATGGTAATCTTGTTAATATATATTATAACAATAAAATCTTTTAAGATAATGCTTTATTTATTTATTATATCGATATTTCATTACCTTAACAGAAGTAGTGGAAAAATTTTTATTTGGTCTTAAATCTAACTCTACAGGATACAATAAAATATCCTTAAAAATGTTTCTTTTTCTAGTACCTCCTTTACTACAGTAAATTACAATTTTTACTAATCATTATTTTTCTACAGTATATTTCCTGAGCATTGGAAAAGTGCAAATGTGGTTCCGATACCAAAAGTGTTTAATTTTTCCACACCAAACGTTAAGTCAATGAGGATTCTACCAGTACTTTCTAAAATTCTTGAGAAGGCATTAGCTAAACAACTCACTACCTTCTTTAATAGGAATAATATTCTATCCGCATATCAGTCTGGTTTTTGTAAGAATCATAGCACTACTAGAGCTTTACTTCAAGTATTTGATGACATTGATATATCTTGCCATATACTTCTGGATTTAAGTAAAGCATTCGATACCATAAAATATTAGTTTTGTTGATGCCGCTCTAGAATTTTTTTTTAAGTTGATATTGTATATAACTATGATAATAAAAAATATACTGTGGTATACAATGGCTTAAATTCTGAAGTTAAAATAATTAATTAAGGTGTCACTCAGGGTAGTGTGTTGTCATCTGTTGTGTTGTATATTTACAGCAGAATTTTTTAATTTTCTTGAATATCTTAAGAGCCATTAATTTGCGGATGTCACACACATCTATTGCTGTTTTAATCCGAATAATATCTCTATGGCATCTACATGAACACTAATTTGCAAATTATCCATAAGGTTTCTATAGTTATTAGACTAAATAAAGATATCCTTGAAAAAAAATCAATTAATTTTGTTTGGTAAATCTAAAGAAACTATCTCGAATGATCAGCGTTTTTCATTGACTTTAAATAGCATTTTCTTAGGCGCAATAGATTATAGAGTCATGTATTACTAGTTATAGAGAAAAGTTTTGGAAAACTTCGAAAGCCTTTGATACACCAAACAAGTTCAGTTTGTGCGACTCTATAGTACGATCCTACTTGAATTACTGTAATATTATTTATAAGCCTTGTTTAAAGCAGCATTATTATTTGTCTTTATAGAAAATTAAAAATGCATGCCTGAGGCTTAATTATATATAGGTTTATAGGGTTCGTAGGTTTGAAAATATATCGCCGCATTTAAATAAATTCGAGTGGCTTACTATAAGAGAAAAATAGCAGTTATAGATTAGTTTTTGTTTAAGGCCAGATAAACACTAAATTTACAGAGTACCTATACCGAAAACTTTTCTGATTTTTATGCTGTCGATTCTTAGTACTGTATACCAAAACAGGACAATAAATTCTTTTAAATATATTTTAGCCATTCACCAACTCATGCATTCAATTCGCTACCTTCTAGCAGTATCAGAACTTCATCTACATTTAGTTTCCGTAGAAAGACTAGCGAGTTCTAACAATTCCCCTGCATCATTTAAACGGTACTGGTAAAGTTAATGTAGTGAATATTTTTTTCAGTAACTATTGGATTATTCTTTAAAATTGTTTACGTAGTATTAATCTTAAGTCAATTCATTTGCATCAAGCAAATTTTTATGAATAATGCATTGGGGTGGTTATATGAACAGCTTTGGTTGGATATTGCCACTTTATTTTTCTTCTTAAGCTTTGTACTTCTGCATAAATAAATAAAGCTATTAGGTATAATTACTGTTTAACTTTCTCCATGCTCTTGAATATTGATATCTTTATTTAATTTTTATACAGCTTCTAAAATCTATATAGAAATTGTACTTTTCTTACGTAGTGAATTATAGTAAAATAACGACTATTATCTGTAGAGACAATTATATAAAGAAACGAAAATATTCAGACAAGTCAAATAATAAAAACAGCCATAAAAAAGAGACATATACCAATATTTCAACTCATAATTGCATAACAAATCTTTCAGTGCAGCTCATTTATTTCACGACCTTAGGCGAGGTACCAAAGTTAAGTCAATAAATTCGAGAAGTAAATATTATTTGGCCACTCGAGCCGCAAGCTACTGGTCTTGGCTTGACGTCCTACCATTTTTTTAAAGCGGGCCTTAAAATGCCTGCAGCAGCACCAATTTTCTTATGTGTGTTTTTTTGTTTTTTTTTTGCTGTGGCGATTATTATCGTGTTTAAGTGTACACATAAGAGTTATTTCAGTTTTCCTGTATCCTGTTGTAAATTGCTATTTAAAGATAAATTGATGTTTAGTGGTATCTTTATAATATATATGTGTATTGAAATATATTCCCTTTATTTACTATAATATATTTTTAATAATTATTGTTACATAAAATTTATATCAGTTAAGAAAAACAAGCGAATTGTATCTGGGTTCTTGTAGATTCAAAGCAAGACATCATGAAGAGCTTGAAATTACTTTAGTAAAATTTGTGAAAATTAATACATCTTCAATGTTTTTTCAATTTTTTTTTCGATGCAATTTGTAAAGTGCCTCTAGTTAATAAAAGTAAATGTTAGTATTTTTTTTTTAGTTAAAGTACATCTTGAATTTAAACTTAGTCCAGGTTCTTGAACTTTTTACCAGGTAGGGACTCTTTTCCCATTATTTCATTGGGTACATCATATCTTTGAAACTACACATTGTTAACATAATAATTCCACAATTAGATTGACCTTTTGAGAAAAAGAAACGGCACCACACTTCGCACCATTAACAAACATTTTATTGTTTTTTAAAACCAGTTTAGGGCCAAATTCCAGTCATCCTAAAGCAAGGCCACATCACTGTTCGAACTTAAAGGTCTAAATAATTTAAAGTCATCTGCATACACTAACTCAATGGACTGTCTCAGACCCGTAGGAAAATCATTGATAAAAAAAACAGGAAAGAGTGGTTTCAAGTAACTACTTCCGATGTAGAAATTCCAATTAGAATCCAGTATTCATATCAAAATGTTATGGTTAACCTTGTCGAATTCACAACGATTTTTGTGCTTCGTATTCACAAAAAATGTAGAGGTTTGTAATACTGATTCTGCCAGGAAGAAAACCATGATATAAATTCTAAGATCTATTCAGATCCTTGCTATTGACAGTAAAGCAATTTGTATTACAGCAGTCCACCATAGTATTCGAATTACTTTGTAAGTAAACGCAATCATCTATAAACTTTTCGACATATTCTAGTATCCCAACACATTTTACTAATAAAAATAAAAATAGCAGCGGTCCTAGATTAAACCTTTGGGGGAGCACAGTAAAACTAAATAACAATATACTGTTTCCTATTTAACAAATAGATTTAATGACTTGAATAAGTATATTGCTGACATAATTTTTATAAAGGGATTTTATTATATTACTATGTTTAATCTTATCGGATGCCTTTTCCATAACTGTATATATCACATCAACTGCTTTTTTTTCATTCAGCGCTTTGCGAACAAACTGGATAAATATTACTAAATTGGCTAATGTAGATTAATTTGGCAGAAACTCATGCTGCTATTCAAATGTATTAAACTTAATTTCTTCATATAAATAATATTACCCAAACTTTAGAAAATGCATTTAAGATAGTAACAGCTCTATAGTTCCTTACACTATTTTACGCCTTTTGAATAACGGGATATCATTTTAGCTTTTGTGTCAAACTATAGAATAGGCCAAATTTAAAAAAAAAATTTTGTTAAATATGTAACGAAGAACCCCCACCAATAAATCTCTATATCCCTTCAAGTTATAACCTAGGATTCCATTAGATCCAACAAATCTTTTGCCTTCAGTTTTTTGATTGCATTTTTTTATTTCTATAATGGAAAAGTGATTGTGCAAGCATATCCGTAATATTTTTTGCATCAACTACTGATATGTCATTATAGTAAACTTAAACATGTATAATATGACAATATTTTTTTTTACTAAGTACGAATCTATGACCAAAAATACTATGGTTCTGTATAAAGACTAATTGAACCCTTTTCAAATATTCACCTCATGCGATATTTTCTTTGTATTTATTGCACCAACATTTATTATTATTAAATAGTTTTTTTAATTGATTGGAAAGTTCCTTTTTGCCTTTGAGCATTTTATTTATTTCAGTTTTATATCATATAAGAAACACTTAACCAATTGAATTGTTACTGGAACACATTATGTAAAAATAAAATTTTATGCACCATTTGCTAAAACTCATTTACAGATTTATCAACATTACTGCATTTATACAGATTTGCATTAAATAACATTTAGGGTGTTATAGAATAAGATGCTGATCCTTAAGAGTGTTAATCCTTAGATCATTTTACGAAGAAAAGTTTAGATAAAGCTATGTTCTGAACTCCTTAATTTTTGAGCTACAGAGTGTTGAAAGTTGTCACCCTCAGAACCAAATTTAGGAGATCCTGTATGAAATTTTTGCAATTTATTTAATATTAAAGTACCGCTAGACTTCTAGAATTAATGTTGTTATACTATAATGGTCAAATAATGTACTACATATGTTTTTACATATGTTTATAAAATAATTAAATGTCATTTTTTTTTACTAATAAATTGATTATGCATAAATATGTTTTATTTTTCTGCGGTAATTGCATGTCAGACGAAAATAAGACAGGATACCAAATTTGCCCTAAAATGAATGGAAATTATAAAAATAGTTTTTATCTTACGAAAAAGCAGTGGCGTACATAATATTTTAAGTAAATATTTAGTCACTGTCCCTGTACGGACGCCACTAGTTAAACTTTAAAAAATCTCCTACATCAAAAAATGGCTGTTGATATTGCATGACTGTAAAAATGACTATTGAGTGTGTGTGCTAAATTTCATAAAAATATCTAGGAAGTTAATAAAGTTAGGATAAAGAAACGATTTTTTTCTGAAGGCTTTGACTTCCTGTAGTTCAAAAGTTACGGAGCTTAGAACAAAGCTTTATTTTAATTTTTCTTCTTAAAATCGCCTTTAGGTTAATTCTTAATCACCAAGGATTAGCACCCTTATGGATAATATAACACCCTGTATACATATGATGAAATTTGGCCTTTTTGAAGTTAAATTTGGTATTTTTTATTTGTTTTTATTCTTTATCCATATAACTGAGATTAAGCTCAACAGTGACAGCAGTATGCCACAGGAGCAATGGCACTGACTTTTACTGTGGAGCTCTTTAAATGGTGCCTAACTATAATTAAATCTTATAAAATATTAAGACATAATATTTCTGGCATTTTGAACAATTCAATAATGCACTTCATGGTGTGTAATAGATAAAAGGTTTTTAAAATTACATATAGACATAAAATTAATATTCAGAGCAAGATCATGAAGACTGAAATCATCTAAAATTAAATACTTACAACATATAGAGATTCTCCGTTAATAAAATTAATTTTAATACATCATCAAATATGTCACATCTTACTCCTGTACATTTTTTACTTTTATTGCTAATGCAGTTCTGTCAAATACAGACGAAAAGCACTATCTCATAGCGTTCGTTAGGGAATTTTGGGTCTAAAATGTAATTTTGCCATTTCTACGGCATTTTTTTTTACCACTTACATCTAATAACCAAATAATCTTAAATTATAATTTTTCTGATACAATTGAGTTAACTAAAAACGAAAAGCAATATTTCATAGTGACTGTCAGTGAAGCTTAGGTCCAAGATGAATTTATAAGTAAAGAAATAACCGAGAATAAAAAAGGTCAATTACTGAGATTTAATTAAAGTTTATTTTTCAGTTATTCCTTGAATCATCTTAAAATTTAACCTTTCTAGTGCAGGTAAGTTAACCGCCATTGAAACATAGTTCTGAGGTTAGTTTTCATTAGAAAAAATTACACAAATATCGATTTTTGTAATTTTCTTAGTTTTGCGACATGCCATGTCTTATTTCTAAGGCATTAAAAAATATAATTTTTTGATGCAATTAGATTATTTAGAAACAGAAAAAAGCAATTTATTGCGATCATCATTTGAACGTAATAATTGAATCAAAATTTACTTAGAAGTCAATTTTTTGTCATTTTTAGGAAATTATTAATTTATTTGATGTAAATGCAGATGATGAGCAGCATTCATGGCGATCGTCGTTGAAACTAATAGATGGCCATACAAAAAAAGATACAGAAGCCAGTTATTTGTAATTTTTAAGTACACTAAACTTAAGACTGTGATGGATTTTTATGTCACCAGAAGTTTATTTTTTAACTTTTTACAGGATTGTATGTACATATGCCTGAATTATGAAAATTAAGTATAAAGTCGATATGCTACTGGGCGATCATCAACGATATTTCTATCCAAGATCAAAATAAATCAAAAAGTATCCTTTAAATAAGTCAAAATTTCTTACACAAATATAATAATTACAACTGAAAAGCAATATCTAATAACAAATCTCATATCAGATGTTAGAAAATTAAAAGAAGATCTTCATTTATTTATCTTTTTTCCAATAAATAAATTTTTAGTTATAACCATACCAAAAACCCAATAACCCAAAGAAAATAAATCAAAATGCCACTAAAAACCTAAAACTTTAATTTTGATTATATATTCTACCTGTTTTGGCTCCCATCAAGAGTCCTCCCCTATTAACCAAAATCAAAAAGGGGATTTTTATTAAACCTTGGACCCTCATATTGTGCGAAGCCCTAGCAGGTAGTTCACCTGTTAGAATATGCACAATAAAGGGGGAAACAAAGGGATCCATTGTAAGAAAAGGGGCTTCAGAGATACTAAAAAACACTTTATTCTGCCCTTATCCTCCCTCCATTATTTAAAAGCTCGCACAGGTGCATTAAGAATTATTTCGAAAATATATGTAGAGGATGTAGGCCTGTATCATATATCATGGCGAACCTAATTTAAAATTATAAAAATTGATTTCTTTTTATATGTAATTCGTAAAAAGTAGACCTCCGAACACCGTAAGAATAAATGATTATTTTGAATGAGAAACAATGGACCAGTTTTGAATCGAGGAACACTTGTTGAATAAAATATTTCCTGAGAGAGAGAGAACGAGACTAGTTTTTGCAGGTCGATTGATAATATTGTGAAATAAAAACAAAATGTGAGTTTACCGTTAGTCAGTTGAATTGGAAAATACGTTTTTTTTTAAAATATATAGAAACTGGTTTTTGAACTTTTAAGGGTAACAAGAGTTCATTCAAAGTACCCGTGGTAACTCCTTATCATAGATACCCTGGATATAAAATTCAATATGGCGCTTATTAAAAAGAAACAAAACCGATAATAGTTTAAAACAGTCAAAATTATGGAAACCAAATTCTAACATAAAACAAAAAAATTATGTAAAAACCCTTTTAAATTAAACGACTTCTTATTCTAACGGTTTCCAAGGTGGCAATATGTATGTATGTACATACATCACGAATTTTAATTTTGGTATAAGAAAATAAGAATTCATCTTCATACTACATAATAAAATTGAAACCGCATAACAGTTCATAAGAAAATAGTTCTTTACCACAAATTAAGTATGATCAAAAAGGAAAATTAATAAATAGTCCTAACAGTATTGCCAATGTATTTGCTGATTTCTTTTAAGTTATTACATTACTGTTAAATCACGTTATAATAATATCGCTTAATCTCAAAATTCATATGTATGTACAGTAAAAGCTCTTTATTCGCGGGGTATACGTTCCATAAATATGGTGCGAATAACGAAACCGTGAATATGGAATGATAATTTATATGGGATTATAGGGTATATGTTCCTAGGTGACAAAATAACAAACCAGTACATATATATATAAAAAATTAATTTAATTGAAGTTGACTATATTGATTAATTATTACCTTTAGGCTTAGGCAATGGCTTAAACAATTTTTAAATTTTTTCTTGCTTGGTATTTTTTAAAAGCTCCTTCAATTCATACTGATATTCAGCAGTGGCATTAGCAACTTGCCTTTTAAAAATAAAACTTCGTTCCATAGATGGATCAATTTTCATTATAAAATCACAGAGTTCATTTGCCATTCTTAAACCTTCGCTAAAATTTTTTGAATTTAATGTCACGTTTCCAGTGCTTGTTGAAGCCTTTTTTTCAATAGGCTGTGAATTTAACATTTTCTTCAAATCCGTTTTAGTCAAATCTTCATCTTGCGATTAAAGCAACGTCTGAATGTCACTTGATTCTATCTGTTCGAACCCATCTCGTCCTATTTCATTTGCAATTTCGGCTATGTTTGTAGTCAAAGTTTGAGTTTGCACAGATTCTTCGTCATTTTCTGCAATCAGAGCAGGCCACAATTTCTTCCAGCACGATTTCAATTTGTATGGCTTCAGTTCTTCCAATGATTCTTTTATGTTTACAATGCCTACTATGTCAAATTTCTTCCAGCATTCCATAACATTCTTATCATCAGGATAACATTCCATATTATCCAATATGATTTTGAAGGTTCGTCTAATGTAACTAAAACTGCTTTAAAGTCAACATTTTTTTTTAAATAAGTTTCAACTTCAGAAACAAAACCGAAACCAGTCACAAAAATATCGCTTGTAACCCATGCTTTCTTATTAGTACGCCAAAATACTGACAGGTCGTCTTTGTTTTGATTTTTTAAAGCACGAGGATTTAACGATCTGTACCGCATCAATGGTTTAATAAGACAATCACGAGATGCATTAGAACATAGCAGCAGTGTAACTCTATTCTTTGCTGCCTTAAATACAGGGGCAGTGCAGTTTCGTCTGCATTAAATACTTGCTCAGTTTTGTATCCTCCATCAGCTACTAAGTTTGCAAATTCTTCTGGATATCCTTCTCCTGCAGCAGTGTCGGCAGATGCAGCTTCTTCAACAATTTTAATGCTATGCAA
The DNA here is from genome assembly GCF_022605725.1 of Anthonomus grandis grandis. Classification (NCBI taxonomy): domain Eukaryota; kingdom Metazoa; phylum Arthropoda; class Insecta; order Coleoptera; family Curculionidae; genus Anthonomus; species Anthonomus grandis. Next base: position 17,547,696 of record NC_065551.1, read on the forward strand.
TGATTGTCTTTTTTATTAAACAAACCTTCCGATGCTTGAAATCCTCTATCTATACATTCACCACCACTACTACCACCAGGTTCCTTAAAATGGGCGTAAAGATGCTTTGCCTTCTCCCGGATTATTGGACCACTCAGAGGCACCCTTTTTTGGTTGCGGTCTTCAATCCATAATGACAACGCCACTTCTATTTTTTCTATTGTTGGATCACGAACAACTTTCGCTGACAGTGAAGTTGAAGCTACAGACGACCTTATTTTATCTTCGGATTTTTTTTTCGATTGTACAGTTGATTCGTTGACATTGAATAAGGGTGATATCGATGCAAACGACTCTGCAAGGCGTAAACGATGAAGCATTTCTAATTTCACTTTAAGCGGTAGCACAGATTTTTTTCGGGTTAAAACTTGTTTTTCAATTTTTTTCGTCGACATTATAAATTAGGAAGACAGTGGTAGAAACGTGTTACTCGGTCACAGAAACGCTGGGGATAATTGTAATAAGGTCAATTTTACTTTTTTATTAGTCCATTTGACGATGCGTTTACAAAGGATATACCGTTGAATACCTATTTGAATCCTTGTTATCAATATATATGTATCGACGTACTGATTCGTTCCGCGAATAAAGGAATTTTTAGCCGCGAATATAGGAATTGGGTCATATTTTTTTAATACGCGAATCGTGAAAACGCAAATGAAGGAAGCGCGAATAAAGAGCTTTTACTGCACAATCCATAATTTTGTCCAATTTTACCAAAAATGTTGTTCTATTTGCCTTAAAAACCAACAAGCCGAAATGATCGGTTGACTCTAACAAAATTGCATCTTTTCTTTCATTTGACTGGAATTCTCACTAGGAGTCAGAAAAGATAATTCCAGAACATAAAAGGACTTATAAAACTCTCCATGAGAACTATCGGTCTATTAAAATAATTAACGACATTGCTAAATATGCTGAACATGTTCTTCATTCAGCTTTATTTCATTTAATGAGGGGTCTTATAGATTATCGTCAATATGGATTTATGAAAGGCAAATATACCACAACAAACTTAATTTGTCCAAATGAACATATATTATTCGGAATCAATTAATGGTGTCTAATACTGCGTTTCACCGAATATAATATTCTTTTGAGTAATTTTGGCCAAAACTACGATTTTTCTTCATGCTTATCAAACTTACCGATCGCTTTCAGCACGTTAAATTTTAAGGTCGTAGTTTAGCTCAGATAGTTATATCTGGAGTTCCACAGGGTCACTTTTCTTTAATGCTTTTATAAATAGTATATCACACCTGGCTACTGTGAATAGTCTATTATGTGCAGATGATATTAAATTATATTGTGACATACACAATATTTTAGGTTGTATGGAATAGCAAATTAATATAATACTTGTCAATACGTGGTGTAAAAATAATAATCTGCCTCTTAATGTTGCCAAATGTAAGATTGTTTCTATATTGATCTGTAGCTTATAATCTACGAATTTTTAATTTTTTTTTTTTTTTAATCTCATGTGTTAGTTACATATACATATACATTACATATAGCTCTTCTAACATTTTGTGATTTCTAACAAAAAAATATTTTAACAAAACTTGAAATTAAAAGAATATATATAAATCGGACACCAAACAAGCATAAAATGGGCTCCATGGCTGGGGTTTCCTTAAGAACATACATTTCCAACTAATTTAAAGCACGCTATTATAGAAAAATTAAAATCTAAAATTGAAATTTGGCGCCTTATTGTCAAGTCACCGTCAAACCCTGTTTTCGTTTAGTTCTACTCCGCGACATAGAGAGGTCGCTGTTGTTGATACTTCTCTCTGTTGTTATTGCACAATAGGGACGTTTAGTTGATTGCATTGCTGTTACTGATTTCCGTTCTCCATTTTCTCTTTTGATTTTAAACGCTTAATCCATGGAGGATTTTACGCTTTTCCTAATAATTGACTTTTGTTTTAAGAGTTTCGCTTCCATCGCTATATCATTGTTTTATTGTCGCAACGGTAAGCAAAGGTGATATTAACTCGGATTTTAATTTGAAAGTTTTTAACTGGATTCTCTTAACTTTAGTTTGATTCTATGGTGCCGCCGTAAAGGGTTACAAGAAAGTTAGTACCTGTATAATATTTAAAATGCCTAAAGATGCAACATCTTTTCATAAATGCAGTTTACAACTGTTTATACAAAACCACAGTTTGTTTAAATTAAATTCAAATTTATTGAAAATATGATTGCAGGTTAATTTTGTAACAATTATTGGTGGGCAGCACAAGGGAGACGCAGAAAACAAATCTATATACAGAATATTTACCAACAATGCTGCTTTCAGTTATAACTAGAGGGGTAAAAAAGAAAAGAAATGATTTATAACCTTAAAATTTTGTAAGGCAGTAAATGCTAAGATTGACTAACTGACGATCTATCGGTTTAAGTCACTTGTATATTACAGGAGCCTTGTGACAGGTACATTCACTGTGGCGTTTATTACCAGCATAATTATAAATGTAATAAGAAAGTTTTTTTTCTTTTAGAAAGACTAATGCTTAACCAAAAAAATTAAAGTAACACGAAAAGATATTAAGCTTGATTTTATGCCGTGGTTTCATCTATGAAAGGCGGAAATAGGAACGTACTAATTATTACCGTTAGTACAAAAATAAAAGTGATTTTTTCTAAAATATAACCCTTTGTATAGTTTTTCTACCATCCCTTTTATACGCTCTAAAAATCCGATAAACGTAAATATTGTTGTTCCATAAACATTCACTAAACAGTACCAGGTCGGATGTCTATGTGATCAACTTGGGATGATCCCGTTTGTGGCCTGTACTGTTCCGAAAGCACGTTCCTGGGACGTCCCGTGGACTTCATGAGATGTAACGACACGTCTCTGGGATTTATTCTATGTCCCGTTTTTTTGTCACTAGGACTTCTAAGGTACCGACTTACATTGACTGGGTTATGACTATACTATAGATATGAAACTGTGCCGAGAACAACGAGATTTTAAGGTTCAGTGGTGACGTTCGATGGCACCCTTTCTTTTCAGCTACATATTTGGAACATTATACTTTCAAGTTGCCGAATGCTGAGTTTTGTCATTAGGAACGCATTTACCCCTTCAATAATATCCTTAGTCAGAAAGTTTTATATTTCTCTAATGTGAGATCAATTCTCAAGTAGTATGCTCTTACATTATGGTCAGCATACTATAAAAATCATATCAATAAACTAGAAAATGCTCAGTGTAAATTTTTAAAGTTTCTTTTATATAAATAAGAACGGTTTATGTAAAAGTTGACTATAAATGCAGACATATCTATTTTTTGCGATCGGCAGAAAAAGGCCAAAAACTGTTTTTTAAAAGCAGGTTAATTAAAAGAAGTTTAGTCACTCAGATTAAGATAAAAGGATTCTAAAAGCATATTAACTTAAATAATTGGTTTTGTCTGATTTTGCTTAAGCTTCATCAGCATCGTAATTTTCCTCGATTTACTCTTCTTCAAGAGTTTGTCCGGTAGCTTCTTTCAAAATATTCTTTAAAAAAATCCATGCTGATAGATTCTGCTATTAAATATTATAGAATTGATATGAAATGTATATATAAACTGCTTCTCTAAAAGATATTTTTATTTATTTGTGACAAATATATTATAAACTTAAAAATTAGTTAAACTTAAATTATTGATAGTCTTTCTAATCCTTTGTCTTTACGTCCGCTTCTTAGAATAGGTAAATAGTTTAGTTCTATGGCTTTAAAGCGACAGAACTAGTATAATAATCGAGTCTGTAAAGTTTCGTCGAGGTAAATTATTGGTCGATTTTCATACCTATATTGTCTTATAGCCATTAAATATTTACGGAATCTTCATTCCGTAATTACTGACACTCCTTTATTGTTTGGAGTTTATTAATAGTATAAGATATACCTAAACCCATTTTAAGCAAAATGTTTCTTAAGCTATATACTCGTATGCTACAAAAAATATTTGTTTCGTATTTAGTTAGTCTCCCCTATAGGTATTGATTGTTCTTCATACACCTTATGAACTTTTCTTCTTAATAGATCCAAATCACTTTCATCCACACATTTGAAGCCCAATTGAAGGAGCCAGAGTCGCTGCGTTTTCTCCTGGATATTGTGGTTTGTGCTGCAGCATCGCCAGAATTAAAATCTCTTGATGGTAAAAATTGATAAAAATGTTTTACTATTTCTTTATCATCGGAACTTAAATGCCTTCTTTTAAAGGCGTCACTAGAGGATGACCCACTATCAGAATCCGCCCATGATTGCCACATTTTTCTGCTATAATGCCACAAAAAATAACTTGCTTACAACAACAATAGCGACTTAAGTTAACTCGTAAAGATCTTAACTGTCACTCTTAACTTCTTCTTATTTATATTAGACCCTAGGTAGGTACAGAATTGTAGTCTAAGTAGTTGTAATTACAGACGTAAAGGTAGGTATAATACTTACAGACTTAAAATCACAAACGAAATTCGAGCCAAATTCAGGTATAAATATACAGGGTCCTGCAACAGTGCGTCGGTCTTCCATAAAGCCTAAAAAAATTAGGTTAAAATTTTCTAACCTCTTAAAAAATTTTTGGGACCTGATAGCGCATATCTGGAAAATATTTTGAAGTATACAGGATGCTTAAAAAAAGTAGGGCGATATAAGCAGCTTTTTTTTTAAATAGAACGCCATTCTTTTTATTTTATTTTTAAGACCGCCTTAGGCTACCTAGTATACGCGCTAAATATGGCTGCTTTGTCATGCGCAGTTTGACTGCAATAATTTTATTTATAAAAAAAATCTAAAAATCATTACATCATTTAATTTCATCTTGATACTAGAAATGTTAATTCAATGTCAACATTGGACTTAATTGGGATTCTAGAAGAATGGAGAATTACTTTGACTTAAATTGTTTCCTTCTGTCATATACAGGGTTGCAGTTCTATGCAGCAGTATATGCAGTTCGTAGCTAGCAATCATATTTTACGAATTTCAAAGCTCAATTTCTCGCTTTTTTTGAATGGAACACCCTGTATATTTTTTATCCATTTAATGAAGATTTAATACATGAACATTTTTTATTATGTAAACATATTAGCTATCTTTAGTCGTTTTTAAAATATTCACGATAATAATTAAACAAGCATATTAAAAATATTTATCATTTTATTATTATTACATTAAGTGTTCAATATATCCTCCGTTTTGTTCAAAACATAAATTAATACGTTCCTGAAAACTTCTTTCTACTTCATGTAGCATTTGTGGAGTTACTGGAGCAAACGCATCCCGTATTCTCTGCTCCATATCTACTGCCGTTGTAGGTGGATTTCTACTATAAACAATTTCTTTTACAAAACGACATAAAAAAAATCTAATTTTGTTAGGTCAGATGATCTGGCTGGCCAATTAATAGGTACATTCCTTCCAATCCATTTTTCTTCAAAGGTTACATTTGAATATTCAGTGATATTTCGAGAAAATGTGGAGGAGCTCCGTCCTGTTGAAACCACATTCGGTTTCTAGTAATTAATGGAACATTTGCAAGTAATCTAGGCAGTTCATTTTGTAAAAATTGAAGGTATATTTCTTCATTGAGATGACCATTGAAAAAATAGGGACCGATAATGGTGCTTCCAATAATTCCACCCCACACATTTAATGACCACCTATGCTGGTAGTCGATCTGCCGCATAAAATGGGGGTTTTCGGATGAATAATAATGAAAGTTATGTCTATTTACTGATCCGTTTTTTATCAAATGTTGCCTCATCCGTAAATAGGACATTATTAAAAAACGTGGGGTCGTTTTGTAATTTATTTCTGCTCCAAGTACAAAATTCAAGTCGGTTTTGTATATCCCTATCAAAAGGTGCTTGATGTTCATGGATGTGGTATGGATGAAAATTATCTCTTTTTAAAATTCGTTGCACTGATGTTTCACTTATTCCTTAACAGGCCTTATTCTATCTTGCTTGGGGTAACAAATACTCCCTGTCTCCGCAAATCTTGCTAGTAACCTTCTAAAAGATTTTTCTTCTGGACATCTTCTATCAGGATAGCGTGCCACATACATTCGATAGGCTAAGAGGCAATTCTTTTCAGATTCCCCCAATACAAATATCATGTCAACAGGTTCGTCTTTGCTAAAATGCATTTTATAAGTATGCAATTTTCGTTCAGATTAGATTTCTGAAACAAAACTGGTTCTTATTTAAACATTTTATTATCTACGGATAATTATCGTGAATATTTTAAAAACGACTAAAGATAGCTAATATGTTTACATAATAAAAAATGTTCATGTACTAAATCTTCATTAAATGGATAAAAAATATACAGGGTGTTCCATTTAAAAAAAGCGAGAAATGGAGCTTTGAAATTCGTAAAATATGATTGCTAACTACGAACACCCTGTATATGACAGAAGGAAACAATTTAAGTCAAAATAATTCTTCATTCTTCTAGAATCCAAATTAAGTCGAATATCGACATTGAATTAACATTTCTAGTATCAAGATGAAATTAAATTATGTAATGATTTTTAGATTTTTTTTATAAAAAAATTTATTTGCAGTCAAACTGCGCATGACAAAGCAGCCATATCTAGCGCGTATACTAGGTAGCCTAAGGCGGTCTTAAAAATAAAATAAAAAGAATGGCATTCCATTTAAAAAAAATGCTGCTTATATCGCCCTACTTTTTTGAAGCACCTACTTTTCTCATACTTCAAAATATTTTTCAGATATGCGCTATCAGGTCCCAAAATTTTTTAAAGAGGTTAGAAAATGTTAACCTAATTTTTTTAGGCTTTATGGAAGACCGACGCACTGTTGCAGGACCCTGTATACAGACACTTACATTTTTTGTAATTAATCGTACCTACTTAATATTTTGCAATGCAGGTAAATATTAAATTTCTTTACCGGCTCTGACCACAAATATGCTCATTTTTGTTCTTTATATGACTTAACAGATAATTAGGCTTTTATTGCAGTTCAAAGATCAACGGTATACCTTTGAGTGAACTATACCCTACTTATCACTTAGAAACTCTAAAATTTTCTACTTATCTAGACCTAAAATGAGTATTTGTAAATTCTGCCCAATGCGCAAGCATGCAGCATTTTCAATATTCATATTCAACTGTACTTTGTCCGAAATTAAAAGAGTACACTTTTTTTTATATAGATTAAACTATAATTATTGATGGTGTATTCTTTTCTTTTTCTTTAGAATATGGCTTGTGTAGTGTTGCATTTTTCTTATCCCACTCAATAATTGTATTTTTTTTCTGTAGAGTGGTGTAAATAAAATAAAAATAATTTCAAAAGATAAAATCAACAGTTTATTATCCGTCAAAGTACCGCGTACGCCCCGCGCACGTCATCCACGAGCGGTACTACGCATACACATTATAATAGTAGTACTCCCGTGCCGTATCGTCTCACCCTTCCTTTCCCCTGGGTCGTCGTTACACTCGTACTTCGTTCTTATGGCAGGTGGCGGCAAGCCCTGGGAACCTCACTAGAACTCTGGTTCCCACAGTTTAACAGCACGCACCTGGCATACGACCGTTGAATCATCGAGAAATGAGTCTCGGGGTGATGATGAGATGAGCCCATGACGCGTTTCGGGCACACAACACCACGTGATCAGGAGGGTGACTAACGGATTTTCGTTTTTTTTTTGCTTGACTGGGGGGAGGTGGTGCATTTTAAAGTAAATAGAATATTAAAAAAAAGTAGAAAAAAATTATCAATTTTTGGGTTTTAAAGATCGCAAAAAAAATTATTTTTCAACTACCGTGCGTAAAGTACCTATTCTCAAGGGCCTATACATTAAAGTTATTGTCAGTTAAGTCATTTGTCAATATTATCAGCGTTATCAAATTCACCTTAATTTCATCGTAGATACAAAAGTTTGACATAGTCATTTTCTAAAAAATGGCATTGGCATAGCTGTTATGATATCTGATTTGTATGCAAATGATCCTGTGTTCATAAACCCTTAATGTCATATCAACTTTTTTTTTTAATAAAATTTATTATGACTGTATATTTACCTTATTAGAAAAAAAAATATTGTGGCATAAATAACTAGTTTTTCATGTAATTTTTGATGAAAATGGTGTTTTATGTTTTTTAAATGGGATCCTCATAATTACTAAATATTTTCGCTTTTTTATTGATTTATATTTAATAAATAAATAAATAATATCTTTATTTAGCAAAAAAGCTTGATTCAATAAAAACATAAATGAAAAATAAAGTAAAAGTATAGGTTGGCCATAACTGCATCAGGACAGTTCGGTTTGTCCATGGATGGCCTCGGTAATCCAGAAACAGCATCCCAGTTCCAGAAATATCCTGTCAGAGGTAGACCATAAATTAAAACTAGACTTAACCTAAACATAATGTCCTTGCCTCACTTATTAAAAGCACAGTTAATTGATGTTGCCTTGCCTTATAATAATAAAAATAATACAAACATAACAACTGAAGTTTCACGGCTTACTCAATTCAGTTATTTAAAGCATCTTTTCGAACTTTTCCTACGAGAATCTTCTTAGACCTGATTTCATAGAAGATGATAATCATACTTTTTTAATGAAAATTTAATAAAATCTCAACGCTAATTCTGATCTATGTAAATCTTTTTGATCAAATCAAGATCTTTACCATCACCACCACCAGCTAAGAAATCGCAAAACACTATAAGAACTAATTTTTTAACCCTTAAGGATTTAGTATGTATGAAATTATAAAAAAACTATCTATTATTATGTTTCTTTTGTGCTCTGTTCATAAATGTACGAATTATAAAATAATTATTCGATTTTCGATGCATTTACTTCAAAGTAATTTTTGACACCCAAAAAGTTTTATTTGACATTTAATTTAGATTTATCAGTGTTATCAGCAACATAAAATTCACCTTAATTTTAATGTGAAAATAAAATTTACACATGGTACCAACAAGTCCTGCTCTAAAAAATGGCTTGAGCTTAGTTGTTGTGGTCTCTGGTTTGTATGGTTCTAATAATAATTATAATAATAATATCGTTTATTTAGCATAATAGATACATATAAGAAACAGGTATCAAAAAAAAGAATATAAAATATATAAAATACATAAGGCTACTAGGAGAAAAAATACAAAAACCTTGAGAAGCACGAAAAACTAAACATTAAAAAGTGATAAAAACTAACCTAGATTAAAAATGGTAAAGATAAAATTGTAAGCTTAAAAGTAAAGTTAAAATGGTACATATATAGTGACAATGACAAAATATTACAACAAAACTGACGAAGTTAAGAAGAAAATAAATATCACAGTATCTTAACATTTATTTAAAATAAATCCTCTCAGGAGCCGCTTGAACTGGTTTAAATAATCACAACTTTTGACGTCATTAGGTAGTTTATTAAACACAATTAAGCCCTTGAACAAAACAATTTTGAGCATTTGACTGGTTCGACATGTATCTACCATTATTTTTGTATTGTATTCATGTACATCTACGAATATTCTTAATTTTTGACAAATATATTCGGGTAGTAGACGATTTTTTTATTGCTAACTAGATTTTTAAAATTCTCATCGGAAACCTAAGATATGGGCTATCATAAGGGTAAGCCCCCCCCCCCGAATCTGGGTTTACACTATTTTTGGTACGGAAATTGCTAAAAACACTCAAAAAAACCCACAAAAAAAAAGGAAGATGTACACATTTTTAAAAGATCGTAAGTAAAACTATATTGAGTGTTCCAAATAATTGATTTCCTTTAAGCAATTTGCGCGGGTGGTAGCTTTAAGGGGAAGCATTTTAGAACACATGTTTATAAGAAAAAAGTTGTATTTGGACTCCAATAATATGCTCTTAAAATATATGCACTGAATTTTGTAAAACCCTATAATATAAACCGTGTATAGGGTGTCTTAAATTCGAGGGTGACCATTGGGATCTCGGAAACCGTAAGAGTTCCGGAGTCGGTAAATTAGAGGCAAAGTTGTGCAATTTGAAGCCTAATAAAATGACGTTTAAAAAATTTTAAAAGTCCGGATACTTCCGGAGATATCCAAAAAAAAACGAAATTTGTCAAAATCATTTTTACCTTTTACCGACTTTTTATGTCCTACAACATGACGCAAAAAAAAATAATCCGACGTTTCTGTTTATTTCGATCATCATCAACTATATTTCGTCTTTTGGGCGCCATATTAGATTTTCTTATTTTTATTTGTCTTTAAAATGTCGTACTTGCATATTCGATTACTCCTTCTAATACTTCTGTTTATCTAGAAAATTATCATCAACTCTGTTTTATATATGAACCAAAGTTATGAAATACCCTGTTTTCAATTGATGCATTTTCATTGAATTGGTTTAAAAAAAACTAAATTAAATACAGAGTATTTTATAGCTTCAGTTGATCTAAAATCAATTTATTTGGAAATCCCATTGTTATATCTTTCTCTCTTGCACTCATGGAATTCTTATGGGAAGTACTAGAAGAAGTAACCGGACATGCAATTGCGATACTTCATTTTAAAGGCAATTAGAAATATTTTTTTAAAATGAGAAAATCTATTACGGCGCCCATATGAAAAAATAAAGTTGATGATGATCAAAAAAAAAACGAAACGTCGTTTTTTCGGATTAATTTTTTTTTGTGTCATGTTGTAGGACATAAAAAGTGGCAATGAAACACTGCTTTTAGTTTGCCGATGTCTCTTTAAATAAAGTCGGTAGAAGGTAAAAACGATTTTGACAATTTTCGATTTTTTTTTTAAGTATCCGGAATTTTAAAATTTTTTAAACGTTATTTTATTAATTGCGCAACTTTGCCTTCAATTAATCGACCCTGTAACTCTTACGGTTTCCGAGATTCCAATGGTCACCCTCGAATTTGGGACACCCTGTACAATACAAAATTTAACTTTTTAGGTACGTTTTATCTCTTACCAACACGAAAAGGTTCAATACTGTAAAAGTACTTTCCAGTCTGCAGACATTCCTTTTTGCCTTCTGATAAGCACTTTAAATGAATAAAACTTATATTGAAAAGACACGATAGCATGTATGTTCCCGACGTGTACTATACCTTGGTTCCAAAAATTCAGGATTACAAAGATTGGTGGCCCATATGGTACAAAGAAACACAGTATCTATAGAATCGGCAAAACTGAAGAAACCAAACACCCAAAAAAACCGCAGTTCACGATATCAAAATTCAACCAGCTAATATTTTCTTTAGAATATACTGGTAGTATCATTATATAGATGATTTGATATCCCATTTTTTCGTAGTTGGAAGCTTGTCCAAACCACCTACTATGCTCCAAAATCCTCCAAACACATGAGATAGAATACCAATAAACATTAACAAAATTAGGAATATTAATAAGGTCATGCAGTACATTCCAGATAAGAATGCCGAAGTTCATATTTCTTTCAAATACGCGAATAAGTCTATTTTCGTTTTCATTCCAATATTTGAGCGTATGAGGTAGTATTTTCTAAATTGATTTGTACTATAAGTGATGGAATACCCAACAAAATAAGTAACTCACTACAATAATACGTATATAAAATAACATTGCCGTATATAAAAATACTATTTTATATACGTATTGTAACTATTAAAATGGAATGGTTTTTATGTCTCCTTAAAAAAAACATTTTGTGACGAAAGTTGTTTTCGAAATGACCGAATTAATTTATAATTTGATAAAAATTGTTAATTAAATCGGTCAAATTCAAAAAATTGGACTATAGTAATAGCAAAAAAATTTAAATAAATAAATAAATATTGGCTTATTTGTACTTTTCAACTTTTTGCTACTGACATTTCTTTTATAGGATTCGAAACAAAGTCATTGTAAATTGCCACAGCATTATACAGAAAACTACGATGAAAGAAGGCTGTTTGATATCTAGGAACTGACAACTTATTTATGAATCTTAGATTTGCTTTATGTAAATTTTTCCGAAATGTAAGTTTTTTGCGGAGGTAGGGAGGAGTAGAAGACGCCTGCAGTCTATGCACAAAAACCGCCAATTGCAAAGAGAATAGATTTTCCACGCGCAGCCAACCAAGTTCACATAGCCTTGCAGAGACTCATCATCATAATTTCTCAGTCCATAAATAAATCTGCAGCATTGATTTTGCAGCTTTTGCAAACGGTACGCAGTGATTTTATCTAAACATGGAAAATAAACAATATTGCAGTAATTCATAATAGGTAGTACTAAAGACTCACACAGCTTTTTCCTTACTTTAAAGTTAATTATATCGGTGTTTGCATACAATGGCTTTAAAGACTAGTATGACTTATTAATGACATTAGAAACGTGTAACTTAAAGCGCAATTCATTATCCAAAAGCAATCCAAGACTTTTTGCATTAACCATACTTAGCTGATTACCTCCCACAAGAAGCTTTAAACCGTTAAATGCAATTTTTTTTTGTTTTTAGAGGTAAAGCACATAACACAACACTTTGAAGGATTGAGTTTTAAATTATTTTAAGAGGAAAAGAAGGAAATTCTAGAAAGATCGTCGTTTATTTTATTTGATGCGTCTAATACAGATTCAGCTTTAAAAGAATTATAAATTTGCATATCATCTGCGACCCTCTGGATCTGCCAGTATTTTACAATTTTAAACAAATCAGAAAAATACATCAGAAATAAGAGAGGTCCCAAAACAGATCCCTGAGGTACTCCAGATGTTATATATTTGGTATTTGAAAAAGTCTGATCTTCCAAGACCACCATTTGCCTTCTGTTGGATAAGTAGAATCTAAAAAACATTTGAGAAACATTATCAAAGCCATAATAAGCCAATTTTGCTAAAAGCAAATGATGATCCAAGGTGTCAAATGCTTTGGAAAAGTCAAGCATTATAAGTGCTGTGGAGTCACCCTTATCCACTGCAGAAATTATCTCTTAGGTAACGTTTAGTAAGACAGATGTCGTGCAATGTTGTTTTCTAAACCCAGATTGCTTATGCGGAATAATATGAATAATATAAACTTTTCGAAAACTTTGGCGATGACCGATGAACGATGACCGATTTACTACTAAAATTTTCGGTTTTGCATGATTAATAGATAAAAAACGAATTATAAAATAATTATGAAATTTACTCTTTCTCCTTTGGAAGTAAGATCCTGAAATAAAAATTAGATGTTTTTATATCCTCAATACATATCAAATTAATTCGATTCGATCGATAAAACCGATATATAAAAAAAAACGACAAAAATCAAGTTGCAAAATTTGCAAGTGCATGCAGGAGTTGTCTCAGTCGCACCTGCTGAATTTTCCCACGACACTCGAGGACGTTGTGATGGCGGCGCCTCGCGGAAATAACAACTGACAATCGGATGAATACTAATGAGCCGATTACGGTGCCTCCTAACCTGGTTATTTTAATGATTAATTTATTAATTAATTTCAAAATTTTATCTTAATGTGTCGAAATAAATTACGGACGAATTTAATTACTAACAATTTAGTGAATACATTTTCTTTATAATGCACCATAACATTCGCAACTTAATTAATAATTAATATTATGCCCGAGGCTCTTTATATTTATTACATCAATTTTATTTATTTTAGATCGATTGCCCACAGAATCATATTTTCTTTTTGTAATATCGAGTCGATAATCTTCTAAAATCCCCAATGCGGGTCTAAATAGTACCCATCTAAATTATACCAATTATTTTTAAATTTTGGCATTTTGATTAATTATTGTAAAAACCACTTAAATATGAATATAGAAGCAGACTGGAACAATTAACAGAAGTGTCTCATTCATATCAACGTTACTTATTAGCTTTAAGCTTTATTATAAAAAAAGAGAAAATATATACATCATACCCCACTCATAATCCGCCCGTCAAGAAAATTCGATTTATTTAAACATCAGCCACGTAGATAAAAAAAAATGTGTCTAGTCACCAAACTGAAAGGGAGATTAAAAAAAGGTTTTCGATCAGTAGGAGCACCAACCTTTATGCATAAAAAGGTAAAGTTCTTTCTCCCCACGACAGTTAAGTCGTTCCCACATAAACACAAAAGGCATTCACCTGTACCCCGTACGGGGTTTCACTTTTTATAGCCCAAGATTGATATTTAGACACCTGTGTGCTAGACTGTTATAATGTGGGGGAAATCACGGTTTAGGGTGAAGGAGACAAAGAGGGTCGAGAATTTATTTTTTTAGAGGCTAACCGAGTTTTTAGGATTAGTAATTTAGAAGTTTTTGACAGGAAAAATTGATCAAATAACAGAAATGTTTTTGGTTGGTTCAACGAACTATTAAGTTTATTCATTATCTTACAGGCAGGGGAGTCTAACTGGAATAAATTCGCAAGCGCTTTTAAAATAAAGTTTCAGGAAAATGCAAAAACGAGTCTACTGAGATTTTTGGTCGGCTTTAAAAACCTATTAAAAAATTCAAAATTTCGGGACCGCCAAAAGAGTGAAACCTTACTATACATAATATATATAATATATGCAGCAGATAATATTATTTATATTCAAACATTATAAAATAACAACTAATTAACTGCTGAAAATACCCAATGCACAATGGTATTTTAAAAATCCTGTGTGTGCATTTCCTGTCTATCCAAATTAATTAATTAAAATAAAAACAATTTCTAAGAAAATAATATATAAACAAAAGTAATTCAAAAAATAAAATTAAATTAGGGGAAAGAATGGGAAAAAACAGGAAAAAACAGTACAAGTGACGTTATCATCTAATATCCAGTCGTGGATTTTATTTATGAGTTCTACGGGAAGTTGGTTATAGATTTTTGCTGAGGTGTATGTTAAAGTTTTGACATTTAGTTTTTCCGGTCTTTAGGATAGTTACATTCTTATTTAAAGCTTGTCTCTTGTATTCTGATTGTGAAATATAAAATACAAGTAGTGCGGATTCTTACAAAGAAGACTAACCTCTGCTTACAAATAAATTTGATTTACTTGCAATAATCTAGATTCTCTAAATAAAATATCCGAGGAATATAATTTTGGTTTGTTAAACATTACCTTAAGAACATATTTTTGGGTAATCATAAGAGGTTTCAGGATGGTCTTACTTGTTCCGCCCCATGCTTTTATGCAAAAGTTTATCATTGATTCAACCAGAGCTTGATAAATGGTCGTAAGGGTCTTTTTTTGCTTAAATTATCTTAATTGTCGAAGTTTATAAATAAGTTTCAGAACTTAAGTGGAAATATACTCAACATGGTGGTGCCACTTTAGATTTTCATCCAAAATAATACCTAAATATTTAACCTTGGTGGTGCCTTTTTATTTTCTGGGTGCAAGAACATTCAGTTATGCCACAGTCGTTTTCGTGTAATTTGATCTCTTTTAATGTGCTAGTTGTTCTTGAAAAAGGCATATAAAGCTTGACTTTTCTAAGTTTAGTGTTAAATATATTAAACCAAGCCAAGTTTTGATTTTTTCCATAGAAAACTCCGCAGCAGTCTTTACATCCTTCCAAGACCTTTCCTTAATAATTATTGCGGTATCATCTGCAAAACACACCATGCCGACATTAGGTAACAACTGCAACAACTCATTAACATGTATAGAGGACAATACCGGTCCAAGGACTGTTTCCTGTGGCACAGCATATTCTACCAACCTAGGCAAACTGACATATCCATTTATTTTGGTGCTTTGTGTTCTTTGGTTAATGCAACTTTCAAACGGGTTGTAAGGAATCCCTCGAATCCCAATATTTTCCCGTTTTTTTAGCAGAATATCATGTGTCATAGTGTCGAACGCTTTGCTGAGGTCTAGAAATATTGCCATGCACCTCTCGTCACAGTCAAAACACTTTCCTATCTATTCTGTAATACAATTGGCCGCATCTTTTGTACTTTTATTTTGTTTAAATCCAAATTGAAATTGTGACAAAGAATCATTTTTTTCTAAAAACTCGTTAAGTCTAAGTTTCATGCATTTCTCTATGATTTTTAAAAGATTACTGGTTAAAGCTATTGTTCTATAATTACTAATAATTTTTTTTATCTCCCGATTTATGCAATGAGGTTACAGTGGCATGTTTGAAAATTGAGGGAAAAACACCAGTCTCAAATACTATATTTACAAGATGTAGAATTGGTTTAATAAGGTGTTTATGACACTTTTTCAAAAATATTGCAGGTATTTCGTCAGCTCCGGATGCTGCATTAGTCTTAAGAATGCCTATATACATTTTTTTTAAAATAAGATGATGATACCATTGGCATCAATGACACCTTGTTGTAAGGCTGTTTTAAAAAGGTGTGAAAATGTAGTTTTTTTTTGGAAAAAAATAACCCTTGACTTTGAATTGAAAAAAATGTTTAGAGGTATGAAAATTAAAAACAAAATATTATACCGACGTTAAATTCATATTTTTTTATCTTAAGACGTAAAGGAATAAGACGTACGCCTTTAAGTGAATGCAATCATACAAATTTTCGTTTAATAAAAAACGCACAGACAAGTAGGCTTTTGTAAGACAAATCGAATTAAAAAATGAGTAGGTGTTATTAGAAAAGTGTTGGTTGGTAAAGTAAGTACCCAGTTTTAATTCGTAAGTATTTATTTACTTCAAAATGCTGTAATCCACAAAAAAATTTATTATCGAAATCCTAATAATGACTAGGTTTGAAAACAGGATGGAAACTCAAAATAAATGGAGGAAACTTATCCTGATTTTCCTCCACTGAGTCAAAGTAATATGACTCAGTGTGACATAGAAGAAGTATCCCGAGATAAAAACATCATAAAAAGCATAAAAGTGACTAACTGCATTTCAGTTAAATCCGAGAAATTCAAGTTTTACTATTTCATTATAATGATTTTTTATGCATAGTAAACGTTGCATCGATATTATTAAGAAACAATACTTTTTTTTGTTTGGCAACGAATCCATTAATGTAAACTCAGTTAAAATTGACATTAACAAAAATGTCAGTTAACCACTTTTACGCTTTGGACAGTTGAAGACAAGTAGATCAGGATCACAATGTATCTCAAAAAATTACTTTAAAAAGTCAGCAGGAAAAAGAGCCTTTAATATGAAACCAGTACAGAAGCTGCTAGATGACGATTTTAATCGTATATTATCGTATATTAATAATATTAATAAATCGTGTATTAATCGTAAATTTTGCCAAACCATGTTAAATTTAATTGATAATAATCAAATAGTTTTCAATAGAGTGTTAGTTTCAGACGAAGCCACTTTTACGATTAATGAAGAGGTACATAGGTAGATGGTTTAGGTAAACCGGCAGGCACACACAAGATGAACCAAAAGCTAATGTGTGAGCTGGAATTATTGAACCAATACTTAGAAAATTGAAAGGGGAAGAATTAGTAAACAACAACTTTGTTTGAGTTCAATATGTGCACAGGGGTAAAGGGGGTGTTTTGTTTACAAACATATTCACCTATTCTTTGTTGTCAAGTTTATACGCATTTTCAAAAGATTTAGCTAATTATTAACACATATTACATGTTAATTAAACTTATTGATGTTAGATTAAAAATGAAAAGTAGAAATAGATATATATGATTCTAAGCGCAAAAATACCATATTCAAAGCAAAAAAAAAATAATATTCTTATTCCTAAAATCGATTCTAAAAAATTTAAAATGAAAACATCGCAGGCAAAAGCTGTTGTCATCTTGTGAAATGTTATTTTGACAAACGAATTTTGAATACATTTAGCATTCGTGAAGTTTTGTGTTTTTTCTTTAGTTTTTGGTTGAAAAAGAAAAAAGGTCGAGTCATTTCAGTGTTTTTGTAAAATGTTACGATAGTAAAAACTTATGCTGTTTGTCCGCACCAGGGGAAAAAGGCGATTGTAGCCGATCTTTTCACAAGTAAATACCAATATTGTCATAGCATCATATCAAGGGACAACTGTCATCATTAACATAGAATAATAAAAACATATATTAATTATAAACCTATACCATAAAAATACTTTTTATTAGATAAGTACCTTTACTCCAATGAAGTGTGTTAAAAAACGCACAAAGAGTTCATAAACTAAAATATCATTTATAATTTAAAGCATAATCTATTATTAATAAATATTTATCATGTAAATATTTTTTGACGACGCCACTGGTAAAGATTACTTGTGTCGGTGGAATCAACAATGCGACCGAGCGGCGTTGCGATGTTGTTGCCTTTTTCTCTAATATACGTTATCTACATTTATATAACTTTGAATGTTTACTGCTTTATAGAGTATCTAATCATATTTTATGAAAAAAAATGATTCATATTTTATTGAAGAGAAATATTTTTTGCGCCGGTCAAAATAAGTGACAAATTTTTATGATACTATAAAGTGTGTTTTTTTGCCATTTCTACATAAGCATTTGGTACCATTGCATCAGAGGTGTTGCAAGCAAACAAACTGCCTATAGTTCCATAGCAATGCTAATTCTAGCCTTTCAATGCTCTAAGGACCAATATTTTTTGATCACATTTTAACTGGTGACAGATATATCAAATTTTGACAAAGCGCATTGATCAGAATTAAGAGGACTCTTTCCTACTGAAAATGTAAATTCTGAAGAGATAATCTACTTTAAGTAGGATGTTGCATATTCTCCTTATGCTACTAATGTACGACAATTCCTTAGTAATTTTTTCCGCAATAGATGGATTAAACGGAGAGAGAGAGAGAGAGAATCGAATATTACGCAAGGTTACCTGATCTTACCCCATTCAATTTTTCCCTTTGGAGTTTACTACCTTTTAAGGATGAGAAACGAAATTCAATTAATTACGCCCAATGTTTTAAGAAGTTTACAAACAGAATTTTATCGTCGTTTGTGGCTTTTTATTTTAATTAGCTTAGGTAATAAATATCTTTTATTCAGTTTAAAAAAAATATTTTTTTTTATTTTTTAATAAGTTAATAACAAAGTGTGCCATCAACATCCATTTTAAATTAGCATTATACAAGGTGGCACAAGAGCCACTTAAAAAAACATGTGGGGTAAGTCCTGACATGACTTAACCCGTTGTGCGATCAGGTCATTTTTTAGCGATTGATCACTTTCTTAAGATAAACAAAATACGCATTTAACGTCGAAATTTCTTGTTTTTAATTTTTATAACTCTAAACAGTTTTTCAATTTAGAGTCAATTTATTTCATTTATTTTAAAAAGAAAACTACACCGTAAATTTGCTTTTAAAAAGAGATTTCCAACAAGCTGTATAAGTGGCATTAACCCATGTAAAAATATTGTTTTAAAAATTGTGTTGGAAACAAACAAACTGCCCATGGTTCCATGGTAATGCTAATTCTAGGATTTCAATGCTCTAAGCACCAATATTTTTTGATCACGTTTTAAGTGGTGACAGTTATATCAAATTTCCACAAAGTGCATTGACGCACCTGTATAGGCTGTTTGAAACCAAATCCTATGTTTTGTCCTCTTTCTTTTTTCTCTTTCCTTAGTTTTAAGTTACCATATTTTTTTCTTTAAAGTTTAAAATATTTAATAGCTAGTTAAGTATAACTTTATTTACTTACTTATTTTTGGATATTAAATTCCTTTCAGTATACTACATACGTTTCTCGGTAAAATAAGAATATTTAAACTCCTTCTACGTTCCTTTTGTAAAACCTGGCTGTCTTATCCTATTTTACCTTATACCAGAGCTATTGTGACTGAGATTATCAACGAGTAAATTGACAACGGAACCGGTAAGCACTTGTACAAAAAATATTAAAATCGATTATTGATCGTCATCCTGTGATTCATTTTTTTATTAAACCTACTGTAAGTCGAGCCTCTTTTATTGTGATTTGCCATTGGTTTTTTGATTAATTATTACTCCTCGCGCAATCAATAAGGCTGCATGTCTGAAGCTTAGGATCTCTATCCTCATTTTAGTGTCTCGGCGCAACGTCCCTATTTTTACAGACTGGTCCTTTGGATCATTTTTTTTCTTTATAATTAAATTTAAAAAGTATTCCATACACAGGGAAAAATTTTATTAAGCGTCTGGTTTTTTTTTAAATACACAGGAAAAGAAAAAATTTTGTAAAGAAAAAATTACATATTTACAGCAGAATTCCTCTTAACCGGTCACCTCGGGACTGCATACCTGGCCGGTTGCCGTTTTGGCCGGTTAATCCGAAGTGTACTTATATATGTGTATATAATACATATTATATTATGTTCATTATCTATGTTATGTATATATGTATATGTATTGAAGAGAGTATTACACATATATATGAACATAATAAATATAAAATAATGGAGAAATATTCTTTGTATAGTTATGTATTTCATATTTACATACATGAAGGTGCTACATCAACAAAGATACATATGAATGTAAGTTTAATATGTAATTATTTTTTGAAAAAGTCTGTGATTTTCTTCTGTTTTTTAACCTTCAGTGAATTTCTGAATGCGATATCCCTCCATTTTCTAATCACCAAAACGTCTAATGTTCTTGACTCATGTTGCTGCTCAGTGTATTTTAATGCAAGTTTTATTACATTTTTGGCTTCTTCATGAGAAATCGTTTTTTCCTCTTCAATGTCACTACTCTCATCATATTCCTCTGGTTCTTTGCTTGCTAAATCTATGATTTCTTCATCATTCAAAAATTTATTTTTAAGGTGATCGTCATAACTTATCATCCAATTTTCCACATCTTCTGGTTGCAATGCTTCGTTACCCGTTAACTTTTGAAGGTCTTGTAGAGTGGATTTGTTTTCTTCTTCTTCAGTCCCTGCAATATTCGAGATCGCAACTAGATTCTCAAAAAGTTTTCTCCAAGATTTAATAAACGTTGAAGAGGGCATTTCTTGAAATGCGGTAGCTAACATATAGATAACGTCCTTGATATTGATCTTTTAGATAACTTCTAAAAGACCTTTGTCTTCACTCTCCGAGTGTTGCAGAATTTCAGAAACAAGTTTACGCCTGTATCGTCTTTTTAAGCTTCCAATCACTCCTTGGTCCATTGGTTGCACTAAGCTTATCACATTAGGAGGAAGATAAACTAATTTTATGTCATCTACATCGCAGTCATGAGGATGGGTTAGAGCATTATCTACCACTAGAACTGCTTTGATAGGCAAGTTAACACTTTTTAAATGTTTTTAACTGGTCTGAATTCATCTACGCTGATTTTTGTGACTTATAATTGACCGGAAGGGACGATGGATTCAAGTTTTTGAATGCCCGTGGCTTAGCAGACTTGCCAATAACGAAAAGAGGAATTTTATGAGTTCCCGCTGCATTCGAACAGACGGCTACTGTAATATGTTCTTCGTTCTTTTTAAAGCCAGCGGCAGACTGTTCATGACTGCCTAGAAAAGTTTTTTCCGGTAACATTTTAATTTTTAGCCCGGTCTCGTCCATACTATAAACTTGTTCTGGAGATAATTCTTCTGTTTTAACCATTTCACCAAACTTAGTCTTGAATTCTGTCGCACCTGAAGTATCAGCAGACAGTTTTTCTTCACTTACATGTGCGAAATGAATTCCGTGTCACTTTTTTCATCGATTAAGCCAACCATCACTTGACACAAATTCGCCTCCATTATTAATCTTCTGATGGTGGATAGCCAGAGCTTTTTCTTTCAAAATTGGGCCGCCAATCGGTGTACCTCTTCGACGTTCCTGAAGAAACCAGATCCACAAAGCTTCATCGACGACCTCGCAAATCGTTTTTTTTCTCATACAACAGCTGCCCAGATTCTTATCAGATTCCATTTTCGAACAAAACTCCTCAATCGAATTCCTATCTCTTTGCTAGTCATTTACAGTGCTTTTTCCAACATTACAAACAAAACAAACGACAAAATAATCCTATCCAACATCGTTTATAGTTCAGTTCACAGGGATCTCCCCGTAATAACGGGGAAGTCCCAGCCGAATCGCCTCGCCGGTGAATTTCTTGGAAAATATTGCGTTGCGTTCGGCTGTTGCAAACAGGCCGGTTAATCCGTCGACCGGTTAATGCGAAGCCGGTTAAGAGGAATTATACTGTATTACATTGTCTGGATAAGGATGTCTTAGGCTTAAGTTAAGTTACATTTCTGTACTGCTCCATATTAAATCTTATTATAGATAGTAGGTGTAAAAGTCATAAAAGCATCATAATTACGTAAAATATTGTTATTCATAAAAATCAGTATAAAACTAAGTACATTTTTTTAGGAGTATTTTTAGCACTTCTGATACAGAGTAGCTATGCTTGTTCCATTGTTCTTCACTTAAAAAATTAGCCAGAGTCTCTTTATTTGTTTATACCTACCATTAGAAAAAAGAGTTGGTATTGTAATAATTTTAAGTCCTCTGCTTGACCCTGGCACAATACAGCTTTTTTTTAAGCGTCTGTTACAAATCTTATACCATTTGCATATATAATATTTACTAACTTCTACTTTTTTGATGCCAGAGACAGTTTTTGGTCACAGAGATCCTGAAGAAGTTCTCAAAGGCTTAAACGCTAACAAGGGCATCAGTCCTGATGAAATACCGCTAATAATATTAAAAATGTGTACAATTGTTCTGTATGTGTACAAACTATTTTTGCTTTCATACAGAAGAGCTGAGAAGATGTCTTTTCCCTGGACTTTCAACCGATACCTAAAAAAGGAATAAAATGGTGTCCGTCAATCAACATCCGATTGCTTTAGTCCCGGCAATCGCCATGATAATGGAAAAATTTGTCAACTAGCAAATTTTGGAATACCTGGTCCACCACCATCATTAGCTGTTAGCCTATGTCACGTTTGAATAGATGCTATCAAAAAATATGGTAAAGCTCGTGCATTAGCTTTGGATATTTCAAAGGTATTTGATAGAGTCTGACATAAAAACTGTATTCTTAGGGGTTTGCCACCAATGAGCTTGGAAACGACAATTCGATTATTGTAAAATCGATTTTAGTAAAAAAGAGCAGACTCCAACTTAAATTTAGCAATTTATTTCAGTTCTCTAGCATTTATAGTTACTTCACAATTAATTTTCAAAGTTCGAATAAATACGCCATGTTTAATTTTTTCCTTGTACCAGCGCGGCCGGGATGATACGTTACAGGCGCCCAAGTGGACGCGACGACCAGTGTTGCCAGTTTGATTTTGCAAGGGGTAATAGAATGTCCAATCAAAAGGTAACAGATTTGAAAAAAAGGTAATAAATTTTCAAAAAAGTTGTGATTGTTGGGTTAGGCATATTCTGGGCTCGAATCTATATTTAGTTTAAAAAATAAATAAATTTTGACTGTTTAACGGATGCCGATATGAAACGGAAACATTAAACCATCATGCGCGAAGATAAAGACGCCTATTATGAAGTGTACTACCATTCAGTTTTTGCAGTTAAGTATCTCATATTTCAAATTGTTTGGTTCGAGGAGTAGTGTAATATGTTTCTTTATCCCTACTTCATGGCTTGGTGTTTGTTTAATCCGAGGTTATCTACATTTTCAAATTCTTCTAACGTCTCAATAAGTTACCAACTAGATACTGAATTAAAATATTGTAAAAGTAATATATATAAAAGTCTCAATATTTAGATTAACATTTTAGAGATTTTATTAGATAAAAATATTTTATTACATTAATATGACGTATTTATCTTTTATCTCTCACGTTATTAGACAAAGATAGAAATAAAATCAGCTTTTTAGAAGTTCAGGTGACGACCAAATATGAAAGGGGCCGACTTTAATGGTTTTCTTTTGTTTTATAAGTCAAATGTTTGAAAAAAAAATTAGTAGTATTAGTAGGGAGTACGTGTTAGGTAGTAAGCCATTTTTACACCCAGTACAAAAAAACAAGATTAAATAAGGCTCGTTGGTAATTCATATACATATTATGTTAATCTTTAAAAAAAAAAAAACTTAACAAAAACTACAACAAAACAAGATATGAAAAACAAAAAATGTATTAACAACAAAAAAAAACTTAAACAAAATATTGATTTTTGATTTATAACCATATTAAATAACTAGCACTAATAAGGATTCAAATTTTTTTAAAGTGTTTCTAAGAACTAACAAACAACTCCTATAACTAATCTATCACTCAATCAAGGAAACTAATAAACTTAGCTTTAATCATAGAATTCGTTTTAGAAATATATTTGTTGATTAGCACTAAATATTAAATCAGTCAAACTAATATTTACTTTGGTTCTAAAGTTGCTTTTTTATTTTATTAGTATATTTTATGAGTCTGTAGTAACGCAAAGCGTGGCGGCGCGTCGCCACGATCTTTGGCTCGCGTGCGAATTTCAAATAATCAGGAGTCGAAATATGAACTCAATTCATTATGTAGGTAGAGCGCTTTTATTTTCTTTTTAAAAGGTAATAGGTAATAGATTTTAGCAAATGGTAAAAAGGTAATAAAAGTTTAAAAAAAGTAATAGATCTATTGCAATTGTAATAGACTGGCAACCCTGGCGACGACCGACGCGACGCTAGCATGTCGACCGCGCACGCTGCTTTGTTAGTATTATTATGCATGTTTTTGCTGTTGTTTGTGTTTTTCAAAATGTCTGCTCCACATACCTACTATAAATATTGTATTGTATTTTAATAAGTTCATATGTACATATGTTCTATATCGAAAAAATACCTTAGACAAGGAAAATGGTTGGACCGGTATTAGCCTATATATACAATGTTAACGAAGTGAGCCGAATTTTTCTCGTATTATGGTGACACGCTTACTTGTTTTTGAGTGTATTTTAAGAGATTCTTGGTTTTTTTAAGTAAAATTTTTGGTTAAATGTATACTTTTTGGATATTACATCAAAGTGGGATGTTCAGTGTTTTGATTTAAATTTCGTAGGAAAAATAATTGCCAGATGACATTTTTGCAGATTTGGTGGCAAGCAGCTCGTTTCAGGTGCGTGATTACAGGTCCACTCATTTTCCTTGTCTAAGAAAAATGCTTAGTTTTTGAAAAACAGGGTGTCAAAGTAAAAGTTTATTTTTAATTATTTTTTAATTGAATTTATAGTTTTAAAATATTTACGTTTATATAATGGGTAAGTTGTCTGACTGACCACCAACAAATCCCTGCTCCATTGTAATTAGTCAACAAGCAAAATACGTCAATAATAAAAGTTAAAAGTCAAAATGTCAACAAACAAAACCACCCTGTCAAAATAACGCCGGGCACTAGGCTGTGGCTAGCTGGCTAGCGAGCGCTCTATAATACACCGTCGCGTCGGCGTCTATGACGTAGCGCGTAATTGGGACGGAATCTCGGGAGATATAAAAAACCCCAGACTAGCAGCCTTATAACTTTGCAAATACTTACCCTAACAACTTGAAATAAACGTCATTGTTCTTACAAACTTATGTTGTATTTATTTTTAGGAAAATATATATATTTTTTTTTTAATTTTCCAAGCCCATTCTCATTGCTTGCCTTGGAAGCTTCCTCGACAACCGATCCATCCCAATTGCCATTAATAAACTCACTTCTCAGGGCTTTCAAATTAACGCTGGTGTTCCTCAGGAATGCATCTTATCCCCTACCTTTTTCCTATTAAATTTCCTTCTAGTCGTCCAACCAAATGACTTCAGTGTCGCCAGGTAAGAACTATTAAACTCGACCTCAACACCAATTTGTAAGTTGAGTACAATCTGAGTGTGTTTAACGCAACTAAGGCTCAGGTTGTTGTATTTACAGAGAAAGCTGCTTCCGCCGCCTTAAGCCTTATTTTGTCCAGGATTACTTTGTCTTCTTTATTAGTTCGATTGTTAGGTGTGGAGCTTGGACGTATTGTGCCTTAGCAAGATCATGTCGCGGAAATAGCAAAAGCGATTTCTCAAATGTTGGAACTCTTAAAATAAAAGCGCTGTATACCACGCAACTACTTTTAACGCTGTACATGGTTCAGATTCGTTCGTCTCTTGAGTATTGCTCTTACATATAAAACTCCGCATACAAACACAATATTTGAAGCTACTTGATCCTATCCAGAAGAGGGCTATACGTCTTAAAGATAACTGGAAGTTTGGACAATTTGGCGCATAGAAGAAAGGTGAGGGACTTGAGTCTGTTTATCGACCATCACGTAAAAGTTCAAGTTCAGATGCGGAAATCTATGTCCTCTACTTTTCATGTCATTACAATCCGACACACAATACTTCTTAACGTATTTAGGCATAGTTTATGTAACCAATTTAGTAAAGAGCGGTCATACAAGAAAGCAATTACTGCATTTGACGATGTAAGAGTATAGTAAGTAATACTCGTAAATCACAGTCATACTCAATTACATGAGCAAAACAGCCAAATATCGATTATCGTCTAAAAATTTGCAATAAAATTAATAAAAATAAAAAAATGGCTTAATAAATCACACAACTGGAATAAGTGATAATTTTTTTCTAAATTTAGAAGAACTTTTTTTTTGATGCCCGAGATCTTCAAATGATTCCAAATGTCTGGAATAAATATTAAAACTACTCAAAAAAATATTACGATCATCTGAAAAATTTGACAAATTACTTTAAAGGTCCTCAAAGACATGACAAAAATCACCGAATTGATAAAAAATTAAATATTTAAAAAAAGGGATCTCTATTTAAAAAAGAAACACCATTGAATTTCTAAACTTTAATTTGTGCATTTGAGAGAGAAAATTTTATCTTAATTAAAATCTAATATTTTAGTTAGACGTATGCCAGATCTCGAAATTAATGTTTTTTATTTTTGCCATCGACGTCGACATACTTTCCTAATTATTGACATACTTTTCCTAAAAATCTTCCTGGTTTTAAACTTTAGTTAAGTTAAAAACAAAGTGAATACTTTTTCCTTGTTATGGTGAACTTTTTCATCAATAACAAGCTACAGATAAGTTATCATACAATATTGCATATCATATGAGTAAATAAACTAATAAATTATTTATCAAGTTATTTACAATCTTATACCATATGGTCAGTAAAAAGCAATTATCCAAAGGGCTCAATACTGACCATTTACTTTCTATATATATAGGTGAGAGCAGGTAGACACCTAGAAACGCCATAAATATAAAAAGGGTACTAATTAATTTTATAAAGCCTGTTTTTATAAATATTAAAGCTCTTTTTGTTGTCTAGGTTTTTTTATAACTTTTTTTGTGGCTGAATAAAAGGTTTTTTTTATTCGTTTCTTTTATATAGCCAGTCATGTATATCTAAACCTTTACAGTTTAGTGCTTTTCTTACTAACCTATAAAAAAACTAACGTGAGAAAAAAAACTTTATTTATGGTTTTTCTTCTGACTTAACAGGTGTCAAGAAAGTAGTGCCAATGTAAAAAAAAATCAAAGTAAAAGAAAGTGATTCCCTAAAGTTCAATGCTCTTAACGTAAATGTAAAAAAAAACCTACGAGCGTGTTTAGTGAAACGGAAACGGAATTTTTAAGGACGTAAGTCACGAGATAAACGAAACAAAAACAACCGAAAAAAAAAGGAATTGTTGCAATTACCACGAGAATTAGGAACCATGAGATTTGGTTTCTCGAGTAAGACTCGATAGAGGGTAATTGCTGATAATATGGGTGTACGTAACGTTCGCATGGTACTAAGAGCGAGTACGTTTTTTCGAACTAATTGTAATTAGAATTGTGCGCAATTTACGAAAAACTTGCATGGTAGTAATTTAAGGAGACATGCAAAATATACCAAAAAGAATTTTCTACTTTTAATGATGCTCTTTGAAGTCACGCAGACGTAGAGAACATCAATTACTTGAAGTTGAGTGTAAATGTTTTTGTTGTCTATCATTATTTAACACTAAAGTTGGTAAATATTAGCCAAACTAAGGTCTTTTCTCTTAGATGATTACGGCTAAGAAAAAAAAAATTAAGTAAAACATTAAATGTTTTACTTTTAAATCCTCCCAGATCTAGTAGTATCTCTATCGCGTTTAACCCAGTAAATGAGCACATATACCTTATAAGACCTAAAGATAAATGGTATATTTATTCCCTGATATACATGCACTTATTGAAGAAAAGGACGTTTATATTAATAAATCTTTTGTCGACCTACTGCAGCAAGTACTGAAAAGAATATCAAAACAGGCTCTGACTCTACTACCGGGAGACTTTAACTAAAAGGTTGGAAGAGAGAAAGCTTTTAGGACGAGAAGAACGACGCAGTATGCACGACCATTGGAATAATAATGGGCAGCTATTAATCTAATAACCTCCTTATAAATACAATATTTGAATATCAGAACATACACAAATAAACGAGGATATGCAAAGAGTAACAAGAGCAGAAGTGGACCATGTATTTACTTGATGCAAGACACAGAAGCAATTTTCTGGATGTTAGAAGTTTCTGAGAGTTGGATGCAAATAGTGACTACCTTCTGGTTGCAGCCAAACTTAGAATAAGGATATGAACTCAGAAAGATGGCAAGGCAGGCAAAAGCCACTTGTAGAACATTGATGCTTTTAAAGATCTAACAAGAAACATGAATACCAGACAAACTTAACAACTGCGCTGAAATCGTTGGGAAGTTACTTAAGTGTCGAAAGCAAATGGGACACTTTACAAAATACATAATACCAAAAACATAATTGGAAACAAACTTCGTATGAAAAAAAAGTTCGACAGAAATTGTGAGCAAATTTTATTGTCAAGAAATCGAGACCCGACAAAAAATGATTCAAGAATCAAAAGTGTGCAAACTAATAAAAAATATAAGCAAGAAAAAACGACATTCCAAAAAACTATAAGAAAAAAGAAAAGAGCGCATCAAAGTAAAACACTGGAGAACTTAAAAGCAACCAGTACCAACAAGAGGAGTAAAACATTCTTTAGGAAACTTAAGAACATAAAAAGTGGCTATAAGCCAAAATTATGTACTATTATAAAAAAATGATGGAGGAAGCCCACTAATCAACGAGATGGCAGTAATTGAAATCTAGAAAAAATACCTCCACAATTTGTTTAAAATAAAGATAGAGAGTGAAAGACCAGAACAAATATTCTATACAGCGGAGCCACTAATATCAGAGAAAACAGTGGAAGCAACCTTAAACGTCATTAGTAGACTCAAAAATTTTAAACCATGCAGCGACAAAATATCTCCTAAGCCCGAATCCACATTGATACGTAATTACGGATCTGTTGGAACCACGTGATTGCTATCAGCCAATAAGAGACCCATTCTTTTTAGAATATCGAGTTTGGGTTCGATCCCAGGATCCACATATTTTAAATGTGACTATTGCGGCGTTTTAATTAATAGTCAGTGCCAAAATTATTTGGAACACCAAGGTTTCCTAGTACATATGGAGGAGAATAAGGGTTTTACTTTAGAGCTTTCATACGAGGACAATATTTTAACTTTAGCTTTTATCTTTAATAGCCTCTATGGAATCCGAGAACCCCTTTACAATCAAGGCATATAAATAGGTTGAAGTTGTGCGAGGTCAAAACTGTAAACACCAAAACCTCAAGTAAAAATATAACGTAATTTTAAGTCATTTATACGCATATCTCTGGTAAATGGACTAAAAGTCACGGATAGGTTTGACAGCCTCACGTATCCGTAATTACGTACCAATGTGAATTTAAGCTTAATGTTTAAAGAATGAAGGGCAAGCCTTCTTACAGAATTTTCTTGCACTTATCTGCCAAATATAGAAAAAAAAATAGAATATCTAGTTGGAAGGAAAGTATTGTAGTGTTCCTACATAAGACAGCAGATAAAATGTACTTTTCAAACTATCGTGGAATATCTCTTGTTAATACGGGATACAAAGTGCTGGCTGTCATCTTGCTAGATAAAATAACTCCTTTTGTCGAACACCAACTGGGGCATTATGAGTGTGGATCCAAAAAAACCACCCATCTATACACCGACGGAGAAATGCTGGGAATACAGCAAAACTTGACATCAGCTATTTATTGATTTCCAAGAAGCATATGATATCATATCAAGAATGGATCTATGAAGGTAGAATTAAGAATATAAATTCAAATATATCAAAATATAAGTAATAACAATTCATATATCATGAAAAATAATAATAATTATATATAAAAATATACCTAATAAGGTAATCATAAAATATGTTCAAAAAGAAATAAAATATAGAAGAGGGATATTAACTAAATAGGTTTACGATATTACTTGACATTAATTTTTTTTAAATGACGAGAAGACATATTAAAGAGATCGACATCCAGACTCAAATTGCCCAAGTTAAACCAAGAGCATGCTCTGTATAAAGGCTCTTTCTTTGCTAAATTTGTGCTATATGTTTGTAAGTAAAAAAAAAATGATTTGCCTTCTAGTATTAATGTAAGGCACAAAAAAGTGTAGAGCTGCTAGCAATTCCGGGCAGTGAATACGACCATTACATAATTCGAAAAGAAAAAGCAAACCTGCACAAAAGGAATGCATATTGAATCTGCTGAGTAACAAGTGCTGATTGTATCCTTGTTCCGAATAAATTCCATCAGTTTTAAAAGCGATATGTTTCAGAAATGTACGTTGAACAAATTCAAGTCTAACAAAGTGAACAGTATAGTTTGGATACCAGAGTGGAGCCGCATAAAGTAATCGCGATTTTATTAGGGAATTAAATAAGATGATTCTACTTGATATATTAGTGAAGTCTGATGTAGCTCTTATAATAAAACCAAGAGATTTTAAAGATGACTTTATGACGTTATCGATATGATTGCAAAAATTAAGCTTCTTGTCAATAGTGACACCCAAATTATAAACATAATCACAGTTTAAAGGAATTGTACCATTTAATTTATAGTCGCAGCTAATTTCATTATTTAGCAGAGAAATGGACCTCTTTTTACACTTTTCAATATTGAGAGGAAGCCTATTAATCTTGCACCAGTTGTAGATTCAATTAATATCATTTTGGAGAAGCAAACAGATATTCCAATTAGTTACAATGCGAAATATCTTTAGGTCATCAGCAAAAAAAAGAGTATTGCTTTAAATGTTAAC
The DNA here is from genome assembly GCF_022605725.1 of Anthonomus grandis grandis. NCBI lineage: Eukaryota > Metazoa > Arthropoda > Insecta > Coleoptera > Curculionidae > Anthonomus > Anthonomus grandis. Next base: position 17,578,765 of record NC_065551.1, read on the forward strand.
AGATATATCTTTGATAAAACATGGAAAACAAAAAAAGACCTAGATTTCTACCCTGAGCAGCACCGATATATGCTTTATAAACATATGATCTAAACCCATTATACTTTACAAACTGGTGTCTATCCGCCAGATAGGAATTAAAAAACTGTACAAGATTAGAATGAAAACCAAGCAAGTTTCGAAGCAAGAAAGCTCCATCTTATCAAAGGGTTTGGCGAAGTCCGTGTATATTACGTCTACTTGATATTTAGTTTTTACAGCCTCATATAAAATCTAAAGAAATGATGTTAAGTTAGTTCTGTTCATCTGGATTGAAAAAAACCATGCTGGATTGATAAAATTAAATCTTTTACTTGGTGAACGAGACTATCATATAGGCAAATTTCAAAGACCTTAGAGAAGTTTGAGAGTATAGAAATTAGAGGATTGTTTTCCACCAAATTATTTTGTCCTGATTCAAAGATGGGAAAAATTTTGGCAAAAGTCCAATCTTTAGGAAAGGTGCTTGTACAAAGAGATAAGTTAAAGATAGTACAGAGAGGCTCCATAAATGCTCCTCCATATAGGATGGCACACCATCAAAATCAGAAGTTTCTTTGTATTTAAGTTTTTTAAGAGCATTTAGCATATCTGCATGATTTAGTTTTAAAACTGTTTTATTTTGAGAAAAGAGATCAGTATTAAATAAACTAGAGGAGGGTAGAGATTGATTTAAACCATTACCAAGAAAGTCATCAAATGCATTGACTATGTCATCAGGGTTAGTTAAATTGGTTTTGTTAAAACTCATTGACCCAGAGATTCTAGACGTTTTTCGCCTCCTGTATAAATTTCCAAATTTTTTTTGGGTCTCTTTTAACATATTTCTCAGTATTGACTATACAATCTTTATAAGCTAAGTCGATATTTGATTTAATGGTGGACCTTAATGTTTTAAAGACATTGTAATCAACAATGGACTTTGTTCTTTGCCATCTATCATGTAGCCTAGATTTTTCCTTTAGGTCTTTTACAATTTGAAAGGTATACAAATTAGGATAATCATATTTGCTATTACGCCTTTTAAATAGAGGGACTGATTACGCAAAAGCGGTATTTAATTTAGTGTAGAAGCTACAGCTACAGATACAGCGTCATTATTGTCAACTATATCATGCAAGTCCCATTAGATCTCAAAAATATGCTGATATAACAATGGAAAATTGGCTTTTCTAAAATTCTAGCCCACACTTTGAGAGTTAGACTCAAACTTCCTTTGACTCTGGATATTAATTCAACATAATCATCCATCATTCCCAAAGAGACTTAAGTATATGAATATGATGGATGATTATTTTGAATTACGTAATGCCAGTCAGGCGACACTCATCCGAACCTACAGGAACAACCTAATTGCACGGAAAAGTTTACTGCTGAAAATTTGGTTTTTTCAACAATGTTTACTATTTCAACTAGTTCCAAAATTTATAAACATCAGATGCAAAGCACACACAAGGGCTTCTACTGCAGCGGTAAAGAAAGTTCAGATTATTTGGATTAGAAGAAATAAAAAATCATTACAGAAATCTAAATACCGTTAATTCTAAGCTTAAATTTCTTTATTTGACTCTAACTTTTGTGTTATCTTTTTTAGAATTTTGTATTTTAGATTTAAAATTTAGGGACGAAGTGGAGTCATTTGGATCTGAAACTTCTGGGAGATTGGGTAATAAAATTTCCAACCTTAAATCGTCCAAGTTGACACAATTAAAACAACGTAATTTACCTGAATTTAGACAGAACTTGGGTGGTAATTCATATTTTGATTTTCACAAAAGATTTTTGAATTTATCTGACGTTTCATTTTCAGCCCATGAAGAAAATATTCTAAGTCATAACTTAAAATTTAATTTTTCGCATAAAGTTGATTTAAAAATTAGAGAAACGCTAGCCGTCGAGGCTGAAAATATCTTACAAACTACATATATTACCAACAAAAATATCCTTAGAGCAAATATTATTTCTCTCTTAAATTCTAAATTGGACAAAAACAAAACTTTTAATTATAATGGTAAATACTTAAAATCCTTAAACACTAAAATTGAACAACATGACTTGATTGTCACTAAGGCCGATAAAGGATCTTGCTTAGTCATTATGAAATGCACAGATTATGTAAATGGGGTTGTGGATTTTCTCGATACCGATGAGTTTCAACCTTTGACTAGGAATCCCACAACTTCATTTTTTACAAAAATGAAGGGTGTTCTCCATAGATCTTTATTAACCTTGGAGTTTTTTAATATTAGAAAGGAGGCTCTTTATCCTATGAACCCTAAAACTCCTCTCCTTTACGGGCTACCTAAAGTTCATAAAGAAGGACAGCCAATTAGACCAGTGGTATCTTTTGTGGATTCTCCTTGCTATAAACTTTCTTTATGGTTAAATGGGGTTTTGAGAGAGGTAACAGGCTTTCGAAGTTGTTTTTCCACTAAGAATTCCGTCAAATTTGCTAATTTTTTAAAAGGCATATATATACCAGACAATGCAATGTTAATTTCCTTAGATGTGAAATATCTTTTTCCCAGTATACCACCCACTGACTGCATTGAACTAATGGAATCTTTACTGGGAAATTCTAATCTACCCAGGCTGATTTCTTCAGACTTAATTTGCCTACTAAAAACTGTTTTAGACCAAAACTTTTTTAAATTCAATGGCAAAATGTATACACAGATAGCAGGGTGATAAGAGGATGATAAGTGAACATAAGTTAATAAGCATGCCTAAAACATGTATCAAAAAGTCCCTAAGTTGTGTCTGAATTGGGAGAAGAATTTCAACGCCTTTTCAAATAAGCAATGGTCTCAAAGATGGGTGACGCCTTGTCGTCCATGTTATACAGATAACATCGTATTAGAGAAAGTCGTAAGAGCAGCAAATACTGGTACACTTCTGTTTTATTCTTTCCACTTATTTTAGCATTTGCGAAATGATATACACCTAGTAGGAAAGACAACAAATATAAAAAAAGACTCCCTTAAACCAGAAAATGTTGCAAAGAAATCCCGTTTAAAAATATTTGAGTCTTAAACTAAATATGATAATGGTAAGAACAGGTCAGTGAGGCAAAATTTAACCATAGATACTTATAATGTAGAGCGAGTGAAGCACTTTAGATATTTGAGTGGTACAATAAGAGCAAAAAATAATATGACAGGTATTTCACATGATAATGCAAAGTGGAAATCGCTATTACTTTGCACTATAAAAAATAATGAAGTCTAAAATAGTTTGTCAAATAACAAAAATAAGTATCTATTATAAGACTCACTATGATAAAGGCGTACGAAATGTGAACCATGACAAAACAAAATCAAAACCTATTAAGAATAGCAGAAAGAAAAAAAAATCTTTGTAGTATATAATGACGTACTACCCTTCCTAACCCACCACTGAAACTTAAGTATTCAACGGCATGTCTCACCTGATCGGATGTTTTTGGAATGACTCAGGCAATCGACTCAATTCTTTAATATATTTCGCAGGGCGAGATAACAAAAAGAGAATGGACGTAACATTAAAAGGGATAGGTGACATCGGTCGCCCTCATCGACATCAAGTGAAGAGTGCAAGAGCCATAGGAAAATTGGTAAACAAAAACAGAAAAAGTCAAGAAACAGATCAACTGTAAGTTACACACCTCCTCCTATTAACTCGTATTCCGCTGAGACCATTAACGTTTCTAGCGTCATACCAGATTTTGACCCCAAATTGAGGGATATAAATGACTGGATCGAAATTATTCCATATAGTGACTGGCAAAATGTGATATGATAGTTTCATTAAAAGTGAATTGGAGTGGTCTCAGTTTTCATGGGAAAAATGGAAAAATATTTTATTGCTAACTTTTAAATCAAATAGAAATTACTACAAGTTGTTAATGGACCTAGTTAATCACAAACCAAAAGAAAATCAATCATTATATAATTTTTATTTCGAACATCATTCAAACATCAACAAACTAAAATTAAATTTTTCGGAAACAGATAAAATATCTTTGATTACCGGAGCCATTAATGACAATAATATATGCGCAGCAGTCGAAGCTTCTAATATGATGGATGTTAATGCTTTAGGCGCATATCTTAAAAATAAAACTAATGTTGTTACAGCCAAAAAAATGGTACAAAATAAATCTCAATTTGAGAACACTAAACATGAAATGAGTCGTGAAACTCCTTCGACTAGCTCGACACCTCACATAGAAATTATAAACAAACAGTGCAAAACATGCGGAAAAAATGGTCATGATCGATCCGTTTGTCGGCATAGAAACCAGATTTGTAATTTTTGTCAAGACATTTAGAAAGGTATTGTTTAAACAAGAATAAAGTTAATAATTTTAAGCCTCACAATTTTTAAGAAAATCAAGAAAAAATGTTAAACAAAATTTTAAACCCAAAAATGTTAACTTAATGAAAAATTCAAACAATATTTCAAAATTTTATAAATTTTTTTATAATTTGTCTTAACGGATTTAATTGCAAACAATTTATAGACTTTGGTAGCGATTGCTCAGCGATAGAAATATTTTCACTAGAAACCCCTATTGTGTTGTCAGGGTTTTTAGGAGTTGGCACCACTGTTAAATATTATATTGCAGCTCAAACGAAAATCGATGACGTAGGACTGGACACAAAATATTATATTATTAAAAACTCGGAATTTTAATTCGATATCTTAATTGGTACAAATTTTACTGAGAATATAAATATTATGTATTATAAAATAAATAACGCCCGTATTTTTAAATATAAAGGAGATATTCCTACATGTTTGTCTAACATTCACCATGAAGAAATATCTTCTGAAGAATTAAGATTGTTACAAAAACTTTGATAGAAGTTTAACATGTGTATGTTCTAAACATTTAATAATAATTTATTAGGTTATTTAAGCTGAAGTAAGGCTCATTCGGTTACATTTTCAATAGAATTAACTTCTGAAAAACCAATAGTTCATAGAGCTTCTCGATGTGCAGAAAAAGATAGTGAAATTTATTGAAATATTATAAAAGAACTCTTGGATGCAAAAATTATTCAAAAACGTAAATTTTCTTATTCTAGTCTGGCTCTGCTTGTAAATGAAAAGAACTAAAAAAAAATCTATTGGTTCCAAAGATGAATAGGTTTGTAAAAAAAATATATTAGCGTATGTTTACAATGTTATTATCATAAGGACTCAAGAGGAGAAAACCTGGATATCTTCACTCAATTTGCATCGATTATAGCACTCGGTTCGATAGAAAAAACATTAAGCTGTTCACAACACCTGTTGAACTTCCTTAAGGTAATGGTCAAGTAGAACGCATGAACAAAATCACACTGAAGGCTCTGGCTACATCAACTGCTATACTACGAAAGACAAATTCAACAAGGAATAAATAGCACGAAACACCGCATAACTCGATACTCACCCGCAGAGCTACTACTCGGTTATTAACTTAGAACTGACACTGACATTTAAAATCTCGAAGAAAACAGAGTCAGCAAAACTTATCGTTTAATGAACATCGAACACCACCAAAATTTTATTCAGTGGGAGATGTCGTACTCATAAAAGTAACAAGCTTTCCGGCAAACAATGAAAGTAAAAAGTTACTTCCCAAATATAGAGGCCCTTTCAAAGTCATCGAGGTTTTACCTAACGACCGCTATCGAGTAAAGGATGATATTCACTCAGAACGATCCACTAGATCTTACACTGCTGTGGTTGGATTAGAGCAAATGAAGCATTTTACTCTTCAGGAAAAATAATGTCGCAGGTAGGCAAAGATACTACTACTCTCTCTCCAAACAGTGACACTTGAAACAGTGAACATCTTTGGTAAAATAGTAGCCCCTTTGACAAAACAAACGCCCTCTTTGGAAAAAAAGTAGGCCCCTTAGGCAAAACAGTCGCCCTCTTTGGTCAAATAGTAGCCCTCTTAAGCAAAACAGTCGCCCTCTTTGGTAAAATAGCAGCCCTCTTAGGCAAAACAGTCGCCCTCTTTGGTAAAATAGCAGTCCTCTTAGGCAAAACAGTCGCCCTCTTTGGAAAAAAAGTAGGCCTCTTAGGGAAAACAGTCGCCCTCTTTAGTAAAATAGTAGCCCTCTTAGGCAAAACAGCCGCTCTCTTCAGCAAAATAGTAGCCCTTCCAGGCAAAATAGTAACTCTCATAATCAGATTAGATTATAAAAAAAGGAATTTTTTTTTTAATTCCAGGTACTCTTTATCTTCCAAGGACGAAAGAAGATCAGGATGGCCGTGACGTACTACCCTTCCTAACCCATTCAACGGCATAACTCACCTGATCAGATGTTTTTGGAATGATTCAGGCAATCGGCACAATTCTTTAATATATTTCGCAGGGCGAGATAACAAAAAGAGAATATATATATATTCGTTCGACTCGAAGTGATAAGACTTGCATAAATTAAGAATTATTATTTATTCAAAAGTTATTGTTTGGGATATTTGTAAATATAATTGTTATTGGGAGATTGTGGCTTTATTCTTTATTCCTACTCCGCTTAAACGCTCAGACTACAATAAAAGCTAGTGCAAAATCAAAGCTGAGAGCTATACCGGGTCAGAAGCAACAGAGAATTGAAAAACATATATCATCAACCAGGCATCGTCAAAATAGTTAAAGCTGAAAAACTAAGATAGGCGGGATACGTTAAAAAACAAAATGACGAATAAGTGCTGAAATTAGTATAGGAACAGAATTCAACCCGCAAAATGCTACTTGGAAGACCCAAATTGTGCTGTAGGAACAACTTGTCGGTAAACTTAAACTGGACAGCTTATGATGGACAGAAATCAACGCAGGCCAATGGTAAAGTCAGCTAAGATCCATCCGTTGATATAAGAGCTGCAGAGAGGTATTAGCTGTGATTAAAGCTGAATCTTTTCGGAGTTAAGTGGTGATCTTGATAAATATTTCTTTTTAAAATAATCCTTTGTGTAAATAATTCTAATATAATAAAATATAACTTATTCATATTAACACGCTAAAGAAAATTCCCACACATTAAATCATAACATTTTCAAAAGATCCCTTTGGTTTAGTATAATGTCTTTCTGTATTATAAAGACGACCACCCTCTTTAACTTCCTTATACAAACCCCAACGACCGTTTTATAATATGACGCAATTGTGAAGACATCGTCCCCCTCAGTCAGGATATCTTTAAGATGAAGAAGCCGAGAAGACGTTAGTCGCCGTCTTGTTCAGACCGTGAGAAACCAGGCAGGTGTGTTTCATAATCACTTTTTTCCATCCTTATCCCATCTCGGGTGTATTTTCAGCTACTGTATTACGAGGTTTTAATGTTTTTTATTATCTCCTAAATCTCACTGATTATAATATTTTTTTGATGGTAGAGTTAATGGTTTTCTTTTTAATGTTCTTCATTATTTTTTGACCGGTTATTAAGCTTATGTGACTGGTTTTATGATGAGATGGTGACTTTTTTTTGGTTTCATTATTGATAATTTAAGGGTAACAGTGGTAATCTTATGAATATAATTGGGTAGGTAAATAACGTCTTGAAAACGCGATCATCAGCACTTTAAAGTATGTGATCCCAGACGTAATTAAATTGCAAAAATGTATGGTGGTGCAAGACTTCTGGACATGCACAAGAACTTTTTAATAAAAAGTTTTAAGTGAAACAAAGTTCTATTAATATTTTGTAATCAATTATTCATTCATTTTTACACCTAATAATTACCTAAAAATATCTTATTCTAGTAATTAGTATAATGAAAGGAACAATGAAATTTTATAATGGAAAAATACGTAAAATAAGTACATCCCTAACGGCAATCAAATCTACACCTACGGCGTCGCAAATAAATAACGTTTTAAGTATATCACTAGACCATAGATACTTTTGCGAAAAATTACTGGTTAAACGCAAATCGGTAAACACATGTGCCATATGACAATTTTATCCTAATTTCTTTACGACTCGAAATGAATTATTATATCTCGGTTAATTAATTATCGAATTATTAATTATTTAGTAAACATGCTAAATTCGTTTTATATTACGAACCAAGAAGAACATAATTATAGTTTTTAATAAATTACAAACCAAAACACCCTAAATTTAAGTTAGCAGCAGTGAGCACTATCAAGTGTCAATATTTTGTTTACTAAAAAGGGGAACCCACGCATTGCATATTTGCAAGATGTTTTTGTTTTTATAAAACTGCTTCAAATAAAAGAACAACTAAGCTTTAAACTAAAGAATATTTAATTTTGTGTGTCTGTTCTGTACACTGCACGTAAGTGTCTTTCAAATCTATAAAACAATTAATGCTTAAAAGTATAATGGCCAAACTGAGAAAGCAGGGGGTAAAATAATAATAGCTGCAATAATAGTTACATATTTTTTTCACCTGCCTTAGTCGAGTTATTAATAATGAAGAATTTAAAATGTAGTTTTACTTATGTTTACCCATTAGTGCGTAGAGTCCCTTAAAAGGGACGCCACTGGTTTCAAGCACACTTCTAATGTTTTCATAACCTCGTGCATTTGTCTAGACGTTCGCTATTTGTTGAAAAATCAGTTCATGTGTAGAAATCGGAGATAACGTTTTAATTTTGTATTTTTAAGTGACCATCTTTTTAACTTTACTCTACTCGAAATGGAGGGTAAGTTTTAATTTTTTATATCGATAGGTTTTAAAACCAGGGTAAAGAAATTCAGTAAATATGTTGTGTTTGAGGTTAGAATCATCATACAATTTTGTCTGCAAAACAAAAATGTGTTAGAAGAGGGAAGTGGCTGTGTTGCTCGAAGGACAATACAAATCAATCAAACCTTCTAATTTGTGCCACCAATTTATAACCAACTCGCACTACCGCACATCATTTACGATAATGACATCTAGACCGATCTGTCGCTACTACCACTCTGATAGGTTCGCATAATATAAATATAACAAAACACAAAGGAGACCAACGTTCTCCCCTTTTTAAATACTGTTCGTCCTGTTTAGTGTTCTGTATAGTCTTAAGTGTGTCTAAATGTTAGGTGTAATTTTAATAATATCGAATGTGTTCCCACTATGGTAAACTTCTGGGCTTAACTGACAAGTGAGTACATTCCATTCGTTCACCTTTGACTATAGTGTCTTTACGCATTTAACACCCAACTCATTTCAGTTAGCACTGATGATGGCTCATACGCCGAAATCGCTCTGCTAAGCTTTTAAAATAAAAATTGCTCTGAATACATCTGGTTTGATTGATTTGTTTTGATTGATTTGAAAAATATGTTATTGTTTTCTTAGACATAAATAATTGTTCTGTCCCTTATAAGGGACTCTATGCAAAATAGACAATCCTCAGTATAATAATACGTAATTCATATTTTGCAGATTATCTCTGCATGAATTGCAGACATTATTTGGAGAAAATGACGGTGAAGTTCAACAAAATCTTGATGTTTTCATTGGAATTCCTGATGACCTAGGCGAAGACACAGAAGAAGACAGCGACAGCTCTGATGATGAGCATATCGGAGATGTAGATCGCTTATGCCGTGGAATACTTCAGCAAAATTGTAAAGTAAGAGCCAGAAAACAAAATGATTTTGACGAAGAAGATCTAGTTCCTCTAGCCCAACTATTTCCAAAGTCTAAGGGTTTATCTCGTCAAACCTATGAAGCCTCACCTAATGAACAGGATGATTTTGATGAAGAAGATCTAATACTTTTAGCAGATCTGCTTTCTAAACCTGGGTCAAGTATAAGCCAAGGCAATTTTTCAACCCCTAAACTTAGAAAGCTAAACGAATGGAACGCAGATCCCCCCATTTTTTCTATGAATATAAACTGTGTTTTACAAGAGCCATTTCAAGAAGCAAAAGAAGCCCAAAATTCGTTAGATTTTTTAAAACTGTTTTTCGATGAAGATCTCACACGAAAATTGTTGAGGAAACCAATAAATACGGCCAACAAAAAAATAAAGAGCTAAATTTCACAAAAGAAGAGTTATATACTACTTGGAGGAATGCTTCTTTTAGGTTATGCAAAATATCCGAACAAGATGATGTTTGGAATCCAACAGAAGATATACCAGACATTTTAAAAAATAGCATGCGACTAAATAGATTTGAAGTGTTAGTTTGCCACATCCATTTTAACGATAATGCTAATATTGATCGCAGTGACCGGCAAAATTCGCCCTCTACTGAACTCACTGAATGAGAATTTAAAAAAACACGGAGGTTTGGATGAACATCTTTCAATTGATAAAAGTATGATACCCTACTATGGCAAACACTATGCCAAACAGTACATCAAGGGCAAGCCGATAAGATTCGGCTTCAAAAACTGGGCTCTATGCAGTAGTAATGGGTACATGATTTCTTTTGAGATTTACACTGGCAAATCAGATGCAGAAAAAGTTTTTGGTCTTAGTGGAGACGTGGTTATGTCCTTACTACATAAATCGGAAGTGCCTTCTAACCAGGAATATAAATTTTTTTTCATAATTATTTTACAAGCCTGAGTTTACTGAACCATCTCTCGGAAAATAAAATTTGTGCAACGGCAACAGTAAGAGAGATTCGAACGGAAAAGTGTCCATTTCTGAAAGTACTTCATGGAAATCAAAACCAAAGGGAAGCCACAGTTTTGCTTCTTGTGATAAATTTCAAAAATTATAGCTGGATACAATAAACACATGGGAGGAGTTGATAAAATGGATGGGCTGATTGCTTTTTATAGGACAAGAATGCGACAGCGAAAATGGTATTGGCCAATAGTTTCATATTTATTAGATGCAATCATCTCAAATGGCTGGGTACTTATGAAAAAGCTAAGACCAAATGATGCAAATTGTGTCGCCTTACCAGAATTTCGGAGGTATATCGCCCTAAGTTTTTTACAGTCCTATGGTAAAAAACCAAGTAGAGGAAAAACTACGCTTCCAGTTCATAACGCCTCTAGATTTGATAATATAGAACATTTAATTCGGTACAATGAATCTGATTGAAGGTGCCAAGTATGCAAGAAGAAAAGTAACTTTATATGAGTAAAATGTGACTGTGGACTTCATCCAAAAAATTATTTCGAAAATTACCATATAAATTAAATAATATTAATTTTATGTATTTTATGCATGGAGTCCCTTTTGAGGGACGTTTCATAACACACCAATAAAAACTAATATTTGATTTTTGTATTTTTTTTGTATCTTATTGTAGTCATTTAACTAATTCATATAGAAAAAATACATAAAAAACAACTTTTATAAGTTCACGCACTAATGGGTTAATCAATACTATTTTTTTTTCTATCAATTTAGCAAACAAACACTAAGGTTACAAATATATTTAATTGACTCCCTTGTTGCAATCAGGAAATCGGATTGGTCGGTACTGTAGAAATTGATTAGACTGTCCCACGGCCAGATGTTTAATAGTCTTTCAATGCCTCAGTCAAAATTTGGGAAACGTATTATTCCCCACTCGAAAAATGTCATGAAATCGTCCTGATTGATTCTTTTGCCATTCTTCAGAAGTGAGGAGAGTCTCTTCGTTATTAAAGAAGGTTTTGATGAGAATTGTCTATTTATGGTTCTGCAGGTTAGTCTAATACTTGAGCGAAGCACAGGACCGGTATTAATTTTTCCTACTCCCTCCAAACTCTCTGACCAGAACCTGTTCTCGCCGAAAGAGAAGATATGTGGCTGAGTGTTAAATATTAAAGTTAAGTTAAATATTATCCAAAACCGATAAGTGGACAAGTCCTTAATTATACCTGATATAGTACGCAAAACTTGATTAAGGTGGACGTCAACACGTTGGCGTGTGGGCTGTTTATTTACACCAGTATTTGGTGACGGGGTACACTAAACCCAGCGCTGTCAATCCAAGTCTGGGCGCTATAGAATCCCATGTAGTACCGCAGAGCTTTTGCAGGATATTATGTCGGGGTATGAGTGTTGCAGCTATATTTATAAGCTTAGCGTTCGGTCGAGTATGACACTCAAAAAATTTAGGTGCAAACACTGAGACGTCAAAGTTTTTATTCAAGGATTTTAAATTGGTAGTTGGCCATCCTGTTGTTTACATAAAAGAACTATAATTCCATCTTTGCGGCACTAGGCTGCAAGTTTCAGTTCTAAAAATAGCTTCCAAGGGTCATTTGTTATAATTTGCTCAGCTATCTTAAATTGCTCATGACTGATAGCGAGCGCTCAGTTTTCCGAGTGGCCCAACTGCTTTGATGTAATGCCGAGCATCTGTACTATTTAAAGGCTAAGGAGCAGGGAAGCATGCACCCAGGACAAAATCCTGCTTGTTCCATAGGTATATGATGCAGTATTGTTGGACCAATCCTGTTATATAGTAATCTTTCAAAAAGTTTGTAGGGTATGCTTAACACGGCAATTGGACGATAGTTTTTATCGTTCGCATTGCTTGGTTTCAAAATACAGATTTTATCTACTAACGGGTGCAATATTCTTATATTTCAGAAAATATAATTATGATATACAATAGACCATTGGTACAAATACTTCTATGGAGAAGTCCCACAGTGGCAGAAGGTTTGCCATAAAATAAATGAATAATGAAACATTTAAACAATAACAAACATACGTGGAAAATGATGATTAGTATTGTCTGTTTTAAGTGTCCTTACTCATGTTACATTATACATCAACTAAATACTTCATGTTAATATTTTGATTTTTTTTAGATACACGTTTAACATATCAATACTATTATAATTCTAATATGGACATACAATACCAATCTCAATCGAAATTATATAAAAATGTTATCCCATTATAAATTAAAATAAATTATAAATTATAAGCAAAACACCATATTATTCATTATAAATATTTTTATGTAAATTAAGACTTATTTACCACGTTATTTACTAAATAATATTAAATTTATATTTTAGAGAACCGACCTATATTTAAAGCAATATTTAAGCAAACAAAGTAAAACACAAACTTAAAGTTTGTGTTCTATATCTAGTTTGAATAGTGCCACATTATTAGTGAATTTTAAAATATCCATTATTTAAGTTTTTAAATTTATATTTGTTTTGTTCCTATATTAATTGTACATATCCTAAGGGCAAAACATTACAGAATTTTATTGCCCTTTTGTTACTTAACACATGGAACCTGTTTGCTTGATTTTATCCAAATGCCTAAAATCCACGGAAATAAAAAATCCATTCCATATTAGGTGTAATGTTTATAATGTATTTATATTATAGAAGTATATATACAATGTTTTAAATGAAACATTTGGGGTATTTTTCGCCAATTAGAATAGAAACCTATATTTTGAAATTTGAAAAAAAAAGTCGCAGAAACATTAACCCCAAACATAATTGCTGAGATATTTTTATTGTCGCAAAGGGATGTTTCTACTATGTTTCTATGTTATGAGGAATAGGTGCTCAGATGCCTCAAATCACTTAAATTAATTTAACTTAAATGCCAAAAATTTATCTTAAACAAGTATATTGTCAGTTGGTTTTATATTGGAGGTTTTCACGTATAAGCTGCTTTTAGTAAAAAATTTTATGTAGTACAAATTTAGAGCTACAAAATTCAGTTTTTGTTATAAAATTAGATAAACTCACCCCATTTTGATCAGATCATAATATTGGGTGCCAAAAAAAAAACATATTAATTAAGGTTCCTTTAAAAGAGAAACTTTTTTCGGTTTGGGACATGTTAATGATCTCTTGCCGGTAAAAATCTGTCTGGTGGTTTCCGGTAATAATTTTCGGTAATGACACCATCTTATGCAAATTACTGTTATTATAATTTCCGCGAGAGCGTAAAAGCAATCGTCGATACTCTCAATGATTGGTGATGATTGCGGTGCTTATATAAGTGATTTAAAAAAAAATGAAAAAAACAAGCTGGTATCCCGTTATTCAACATCTTCCCCATAATATATGTAATTTATTAGTGAGTCGTTAGGTAATAGTAAGTATTGTTTTTTAGGTTAAATTAATACAGTATTATTTTTCTATTCTAATTCTTAATAAAATTATTGGATCTCAATGTTGGAGTAATTTTGTCTATTTGCAAGGAATTTATCGTATTTTTTTTTCTTCCAGGAACTTGATGTAAGTTTATAAATTTTCGTTATATATTATACCGGGTGACACAGAAAAACACTTAATAACTTTTTTACTTTTCTTGATAAACAAATGAAATTTAGTATACCGATAGAATAGTTAGAAGAGCATCTTTTGACATATTCTATTGTTTTCCACGACTTCCGGTTTAACAGGAAGTGACACTAACTTTCTTGTTTTAAATGGGATACTTGGTATATTATTATGTATTCGATAGAAAATTATATTCTAAAAACAATGATACTATATTTGCTACCTTTTGTTTTATACTCATAAAAAAAATCGTTTTTTGAAATTTTAAAATAGGGTGCCATGAATGCGTTAAAAGTTTTAATTTTTAATCAAGTAATTACGGAAAAATAGTTTTCTTTGCAATTTATGACTTAAATCTTTTACACGCCTATTTAAAATATCCAAACCATTAATAATTTTAGCATTTACTTCAATTTTAAATAGCACATTATTGGGAACAACCACTTTTCAAATGCGGTTTCTTTTTCCCAATTATTTGATATGATTATTTTTTAAATCGGTTGATAAATAAGCCCAGATATATATACACATACTTTCTACTAGGTCTTATGCCTTCTAAGTGTATTAAAATTTTTTTTAAGTAGATTGGATTTTTGCAATTAATTGATATTTTTTGAGGGAATCTGAGGTAAAAAAGAGTAGAGCTACTTTTAAATCTAGGGGCTACTTTAATAAAAACTTAACATTTTTCAAATTATTTATGGTACGCCACTGCTTTAGTGTCATTGTGCAGGAACGAAAATCTAATATTTAAGCAAATCTTAATAAAGCGAATTTTAATTTGTTTCTGTCATTTTCTAACGTGTGTGACACGCTAAAATTTGAAAATGATACGAGAATACAAAAAAGAACGGGTACCAGAGAGTAACGGAACTATACGCAAGAAGCTTTAAATGAAGCGTTTACAAAATTTGTGAACAGAACCTTTATTATACAAATGCAAGAAGTACAAGATGATTCTTTATTAGAACTTAAGGCTAAATATGACTTCTCTTGAGGACTAAGTGTGATAATATGATATTTCTTCAGAAGTTGATTAAAAATGCTATTCATTGCCCTGAATTGTTATCGCGGATAAACTTTAGGTGTAATACCAGAGTCCTTACAGAGACGTCCCCTTTTCTGGTTGAATGTCTCCATACAAATTATGGTTAACTTTTTCCAATTAATCGACTCAACATGTTGGGAAATAGATTTAACCATGCTTTTGATTTAGTGGATTTGAAGCTTTTAAAACTTAAAACGTGTCTGAGTGAGTTTAGTCGTTTAGTTCTATGTATTAAGTACCAAATAAATCTGATTGCTTTTACTTTTCTTATTTTGATCATTTTTTTAATGGTATGTTTTTAGTTGTTTTATATTTTTTTGTTCAATTGGGAAAAACTACATATTGTATTAATATTTTTTGGCCAAGGTTAATTTGTGCTTAAATTTTTCTGGAAGTCTTATCTTATTTGTATATCTTCGGCTGCTATATACTATATACATTTAGATAGGTATATTGTTGATGTATAGAAAATTTGGATATTTGATACTCAGACTAAGTTCATTATATATCTTATTAATTTATTTGTTGATGGCAGAATAATTATATACATTTAAGGTTAGGATATAATTTGTTTTGTAAGTTTGTTAGAATGGGGACATCCCGTAAATAAATAAATTAAAAACAAAAAGCAGTTAGTAAATTAAAAATTCTGTTTGGGACCTTAATAAATCACTTTAGGTATGGCCTTTCAAAAAACCTGGACGAAAGGAAGAATGGAAATCCCCCAAATTATTAACCACATCTCAAGTAAATGTAGCCTCATCGTTGAACAAAATGTTATTAATCAAATGACGACGTGCATTGAGCCAACTTTACTGTAGAATTACTACGAGGGCTCAGATTGGCTTGACACTTGACAGCTCGGCTAATTGCAGATGAAATAGGTCCAACCCAAAAGTATGCAATATTCTCCATACAGTTATTCGGGTAAAACCACTGCGACGTGATTTCTGCGAATACTAGTTAATGGCGTTCGTTCAACACTATCCAAGCAGCTGCTGAAGGGCGTATGAGAAAAGCATTTGGAAATGATCCTGTTCTCTCAGTGGTTTATTGACTTTCTCAAATAATCATCTGTCAGGTATTCCTGACAATAGTTTATTCAAATTTCTATCAAACTGATGCAGCTACTCTAACAGAATAAAAAACAAAAGAAAAATCCATGGCACCAAACAATAAAAAATATTCATGGCACTCGACCTATTTGATATTGATAGAACGTCATTATATAGATAATTATTATTATAGCATTTTAAAGGGTATTCGAATAAGAAGTTTCGAGTGTGTTTAACTGACAGTGTACAATACGTAGATTCAATATTTGCCAAATAGCCAACACGACTTCTCCGGCATGACACAATACTTCTGTTGAAATTTTCGTTTACTTCTAAGCACATTCTTGGAGCAACGTTACGAATTTTCAACTGTTGAATGATTTCATGATTGTTTTCGTAAGCTTTACTTTTTATATAGCCCCATAAAAAAGAATACAATGTCGTCAAATCGCAATTTACTGTCGAACCCATTCCTTGAGATAATCCTCCCTACTAACTGTATACGCAATACGTTCAATGTGCCTCATGCTGTATGTTTCATCATGTTGCTAGAACCACATATTTTCTAAATTATCCATGTTTATTATCTCTTTCCATAAAAAAACCATCAACCATGGTTCGATATTGCTCTCCGTTTACTGTAACAGCTTGTGTTCGAAAATATATGGTCGAATGATACTCCCAACCCAAAAACCGCACTTAACTCTGAGACGTTGAGCATACCTTGACTTTTCGTGGATTTGTCTAAGATTTTTATTACCCCAGATGTAATAATTTTATTTACGTAACCGTTTAAGTAAAAATGAGCCCCGTCACTAAAAATCTCTTTGTTTTCCTCATGAGGGTCAAATTGCAAAAAGTAGGGTGTTGTTCATAATCGGCTGGCTTTAATTACTGTGTAAGTTGAATCTTGTAAGTACGTAAATTTGATTTCAAAATTCGCCACCTGGAAGTTTTGCTAATGCAACATTCAGCCACACTTATACGCATGTACGTTCTTAACCGAACGAGTTGGACGTTCCCATACTTTCATATTTTGCACAGATCCGGTAGTCTCAAATGAAAACCAAGTCACTTCAAATGTTAAAAGTGTTCTTACCAATTATTGAAAGAAGAGGAAATTTGGAAATAATCACAAAGCTGTGAAAAAAAAGGAAATTAAATATCGAGGCAAGCAAAAGTATTGCAACAATACTCGGAGAGACATCACCATTTGAAGACGCAAGAGAACAACCCGATATGAAACTTCTATCTGACGTTGGTATTATATATGTAGATATTTCCAACAATGAAAACTGTTCTTTTAATATGGCTCAAGCAGGTTTATCTAAAATGCAAATGCATAATGAAGCGCTCATATTAATACCTCCAACAATCCTGTACTCCCTTTATTTTAGTTAAATTTTTATATGATAAACATTCTAAAAATAAAACGAAAAAAAATTTGTTGCTTAAATTATAAATATTATTAAGGACTCTTTTTACGACAAGATGTAAGAATAAAATGTATTTGTTTTTCCAATTGTGAAGGATATTTGTAATATTTATTTTAACGATATCAAATTAGTATAGATTACATTACATAAGTTACATTACATAAGTTAGGGCATCCATTATTAACAGGGATTGTCATGTGGGCTGAAAACCTAATAAATAAATTAATTAAAGTATTTAACTAGCTATAAACCGAGTTTAGTATGTACTAGCATGAGGACACTAATTTAGTTTCACACCAATTTGTTTCAAAGAATTTGAATTTTTAATTTCAAGTTGATGTTTTTTTTACCCTTTGAATATTTTTTTACCTCACTTAATTTTTTTTTATAAAGTTAAAAACGGGTAACTCAGCCAAAATCATAAAAAGTTATGATATGATCAAAGTTATCTCACTTAAGGTTTGATTTTGTTAGAGGTTAAAATATTTTGTAAATCTAGACCTTAAAACTTATATGCGAAAAATATTAACGCAAGTTTAAAGATTTAGATTAAAATTTTTATACAAAAAATAATTATAACTGATGTTAGTTTAGTCCATAAAATTAAATAAAATATAAATATTTCTAAAATATATATTGTTCTAAAATATTTCCAAATATATGTATTAATTTAGTATATTGTTAATTGAGGTATTCACTAATAAATACAAAAGCTCAATCTTCCTTCTATTATTAAGTGCCTAGGTTCTTTTGAAAATCTGTATTTGCAAATATCGTAAGTGGATGTTTTTTCGGTCTGGACGACTACGTTGGCTAGTCATATCCTTTAACTACTTTCTAGGCATTTACTGCTGCTTAAACAATTATTAAGGAAGAAAAGAGACCTTTCCATTAATATTAAAAACGATTATATTTTTTTTTCTTGGCATGTGGCATTTAACCATGCAGCCAGTTACAATTTTATATTGTATTTGATTTGCCATTATTACGTATCGCGTATTTCTAACTACTCTGATAATTGATTTATTTTTGAAATTTTGAAATTATTTTTTATCCTTTATGCAAATTATGTACTTTTTTTAATGTTATCTTAATTTTAATATCTAGATATGTCTAATTTATAACGATTATAGTTTGTGAAGAAGAAAGGTTAAATTTTCTTAAAGAACATGTTAACTGAGGTGATGACTAATAACTAAAATAGCTCAAACTCTTACTGTTGGGTGCTTAGATTTTTTTAAAAATCTTTAATTGTAAGTGTGGAAATAAGTGTTTATTGTATAAGGAATTTTAAGTAGGTTTCCATATTTTACAGAGATTTGAAAAGCTTATTTGTTGTAGGATTGTTTTGGTGGAAGCAAAATCTTTAAAACTCATCAAGTGATGAGCAAATAACAAAAAAATTTTGTTAAAACTTTATGTATATATATATATATATTTATATATTTATAGACTATTTATAGACATATATATATATATATATATATATATATAATACTATAAATATATATAGTCAAAAATTAGCAACAATAAAAAGTAGCAGAAAGGGGCTACATAATTATTAATATCGTACTCAACAATAATGGAAAAACAAAACTGTCTGTAATTAATATTCATAAGATTTATTACCAACCCAAATTAAAAAAATGAATAGTGGAAAAAACCCAAAAATTTTTAAGAAATCAATATTTTCATCAACTCAACTAACAATCCCAAAAAACTCAAAAGTTACATTATTAAGGATTTTTAAAATTATTAAGGAAAATAAAAAAATTCTCGATTTACAGCAAATTTTCCAAAAAAATAGCACTTTTAACACTCTTTCTGCTGCCAAATACATCATAACTATATCACGAAAAATCTCCACATAATCACTACTACAACCTAGTCACTACACACTGTTATTCACTGCTAATCCAAAATTGGGCACTACATCGAACTTTTTCTACATGTTCAGGACGTATCACGATCAAAACTAACCTTTTTGACCAACTTCCCGTTATATTTATATAAACTAACCCTCATTACTATATTCCTTATCAGCCAATCAATGTAGCCACTGTAGCCACGTGCTAACATCCGCTATTGTATTTAACCCCCTGTATGTAGTTTTCAAGGGGCAATAATCATTTCTATTGTTACTCTATTTAAACTCTTAAGGGGATTGGAATAATTATTAGGGAAAAAAGTGTGGGAAAATAGTTTTCGCACCCTGATATCTTTTACCTAAGTCCAAATGCAGGGTGAGAATTCTTTTGGCGAAACTAGTTAGTTAATATTGGAAAGCTGCATTTTTAACAAATAAATTTTAATAAGTCACATGCAATGGCTTTTTTAGCTTTAAATTGGATCAAAAATTACTTTTGAATCGCTTTTTTACCAAATATATTAAAACAATAGCATCACACTTTCTAGTGAGTGTCGGAATGAAATGTGGCACAGGAAATGAAGCCAACTAATTATCGGGTTTCGCATTATCCAAAATTACAATAATCGCGTAATATGAAGCTCGAAATTTATGGGTCACGACGATATTGATTATCGAAATTACCAAGTTACCGATTACCAGCACGTATACTTTTTTACCGGTTGTATGGCGAATGATGCGGTTCATCTTAATTAGGCCAATGACTGGTTATTTTTTATTTATTTCATGGCAGATTGCTCAAGACAGTAGTGGTAGTTGGTGAATGATTTTTTTTTACAAATTATCGATTGTAGTAATGATTAAAGGGTAAATTAAATTTAGTATATGCAATAACTTCTTTAATTTAAACTAAAAAGGTTTATCTGCATTGACTTTGTGTAAGGAATGGATAGATGGATATTTTAAATATTAATTTACAAATCTTCCTAAACATAATTAAGATCATTTTATTGCAATATATATACCTTATCTCTGAAATCTACACATAGTAAAAAACATAAATAACAAAAAATATGTTTGCCTGGAATTAATTATTTTATATAAAAAAATACAAATTATAATAGAAGTAAGCCTACTAATGCTAAATAAATTGTTCAATATCATTGATATTCTATTTAACACCTCGTTAAGTGCTGTTTAAAAATTCAAACGGTTATATAGACAATGAATGAGGATAATCATATGTGATAGAATGCACGTCCTTTACAAGGCCTCCACTGTTTGTTTAATAAATATTAAATGCCTGCCGAGGAATTCACACCATTGTTTGATCGAGGGGTCCCTACTACCTTTTCATTGTGTTGATTGAATATTGAGCGTTGGTTGTGGGAAAGCCGGGGAATTCATCACGATGTTATGTTTATTTATTTGTTATGATATTATCGTTCATTTATTATGACATATAAGACGAATTTATTAAATTAAAATAAAAATAATAAAGAGAGCTATATATTTAAAGCAAATATCAAAAAGATTGTTAATCAGAAGATGGTTAGAGTTGTTTTGTGATATCTTGAAATTTATATGTTTAGAAATTTGTTTTCCCCATCAGTTTGAAAAATGTTTAGCATCGTTATATTTTTTTTTTTAAGTTAATTCCAACTAATATTATTCTGTGTGCATTAAAAATTATTTATTTACAATTTTGACTATAAGTAACCACTTAACCAGTAAATAGCTAAAACAGACTTAATTCCCTTAGAAATTAACTTTTGCTTTAAAACCTTTATACTGATAATTCTACATACCCTTCGAATTATAGTAAAAGAAACTTCGTGGCCATCGTAGCTATTTAAATTATGCATAAATACTAAATAAAAAATGATTATATAATTTGTATTAATTTCTAAATGTGCATATCTTATCAATGTTGACTTAGTAGACCTATTGGACATACGTTATAAACAGTTCAAAAGGACAAATTATTTATCAATTAAATTTACGTTCTTAATTTCCAAGTATAACTGTAATAAAAAACCATCCAGTCCATTATATATAAAATAAGATTTTCTTCTATATATCATGAGTATGATCTTTGTGACTAGTAGTGTGACTTAGTAGCTTTTTAGAGATCATTTAGGATATTTAATAAGCACCAAGACTACTTACAAATATGTATACCTAAATACGACCTAATTAAATACATATTCATTTTCAGTAGTTTTTGAAGTATTAAATTTTTAACTGGTAAATAGTCATTTTGGTGTGGGCCTATAAGTGAGGTTTATTAAGGATTTTGGGTATACTAAATCGAAAAATCCCCTTCATTAGATCTTGTTTTCGAGATTCAGCAAAAAATGCAAAAATTCAATAATATTTATTTTTACATTGACATATCCAAGCCAGTATTCATAAACTGAATTAAAATAAAACTTTGTGTCAAATTTTAAGGAAAATCACAGAATTTATTGTCATACGTAACTAATTTAATAGTTTTCATTTTTAAGTATATTGGAAACATATTGTTGATGTTATAAACAAACTGAACTTTTGGATAGTTAAGAATTTCTAAGCTAATTAAATGAATGTACTTCTGAAATTTGGTACTTGTATATATTATGTATTATTTATTCAATATCAATTTTTTATAAATACTTATTAAATTATTATTTTGAACAAACCAGCCACTAAATAATTTAAAAGTTAGTTGTGCATTTTAAAATGGTTTAGTACTCTCACAATAAGATCTGTATTATTAGCAAAATTTGTGATTGAGTTTGGACTTATGATGTGGCTAAAATTCTTAAAAACTGGACCAATAATTGACTTAATAATTCCTTGTGCTATACAAAATTCACATTTCTTTATTTTGGATTTTATTTAATTTTTTTGTTCTTGAGCACCTTTTGAAGATAGGAATCAACATAATCAAGCGCATTGCCTCTAGCTCCATATCTATTTAGTTTATACAGTGAATCTTGTTCTAGGAAATCATATGCTTTGCGTAAGTCCACAAAAATCTCCAAAGCTCTATCTTTACACTTCAGTTGATGGCTCCTCTTGGCTCTTGTAAACTGTAATATCGCAGTTATTGTTGATTTGCCTTAACCATGTTTAAATTTTTTTGTGCTAGTCTGGGCAAATTAATAGTTCAAACATTTTGGAAGAGTTAGGAAGCAGATTTACAGGTCCGTAGCTATTAAGATCCTTCTGGCATCATTTTTTAAAAAGTTATTTAATTTTGGCTAATTTTAATTCATTTGGAAAAATGCCGAATTAAATGTATAATTGTTGATGATGTGAACTAATATGAATTTAACATAGCCAATATTGATAATTTTACAATATTTATTAATTGATTCATTTGCTTTAGTGTACATTGAGAAGGTGAACTAGGTGATGACCTTTTTATTGATATAAAAATGATATTTGTATGAAAAAAAAAAATTAAAATAAATTATAATTTATTTCATAAATTACAGTGGTGTATTATTTGCGAACTATTTTATTTTATGTCTCTGAGTCTTTACCTTTATGATTTTCTGAAAAATGTTGCATTTTGTTCATTATTTTGAAGGCTTCAGCAAGCATAGGCGTATCTCACTTTTCTTAGTTTCTCTTTTCTATAATCTAATGTCTTAAATGTAAATAAATTATTGTATTTCAAACTTATTATTGAACTTAAATTAAATCAAGTAAAACGAAAGGTATCATTAAAGTTTAAGATTCATATTCCTTTTAAATACGTAAATAAGTCTATTTTCTTCTTTTTTTCAATTTTTGAGCGTATTTTGAGATAGTATTTTCTAAATTGATTTTTGCTATAAGTCACGTAATATCCCATAAAATAAGTAACTTATATTACTGCCGAGTTTTTTGAAGTTTGTTTGCAAGTTATTTATCAATTTACAATGTAAAGAAACGCCTTGTGATATTTAAGAAAATTTTATAGTACGTGTTTTTCTGCTGCTTAGTTAAGTTTTTATAAATACAAACAAATATAAGCATTTATCAGTGAATAATAGTAGGTATGTCACAGAGCTGCAATCAATACTCAGAAAAAAAGAAAAATTACAAAATTAAAGAAATAAGTAGAGCCCTGAATTAAATATAATTCAAAACATTGGCAAGAAATAAATAGTTTTGTTTAGCCCTTGAGCAATTTACTTTAAAATGACATATCTGATTAATAATTTTTATCACTAACTCTTAGAATTCAAAATTTATGAAATTTTAGTTTGTTTCTTTCTAGTAATAGAGTAATCACATCGAGTCATGTCATATTCAAGAAATTTTATACTTTTTTCCTAATAATTCATTAATTCAAATTAAATTTTAAACCAAGATCGTCGTTTTGTATTATATTTGATGCTTTACGAGAGAATCAATAATCGTCTCTATTTAAATTATGCCTGTAGGACAAATCACTATAGTGTATTTTAATATAACATATTTTAACACTTGTTAAGACAATCTGAGATTTATCCAAAAAAATATCGTTCACATCCTTAATCCTAACATTAAATAATGTAAAATCTGTTCTTCACTGATCAGCCGGCACTAAGCATAATTGACATGGACAAATTTTCTAATTTGCCTCCTTTCTCTCTAACTTTTTCTACTTAATATCTATTATAAGGTAAAGTCCAGTGCAACGATATATTAGAATGGTCACCTGTCAAAACACCAGCATTTTACTTGTCAAACAATGTAGATAGAAGGTGGATGACATTGTTTGGCAGGTGGAATGCTGGTGTTTTGACGGGTGACCATTCTAATATATCGTTGCACTGGACTTTAATACTCTTTTGACCCTGTATGTAAGTTTAAAGGACCTTAAACTTACTATCGAAGTTTCATGGACAAAATCGCCTGTAACAAATGATTTTATTTTACCTTGATTCGAAGGTAACCTTTACTTATGTTTGCTTCTTCTCTTATTTTAAATAAAGAAGTTCTCATATTATATAATCTTGAAATTGATAAGTCAAACTGTTGCAATAAGTAAATTTTAGTACCAAGTAATATTTTTGCCAGATTAAAGCTTATAATTTTATGTATTGAACTATTTTAAATCTACGTGAATGCATTTTATTATAAACTAAAATATCGAACGCTGAATTACAGAGCTACAATTTTAGAAAAAGTTAGTATGAACTGTTAAAGTAAAAAGCTTAACATAAAAACTAACGAACTTGTGTCGGAGTTATGGGAATTAGCAAATAACTCAGCGTAAAA
This sequence comes from Anthonomus grandis grandis, assembly GCF_022605725.1. NCBI lineage: Eukaryota > Metazoa > Arthropoda > Insecta > Coleoptera > Curculionidae > Anthonomus > Anthonomus grandis. The sequence goes on from NC_065551.1 coordinate 17,603,605, forward strand.
ACTATAGTATTAGGGCAAAGCTCACCACCCTGACTCGGATATCCTAGGTACTAAATTAAAAACCTGAAGACATGACAAGAGTCAAAAAATAAAAAGCGTCATTAGTGCGTTTATTTTGGTCACTTACTAATTCATACTAATTTGGAAAGCTATTTTGGTTAATATCAAGTAAGTCGTACCATATTCTATCAGATTCGTCTTTCTTTTTCATATGGGTGAAAATAGCCCTTGCATAAGAAGAACATCTGGGTCGAATAAGTTTGTCAGGTCGAATAACAAACATTAATTGTTTTGACTTAATTAGTCTCTCCCGCATAACATCAATGGCAATGCAATCATCACATACAATAGTAAGTTCATAAAACAAGTTCAAGAAAAATATCTTGAATTTTTGCCAGAATTATAATTTGTAAATTAGACAATATAGCATTTTTACCTAAAATCCTTTAAAGACATTACACAAAAGTCTTACATGTTAATATATATTCCGATTTAAAAAATTAAAACACTATTAAAATTTAAATTTAAACCTTTTAATCAAAGAACAGTCAGAACCTAAATCAAACAGAAAAGGAAAAAATTTACCACTTTCGGCTTTCATTCGGCCTTGCGGCAATACCTGCCCCTTCACCAAATTGGAGCCTTTCTTTATATCTGGGTTTGCTGACAGAACCTTACTTTTCTTTAACAGGACAACTAGTTAAAATTAGCCTTGGTTTTCATAAGAAAAATACTAATAGGGTTTCGTAAAAGGTATTTCATATTCTCCGCTTTGGCTGTGGAAACTGATGATATAATAGAGGCACTGGATCATGGACTTGAAAGTATTCTTATACTTATACTTATTCGATTACTCCAAGGCATTTGACACTATAAATCATCTACTCTTGTTGGCAAAGCTAAGATATTACGGTTTTGACGTCGACTCACTGTCACTCATCGCATCATACTTCTCTAACAGGTCACAAAAAGTGTTTGTTAGTGATGTATACTCGGAGTCTAGTGCCATACTATCTGGACTATCTAAGAGCTCTATCCTTGGTCCCCTTTTCTTTATTATTTACACGTCTGAACTTATAAGCTCTCTTCATGTCGAAAAAATACAAGCTTTTGCTGACGATACTCAGATGTACTATCTCTTCTCTTCAAAAGACTTTGTTACTTGTAACGAAACTATTAATCATGAACTAAACAACCTAAAAGATCTCTCTAAAATACGGCCTTCAACTAAATCCATTAAAATAAAAACTTATGCTGTTTGGCAAAAGAAATCAAAACGAATATTTAAAAAATAATATTATAATTAAAATAGATGACCAAGTATTACCATTTTGTAATTCTGCTCGTAATCTGGGTGTTATATTTGATTGCCAGCTTAGTTTTTTCCGATCAAGTTAAGCACCTTCTACAAAGGTCATATATAACGCTTAAACAACTATATTCCAATAGAAACCTTTTAAGTACCAAGTTAATGGCAATGTTATGTGAAACTCTTGTATTTTCCCACTTTAACTATAGCTGATTTTATTTATGGCCCTTGTCTTCGTCAAGCGGAACAACATCGTATTCAAAAAGTGCAGAATACATGTATTCGTCTAATTTTTAATTTAAGAAAATCAGATCACGTATCATATAAAATTAATTATTTAAACTGGTTAAATATGTCAAATCGTAGAACTCAACATTTAGGTGTTTTTATGCATAGTTTAATTACTAATTCAAAATTCATATCTAAATCTCTAAAAATTAAATTCAAAACCAATTTGAGCGTCCATGATATAAATACCAGAAATAAATTGAAATATATTATTCCTCGACATAATACAAGAACATACAAGAAGTCTTTTACTTATAATGCGATTAAAACATGTGACTCCTTGCCAAACAAAGATTTACTACTTCATAATTTAATTATGTTTAAGTCAGGATTTAGGTTGTATTTGTTTAGAGAACAGTTGAGCTCCTATTTTTTAACTCACTAGTATCGTGTGCTCCAGGGGTAGCATAATGATTGTATCCGATTGCATACAAGGGTATTTGTTTGTGTACAGTAAGGTATTGGTGCAGGTTGTGAGTTTTATATCTCCCCCGTGTTAAGCACAAAGAAGGCTATTTTTTTTTTGGGTGGAAATAATTATTTGTTTAAAATATTTCATCTTTATATTATTTTTCTTATTATTATTATGTATAATTACCAATATTTATTTATTATTTATTAGGGTTAAGTTTGAGTAGCCTTAGACTAGACTTCTCCTTTTTTCATTTCTAATATTTGTCAATCTGTTGTTTTTTTAATAAAAGATGATTATTATTATTATTAATATTAATAGACTTTATGTTTTGTTATCCTTTATTCACAGATGCTTTATTCACTCAACACTAATAAGACTTATGTCCCTATAGTTGTTCCTTTTTGTCTCGCGGGCTAAAGTCACGACGCTCCGTATTAATTTGATGATCAGTTGGAAATAGCGCTGGCCGTTTACCTGCAGAGCCTCTTTATCCAATGCAGAAACTCTTCAGATCTTTTAGTATATCCGCCAGCAATTGCTCGTGCATTAATTGACAAATATTCGAACCAAGAACTGCTTCCCCCAACATCTTTATAAGGTCAATAGGTTTTGAAAACGTCAACAAAAATTCTGTGCGAATATCCTTCAATGTCTTGCCCAATAGTGTAAGGTGAATAAGCCAATACGCTGCATCTTCTTTAAGTGCAGAATATGAACTAGTCAGCAACATAATTTCCTTTTGTATTTTAAGGAACTCATCAACTAAACCAGCACCAGCCTTCCTGATCTGCAACATTTGCTCAGTCGATTGTGGGCGGGGTGATCCCACTTCTGATGTCGGAGAAGTACTAATATTAATTTTCAATAAGCCACACTTTAAGACTTGTTAACACAATGTGAGATTTGTGCAATAAAATAGTAAAAATAATAGCCTACGAACCGTAGCCGCTAACCGATCTCGACCCATTCTTTTTAAAAACTGTCGGTCCGTGCCCTTAAATGAACACTCAATAATAACTTTTTCACAAATGCTCCATTTATTCCCACCTGCGTTTCTACGACGTTTCAAGTTTCACGATGAACCAGATCTAGTAGTTTTAAGAGCTTGAGAAACCAGATATTCAGTTCTTCTTACTTTTATTTCCAAATCAGAAGTAGGACCTTGCTTTGTCCTAGTTTTTGGATTTTTTTGGTTTCGATTCTAAACCTCCTCTCCAACAATTACATTGACTTTACTATTTGATCCTTTTGGTTCCTTATTTCTACTGTTGGTATAGGTGGAGCGCTTTTCATGCTTTATTAAAAGAGGTTGTAAGAAGTATCTCTTACTGTCAATCTCCCTTAGAATGTCAAAATTGTATTGGTCGTTTAGAACTATAGGCTGAGACTTTTTTTTACTTTGCATTTTTTAACTTATCATAGAGAATTTTATTTTGTCCCCGTTTAAAAAATCAATCAAAAAATTAACTTTAATTAAAATTGATTATTAGCATTACATTAATTATACATCACAAAATGGCAATACTCCTTTACTTAAATATTACACAGACTACTAACATGGAAAAATAGGTAGGAAAGCGTGGAGTACAATGAAACACAAATTTAATTTACTTTTATTTTTTGATGTAAGTATATTAGGTCTAAATCTGTCTAAAAAAATGACCTTTGGTACCAGGAACACATGTATAGTTAAGAGCCTTATTAATATTTATGTTGTTTAATAAATTATTGCCCACTGGGCCACAAAAATTGTGTGTTTTAATATTTATATTAGTAAAGTCTTGAAATATATTATCTGAATGCTATTCTTAGCGACTACTAATATATCTGGAACTGGTGGCTCAACAAATTAGTTTTGTGCTTTTTTTCTGCAAAACTTTATTTCGTAATATCCATCTGTATCTTTTTCCTTTAGAACAATTCTAACGTAAAACTTATTAATGTATCAATTTAATTTATTTTTTTTAAGTAATTTATGTTCTACCAGTATATAATCATTTGGTAGATGTGACCTATCCAGACCTATGAGATGGTCTGCACTGTCGTCTAAGTCGTCATTTGTCTTAGTATAGACTACGTCTTCTTCTTTAGATGATGACTACTTCCCTTCAATTTTTTAAAATTTCTTTTTGAAATTCATTATTTTTCTTTTAGCCATTTCTTTCTTTAACGGTGATACCGTAATTTTATTGTCAAGGGTAGTGATAATTTTCGGGATATTGGTTGCCATCATACTTTTTCCTTTTGCTCAAGCCTTTCTCTTATTTTTTCTACTTTCTGCCATGATCTCCTAAAATATTCAAGTCCAAATAAAGTTTCTTCATTATTACTGCTAGTAGTAGAAGTAATACAATTCTGAAAGACGTAAGAAATGTGGAAAAACTAGCTACTCGTTAATCGAGTACTCTTTTTTAAAACAAAAAATTAATATTCTTATTTTCAACGTAAACATTAAATATCTTTAATCCTTATTTAATCCTAAAAGGTAGAAAAGAATTTATTAATGCACTAGAAGCTTCTTATATTTACTATGCCTAGTATGTTTACATTTACAAAATAATTCTTGCATCAAGAATATCAATAAAAAAAAAACAAACTAAAGGTCTAATTTCTGAATAGCATTTACTTGCTTTAACAACCGACGACGGGACTCGGAAAGTCGGAGCTCCGCTCCGTGCGGAGCTATTTACATCTGTGGTAATACCCATCAAATTAAAAAAAATCTTATAAAAATATGAATTAAAAAATTGTTTGAGAGCCGCTGGTTTCTTAACTGGTGAACTTTTATTACTTATGTATTAGGGAAAGGGGGGCCGACTATATACGCTCATTTATTAAAACGTGATCCATTTGACCGAAGTCCCATAGCTCTACATAAGATAAAAATAGTGAAGAAATATTTCATACTTGCAGGAGCATCGAAGGTTAAGGTAAATTGGAAAAAAACACAGTCTCCCTCCATTTGTTTATTTTACATATAGTTTAAATTCCTGACATGTTTTGCACACAGCGGTATCCATCATCAGGGATATACTAAAAGAAATTTGTCTTAAACAAAGAAACAAGAAATAAAAAGACAGAAAAGATTTAGTATTTAATAGTTATAAAATATATATAAAATATATAGTTATAATTATTAAACTATTTAGTCTAATAATAAACATCTTAAATCTTTTTAGTATAAAAAAAATTTATAGACGATTTTTAAACTCTCAAGCTTGAAAGTGCGACTCAAATCATAATCTTAAAAACTTTTCTGTCTTTTTTGTCTTTTTGTTCCTTGCTTATTTATTTAAGACTTAGAATTCCTTTTGATATCTTTCTGATGTTGGACACTTCTAGTTTCGAAACATGTTGGGAATTTTAAACTATAGGTGAAATACACAAATGGAGGGAGACTGTGTGGTTTTCAATCCATTTTTTTTAAATTTTACCTAAGGTAAAAAGATGAAAGAAGGATTATTTGAGTTTGCGTGGAACAGCGGGAAAAATTATCATGATCTGTAGTTGATAATGCAGCAAAGGTTAAGGCAGGTGCACGAATGACAAATTGTTGTCACCTATTTTAATTAAATATTTTATATGTTTGAACGATTTTTCGAGAGCCGCTAATGACTACTATATAAATTGTTAATTAACGAAATATGTGACTCTGTCCAAAGTTATTATATTAGTTAATGACTTGAAATCCACATTAAATAGATTTAAATCCACAACTACAACTTCCGAAGCAATAGCTTGGAAGGCATTATGAAAAGGAAATTTTACCAAATATTCTCGCTGAGAAAATAATAATTGTATAGGAAAATATGCTTTGCTAAATATGGTCAAGGTTTGTTTAGGGTAAATTACCCTAAGGTAATCGCTATGATTTACGTCTGAGGATCTAGAAAAGACCAAAAATATCATAAAAATTAAATTCGGATAGATTTTGATAAAATTTTATTTGCTAAATCGAATAGAAAAAGAGAATTAAGATTTTTTTTCTCAGTTAGTTAAACCAGTTTTGGTCGTTAACTGGTCCTGGTACAGACAAATTAATTTTTTTTTTAAATGAAATTAAAGCAAAATTTAAAAAAACAATTATTTGATTTATTCTTCAATCTTCTGGAATAAGTAGACTAATATTTCTGTTCCAGAAAGTTGAACTGTCTTAGCCGTGAACTGCCTGGAATAGAAAAACTTCATTTTTTTTCCAAGGAAATTGAAGCCAAATCCAAAGAAAAATATTTTTTGTTTTAATCCTCAACGGCTTGGAATAAATAAATTAATATTTCTTTTTTTTTAAATTAAGCTCTTATAGTCCTCAGATGCCTGAAATAGATATATTTTTTTCAGACAGTTAAAGCACTTTAGTCCTAAACTGATTGAAAAAAAACAAATTCAATTTTTTTAAGAAAGGCTTTATGTATAGTAGCAACATCGGTGCCATATTCAACCGCTGGACAAATATTGACAGAAACAGGAAAGATCGATAGTTCATGTTTAAAAGTAATTTTAAACATGAACTAGGAAAAAAGTAAAAGTAATTTAAATTGAGTTTTTATGTGCAAAATCTATGTTTTGTTTAGTGGTGCTGCCCTATGTTTATACAAAGAGCTAAGTAAATAATAGGTAGACAAAATTAATGAATTCAGTTTCTTAAATTGTATAAAAAATTCTAAATTTGTCTTATAGGCGAGGTTTTATATTTTATACCAATAACTTGTATAATATTAGTATATTAGACTAAAAGTATATTGGCAAAACAATAAAAATATGTTTTTTATTAATTTTAGATTTTCGATATAAAAACATCAAAAACAACAGTAGTTTATACGTAAATGTTAATGAAAATAACATGGTAATAATAGTAATCAAAGTAACGAATACCTTAAATGATTACTTAATAGCCGAGTAATGATAATTGAATAATTAAATTTAATGAAAACCATATTCGTTATAATTTCTGATTACGAACATGATAAGTGCTGGTACAAAGCGTCACTGAGAGTAACAAATTATCTTTCACCCGAAATATTTAAAATGAGAATAATGTTTTTTGTCTGCTCCGTGCTCCCCTACATAATATACTGGTAAGCATTTTTAAAATAATCCTAAAAATATAAATTTTTACATAAAAAAAACAATATTTTTTCCTCACAAACTTCTCCTTTGTTTTAAATAATTCCTAATGTCACTTTATCATATCTCACCAACCCTAATATTTACTTTTAATTCCAACTGGTACATCTATTAGTCCGATCCGAGGTACTCCACCTTCTTCTTATAGTTAAGCTTCGAAGCACGTGTACGCCAAGGCAGGTGCCGATCGCACGCGGTGGCATCATCTCTCTCTTGGCCTTCGTTCTGCTGTTGTTTGTGCCGCCGCCCCTCGTATCCCCCCACATTCCCTCGTCCATTGCCAGAAGCGTGGGAACCTCATCGCGTCTAGCTTCCCAAAACAGCACCACGCCGACGTAGCGCGTCCGTGTCTGTGGTTCTTTGGTACCCGCGCGCCGCCCCTCCGTCCTCCCCGCGATCTCTAAACGGTACCGCCCGTGCCCCCCTTGTGTCGCTTCTGTGGTGCACGCGATTACTTTGAAGGCCTACGTTACTACTTTGAATTAGTCATTTCGTTTTAATTAATCGTATGAATGATTTCGTGTTTTAAAAGGAAATTGCCAGCCGTGTTCATTTGAGTTATGCATAGGTTTTATATTAAAATATTAGTTGCTGATACTATTTCCTTTTTAATTTAAGGAATTTTGGAGTATGCATGGGGTATAAATTTTGACGGGTATTGTTTACTAATTATGTGTACCGAACTGGTCAACAGAACAATGATTCTGATTTTAAAATAAAATGGTTTTTCAATATTATTAAGCCTACTTTTCTCAGTAATGTATGTACATACAGGTTGTTGGCTCTAGTTAATAAGTTTAACCTTCCTTATAAAAAGAATAAATTTCCCATGGATGATCTTATTATACAGGGAACTTTTTTTTACTATTTTTAGGAGTCTTTTCACCTCCGAATTTTTTTACACTATTTTAATTACCCTGTAGATGCAGAATATTTTATACGTCAGGTGCAGGATGAAAATATTAAAATACAGAAGCCCAATAAGTTTGTTAATAAAACAGGCCATGAGCCAACCTTCATTAATAAAAATAGATCTATTAGTGCAAACTATATCCGTAGCAAGGTAGGAACTAGATGGTGTTATAAGAGCCATCATACTCATATAATAAACAGATGCGGTTTGATATTGCTATCGGTAAGAGATCCGTAGTTGAGTACAGCAAATTGAAAAGTACTGACTGATCATTCTTAGAGCGAAATTTACGAAATTTAAGATGCGGTCTGAACACAAACTCTTCAATAGTGTCAAAACCAGTAACAACTTAGAGTCAGGTCATCTTCTCCCAATAAAAATATCGAACTCCTAAAGACGCCTAAATTCCTAACCTGATTGGGGAAGTATGAACACTTAAGGAGTGAGCCACATTCAACCCAGGGTCATAGTAAAGGGGCATAAGATGCATCAATCACCACAAACCTAACCTAACCTAACTATACAGAACAAAATCTTAGATGGGTTTATTTTGTCATCAGATCTAAAAAAAGAAAAGGGAAAAAAACTTAAATGTAATAATGGTATTTTTCTAAAACTCTATTGCTTATCGAAAATTCACAAGCAGGATGACCCATTAAGATTGTAAGCTTTATTGGTTCCCAAACCTATCAGTTAACAGAGTTTTTGACCAGTTTCAGTGATGGTGCCTATGAGAGAGATCATCATTATACGAAAAATTCTTTTGAAGTCGCTAACTTATTGCAAGATTTTCAATTACGATCAAATTATGCCTAAGTATCCTTATATACTATTTCTTGGTTTACAAATATGCCAACAGACCTTGTCATTGCAATTTTAATAAGAAAGTGGGATTTATTAAAAGACCGATGTACGTTATATTTGCAAGAAATTATCAACCTCTTAAATTTCGTATTTCATAATTATTGTTATAATAATTATTAAAATTTTATTGGACATTCTTGTTATCAAGTTTTTGGATTAGGTATGTGTAGTTGTTTATCACCTATTTGCTCCGACATCAATATAAGTAAACGTCAAAAAATATGCATTGATTAATTAACTTTTAAATTACCATTTTTCCAATGATACGTCGATAACATTAGTACTAGCATGTACATTTAATAATTCAATCCCTATCCTTGATATTTCATTTATTAGAACTAACCAAAATATAATAAAAACAGATTGGTACCAAAAACGAATAATCTCAGAAAGATTTTTAAAGTATAACTCTAATAACTTTTCAACAAAAAAATAATATTATAAAACATTTAAAAAGTACTACAAACACTACAACTGTCTCAAACACGGTAAAAACATTCTTTAAATAAAGAACTTTCTTTTAAACAATGATTATCTACATAAATTAATTAATAAAATATTGCTTAAAACCAATCAAACAGGTCAAAAACATAACAAGATCGCGGGAAAAAATCTTTAAAATATCCTACATCAATAATCTGTCTAAAAAAATTTCAAGAGAATTTTTATTGACAAAAATATTAATATTGCCTTTAAGAATAAAAACACTAGCAAACACTTTTTCTTTAACATAAAAAGGAGACGCCAAAGCTCTTAAAAAGTAATGCAATCCATAAAATTCCGTGGTGTGAATGGGATGGTGTTGATATCAGTCAAACGTATAAAATATTTAAAAGCTACAATTTCTAAGTATTTGAAAAACCGCTTTTGCTGAGCATTTTAACATCTTATGTAGACACAAAATTATAAAAAGAGACTCTTAAGTAAAATTACTGAAATTGGAAATTACCCTACTAGCATTAATAAAAAACACAATTTAAGTAATACTTATTTCAACTTAATTAGGAACAGAAACGTGGACAACAAATAAAAAGGAAAAAAAACTAAGAGTACCTGGTACATAGCCTAAGATCCAAAACTATTAGCCCTCACGTATATTTAACAAAAAAAAGCCCACATTCATCTCCCAGCATAGATTGTTATAACGAAAAACATTAAAAACTCTAGAGCAAGGAAGGACCTATATATTATTATTGTATTGATTATAATATTTTTCTAATTATTATTAAGTAAGACAATCTATAATATATTATTCTCATAGAGATCTAAATATCCATAAAATATATAATTGATTTTCTGAAGTAGTCTTTTAGTCTTCTGAAGTAGGATATAGGTTAAATCCAAAAAAGCAAAAAATGTGCTATTATTTCCAAATTAATTAGCAAACATCTTGTAAGTCTGTAAGAATATCAATAAAATATCAAGAAAAAATATAAAACATACTAATAATTTTATATAACAACTATATATAATTTTATTTAATAAAATATACTGATAATTTTACTAAAGGCGCTTACAGAAAGTGAGATTATAAGCTATGATAACTAAACCAAATGACACGTTGCAAAATCAGGAAAGAAGATCAAGGATGATGCGACATTACATACCTGAAAAGAATAAAGAATCAGTAAGCAACTATTTTACCTTTTCGAATCTATATATGTAATGTTTTTGATAATATCTGTTTATTAAAGCAATAACGTAATATAAATACAGCATTCTTACATTCAGACTACCACCCTTCAGTTTTATGATATTAACTGATCTTAATGATGTATTTGGGATTGCAAAATAATTAACAAACAATTGATGTTATCTGCTTACTAATATAATGTCTCCACAACACCCGACTAAATATCTTCCTATACTCTTTCGTATCCAGTTACAAACAAAACAAACGGGCGCTACTGGTGACACTAGTAAAGCGCCTATCACACTATGGTGATATACCCATAGCATTGTTTAATGTCTCAAGGGATTAGCTTCCTACAGTAATTAGCACGGAAGGATGCGCATATTGAATAATAATGATTTTTTTAATAAACTAAACTAGGTAAAATAATGCTCTGTAAGAAACGTCACTTTGTATTTCCCTGTAATTGCCCGGCACGAAATCAATGTGGATACAAGACATAGATACTACTTTTCGCTGAGGCATTTACAGATCAACTGTTTTAGGTGACGAAAAGTTCCTTCAAAAGTTAATTTATAGTACTGTGTTGTAAGTGATTTACAATTTTTAGTTTCCTTATTTGCGCGAATATTTCACCTCAAATGTTTGACACTACTTGAGCATCCGCAAACTAAATCCTTATTCTTGGTATTGGTTTCTATACTATTTTATGCCGTGGCATTTTTAAGGATTTATTAAATTTTAGTTTTACTTTCGGCCATCTCTCTCATCCCGAGATATGTATTATATTTGCTGTGCATTCTTATCCTATTTTCATTTTCTAAATTGGTGTTATAATTTTCTGAAGATAAAATTGTCACTGCAGCTATTAAACTAGTAAATAAGCTGATGTCCGATACCGACGGACTCCCAAGTTTCGTCGTTAGACATTGCATTTACGTATTGTCAAATGTTTCACATATTTTTAATCTTATCTTGGCTTCAGCACTCTACCCCAATAAATGGAAGTTTGCAAAAATATCCTCGATATGCAGAAAGAGATTGAAGAATGACACTGAAGATTACAGAGCTTTATCGATCTTATGTAATTTCTCTAAACTTTTGGAAATAGCTCTGTATATTAGAATATACTTTTATGTCAAATTATCATCTAATCAATTTGGTTTCGGTAAAAAGTCGCTCCTGTGTACTAAATCTAGCTTGCTCAAATAGTTATTTGTGTAGGTCTTTAGATAAAGTTAATATAATTTACCCTGATTTATTTACCAGGCCATAAACAATTTGTAAAATCTTAGAAGGGTTTAAGTCTCATGAATTATGCTTGGGAATTCTACAATGATCCTAATTACTATTGTCAAATTACTTATCTTGCCTTAGTTTGTTGATTGAAATTGAGTTTACTGCTAAATTATTAACAAAATAGATACTGAATATGATTGCAAATTCTGTCGGGTAAATCTTAATAAAGTTAAAAATTGGTGCAATGTCCACAGGCTATATTTAAAGGTTAATAATTACTCTATTCTCTAATTTTTTAGAAAACTGTTATTGATAAATTTTAATTATAAAGCAAATAATGTTCTGTTAATTAAGGTGGATGAAGTAATTGATCTGGGACTTACTTATAATGCCAAATTAAGTTTGACCAAGCATATAGCAAAAATAGCTTTTGAGAAGTTTTTTTTTTCGAATCTGTCAATATTTTAAAAATGTTAATACTTTAAAACTACTTCTTTTCCTTACATACGTTCATAGAGTATGGGTTTTTAATTTAGTACCTAATATATAACTACTTGATCGTTGATAATGAGCACACTCAGCCCAAACTTATGAAGTATCTCGGGTTTAGAGAAAAAACTGTTTTTCTTGCAAGCGGTTTGGATAATTATATATACTTATACTTAAGTAAATTTAATATTATAGCTTTAGCAAAAAGAAGAGAAATTTTTATATTTCCTTATTCATATTGAGATTGATTGCTTTAACCTTTTGGCTGGATTTCATATTCTGATTCCAAGAATAAACTTTAGGCATTTTAGGTTATTTTATATGAATCTGTTAATTGATATCCGTTAATAATATAATGTGACACAGTTTAATCAGAATTATAATTATAATAATAATCTACATTAACGCTGCAATATTTTTGTTAATAGTTTAAGATCCATAAAAGGTATAAATTAAATAGATTTTGAAGGGTTTTTCCGATATATATTTTGTTTCCGTACATAGGATGTTATGCATTCCTATTTTATTTTAATATATGTATTTTTTTTTGTTTTGCATATGCTAAAGTACTTCAACAAACATTATCTGTCTCTGTTTTACTTTTTTTATATCTAATTCTTTTTAATATATCCTTTTTTTGGCCACTACTGTCTTCATCTACATCATCTGATACACCTTTAGCTACACACCATAGTCCCATTCTGTCGGCGGATACGGATATTCTCATATTTGGATTTTCTTGGTGTCCGATGAGAATTGGTCACGTCCTTTGCAATGTATCTATCATTTAGTAAACTACTTTTAACTATCATTGGACTACTAGAGGTCCGTGCTTACTTTCTACTGGCTTCCATCGCTGAACAAGATCTGCCTCTACAGCTTTTAGATTTCTTTCAATTTTTACAAAATATTCTTTTTGTTTAGTTTGATCACACTTAATTTTTTTGCTGTAGTTTTTCTAATTTCCAGCAGATTGCTCAAAATTTCAGATATATTTTGCACTTTCAGTAGTATAGAATCTGTTCCACTAAAAGAAGTAAATTCAAATATTAATTGGCTTGGGGTTTTTCCACTTGATTTAATGATTGTATTACTTATAATGACTGAATCTTGAATAAACTTGTTCGTCCCTACAATGTCCAGCTATCGAATGTGAGAAAAAGGATTTTTCAAATTCGATATATTGCTGTTATACTAGACGTAATACGTCTTGTGGCAAATTATTAAATCCGTAGCTCCTTTAGAACGCGTTTTAGAAGTAGCGAATATATATGTATTTCTATATTTGACAGAATCAAAGTATCGAATATTCACATTCATTTTTTTGTACCGAGATTACATAAAACTTGTTACATTTGTAAATCTACACACTATCGAATATGACACATTTGTTAGTTAGACACTGCAAATATCAAAAAATCTTCAAAATCTTGAATATCATAGTATTGAATGTGCCATATTCGATAGTTGAATATGGAAAAAATCATGTAGGGTTTGCAATTAATACAAAGCATGATATCGAATGTGGCACATTCGATAGTTACGCTTTGGAGAAAATGCAAATTCTTTGAAATTAACGGATGTCATTTTATACAATATTTCATATTCGATAGTTGGAGTTCGTAAGTATTAGCAGAGTATACGAACGTGGCTTCATTAATTTATCGAATATGCCACATTTTTTATTTTGAAATTGTTTATATTTTCTGAGTTGGCGCTGAATCCGCAGGTAGTTTCGTTGGCCCTATTCCAGGGAACCACGAATGGCTATACTTAGATTTTCCATAGCACGTGTTGTTTGCCGCCTTTATTGCAGAAAAAATGTCAAAACGCTAAGAGCTAAGAAAAAAAAACTAAGAAAAAGCAAAAAAATTAAGTAAATGAAATCGAACCAGTTATTGACGATCATTTTACTTTCATTGATGGTGTATGGTTTCAATATAAAAGAATGAAAACAAACATATTTTAATGAAACTATAACGAGGACTTTTTAAAACTAGTGGCTACAAAAGAGGATATTATCAAACAACTCCTTTTACTCCTTATAATAATATACTTCCCATAACCGATGTAAAAAAAAAGAGATCTTTTGTCAATGTGCTCACAAAATTTGATCCCAAAACCCTACCACCAATACTACTACTCCCTACCAACATCAAGCGAAGTAAGGGACTGTCTACCAGAGCCAGATGCTAATGAAGATGAAGATGAGCCCGAAGAGATTTAAAAAAATATTTCTAATTGTAATTTAATTTCATGTTTAAATTTCTGTGAGAATGATGATTCTTCTCATTGATCATTTAATTCCACTTAACCATATTTTTATTTTGTTCTTGGTTTTGTTTTCTAATGTGTTTAGTGCTTATAATAAATAATTTGTATGTCAATTTTTGTTTTATTACTTGACTTTTATTAAAAACAAAAAAATTAAATTTTTATAACACAAACAATCGAATATGTCAGATTCGATTCTTTGAAGTAAAATTTTTGACAAAGCCGTAAATTAGTACAAATTTTTAATAAGATGCAAAGTGACGAAAATAGATTTTTAGCCTATAATAAGAAAAAAACTATGTGTTAGCACTATCACAAAAAGAATGAAAAACTGCAGAGCAGTAATATAAAAAAACAAGTTGGCATATGCGATAATTTTTAAATGACAATTAAATATGTTTTTTAGCTCTCCTGAAAACTAGGCATTTTCACATTCGACATTTGGACATTGTAGGGACGTGTTAATCATAAAGTTCTTTCTCTGCAAAGGATGATGGTAGAGCTCGTAGTTTGATGATGCTAAGACGCTCTACTTGACCATTTGTTCTAGGAGCGGCTGAAGCATTGATTACATAAATATCTTGAAAATACTCTACCACATTTTTGGATTTGCTACTTTCAGAAAAGCAAATTGTGTGAATCCAACACTGCCAAACCAGGAAATTAGGGTCGTTTATTAATGATCCACATAAAATGTTTGTAGTGATTAAAGTGAATAACTTTTACGGGAGGCAATAATTTTTACAACATTTATGTAATTATTGCCTTTTTATTTTAAAATTACCGAGGCCATCATAAGCAGCTTTTACCACTTGTTGTCTCATTCCTTTTGAAGCACAAAATTCCTTTATCAGTAATTTTTAAACATATTTTGTTCAAACTCAATTTGTAGATGCTTTAAAATTTAAATAGAACTTAAAACTTGATAAATGTCTCTATTTTTATCAACTGTGAGTTATCCTGAGAGTACCCAGTCAGATTCCTTGATTGCTAGAACAGTGCTTACTTTAGAATTATGTGTCTGTTGATTGCAAGGATTGCGGCTCAAAGCGTCGAATTTTTTTATTCTGTCTCTAGGTCTATATTAGACATCAAATGTAAATTCTTGTAAGTCTAACCATTATTCACGGTATTTACTGGTTTATTTTACTAGTGACTTTAAACGAATTGCAATCATTGCAAAATTTCTTTAGTTTTTTAATGATTACAAAAGTATCAATGCAAAGTGATAATTTTGCTCAATGTCAGAAGTTTGTCTGCTGTAATATGTAATCGGATGTAATCTGTTGTAATTATCTCTTTGCAAGTTTTACTCTATGGGTATCAGTAGAGGTCTTTGGATCAAAAAGTTTTAAAATTAGCTATGTGATGAGAGCAGTTTGCAGTGTTTCAAATGCGTCATTTTCTTCTGATTCCGAGAAACATGGAATATTGTTTTTGATGACTATAGTTAAAGGTTTTACTATGATTGCATATTTTTTGATAAAGTGTCTAAAGTATTCAGCAAGTCCAAGGAACCAACGAATATTGTGTATATTGGTTGAATTATTACGTCCACGAATCTTATCTTCTTATCTAATTTGACTTATTTTGAAACCCAGATATGATACACCTATTTGTACAAATGAAAATTTCTTCAAATTTAATGTAATACTCTCGCCACGAAATATTTCTAGATACTCAGTTTATAGGTAGTAGAGTTGTTAAAAAATCATGAAAAAGAAGTTTAACAAAAGAAAAAAAAATTGCTGTTTTTAGTATTAGTATAATCTACAATAAATATAAAAAAAATCCTGTATCGATTGACTATTGAAATATTTAATATTTGCTTAACTTTAAGAACGAAAGTCACCCCCTTGGGGGGCACCTGTTACGATACGAAATCCCTGGCAAATAACAAAAATAGTAAATCAAGATAAACGCATAATCTTAAGAACACGAAGGAGAAGATGTAGATGAAAAGAGAAGCACCTGCCTGTTGTTCCCACGGTGTGGCGGAAGTCCAATTATCTCCAAGCCACTTACTCCACACTCGCAGCAACTTTTTTTTCAAGATTGAAGAAGCTAGTAAAACATTACCGGAGATGCGATGGCAGCGTATGATTTGTAACGGGCATTCGCATATATACTGGTAAGAGGCGGCGTATACAAATTTTATGCCCTCGGGTTATCAAGGTGCAAGCTCGTGCATCATAAAATTATAATAATATTAAACGAGATGAAGTGAGATCTTGTGTCTAGTAGGCCTTGTGTTGTATTGATTATCATTAATTTTTTACTCTTTTATTAAATTTGAAACAAATAGTTTTCGTAATCTTTAATATATCTGTATACTAGTACAAAAATGCATTTAAGGTGTAATTAAAGTAGGTAGAACAAATAAAGAAAAGGAAACAGTTTAAATAGTTAACAGTAGAGTTAAAGTTTAATAAAAGTAGTATTAGTTATACTTTAAAATATTTTATATGTTTATTGAGTTGATTATTTTAAAACAATTCTTTACAAAATACAATTTTGTTGTTGTTTAATAAGAATAACTTATTTGTCTTGTATATTGGATCATTTTTGTATGTAATTAACTACTTTGACCATTTTCTCCATGTCATTGCAAGGTATCTTAAAAAAATTATAAAATATCTATTATTATATGTATTTGGACTATCTAAGTAAATTACGTTAGGAAAATACAATTTGCGATAAATTATAAAAGTAGACACAGGAAAAAGTCAATGTTTTTACCCAGTTTAAAAATTATTAAAAATTATTTAGCGATCCAATCGTAACTATTTAAGTTATGCATAAATTTTAAAATCCATTTTCAGATTTTATTTTTATAATGGGTTATAAAAATGTTCATTTTGATTCCTTACATTTAAAATAATTTTATAACAATAAATTTTAGATGCAATAAGAATTCGTGAATTCTATTAAAAATTATTAATTTAACTTATTTAATAGTTGGAATTTTAGGTCTATTATAAAAAATAATGTATGTATTAAAAAGTTACAAAAAATACATAATGTAAAAAATTTATTTTTTGCTATTTAATTTTTGATAGTTCATCTAATTTTCGAACTTTCATTGTCATAGTATCAAAATTCTTTAAGTCAAACATAAAATAATTTTTCAAAAATTTTAGATGGTATTCCATCTGTACTTACTGGGCGATAGTGCGTTATTGCGGTTGGGATGCTAATCTTGGAAACAGGAATTAAATCAGCTTGTTTTTAAGACCCTGGAAACACACCAAGCTTAATTAATTATAAGTATCATGTATGGAATAATACATGGAGTCATAAGATTAATAATTCTTTTAGGTTTTTTCTCAAAGGTTTAGCATCGAAGAGCAAATTAGGATGCCTTCTGGATATCAAGAACTGCGTATACCAAATACCCAGTGAATATGGAGAGTTATCTACAGAAGATACAAAGCAACCACTGGAGGTCAGAACAAAAGAAAATGGAAAAAGAGAAGAGGTTTCCAGATTACGCTTGGTCCAATACAAATCAAACTTGCTACAACATACATTTGACAGAAGCAAGGGATTTGTGCAAAAAAACAGCATCGGAAGAAAAGAAGATATTGTTGTTAGTCTACTTGTCAGTCTACTATGTTATTCTATATGTAAGATATATATTTTTTTAACACTTATACACATAAACAATTAATAAATTTTTAAAAATGTTTTGTTAAAAATCATTAGAATTAAAATCAAGAAACATTAAAATTAATTAATAATTAAGTACCACATATTTTATAAGACAAAAAATAATACAAATGGAATATTCATGTTCATTTAAGTTATGCTATGATATTTTATAGATTTTTATGATTTTTTTTATCATAAGACATGTTAGAAAAATAATATATGTTTTAACAATAAATGTTTTTCATATTATTTTTCATATTATCACAAATTTTTATTTTTTGAACCTACGATTTTATATTATGATAAATTTTTCACCAAAAATCGCTTTATTCTTTTAAAATAATAGGAAGTAAAATTATGATTAATAATATATCAACCTAAATTCTAAAATAAAATAATTGCATTTTTTTTTGTAAAAAATTCTTAATCAATTGTTATAATTATTAACTTTTTAAAATCATATAATAACATTATGGAATAATAATTATTATTAAACACCCTGTGCAATGATAAAGAAAAAAATAGTTGCAAGTGTTTACGCTTAATATTTATTAGTAATTTAAAAGAGGATTGACAGTCAAATTTTTAAGTGGTTGGTGTTATTTTTTTTGCTGCTAAAAAATGGCGAGTACAGTTTAAAGTGACCTAGATTTAAAAAATTTTTATACAATATTTCATTGTTCAATAGATTTATTAAAACCAATAGAATAATAAGTCAACATTTTATTTTTAATTAAAACCGGTCAATATTTAAAATTTTCACAAAAATATGTCTTGCATTAAAATATGTAGAATTCTATTGTCTTATTACCCAAAAAACGACGTACAGAGTCAAATCTCAAGCCAAGAGAAATTTAAAAAATGTCTTATTTAATAAATTTTGTATATTATTAGGAGAAGTATTAGTAGAGTAGACGTAATTAAATAAAAAATTCGAAACAGTAATAAATCAATATTTTTAACCAGTTAAAATTTTTTTTTAATTCTTTAGTGTACTTCAAGGAGATTCAATTATCGTACCCATTTAAGTTTTCTCTTTTTCGAGATTTATTCGAGAGTATAATTACAAAAACAAATAACTAAATGTATTTAATAGTTGGAATTTTAGATATGTATATTATCAAAATTAATTATTTTTTTGCTGTTAAATTTTTTTGATAGTCGTAGATAGATAGTTGAAAGTCAAATTTTGAACTTTTATTACCATTTTTTTTTTAATTAGCATATTTTGGTTAGAACAAATATTGAACCCTCATCACGTATAAACTAATACCTATTATACAGGCCTATATATTTTGAGGTACGTGTAGAGATGCATGATGTCTAGTTATGTGTAAAGTGCAGTAGATCTTGCAGTGTTCTGATAGTAGGAGTCTCCAAATGTTGGGAATATCAACACTGAGCTGATTGACACTGAAGAATCCTTGGTTTTGCGTGATATAAGTTGCTTTCCAGAATCTTTGTTTTCCAATGTTTCTTTTTGCACAGTTTCTTTTCGCAGGTCTTTGGTTATGTGTAATGTATGTTGTGATGTTTGAACCAAGTGTGTTTGACTATTCCTGATCTGGAAACTTTTCTTGCCCGAGTTCACTTTTGATGTTTTCTTTTATCATAATTAGTGATTGCTTTTTCTTACCTGTAATATTTATAGGAGATTTGGTATAAGCTGTTCTTGGTGTCCAGTAGGCCTTCTGAACTTATAATAATACCTCAATACTAAACCTCATATAGTTCTCTTCAAATGTTTGTTCTTTAAAGGAGGGCAGCTACAATATGCAATAACAGCGTTGATCTTAGCAGGAAAATAGAAAACATTATCAGAGACTTACAGCAGAATCGCTAACTAAGCAAACTAATAAAAACAACTATTAGGAAATTTGCAGAACTAACATCGAAAAAGCCACACAACTGGGAGAACTTATAGAAATGTCCCATATCTCTCCTATATCCTATGTCCTATCATTCCGTCGTGAAGGAAACAGGAGAAAATCAGAAAAATTATTAGAGTATTTGACATAAAGACAAACTTGGCTTCGAAGTCGATCGTCTTAAATAAGAGGTTGATAATCATTCAAAATTCCGAAAAAGTGCGAAAATTAGACTATATTACTTTATCAATGTCTATCACTTTCAAAAATAAAGTGATTCGGTGTTTTTCGAAATCAAGGAATTATAATTTAATAATTATTAATATTTATGCACATAAAGTATTCAAAACATGCCTTAAACAAATTTTGTAAAATATTATAAACTTAAATTATTAAAAATCATAGTACTTGTCAAAAATCATAAAATTATGTAAAAAAAGCATCAAAGAATAATTTAAAATAAAGTGCTACATATTTTATGATTTAAAAATAAAAAAATCAATATTTATAATTGTATCCATTTAAGTTATGCTGTGAAATTTTATATAATTTTATGCTTTTTTATTATAAGACATATAAGAAGAGTAAATAAATGTCTTTCATAAAATTACAAATTCAATTTTTTAAACATACGATTTTATATTACTCATTATATTACTCTTATTATTATTTTATAAAAAATCGCTTACTTCTTATAAAATAATAAAAAGTAAAAATATGATTAATGTACAAACCTAAGTTCTGGAATTAGCTGTTTACAAATTTTTTTCTTCAATCAATTTTTACAAATAATTGTATATTAATATAATGGAATAATAATAATTAATAAACTTAATTTTGTAATATTAAAAAAAACTATTTGCAAAAGTAAAATTCTAAGGTTGCAGGTGTTATTTTTTTTTGTTATTTTTGCTCTTAAAAAATGGCGAATGAAGTAAATGATCTATATTAAATAGCTCAAACACAAACTACTTTACTGTTGAATAGATTTAGTTAAAACCAATCCAATAATAGGACCAAATCTTATTTTTGGTTTTTTATTTTTAATTAAACTGGGTCAATATTTGAAATTTTTACGAAAATATGTCCTCTATTAAAATATATGGAATTCTAATGACTTATTTACAAAAAAATGATGCAAAGAATGGGAAAGATAAATATCTATTAAAAAAATTAAACTTTTGTTTAAAAATTGCTTTATTCATTTAATTTTGCATTAATATAAAAAATTACTTCTTTGTTTGACATTCGTATTTCAAGCTTAAGCATAGACTTGCTTTTTACATAAAACTATTTTAATAGTAGGCTATAACGCCTATTATATTTATAAAAATGTTTTTTTTTTGTACAAAAGTTAATTAAAAAATTATAAAGAATACACAAACTGTGCTATATTTCTCAAAATTATTTTTTTAATTCCAGTATAATAACATAATACCATACCATTCTTAAAATTTTTGCATAATATCCCACCTCTGCTTAATTCATAATAATTGAAAAAGTCTTCGTGACTAGTCGAAGACCAAAAAGTCGATTTAACATCGCGAGAGCTGCTGATTTTTCAGTAAAGTCGCTTGTTCACGCGATCCGACGTTGATGAACCGTGGGAAAGTTGAAAAAAAAGCAACAACGCCATAGACCAATTTTTTTACTTGCACGTTTTATGGAAACACCATTAAAACAATAAGCGATCCAAGAAGAACCTTATATCGGTTCAAAGCGGCAACGATTTTACGGTTCTGCTTAGATGAGCAGCTTTTCAGATCAGATTGTGTTTATTGGCAAATTTTAAAGAAGCCTGATCTTTGTTTATTTAATTTTTTTTTGTAATAATATTAATAATTATAAATTAATAAATGTTTTTTTTTCAGAGTCATGGAGTGTGCATGAATACATTAGGCATTTTGTATTATCGTATTACAAAATTAGGTAATTACATCCCTTGGAAATAAAAAAGAGACCAACATTAAATTTATTATTTAAGAAATACAACTGTCCAAATTGCTCTCAAAAATTGCAGAAAACAGCCATATAAAATTCTCATGATAAATAGATTAAAGGTTTTTGATCCGATTCAAGATGCGTTTTTTCACGTCCTTAATACATTGGATTTAACTTTTTTGGGATTAATGAAGAATTTTTTTGTCTGCTTTCTTTAATAGTAAAAGTAGGCTTAATTTATGTAAACAGTTACTTTATAATTAATATATATAAATACCTTATGTAACTTTAGGTAAAAAATAATATAATAACTTTATGCAACTTAAGTATAATTTTATACTTAAAAAAAACAAGATTTGTTTTAATAAAAAAGGAACAACGTAAGGTTTAATTCAACTTATTATTACTTTTTTAAATGTTTAAAAAAAATAAAACGGTTTAAATAATTTAAATGTATTAATTTTTAATTCAGAGCCAAAACAACATTAAAAATTGTAATTAAATTATTACAAAATAAAATCACACATTAATTTATGGCAATAAGAAAATTCGAGATAATTAAAAAAAAAAAACAAAAATTGACGTTAAAAATATTTTCAGGTAAGAATTTTTATTGTAAAATCGTGAAATTGCTATTAAATATTGCCTGACATATGTCTTGATTGAGAAAAGACCGAACTCAAAAAATTAAAAAAAAAATATTTAGCTTGTAACTCACAAATAATATTTAAACATGATTTTTTACTTCAGAGCCAAGAATCATGTAATTGAAAATTGTTATTAAATTATGCTTTTCGTTTAAAGTGAGCATAATTGCACCAAAAAAATAGACCATAACTATTATAGGAAATCTAACAGGAATTTAAGAAAATAAATTCCAAATATAACTTATTATTTGCCTTGATCAAATTAAAGTCACAAAAATTTCATTTTAAAGATATTTAAACTACTTTTTTGCAAATAAAATGCGGTTGGATCTAAAACAATACGCAAAACCGTCATTTAACCTATTTTGGGTCATTCTGTATACAATTTTTTTTTAAATCGCAACAAATCTCTTAATATTCAAAATACTTAACAAAAATTGTAACAAATAGCTTCCACAATTAAAAATTTTATATGCATATATGCATGACGTGTACTATTGTAAAAAAACATAATAAAAAAATTAAAAAGATAAGAGAAATAATAAATAAAAAAAATGGAAAATTTAAATGCAAGGAGATGCAACAGTCGTAGTCACTTAAGTTATGCTTAACTTTTAAAATTTTGAATTCTTCCGTTTCTCTGTTAAATTATATTAGAAAAATATTAAAAATTTACTTCAATAATTAATTTTATCTTTATTTTAAATTTTAGTACGATGTGTTTGTCTGGTTTCTATAATAGAAAAAGTCAAAGGTACTATAACTGTATAATGATAGATATATAGATATAGAAGTTTCGAAAACTGAAATACAGTATAGTAGAATTCTAAAAATAGCAAAGAATCGGCATTAAAACCATTCTTATTTATGAACTTTGTCCTTAGTATTCAATAATTATAGAAAATCACAGTAAAAAGGTATCGTGCAACACTGAGCACAATTGGAGTGAAAAATTTTAAGAATATTTAGGTTATAACTCACAAAGAGAATGCAGGAGAATATAAATAAGAATACAGAATGTCAATACTAAATCAATACTAATTGTAAAAAACGCTATGAAATGTAACTTAAACGCTCATTTGTCGTGATTAACATAAGGTCAGAATGGTTAAATTTAAGGACTGCTTATTACCCATAAGTATTATTTAATTGTGAAGTTTCATTTCAAAGCTAAGAGTCATGCAACTGAAAATTGTAATGAAATTATCCTTTTTATTTAAGGTGAGCACAGTAACATCAATATATTAAGACTATAATTCTCATAAAAAATACCGAAGAATCAAAAAAAAACAATTGACGGTTGATCTTTTGCGGGTCACTTAGTATACAAAAATGTTTCCCTTTTTCACTCTATACCTGCGTTATCCATTTCGGAGGTATGCATATTCCCTGACTTTGTACTTAAGGATGCTAAAATAATTCATGCTTTTAATTTCCGGTGGCAGTAAATTGTAAATATTGATGCTTATATAGTCAATAAGTTTCAAGTATGTAAAGTTATTTGGAATTAGGGTGTCGAAATGTACATTACCAATAAATCTACTTAGGTTATTATGCTTTCTCGTTTGATGGTATGTTATCCTCTATTAAATAAAGAAAATAAATAATAGACAGGATAGACAAAATGAAAAGCGTCTTAAAATCCACTAAAGGTGGTAATGTAGAAAGCTAAAAATTCGGCCACATTCTTTCATTCTTAACCATTATTCCTTAAACATTTAAATCAGTTTTGATTTCATCATAATATTTGTCATAACCACCTCCCTAGATAAAGATACCATAATTTACAACTAATTTTACTAATGCTTAATATATTTGCTTGAGTGTTTTCACACTAAGAAATCGTTTTAATCGCTAAAATATGTAAATATTACGGCCTCATTTCGGTCTAATTACGGCGATACTCAAACTAAGAAAGTTAGCATTTAAACAAGCATAAGTTTGTTCAATTTTATTTTTTAGAGCAATGTCCACTGTGTCATACGCATATGACACTGTTTTTTCCTTTAGGGTTTGGTAAATTAAGTAAATTACACCCCTGCTACCGTACGAATATATTTTTTTAGTAGTATATCATATACGGTACCTTATCGTATATTTTTATTTGATCTAGACAACTTAATTTTTTTTTCTTTTAGGATTCTTTTTAAATGCATTTTCTTATTATTTAAGAATATGCATACATAACTTTTTTGTTTACCTACCGTTAAAATTTTACAGATCAATTCTAAGTAAAAAATTAAAATTATATTTGTTTTGCTTCCTGATTTTTCAATAAAGTTCAACTACCTGTACGAAGTATAAGAAGTTTTTTTTCGGGCAATTAAAGCAAATTTCTATATAAACTTTTGTGATTTTTTAGGGCAGTTTCTTAAATTCTTTATTTATTAAGTATCTCACAAAGTTTAAATATTGTTTCAATGTGGAATATTTTCGATTTTTTTTAAAACTTTTTTGAAAACCGTTAATATTTATTTTCTTTTAATTCTGTTAAAACTATTTTTTATTTTTTTTCTTTTTCCAGGTAAATATTGCCATTTTATTTTAAATAATTAATCTAATGTTATAGCTGCTAAGCAAAATCTTTTTTTTTCCAAAAATATTTTTTTAATCTGTTTAATTCTGTTTTGCAAAGGTAATAATGCTCTCTTAAGAGTTATTTTTAGTGATGTCCAATCTGATTTTATACAATTAGAGAAAGGCATTGCCAAAGAAAATAACAGTAAACTAGTAGTAAATTATAGTATAATTCGTTAGTATAATTATCTTTGGCATTGCTCAGGGTAGCATATTGAGGCGGTTCATATATTTTTTATAAATTTCAGATTTTCCATCATTTCAATGTATCGCCTGCATTGCGCCTTTTTTCGATCGAAAAAAGCAAAATACCAGATAGTATCGAAAAGAATAGTAGCCGCATATTAAAAGTACGTGCAATGTCGATCGTTAATATATATTCTATTCTTGTTATGGGTCAAATCTGAACACTAAATACTCAACGGATCTAAGATGTAAATTTATAATAATGTGAACATCTATTAGATTTGTTCAATATTAAACCTAGTAAAGCAAGAAATACCCATTACATCATAAAAAGTTAGGTTTTAAGAATATGTTGAAAAAAATTAACTTTACTTTAGAATAATATAATTCAGTACATAATTGGTAAATAATTTTTTTAAAACTTAGACTTTTAAACATTTTTAGCTAGCTTTAACTCTATCCTTAAAAATCGTACTAGCATTATTGCTTTAACTTTACAGATCCACCTACTACTAGATCTGTCTAACTAACTTTTTATGAATCTCATTGCTGCATACTAATGTATCTGTTATTAACAGGAAATTAATGTAAAACCCCATCCTCGGTGCCTATACACGCGACCTCAACAAGGAAATTAATACGACCAGCTTAAAAGTGTTTTATTTATAAACTACTTGTGAGTTTTATTACTACTACATGGGGGCTGTGATTCTGCGAGAGTCCTAATTGCGCTAAATTAATGCTTCATCCTGAATGACCGCGGCGTTGATGATACTGCCGGCATATAAGCTCTAGATCACATGATCCTACCGACAGACAGTGATTGTAAAATTGTCGGCTTCGGTAATTGTGAGAAAAGTACTTTGCATTCGACTGCATGCACATCATCATTATACATTTCCCGTGCCTTTAATGTTAATATTATATATTTATATAGTACGGTAAATATGGGGTTTTCAATACATGGCATTATAAAGCCTTATTTTTTGCAACATGTGGCAACCAGGGCTTTTTCAAAGTTTTGGAGGTATGATGTGCTGATTTGCTGTAAAAAAATAGATACTTGGATAGACGTTATTATACAGGGTGTAACATAAGTGATGACTTTATTTTTAAGGAGTGATTTCTTGTATTTTCCAATTAAAAAAGTTCATATAAACATATGTCATGACACACTTTCAAATTCAAATTCAAAACATTTATTTGCCAATATTAAAAATTACAAAACAGTTCTACTTATGATGTAAGTGAAGTTAGCAAATAGGAATGCATCTCGATTATAAAAACCGTTTTTCAAAAGTACCTCTGTAAGAGGCACTTTTAAGTGATACATCCTCAAGAAAAAGCAACAACAAAGGAAACAAAATAAAAAGGGAAAAAAAAACCTTACGTAAGAATATTTTCTTCGATACATTTTGATATGTATGAAAAAAATTAAAAAAATAGAATTTATTTATATTTATGTACACAGGGCAAAGGTAGGCAGCGACTAAATCAGGAAAGCGCAGAAGAGGAAACACATTCATTATATATGAATATAAATAATATGATACAGGTATATCTTGTTAAATGCAAAATAAAAATGTAAGTGTAGACTTGACCCAGTACAGCTACATGAATATGACACAACCTGAATGAAAAGAGACTGGAAAAAATCCAATTGACATTTACCTTAATACATATTTAATTATTAGGAATCATACTGTGACTGCATAAGCATATTTCTTGCACTTATAAAAAGAATAATCTTTAACAAAATGAGGCAAATTGTTCCACAACTGAACTGCAACGATTTTTGAAAAGCTGCTGTTGTATGTTAAGGAACCCTAAAAATATTAAACCGTCTGGTATTATGGTTGTGTTCATGCACATTGAAAAGTTTTCTTAGATATGGTGGGTTTTCTGAATTTAAAATTCTGTATACGATAGAGTAGATGTGATATTTGCGTCTATTTGACAATAAAAAGATAAAATGATTATTAAGATATGGGGTAATATGACTTCTGTAGCAAATAACAAAGGAAAAACGCATACAGGAATTTTGCACTTTTTGAATAGAAGATAAAACTGCCGATGTAATTGCGTTATTGTAGATTATATTACCATAATCAAACAATGATAATATTAAAGAGCACAAAAAATACTTGGTTTCACTCGGTAAGTGACGCTTTAGATTATTTAAATATTTTAAGCGCATATAAGCAGTGGCAATTTTTTTGTTTCTGTGGGCTAAAAAAAACAAAGTATTATCAAAAATAATACCCAAATTCTTTGCTTCATTAACTACCGGTACTATTGTATTGTCTATTTCAACCACAAGTCTTAAAGTCTTAAGAAACATGTTCTATGTTATTTCTATTGGATCCTAGAAATAAGAGACATGATTTTGAAGGGTTTAATTTTTAATTAATGAGCTTTAACATATATGTGTAACCTATTTAAGTCGGAATTAAATTGTGTTTGTGAGTGTCGTAAGGAGTTTAATGAGAACAATGTATAAATTTGAGAATAAGGTATAATATTTTTCATATTTTACATATTTCACTTTGTTTGAGATACAGAGTGTTGGGCTTATTTGAACGTTGCTTAATTTTTGTGAAAAATAATAAAAACTTACTTGAGATTTAAATATCTTCAAATTTTTATTAAATTAAATGCTCGAAATGAGAACTACGACTGTCAATACAAGCATGCAATCTTCTTCCCTCCGATTTTCGTATACGTTGGAATATTACTGGCATGTCGCGTATGATATTAGAAGAATCTACAATTCCGTTTGTTAAATCATTTTCATACACAACTAGCGTCCCATAAACAGGCAATTTCAGATATCTGAAAAGGAAATAGTCCAGAGGATTTAGGTCTGGGGATCCAATCCATTGCTGAGGCACAATGTTATCTAGATAGTTTTGAGCACCAAATGAGCAGGTGCGCTATCTTGCAATGTATTTCTTATTGCTAGTGATACTTCTTCCAACAGACCTAACAATGTTTCCTCTAGAAATTGTCTGTAAGTGTTACTATTCTGTCGAGGAGGAAGAAAATGTAGTCCGATAAGATGATCAAGCTTTAAGCGCCCCTCGCACGATCAGTATTTCTGACATGAATGAATGACTGATGTGATTTTCGGGATCCCGATCACGTCAGTCATTGGGGGCGGAGCTAAAAGATTGATGAAAATACTGACCGAGACTGTTAATCATTCCAACAGTCTTCAGTCTGAATTGCATCGTGCACCGTGCAGAGACAGAGGCAGAGATAAGTTGAGTACTGTGCACAATGGAAGGAAACAACCGTTCTGAGCTCGATAGCTTCACCTGATTTGTGTGAAGCAGAAGAAAAAGGAAGAAAATATATTTTAATGCAATTTATAGACCTATATAGGTCTATGCCCGAATCGTGGAATTCAAGTATATCTAAATATTGTGACAGAGATAAGAAAAGAAGAGGTTATAAAGCACTGCTTAAAATTTTTGTGCAGTACAAACCAAATGCGACCATTGACGATGTAAAAAAACAAATAAAACAAATGAAAAATACGCTAAGAAGCAATTTTAGGCGAGAGTGAAAAACATTAAGGATTCCAAATGGACTGGAAATGCAACAGACGATATGTATGAACCAAGCGCGTGGACGTTTCATGCACTTCAATTTTTATCTGACGTGGAAATACTAGATAAAGGAAAAAACTCCATGAATCGAACCAAGGTATGTAAAAAAAGTTTAAAAGTTGTTTATTTCCTTTAAGCGCCTCAGATATTGCATTGCAAGTCTCCATGACAATTTCACTTATAGTAGTAGGATAAATTACAGCAGAATATTTTAAATCCTCGAATAATCTTCCAGTTGCCAGAAAACGCAAAGTTACTGCTAATCTTTGATTTGCTGATATATAGGATCCCTCATGTTTGTTCGTTGTTTCATAATATAAGGCTTAACCGAGTCCAAAAGTTCGTTGTAGCCTACACTTGTTATTCGGAAATAATTGTTGTAATCCTCGGGATATATATGTCTCTTTAATAAAATTTAATAAATTCAGATAGGTATATTTTTCACGTTGACTAATCCATTGCTTAATCCAGCGTCTCTTTTGCTTATTACGTTTAGCACTTGTTAAATATAAAATTATAATAGCAGCGCAAGCTTTTCTTTTAAAATCCACAGGAAAATAACTAACAGATAAATGACGCGAACGCTTTAACTGCTTCAAGCAGCAGAGGATTGGAGCAAATCAGTAGACTGGTGACTGAACACACTTCAAGAGACGATTCGAGCAGACTGATGATTGATAGAAAATACTGATCGTGTGAGTTCGCGTGAAAAATACTAACGAAATACTGTCAGTCTTCAAGACTGTCAGTAATACTGATCGTGTGAGGGGCGCTTAAGAATTCCTGCCCACACATTCACCAAAAACTGCTGTTGGCATTCATTTTCTCCAATGGCATGAGGATTTTCGTAGTTCCAAAATTGATTATTGTGGTATTAAGTTTCTGATGGCTTTCCATGAAATACTTGTCTCACCTGTAAATAGAATTTTAGACGTAAAGCTGGATTCTGAGCATTTTTTTGTAAAAACTACCGAAAAAACTCGAATCGTGCAGGAAAATTTCTTGGCAACAGTGCTTGCACCCGTTAAATGAGATATGAATAAAGTAAATTTGAGTACAAAACCCTCTAAACCCTTTGATAGCCAATGTCAAACTGTAAAAATAATCTTCGCATACTAGTTGTCGAATCATTTTCCACTGCTTGCAGAATTGCTTCCTCTAATTGATAAGTCATTATTATTTTTGATCTATCAACGCGCTCAGTATTAGCAGTTAAAAATTCAGTTGCGCATAGTCGGGCATGGAGCCTTGTGAAAGTCCTTTCTGTTAAAATTAATCTATTGGGAAAGCGTTTGTAGTAAAGTCGATGGGCTTTTGCAGCTTTTTTATCTATATCCCGTAGTAAAATTTGTACGAGCGATTTGTGCGAGCGAGTAGTAAACTAGCAAAGGACAAGGGAAAAATAATTCCTGCTAAGATTAATAATGGCAGATTAATCGTAAATCAGGACGAATATAATACTAAACGCTATTGCTAAGAAAGCATTTCTTGAACAAATAGCAGAAAAAAGGCTCATTTTTTCCCAATACGAGTTCACCACCCACCTAAGTAACAGTTTCATTTACAAGTTCATCCTACCTTTTGACTAAAATCAGAAGTCAGGAAATCAGAGTACCTAGCCAGAAAACTAACCAAACAGACCAAGAGGCGACTAAAGCACACCTGCATAATAATCCAGTGGAAACCGAAACGCCTTACCATAGAATAACTGCAATAAATTAATCAACTAAAGAAAAAACAGAAAGACAGAAAAAGTAAAGTGAAGAAAAGACAGAAAAAGTAAAGTGGCGGTAATAATTAATAACTGATTTTGTTAGTAAATGAGTATAAAGCATGTTTCCTATTTACTATTTCTTACACCTATTTTTGTAAATTTCTATTAAATAGTCATTTAAATTAGTTATATCATGTCCCATTTTCTATTTTAGTATTTTCAGTCAAAATTTTACTAACTCTATCCTATACTATTCTTGTGTTATGTTCTAATGTCCTAATTACAATTTTAAACATGAATTTTACCATCTTTTAATTTCAGACTTCCGCGACTTTAAGTTTTGTGTTTAATTAGCCTTGGTCTTGTATTTAATTAGATATTGGGTTTAGTTAAGTTTTTATAATTTATTGATTTTACTTTGTTTTTTAGTTTTTACGATCTTCCGTTTTAGTTTTGATCAAGCTTAAATCTTAAGTTAAGGTTAACCATGTTTCACTTCCTTGAATTTAATAATGAGGTGAAGAGAAGCGGTTGTTTCGAGACAGAAATATTGAATGATTGTAGTGAATTAAGTAATCTATTAGAAAAAAAATCAAATTTTCAATATCCTTCAGTTAAATATCGGAAGCCTACAAAAAATGTTTGATGAACTTTGAATTTTCCTACATGAACTAAACTTAAAAAATATTGACATTTTAGTCCTGTCTAAGACATTTAACATGGAAAATTTACCAAGATATAAAGGATCATAATGGTCATGTTTGTTCGTAAATATTTAAACGCAAATTGCAAAATAATTAATTGTACAGAAGCGAATATCTTGAGATGCACAATTGAAATAAATAATGCACGATTTAATATAATCGGAACTTATTGACCTCAACTAATTAAAATGTTTTTCTTAAAGACCTCAAAAAATATTCTTAATCTCTAACAATTAAAATTAAATGATACTGAGATGTTTGCAGGAGATTTAAAGATTATTATTTCAAAGAAAATTGATATAAGTGTACTGACCATTATTTATTAGGTGTATCCATTAAGAAAAGTCATTTTAAGAGTAATAGAAAACATATTTTGACTACACATCATTTAGCAAGCAACTAGAAAATGATTCTTAGATAGACGTTATTTCACGTACTGAAATTAATGAGTCCTATACAATTTTTAAAATAAACTCCCATTATATGTAAGCCTAAGTAGTAAGAATGTTAAACTAACATATGAAAAAGAAAGCCCTGGATTACCCAAGGCACTATTGTTTCAATTAATAAAAGCAATGACATGAAATAAAATCTACAAGCAAATCTTTTACTAGAAAATATGGAGGTTTACAAAAAATATAGAATCTCAATAAATAAAATTTTAAAAGTGGCTAAGATCAATTATTTTAAAACCCCAATATCTACCTATAAAAGTAATTATGAAAAACCGGGAACCTTTTAAATGAAACCAGACAGTGTGAAAAAAATCGCCGCTATAACTATTAACTAAATACTGCGTAGAAAAAACTGACAACCAATGAAAAAGCACTATCTAAACCTTTTCATATTTTTTTTATAAATATAAAATAAAAATAAATAAATTCCAAAACATAACAAACCTTTACAAAATGAGCATAAAATACATAACAACTCTATATTTTTAAGCATCATAAATGAAAACGAAATTATAAGACATATTCATACATTAAAAACCACTTCCTCATCTGAGTCAGATAAGATTTCATCTGTGCACACCGTATTTGTAATACCAGTTTTTAAATCTGGAAATAAGCAAGATATCAATAACTACAGGTATTAAAACCATATCAGTTATAAATAATTTTGCTGGTATAAAGAACGATTAGAAAATGTTCTTGATACCAACGGATTGTTTTATGAGAAAAAATACGGGTTTCGAAGTCAAAGAAGTACAGAAGATGGCAGCTTTAATCTAATAAATCATATAAATCTAAATTACCAGAACAAACAAATAAATTTGGCTATATTTATTCGTCTTTCAAAAGCAAAAAAAAAGGATTGAAGATGAACCTTCCAACTCAATAAAAAATTTCTTATGAAACCGAAGCCAGGCGGTTAAGATCAGACGGTTGAAATCTTTGGTGTAACACTCAAATCACAAAACATTTTTACAACTAACCAAAACTCTTAATTTTACTCTCGATACGTGTTTCGCTAACGTTAGCATCTTCCGGAGAGGATTAAAACTTAAATTTTTTTAAAGTTTTTATTAAACAGTTTTAATCTTCTCCTGAAGATGCCAGCATCGCTAGCGAAATATGTATCGAGTCTAAAATAAAGAGTTGTGGTTAGTGGCAAAACGGTCTCGTAATATTGATAGAATGTGCTGCTACTCAAGTCACTGTTCTAGGACCTGTCTTCTTTCTGATATATATAAGTATTATTGATATTATTTTACGAAACTGTACTGTTGTTTCCTATGCAGATGATACTGCACTTATTTTTTCTAAAAGAACTTGGAAGTTCCACCAATTACGTGAAATCCTTTATTCCAAAATGTTAATTATTTTGTATACGTCGTTGGTCGAGTCGATGCTTAGATAAGGTATTGTTGTGTGGGGTAGTCTATAGAATTGTAACCTAAGAAAGCTTTGTGCTTATTAACATATCAACATGCCATTTTAAAAATCATATTCATGTACCCGTCACATCTTTTATTTTACGAAAATAATCTTCTAAACATTAATAATATCTATCATGTCTTTTTTTTTATCTTTTATGTTCTATATCTAATATCTTACCTCTTTACAATATGTTTATTTTTTTTACTCTTGTGAGGAGTCATGTTATACAAGCCCCAAGATGTTTTTTTGGGGCTTTAGGCAATTCTTCGTTATCTACCACTGGGTTAAAACTCTATCCTAATAATCTATAAATTTGTGTGTAGAATAAGTTCAGCTAGGTTTAATAAACTAAGGTTACATACTAAGAATTACTTCGTAGTACTATTAAATAAATGTAATAATAATATTTTTAATATATCTGAACTTGAATTTAAATCTCTTTATGTTGTTATCTATACATTATTATAAAAAATAATATACAGTGAAAGTAAAAATAAGGAAAAACATTTTTTTGTTAATTAGTTTTTATACTTAGATATTTATTTATTATTTAAAAATATTTTTTGAATTAGTTAATTCATGTTTTTAAGTTCATTAAACCTGTAGATCCTCTCTGCAGGGTAAATTCTGTTTTTTAAAATTCATTACATACTGAGTAGGGTCTTATAATATCTTCCAATTGATGTAGTAAATTGACAATCGGAATCCCATATATTACAAGCAATAAGTTCAATTTTAATTTTTTTTCAAGTAATGGACTATGCCGTATTTATTCTAATAACAAATATATGAAAATAAAAAAATATTTAATTTACATTTTGGGATATTCCGGTTATTAAGATTACGTGAACAAATCAAGATGCATAAGTTAAATGTATACCAATTATCCGAAAAAACTATATTTATAAATGGTTTCAATGATAACCCAAAATTATGTCTAATTTCTGGAATAAAACAAAAAATTAATGCAAATAAAAGATAAAAAATTATACTAAATGAATGGAAGTCATTGAATACCTAAAATAGAATGTCGAATATATTTAAACGTCTGGATCAAATTTAAAAATATGAAATAATTTTAAATCTATAAAAAACTTAGAAATTATGTTAAAACATCTGAAGGGCATAAAAATCCCAAATTTACATCACAGCCAGGTGAATCCGAAAATCAATAACCACGTTTAAATTAGATTAAAATTAAGCCGATTTCTGTCTAATATGTGATTCATGAAAAATGTTTTTTCTGTCTCTCTACCTAACGCGACAGAAATTCCAATCACTGGTATCCAAACATTACGTCAAATTTCTGGAATAAAATAAAAAATTAAATCAAGATAAGAATTACATTAAATAAATGGAATTATTGAATAACCTAAATAAAATAAAAAAAGCAGTAGAAAATTGCTTCAAAGCTGCTCAACGAGATACAAATGTCAAATATGCCTTAGCGTCATCTGGATCCGGAATGTGTCTAAGGCGACAAAATATCTAAACCCTAGATCACAGATCCTGTGCTCCTGTGCCCTAGATACCAAAAATTAAATCAAATTCCGAGTTAAGTGTTCATGTAAATCACTGTGTGCTGATAACTGAGAGACATTGTTCTGAAGATAAGCAAGACATTTGTATATGTCCAGGGGTGGAAAGGTACTAGTAAGAATGTCTAAAGAAATAAAATACTCCTGGCAGCTCTCTCGATAATTCAGTCCAGCCAAAACTCGCACGCATGGTCTTAGAACTAAAAAAAATCTTTTTAAGTGAATACTGAATATGTTCCCATATTAAGATGACATAAGGTATATGGGACAAAAAGTATACGTTGTAGGCTGCCCTGAGTGTCCGGATAGAGCCTTTATAAGAAAAATTATTTTTAATAGCTTCTTATTCAGCTGTATGACATGTTCCTTCTAAGGGAGGCCAGGGTCTAATATGACTTCAAGAAACTTAAGATACGGATTACATGGTAAGAGGTTAAGAGTATCCTAGTAAAAAGTGAAGTTTTAAATTTTAGATCTGTTGACGCTAAGATGATTGAGTATAAATCAATTTATTATATTAGAACTAGTCTCACATACAATATCCACCAATCGACAGATAATTGATGTAAATTAAAAATAAAAGAGATCTTAGTAAAGACTCTTGAAGTACTCCTGATTTAATTTGCTCTTTTTGAGACTTCTGGTTATGGTACCATATATACTTGGTTCGGTCAAAAAGGTAAGATTAGACAAAACTGTTGTTGACAAAGTTGTAATGAGCAAGTTTTCTAAGTAAAATTGGGCGTGAGACACAGCCGAGCGCTTCCGTTAGATCATTGAAAAAGGCATATATATCCAATTTAGTCTCAAGACCGTCTACAACAAGATCCAAGAGGCCATTAATAGCTAACGTTTTTGATTGCTCAAAATGGAAATTAATTTGCTCTTTTAATATAGCTCGAAAGATTTTGGAATATATTGACAACAGATAAAGAGCGATAGATGGTAACAGTAGGAAAGACTTCAGCTAAGAGTCAGTGTCTTGTTAACTTAAGTTAGGGGATATGAGATATTTTTTAATGATTTTATAATTGTAGTGGTAATGTCAAAGCAATTCCTACTCTTGCTGTTTTTTTAGATTTTGTTCCTAACTTTATTGAAAGTTGGTAACTTAAAGTTGAAAGTAGTAGTTTTATGTAAATTTAAAAAGAGATTATCAAAACACTTTTCAGCACTGGGAGACCTTTGATAATTTATTTCAGCATTAACCTTGCTGAAATTATTGAACGTCTGCGCCTGAGCCATTATTGGTATTATTTAAAGAAAAAGAGTAATTTTTTATGAAAATCCACATTGTTACCTCTCCAAGATTTTTATGTAAGACTCAAAAGCTCTTTTCTTCGCCATATAAAAATCTTGCCTATTCACTTTCTTATATTTATTAATAAGATGTTTAGAAACTATAAAGTTTTTTAAATTTTAAATTTTTTTTTAAGACAAAATTCTTCAAATAAATAGTTGGAAAACTAAAGGGCGCGAGCGTATGCCTGTCGTCCGCCAAATGCGTGCCATACGCGTGAGAATTCCTGAAGAAATCGTTCCCACGGCCTACCGAGACGATTACAGATGCACGAGGTCCTCGAGGAACACCTGGCGAACCTGGACGCATAACACAAGAGTCTTGGCGAGCGTGTAGCGGGCGTTCTTGACGTCAACAACTATGAAAAGGTAAATACCAGATATATACGTGAAGGGGGTGCATCGAACACTGAACGGTCTATGTTATTATTTGGTTTAGAAAAATTATGGTATTCGTTTCATTATTTGTAGACATTTCTTTACTTAAGCAAAATATGGTAGTATTTTTTCCTAGTTGGATGATTTGCCTACAATAAATAAAATAATGATGAAAGATAAAAGTGTAAGAATGCTCAATGAATAAAAGGACCCAACTTTTAATTTTAATTGTTTGTTTAATTGTTTAATTTTAAAACCCCTAAGTTATTAGAAACGATCCTATTATGTGTTCAGATATAGAGGTTTAAACTGGCTTCAATCGTAGTTCACTAATAAGAAGCAATTTGTAAAGGGCCTAAACAATTTGTTGGAAAATCAGAGTATTGAGTATGGAATCTCTCAAGGCACAGTGCTTAAACCGATTCTGTTTCTTATTTATGTAAATAACTTAGGGAAGATTAGTATTAGTCATAGAGTAATTAAAAGTATATATGTATATAATATTTAATATTCATTTCTCTATGGTATTAGTGGATCATTTGTACTATTTGCTGATGATACAGCTATACTACGGCTAGGAACAGACAAAAATACTTTAAGAGAAATCATTAATCCTGATAATAGGGTGACAATCGAGTGGTGCAATAGCAACAAGCTACTATTTAATAACTCAAAATCTAGCATATTATCTTTTAAATACTCCGCAAGTAACATTAAGCAATGTCACTTTAAATAGTAAAAATAGTAAAAAAAAATTCAAAATGCAAAAAAGA
Source organism: Anthonomus grandis grandis (assembly GCF_022605725.1). NCBI lineage: Eukaryota > Metazoa > Arthropoda > Insecta > Coleoptera > Curculionidae > Anthonomus > Anthonomus grandis. The sequence goes on from NC_065551.1 coordinate 17,640,923, forward strand.
GATTGGCATCAGCTTGTTATGCCTTAATGGTCAGGATCAATTATTTAGAGCAACATATTATAAGAAGAATTTATTTTGCCTTAATAGAATTACATTTGAGATAGTACTGGATTCAATTCTGGAGTTTTGCAAAGAGTCAAGTTAAATAATAATTAATTTTTTATTAGGTTACTAACTTAAGAAGAAGTAAGTTAATAAACATTTAATTATTTATATAGAGATAAAAATGAATAACCATTTTCCTATTAAAAATATAAAAAGTAATAGTCACTTCAAAGGTAAACAACAGTTAAAATGAAGGGCATATTATTCCCTTGAGGAATTTAAAAGTGATAGGATCTGATTCATCATTCAATTTTAAAATGTAATGTAATTTTAAATCAATTTACTGGCATTTATGTTGAACTACGTTTAGACATATAAATAACTTTTACTCAATATCTTGTATAGCTTTTTTATTACTTTTTATTGTTTGTTTTTTTTATTTGTTTCTTTATTATGTTATATTATGGTATCCTTTTTATTTTAATATTCTCAATTGTTTTATTAAATTTAAACAGTCTAGTTTTACTTTTTAGTATTTACATTGCTTGGTGTATATTGTAATATTTATAAATTTTTTATATTTTTATTTCTCAGCTTTGTAAATGTGGGCATTAGTCTCTTTTAAATTTTAATTAATTTAACATTGACTTTTATTACTTTCTTATGTAGTAACAGCAGCATCAAAAATTTTAAATTTATATTTTATTTTCGGTTGGTAGATATTTATTAAATTACGAAAAAGAATCCTAAAAATCTAAGAGTTATATAAAAATCAAAGATTAAGATCATAATTGTTAAAAAAAAAATCACAATCAAATATTCTTTATTTTGCTTTATTAAAAAGAAGTAACTTACAAAATTGTAAAAAAATTAAAAAGTGCAATGATTTAAATTATCAGTAGAATTTGTTTTTATATACAGTGTGGTGACTTTAACTGGAATAAATTCAGTTAAAACTAATCAAATTTTATCTCGCAAAATTCCTCAGACCCATTGATTTTTGTTTATTTTTTTTACATTTCAAGATAGTTTTTGTATTTTTTAACCTACAGGGGCGGTCCAAATTAACACAAACTTTTTTTTTTAAATAGAAAGCCACTTTTTTTAAACTCTTATTGAAAAGAGCCCCTTTTCCTGATTAAATTGCCCTATTTACTTTTGTGATTATCTAAAGGAGAAATACGAAAAAAAAATAAAAACCATTAAATTATTAAAAGTCTCGAAATATTTTGTGTTGGTAAATTTTTGGCGTATTTGTTTATTTTATTGGTATCGAGACATTTCTTGACATTTTTGAAGTGTCACTGTTAAAGTGAATTTCAACCAGTTGTTAAATAAGTTAACTTATATTGAAAAAATGCCCTATTAATCCGAATACCACAAGATTGAAATCTTAATGATAATTGGTTATGGGGACAGAAGTCGTACTCAGCTAGAGGTTGTCCACTTATTCAGGCAGAAATATCCAAATTTGCCACCTATCAACCAAGGTACGGTTAGTAAAATCGAAAGCAGATTTCGAGAAGTTGGGCACGTGAGGGATGTTTCAAGACAAAGGTCTTCTTCATGAATCGACGAAAACACCCAATTAAATGTATTGTTAGCGATGGAAGAAAATCCGGTAACTGCAGCCAGAAGAGTAGCTCGCGAAAACTCTATTCATCATAAATCAGTGCTAAAAATTTTAAAAAGTGCAAACAAACGACCTTATAAAATGCAACCTGTTCAAGAGTTATTGGAAGACGATCCAGATCGCAGAGTTCAGTTCTGTGAAATAATCATGAACGCCATTGACGAAAATCGCATATCTTCGTAGTGGATCCTTTTTTCTAATGAGGCTACATTCACCCTAAATGGCCATGTTAATAAGCAGAACTGTCGCTACTGGTCTGACGAGAGTCCACACTGGGTAAGGGAAACTAATACACAATATTCCCAGAAAACTAATGTTTGGGCTGGCATAATTGGCAGGCAAGTTATAGGGCCCATATTCTTCAATGATACTTTAACTTGGGAAAGATATCTAGAATTTCTTGAACATGAACTATTTCCAGTCTTACGTACCTTATATCCGAGTCAGTTCGATCCAGATTTTTATGATAAAAGAATCTGAATGCAACAAGATGGTGCTCCCCCACATTATGCCCGTAATGTACGCCAGTATTTAGATGACAATTTTCCAAACAGATGGACTGGTAGAAGAGGTGCAATCGAGTGGCCGGCACGTTCTCTCGATCTCACCCCACTTGATTTTTTTCTGTGGGGAAATTTGAAAAGTCAAATTTATATGAGCAAACCAGGAAACCTAGACGAACTCGAAGAACGTATTAGGCAAGAAATCCGACAAATATCTCCAGAAGTGTTAGAAAATGTCAGAAACGAATTTTATTATCGTCTTGGGCTTTGCCAACAAGTAAATGGTGCTCATTTTGAGCATCTTATACATTTAGCGCAACTTTTAATAATTTAATAGTTTTTTTTTCGTATTTCTCCTTTAGATAATCACAAAAGTAAATAAAGCAATTTAATCAAGAAAAAGGGCTCTTTTCAATGAGAGTTTAAAAAAAGTGGCTTTCCATTTGAAAAAAAAAGTTGGGATTAATTTGGACCGCCCCTGTAGGTGAAAAAATACTATTCTATTAAATACTATTATAAAAAACTATCTTGAAATGTGAAAAAAAAATAAACAAAAATCGACGGGTCTCACGAATTTTGCGAGATAAATTTTGATTAGTTTTAAATGAATTTATTCTAGTTAAAGTCACCACACTGTATTTACAAGAGATTTCGATTTTAATAATAATATGGCTCATTATAATAGTTTATAAGTTGGTTTGATATTTATTTTTGCCTACTACCTTAGTAAATGTAACCAAATTCTCCCAACATATTTTGGTAACGTGGTAAAGTTCTTTAAAGTTCTTAAAAAAGTCTTTTTAATTTAGATAATTATAAAATAGTGCCCCTTGAGTTAAATATCCATCAAAGTATTTGGCCAAAACTAGTAAAAAAATTAAATAATAAAAAAAGTAATATATTTACAACGAAAATATATACAGGGTATCCCATACATAACGGTAAATAGTTTTACAGCAAATTCCGCCTAAAAAAGAAAGATATTTTGGTAATCCGAAAGTCAAAGACAACCAAGATACATGATGATAAACTTAATATGATATGATATAAACGATGACAACTTAACTCTTTTGAATTTTGGCTATAAATATAGCATCTATTTTTTATTTTTTCCCTTTTTGGACAATGAGTTTTTTTATATAGCAAATCTTAAAATTAACGTTTTTTAAAATGTCATAGAGGGCGCCACCAGTAATTTGCGGAGTCTTTAATACACTTGTTCAGGTGAAGTAAAGACCAAAATTTGACAGAGGACCTTTAGTTATATTAGATTTATATTAGAAAGTGCCGTAGAATCACTGATCCTTGAGATTAGTGAAAACAATCCTCATGAATATGAGTTGGAAACAGTTTTTCAACAAGATTGAGCAGTGAGCACTGCCTTACTTCAGTAGAAATATTAGAGAATATTTGACTAATACTAACCCTAATCGATGGATTGCTCGTCAAGGGCCTACCGAGTGGCCAGCCAGGTCGCCCGATCTTACACCTCTGGACTTTTTTATGGATTATTTTACTGTCTTGAAGTTAATAGTGCACATTTTTATTATTTTTTGTAGTAAAATAGTTATAATTCTGTGTTATCTAAAGTTTAATTAGGTGTTTTAAATGGAAATAAAAATGCGAAGAATTATACTTTAAAAGGCTGCCATTTTGCTGTGGGTAGAAATAATGACTTATAATTCTAGGGCCATAAAGCATTCCGTGGGAGCTTTCAAACGATGTATCGCATGACCCTTTTCTATTTAATTCTATTTAAAACTTTGCACTTTAAAAGTTTTGCAATTTGAGCTAGGGATCAAAAAGTTGTATTTAGATTGCTAATGAAGTGTACCAAATTTTTGTATAAACGCGTTCAAAAGATAAGAGGGGAACTCTTATACAAAAATTAAGAGCCTCACTGTATAAAGATATAAAAAAAGGAAAATGGTTCACATGTAAAACAAAGTAAAGCAAAGTAATCTAGCACAACATACCTTCAAAATATACCGCCAATTGCTTGACAACTACATAAAACATGCCACTGACATTATAATTAGAAAAAATAAAATAAAATTGACATCTACGAGTTTAAAGATAGTGAAAAATAATATGAAACGTTAAATTTACCAACACAAGTTGTTGGATAACACAGTCGAAATAATTTAGAGATCTGCCATGATTTAAGAAGAAAACATCAATAAAGATTTTGTTATTTATATCAGTATGACAATACAAACTTATTACTTCACTATTAAAAACCAAATTTTAATATAATTTTAGTGCGAAGCTTATACGCTTTTGCTTGGTTTTTTCAGTAAATTTATGTATTTATGCGATTTGTACTATAAGCCTGGAAAAATATTTTTTCTATTCTTGGTTGATATGTATTCAGGATTATTGGACTATTATAAGAGTGTTTATTTAAAAATTTATTCATTGACTGGTTGATAAATAATGAAGGATAATTATTTTGACGTGAGTGAAAATAGATGGTTTTTATATTTTTATTGTGGGAAGCTAATAAAACATCACCTGTATTTGATGCTACAGTACCGCTATGTCGACAAATCCGATTTGAAGTTACCAAAAAATGGCTCCAGGCCAAGTGATATATTTGTTACTCTGGTAGAATTATTAATAAGCTGATCGTATCCAGACTAATGCAAGAAGTTAAATTGAATGAAGTGATATTGAATTTGATTTGAACATGTCAATATTAAGGTCACTTATATTTATTGAAGATACGATGATAAAAGTTGAGTAATATGATCATTATAAAATTTCAAAAATACGCGTATTCGGACGATGATAATTCAATAGAACGGCAAGACTATAAAGACTTATTTTTAGCTTCAAAAAAATATCCTTAAAACTCACATATGCGTCAATTCCGACAACACTATAAAAAATCAAAGACTTGACATAAATCCACAACGACGGCAACCCTATTGTTAGGCAATGATATTGCCTTTGAAAAGAGAACTTCATTTAACTACGTTTTTGACACTTCAATAACATCATACTTATGAGCTACAAGGTTCCTAAATTCCACAAAATTCGATAAGAGGCATTTTACATTTAAATTGGGGATATTCAACTGAAGTTTGAGAAAAAAAATTAAAATATAATAACAGGAAAAAACCGTAGTAATCTGTATAACCCAATAATTACCTTTCAATTTAAACTTACCATATAGTTTTGATACAGAGTTCAATTTTGATCAGAGACCGTATGATCAGATAGTAATTTCCTCTGTGTTTTATTATTACGGTTATTTTACCTAGTCCAATTTATACATTTTAAATCTTGCGCAGAACACGGCTTAGAATAATGTTTATTCGCACATATCGAACAACTAACATTATCTTTGTAAATTGTAACAAGCTATTGGAAATAGGTAAATTCCATAAGTTTATGGAAAAAAATCAAATTTATATTGCTCTTGTTTTTCATTTTTTCAGGCAATTGCGGAAGAAATCGGAAAATTATTTTCTAGAATAAAACAGTAGTTGTTAACTGTCTGAAAGAAAATAAAGTTAACACTGTTGTATTTTTTTAACTCTTCCAGACAGTTGAAGAAAAAAATCCCTAAGTGCCTGGAAGAAAATCGAATTTACATTGTTGTCATTTTTAATTTATTCCAGGTACATGAATGGCATTTAATAATACGCAAGTAGTCGGTAATTTTAGACCTTTCATGCAACGAAAACAAAGTCCTTTTCCAACAATAGCTTACGCAATATCGGCGATACTTTTTAAACAATATACATACATAATATACTTATTAACCAATACAATAAATAAAAAAATATAAACGTTTAGAAATATCACTGAAGCACATTATAAGCACTTGTGCGTGATTTATGGTTACATAATCGGGTAAATGTCAAATTTAGGTTATTATGTTTTTATTAGGTAAACAGACTATAACCAGGTTAGAAAGTTCGTTTCAGGGTACACTCAAAACAATATAAGCCTGTAAGTTGATATTTCAAAACACCCTGAAATAAAAAGCATCTATTGGATGCATTTAAGATTTATTAAATCATTAAAAACTTCTCTACCCTTTAAAAATATCCAGCTTTTGGCTTTACGTTTAAAAGAGTTAAAGCCTTCAACCATCCTTATATCATTTGGGAGCATGTTATACAATCTCGGAGCAAAATATTTTAAGATCCCCTGTCCATGAGTTTTACGAGTCGTGGTTGGATATGCCAAGTTGTTTTGTCTAGTAGATGAATTTTGATTGATATTTAACTTCATCTTGTTTTCATTTATATATTTAAGGATTTCTAAACAATAGAGTTGACGCAAATCTAATATCTTACTTTCAGAAAAGAGGTTATCAGTAGGATTTATTCTGTCTATGCCAAAAATGATTTTTAAAAACCATTTTAAATTGATTTTAATTTTTGTATATATGTTTCAGAAACTCTTCCCCATCCCAAAATTTTGACCTGAACTTGACTTTGTACAAGAGACATATATACAATTTTTAGATGTTCGGTAGTCAAAAAGTCTCGAAGGTACATACATTTTGAAAGAAGTCCCCTTAACTTCTGAACCATTTCATCGACATGAAGGTTTCATTTCAACAAATTGTCAATTTTAATACTGAGATATTTAAAAGATGTTGCTTCGGGTATTTCACAATCCCCAATCTTAATGTTGCCAAGCCTTTGAAGGGAACTTCTGTAAGTTGCAAAAGACATGTAGTTAGTTTTTTGTATATTTAAAGTTAATTTATTGTGTTGAAACCAGTTTTTTAATTCCACAAAGTCTTTTTTAATTTGGGTTGTTATAATTTACCAAGACTTTGATCTACAGAGTAAAACGGTGTCATCTGCAAAACTAACCAGCGTTCCATTTAGTTTAAGCTTAAGCAGTCGTTTACATGAACCGTGAAAAGTAAAGGACCCAACACAGTTTCCTGGGGTACTCCATATCTAACATCTCTTTCACTGCTTATGGTTCCATTAAAGTTAACACGCTACGTTCTATTTATAAGGTAGCTTTTAAGCAAATCGAAAACTTTGCCTCTGAGTCCACAGCTATGTAGTTTTTTTAAGAGCATCTCATGACAGACAGTATCAAATGCCTTAGAAAGATTCACGATAAGGCAGGCATAAGCAAGCTTCACTATTATCTAGTGCATTTGTGATGTTAAAAGTTTAATTGCATCCTGAGTAGATCTTCCCTCCCCGAAACCAAATTGCAAGCCTGATAATACATTAAATTTAGTTAAGAAATTTGTCATTCTTTTTTAATTAATCGTTCAAAAATTTTTGAAAATATTGACAAAAGTGAGACAGGTCTGTAATTTGATATTTCTGTTTTATCGCCATTTTTATATAAGGGTTTAATAGTTCCGATTTTAAGAGAGTCCGGAAAGCACCCTGTATCAAACGACTTATCTATTATCCACGTCAAAATCGGTGAAATTTCTGTAGATATTTGTTTTAGGCATTCACTTCTTATATTGTCCCATCCAGGGGATTTTTTTATCTCAAGGTTCATTATAGTTCTATTGACTTCAAAGATTGACGCAAGCCTTAAAACCATAGAATTTTCTCAATATTGAATGTCGTTCTTATAGTTTGGCAAGTTTTTAATCTTTTTAGTAAGATTCTCACCTAGGTCGCTATAGACGTTATTGAATTTATTTGAAATAGACTATTTCTCAGTGTATACATTACCATTTCTTGTTGTTATTTGGCGTATTTCAGTATTTGACTTAGTTTTGATTTTAACTATAATACTCAAATATATAATTTAGTAATAAATTGAAGATTCAGTTTTCGGGATATTATCACTTATAACTTGCTCAAGAGTAGCCAGACCATGCAGGTGAACGTTCAAAATTTTCATCCTTTGATCTTAATCATCTAACATTAACAAAATTTTAAATGATGTAAAAACTAATTTAATGGCTTTGATGAAATTTCTCATCTGATACTTAAGTATTATAATCTTTTTATCGATAAGTATATTACTCATATCATTAATTGCTAAAAATCATTAATTGTTAATAAATGGAAGATATTTATTAGCAGTCATTCCACTGATCCTACTGATTTTAATAAACTTCATATGATTACTATATTTTCAACAGTATCAAATATTTTGGAATAATTTACTTACGATCGGTTATATTATATGCCTACTGTATCTCTAGTAAAATTATATCAAATACCCAGTGTGGATTTAGAAAAATATTTAGCACCGCAGCTGTTCTTACCAACGTTAGCGATGATATTTTTTAAGCATTTGACAGATAGATGCATAGTTGCACACTCTGTTGGTACTTTTAGATTTCACTAAGGGATTTATTAAATCAGCCATTAGCTTCTTTTAGCTATCTTAAAATTTTCTGGTTTCGATTTAAATACATGTACTCTTATTGAATCTTATCTACTTGACAGGACTCAATTGGTCATCTTTGATAAATGCTCTAAGCTGGTCAGGATTCTCTCTGGAGTTCCTCAAGGATCAAATTTGGATACATTACTATTTTTAATTAATACTTCTAATTTTTCTTAGATCACTCAAGTTTTATCACATATAAGCCATTGCAGACGATGCGCTAAAAAAAGCACCTTAATATTTTTTTGGATGGTACTGATTTAACATTTGTTAGTTGCCAAAAACCTATTAATTATGGATACTGAACTTAGATTTGGGGAACAAGTTACAAGCATAATAATACACATATATTTAACTTTAATTTGAGAAAAATGTACGAGTTTCTTGTTTTGTTTAATTTTACTTACTGTGATATTTTAATTTACTGCAATTAAAAAAAGTCTTTGAAAATTAGACTTTGCCTTCAGATTCAATTTCTATGGTGAAATTTAAGTTTGCGTGGTAGAAATTGAAATGTTCAATATATCTGTTGTATCGTTTGGGATAGCTAAAGTATAATTATTATACGTATATTTTAACAAATAGAATAAAATACGATATCTTTTTGTGACCTTGATAATTTATTGTTCCATTACTAAAAAAAATTGCAAGTAAAAAGCGCTAATAAACTTAAAGTAACTAGTATTAAAACAAAATTTAAATAAATATATCATTATAGAACTAAGCATTCCTATGAACATTTTTTGAAATACCATAGTTTTTTTTATTATTTTTATAACTTATTCTTTAGGATGTTAAAGAAAGACCAACTTACAAGTAATTAAATTATTCGATGTAGTAATAGACAGACGTTAAAGGATGGAGATTTGACGCAACTGACACTGGTCTCAGACTTAAAATCTATTGGTGTGTTTTTCTTAAACCATATAATTTAGGCGCCATGGAATTATATCTTTCTAATGTATTGCTTCTATACTCAGAGATGCAACTATGCTCATAAAATACTAATTGACTATATATTTTAATGCTATGTTTTAAGATTTTTCCTTTTTGATATTCGTAATTTTTCCAGGCATTCAAGTCAAATTTTTACTCTTTCCAGGCAACTGAAATCATAAACCCTATTTAGTGTATGCAGTAAAAATTAGATAGTTTATACTAAAATTTCCTTTTTTTAACCACAAGAGTGATAAAATGATTACGAAATGAGAAGAGAAAACAAAACCTGGCTTAAGCAAATTAGTTCCTATTAAATAAAAAAAAAATAAAAAAGTAAGAAATCAGCTAGTCTAAACCGAGAATTATTAGCAATCAATGGTGCTGGTAAAAAAAATGGCTGCCGACCAGCAGCAATCAAACTAATAAGCGACCAAGTACTCGGAGTGTACCGGTAAAAAATCAAACGATCGTTTCGTCTCTCTTATTTATTGTCGGCGCATTTCTTTTCCTGCCAATAACCGCAAACTTACGCAATAACAATCATACAAATTGTACCTGTAGTTCTTTTTAACTCTTTTTCACCGATAGTTACGAAGAATAGTGATTTTGTCTGTAGCGCTGGAAAATAGCGACAACTTAAATATTTTTGCTTTTTATAATGATAATATTCATTAAGATAATACTGGCGATATGACAAGCAGAAAAAAGTCAATTTTTATCTCATAAATACATAACATAATATTAGGTTTAATAATTTCAAATCCACCTTCGCAACCATAGTGCCATGTTTCAGGGATCTTTTTCTTATAACGTAGAAAAAATGTATAATATACTACCCATTAACCTGGTTAGCCTATCAATACAAAGTTTCAAAAAGTATTTAGTAATTTTGCAACTTAATGGGGATTGTTTTTAAGTAAATACATATTTATAATAATTTTACTTGTTAAAAAGCAAAGTTATAATATAACAAAAAAAAAAATTGCACCTTTCTAGTAACTTGAATGTCATCTGAAAAGTGTTAAATTAAAATATTGTCTACTTCTATGAGTCAGATTTAAAGGTGTGATTGCCAGTTTAGCTATTGAAGCTGAACTGTGCCAGTTTTCTACGTCAAGTTTCCTGTTTTTTACAGCTCTGTATATAATAATTGGTATTAAAAATATTAATCCTTAATTATTGTTGGCTCAGTTAAATTATTTGAAATTTAATAATCAGGCGTATTGTTTAATAAAAAGCTACTTGTCGATTACATATACACAAAGCATAAAATTGAATGGACAGCAGGTAAGTTGTCGAGTAATTTGTAATGATGTTTCTCAAGTATCTATACATAGCCCTTCTTTCCATGGGATTGTCTGCACTTATCTCATTTCAGTACTGTACTTCTTCTGTACTTCATAATCGTTTCAATATGTTTCGCTCTTAGGTTGTTATTATTAATTAGGAAGGAATGGCTACATCAATAAGAGTTGTCTTCCTAGAAATTTTATCGTTTAGTATTAGGTCAGGCCTATTGGTACTTACTCGTTGCTCTGTAAGTACAGGGTAAAATTATGCCCTGTATCTTAAAAACCAAAAGGGGTATGAAAATTTTGTTGACAGCATCTTTAGTTTTACGGAAAAGTAGCACAGTGTCGCGAAAACCGAAACTCTCTATCTCTAAAAATAACAAAAATATCTCGCAAAAGTACCCAAAATAGGACACCCTATACAGTGCGATCCCAATGAAATTTGTGATGCTCATTTTTAAGAACTAATTCCGGCTTATAGTTATAATATTATACCTTGGCTGCTGATAAGAGGTTTAGTTTTTCTGTGAGCTCTTGACGTTGTATCTTTGCAACTAGATCATGCCGTTCTTTATGTTCCGTTGATGCAATAATTCGACATGCATCGCCGACATGCTAAATTAACTCCGTTGTCTCACAACCATACCTACATCTGTCACTTTATACCGTCGGGTCTACTTTGTCTAGGTATTACTTTTTCTTACTCGGTGTTTTGGTGTATAGGTAGCTCAATCTCCTAGAGTTTAAGTAGTTTTGAGTCGTCTCTTTGATATACAGTACGATAAATATCTGATGTTTTAGCCTAAGTCGACCATTCCCATATGTCGAGGTAGCGTAGTTCGTTCGAGTGCGCAAGTGATGCTTATTGGCGTTCTTTGCAAATTTTCGATGTCTGTTTTAGTCCATACTATAGAACCAAAAGAGTAAGTTAGTAAACTGACTACATAATATGTGTTAATAGCTTTAAATGAGTTTCTGCTATTAAGACTTGTTTTAAGGAGTCGACGCATTCTTGAAGTGAACCAGGGCCGAGCCTAGGGTATTTGCCGCCCGGGTGCAAGAGCTAATTTTGCCGCCCCTTCTGCAGTAATTTTTATAAAAAGTGTTTTAAAAAATGCTCTTACCAAAGTACAGCGTTTAAAAAAAAGGGTGTAATAAAAAAATCATATTGAATAAAATTCCAAACACACATATAATAATCAATATATCAATATTATCTATACAAAAAATATACATAAAAGCATATATTATTTGCTTATATAACTATTTCTATATTAATATGTAATTACATCGATAAAAGCACCTAAAGAAAATATATTTTACTTACATACTAATTTAAAGAAATAAAAAAAAAGTAATTAGAACCCTGGTTTAAATGCTAACATTTACTTTTCTTGCCTTTTTATATGCAAATTCCCTAATTAGGTCGGTAACATCTAAATTAGAAACAATGTCTTTCTCAATACTTATTATTGATAAATTTGGTAGTCTTGATTGGCTCATTGTGGATCTTAAGTAGTTTTTTATTAATTTTAGTTTGGAAAATGAGCGTTCCCCATGAGCTACAGTGACTGGCATTTTAAAAAATATTCTAAAGCTACGAATAAATTTGGAAATATGCCTTTCAGATCGTTAGCAACCAGATATATTAATATTTCTTTGGCCGAGAAAATATTTCTATCATTAATGTAAATTGATAATATGTCGATTTCGTTATAGAGGTCCAATCCACTTATGTCCATATTTTTTGTTTCAGGGTCAGTTAATTTAGCTTCTAAATTCTTACAATAGGTCAATATTTCGGGTTTGGAAAATGCTTTCAAATTGTTTAAAAAACCAAATAATTCAATGTTTTTGTAAATCGTGAAATCTCTCATCCAATTTTGAGGTTGAAATATCAAGAATATTAAAAAAAAAATATTTACTACTAAAAATAAAATTTATTTCTGGAGATTGGATTGGCTCATCCTTGTGTTCATAATCAAAAAACGTTTTTTTTTTCCTTGGTCTTATTGAGTGAATGCCTGGAAAGGAAATTTCGGCGGCTACTTCTTCCGCAATTTTCTTAGATTCACTTATCATGTCTAAAAACCCGTTTTCCGATCTCATTTGTGTCAAAAATAATTTGATTTCTTTTAGCATCTGTACAGCTTCTAGTAAAATAACATTAGACTTTTGCAGTGTTTTGCTTACTATATTAATTTTTTCCAAAATGTTGTACCAAATAACTAACGAACAAATAAATTTAAATGATTTTATTTTATTTATTAGGGACATTGCAATATTCTTTGTTTCATTATCTCTGCTTTCATCATTAAAAAGCGTAAACAGAGCATCATACACTTTTTCTAACTCAAATCTAAAAGTTTTTATTGGTTCAATACGGCTTTCCCAGCGGGTATCCGATAAGGGCTTTAGTGTTAGCCTGGACAGCTCTTTTAACAGAGCATTCCATCTGTAAGTTGAGGCCGAAAAAAAGACATATAATTCCTGAATAATGCAAAAAAAATTTGTTACTTCTAGAGAGCTTTTTTCTGCATCATTAACTATTAAATTTAAACTATGGGCGGCACAGAGTACAAAAAAGGCTCTAGGATTAATATTAAAATTTTTTTTTGCAGGCCATTGTGCTTGTCTTTCATGTTTGCTCCGTTGTCATAGCCTTGACCTCTCATATCGGTAATATCAATATCCAGTTCTTTTAAATAATTTAATAAGAAATCTGTTAACCCCTGACCAGTAGTGTTTGTAACTTTACAAAATCCTAAAAAATGTTCTCGAATTTCAATACTTTTAGAACAATCATCAATAAAAACGAATCTAACAATAATGGTAATTTGTTCTTGGTGACTAAGGTCAGGTGTACAGTCAAGAATGATTGAGAAATATTTGCATAATTTTAAACATTCAACAATACACTTTTGTACTTTTTCTCCTATTAAAAAAATCAATTAATTTTGTATTTTATCTCCCAAATAATGCGGCATTTTGTTCTCATCTTTTTGGACTCTATCAATATGTTCGGCCATTACAGAATCAAATTTTGCAATCGTCTCAATTAATTTCAGAAAATTACCGTTACCCTTATCAAATAGTTTTTGACTATTACCCCTAAAAGCTAAATTTTGTCCAGCTAAAAACTGGATAACAGATATTATTCTCTCTAAAATCGAAGTCCATCTTTTTTTTCCATTTGAAATAAATTTTGATTGATAGAGTCCCCAATTAAACCATTTTCTATTGATTTTTTTAATTCAAGCCATTTCCTAACACTTTCAAAATGCCCCTTACTGGTTTCGTGTCTTTCTAAAGTCCGAGATAAATGTCGCCAGTCACTATAGCCATTCCCCTCATTAAAACTATTATCAGAAACTTAAAATAATTTACAAGGAAAACAGTACACTGAATCTTTAGATTTTGAGTAAATAAGCCAGGTTTTAGGAACTTTTTCATTGTAAGTTAATTTTTTCAAAGTAAGCACTGCTAAAACATCTATTTAAATATTAATGAGATAATTAATATTTTTAATTTGAACAGGTCCTATTCCTAAAATCAATAATCTAATATTATGCGTTAATATTTCGGGCCAATATGCTGGATCTTTAAATTGTTCTTCATTTACCTGAATAGCTTCAATGTTCTCAGTTTGCGTATTTGCTGGCGTATTCGTCGAGTGATCATCTTGTTTCAGTTCATCTCCTAATGGTTGTTGATCTCCATCATTTGGTTGTTCTACATCGGCATCGGCTTCAGTTGATGTCAAAGGTTGAACATCCGGCCTTTGGCTTGTTGAAGGTTGAGGTTGTGCCGGTTGTGGGTTCGTTGATGACGCAAAAAACATTTTTAACGAACCTGCGAACCGCCTGTCATCTTCCTCCTTTTCTAGCTTCCTTTTTCGGTATTGGGAACCAGAAAGCCTCTTTCGACCATCAGCCATCTGAATCAACAAATTTTTTTTCAGAATTGGCACAAAAATCACACATTAATTTTTTCAATGAAAAATTGCTTAAGGCATGAATTTCTAAATATTTGGAAGATATTAATAAAATATTTTAAACTTACCGTTAACAACACAATTTTTATATAAAATGTATTAAAAATAAACACTAATCGACAAGTCGCTTTAAAACTCGCAAACTAAAATAAATTAAAAACAAAAGGGTGGGAATTTCTAAACATTACACCCCCACTTATTTCTGCAGCTCCAAAATACATATTATTTATTACCCAAAAGTATTGAAATTCCGCAAGAAATAAATTTCGAGGAATTACTATTGGTGGTACTTTACGCGGCTCTTTTAATTACGCCGCCCTTATAACATCATCAGTACCGGCTGAACCCACCAGAATTGCGGTGGTATTGTTTTTATTACCTGGTCCTGGTACCTATTTATTTAGCTATATAGATTATTATTATTATAGCAACGATTCGGGGAACAATGCTCGGTTTCAGTAAACATTGTATTCTGTTGGCGCCTTAATTATAAGTTTTAAATTTTATAAATTTTTGTTATTCATAATTTTTTTTTCATTACTTGGCGCTTTTTTATTTTATTTTTCGGATATTTTGCCGCCCCAAATGAGCGCCGCCCGGGTGCGGCGCACCCCTTGCACCCCTGGCACGGCTCGGCCCTGTAGTGAACTAAGTAGTCAGCTTATTTTTTATAGTTCTATGGTTTATTCTGTGCGCCTCTTCGTTCCTAGATATTTATAGGATTCTTCTTCATCCATAGCATTAATTATCTAACCGTTTTTTATTTGAGTCACCTGGTTGTTGTTTACCCTTATTAATGTTCACAGTTCGGCACTTATCCAGTCCAAAGATCATTTCTATATCATCAGAGAATTTTTCCATTATCTTAACGATCTATTCTAGTTGATTTAGTGTTGCCGCAAGAATTTTTAAATCATCCATATAAAGTAGATGGTTTACTCTTCTTAGTTCTCTATTATCCTTTTTTGGGTCAAATCCGTACGTAGTTGAATTAGTTGGCTAGAGAGTGGGTTCATGGCCACACAATACCAAAGTAGACTTAAGAAATCTCCCTGGAATATACCCCTACGAATAGAAATCATAGTAGTTTCAATGCAGTTACCGTTAGGCAGCTTAAGTTTTATTGATGTTCGCCAAGATGCTATAGTGAATTTTAAAAAGGAAATTACGTGGTTATCTAGTTTGTACAATTTAAGTACATTAATAAGCCATTTATGTGGAACTGCATCAAAACTCGGTAGTCATTCTATAGTGCAAAAAGGTTTCTCTTATTGTTAAATGCCTGATTGCAAACTATGGAGTCGATTGTTCTTTACACCCCATGGCACCTCTGGCACATCCTGTCTGTTGAGCCGTTATGATGCTATTTTGGTCACAATGTCGGTAAATACGTTCTGTGATGCAAGATGTAATTAGTTTATAGAGTTTGAGTAAACATAATATTGGCCGATATTTAGCCGGTATTTATCATGAGTGTTTTGGTAGTACCAGGTAAGTAAGTACCTTCTGCTAAAAAATTTGGCAAATTCTGAGATTTTATAATATGAAGATTCATAATAAGCACGTCATTTAGAAGGTCGGTCAGTTGTTGATGTGTTGACCACAATTAATTAATCCAGTAATTTTGAACATGATCTGGGCCTGGAGCTTTCCAGTTATGTAGCTTTTTTATGATGTTACTTCGTCACTTCGTCAACTAAAAATGGTAAAAATACCATTAGATTATATGTTTGACACTTTGATCGTTTTTCAGTCAGCCGTTCAGTGCCCCAGAACTCCTCGATGTTTTCTTTAGTCGAGTAAATGATAATGGTAGTGTTTGTTGCAGAAGTGTCAATAAGTTTTTAATAGAATTACTTCTCTGAGCGTTTAAAAAGTTAATTATCTCGTTTCCTTTTATTACTAGATTTATATCTTCTTAAGCGACCTGAAAAAATAAAGAACTTATGTTTAAGGATGTCTAGGCATTGTTCCGGAGTACAGTTCTCTGGGTGCTGCTGTGTATGTTGTTGGGTCTGATGCATTATTTCCTCTACTCCTTCTTGTACTTTGCTGGTTCCGATACCTCCGATATTCTTTAGCCGGCCAATGTCTTTCCTATTATCTTCAATCTTTTTTTGTAGTCTGCTTTCTTATGGCGGTCGATCTTTCATTACGTGTAACACTTTGCTGGTTATTTATTATTTATAATCCTAGGGTTTTAGGAACAGCGGTAGCCCCACAGTAGATTATCAAATGAAGCTATTCAAGTATTGTAACTGTAAGAGTGTAATCAGGTAAATTTAAGTTAGCAGCATTAAGAAAAATTGCCAATTTTCTACAAGAGTTAACTCTAAGAAGAGCTGGTCTTGTTAAGAGGTTTGTTCCTTTATACTCTTCCATTGCCCTTCTAAACTCTGTTCTAAGTTTAAAATTCACTTGATCATTATTCTGGTCTCCATTTTTGAGTTTCTTCATTTATTATCACTTCTGGAAATGGTGCTTCGTCTGGTGGGTGTAAGTTTTCTTCCGCTTCTGTTCGCGCTTGGTTGGAATTGTTCTGCAAATTATCCCTTCCTTCATTTAAGGCCTTAAAGTTAATTTAAGGCCTTGAATTAATTCGAGTTTTTGGGATCAAGTTATTTTTTAAAAATGACGCGGTATTGGTCAACGAATCTGCGCTCAGTCACGTTCACTTTTGGATATTTTCTGTAGAATGCGGCATGTAGCTGTTGTCTGTAGCCAACAATCACTTGTTGCCCCAGATTTGTTACCTTACAGAAATTATTGTTAATATTATTATTATTACTATTATTATTATTATTATTATTATTATTATTATTATTATTATTATTATTATTATTATTATTATTATTATTATTATTATTAAAATAATGAGCTCTGTGGAGATTTTTTCCAAGTTATTGGGCCCGTGAGGAGCTTGGAATGATGGAGCATTTCTCATAAATTTCCGGGCGCTTCGGGCTGTATCAAAAATAACTGTTTTTTGTATAGGCTTATGAAGGTGTTCACTAGGCCGAAGTAGATTGATGTTATTTAGATGGATAGCACGTGTGATTAAAATAATAAATGAAATCGTTTGGATCTTTTCCATATTTCACTGCCTCTATATCTGTCTTTCAAAATCTCTGTACTAGGCTATGCTATCATTGTCTGGATGGCATCTTTATATCAGTTAGAACACACGCGATATTAGTATAGCTTATTGTTGTTTTCGAAAATAGGCTCAAGGATGTATTTGAAATAAGGGAGATTGTCCTGCTGTATGTGATTGTCCTGTTGTATGAGTTTTAGGCGTTTTACCAGCTCTTATTGTAGTATCTTCCATACTGGATCGTGTCCGTTTTTGCATTTTTTCATAGCGAATGCCTTGCAGCCTCCAATCAAGTATTGTAAGGCTTCGTGCGCTTGGCATCCATAGCGAAACTTGTCATTTTTTATAGATGAGTCTTTAATGATGTACTTCAAGTAGTTTCTTTTTGGAATGACTCTTCAACAGTAAGAGGCTTTACGTTTCTGGGAACATTTTTCGTGGTGTCTGGAGGCTTTTCTTTCTAAAGGCGCATCTTCTCTTGATTGGTCTGATGACGTATCCCTATACTACTACTACTACTACCTTCCTATTCACTCAATCGCAGAGGTGTTGCGTGAGACTACGAACCGGCATATTGCAACATTCAACAAAGATGTTGCCTTACTCTGAAAGTATTATCGCAGACTGGATATTTGTCAAGATGTCAATATAGCATTGTTCTCTTCACTGCACAGCGAGGGTGATGTTTGTATTTTTTTGTCAGGTCTTGATCTTCCGTCGTAAGTTCTCAGTTTTGATTTTACTTTCAGTCGATTATACCTAAGGTGTAACCAACTGCGGAGCAAGCGTATGTATTCAATTCTTTTATATTATTTCTGTTAAAATAGGCTCATTATACTCGTACCTGTCTCACCCTTTTCAAGAACCTTGTGGTTGGTACTTTCTTCGTTGCTTGATGGTCCACTTTTCTCGCCTGCTTCACACCTATATATTTATAAGATTCGTCAGTGCCCATTGCCTTGATGTTATGTCCATTCTCTATATCATACTCTATTTGTCATTTGATTACATTAAGGGCATGCATAGCATTTGTCCAAACCGACCTGCATACCAATGTCGTTGACCAGACCAAGAAATTTTGCTCGAGTTTAGCATTTGCTCAAGTTTATTTTGTATGGATGCATACAGCTTAAATCATCTATATAAAAAAGATAATTAAGCCTGGTTACTGTATCGTTGTTCTTCAAATCAAAGCCATTATAAATTGAATTCAGCCGATGGGATAGAGGTAAAATCACAATGGACTTAGTGAGTCGCCTAGTAGTAGCAAAAAGATTGGAAAGATGGAATAGGATCAGGAGTGAAATATTGGGTTCTCCCTTTCTACCATGAAAGAAACTAAGACTTCAACTAAAAACGCCTGTCTTCCTTCATTAGAAGGACGCGTCTTATGCTTATAAAGACTAGAAAGGGGAGCCATAGTTTTAACAAGGTTTCAGAGGTGGGTGAAATAAAACTTTTAGGCTGTCCCTCCAATATTACTACCACTACTATATAATATGTAAGAAATTAGATAAGAATGTAATTAGTAAATTAAGAATATCAGTTACTCACAAAAAGTCATATTTTAAAATGTCTTTAGGTGCTAATTAATGAAGTAAGAGGAGGAATATACCCCTAGCTAGATTTGATTGTGTTGCAAATTAAAATCACATTCTTTCAAATTATCTTCTTTACGAGACCATGACGATTCGGCTACATTTAGGCAATAAGTCATCGCATCCGAATCGAAACGGGATTGATAATCCGGTTCCCAGCATCCGTATCACGGCATCTTCATCAGCAGAACTGGTGGCTCAGGAAGAAACAAAAGAAAGCCGCAATCATTCCGCCGTTGGTCTGAGATTAGTAAATCGTGATAGGCGTGGGGCTCGTGCACCGTGAGAAACGAGAGCGCTCCGCTCGCTCTCGTCGAGGTTTACTTGATAGCTGCTTCCGTTAAATGCCTTGATTGAATGGTGCAATAATGAAAAAAAATAATTTCATAGTCCAGTTAAATAACATGTTAAGAAAAAGTTTATTGTCATGAAAAAGAGATAAACGAATTCAAAAGGTTTCTGTTCTCAGTTCTTACGTTGTGTTCGAAATTGTAGTAGCCAAACATTAACAGCCCATTCTAAGTTCAGAATAAACGCTTATTCTCTTTATAAATATACAGGGTGTCATAAAAAAACAGAGTGTCAAGCGAGCGCCCAGAGATAGAGCAACCCTAGGGGAATCCGAATCACCCCCATGTATATCATCCGATTTTTTTTAGTAGGAGTTATTACGTTTTTTGTGATTTTTTAGTATTATTCGACTTTTATACTTCTTTCTGCTATATTCATAGTAAATAGGTAAGGCGAATGCCTAATTTTTATTTTATCATTTAGATAAAAGTTGACTCCGACAAGAACAAAGATAATTTGATCCAGAATAAAATATTGCTTACAAAAATTTTAATTCTAATCTATTTAAATTTTTTAACAGAAAATCTCCATGAGCTGTTAGAAGATGTTGATTTGGAGACAAGGAGAGACATGTTTTTTCAGAACGATGGGGCTCCTTGCCATTATGCGATAAATGTTCGAGAATATCTGAATAGGCGATTTAGACACAAGTGGATCGGTCGAGGTGGACCAATTCAGTGGCCTCCCAGGTCACCGGACTTAAACCCAATTGATTTTTTATTTGGGGTTACTACAAGAGGTCGTGTACGCTCAAGAGTCAAGAAACTTAGAAGAACTAAGAATAAAAATTAATGAAGCAAAACAAACCGTAAAAAATAACAGATTAGCATTTAGACAGTTAAAAGATAATTTTTTTCGCCGATGCCGTATTTGTATTGAACAAGGTCATCATTTTGAAAACTTTATGTAATAGTTAAAGATAAATTGATTAAAACACTTTTTGCTTTATTTCATTTAATAGTAAGTCTTTTTTTGTTTTCCTTTTAACTGTTATTTAGATAAGATGCGATAAGGGTAGCCCAATGAATTTTTTATAGTGAAAAGCTGATAGACCGATAAGGTTTCTTAAATAATTAGTTTTTGAAAAAAAAAATGCTGTAATTTTTAAAACGCCTTTAACTTTGTTGAACTTTTTTTACTTTTGTTTTTTATGTCACAATTTATTTATTTTTGTAAGCAATATTTTAATTTCTGGATGAAATTATCTTTGTTCTTGTCAGAGTCAACTTTTATCTAAATAATAAAATAAAAATCAGGCATCCGCCTTACCTTTTTACTATGAATATAGCAGAAATAAGCATAAAAGTCGAATAATACTCAAAAATCACAAAAAATGTAATAACTCCTAAACTAAAAAAAATCGGATCATATACATGGGGGTGATTCGGATTCCCCTAGAGTTGATCTATCTCTGGGCGCTCGCTTGATACTCTTTTTTGGGACACCTTGTATAAAGTGCGATGTAATGATACATTAAGTAGCGGGACGGTCATTGGGACTGGAGTACCTCAAGGCACAGGGACTAGTCTTATTTTTAGTTTATAATAATGAATTGGGACAATTGCTGAAGAATGATTCGATTATTTGCTTTGCCGATGACACTGTAGTGACATTTACAGACAAAAATTGGGAAAATGTATTTTTGAAAGCTAAACAAGACCTTAGCGTTTTACAAAAATGGATAAGTAGCAATAAAATAAACCTAAACTTTGTAAAAACTAAATTTATAGCATTTTCATTAACGGCTGCCGATCAACTCGAATAATCTGATATTAAAATTCATGCCACAACCTGTAATTTATTAAATACTACTTATACCTGTCCAAGTATATAGAAAACGAATAAAATTAAATATCTAGGCTTATATATTGATCAACATCTTCGATGGAATGAGCACGCTATCGAAACGGCGAAAAAAATTCGAAAACCATCTTACAAATTTTACCAGCTTCAAAACTTTTTAAATGGAAAAACAGTAAAAATAGTTTATAATTCACTTGTAGAGTATATTTTAAGATACTGTTTACCAATTTGGGGTGGTCTTTGCGAAACTGCATTGCAGATTTTAAAGCTGTGCCAAAACAAAATCATAAAGATAATTCTATATAAAAATGGCCAGTATCCTACAATTAATCTTTATTCTGAATTTAATGTTTTGAACCTAAGAGGATTATTTGTGAGTACAAGTCTTAATTTCTACAAAAAAATTAAACATATTTTCACTGAGCTTGATTATCATTATAGCACCCGTTCTAAAAGAAATAACGAAATACAATCATATTTTTTTAAGAAATCTAATTTGCAAAAAAATATATTGTTTTTGCTTCCGAAAATTCTTAAGATTTTACCGCAAAATTTAAAAATAAAAATTAAGGGAAGTCATAACCAAAAAAATTTAAATATTGAACTTTTAATTCAATTTTTAATTGAACAGTTTATAACACGAACTTATAATAGTTTTAAAAAGTTATTGACAACGTAATTTAAAGTGCATTTGTTAATTATTTTTGATTATTAGCTTACGTAGTTGCCATTTGTCATAAAATATAATCCCCTGAAATTTGATTTACTTGTTCTGCAATTTTGTTTGAATTTTTAATTTCCTCCTAGTTACTACTTGTGCCTCCTCCGCTTCTCTGCTCCTTATAGTAGAATAACATATTTATTTAGTTAACAAAACTTTTTTTTTGTCTTTGTATCAATGTAGGAAATGAAAAATTTTGAACACAGGCCTAATTTTTGGTCTAGTAAAATTTCTCGCTTTATTTTAATGGATTCGTGTTTAATTGAGATCATTAATTAAACATGAATTGAATCACATTAATTTTTGTTTAAATATCTATAGTAAGTACTATGAATTATATTATAACTTTTAAGTTGTGTCTATAAATTGGATTGTGCATTTGTGAAAATCGCCATAATAAATTGTATTGTATTGTAATGTAAATATTAAAAAATGCTTCATTTTCAAAAGACGACAGAGTGTTAAAATTTTAAAAATGTTTTTTAGTCATAACTTTTTTTATACTTAAAATATTTTTATTTGGTACACAGGTTTGAAGCAGAAAAAGCATTTTCCGATTTGAAAGATTTTTAAATTTTATATCAGTGATGTCCGTTTAGTACACTTAAAGATATACAGTTGACTTCTACTACGATAAATTAATTAGACCATTAAACCCCATTATGCGAGGCCCTATGTTTTTAAGAAGTGATAAAGAGAATAGGGTCGGCTTAAAAATTATTCTTAATGAAACTTAATAATTAAATAAAGAATAGTATTTTAATAGAAAAGGTTAATATATACAAAAATACACAAATTTATATATTATTATTTTAATGATATTTCTTATTTTGTTCTCCAAGGTAAGGCAAAACTAGTAAAACCTCATAGTTAAATAATATTTATTTATAAAAATATATAAGGGTAAATCAAATTAATAAAAAATAGGAGCATAATATAGAATACAAGATGCAATTATTGCTTATAAACTCAAACACTGTTTAAAAACGTATTCTACCTTACTCTAAATTTAAATCTGTTTCACTATCATTGTCTAAACTTATTATTAAGGACTGAACCTTGGTATTTATAGACGCATAAGAATTTTCTGCTTTAAAAACATGTTTTATGGAGTTTTTCCAACTATCGGTTGTAATATTATTTACTATACTTTTTATTATTTTTATACAGATGCATTTATTGTGGGGAAGTGTTACTTTTTCAAATATTCGATTTTACTAAATGCCATATAAGTTCAATGGGATTAAAATACAATAATATGGAGGTAGACACAACACTGTATGTCCATTTTCCATTGCGAGCTTATCACACACATACTCTTTATCTATTTTAAAAGCTGTACTTCTAAAAGTTTTCATTTGTTGTTCGTCTCTTCAAAATATAAGGAACAGAGCTACTTTCGGAGCCGGCCTAAATAATTATTTTCCTCTTTATTTGAGGCTGTGTTAATGTTACATTTTTTTTAGGAGTCACTCCATCCTTTTTGTGCAGTATCATGAGTGTCAAACCAAGTTTCGTCAAGGTAAATTATTAATCGATTTTCATCCCTATATTGTCTTACAGCCGTTAAATACTCATCACGCCATTTCTGTAATCGTTGAGACTCAATTATTGTTTGGCGTTTATTAATTGTCTTATATTTAAAACACATTTTAAGCAAAATGTTACTCAAGATAGATATGCTGCAAGAATTATTTGTTCCTTTTTTCATAAGTATGTTTCTTAGGTGTTTAGTAGGTGTTGATTGTTCTTCATACATCTGATAAATTTTTCTTCCTAATAGATCCAAATCACTCTCATCCACACATTTCAAAGAGTCGGTGTCGCTTCACTTTCTCCTAGAAATTGCCGATTTCCCTATTATATTTTACCCTCAGACATAAAGGTATAAATGTATAGGTATGATACTTACAGACCCAACATCATAAGTTTTAATTCGGATCTCTGACCGCAAATATGATAATTTTGAGTCTTTTTATGACCCAACAGATAATAAGGTGATAATAAGTTTTTTACGGTCCAAAGATCAACGGTATATCTTTGGGCGGAGTATATGAGATTTTTAATTGAATATAAAAAAAAATGGAACGCCATTGCTTTTTTAAAAAAACAAAAATTATCTATAAGAACCTCCTTCAGCTCGACCAGCTTTAAATATTTGTTGATTTTTTGTACGATGCAATGTTTTCGAGTAAATAGTAAACATGATTTGTGTTCGGAAAGGTCATTCTTCATTTTCTTCAGAGAAGGATGAGGCCAGCCCAAGCTTTTCACGCCTAGTTGAACGTAAAATTAAGTTGACTATTTAGCATTTTCAAGTCCTTTGATCTCTAGTAACTCTTGGTTAAGTTTAAGAAATCCATAAGGACCCTTGGGCACACATCTAGTTTATGCAAGTAGCTCCAATAAACATAATTAGTTATTTTTTAAAAGCAAACTCTGAGTTTCCATAATTGCCTCTCAATAAGTCATACATCCTCACGAATCTAGGCTCCCGTGAGAATTTGCTTTAAAAAGGAATATTTTGGATATTCTGGAACCAAATCCTTTATTTCAATAAGAGAAGGATGATATGAGCTAATTTTTTTACACCTAGACTACAAAGCCTTCTGATAATTCTTGGTCAGGCTCTAGAAATCTATCAAGATTGAATTCAACTCATGAAATCCACTTATTAATAAGTCGTTTTTCGAGTACGAACTCTAAGTTTCCTAGATTACCTTTCAGGATCTCATTTATGCCTGCGAATATAATTTTGCTTGAGAAGTTAAATATTTTGTAAGAAAATTGTTTATTTAATTCAGAGAAAGATAAGACAAGCCCAAGCTCTTTAGACCTAGTCCAAGACAAAAAACCAAGATGACTTATTGCCATATCTAAGTTCTTTGGCTTCTGATAACTCTAAGTGAGGGTTCAGAAATTCATGAGGATCTCTATGTGAACTTCTGGTTCATGTCCGTAATTTACAATTTCAGTAAAATGTATATTATTAAGACAAATTCTTAATTATTTACTAATCTCATTGGGTATCACATCACTATTCTAGCAAATATCATTTTAGGAAATGCTATCTTATATGCTCAATTATTAAAAACAAAAAAAGAAACTAGATTTAATCATGTATTTAAAAAAAATATGAACTTAGTATACAATAATTTGATATACACTAAAATTGATCTTAGTAACATAGAAGTATAATATATTTTTTTATATACCCAGGGGCTTAAATAGAATAAATAATAATAAATAGAATAAATCAATGAAATAAAAATAAAGTGGGCTGCTTCCTCAATTTTAGCAAAGGAATTCAAAATTATGCAAATTAAAGGAAAGTGCATTTATAATGTTAAATAAAGATAAATGCATAGAGACCTGTTTGATTGATTTTAGTAATATAGTCCGTCTAGAAAGTATCAAAAAAACCACAATTATAATTTTGCAGTATACAGGGTGTCCCAAAATTAGTGGACGAAACGCCAACCTCACTTTTTCCTATAAGCATATATCCCCCCCAAGGGAGCTACGCCCGTTTTAAAGGGGGCACCTGAAGATGGTTTTTTCCACTTATTTTCAAAACAGGTAAATATAAAAATTTTAAATTTTGGTATTCTCCCAACTTTGATATGCTGAATTTAGTTGTCATTTCATAATTTTCATTATTTAGTCAGGTGCCTATCATTTAGGGGGTGAGCCTAAAAAAATACTTAAAAAAAAATTGTTTGCAAAGTTTTTGTTTTTTTTTCTTTAAATTTTAAAAATTTAAAGCTTTTTACGTAAAAAAGAACCTCCTGGTCAATAACGCTAGGAGTTACCATTTTCGAGAAAAACGCATTTAAAAATAACGCTGCATAGTATTATTAATAACAATTTTCATTAAAACTCAATAGCACGCTTCAAAAGTAAATTGACAAATAAAATTGCAAACAGATAAAAATACTAATTTATTTGAGGCAAATGTTCAAACAAGTTTCCGTTTTCCTGAATGCATAACCTGGATGTTTTTTGAATGTTTTGGGTCGATCTAAGAATTTCAAATCGGTTTTCTCTTATTTGGCCTGCAGCTGCGAGAATTCGCCTCTGAAACTCTTCTGGAGTATCAATTTCGGTGGCATAAATAATATTGCACATATTACCCCAAAGATAATAATCCAGAGGATTAAGGTCGGGCGATCGTGCAGGCCAGTTTATTGGACCACCTCGGCCTATCCATCTGCCTGGAAAATTAGTGTCCAGCCAGTTTCTCACCTGTCGGCCGTAGTGAGCTGGTGCCCCATCGTGCTGAAAAATCATTTCCAGTCGGGTTTCTATGGGAACATCGTCCAGTAAATCTCTGAGATTGTTTTGAAGAAAATTTAAATAATGACGACCAGTTAACCTGTGTGGCAAAATAATTGGGCCTATCAATTTATCTCCTATCAAACCCGCCCATACGTTACAGGAAAATCTATGCTGAAAGTTAGTTCGTCGAACTACTCTCGGATTCTCGAGGCTCCAAAAATGAGTATTACGGCTGTTAAAGCCCTTACTCCTAGTAAAAGTTGCCTCATCTGACCACAAAATTTTTTGACGAAGATTTGGGTGATTTAAAACAAGGACAAAGTTATCTATGGATCTCCTATAAGACGTATGCCGAGCTCCACGTTACCCCAAATGCCACGGTTTGATCTCTCCAAAATTTTCATTAGTTTTTCATTGATGAAGTCATGGCGAGCACTAGTTCTTTAGGAGAGTGGGAAGAAGATTTACATTGTGCAGCAATTGCGGTACTTAATGTCAATTAAAAGATCGAAGATATTGAGTACATTCAATAAATTCTTAAGATCTTCATGAAGACTATCATACTCTCACTAATCCAATAGAAATAAAACACCACACGATTTTGAAGTAAACGATTTTATACATATGTATTTCTATATAAATAAACAATAATTTTCGTATTTACATTTATTGGTGGAAATACATATTAAAAAATTTAGCACCTCATCGCAATGTTTAGAAAAGTAATATCAACCAAGGAACAATTGGTAGGATGCTTACGGTAAAAAAACTTTTATTATTAATGATTACATTTCTTAAATGGTTTAAGCATTAAATGACGTTTCCATTTCCAGGAAAGCACAAAAAGTATGGATTTTATTACTTACATAGAAAAAAAATTCCTAAGACATGAAAATATTGGATAAAAATATAATAAGCCTGCTTAATATTTTCTTTCGGTGGTAGTTGAACATATGTCCTACATAATTATTATTTGGTAAAAGAGAGATAAAAGAGGTGTTGAAAATATTGTACTTGACATAGAAATTGATGTTGATGGACTTGTCAATGGGATATTTACATGTGGAGGATACATCTGAGATTGAGTTTCCTTCTTACAGCTGCTTGTTCTATCGGAGACTCACTGGATTTTAAAAAATTAGCAGTTCCTCTCCCAATTCTTATCAGTTTTTGAGATCGGTTTGACGTCTGACTCCTTTAAGATATTTTTTTTGTAAGGCTCTATTCAGATGAATGTTATGCCAGGGAAAGAAGGATCGTTGTTTTCGCTCGCGTTATGGTCTTCTTAGAATGTCATTATTTCTTGATCTGCGTCTTTATTGGATTCTTCAATAGATTGCTTAACTAGAATTGTGTCTGTGTTTGGCCTGTTTCCATAAATAATAAGAGGAATTCCATTTTCCGTTCATATATCCATTTCGCAATTTTCGTAGCCCAGCCCACCCGAAAAAGCTTGCCCACTTTTTGGTTGACGTCGTTTTTGGTCATTCAAAATTCAATTTTGTCATTTACTCCAAACTGTTTTTACAATATCACCTTCCAAAAAGAATTTTTTTTTGATTATTTATGTTTTAAGTCCATATGTAT
This sequence comes from Anthonomus grandis grandis, assembly GCF_022605725.1. NCBI lineage: Eukaryota > Metazoa > Arthropoda > Insecta > Coleoptera > Curculionidae > Anthonomus > Anthonomus grandis. Next base: position 17,669,106 of record NC_065551.1, read on the forward strand.
ATCAAATAAAGAAATAATCTTTCTTTGATAAAATAGAAAAAATACTTTAATATTTGGTTTCAGACACTTAGCAACTAGAAGGTCGTTCAGATCTTTAGGTTTTAGTTATTGAATAAGATTCTGTACAGATTCTGTACGATACATTATAAAAGAAACGTGTCAAGCAATTTTGCAAGTACTAATGCCTATCTCGGTGCCAACACCTATTACTGTCATGTGGAAATACATTGCCGAAAATCATAATCCGATATTGAACTTCCCCTATTGCATAGGTGCACTTATAGATGGGAGACATTAAAAATACGATGCCCTATTGCTGGATCGCAATATAACTTTTATAAAGGAGGCAACTTAATCCTGTTACTTGCATTGAAGCGTACGGAAAAAATAGGGATTCTCTAAGTTTTTCTAATTCTGTTTTGGGAAAATTGCTAGCGAATTCTATTGCCAATGTGACTGCTGATGAAAAGGTCACAAGAGACGGTGAAAAGTTACCGTACGTAATTATAGACGACGAAGGGTCTTTACTGAAATCTTGCCTACTACGTCCGTGTAGCTTAAGAAATCTCTATGAAGATAAAGAAGTTTTCAACTATAGTTTTTCAAGAGCACGAAGACGATTTCGGTTAAAAATAGTTTTGGAATTATTTTTGCAGCTTGTCCAAACATTTTTCTTAAATTTATCGAAGTTTTACTGAAAACAGCACAAGATATTGTTTTATGAGGTGTGTGCTTGCATAGTATGTCACGTGGAAAAAAAGATTTTGAACCGGTAGATAATTCCTTTAAGAGTCAGCTTTACTCTTATTTAGTCTCTATATCAGCGTTGCAAAAGAAATTTGCAGAACGAGTGACGTATGTAAGGTATAAATTTATAAAATATTTTATATCGCGAGAGGGTAGTATAACTTTGCTAAATTAAGTCGTAAGACGAGAAAGAATACAATAAATACCTATATCTCTATAGACCAGTCACAAATTTTAAAAATAAAAGGAAAAAGCGGGTAAGCTGACGAATTGGCTAAAATAAAGTTGTATCGATACCTAATTGGTTTGCCGCCAGACATAGATCTTCAGTTAGGCTGGATGTATACAGAAAGAGCAAAACAGTTTTAGTCAAAAACGTTTTTGACTAAAAGTGTTCCATGTTGTTCCCATGCAAATTAAATGAGTCTGCACGAGCAGTGTGAATAAGTACGTGTTATTTACCATTTAATTATGTAAGTGGACGCAGAAAAACTAATTGTCTTAGCAGAGGCTAGACCACCTTTATACAACTAGCAACTAGAAGATCACCATAATCGGGATTTGATAGAAAAATTATGGGAAGACATTTCAGTGGATATGAAAGTAACGGGTAAAAAAAATATAACAAAGTAAATTTTAACGGTTAATTATTACCATGAAGGTGACAACTTAAGTCGGCACACTATAATATATATACTCATAACGCAAAACGTATGCATTTAGTTCAATATTTTATTCATTTATAAAAGCAAATTTGTTTTGCCATGATACAGACCCTTCTGGCAAATTAAAGTATTGCATAAATGTATTACGTGTTCTCAGAGTGACGTTTGAAGCTCTTCTCCAGTTAGGATGTTCCGGAAGCTGGTTTCTTCCGTCTTGTTCAAGTAATAACAATTCTTTATGAATATCATTAACACTACCTTCCCTTTCTTGAATCATGTTATGAAGTACACAGCCGCCTAATGTAACCAATTCTACTTTTTCTGGAGAAAGTAACATAGTAGTTTCAAATACGCGAAACTTTTTGTCAACAATCCAAAGGCACATTCGACTATTCGACGAGCTCTTGAATGACGGTAATTGTATATATGTTTATCAATAGTCAAATTATTTCTACTAAAGGGTCTCATTAAATGTTTTGAAAGGTGGTATGCTTCGTCTCCAATGAAAACAAAAGAATATTGTATATTATTAATACTTTCCGATATTTTTCGGGACTGTGGAATATTTAACTCATCCCTGAGAAATAATTTTCCAAAATTTAATTTACTAAAAACCTTACTATCACTATTCCGACCAAAATCACCAATACCGCTATAAACGTCGCATCAGCACCTACAACTGCTTGAAGAATGGTGGAATTAAAATATTTATAATTATAATAAGCCAAACAAACATTTATCGGGCACTGTATTCGAACATGCTTTCCATCTATAGATCCCTAGCAATTGGGATAGTTCCAAAGTTGCTCAAATTTTCTCGCAATTACTAACCATTTGTCTCTTGTAGGAGTAGTCATATAAATTGGTGACAAATTATCCTAGATCGCCTTGCATGTCTCCATTACTATTTGTCCTATAGTCGTTGCCCCAACTCGAAAGTAATAATGAAACGATTGAAAGTGCTCACCGGTCTCGAGAAATCTGAAAAAAAAATAATAAATTTTTATTTCTATTAGTTGCAGATTGCAAAATAAAATGGAATTCATTGCGAAATTCATATGCACGACAGATACGGGAAATGAAAAATACACCTAGTGGTGCAGCTTGTCCTAAAAAGAAGAAATGGTACCTTTTTGATGCTATGTCATTTTTAAAAGATTTCATGGGTCAACACAAAAAAACGAAGAGTAATTATCCTGAAACGTCAACTCTTACAGAAGATGATACGAATGACAATCTCACTGAAAGTATTGATCATCCTGAAGACAGTAACAACTCCTAGCTTTCTGTCATATCCACGCCGAGACCCACGCCGACCTCCAAGCCTTCCATCACACCCAATCAAAATCCACCCAAGAAGTTGAGAAAAAAATGTGCGGCAGAGTTAGTAGCTGAACCAATGGTTGAGTTTTTGAAATCTAAAACGGGACAAAAAGACGAATACATTAATAATAGTGATTTAAATTTTTTCAAAAGTTTAATACCCGACATGCAAAAATTATCAAGCAAAAAACGTCGGCAATTCAAGGCACAAGTTATGCTATCACTAAATAGGTTCATAGATGAAGAAGATGATGAACGTGGCAGAAGTTCGTCTGTTATACCAACACCACTAACATCTCCTGCTTCCACGGAAAGCTATATGTTTAGTACTAAAAGAAACATACAACCAATGTCAGATCAAAATAGAGAGTTTTCTATTTTCCCTAGTGAGGTTAATAATTATGAATACTTATGAACATAATTAAATAAACGTAATGTACCTAATATTATGTTGTAAATAAAAGCTCACCTGAGTGTAATCAATAGCCTTTCTTCTGGTATTATTTTTGGCCTCCAATTTGTACTTTTTTTTCTAATTTTATTAGATATCAGTTCCAATAGGTAGTCATAAGAAACGGAGCTCATTCTAGTAAAATTTTTAATTTTTTTTTCATCTGCCCTTAGTTCGTTCAGGAAAGATTGAAGAGTTTTTTGACATTTCTTTTCTCGAACATCTCTAGATTTATTGGATGCACCCAGAATTATCTGTTAGGTGCTGTTTCATCTTGGAGTAACAACCAGTGCCAGAAAATAAGTGCAATCTAAACTGATTCGTCGTTCTCAGTCGACATCTTGACTTAAACTGGTTGTAGAAACATTTTGTTTCTGTTTTAAACAAAATGTTTCATGTAGAAACTAAAACGTCTGACTATTTCGTCTGAAGCAAAAACATTTTTGACTAAAACTGTTTTGCTCTTTCTGTGTGCGTCCAGCCTTAGGCTACAAACAGCAAAGTGTGTAACACGTGTCGTGGGTTATAATTTTAGTAAACGGAAAAATAACATCTACGGCTGGCTAGATGAGTGTTACCACTCTATCTACCATTACAAGCTATTTATGAATGTTTAAACTGTGGTTTAGGAAACGAATTAACAAAATAGTTAATTTACTTTTCTTATTTCCAACGTTTTTGCTTAAAATAACGTAGGAGGATAAGTTGGCGAATAACAAAGTAAATAAAATGACAAGTTTGTCAACTTACTCAAAACAACAGAAAGAACTAATTTTAACGATATTAGGAAAATCTCTCCAACTAGAACTCAACTTACATGGAATTGAGAAAGTCAATATCTTGCCAGAGGCAGTGCCCTTAACTTCTGGAGTAAACGTCGCTAAGCCGTTATCAGTAGTACACAGTTATTCCATGCCTTCTTGTCAATTAATGAAGCTACCACAAACTCCAACCAAGAACATCCAAATGACACGTGGATTACCTCCTCTACCTTATGAAATCCTAAAAAATAGATGTTGTAGAAAAAACTACCTTCTCTGATCCTTTCCAGCAAACCAGTGAAAGATGCTCTGGAAGAAAAAGGAAAGGAAAAACGAGACAAAGAACAAAAGAAATAATTAAAGTCACTTGAAAAGCCACATAAACTAAAAACGACCAAATAAATACAGCAAAACCCAAAACGATAGTTATTCAATTCCTTATAACATTGAAAGGCCTTTCAATACTCTAAGTTCGATCCTTCTTTTTCAAAGAGTTAACTAAAAGTATCTTATCATAACAGTGATAGCGATATAGATCCGAGAATAAAGAAAACGATAAAATGTTTGCAACGAAGAAGGCAAAAACAAGTTATGGTTTCGATGTAACACATTTTCTAAATAGGCTCATTCTGAATACATGCATCTAAACTTAAAAGAAGCAAAGGCCAAAGTATGGGTGTGCGACTTTTGTTAAAATTAGAATTAGGAAAAAATCGTTGTTTTGTTTATCAGGATATATTTCTTCTTATTGTTGTAGTTTTTAAATTTTCCTATAAATTTGTTTAATTAATTTTTAACTTAGTTAAAACAAGAAGATCAAGATTCTTCGTAAATCCAAATGCTGGTCTCTTCGCTACTTCTAATATCACGGTAGATACTTTTTCACATGTTGCCACAAAAGCGTTGCAAATTTATATTTATATCATTGTTTTACTGTTATCAAATGTATTTACCTAAATAATTAAGAAATAAAAACTAAGGTACTGATGCAATATACCCCACTTGCATAAAAGATTGACGAAGTCTTAAATTAAAAAAAAAATAGGAGATTTCTGCAGCTTGAATCGAATATAAAAATTTTTGTAAATGTTGTGAGCTAAGCACAAACATCTAAGTTCGTGCGAAATTAAATATAACAAAACTTTTCTATGTGGATAATTAAATGTAATTAAATGTAGTGCGTAACTCGGTTCAAACCAATTTATTTCCAACCCGTGTGAGTCATACCTACTATCCAACCACAAAAAAAATTACTAAAAAGTCCAGACAAGCAAATTTTGTTTTAAAAGATTCAGAAATCTGGTGGCCGCCAGCTTTTAGACAGTAGAGAAGGTAGTGGGAGAAATTTTAATAAGAGCGCCACTTGATTTAAATATTTTACACCAAACCCTGATATATTATGATGGAATATAAGCCCCCTTAATCAAGAAAATGATGACCTATATTTATGCTTATACCTAGATCCTAAAAGCTGAAAATAATTTGGAAAAAACTCAAATAACAATCCATAGGTCCACCAGATTGATATAATCATCCAAGAATTTACATACTTACTTCCATTTATATAAAAAAAATTAAATTCCACTGAGATCTGAGATTCCATATTTAAATTTAGATAACTATTCAAAATGTAATACTGTAGTAATTTTAAATAATAAAAATTGATAAAAGAATTAAGAGTTACTTGAGGTATGCTTAAGGCGAGGAATTAGTAAAAAAAAAACAAATCCGCACTGAACTACTGTTCAAGGGAAAAATCCAAAACGTGATCACGTGTTGTTTACAAGAAGTATATGTTTGGAGCCTAATTCACAATACCTCACCGGCCCTAAAATACCTTTTACAAACTCTAGTCAAGTCACATTAATCTAAATAAAACTTTTAAATAGTAAGGTTCGAACTTGAAAACCTATTAATGGTATGTTGGTGCAATAAAACCTATTAATCAACAACCAACATGACTAAATATAACTAAATATGTTATTTGTAGCGAATAGCCGATCCCTTACAAGGTGATCGAGGCTCAATGTCAAAATCAATTATGTCGATGCTCGACTCAAATGGAAACCCTCAAGTTAATGTTAATAGACTTAGCAAGAACCCCTTAACGTTTTTGTTATATAAAAGAAAATAAACCCATAAAGTTCAAATTAATAAATCAACCCCCAACCCTAAATCAAACCGTTCAATAAGAGAAAAATAAAATAAAATGTGCAAAAACTTGCGTGTCTTCTAATCTTTTGTGTATTTTGGCTAAGGTAGCTTAACTCGACAGCTCCGGAACCAGTCAGCTACAACCAGGGTAACGACCACATGGGCAAGTCGATTTCAGGCAAGTTCCAATCCAAAATCGCAGAGCCACAGTACAATGCTCAGTCCAGTGTGTTGAGGCTCCCTTAAGCCGCTTGCCAACAGTATTGGGATGACCAGAAGAAACCAGAGAATAGGAAGAGACCAGAGAATAGAGGAGAGAATGAGAAAAAGGAGAGTCCTCTAAAATAGAGGACAAAAAAAATGAGTAAAATAAACACAAAATCAATTCTATGGCAATTACCAACATGTTGCTACATACCTAAGGTGGTGAGCGAGACCTAGAGTCTCGTTTTGTGGTTAGAAAATTTCAAAATCCCATAAATGGTGTGGGAGCAGCCGACCAAATCCAAAAATATCAGGTCAATCCAAAATCCTCTCGGCTACAACTTCCCACTAGACGTTCATCAAATTAAACCCCAAAACTTGGGAGGAATATTTTTCCATTCAACCGAATTACCGGCAAGATGAACTTAAATTTTCCTTAAAACCACAAAATGTTGACTGTTCTTTCTGATAACGGGATGGCTACCGACTGGACAAGGAACTGACAACCGACCAGACAATGACAGGTGACACTGGCAGTGAACTTGTCACTCTCTCTCTTCGACACGATCTGACCCTGCCTCTTGGTGCAAACTACGCGGAGCCTCACTCTATCAAAATAGAAATTTCGCGATACCACAGCAAAATGATACTGCTCGAATACTAAAACATGAAAAACTAACAAAATTTTCCCAACGGGGCTACGAAATTCCAATTTTCCTCTTACGTCGCTCTGCCTGATTTATGACGCTCCGTCATCCGCCAAATGGAAACCAAACTTTAATGGGAAACAGCAACGCTGCCAAACCTCCACAACAAGTCTGTCAATAGTTATTACTGTCAATCACAGTCACTGTCAATCGGCTAGTAGGGTTAGAAACCAGATGTCAAGGCACGTTTATTTACTAAAACTTAACTTGAAGAAGTGAAGGGAAATATAGCAAGCAAAACTGGGGAGGGCAATTTCAAATCAATTAGGATACCTTGCCCAACATGATTCCGCTATAGAAGAAAGTATTTGTAAGTTTTCCTACACTAACGGATCACCATCTAAAAGGTCTTATTTACTCCACTCATAGCGCAATCTGTGGCACAACAGCACCCTCTAGAAGTCCCTCCATACCCCAGACATATACCGGCCTCATAGAAACTCTTGACAAATAAATCAAAGGTCAGAAAGTTCCCAACATCAGGTACATGAATAGGGACTAAGGAAACATAATACAACTAACTCCACCGAGGTGTGCTGACAGGACAGGGTAGGTAAATACATTCCTAAAAATAATCAAACCCCAAAAGCCTAAAACAAATAAATTGCATTACTATCAAACCCCAAATTCCATTTATAAAACTGTAAATCACATAACCCTTTCAAGCCGATACCAAAACCCATAAACTTTTGCCCGAATTTATATGAAATCCCATGTTACATGCTTAGGGCAAAATCTGCATGTAACAAGGCTGCATCAAATATTATTATTATTTTGACATAGAATTAGGAAAAAATCGCTCAAACGAAGGGAACGACAACCTAGTTTCGCAGCACATTTTTTTGTTGTTTTTCCATATTCTCTTTGTATTGTTATGGCATATCATATTAGATTAACACCTTGGCCATTTCAATAAGCTTTTGAGGCTTAAAAAGGGCACCAACAGTATTGAAACGTTGCCAAAAAAATTAGTAATTGGATAAAAACTATAGGCTCTTTTTTTCCTGCTAGCCTTTTTTCCAGCTTACCCAATACAGTTCGTCAGCTTATCAACCCTTATGAGTAAGATAACGAACATTGCTTCTTTTAAGAAAAAAAATATATAACAAATATGTGTTTAGCTAGAGCTATAATATTGTGAAAGTCGATTATTGTCACCATTAGATTTTAAAATACCAACAAATAAATATTTTTAGTTTGGAAAAAGAAGTGTAATCTGGATATTAGCCTTAAGTTTGCCAACTTACCGTTCTTTCCCCTAAATAATATTTTTTGTTTATCAGTCCATATTTTGAGCGATTTCTTCTAACGCTTCGCCTCTCACGTTTTGGCGTCGATAGTACTTGCTTTTCATATTATGTAAGCACTCATGCTCTCGTACTTATTCAACTAATAAAATGTCATAATTTTTTTCAGCCGTTTTGTGCAAATTTTCTAGTATACACGAGCACACTGGCCACAAATTATCGTACACGACCCGATCCAATGTGATGAAAATGTATTTGTGTATTCGTAATGGCCTATGTATTTATGTATTCGAAGTGGGTATAAATAATACGTTAGATGACGTCATGTGGCGTAGCGTTGGATAGCGTCAGAAAAGTATGCTCGCATACATAAGGATAGATACGGTGCCAGATACTTCTGACGTTGCATCAGATATTGCATAGCGTGGCGCGTAGCATCGGATCAGATCAAGATGTGCCGATCTTTAACCATCTTAAAGCATTTAAAATGTGGCTACACAGACCTATGCTCCGGATCCCATGTGCAGCCATGCAGACAAAATGAATCGGTTTTAAGCACTTGCTCTATGCAAGCGCCATCCGTGTTAGTAGTTATAACAGTTAAATGCCGAAAGCTATCCTATCTTTGTCACATACTCAGGGGTGATTAATATAGTATCCTTTAATTTATAATGAAGGAAGATAAAAAATCATAGAGGAATCGGTAAAAGACAAGCCTTGCCGATAACAATTCTCAGAGAGTGAACCGAAATTCGAAGCCCAGAATAACTCTTTAGACTCGCGGAAGACAGAACATAGGTCGCTTATTATCATTGCCAACATCAGAAGGATCTGATAAGGCATGAGGAAAAAAAAAAGACATAAAGGACAAAAATATTCCAGAAATTTATTTTTACCGTATAGAACATTTTAAGCGTATCATGTAATAAGGTTCTATTTACAATGCAGCTCAAATAGGTTTAAATTTTTTATTGGCATTCTTAACACTTATATGTACTCTTTTATTGGATATATTTACAAAGCGTGCAAAAAATTAAAGTTGTAATAAAGAAATTAAAAAAAAAATAAATAAGAAATATGTTACAAATTGAAATCAATTAGCAACATCAACACATGATAGAAAACGAAAACAATAGTAATAATTAAATTTTTAAAAATCATGTTGAATTCTACTTTATTCATCTCATTTTTGTTGGTGTCTTGGCTCTTTCTATAACAAAAGCAGCATTATTTAATAATTTTAAAAAGAATAAACTAACACCACTTTTAAATTAATTTTAGCAATATATTATATAAAGAAATACAAAAGCAAGCAAAAAAAAACCACCCCTGTTCCAATTTTCACCCGAAAAGCCGACCCATTTATACCAAAAAGCTTCTCAAACAAAAAAAATCCAACACGATCCTTACTAACCCCCGCTGACCTCTTTTCAAGAATTTTTAAATTCCTTTCCCATGGTAGGTCACACGGCTCGCACACCCCAAAAATTGCTTCACTCTCCATCCCCTTTGCACAATAGAGAGAGAAAGGTATACTTTTAAATGCATCGTCCCATTCATGTTTCTCATAGTCGCCCCACTCCTAAAGAAGCCAAACCGTATTATAAAACTATATGGCGGTCTTTGGTCGACGTCATTCATTCTTATACGTTAAACACTTGCGAGTCGGTATTCTACGAATATTATTTTGGCGCGTTAGTGAGTGCGAGTTTGTTCAATAGTGAGTGCAATGGCACCGACCCCTTACATAGTCAGTAGCAGCGAGTGCGGTGAGGAGCCGATTTCCCGCACTTACCAATACAGAAAAGTAATGAAACCGATGCTGGAACGTAAAAGGCGAGCTCGGATTAATCGATGTTTGGATGAACTTAAAGAGTTAATGGTCACGGCTCTTCAAAGTGAGGGTGAGAACGTATCTAAACTGGAAAAAGCTGATATTTTGGAGCTGACAGTGAGGCATCTTCACAATTTAAAGCGTCAACACCAACTGATTTTACCGCAAGAACAGTCTTATGCAGACAGATTTAGAGCAGGCTTTACCCAATGTGCCCAAGAAGTAAGTCACTTTATTACTGCCCCTCCGCAAGAAGTTGTGGATCCGATGGCCAGCAGGAAGCTGTTGCAACATCTTAGTGCGTGTGTGCGACAATTGGACAGTGTTGCGCAACAGGTTCAGATGCAACAGGAGCAGAGGGTGCCCAATAACTATCAGAGACAGAGTTTAACACCTCCGGTATCTCCTGAATGTCATGTTGTGGAGCATGTTGAGGAAAAGGGAATGTGGAGACCCTGGTGAATTTTCCTTGATGGTCTACAAACTGTTATACAAAAGCTTTAAGTGATTTTAGGCTAATTAGTTTAGGTTCTTTCGTCTTCCAAATGTTTTGTTTATTATTGGCTATTGGCTAAAAAAAATTTTTGTATATTAACTTTATCTTTTTTCTCTATTAGCTTTAAAACTGTGATATTGTTTTTATAAGTTTAAATAGCCTATAAAGTGTGTCTGCGTATTTTAATAAATGATTATTAATAATTCTTATATACTCTTCTATTTCTTTGTTTTTTAGTAAAACTGTAAATACATATTTAAGGTAAATACAGTTTGTACATTTTATATATATATATTATACACTTAATTTTTAATGTCTATGTTCCAGAAAACCATTATGGGAGAATTTATTGTTACAAATAAATATATATGACTGAATTATTTTAATTTTCTTATATTTTGTACTGTATTATTTTCTAAATGATGACTTAGTCGTTAATAAAAGTTTACATTTATTATATTTTATATATTTTTTTTAATACTTGTATATCTGTTCCAATTTTGACCCATAAACATAAAATAATTAAGAAAATCTACATCTTTTTTGAGATTACCCAAGGTTGGAATATAATTTGCTGCTTATTGAGATTTTAGCGCAGGTTTTTCCAAAAACTATAGTCAGAAAATATTTATAGTTAAGGGGAGTATAAGAAGTTTCATTTGTATAAAGTATGCAAAATTAAAATATATTTTAATAAGAATTGAGTCAATGGCTCCCTCTCTATGCAAGATTTCGCATTTACTACGCCATTGACCATACTGTTCAACTTAGTGTCTGAACTACCAAAAGATGGCGACAGAAGTGTAAGCCACTTGACTGATTTAGTGACCTTAAGTTAACTGAAACTGTACACGCCATCTGTTGGTACACGAATAGAGGCATAAGGGTTTATTTACTTAGAATTATTAGTTCTCTTCTGTAAGATATTAATTTTCGCCAAAAAAAGAGAAATAGAGGAAATGAATATGAGTTAATTTAGTGATTAAAGCGTTGATTGAATATTTGAAATTATATTAATAAAAATATTCAATCAACGATTATAGGTCAGAATATAGTTAGGAGTATTTTCCTATATCAGTATTACTAACGTAAGTTCCTAAAAATATTAAGATAGTCTAGCCTAAGGCTTTTCAATAGAAACGATGTGATTTTGATGCTATTATGATGCATAATTTAAATGGACGCGAGGCTCACTTTCTTTTTAATTTGGTTTTCTTAATCAATTTTTTACATTTTTAATCATGTTTTTGTACAAAGCAGACTGAATATATAAAATTTGAATACCTTTTTAGGTAATAACAGAATTTTTATATAAAAATTAGCACCAAATATATATAGGCCACTGCAAGTTAAAAAAAATTGTTCACGTTATTTCATTGCAAGTATATAAAAGCATTGACTTATCAGTAAATAATTGTTGTTAAATTAAGCACTTATGAACTTGTAAAAGATTTCTTTATAGAGATTTTAAAGACTTCTTCTTTCAGGTTTTAAACACCACCGAAAAAATAAAAGGAATATTTTGATTTTATATTGGTGAGTCTTAAATGTGTTTTTTCATTTATTCAAGTTAGGATTAACATAAACTAGCAACCTTTTTCCCTAGCAACTATTTTAACAACATAACTGACTAGAATATTAAACCAGTTTTGAATCCGTTTATCATTTCTCTGTCAATTTAGTCTTTATAATAAAAAGACTCTTATTACTGTGATATATAAATGTATAGTTTAGTTAAAGTTTTATTGAGTTTTTGTTTTATTTATATGTAAAAGTTATTAGCAAATATTCATAAGTTACTTCAAGTTAAGAAAACTTATTGACGGTATATCTGAGTAAGTATATAAAAGCATTGACAATAAATGACCCGCTTGATTTAGTTGCCTTAGGTCAGGTGAAATTGTAGGCGCTATTTCTTGGCAAACAAAGGGACCTAAGCTTCTTAAGAGCAATTTTTTTTTAGTTTTAATTTTTACCAAGGAAGAGAAATCATAATGTTCATAAGTTTGTGAGCCTTAAATTTAGATGGGTCCTTGCATAAAACCATGTCAGAATTACCATAAGTTCTTCTCTAATGATAATTTTATAAAGCACTAAGGTATAAAAAAGCCAAGCCTTGCAGTTTTCAATAGAAATATGTGATTTTGGCCTAATTGCAATGCATAACTTCATTGGAAACTAGGCTCACTTTTCTTTTAATTGAGTGTATATATTTTTGGTAATGTTTTTATAAAAAACAAACTGACATTTGAAAATTAATATAAAATTCTATGATCTGGAAAGGTCTTTGGTAATAACAATATGTTTATCTAAAAGTTATTGCTAAATAATTTAAACTCAGACAAACCTATTAGCGCCATCTCTGAGTGAGCATTTAGGTTGTCAAGGGATTTAATGACCAGGCTACTTATAGATTTCTTCCGATTTCATATTAATTTAATAAAACGTTGATAGGATATATAACCGTATTTGATTTTTTTTTACCCAAATATTCAATCAACGATAGAAGAATTATTTTAGTTTTAACTTGGTGATTCTTAGATTTATATATGTTTTTGTAAGAAACTAAGCCAGGATTAACATAAGCCAGCCTCTATAACAAGAGTTTTAACAATATATCTTACTAAAATATTATTATGAAAATGTAAATACGTTAATTATTCTGCTAGTTTTTGTACAATTTTATTAGTGTTCTGTAGTTAAAGTTGATTCGTAGGGTTTCTTTAGGGTTCTACTTACGTTTGGTTTATTATTTTCATCTATAGTGTTTAGTTTTTTAAGTAGTTCATCTTGTTTGAGAGCCCCATTTTGGCCCCAATTTAGGTTATTTAGGTTATATTATTGTAAATCCCTGTAGTTCTAATTTTCTAGAATTTGTATACTTGCTTGCTTTGACTGTCAGTATTCTCCTAAAATTATTGGTCTCTTTGGGCAAAAACAATGAAGATAATTCTAAATATTTCGAAACTGTTCCATCGGGTTTTAAAAAGGACGCGCTTCGTGACAAATCATTCAGTTTTAATTGTTTAGTCAGTTTTTACCTTGGAAACAATTAAACGACAGTCAAGGCGAGTTAGGTTAGTGTTTTTGACGTTGACAATAAAGGTGTGTTCCCGAATTTCGTTACAATTGGTGTCAGAAGTAAAGGATATTTGGAAGCTCATTTTAGTGGATGCCTTTAACAAGAACTCAGGCCAAGATGGAGACCGAGAAATTGATGGAGCTGCTATTGAGGAAGTTTGACGAGCAAAAAGTAGAACAAGAAGAACGAGAGCGTAAGCAGAGGAAAGAACAAGAAGAACGAGACCGCAAACAAGAAGAAAGAGATCGTAAACAGAAGGAAGAACAAGAAGAACGAGACCGCAAGCAAGAAGAACGAGACCGTAAACAGAAGGAAGAACAAGAAGAACGAGACCGCAAACAAGAAGAAAGAGACCGTAAACAAAAGGAAGAACAAGAAGAACGAGACCGTAAACAAGAAGAACGAGACCGTAAACAGAGGGAAGAACAGGAAGAGCGAGATAAGAAACAGGAAGATTTACTTAAGACAATTAAATCTGACCTGAAGAAAGAAAATGAAGACCTGATTCGAACCATGAAAGATGACTTACTGAATTTAAAAGATAATCTTAAAAAGGAGCAGGAAGAACGAGACAGAAAACAAGAGGAACGAGTTTTACAACTTAAAGAAGATCTGGAGAAGAATCAGAAACAATTAATGACTAACTTTGAAGCAACAGTAGAAGAAGAATTGGGACAAGTACAAAAAAAGATCCAAGAACTAGAGATGAAAGTAAAACAGACCCCTCTTTATCCCGATCCTAGAATGCAAACAATGATGAAAGTAAAGCCACCAAAATTCGACGGCAAAGAAGCATGGAGTACCTATTTAAATCAATTTGAGGCCGCTGCTAGGGGAAATCGCTGGGATAACGAAGAAAAGGCAATCAATCTTAAGCTAAGCCTTAGAGGAGAAGCTACAGAAATATTAAGAATGGTGCCATCTGAGGATCAGCTCAATTTCGACGTACTGGTGCGTACCTTAGAGATGAGATACGGTGAAGCCCATCTACAACAAGTGTACCAGGCTCAATTGAAATCTAGAAGACAACAACCCGAGGAAGGACTTCAACAGTTTGAGGCCGATGTTGCTCGATTAGTAAATCTGGCTTACCCTTCAGCCCCAACAGAGTTCCGAGAACAAATTTCTATAAATTATTTTATTGACGGAGTTCGAGATCCAGATACTAACCACGCCCTAAGGATGGCTCATCATAAAAGTATTTCAGAAGCTTTGGCCCATGGACTAGAGTATGAGGCAGCTTTTCAAGCAACTAGAAGGCAGACACGAATAAGACAAATCAGAACTCCGGAAAGTGATCTCGAAGATCGCCTAAAGAAGATTGAATCATTATTAGCGAGGAAACCTAAAAGACCATTGCAATGCTGGAATTGTAATGAGGAGGGGCACCTTAAACGTCAATGCCCGAAGCCTTTAAGAGATCCAAGGAACCAGGAAAACTTCAACTAGTCAGCTTTATGGGGCGCAAGCTGGCTGGGTGCTACCAAGCCCCACGTATAAGACTAAACCGGCTGCCACATCCTGGAGAGAGCTTGGTAGTACCGGGAAAAATATGCGGCCGTGAATGTGAGATGGTAGTTGATACAGGATCAAGTCATACTATCGTGAAGCCGAACATCGTAGCACACTGTAGGCTTTCAGCACCACCCAATTTAATTCTGGAGTCTGCAAATGGAAAAAGGATCCCGATTCTTGGATTGCATGAAGCTACAGTCACCATTGGCTTAACAACATTTCAACAGCCAGTATTAGTGGCAGAAATCATGGATGATGTCATATTAGGATTAGATGTTATGAATGCTCAGCAGTTTAAAATGGATGTATATAACCGGATATTGACGACGAGAAATGAAGAGATTTTTATGCACCACCTATATGAAGATAAAGTAAATACCAGAGTCGTTAAGTTATTCAAGGATATTACCATACCAGCAAATTCAGAGGTGGTGATTAATGCTACAACTGGAGGAAAAGAGGGAGAAACTGTTTTGATTGAGCCCATGGAAAACTGCAAACTATATGGTAAAGGAATTTTTCCAGCCAAGACTTTATCTACGCAGAAGAAATCTACTGTTTTGGTTCGAATGGTAAATTTAAAAGGATATGATCAACACCTGAAACAAGGAGAGAACATTGGCGTATGCTCTGAAGTAGTGGCAGTCATGAAAAATGCTGATAGAAGTCGTTATTCAAACAGACCTTTTCCTGTATGTTTACAAAACCTATTTGAAGAATCATCTGCCAATTTAACCATGGACCAGTGTAGTAAATTGCGACGTCTTCTTGAAGAAAATCAAGATGTGTTTTCCTTGCACGATAATGACCTGGGAAGAACTGATTTGGTGCAGCATCGAATTAACACTGGAGACAATGCTCCGATTAAACAAGCACCTCGAAGAATTCCGATAGCTAAACAAGGAGAAGTTTCCTCAATGCTTCAAGAAATGAGGACACAAGGAGTGATAGAGCCTTCTCAGAGTCCTTGGACATCTCCAGTTGTGCTAGTAAAGAAAAAGGATGGATCCACTAGATTTTGTGTAGACTATCGGCGACTGAATGACATTACCAAGAAAGACAGTTATCCCCTACCAAGAATTGACGACACCCTGGACACGTTATCAGGTTCACAATGGTTCTCAACACTCGATCTAAAGAGTGGATACTGGCAGGTAAAGATGCATCCAGAAGATAAAGAAAAGACCGCATTCTCGACTGGAACGGGACTTTGGCAGTTTACAGTAATGCCCTTTGGACTCTGCAATGCTCCAGCTACGTTTGAGAGACTTATGGAAACAGTTTTACGTGGAATGACTTGGGAATCATGTTTAGTTTATCTGGATGACGTCATCATACTGGGAAAAACATTTGAAGATCATTTAAAGAATATTCAAGAGGTATTTGTTAAACTGCGAGAGGCCAACCTGAAGCTAAGTCCTAAAAAATGTTGCTTATTTCAAAAAGAAGTTCGATACCTTGGCCATGTAATATCAGAAAAAGGTGTCAAGACTGATCCAGATAAAGTAGAGGCAATCGAAAATTGGCCACGACCCACTGATAAACACCAGTTAAGAAGCTTTCTGGGCCTTTGTACCTATTACAGAAGATTTGTAAGAAATTTCGCTAATCTTGCAAAGCCTCTACATAAGCTCACGGAGGACAAAATGGTATTTAGTTGGTCAAAAGACTGTGAAGAAGCATTTCAACGGTTAAAAAGAGCACTATGCACATCTCCAATTTTAACATATCCGATTCCTGGACAACCTTTTATTTTGGATACCGATGCGAGTAATGTTGGAATTGGGGCCGTTCTATCACAAAAATATGAAGATGGCGAGCACGTGATAGCTTATTTCAGTAAAACGTTATCAAAACCAGAAAGAAACTATTGTGTCACCAGACGAGAGCTATTGTCAGCAGTAAAAGCTATTGAACATTTCCATAAATATTTGTATGGTCAACGATTTATCCTTAGAACCGACCATGCTTCGTTGAAATGGCTGTTTCAGTTTAAAAATCCCGAAGGACAAATAGCAAGGTGGCTTCAACGATTACAAGAGTATGACTTTACAATAGAACATAGGAAAGGCGCATATCACCAAAATGCCGATGCTTTATCGAGAAGACCCTGTATTGAAACATGTCAACATTGTTTTAAAAAGGAATCAAAACAGCATCCAGAGATATTTACTTGTAATCGTATTGGCCTTCACAGTTCTAAAGAGTGGGATGTAGCTAGTTTAATCCAAGATCAGTGTGATGACCCAGTATTTGGTCTTATTTACGAACTGAAATCTCGAGAAATTTCAAAACCAGAATGGAAAGACATTTCTGACAAATCTCCAGAACTTAAAGCTTATTGGTCTCAATGGAATTCATTGGTTATAAAAGATGGATTATTAAAAAGAGTCTGGGAGAGCGTAGATGGAAAAGAAAAGACATATCTGACAGTCCTTCCTCGAAAACGTATTCCGGAAGTCCTTGAAGCTGTTCATGGCGGTGTCGGCGGAGGACATTTTGGAGTTAGTAAGACCTTGGCAAAAGTGAGAGAACGGTTTTACTGGCTGAACAGTCATCAAGATGTTGAACGCTGGTGCCGACAGTGTGAGCAGTGTTCGTCAAGCAAGGGCCCAAAAACCCGGACAAGAGGAAAGATGATGCAGTATCTTGTTGGTGCACCCTTTGAACGAATTGCCATAGACGTAGCAGGACCCTTTCCTACTAGTAGCTCCGGAAACCGATATGCTCTTGTTGCTATGGATTACTTTAGTAAGTGGCCCGAGGTGTATCCGATTCCAAACCAAGAAGCAACGACAGTAGCTGAAGTGCTGTTCCAGAACTGGATTTGTCGATTTGGTGTACCCAGAGAAATACATTCAGACCAAGGAAGGAACTTTGAGTCACAAATATTCCAACAAGTATGCCAGTTGCTGGGAATCAATAAGACCCGTACAACCCCACTACACCCTCAGTCTGATGGAATGGTTGAAAGATTTAACCGCACATTTGAAACCTATTTAAAGATGGTAGTAAACTCTAAGCAAACCGACTGGGATACCTGTATACAACCATTCCTATTGGCATATCGTTCTTCTATCCACAAGTCAACTGGAAAAAGCCCGGCAAAAGTTGTCTACGGTGATGAACTTCGTTTACCTTTGGACATTATTACTGGAAGACCCCATAAGTCTGAAACCCTTGAGGAGTACGTCGACCATTTACAAGAGCGTTTACAAATTGTTCACGAACAAGCACGGGATAAACTTCATCTAGAAAGTAACAGAATGAAATCACGTTATGACATAAAGGCAAATTCTACCGGTTTTAATCCTGGGGATAAAGTCTGGTTATGCAATCCACGGAGGACGAAGGGCAAGTCACCAAAGCTCCAGAAGGATTGGGAAGGTCCATTCAATGTGGTCACCAGAATCAACGACGTGGTGTACCGTATCCAACGACATCCGACAGCGAAGATGAAAATTGTAAACATCGTCCGGCTAGCGCCCTATCATGACTCAGGTGGTCCCATGTTTGATCGGGACGATCAAACTTGAGAGGGGAGCAGTATTATGAAAATGTAAATACGTTAATTATTCTGCTAGTTTTTGTACAATTTTATTAGTGTTCTGTAGTTAAAGTTGATTCGTAGGGTTTCTTTAGGGTTCTACTTACGTTTGGTTTATTATTTTCATCTATAGTGTTTAGTTTTTAAGTAGTTCATCTTGTTTGAGAGCCCCATTTTGGCCCCAATTTAGGTTATTTAGGTTATATTATTGTAAATCCCTGTAGTTCTAATTTTCTAGAATTTGTATACTTGCTTGCTTTGACTGTCAGTATTCTCCTAAAATTATTGGTCTCTTTGGGCAAAAACAATGAAGATAATTCTAAATATTTCGAAACTGTTCCATCGGGTTTTAAAAAGGACGCGCTTCGTGACAAATCATTCAGTTTTAATTGTTTAGTCAGTTTTTACCTTGGAAACAATTAAACGACAGTCAAGGCGAGTTAGGTTAGTGTTTTTGACGTTGACAATAAAGGTGTGTTCCCGAATTTCGTTACAATATTAAAAAAGTCTAGTCTAACATTTTTCATGTATAATTTAAATGGACGGGAGGCTCATTTCTTTATCAATTTAGGATATTTTAGTTTTAAAGCAATTTGCATTTTTTACATTTTTATACTAAAGAAATATACATGATATTATTGAAATTTTATTTCATTTATATTTAAAGGTTATTCGTAAATATATAAAAGTCACTTTAAGTTAAAAGAACTTGTTGATCCTAACTCCGATTATTAACAATAAATGACCTACTTGAAATCACTAGAATATAAAAAAATTCGTGTCTAACACCTTTTAATCGAAATATGTGAATTTTGCGTGTGTAATTGTCATGCATAACTTAAGTGGAAGCGATGCTCACTAGCCTTTTAATTGAGTTTTTATATTTTTGGTAATGTTTTTAATAAAAAACAAACTAACATTTGGAATTTGACTTGAATATTTATAATTTGGTAAGATTTTTGATAATAACAGTAACAGTAACAGTTCTTTTAAATTTGATTTATACCAAATACATAATTCTAGTTCAATGCTTAACTTAAATGGACGTAATGTCCACTTTCTCTTTAGTTCAATGCAATAAAATATTTTAAAATTTTGTAAATTTTTGGTGACACGTTCTTAACGTTAGATAATGATATATTAATACAAGCGTGTTTTTTGCCTCTATATTTTTTTATTTTTAATAACAAAAAACTGATGGTCAAAGCCTAGATGGCGGAAAACAATGGCAAACAGTTCAGTTTAGTACTACCTAAAACAGGAAAAGGAGAAATTTAATTTTTATATCTCAATTTGAAGTTTCATAAACTATAGTAATAAACTGGTGCTTTTCTTATATAATTGCACAAACTACGAGGCAAAAATCATAGCTTAAAAATATGCAAACACTAATATATGAACACCTTTAAATTACATTTCCTTATTTAGCATATTTAACAATTAAAAGATATCAATTATTATTTGAGCCTACAAGAATTTTTTTTATTTATAATGAAAAGTTATTAATAAATATACATTAATCCCTTTAAGCAAAAAGAACTTTTTGACCCTAACTTTAAATGTTAACAATAAATGACCCACTTTAGTTGCCTTAAGTCAAGTTAAATTATAGAAGCCATCTCTTGGCGAACGAATGAACGTAAGCTTTTTGTAAGCAATGGATTTTTTCCTTTAATTATAATTTTTACCAAGAAAGAGAAATCATTAGAATTTTAATTTTGTTACTGTCGAGTAATCACATCGAGTTTCACCAATTTTAATCACTGAAATATAAAAAAGTCGAGTCTAATACCTTCCAATCGAAATATGTGACTTTCTTTAATTGTCATACATAACTCAAATAGAGGGAAGGATCACTTGCCTGGTACTAATTCACGTCAAATAAACCTATTAGCGCCATCTTTAAGTGAGTATTTAAAAGCATTTAAGGCAAATAATGAGTCAAGCTGCTTATAGATTTATAAGTTTAATTATTAATTTAAACATCGACTCTTCTTTTAAATTTTAATAGAATTTATTTATACGAAATACGTGTTGTTAATTCAATTAATACGCATAACCTAAACGGACGTGACGAGGGAACCTCACGTTCTTTTTAATTCAATGTAATAAAATATTTTAAAATTTTGTAGATATTTAGGTATTGATCTATCGACATAAAGTAAAATGTCGATATATCAATACAAAAGTGTTATCAATATTTTTTATTTTAAATTACTAAATATTGATGGTTCTAGCCGCCTATTGGTGTCATCTATATTTGCTAACGGTGATTTAAAATAAACCGATTGGGTCTACTAGACTGATCTTTTATTTAAAGTGAAACTAGAAAAGAACATTTTTATTAAGTAATATCGCAGTTTCATAGGAGATGGCGGCAGCGATTCCAATTTTCAAAATTACTAAAGGCTGGTTTTAGTACTGCCTAAAAGACGAAAAATTGAACTCTATTTTTATAGTTAAGAAGAAGTAGTCCATACTTGCAGTGGAGATAATATTTCAAAGGGTAACTAAAAAGGATGACCGAAGCATTTTTAGTTACCCTTTGTCTAATTTTTATACCTCTATATCAATTTGAAGTTTCGTAAATAATCGTAATGAAATGGTATTTTTTTTATTTAATTGCGCAAACTACGAAGTAAAAACTCTATTATCAGAAGAACCAAGTACTAATATAGGCATAATTCTAAATTTCATAATTCAGACGACTAGCACATTTAACAATTAAAAGTAATCAATTAATATTTGAGCCTTAAGAGCTTTATATAATTTATATTTAAAAGTTTTGTGAATGTCAAGTAGTAGTTTCACCAATGTAAATCACTAAAATATACAACAAGTCGAGTCTAAAACCTTTCAATCGAAATATGTGATTTTAATCTATTTGTCATACATAACTTTAATGGAGACAAGACTTACTTTCGTATTAATTCAGCTTTTATATTTTTAATAACGTTTTTATAAAAGAAAAACTAACTTTTGAAAATTGACTTAAATATTTATTATTTGGAAAGTTCTTTGCTAATTATAGTATGCTAATCTAAACGTTATAAGCAATTTAATTGACGTCAAACAAATCTATTAGCCCTATCTCTAAGTGAGTATTTAAAAGCATTTAAGGTAAGTAGTGAGTCAAGCTGCTTATAGATTTATGAATATCATTATTAATTTAAACAACAATTCTTCTTTTAAATATTACTAAAATTTATTAATACCAAATACATATTTTTAATTCAATTATCCTGCATAACTTAAATGGACGTGATGTTCGTTTTCCTATTAATTGAATGTAATAAAACGTTTGAAAATTTTGTAGTATTTTGGGACACGTTTATAGCGTAAACCGATGATATATCAATATAAACGTGTTTCTTGTCTCAAGATTTTTTTATTTTAAATTAGAAAAAATTGATAGTCGTAGTCCATTGGTGCCATCTACATTCGCTAGCTCAGAATTAAAATTAACCGATCGGGTCTACAAGACTGATCTTTTATTTAAAGTGAAACCAGAATAGAATATTCTTGTTAGGTAATACCGCAGTTTCGTACTAGATGGCGGCAGCTATTCCAATTGACAAAATTACTAAAGGCTCGGTTTACTACTGTCTAAAAAAGAAAAGTTAAATTCTAATTTCTATATCCATATATCAATTTGAAGTGTCCTCAATTATCGTAATAAAATGTTGTTTTTCTTGTATGGTATTTTCTACGAGCCAAAAATCCTATTTCCAAAAGATCCAAATACTTATATATGGACTAACTATTAATTTCGTAATTTAAACTATTGGCACATTTAACAATGAAAAGTAGTGAATTAATATTTGAGCCTTAAAAGATGGAATTACACAAATTGATTATATAGGACATTTTTAAATTACCCGAAATTTGCACAATAAGATTAACGTTTTTTAACCTAATTTAAGTTCATTAGACTATGTTATACTACTACTAATAATACAAACACATATTAACTATCTAACTCAGAAAATGGTAATAAAATATTTCGTTTACAAATATGTACTCAAGTTTTAATAACTATGGTGCTTACCCTATATTCTTTTATCAAAAATACATTTCCTCCGATATCTTATCTGCAAAAGTAAGTCTTTTCACATCTGGTCGAATATACCAATATTTTCGTCCCAAATGACTAGCACCTTTGTTATCCTCATATATCCGAACTTAATTAGCTCGTATTCTGTGTGGACAGCATTCTTTTCACTAAAAAAAGGAACAGACAACGAGTAAAGTAAAAGAAAAAATATATAAGTCACTTTAAGTTAAAAGAGCTTGTTGACCCTAACTCTAAGTAATAACAATAAATGACCCACTTGAAATCACTAGAATATATAAAAACACCTTTTAATCGAAATATGTAAATTTTGTGTAATTGTCATGCATAACTTAAGTGGACGCGAGGCTCACTAGCCTTTTAATTGAGTTTTTATATTTTTGGTAATGTTTTTTATAAAAAACAAACTGACATTTGAAAATTCACCTGTATATTTATAATTTGGTAAGATTGTTTATAATAACAGTAACAGTAACAGTTCTTTTAAAATTGATTTATACGAAATACATAAATTTAATTTAATGCTTAACTTAAATGGACGTAATGTCCACTTTCCTTTCTAAGTGAGTATTTAAAAGCATTTAAGATAATTAGTGAGCCAAGGTACTTATAGATTTATATAGATCATTATTAATTTAAACAACAATTCTTCTTTTCAATTTTTATAGAATTTATTTATACTAAATACATGTTTTTAATTCAATTATCCTGCATAACTTAAATGGACGTGATGTTCATTTTCCTTTTAATTAAATGTAATAAAACATTTGAAAATTTTGTAGTATTTGGTGATACGTTTATAGCGTAAATCGATGATATATCAATTTAAACGTGTTTCTTGTCTCAAGATTTTTTTATTTTAAATTACAAAAAATAGATAGTCGTAGTCTATTGGTGCCATCTATATACTCTAGCGGAGACTTAAAATTAACCGATTGGATCTACAAGACTGATCTTTTATTTAAAGTGAAACCAGAACAGAATATTCTTGTTAGGTAATACCGCAGTTTCGTACTAGATGGCGCCAGCTATTCTAATTGACAAAATTACTGAAGACATAATTACTAATTCTAATATATGGACTAACTATTAATTTCATAATTTAAAGTACTGGCACATTTAACAATGAAAAGTAGTGAATTAATATTTAAGCCTTAAAAGATGTGTATTACACAAATTGATTATATAGGACATTTTTAAATTACCCGAAATTTGCACAATAAGATTAACGTTATTTAACCAAATTTTAGTTCATTGGACTATATTATACTTCTACTAATAATACCAATACATAATTACTATCTAACTCAGAAAATGGTAATAAAATATTTCGTTTACAAATATGCATACAAGTTTTAATAACTATGGTACTTACCCTAGTATATTCTTTTATCAAAAATACATTTCGTCCGATATTATCTCATCTGCAAAATTAAGTCTTTTCACATCGGGTCGAATATACCGATATTTTCGTCCCAAGTGACTAGCACCTTTGTTATCCTCATATATCCCAACTTAATTAGCTCGTATTGTGTGTGGACAGCATTCTTTTCACTAAAAAAAGAAACAGACAACGAGTAAAGTAAAAGAAGCTTTAAGAAAATAATCTTAAATCGAATACGTATAAGTGATACGTTGTAAAAGGCAATTGCAATGTGTGTACTGCTATGTTTTTTTTCTTATTACATAGGCGTACGCGGGTTATTTCAGATTACCGTGATAGTCTTAAAGGTACTATGTGAATTGTAGTAAAACATATATGGACAAGGATAACAGATGGCCATATATTACAGTAATACAATGTCATTAAAAATGTAGCTAAAAATACCAGCGAAAGAAAATTTCAAAAAGGATTCTAGTTATAAGGAAACAGATTTCCAGTAATAAAGATTTAGCTTTAAGTGAGCATTACGAATACATTTTCTGATCCATAAGATCCATTAGTGACAGAAATTTTCTGGGGCGTTAAATTTATTTTTTTGGCTAATTTTCATTTCTATATTACTCTCTGGATCTCCTGGCAATTGAGGTTTTCATCAATATTTAAAACGGTTTTTCGCAATAAACTAATTCAGTGTATAAATAAAATGTAGCAATTTTTTTAAAACGAAACTTAAACATCACCTAATCCACTTTCTTATCAAAATCAGGTTTAAAGTAATCACAGAGTTTTATATAAATTACTAGTTCCTTTCCTTATTGAACCACTATAGTTCTCTATTTAATCGTTCAGCTTGCTCGATCAAACGTTCATCGAGTGACCAAAAATGGCATAATGAATGACAAATGGCCTACCCAGGCGGTCTTCTTTTGAAAAAAGCATAGTTTACGCATCTTCCGACACGCATAGAAATAGCTCTTTTCCCACAACAAGAAGTTGGTCGCGGTGGAATTCAATCAGACTCACGACTTCTATGTCTGTTGATCTTTGTCCCGTGCATCAATATACTGCTGACCGAGAAGAGATATCTCGCAAAATACGCAATGCCTCAGATATCATTCGACATCGAGTTAAAGAATGCCTCTACTGAACTTCCCTTATTTGATTGGTCTACGACCGACGTATGAATCAGATAGTGTTGTCGCTGTTTAATGAATGTTCCCGCGGATAAGTCTTGATTAACAATGATGTTTTATTGCCATAAGGTAAATATTAATGAACGTTCCTTAATATAGAATTTCTTAGGTTTAATTTAAGAATGTTAAAATCAGGCTGATTTTATGTAAAATAGATTTTAAATCTTTTCCTAATTGGGAAGAACTCTTATCTAGACATAAAAACTTAAGAGATTTAAAAGTAGAGATTCCCCAATGTTTTATGAAGATGTCCATTGATTTGTTGTAGCGACAGAATTCATTTTCTCTTTAAGCGGCTGTTTACATGCAGATGACATAAAGATAAACAGATTCAAAGGTGCGATAGACCTCATTAACGTTTCTTAATTAACAACGTTTAATCGATATTATGATCGGCTTAAATTATTTAAAAAGAATACTATTGGCTTCAACTAATTGTTCAGGTCACGCATGTGTGAATATTTATGTACCGATATGGAGCGAAATATTAATTAAGGATTTTCTTAATTATATTTAATCATTAAGTTAATAGCAATAAATTAAATTAATTAGTGCAAATTTATTGATGTGTATAAATGAAGAAGGACGTAATTTTTTGGGTCTTATATAAATTTGGATTTGATCATTTTGGTTCGTTAATTTTCATAAACTTTACTAGATTAGTAAAATTATAAAATTATTAGCGTTTTTTGGGGTTTTAGTGCATTTATTATAATTTTTCAGGTTTCTAGGACATTCATTTGGTTTTTCAATTATTGTCTGAATCATCATGAAATGTTACTTTTCTCATGTTATTTGCATGCTAATTGTAGATGATAATAATTATTTTATTAAAATTCTGAAGTAATAAATCTGGTATAAAAAGTATGAATGTTTTGCTATTTTTTTAACCTCAACTACATTTAATTTCATAATTACTACTTGAATGACTTTAAATTTGACTTTTCTTATGTAATTTTGGTAAATTCAGGTGACAAGCGTAATTTTATTATATTTCTCCTCTCCTTTAATTATTATTTACTCTATTTAATATTAGAATTAATTGTTTTAAAATGTTACTTTTTGAAATTATTCTAAAATAAAAATAGTTTTATTACTGATTTTTCAAGCATAATTATAATAAGATACGATTATTGGGTGTAAAATGGATAATCATGGGGTAATTCGAGGATAGATGGCCCAGGTTTTAAAATGTCATGGTAACATTTCTATATGTTGAATAAGAATTACTGTTCATTTTTTTAACGAATCTTTATTGAGTTTAGAAACATGTATTAAGCAATAGTTTACAAAAACCATCTCCCTCACGGTTCTGAGATGAGATGGCGCAACGAAAAAAAAAGGTGTTTTGGCCAAAATGTCACTTTGTTTTGCATACAACCACACCACAGTCGTGGCAAAAGTTCACAAACTTGGAGCAGGAATTGTGAAACCATTTGGAGCGACGCAAGCAATTAACCTAGTCGTCAGATTTTGTGGTTTGGGAATATATTTCGCCACAACCGGTGCAAACTTGGTCATCGTCGTCCATATCATCTGAAGAGTCATCCAATATTGGTGGCTCTAGATCTTCGTCTGAGGATGAGTCGCTTTTGGCAGCTTTCTCAATTTTCTTTTTGGTCACTTTTGGCTTCTTCAAAACTGGTCTTTATTTCTTTCTGTGTTTTTTTAGACGCTTTGTTCTTTTTTTCGCCAATTCTCGTCTCTGTAGTTAAAATTTCCGCCAGATGCTTGCTCCTTTTGCGAACCGAATTAAAGAACTTGAACGGGTGAGATTAATCTGGTATTTTTCCAGGGGTACTTTTGACGGGAGTATTTGCATTAGTTTCTGTAACCGATTCATTTTATTTTTCTGGTACAGAATCATCTTCAGTCTGCCCACTGCAGCAAGGTTGTTGATTATCATCAGATAAAGCTTTGGTAAAACTTTGACAACTACCATCTGGAATTTTATTTTCACCTGCATCGGGAGCCTCAAGTACGATACTATTTTTAGTCAAACAGGCGTCATCTGGGATACCAGAAGGATTAAATGGCATAATTCCCGTAGCCTTGAATGCCGAAGTTCCATTATTTGCAGTTGCAGACTTGTTCCATCCTTCAGCAAGTAACTTTCTAAATTGTGATCTAGTGAGCTTTCGTCCTGAATTATTTTTAATATATAAACTGCAAGTAGTAGTCTAATTTTAACGATCTAAAAAAACATCTATCTAGTGGTTGTAAAAATTGCGTCGTATGACTTGGCAAGCAAAGCAGTATGATGTTGTGTTTAATACAGTATTCTAGCATCTCAACGTTATTGCAGTGTGAAGCATGACCATCAAGCAGTAACAAAACTGTCCCTGTCGGCTTTCTCGGAACGAACTAAGCTTTGAGCCACTGAAAAAATATGTCACTGTTGACATAAGCCGATCTTTCTGACAGCATTTTAGAAATTATTATCAGTGAGTTAGTTAATCGATTTTTAATTTTTATTGTTCATTTTGTAATCAATATAAATTTTCCTCGTGAGGAATTTGTTGCCCATGGAGCTGCTGAAAGAAATAGCCTTTTGGCATCTACAATTTATGCGCAACTTTATCCTGAAAGGAGACATCTCCAAGCACAAGTGTTTCAAAAACTAAAAGAAAGATTTGAGATAACAGGAAGTGTAATTTATGAAAAACATGAACGGGTGAAGCCAGTTACAAATGAGGAAAACAGGATGACAGTAGGTTTAAGTGTCGTTGAAGATCCTCATAAAAGCGTTAGGCAGCTTGCTAAAGAATTACCCTTTAGTGCAACATCAATATCTCGCATGCTTCGAAGTGAAAAATTCCATTCTTACCGTATTCAATTGTTGCAGGAATTGCTTCCGCAGATGAAAGAAGAATGGCTTATGAAAGAAGAATGGTTTTCTGTCAGTGGGCACAAAATAAGATTCGTCAGCCTGACTTTTTTAATTTTGTGCTTTTTTCGGATGAAGCTACATTCCATAATCTAATTCCAACAGACCAAGGATCCCGGAGGCATCCCATCCTCGAACTCTTGCTTTTTGTTTTTTCCTTTCATGACGCAGGTTGGGGGAAGAAAAACGCCTTCCGCATTACAACAGGCTATAACCGTAATGGTTTCTCCCTTTTCACCGGAGCTGATTCTTGCGATGTTTTTACATCCTTTCTTAACAATAACATGCCCCGGTCTATTATTAAGTTGTAAACCCGTCTCATCCATATTGTAGATATGTACAGGTTAATTCATAAGATCATTCTCGGTCATAGTATTTTCTAGCAGCTGAAAGTAAGTCTCAAAATCTTTTTTGTTCATACCCAAGGATCGATTAATGGAGACCCCTTCTGCTTTTCTCACTGACAGCCTTGGGTTTCTCTGCAGAAATAACTGCAGCCACGGATAATCAGCTAATCTCAATTCCTTATTAAAATTATGTTTGATACCCAGCTGTTCGGCCAATCTAATAAAGGCCGTTCTTCGCACATCAGTTCGAGTAGGAGAAAATCATTTTTTTTGAAGTTTTAGGATATGTGTGGCCAACTTTTTTTCAGCAGCTTTGCCTAACGTTGAGGAGGGTCCAAGAGTACCTTTCTTTATATTGTCTGCCAATTTTCTTCTTCGTAGAGTAGTTGCCGGTACCCCAAAATTACGAGCAGGCTCATTAACTTCCATTCTATTTTCATTAACGGCTTGAATGGCGTCGGCTAACTGTTGTTCGGTCCAACTAGCCCTGGAACAACTTCCAGTACGTTTGTATTTGGTGTGCATACTGAAAAGAAAAATAAATATTAATGAGCCATCTCACCTCAAAAATAAGTGAACCATCTATCCTCGTTGTGAGCGGAGAGATGGCGCACCTCAAAAACTAAACACGTTTTGAAATATGCACTATTTTGAGGTTATATAACAAAACTTAAATGTTTTTACTTACCTGACACGATATTGTGAATCAAATTATTGTTAAATTTAAAGCTCGCTAGCACAAAGAAGGAATTCCGACAAATATTTTTGTACTATACGGATCACGTATAAATTGATATTTAAGTAGACATTTAACCGATGAACACAAACGGTGCGGTGCGGTGGCATGCCTGATATGAACTGAGGTACCTCAGAGCACAGCCGCTCCCCTTTAACGTTAGCGGCGGCGCTGTAAAACCATTGCGCCATCTCACCTTCTGCGCCATCTATCCTCGAATTACCCTACATAAAAATTGGTCAAATATTAATTTTCGGTAACTTTTTTTTCAATTTTCATTTACGTAACGTTTTAGCCTTTATTAAGCCATTTTCAAGTCACTTTAGTAAAAACTGGATAGTTTTTCAATGAACCTTTTTTTAACTATCTTACTTTTTAAAGTATATATTTGTATATAATATAACTTCTTGCTACCATTCTTGTAAAGTAATTAATTAGTTAACACATCTTCCTTAGAATTTATACAGGATGGCAAAAAAAAGGTCAAACCTCTATTTGTGACTTCCTGATATATTTTTTGAAAAACGCTTAGACATTTTGGATTAGTAAGTGGGGCATCTTTTTATATATAGCTCCATTTTTAAAATTTTTAGGCTCTCCATTTAACTTTTAGTAACTTTTGTTTAATAACTATATATTTAATAGTTGTTAAGATATTTAGGTTTATAAAATTCTACTAACTTAACATATGATGATAATAATGAATTGCAAAATATAATAATCGTGGATACCAGCAAGAACATCATCAGTCTGCCCAGTTATAACTGTCATCGCATGTCATCGAAAAAATTTGCTTTTGAATTTAAATTGTTAAGTTATCTACTTAGTTATGATATAAATAGTAATAAATTAAACTCAGGTCTTAAATATATTGAGTGTAAGGTCAGGGAATTACACGTGTTTCGCTTGTACTGGGCATCACCAGATCTTCTTTAGAGAAACAGAAATAGTTTTACGAACACATATCATTGAACCTAATTTACGCTACAAATAACAAACTTATAACTAATTTCATACCTTTAATATTCACTAAGAAAAAGAAAAACAGAAAAACAACACTACAGGTTACAAGTCCAGGGTAAAAAATTAAAAGATAATAGAACAAAGACGAGTTATCACATGTTAAAAATATAAACACAATAAGTCATTCATAATAAAACAAAAGTTGCATTCACTTTAGGAAAAGTCACATTTAAATATTCGTTGATAGTGAGTTAGATTGAGGATACAGTGTTTATCGGGATAAACTTAATGGAAACCAAGGGCTTCGAGTTAAGTTTTAGGCAGAAAAACCTGAGGGCAGATGATGAGGAAGTTTTTTCGTATCGTGAAAGGGATTACAGTATTCAGGTCCTACTTCCAGAAGAAGCTTTGTTACCAGATCAAAGCAAAATTGTTGAAAAGCCCTGCGTTGCTACCAAAACTACGAACGGTGAATAGTCATATTCGAATCTGCAATGCATGACAAGGCTTGTTCGCGATCAAAAGGGTATTCTTGGGAAGGTAATTATTATCAATCATTATTTTATGTTGTTAAAAAAAGGCACGGGGTTAGGTTACTGTTCTGCAGTTTCAGCAATATATGGATAATTTGCGGCTGTGGACGTCAATCAGGCAGACATTCCGAAAGAATTTGAAGAGCTGATATTGTACTCAGCTTCTTGGGACTATGCACTTACTACCTATGCTATTGAGAAATTTATCAACATCACAAAACCATTACTTAAAGAGGCTCTAACAAGCGCACCTATCCTGAAAGAGTTCGTCTCTACCTGAAAGAAAATTTATACTGGACACTGACGTTAGCAATATGGGTAAGGGAGACATGATATTCCAAATTCAGGATCAATAATAAGTAAAACACATTCGTAATTTTAGTTAGACGCTGCTCAAACCAGCAACTATTGCTGTTGTCAAAGCGAAGGAGCACTTCTACAAGTGCCTTTATTGGAGAAAGTTCCTGCTGCGACCTGACCATACAGCTTTAAAACGGCTCCTTCAGTTTAAACACCTAGAGAGTCAAGTGGCAAGATGAACAGAGAGGCTACAGGAGTTTGACAATGAACACCGATGAGAAGAATCCATGAAAATACAGATGCTCTATCACGAAGACCCTGTGCAGAGGACTTCAAACATTGTCGAATTGTGAGCAAAGGAGACCAAAAATCAGTTGTTAATAACCAGTGTCGCCGATAATACCTGGTAAAATGGGGATCTTATAAGAGACCAGGAGGAAGATCCCGATATTTAGATAGTGCTAACGTGGGTAAAGGAAGGAAGAAACTTAAGAAGAAGTTGATAAGTGTTTTCCCAATGCCAAGTCAAATTGGGCACACTGAAACTCTATAATTTTGGAAGATAGAGTGTTGCGGCGAAAAATAGTAAAAAGTAGACCACGACTGCATAGAGGAAAGATGACAAATTATTACGCCTCAATGACAGATTCCGGAGTTGCTAGAGAAAATCCATGTTGGTGTGTGAGGACATCTTGAAGTAACAAAGGCCCTGGGAGAAGTTAAGGAAAGATTTAACTGGGTTAATAGCAAGGCAGGAAATGCGTTATATGTGCAGCAAGTAATGGGACGCAGAAAAAGGAGAAGGCTTTTATATGTCAGTACAACGTAAGAAGTCTTTTTAAAAGAATTACTATTGATGTTGCTGGTCTTTTTCCCGAATCAGAGCAGAAAATTAGTTTAATCGATTACACCAGGGTCGTAATACACTATTTGAGCAAATGGGTTATGGCACATCCTCTACCATACCAAGGAGACTCTACTGTCGCCGACGCCCTAATAAAAGAATGGATCTGTCGATGTGGTGTTGGTTTGGCGTTACATTCAAAACAAGAACGAAATTTTGAATCCAGCTTGATCCAGAACATCTGTAAGACGCTTTGAATGAAGAAAACAAGAACTACTGCATTACACCCGCAGTCAGCATGGTTAAACGAATTAATAAGTACCAATTGGTATCTGACCAAAGTAGGCTCTAGCTATTAAAAGAACTAGGATAGATTTATTCATTTCTTTCTGCTGGTTTATCGATTGTCCATACATGAAAATACAGGCGAATGTCCGGCTTCAATAATGATGGGAAGAGAAATCCATCTCCCATGCGATGTGAAGTTTGTCATGATATTGTCAGAGGAGCTACGTCAGTGAGCTGCGTAGAAGAATGAATGTCATTCATAATCAACTGCGCATTTCTGTTCAAGATGCCAGTGATCGGATGAAGGACGTATATGATGACAATATCAAAGATCAGAGGAGAATAAAACCACGGTGACTTACATAGTTTGCCTATATAACTCTAAGAGGCGGAAAAGTCTGTCACCGAAACTTCAATACTTCGATTACAAAAGCCGCCGAGGGGTAAAGCTCAAGTCATTTACTTTAACCGACTGGTCCCTTATTATGGAAACTATGAAGAAGCTGTGCTGCAAGAAATCCAACGAAAGTCTGATTTAACATTTGATAAATTCATGGTTTATCATTTTAATGGCCGAATGAGTTGATAAGGCGTCATTTGTTAATTGCAGTAAGATCTGTTTACTACTTCACCTGAGTATGCTCTGGCACATTGTCTAGCTAAGGATTTACAAATGTTTGTAGAAATAGCTTCAGTTTTCCGTAGAAAGTTTGGAAAAAAATTAAGCCGTCAGAGTTAATCCAGAGTCGTCAAGCACTTAAGATAATCGAGGACGAGACTGGTAGAAAGATCTTCATCATAGCCAATAGGCCGGCAATACCAAACAGGCTTTTTGTTCTCTAAAGAAGGAGTTGCATGCCGAGAATTTGAGCAGCTTAGTAATTGCCAAACTCACGTGCGA
Organism: Anthonomus grandis grandis; assembly: GCF_022605725.1. Lineage (NCBI taxonomy): Eukaryota > Metazoa > Arthropoda > Insecta > Coleoptera > Curculionidae > Anthonomus > Anthonomus grandis. Next base: position 17,702,287 of record NC_065551.1, read on the forward strand.
ACTTGATAATCTCGACTAAAGGAAGATTTGCAGCATGTTAGAAGTAGTCTTTAAGTCTACAGGCATACAAGTTCTATGGGAATTTTAGTTTCTTCAACCTCGTTCTCTGAAGAAAACCGTTGGTTATTATTTCTACAAGAGGTCCAGTTGCAAGAGGGGAACCTTCTGCCGATATCGACATCCACCATTCCTGAAATTATTTCAGGGCCAAATGAGCTGTAGCAGCCGATTATACAGGGTGTTACAAAATTCGGTGCAAATATTTTAAGAGCATATTGCTAGAGTAAAAATAAGATTATTTTACAACTTTTTTTCCTATAAACATGTGTTCCAAAATGCACCCCCTTAAAACTACAGCTCTCGCAAATTGCTCAAAGAAAATAAATTATTCTTAGAACACTAACTAGTTATGCATTAAATCTTTTCAAAATTTGCAAAGTCTCAGTTTTTTTGGGTTCTATTGACATTTTTCGCCCCAAAAATGATGTAAACTCAGATTCAGGGGAGCTTATCTTTATAATGGCCTATATCTTATGTTTCCGATAAGAATTTTGAAAATCTGGGATACCGTCTAGTTAGCTACAAAAAAATCTAAAATTATCGTTTCTTGCATTTTTTCGATACAACTAATTTGATTTGAGAAAAATTGGCAGTCACTGCCTACTTCGTCTTTTTCAATTTGTTAGTTTAATCGGGTTTAATCTCTTCTTTCGTTTACCAGCAATTTTCTGGAAAACGGTTAATTATATCGAAAAATGCAATGGACAAAGATTTAAGACTTTTTCATGGCTAGAGAGATGATGTTGCTAATTTTTTAAATTTAATATTGCAAACATAAGATAAGGGTCATAACATGTAAGCTCCCCTAAATCCTCCCCTAGAATTTAGTTAACACCATTCTTCTCACGGAAAATAAAAAGAGTAATTAAAAAACGGTGCAAATTCTTAGGACATTTGACGCATCACTGTAGTCAGACTTACACAAAATATTAGGAAAAGCTTATATGTCTTAACTTTCCACGCAATGTTTTTAATTCAGATAATAAACGATTTTACGAAAAGATTTTAAAAGCTATCAAGATGAAAAGATCTTTCAGCAAATCCAAGACTATTTATGTAAAGAGCAAAATATAGACCATAATCAAGCAAGTACATATTTTCAGATAGTTATTATGAATATCCCCTTCTGCCCTCTGAATCGAAGTGCACTAAAATCAGCCAGTCTATGTCTAAATCTAAAGTGCTAATTTTTTGTGCTATTTTACTCTAGATAGGGCTAGCCAAACTGTCTAAAATATCAAACAAGTTGATGCGTAAATTTATTTATAGACTCTTACTTATGTTAACGTCCTATAGAGCAACTAACAAAAAGTTTAGGCAACTAAAAGTACCCGGCGAGATAGTATCCAATAAATAACTAATAGTGCCTTTTCGAAATGATTGGATATTTAAGCAGCCTGTTCCAAGAAAAGCAACAAAGTATGATGAATAATGGTCCTTACTCGTGCGAGTCCTTTCCACATGCTGGTGTTAATGTGGTTTTATACATCCAGGCTGTGAAAAGGTACTTTTGGTTCTTTTTAGGAGTTCGCTGACCTCCGATATTAGGAGTTTAGTTCCTTCCCAGGGGATCTCCTTCTTCAGCAGGCCGAGGAGCCAATTTTTGGTTGGCTCATCGACGCAGGTGATGTGAATGATCTTTTCACTATAGCTTGCATCTGATCATTTATGTACTGTCTGTGAGCCGCTTTGCAGGAAAAATATTCTGTTGAAGAGCCAGCCTTCGGGGAAGCTTCTGACTGTTATGGCCGTTTTGATTCCTTCCAGACCTTTGGTCTGAACAGCAGGTCCTAGCGGCCCTGCTGGTGAAGGTTGCCTTTGGCATCCTTCGGTGGTTTTTGTTTTAGTATCCATAAATGGTCCCACGTGTAGCTAGGGAAAAGATGGTCCTTTCCTACGGAGCCCCGCTTGTGGTAAGGCTTAATACAATGGGGTGCGCCATGTTTCCCAAGGTTGATCACTTTTGACTGCGCTACCCCGCAGCTTAGCATCTCTTTAGCGCACCATACCGTAAGTGTTGGGAGATTTTTGAGCAAACACTTACTAAGAAAAAACAAGGGGGACAATAAAAGTTTCAAAAAATATTATAAAAGTTCTTGGTAGGTATTTGAAAAGATAAAAGATCTGTAAACCTATTATTTTGTTCATTCCTAGACCAAGCTAAAAGAAAAACTGCTCAGATTGAGAAGCTATAGAATTGATGATGCAGAAAATCACTGGTCACATACGGTATGCAAATGACCCGAGACCTCTGTTTACCGATGACAATTGGCGAAAAAGCCTTGGAAGTCAAGCCTTGAAAGCGTTCGATATCTACTATTTGCTTTTTGGAACTAAAAAAATATATATATTAGGTTTTCCTTGGATTATTTTTTAATTTATGTAATACCTTAATAAAATATATTTATAATATAACTTGCATTACAACATTCTCTTGGGCTGTTAAGATCTGAAAATTTTAGGAAAATAATCGCGAAGAGTTTGCAAAACATTTTATTTTTTTAAATTAATTTTGATAGCTTGTATAGTAAAAGAAAAACAGTAAGAATTAAATATGTTCTTATTTTGACATAACGGACTTTAGTAAACTCCCAGTATAAGACAAATTAATATAGACCCTTAATTGCTATGTGACGTCAAGTATTCTGCATATTCCGCTAAATTTATATAACGCAATAAAATAATAAAAAAATATATACATAGATAACTTTTAATGTATACTAACACATTTTATCCAAAGAAACAAACTCGGCAATAGTACATGCAAATGAATTCCGCGCAAAACGATGCAAAAAAAAGATACACACACACACACAAGAGATTATAATAAGAATTATGTCTGTAATATATGCAATAAAATAGGTACATTAGTGTCCCTAATAAAGTCTTCTTGATTCGAGATAGCTAGAGTCAACCTGCGGACAGGGTTATCTTTCTCTACGTCTATGACTCAGGGGTCATCCGGGTGTCAGAATATTTCACGCAGAAGACGTTTTGCCTATTTTTAATACTACTAATGGCTCTTAAGATGTCTTGCTTATAAAAAATCAAATTTAATAAAATAACAGTTCTTTTACAGTAGTAATTTGGTGGACATCGTCACTTTATATGGTACGAAAATACATCATGACAATATAATTATTATTCATACGCAGGCAGTGAAACCTTTGCTCTTGCAAGTGCAATTTTGCATTTATCGAAGATAACGTATTAAAGTAAAATTTTTCTGATATTTAACACCTTAAATTGCAGATGGTTATTGTAGATGATCGATCTAAGAGATGCGTTAACCCGTTTAGTAAAGCGAAAATTGGCGTGTATAAGACACGGCGGCGCGATGGTAATTTTATAATTCGTCGTTGGTAATTGTGATCTTGGGATGAGTCACGATAATCATTGCATATAATGGTATGAGAATAGAGAATACTACTTAACCTGTAATTTGGATGGGAAATTATATTACTGAGTATTAAATTGTCAAGGCTTAAATAGGTCTTAATACCTACAAAATAATAGAGGATTAAAATATTGAACCTTATGGTAGAATGCGATTTCTTATTTTATATTTGGTTGTGTAATAATACTGCCCCAGTAACATAGTAATATTAAAGAAATATAATTTTGGGATACTCATATAGTAATAGGAAAATGATTATTCATAGATCTCAAGAAATGCAATAAAACCGTTATTGGATGAGTTAAAAGTGGACTGTATATTATTTTATTCTTACACCGCTAACGCTAACTAATAAAAAAATGGACAAGACTATACGTTAAAATTACCAATTTATATTAATAAGCCTTTTTATTATTAGGAACATATTATTGATAAAATTAATATATTTGCGTTTTTTTTTACAAGATACAATAAGAAGAAAATGGAAGCATAAATACAATGATTTCTCTCGCAATACTGCCTTGTACTCACAAAAATATCAAAACCCAAAAGTATATAGAAATGATGATTGCATACAAACTGATAGAAATTCTTCTGACAAATCTGCCAGCATCCTCTCACTTCGCAACAAAAATTCTTATAAATAATTTGACAGTTTAACATACCTTATTGCACCAATTAAAATGGCAGAAAGGCGTGGCCAAATTAAGGCGGAAAAATCAAATTTAATTTAAAAGAAATCTCTTGAGTTTTATATTTAATCGCAATATCTAGGGCAAACTCCAAATTAAAAAGCTCATTAATAGAATATAGAGCCTATTTTATAGGTTTCAGCATCAGATATTGAAAAGGATAAAATAAAACTCATAAGAATTGTTTCACATACCTAAACCAGCTAATGTATTACAGTAATGAGTTAACAATAGTATAATACCTGATATTACCTACCATATCCCTAACTTCAAAATAAAAATAAAACAATGTTTTTCTTTAATATATTTATTATTTAACTTTCCTGAAAAACAATTACTTAAATTTAAATACATAATATACAATAGTTTATTATAACATACATTATATCAAATTAATCTAATAATGTATAAAAGTATTTTGTTAGCATTGAACTACACAAATCCAAACAGATTAGAAAAGCTTGTGAATATTTTATATACTTATTTACTTATAATTTTACATAAAATTCTATTTTTTGCTCGTAAATTAGCATTCAGTTAATAATATTTCTAATTTACTAACACAACTATAGATTCAATCGAAAATAAATTATATTATTAAATACTTATTTCCTAGAGAAAAATTAAAGAGTTATGAAAAGCATTCACTAAAAAAAAAATATATATATATATCTGTAATTCAAATCTAAAGTATCACTTACCTAGTATATTGTGGCATTAACTTTACACTGTTACTATTTTTTCAAGAGTTTGCAGACGGTAGCTCAGAATTATTGCAGGCTTGGGATTGTTCGAAAGTTCACTTATGACTGGCTATTAAAGAATATAATCTTGATTACAACTATTAAATAAGAGGGCGCCACTTAGTTTTTTTTTAATAAATGAGAGAAAACTAAGAAAAAGACTTGGTATACAGGCTGTCCCGAAATTACATCGCAATATCTTACCAGCCGCATCTTTGTCTAAAAATAACACAAAAAGTCCATATACAGTATGGTTCAAAAGTGCATCGTTTTTAAGTTAGAGGGTGTTTTATGAATCATGTTAAAGATGGTTTTTTGTTAATATATCCGGAACGCCTAGTTGTAATCTTTTGAAATTTTCAACATTTACTATTGGTTTTATTAAAAACTGATATTGCAACCATTTTTGCCAAAATGTATACAGGGTCATGTAAAATAAGTGGTCGGTAAAGTTTAAATTGTTTAAACTTTTTTTCTAGCAACTCCATGATAATTTTGGTATTAGAATTGAAAAGAATAAACATTTTAACATAAAAAAGATGCTCTTGTCTAATTTCGATAGGAGCTTCCGTTTTCGAAAAAATTAGATGTAAATGTTTTGCAAAGAGAACTCGTAAGTTATTTTGGTAACAGTTAATAAAATTAAAAAGCAATTTAAAAATCCCTTGGGGATAAACTTGACCTAAGATTATCACAAATACTTTATTTAAGGTCAAATATTGTTTTTCAAGTTCAATATTTTTTTTTTTAATGTAATTGAATAGGTAAAAAAAAGGAACAATTAATTTATTACGTAAAAAAAACATAAAAACACGAAACAAAAAAGCACAAATGACAAAAAATGTTCAAAGTGGTTGGCATTTTGCTGAAGACATAATCTTGCCTTACGTAATAATGCGCGAGTAGCCCTTAAAACAAAAAATGGACTTCTCTTTATTTCATTAACAGCCCAATTAATCCTTTGCATCAGTTGTTTACGAGTATTTATCTCCACGGCATATACCAACTCATTTAAATGTCCCCATAAATAATAATCTAATGAAGTTAGATTTGGAGATCGAGGAGGCCAATTTATACACTCACGCACATTGCGACCAAAATGAGCAAGCGCTCCGTCTTGTTGAAAAATCATGTTTTGGCTTAAGATAAGAGCTTCTTCCAGAAGCTCCACAAGATTATTTTCCAGCATATGAAGATAATTCTCCGAAGTTAGCCGATTGGGTAATTCTATCGGGCCAATAAGTTGGTCCCCGATTAATCCCGCCCACAAATTTACCGAAAACCTTCTTGTGGTCTGTGGTCTAACTCTAGCTCCAGCTCCACCGCTTCCAGCAATTTCCCGGGGAAATCAAAAGCCTGCAGCCATCAACAATTGAAGGAGAATAAAGAGGAAAACGAAAAAGTAAAACCCTAAAAGAATGGTTGCCATTGTATTCACTGTCGATAAAAAAATGAATGGCGTTAAAAATGTGACACACTCACCTTGCTAAGTTTTATTATCTATCCATCAACATCTTGGGCATCCTGCACCAGAATTATGAATTAAATGGTTCCCTAAAGGAACAAGATTAAGGACTATCAATTACAAACCATATTGGCCACTTCCTGCTTCACAGACTTCGGAAATAAAAAACTGGCCTTTTACATGCGCTTCCACCTGCAACACGGGAACAAGTCGTCGAAAAATGGATGCTGTACCGACTAAATCAGTAACGACCCCAGCGCTCGCCTGAGCTGTCAATATCAGCCAATCAGAGAAAACATTAATTTAGACCAACCAGAAGAGTGACGGATCGTCAACAACAACAACAACACCTCAACCAGGAGAGTGATGCGTTACAGTAGTAATGTGTCATTGACAATAAAAGTTGACTGAAATTATTAATATACTTATTGAAATTAATGAAATATCAATGGAGCGTTAGTGAAAATAAGGAATAGAAAAATAAAACGCTACAATATATTTGTTGTTTTTTTCATAATACTAACCACATAACGTGGAACTTTGGTATTAAAAAATCTTAACTTTCAAAATCAAACAACTGAAAAACAAATGTCTACATAAAATAAAAATAAACTCATAAAAAAAACAAGATATAACAAAAACATTCATTCTGATCTATTCTGGTGTTTAGTTTTCTTAGTCTCTATACGTCTCTTTTGTTTCAGTGAACGCAGGAAGTGGTATGATACGAGTATGAAATAAAATTAAACAATAGGCAGTGCAAGCCTTATAAATAAATGAATTAAATGATTCATGTGTAAAATAATGACAAAACGAATGTTTAAATATTGTAATGCCAAGCATATATCATTTTAAGGGTGACGAGGGTATGGCGTCATCTTAAGCCTATGAGGATTATCAACGTTATTAATATTTGTTGGAGAGCAGTCATCAGAACAAATTCTATAGATGTTTTTTTTATAATGGGGTCTGAAGGAAATTCAAAAAATGTTTATCAGAATCATTTAATAGGTAGTACATACTCTTACATGGTGGATATTCACGGGAAGATTTGAGTCTTATTATTTGATTGTGGAAAAGAAAATGAAGGACCAGATATTTTGTGGTACGTATATAAAATATGTGGATATTAGAGCAAAATGAGCTTTCAAATCTTTCCCAGCACACTAAAAAGAATTTTTTCTATACTTCCTATAGTTTGCGGGAATAAGAAGTACTATAAACCAAACAGTTAAAGCCAAAAAGGTATTATTTCCACAAGAGCCTTGAATATAATACCAAATTTTGTTCACACATTAGCATTGTCTCTGGCCTCTAAAACTATTATTGGTATTATATATTATAGTATTATAGTATTACTGATATTATATATTATAGTTGTATATATTATAGAGAAAAGTTCTAAAAAGAAAACACTATAATAAAAACAAAACAAAACAAAACTTTTGTTAAGGATATTATACATTAAACAAATGTTAGTTATAAAAAACTGTTTTCAAACAAATTTATACAGTTAAAAATTATATTATCCTCTACACAAAAATATATTAAAAAACTTATTAAAAACAACTTATTATGTTAATATTCTTGTAAGGAATTTTCTTTAGACATGCCCGTCTCCTCTTAAATGAACATATGAATGATTCTTGGTCAAAATGGTCTTCAAAAAGAATGTTCCTTGACAGAAAAGGGTAAATGTATATTCTCTAACCATTTCATTCATTTTACCAAATCTGAAGGAACATTAAAAATGTCGTTGTTGTTGTCAGTAACAGGATTTTTTGAAATTGAAATAAAATAAATATTAGGACAATTTGGCGCTGGAATAATTTATGGTTTTGCCATAATGTCTAAGATATTTCTGTTTAGAAATGATTTAACATGTCAACCAAGAACAGTTAGTTATTATTGTAAAATACAAATAAAAATAATAACAAATTACATATTTACCTCTTTAAATTGTTTTTTTTTGTTTTTTACAAGTACAAGTAGTACATTTAAAAATCTAAAATTAATATAAATATCTATTCCCATTTAAGATGCACTTACCTGTAGATTTTTTCCAGTTTTTTAAGAAAAACAGACTAATACATTTTAATTAATTAAGTTATTAATAAGCAAAATCTAATATAAGACTGATTATATGACAGTTTAAGTTTTTAAAGAAACCAAAACTGGAAAACGTATGAAAATGCGGAAATTCGGAAATGTTAAGACATGAAAAAGTTCGAGTAAAAAAGTGACCAGTAACTACATTGACAGGAATGACTATCAATTCTGACAACGTCAATATCAGCTGTTTACATTAATTTTAGTATCGGTGGCGCCGCCCTTTCTAGCCATTGGAACTACTGACTGTCAAGTGTCAAAAATAAACATGTCCGAAACGCGCTACTATTTGACGTCTCTCTTCATTTACTTTCTCTATGCTTGCAGTTGTTGACAACGCTTAAGGTGATGGGGCGGTGTGCTATCCAGAAAATTGTCTATGGTGGAGCGCGGTTGTCACTTACACTGTTGTCAAGTCTTTTAAACTGAACTATTTTTAATATCACATTACCCCTCACCTTGAAAGTATCACTTTTCAAATAAACGTGGAAATTCTTTTACTGGAACTCGAGGCGAGTGATAAAGTATAAAGTGTCATACACTAAAGTAACTGTAACAGCAATGGACACATCTTGGCAAACGACATTTGATTGAAGTCCTTTTCTAATTTTGATTGTCGTAACCCTTAAAGTTTTGTCCATCGAGCAACGACCACTTACATGGGAGTAGATTATCCTCCTTTATGAGAACTAGATCACAAATCTTTAAAGTGTCATAGTTATTACACCTCTCGAGACGTTGCTGTAATTCTAAAACATACTCGCGACATAACGACCATCTGCTCCAAAAATGCTGCTATAGCTTCGGGATTTGTTCAGAAGGGGACAAACGACTTTTAGAAATTTTAACAAATTCTGGAACAGGTAATGTCATTGATAGCCATCCAATCAAAAAATAGGATGGAATTAAGGGTGTATAGTCTGAGGGAAAATCATTAGAAAAGGGCGCCCAAAGTCACGAGTTCAGGACTGCCTTGATTGAAATTAAACAAATATAAAAATTTTCGAATGTTAATAATGTATACCTGCAAGACGCTTGAGATGAGATTAAGTCGGCTTTACATGGGCTTTCCACAAACCACCAAAATGTGGGGAATGAGGCGGAATAAAAGACTATGAAATGCCCTTATTGCTTAGAGATTCAGTCAAAGTTTTACTATTTCTCTGTAGGAATTTTTCAAGTTGTCTTAATTCGTGATCAGCTCCGAGAAAATTGCTTTCATTACCCGAAAACATTTGATCAGGGCATTTGCAAGGGACGCTTCCATAGTCAGATCCGAAACTAACTCAAGGTGTATATCTCTAACTTAACAAAAACAAAACAAATAAATATTCATGACCTTAAAACCATGACGTTGTCTATCTGTAATAAAAAACGATCTAACGTAATCTTCACCTGTGCTTAAAAATAGTAGCGCTGGATTTACTAGTGTTTTGGTAAGTTGTCTATTATTCATGAAATAAGCGTAGAGTTACTTTTGAAACAACAGAGACAGTTATGATAAATTTTCCGAGCCAAATTACGCCTTGATATTACTCAACATAGTTCATGAATGCTAAAAAGTAAAATGTAAGGCCCTCGATAAAGTAGTATTTTATACCACTGAAGAAGCAGGCCAAAATTTCGTTTTCCATTAATGCTTCAATAATTCTTTTTAAGTCTATAACAATAAGCAATTAAGCAAGTATGGCCCGACCAATAAATATCAAGTGACAAAAATACATTTGGACTGACACTGCAAGAAACGAAATCCTTTCTTGTCTTGAGCTGGAACATGTCGCCACTGTGTAATGTTTGAAAGTTCCTAAATCGCAGCAATACGATTAGCTACAAATACTTACAGGGAGTTTGGAGTCACACTAATACACAACTCTATTATTGAAAACATTTAGAGAGAATTTTACTTTCTCTACTAATCTCAGAACTAATAACGCAGCTGTGAGTTCTTAGGAATAATTTGTATTTTAAGCTACCTTTGATTTGGCATAAATCAGCTTGACTAAGATATCGGTATTTTTATTTGCTGATTTAATATACACACATACGCCATAGACATGAGAAGGCGCGTTAGTAAAAATTTAGTTTTTTTAAAGGGTTCCGTCACGAAAAAAGTTTGAGTAAAACTGCGTTAGAGAATCCGTGTATTTCAAAACAAAGGGGGTTTTGACAGTTTACCTGACGGCTTATCTCAAGATTATTTAAAGAACTTAATTGATCGCGAAATGTTACCTGTATGATAAAGAGTTGTACCATTCTATCCTTTATAAGCAAATGTCTCAGAGGATTATCTTGGCTAAGATTATGGTTGCACTTAATAAGTCCAACGGATCGAATACTTGTGATATTTCGAATAGAACTAAGAGTTTATTAATATTGTGGTGACCCAACACTAAATTTATAAAGGAGTATATCCTTTTTGACATTCCAAAATAATCTCAAAGTTTTTGTGATATGCCTATATCAATCAAGTCAGCCTTATCAGTAGTGTTTATCCCTTCTAGAACTTTACTACTATTAGAATTTTATTTTTGTAAATGTTATCCCGCTTTACCAAGTGTCAAAGCAATAATATTTTCAACTTTGACTGTTTTTTCTATGGTATGAGAACTGGTAAGAAGATCGACATCCTAGAAATCATTTTTAATAATAGGTGATTGAATTGAATTGACGAAACAGTGGGCTGCCAAGGCAGTTGTGCATATAGGTCTCCTGATGGACCCGTCATGCCCCACCGGGGGTTACCAGAGCCCCACGGCCTTAGAGAAACCAATAAGGCTCTCTGGTCTGAAGGACTTAAAGTCGCTCGGTACACTGAAAGTGTTACCCAAGTATTTGAACCTGGCGCGCGTGAGTGGTGGGCACTCCCCGACTACATGGTCAACGGTTTCATCCTCCTCACAGCACCATCGGCATTCCGGGTTGTCCGCAATACCGATAGTATGGAGATGGCTTCTTAAGTGCCAGTAACCGGTTAAAAGACCTGTCACTAGTCGAATTACGCGTCTTTTTAGGCGTAGTAGATTTTTGGTGAGACAGGCAGAGGGCCCACCTATGCGCGCTTTGGCCTGTCTCATACCAGGGGACTCAGTCCATCTTCGGTGGGTCCACTTGTCCAGCAGACCCTTCATTGACGCGACCGCAACGCATTTGGCGATACCAACTATGGGTTCCGGCTCCATCGGCACATTCGCGGATCCCAGTCTGGCAAGAGAGTCCGCTTCCTCATTACCTGCATGGCCTGCGTGGCCAGGTATCCAGACGAGCTGGACCCTGCATCTAACCTGTACCAGTTTTTTCAGGACTTTTATGTACTCTAGTACAAGCTTGGAGCTTACCTTTGCGGCCGTGACCTTGGTCGTCAAACTATGCTTTAAAACCCCATGATGAGGCATGTAATAACAAATGCCGTTTTTACGTTCATTACTTACTTCATTACTTACTTACAAAATTTTGTACTTATGCATGTGTCCTAAAGCTTTGTATTCTTTTATGAATTTATGATATCCGTTCGATCGTAAGAAAGATTATAAATATGAGGTTTACTTCTTGTTATCAACCCAATTTTTAAAAGAAATTAAAAATTTTCTTTAATATTTTTTTAAAAATGTCACAAAATCCTGGTTCAAATCTCTAAGAAATTTTAGTCGAAACAAATTTTTTTGTTTAAAAATTTTAGATTTAGTAAAAAAACTACCAAAAAGAAACAAAATACAGACTTAAGGTAAAAATGCTAATATTAAAAAAAAAACTATAGTACCCGAATGAACATTTCAAAGATATCACATGTAGGCAAAAATTTTGCTAAAATAGAAATTTCTGATTTATGCAGCGCCTTTTGCGACCAAAACCAACAGAAAAAAATCTTAAACGACATACCGTAAAGGAAGGTAATAAACAAATACTTGCTGTATGTGATTAAAATAATTAGGTTATAAAAATCATATTTTAGGACAATTTAAAAAATTAAATACAGTAAAGATGAAGAAAAGAAAAAGGGACAAACCGACCTAAACCTCACACACTGTAAACAGACCTAACAAAATGCTGTTTAAATATGTGGTCAGCAGTTCCAAATGTTAAGCCGAATTATGTAACAAATTTTAATTTTTATGTTGGTTTCTATAGGAGCAAAGGCAGGAATGTTAATGAAAAAATGAAAACCAAAAAGGAAAAAAAAATCATTAAATTATGTTTCAAAAATCCGAAAAAAAAGGTCATCAAAAAATTTTTGATGTTGAAGGCAACAGTTTTTTTAAAATCATCAAATTTAGATTTTTAGTGATCAAGCTATACTAAGAACCTGAAATGCTCTATGGCTCTCACATAGCCTTTGATTGGTACGACCTGAATACTTTAGTTAAGAAATTGGCATAATATTCTCTAAAGAAAGTTGAATGGTGCAGTCAGTAGGATAATCCGGATTTCGGTCGGATTTTTTGGAACTTATTGGATTCGTAGGCGCTGGGAACGACCTTAAATTTAGTCTAATTTTAAATAATTTTTTCTAATCAAATGGATAATGCTTGCCTTAATAGTTATCTGTTAATGCTTATGCGAAGGACAAATACTAATCCCATGATAAAGTACTACAATTTTTTATTTTTTTTGCCGTATTGATACATGAAGAGATAGATGAAAATTGTTTATATTTATCACCTAAATTATTTGATACCTATTTGATGTTACCCTTTACCTAAAATACCTTCCTGGTATTAAGTTATTTATAAAATAACAAAATAAAATAAATTTCAATTGTTCTTAACTGGCTACCGTAATCCGCAATCGGGAGCCTACCACAACTATTGTTTGCCAAGAAGCAACAGATTAAAATCCGTCCGCGTTAGCAGCGTATTATAATGCCCGCGTGGTAGTTGTGTATTGTTTTACTTATTATTATACCACCGGTTATTTAAAGCCGCCACGACTTTGCGTAAGTCGATAATATCTGTATAGGGTACCACCCACCACAATATTATTTTATAAAGTGGCTCGTTTGTACTTAACGTCCGTACCCCTCCTATTACAATATCTTGACAGATCGTGCTTAGAGATGCCGATTGCGCGTGGGCGCCGATACACCGCCTTTTTTGTCTTATATCATGATGTAGATGAAGATAACCGGCGATCATTGTGCATATAAGCTGATTGCCATAGTTACATAAAGTACACCTACTTACGTGAGAGACATGAATGGAATGGAACCCTTAGATCATGCGCTTGAGGGAAAAAATATTAAATTACGAGAGCATGAGAGAAAGAGAGCGCTTGTTTGGCGAGCGAGTGTCTTGTAAATTGCGGTGCTTAAGATCAAAAACTACAAAATATCTATCGTTTTTATAATGATTTATTAATTTATTTTTACAAGGTGTTCCAGGACCCATACATACTTAAGGTGGTGATAAGTGTTCAATAATTAAGCGCTTAAATTTGTCAATACGACTTTATTGCAAATATACAGGGTGGCTTAGATATTTTTGCATAAATTGAAGGCTTCTGCAGCACCGTCAATAGTAACTATTATTTTTTTAAGTTTTGCAACTAAAACCTAAATTGTATCTACAAAAATTCAATTTTAGGGTCGGACTGTCAAGAATTAGTCTGTTGATTTGATTTTGGTAATGGTTTCAACCGTGTAGCACTACATTAAATTTTAAACAATATAAAATAAAAACATCATTTGGCACGCCCAAAGAAATTGGAAAAAAAAAATTAAGACTTTTAATTTCATTACATTTAGATTATATTAATGAATCGTGTTTTAAGTTATTATCAATGTTTTTACTGTGTATATGGATACTTTTTTTACCTTACTTTATACATATATTGACAAATTATCAAAAATAATAAAATCTTAACCAGCATCTTATTGTGAATTAAATGAAACTGAAATAAAAATGCCACTATTTTCAAATGCTGAGTAGGTAGATATTATTTTTTATTACTGATATTGTAACAATAATGGAAAAATCAGAATCAGAAAAAAGCAGAATCGAAAAAATCGCTTTCATATTTCATGGAAATATGAAAGGCGTTTTTAGCCCGAAGAATACCAAATCACCAAACCTTAAATAATAATAGTAATAATAATATTAATAATGATAATGTTTATTTATTTAGCAAATTGGTACATCCAAATACAATATTATAAATTACAATTCTATAAAAACATGCTTACAATATTTAAATAAAACTAATAAATATTAAAAATAAAAATAAATATAAATGAGTGGAAGAGAATAAAAAACAAACAGCAAAAGTATAAAGTGAAATACAATGTTAAACAACATACAAATATACATAAAGACTTAAGCTAGATATATCTTCTTAGCAACCTTTAGAAGTCTCTCATAATATTACATTCCTAAATATTATTTAGTAACTTATTAAAGTCACTTAATCCTTTGAAAAGTACAGAATTCATCATTTGGCTATAATAGCACCTACATACATATATATTTTAAATTATAAATATCTTGATTAAATAAAATCATTTAGTTTTCTAGTTTGAGAACTATGAATATTTTTAAAATATTGTGTTATTGTGTTAAAAAATGTTTTGCCTAATCTTTATATATAAAAAGGCTTGTCCTGACTGATAATCAACGTACTGCCCAAGCGATAAAACCTAGAAATATAAAATTTAGGGACAACATTCCTATGGTTGTAGGCGTCCAGTCCACTAAGAAGGGATTTTTTAAAATGTCATCGGGAAGGGATTGAAACCACCCCTTATATATCATAGCTTCAAGACTATGTACTTTTTTCAAAAACGGTGAAACACGTTATTTCTATTTTATTTTTTTACCTAATTTCCATTTTTTTGTTTCTTTTTTTAGGGAATTAAAACCACCCTTTAAGATTTTAACTTCTTTTAATCCTTAAATTCATGACTCTCGAGAAAAAAAAATAAAACAATTTAATTTCATTTTAATGAAAACAACATATCCTCGAAAATTCCGCCACCCTGATGGGGTGAAAACTTCTTCTATGAAAATTCTTTCATTTTAAACTTATAGCGTTGAAAATTGATATTTTTACATATTACAAGAAGGCAAAACAAAAAATTTTATTTACAACGAAGTCCTTTAGTAGAACTTTCCTTTTACTTTTAAATTTCACGCAAGCAACGCCGCGGACATTCAGCTAGTCTTAAATAAAAACATATAAGCAGTAAATAAAATCTTTCTCTTCATAGAAAACATATTTAACATATTAAGCAATAATTCGATGGGCGTATAACTAGTACATTTTAAAATAGCTCGCATTGCTCGATTTTGAACTAATTTCGAAGTGCGATCTTAAAATTAGGTAGATTATATGGTAGAACAGAATTCTAGATAAGGAGCTGCTAGGCTATTATGTAACACGTCGAGTAGAATTTGTCTAGCTAAGGAAAGATACACCATCTGTTTCAAAGCTGCGCCAAGTTTTGTCCCCTAATAACGCGCGATTGGCGACAGTAACGCGCCTTTTTTAATTTTAATTTTAGAGCACAGAACACAAATATAAGAATTAACTTAGCTAGACAAAGCTTTCCTAACTTAGCTTTCCTTAGCTAGACAAAGTCTATTTATCGACAGATGCTTACCCACCCTATTAACAAAATAAACTTTTTTTGAAAACTTTCGTATTATATAATCGACAGGTTCATAAAATTTAAAATTGCAACTGAACAGAATTCCTAAATATTTAATTTGATTGTTTTTAATGTGTAGATTCTCGAAGTTTATATTGACTTACCTATGCTTTTTGCCAAATAAGCAGTACTCTGATATTGCTTTATTAATGCAAAGGCTATTATTTAAGACCCATTTAAACAAGTTATTTAACGACCTATTGAGGGTGAAATATGGTGTACCACAAAACACTGTTCTAGGTCGTATTTTATTCTTATTATACATAAAAGATATAACTAAGGCTGTAAATGGGTTTGAAATAGAATTATTTGCTGACGATAACATGATTTATTTGGCTGGAAAATATTTGGCTGGGATGCAAGAAACCGTTAATAAAAATTAAAGAACTGGCAAAGTTTTCATTCTGCTGCCTATTATTTAAATACGATTAGAACCATTTTAAAGCTGTATTTGTGATGCCAATTTGCTGAAGTTTTTCTAATAATATGCCCCTATCAACAGTTTCAAAGGCTCGTTTTAAATCTAAAAAAACGCTAACACAAAGTTACCTTTATTGATTTCTCTCAAAAAAATGTCACAGATTTTAATAATCAGATCAATTTTAATAATCAGAGTTGTGTTGGTTTTTTGCTAATATATAATTGTTATTACAGTTATTTGGTATTTTGTTTTTAACTGCAATTTCTAACACCTTTTCATAAACTTCGATAATATTAATAATTCATTTGCAAGTACGTTTTTGGTTTTTTTTTTGACAGGTATCACAGTTGACTCCTTCTAAGCGTCTGAGAATTTACCACTTGTGACTGTGTTTATAATATCTAACATCCTATTTTCAATAGCATAACCAGCATCACACAATACTTTTTTCAAGATACCATTTTCCCCACCTTCCACGTTTTTGATATTCCTTAATATGTCTTTCATATATGTCATGCTTATTGTTTGAAAATTTGAAAACTGACTATAATTTCTATCAACAATGCTAATAACAATATCCGAGGACGAATATTTTGGAATGCCAGCTACGATTGCATGTATACTAGTGACAATGTAGGTACTTATTAATTTCATTAGAAATTGTATGTTCATCTTCGATTATTTTATCTTTAAACTTTATTTTACTTAAATTTAAGGTAGTAATTCTTTAAAGTTTTTCCACATCTCTTTTGGGTTATTCTTATTATTATCAATTAAATTTTTAAAATAATTATCTTTTTCGTTTTTTATAATATTGACAATATTTTCTTGTACACCTCTCGCCAAACTGCATCTTTTTTTTCATTTACAGCTCTTAATTATAAGTTATCTTGAGTCTGCATTTGTTGTCTAATTTCAGGTGTTATCCATTCTTTATCTAGATATTTTTGTTTCATCATAAATTTTTGCTTAGGGCACATTATATTCCATATGTTGGTAATATTATTTACAAATATACCTCCTATTAGATCTACATCTGCAATATCATTATTCTACTGTGCATTTAAAAGATAACCGTAGTTGGTCAATATTATATTGATGCATAGCTCGACGGTAAACAATTAAATCTTTATTATCATCTATCTTTTGGTCTGGGTGTATAGTTACATTGCTAAGATCAGTAATCTTTGGGGTTAATAGTATATTGCAAGACAAACTTTAATGATGATATACAAAAATGATGTTTTTAGCAAATCAAAATTAAAATCTCCCATTAAAATATTACTCCCTTCAAATATGCCTACCTCATCAAGATAATTCTTAAAAAAAATAACAAACTTTGGGTTTTCAGTCTGCGGTGGGTGATATAGGGTAAGGTATCCTAATTTGGACCATTAGCACCCTAAATTGGACCGATGTTAAAACCTATATTTAAACATGAGGAACGCGAAAAAAGATATATATTAGCATAACATAAACTAATATTCAACGTTTTTTAACTGATAAACTTAACCTAAATGTAAAAAATCTTTATTATTATGTAATATTAAAAATCATAATCTTAAGTTTTACAGTTTGAACAATAAAATATCTTAGTTTTTAGCGATACATTGACACATTTTGCATGAAACCAAATTTTACATTTAAGACACTGGATCATTTCTTCGACTGATTCAAACTCGCATATTTCACAATACCAGCTATCCAATTTAGCTCCACCTAATTTTGCTACCTTTTTTTATCACTAATCTTTGAAAATTTTTAAGTAGTTTTAACCGATTTTGCTTTAGATGTCTTAGCTCTCACTTCAAGTTCGTTTTTGTATGGGGAACTAGTCAATTCAACTGCGTCCTGGGTGCGGCAAACTTTTGATGATTTTGATTTTTTTATAGGTAACGGCGAAATATCCTGGACTGAAATATTTAGGGACGTTGATGCTGCTCTCTTCGTTCGTAATCCTTGCGACCTAACGACTTGCGCCAATGGAATGTTATCTTCTTCAGAAGAGGATGCCTCCTTTTGGGATTCATGGTTAGAGTTTGATGCACTGTCAAACATCATTGAAGCTGCAAAATCAGATTCTTTAAAAACATTTTCATCTATAGGCCAAATGCCACTAGCACGAAAAGCGTTCTGTGCGTTTCTCACTATTGCAGCAAGCCCATAAGCCTCTCCAATTATCCCGGAAACCTGAAACATTGATACAGTTCGACCCACGTTATTTCACAACCATTTTTGAATGCATTGTCCATAAACATTTTGAAAGGCTCTGAAGAATCCAACATCCAACGGTTGGAGTCTGTGTGTTGTGTGACTGGGTAACTGCAACAACCTAATTCCATTATCCCTGGCAATTTGTAGAGCTTTTAGGTATTTGCTGTGGGTGCTGTGGCCATCCAACAATAACAAAACAAGAGCCTCAGGGCTTGGCTTAACTGTTTTAATGAAATGTTTAAGCCATGTCACAAAAGGATCGCTACTGATATATCCAGTATCGCTA
The DNA here is from genome assembly GCF_022605725.1 of Anthonomus grandis grandis. Lineage (NCBI taxonomy): Eukaryota > Metazoa > Arthropoda > Insecta > Coleoptera > Curculionidae > Anthonomus > Anthonomus grandis. The sequence goes on from NC_065551.1 coordinate 17,721,310, forward strand.
ATAGTGACAATGCTGCCAGGAGGAGCACCTAATGAAAGTTCCTCTTGAAAACGTTTCCTCTTAAAAATTATCATGGGTGGTACAAACTGCCCTGCTGCACTTGCACAACAAACCACAGTAGTATTTGCCCCCCTCTCTCCACTAGAAATGCTCCCAATTTGATGTTTTCCCTTCTTGGCTAATACTTTCTGACATTGCCGTTGTACGGTTGAGCAGCCTGTCACGTCGACGTTGAATATGCGTGTGGCGGTCAATTTATCCTCTTCACAGACGTTTTTCTGTGTTGAAATTGTGATTCAAATTCTTTCTTGCTGCCAATTCAAATGCCAGTTTGCGGACGTCTCGTATGCCCATCCCGAACATTCGCTCTTCGAAAATCAAAATATGCCTAGACAATTCTGCTTCAACTTCTTCATTAAATACACTAAACCTGCCCATTTTTTTAATTCAATTATTTTCCCGTTTGTTTTTCTCTTCGAGATGTCTTTTTAGTGTAGCTTTAGGTACTTTAAAAACCTTGCACATTCATTAAGCCCATAAGAACCATTACGAAAAGCGGAAATAGCACTGCTTAAATCTTCTGTGCTCCACTTGCCGTATTTACCACGTGATGACATTCTGAAAAAAAAATATTAAGAACTAAGTAAATGGAAGTGGTTGCCTAAATTGGACCGGTCCAATTTACAAGTCAAGTGCTGTCCAGTTTAGGAAACTCATTCTCAAAACTAAACAATATCAAATTTCACCCACAACGGATTTTACCAATTTGGAGGTTAGGTTACTAAAATAACCCCTAAACTATGGCCTCTTTATTGAATCTTGAGAAATAATGATATTATAAATGTTGTGATTACTTACTTGAACGGTAAGTACTAGTATATTTGTATCGGAAGTTAAAAAATCAGGAAAACACTAATATTTCCTCAACCGTTGTTTACAGACGCACACGTGTTGAAACTCTAACAGTTTTCAAGGTGTAGTTTTAGTTGGCATTGACAGATGGCGCCACTTGTTGTCGGTTTGCTCAAATCTTCAAAGGTCCAATTTAGAAGCCGGTCCAATATAGGCAACCCTACCCTAAGACTGTTGCCAAAGAAAATTAAAAAAAATTCAACAAAAATCGGTCGGAACGATTAAGGAACTTATGATCCAATAATTTTTAGATTTTTTTATATGGTTAGGAAGCTTACCTTAAATCTCATATATTAAAATAAAATATTTTTTTAATAAGCGATTTTTAACAAAAAAAAACAAAAATTTATGTTGTATAAATAATGTTGTGTAATATGGACAACGATTCAACGATAGTTCTGGACACAAATATTAAAAGTATACTATGATATCGCAAGCTATTTACACTTTTACAGAATTTTAAAATATTTTTAATAAAAGTAGTATATTTGAAAAAACATAATACTTTTTTAAAGTTGTATACCAAATTGCCTTATTTAAGTTAGGAACGTTAACATTTTTAATTAATTGTATAATAACTACAGCGTGGCCGAATTGTGAAGCTATTTTCTTAGATTTCATTCCTGAGATATCAATTTAGTGCATAAAAGTAACTCAGGTCAAAAGGTTTATTTTGTTTAAAATTTTATTTGGATACCGATTGTTTTATACAAGTACTTTAAAGTAACTTGTCCGCCATCCTAATTAAAAAATTTGAATTGTGAGTGTAAGTGAGTAAAAAATCACATCACATGATAATTGTCATAAATAGGGTTCATTGTTGCTGGCTGGGTTGGGTTGAGTTGAACACATACCTGCCCTTACACTCTTGAATTTTATATATCAGACACTCTATTTGTAATTTAAAAAAAAAATATAAACAGCTATTACATGTTAAAATAGAGTAATGATATTAATATTTTTATATAAGTTTTTGCGCACATTGAACAATAGAAAATTCACTTATAAGAAGTTCCAAGTGAAAAGTCACTACCTAAAAATGAATTCTTCTAAACCGAAGTTTATTAGTTTTGAAAATAACGTATCAAAAAAAGTTGCACATGAAAGGCTTAATGTTAAACTTGACAATGTGCAAATACCTTGTGCAAGACTTTGGGATTAAAAATTGATAGTGATTTTCGGTTTCGGGAACACATAACTTCAAAGTTAAAGAAGACCTATTTAACTCTTAGGCTCATATATTCCAGTCGTCATTTTCTGGAATAGGATATTAAAATATTACTTTTCGATTTTTTAGTGCTAAGCCATTTTAATCAATATGATGTTCTTTACGGGCCTTGTCTGGGTAGTTTCAGAATTCATATTTACGTTTAATTAATGGCATCCGCAGACACGAAAAAAGACTTCAAAATATATTTTTACAAACAAAAACTCAGAAATAATGCTTACAGCCGCCCTCTACGTTTTAATAATAAAATGTTCATACCCAGACATCGTAAAGAAATGTTCAAAAGGTCTTTTTAATATATTGCCGCAAAAATTATAAACTCATTTTCACCATATCTTTTAAGTTCTTCACTGGCTAGTTTTAGGAAAAAACTTAAGCAAAGCCTAATTGCTCAACAATTGGCAATTAACTGAATATTGGGAGTGAATTTGTATTTATAAACTTTGTGAGTGGCTGAAATTTGTGAATGTTTTTGTGTTAACATGCGAAGTCCTTTTTACTAGTCTATTGCTTAATTACCTATGGTTGCTCTCTGTTTTAAGGCTCCGCTACCTATCTTCTAGCCACACAGCTGAGGGGCAGCGGTGAGAGACGCGGTAGTAATAAATGTCTATTTTAGAACGGTTGATAAAATTTCAGTCATCCTCTTACGCCGGGATCCAATGTAATTTCAGGGTTGGCCTACATAAATTTGGTGCAGGTTATGCAAGTATAATTATATACCTGCATTACTACCTAATATTGCTATTATATATGCATTTTGGTTTTTTTTTTTGTTTAGTGCGTGATAGTTCCGGGATGTAGCCGTGTGGTTTCGTTGCGATAATTTCTTGCATTTTATTTTGGTGGTTACATATGTAAGACGTGAATTTATTTTACTTATTATATTTTATTTGGTTTTTGTCGATCATCAAAAATTAATAAAAAAGGAAACGATAACCGATCGAAATGTTAAGGGCTGACATGTAAAGATAAGGACGATCCGTGAGAATATTTAAGTTTTATAGTTTTAAGAGGTTTTCGAGATAACAAAATAAACAGAAATAGCACTTACTAGTACTTATGCGGGTAAAAAGGTCACTTCGGAGAAAGTTATAATGTGTGGGAATGTTGGTATTTACAAGATGTTTACCACATTTTTACCACAGATTTACAGATGTTTACCAGAATTCTTTTAAGGGATATTTCTAATATGATCCTATTTAGAATTCAGTTCGATGGTAACTTTACTCGAAAACAGTCGTGGAGCAGTGTCCACTTGTTCTCCCGTAACTTTTCTTTAGTGCTGTGGTTAGTGACTTTATTGAACTATCAAACCTGACAAATTACAAAGGTGAGAGTTTTCACTGAGCAATGTTTTACCTTATGTTTCTTATTATTTTAATCATGATCAGTATAAAGAAAGTAATATTTATATGCGCATCCTTCCGTGCTAGGTGTAAGTGACCTGATACCTTGGTACGTAAAACAACGCTAGCTAGTGTAAGTAGGTGTGTGGCACTAGTGCAACCTAGAGTGTTATGGCACCTGGGATTATTTTGTAGACTGTGTAATTGGCCATTACATCAGTGGGTTGTTTTGTGGAGTGCTTGCTAGCACTATCCCATCAACTTGATTTCTAATGCTGGACATCAGGTTTTCTTCTGCCTGGATTGGAAAACAACTCTTTAACAAGGTCTACTGATGTCTATAATTTGAAGGATGTTAGTCTTATTGATAGTTTTATGGTATTGTGTACAGGTGCTATAAATCTGAAATGGCCTTGTGTAAACGTATTTTACTTTTATTTAACAATCACAATAACTAAGGTAAAATATTTGCTCACAGGTACCTTTTACTTTTTTGGTAGGTAGTATCATATCATCTCATATCAATGATCTCGAATCCTGACCTAAGCAATACATCTATCATTCTGTCTTCTTACACGTCCCAAATATATACCACAAGTTACTGTAAGTACATTTATCGTTTTGCTACTTTTTAAAAGTTTACTGTTTATAAGTTTATTGTTGTAATACTTCCTGACAAGATGTTGTACATACTAAAATAAAATAAAAATAACTGTAAGTATTATAATACACCCTCTCAAGAATTTAGGTCCTGACACATACTGAAAAACTGAAAAGTGTTCCTGTGTTTTCACTAGTATTTTTTTAAATACTTGTAAAATATGGATGCTAAAAGAAAAGGATTTAAAGGCCGACTTAGGTTAAATGCAGTTAGAAAACGTCCAGGTCCGAAAAAAGGACAGATTGTAAGTATATATGTAATTACAATGTTTTTTGTTTGCATAATTATAATTTTTAATGTCCGTTTAAATTACCATTGCTCTTTGGTAAGAAATAAAAAAAAGTACGATCCGCACCAAAGCACTATGTTGGCAGAATCATGACGTGCGCATTGTTCATTTAGAGAAGAACCAATAAAAAAAGCAGGAAATATATTTCCGGAATTTTGATCAAATATTGTTTTGTTTATTTAGATCAACTCAACTAGGGAAAAATGTTTGGCAATTTATATAAAATGTGGCGCCAAGGAATACCTAGATATTAGATATAGTGTTACATTATTATTCTATATATCTGATAAAAACTCATACCTCCGATTACCCCATCACAGAGCGCAAAGCAGAAGAAATGGGACAAGAACATCAATTCCTAAAGTTCCCTTTAGTATAATGCAAATTTTGTTTTTATTCAGAAATAATAACATTTAACTGTAGGACTCAAAAAGATACTTTTTTCAAAATACAAATTTGTATTGAGATGTCTTTATTCCGGAAGAGCTACGTTCCAAAATTTTTTTTATTTCAATCGTCAATTAACAAAAAGCTCCTTGACCATCTAGAGTGATCTATAGACAACAACCCTTCCATTTTCATATAAAAGATCTTCAGATTCGCAATTGCTTATTCTCATACTTAGCCCTTTTTTAATTTTAAAAAGATATACATACTCTTGCGCGCGCTTCAACATAAAAATAATATTATTTTGGGTTACATTAAAAATGAAGGACGAATCTATGTCATCAAGTAATTTTGAGGTTATAGATCAATCAAGTGGCAAACCTCTAGACGAGAATGTATGTTTATTTTAATATTCTCTTATATCTATATTATTATATATCTAATTATTTTTTTAGAAGACTATAGCAGTTGACGCTAGTGAAGAAACAATAACAGCATTTCTTGGTAAAGAAAATGAAAGTATTGTACGAAATACCCCTAATACAGTTCAGAACCAAAATGAGGTAAGTTCGTAATAATGGAACTCAATAAAATACGGTACGGTACCATCTCTCTTATCCATAAAATACATTTAGAATTACATCTGGAATTGGATTGTATTTTAAAATACACATACTTTTATCATTTCTGCAATTTATTTATCTTTTAGTTTATAAGTGCACCTAGTTAGTTCTTACTTTAAGTTTTAGTTATTACCTTTTAAGCATGTGAACCTAAGATATTGTTTTAACTTAATTTAATCTCTCTTAATTGTAGGCTTAAGTAGTGCCATGCATTACTTATATGGTCAGGTATTTAGAACAATTTTAATGCTTTGCTTTAGTCCTAATAAGCGAATTGTTATTATTATTATTATTATTATTTCCGCATAGCAATGTTTTGAAAACGACATCATTTAATTAAATTTTTTATTTTTGTTTTATAGACATTATACGTAACTACAAATATTAAATCTACCGGGTCTATTTTTTAGAAGGAAAAGAAATATTTCAATATTCTAGTATGATCCTGAAATTAAAATATTGTAGATACACTTTCAGCTTTAATTATACTCGTGTATAATGCTAGCAAAATTTAAAAAAAATTACTATACCTATTGACGAACTTGAGAGCTTTTTACTTATGCAAAAATAACAAAACCATCCTATATATTTACAATAAATCATATTTACCAATTCAAGTGTTCAATTCTTTAACTGCTAAGTGTCCTTTATCACCTCCTTAAGTATGTACACTATATCTCGTAATCTCTTGTATAGGAAATATATATATTTTTACTGGCTTTCATCTCTCACTTAAACTACAGTTGAAAACTCGAGCACTTTCATTTATATTATAAAATATACGTTTGATGTGATTATTGGAGAGAATTTCATGCTGATTACAATAGGCTCAAAGAGTATGCTATCTCCATTATTTTTCAATAAGATTGCCTGGCATCTTCAACTCATAATGCCAATCCATTTTTGAACAATTTGTTCATCAAATCACTGCACAAGATTAGATTTAATTAGTAACTTACATATTTAAAAATATGCGGATTTCTTATAGAATGGGCTTTGTGATTAAATAATATACCAAAGTAAATAAGGTCTTGCCATCTCTGATAATTTGTATATAGTCTTCCCTCTAAAAAAAAAACTCAAAACACGCAACTTATACCGCTCAGAGTTCCAATAAAAACCGCATCCTCCGCGGGTCATTTATTTATTTTTTCTCGCACAGGTAATTTATGCGTTTTCTCTTCGCCCTGTAAATCAAAATTACGAATTGTCCGGTTGATTTATATTGTATTTGGCTAAAATATTGTCACTGAATTTAATGATCGGAACGATTTATGTTACTTTCGTTTCGCGCACTTACGATTGTTATATGACGCGGGGATTTTCTGATGTTGGTGGTACCGATAATAAATTTTTTTGCCCGTACGTCTTAACAATAGCAACGGATTACAATAAGGCACTATTTTACACTCCGTTAATGTTATTTATGGACGGCATTTATTAATTTTTAACATTACCTGTTTGTTTTAATGTTTTATGTTTGATCGTTAAAGCAGAACAGTGAAATATTAGTTAATAGTTAATATGGAAAATATAATTCAAAAATTAACATTAACAGATGTTCCAGAATGTTACTGAAACCCGAAATAAGGTAAAAAGTGAATAAGCTTACTTTTGACCCCTAAATAGTTATAAATTACCATTTCAGCAAGGCATTTGACCAGATTTATCATCAAATATCGGTAAACAAAGTGATGCGTATGTATACATTTGAAGAGATTCTTATAAAGTTGCTGGTTTCCTAATTGATAAACAGAAAACAATTTATAGAGATTAAGGGATTTGGATCTGTTAGCTTTACTCAGAAGTACCCAAGACTCTAACCTGGGACCACTACTCGTTCTTTTGTTTATCAATGGCCTTTTAAATATTATTAGTACTTATAAATTGGAAGATGATTTGAAGATTTTCTGGAAAATTACCACCCTCGAAGACTATTTTCTCTTGCAACATATTATCAACTGAAATAGTGAGGGGTGTGATTTAAACAGACTCAGTTTAAATGTCTCTAAATGCTTCGTTATGTCATACTATACAAATAAATTTCCCATAATATTTGACTATCAAATTGATGACAGTTCCTAATGAAAAAATCTGAAAATTTCTGATCTGGGTATAATACTTGACAGGGGAATTGACCTTTGTGCTGCGCGTTGAGGATGTTGCCTCTCGAGTCTCAAAGATATTAGGATTTGTCTTAAGAAAATGTAAACTATTAAATAATTCCTCAATGATTAAAACACTTTTTTACAGTATGGTCAGGTCAAAACTTGAGTATGGCTCTTTAATTTGAAATTCTCACTACATTTACCATGTGAACACTTTGGAAGCTATTTTTTTAGATATTTGGCGTATTGGGAAGATGATATCTATCTAGAAAGAGGCATTTACCAATTTAGTTAAAGTTAACTAAAGGTCGAATGTCACATTCAATAAGTTTTCTATGGAATTTCATTAACAATAGAATTGATGGTTCGTTTCTTCTGGAAGAACTATTTTTTCCTATACCCCGATTGGAAGCAAGGTATGCTTTCGTCCTCGACCAAACTAGATCGAATATTATAGAGTATGATCCCATTTTCAGAATGTTCAAAAATTTTAATCTCATCTCTAATGAAGGTCGCATAAACAATTCTAGTTTATCGCAACTTTTAAATACACGTACAAATTCATTCGCCTATATTGTCACCTAATTGTTATGTTTTGTGCGCGAGCGGCAGTTTTGATTATGGTTGGAATGAAAATGATTTATCTTTAATTTTCATTTAATTGGGCTTTAGCCTGTTGGAAATAAATGCTTATTATTATTATGAAGATTTCATGCCAAACTGCAATCTCACTCACCCCTGGGGAGGAGGGAATATTTACTTATCCCAGATATCCCAGATATCAGAAGGATGGAGCTCTTTCTTCTAACATGAGCTTCTTCGTGGAGTCTTTTCCATGTTATCGAACTCCGTTCGTTACCTTTATATACACATAATACACTTAAACTTAAATTACATATGGTTCTTAACTATTTAACATAATGATTCTTAACTGTTTCTTACCTACGTTATCTGTCTTCCCAATTAACTTTCTGACGATCCGAGATGTGGATAACAGTGTCAACTTCTGCATTAGCTTATAGATGCTTTCCTTAAGGTTGAGCAGTTTTATGTCTTCGATCAGGCTCTTTGGTATTACTCCTATTATTGACACAATAATTGGAACTGTCCGCAATTCTCTGACTTCCCATTGTCTTTGTATCGACATGATGGGATAAAATTTGACGTGAGTTATGTGATGCAACCAGGCCAAGAACCTCAGTTGACCCCATACATAATTATTATTATTATAAATATTCCTGAATTAACAAAATAAGCATTTTAATATTATTAGGCTCCATAAAAATCGCATTATATAAAATCACTCATCTATTAATTTTCGACGAATAAAGTTGTAGTTAATCGATGGTCAAATTTGTGTAGAATTTATTTTGAATTAAATTTATTCCTTTTTTAAAAAGTAGATGTTCAATAATATTTCCATCACTCGTGTTTAGGAAGTCGTACAATTGTTTATTAATATGCTTTTCAAGAAGTTTAGAAACTCTCAAAAAAATACTGATTGGTCTTAGATCCTTTAGTTCTTTAGGATTCGTATTTTTAGCTAGATTTTGGGTTTTACGATTACTTTTTTCCAAGAAAATGGAAAATAACTTTCTAAAATACAGGAACTTAGTATATTTATTAAGGGTGGAGTGCAGTATGGCAAGCAAAGTTTAACATACTTTACTGATATACCATCATCGCCAATTACCCGAGTGGATATGCTATTTAGAATCTCTAACAGGGAATAATCGTCTATAAGCGTAAAATTTAGTTTGATATTAACATTGGGATGGACATTTGAACAATAGAAAAAGATTTTATCATCTGACACAGAGTAAGGAGGTTGCAAAGTTTATGAAAAAAAGTTGCAAATCTTTTCTGGATTAAATAATTTATTGGGAAATTCAACTGTCTTATTGAATGATATATTTAATTTTTTAGCATTGTCCCATAAATCTTTTAAGTGGGTTATCAGGTTAAACCAGATAAAAGGAATGTGTAAGAAATATTATGATTTGTATTATTATTACGATTTCGGGAATGGTCATATCAGAAGATTAAAGTTCACAGACGATCCAGAGTGTTACTAGGGCAGTCAGTGTGGTAGAAAGTAAGAAATGTTTAATTTTGAGCTCTAAATTGGCATATTAGACTATCTGAAATCCACGAATCATGGACATCCACTATAGAACAATCCTCCTGTGTGTATTTGGTCTAAATTTGATCAAATATTTGGTCACTTCCAGATAAATATTTTTGGGTGATTCAGAAAGTTACCGAAATTTGAAATGCGGTAGAAAGTTAATTACTAAATTGTCATAAATATGCATAATATGCTTTTCCTATGTACTTGGTCTAAATACGTCACAAAAACCAATATTTTCAGATGATTCATGGAGTTACTGAACCGTAAAATGAGATAGCAACTGTAAAAATGGATTTTTAAACCCATAAAATGGAAGTCAACGTCCAAGATGCAAAAACTATTAAAATATTTCTGGAATACTCTTAAATGTTCTAAGGAAAATTTTATTGGTTTCATTTATGATTTTTGTAGATCATTAAATAGCCTTTAAATGATATTCTGTAAATATTAATTAAGAAAATCTTCCAGGAACGCCCACTTTTGCTTATAGACCTTAGCTGTGAATGTTTTAGGATATGTTTGAATATTCTTTTTCACTTATAATTTTTCTCTATACTCAATACTGGGAATATAAGTTCAATATTTTGTTCTAAAAATCCAGAAGACTGAAATCAATAACATGATTAACCGGGAAATCCAAACAATTTTTTTTAACCAGATATTCAACTGAGATAGCGATTCAGCTGATATTGGGGCTCTTCTTCTGGTAATAAGCAATGATTTATTATGACTCCCTATTTGAGGTAACGTCAAGAAGACATATAAGCAACTTTACGGAAATACATGAATACAATGGAACCACTAAGCGGCTAAAGAGTCCCGCGATGTTATGAGTAGTGGCCAGGATGAGAAGGAGAAAAAGAAAAAACAGCGGCTTTATGCCTCATTATGGGTAAAATCGCGTATGACAAAAGAAGCGGTATTCCTTAAATAAAAAGCAAGCGCGGTCGTTTGTTCAATTCTATACGCTCTTCATGACGATCAAAATAAAATACGTTGACATGTTCATTAGTATCAGCATCGACAGTCTTGTTATTTTCTGTTATTTTCAATTTTTATATTGAATTTATTGTTTTCGGTGGATTATAACCTTTCGAGGTTGTTTCTTATGGTTAAAGTCCCAGGTAGCAAAATGATGTCTTGAAGACGTAGTTTTCCGTACTTTTTGGTCTATATGTAGAGTTATTTTTTGACGTTCTTACGGCCTTAAAATGACGTACATTTGTAACATCCTATAAATTACAACAATATGCTGATGATTCTCAGATATACATGCCATTAAATTTTTTAAATTTTAATATTTCTGAGCAAAAAATTAAATTGGATATACTAAACATAGTTAATCATTCCAATGTAATTCAGGAATTCTGAGACACTTATATGAAAGTATAAATATTGAGATTAATGGAGAAAAAATTCCAGTTGTCAATGAAGTGAAAATATTAGGATTGACTTTAGATTCTAACCTTAGTTTTGAGACACACATTAAGAATAAATTAAACATAGGCTATATGCGTCTTCGAAATCTGTACAGATTTAAAAATGTCTTAAAGAGTAAAACCAAATATTATCTCTGCAATAGCCTTATTCTTTCCTTACTCGACTCGGTGATATCATATATTCTAATTCTATAACACCTGAGCTGTCTAGATCTATACAAAAATTGCAAAATAGCTGTGTAAGATGTTCTTATGGCGCTGCCTATCGGAAGCAAATCACACCTTATTTAAACATAAATTCTATTTTAAATATGGAAAGGAGAAGAAAATTACACATATATGCCTTTATATATAAAAAAATAAAGTCGGGTCAACCCCCTTATTAAGATAAGTTATTTACTACTCTCTCGCATTTACACAATACTCGTAATATTGGAAGTTTTAGGATACCTCAACATAGAACGAGTAACTTCCACAAGTCATTTTCGGTTGTCGGAGTTACAATGTGGAATAACTTGCCAAATAATATTAAAGATTTGTCACTTAATAAATTTTACACCAAGATTAAGCAAATTCTTCTAGACTCCCAACGAGATGCCTAGTAGTATGTTTAATATAAACTGCAAAATCAGCTAAGACCAAACATAAGCTGGCCTGTTCAATCTTCCTTTTGTAGTTCTCTTTTGTCTATTCTTGTTGCCTTTCGTCGCATGCCAGCCAAATTGCTTTGCCATTTTTTGTTTCTGCCCTTTTTAGTTTTAGTTTTGTTCTTTTTTAGGTTAATTAGGAATTTTTTTTTGTGTTTATTTATAATCTTTTCAGTTTCAATATGATGGTTTGTAATGTAATCTTTTGACTTTTTTTGACATCCAAAATGACGTCTTAAGAGACGTCACTGAGACGTCCTAAATAAAGGCTAAAAGACGTCTTAAACGCAATAGAAATAGACGTCTGGAAGAGGTCAAATATTTATATAGGACGACATTTAAAATGACCTTTAAGGACTTCTTGAGTATAAAAAAACATACTTACTTAAATTCCAAGTATATATTTATTTATTCATTTTAAGTATACCATAATAAAACAAACATTCTTTGGTTAATTTTCTTGAGGAAACATAGATTTTCTTAATTTTCTTAAAACATGCATCAATACGCGGATGATGTTCAACTTCTCATTTTCAATTAATCAAATTAATACCGCCATAGGGAATATAAATTCTGATCTTGTGCAGGTGTCTATTGGCTGCAAACTATTGGTTTTTGAGATTCCTGTGTGGAATAATTTGGGCGTGAATGTCTCCATCCAGGGAGTTAATCTGCAGCTAACAAGCTGCGAAAAAATGTTAGGTATATTTGTCGATAATAAACTTAATTTTGAATATCATATTTCTAATATTTTGCAAAAAGCTTACTATAAACTAAAAGTCTTGTACATGTATTAACATATTTTATCAACTAACATTAAGTTAAAGTTAACTCAATCATTAGTCCTCTCAGTGATCAGTTATGGAAGCGTTTTCTTCTGGCCAGCCCTTGCTCAAAGAGATAAATATGGCTTGAAAAAATTACAAAATGCTTGCCTAAAATTTAGTTATTGTAAGCAAAAATATGACCATGTAACACCATTATTTATCGAATCCCAATGGCTAAGGCTGGAAGAACGATTCAAAGTTTATATAGCTAGTCTCATTTATAAAACTGTCCACAGTGGAGTCTCCAGGTACTTGTATGAGGAGCCGGTAAGCTGCAGTAGCATTCATGGTCGTGATATGCGTCATTCTAAAAGTTTTTGTGTCCCAAAGCATAGAACTACCACATTTCGAGCCTCATTTAGCTATACCGGTGTTAAAATCTACAATGCGTTGCCTCATGATCTGAAGTGTGTGCATTCACTCGCTTCCTTCAAAAAATCTGCCAAACTCCATTTTAATAGTAGTTTATAGTTTAGTATTTTACGAAAATCATGTTTTTTCTTTTTATCACTTTTTAGTTAACTATATTACTTGATTAAATGTATGATATGATTATGTCTGTGTAGGATCGTTTTGTTTTATAAGCTTAATTATAGTTACTAATTTATAGTTTGACTTATATATATATATCAGTACTTCAAAATAATATATAATATATATATATTATTTTGAAGTACTGTTTTTAAGTGTGCGGTTAGAGAGAGTAGCCATAGGCTAGATCTCGCCGCATTTATAATTGTTATTGTAATTTTTTATTTCCGTAATATAAAGGCATATTTATTTATTTATTTATTATTTATTCGGGATAAAAATATTGACATTTCCTCCTGAGTAGTTAATAAGACATCTTTTTATAAACAATGTCGTTTTTTACATACACTTTTATAAAAAAATTATACGTAATTAAACGTAACATACCCTAAAACCTTTGGTGTGATGCTAAAATTACGAGACAGTTTTACCACTAACCAAAAGGTTAGTTATTTATATTTTGATTAGTGGTAAAACTGTCTCGTAATTCGTAACATAAATATAATAAGGCATATACTAATACAAATTTATGCTTTTATTTCTTAACTAGAAATCCAGACTGGCAAAAATCAAATAATTATATTAAATCAACGTGAAAAAAACGTGAAAAAAATAATTTCCTTTAACAAATGGAGCTTATGAAGACTGCTGCTGCGAAAAGCTATATAAGAAGTAAATTACTTTTGTTGCATAATAGGAGCAAGTAAAAAAGCTATTAAAAAAATCCTGTCGATATTTAAACCATTAAAGTATAAAATAATGTACGTAATTTGATCCAATTCAACCATTTGCTAAAGGTAGTAAGCATGTCCGACACCCAAAATGTGAAACAAACACCGAACGCAAAAGGAAATACAACACCAAACAATTATAAAACCGGGTTGCCCGTAATGCCGCTCGTCGGTCGGTAGCGATGGTGGGACCAGCGCCAGCGCCACCTATACCACCAATTGCATATCTTATTATAGTTACGTGATCGATTACTAAAAGTTAACCCTCTTTGGGTATTAATACACTAAACCGCCTCAGTGTATGCACATGTATGAAGCTTGTATGGTGAAAATCAGAATCGTATGTCGGCCATCTTGCTTGGCAAAATTGACAGGGAGTTGAGAGACAGTTGTTGACATTGACTGATGAACATCAGTTGTCATTGTCATACCATTTGAGTTTGTTTTTCATTGCAATGAATGCAAGCGTGGGTTGAGTTTGCTATATGTTTTAAGGATGTTATTTTAAATTCATGACTTTTTTCTAAAAGGTTCTCTTTCGTTTCTCATTGTCTTTCGTTTCTAAGTAATGTTTTAATTGATTTGCAGCAAGCAATTCCAGGTTTCTGATAATTCGATTTTATTTATTACTATTATGTTTTTGTATTGTCAATCTTTAATCTTTAAAATTTTTGTGACACACATGACATCGTTAAATCTATTGTTAGAACTATTAAGGAGGATTCATAAATTCCGTACCGTATGCAGTAAGACGTAACACGTAAGAAGTAAGAAGTAAGCTCCTTACAGTAAGTATCGTGCGAATCCATAATATAAAAACGTAAGAAGTAAAAAAACGTAGCAAAATTCATCCTGTCTTTGTCTTTCTGAATATTGTCCTCTCCTAAATCTTTACTAGCCTACCCCTTTTGATTGGTTATATTGGCGAACATTGACGATTACTTACGATTCCGTAAGAAGTATAACGCAAGAAATGAAATTGAACCATAGGATAAGGATAAAAATCAGAAAACCTTAAATAGTGATGGCCCTGCAAGAAACCCCAAAAAGATCTGTCAATCAAAGATTCCAAAAAAGAGTCTGAAAATTTGAAACCTAAATTGTATTTTAAAGTAGTCGAATTTCTGTGATAATTAATAACTTAGGTACTCAATTATCTGTCAATCATATATGTGTCTGGTCGACAGTTATTTTTGTAAACGGTTGGCAATACCGCATCCCTTCCACATCACGACGTCACTATGCGCGAGGCGAGCGCCGCACGAGGTGTAGAAGCGGGAACTACTATTAGGCCTCTTTTACACGGTCAGGGTGTTTGTCCGTCCGAGTTTCGTCCCGTCACCCGGAATAGTAGAAATACATAGTTTAACATATGTTCTTTCACACTTTTCGGGCACGGGTGAATCGCCGTCCGGGCACACAAAACGCCCGGATATACCCGCTAGAGCTGACGGAGCTCGGACGGGCAAACGCCCATACTATGCTCTAGCAGACCATAGTGCGCAATGAATGCGTTTACATGATCCGGGTGTTTAATTGTCCGATTGGTCTATACCTATCTGCAGGTCAGTACCGTGTAGGCTGTTGTGAAAACTGTGTGTTTACTTTGTATTGTAGCTACGAGTATTTAATCATGTCGAAAGAAGTAGAAGATATAGATTCTGAAATCCTGATTAGTTTAGTTCAGAATAAACCAGAAAAATGGAATAAAGCTGCTGAGGATTACAAAAATCGCAATAAAAAAACTGAGGCATGAAGAAGTATTTGCGCCCAGTTGAAAGAAAATTTTGAAAATTTAAGTGATGGAGAAAGAAAAGAGTTTGGTAAGTTTACAATTATTTTATTACTTGCCTCTTATTTTTATGAACATTGAACTAAACATACGCTAAGGTTGGAAAATAGTACTTATAATAAAACAAGTCATCTAAATTTTTGACAATTGCCATGGTACTTTGCCTACTTCAGTTAGAAAAAAGTCACTTAGGACATTTCTAATATCATTAGCCGCCCTTCCACCTTGCATATTTGGTTGTGCTGACAAATCATTCATACCCAAAACTGTCAAGGTATCCTTAAAGTTATAGCCATCTCTTTTCCTCACGAAATTGTGAAGCACTATACAAGCTTTCACAATACTAACGGCAAAATCTCTATTAACATTCAAAGGTCGATGCAAAATTCTCCATTTGTTTGTCAGTATACCAAAGGAACACTCAACATATCTCTTGGCTCGGCTGAGGCGATAATTGAATATTCTTTTTTTCTGTGATAGTTCCTTTCCTCCAAAAGGCTGTAGTAAATTAGTATTTAATCCGAAAGCTTCGTCTCCTATAAGAAAATAAGGTATATTTGGACCTTCAGAACCAGGTAAAGGCTTTGCAGGTGGCAATTCCAAAATCTTTTCTTGTATACTCTTCCACAAAGTACTTTCTTTAAAAATACTTGAATCACACTCACTTCCATATGCGCCTACATCAGCATAAATGAATCGATAGTTCGAGTCAGCGACTGCCATCAACACAACTGAGAAATAAGACTTATAATTATAGTATAACGAATCACTAAACTCGGCTTTTACAATTCTAATACGTTTTCCGTCTACCGCACCAATGCAGTGGAAAAAATTTGCTCGTTTTTCGAATCCAGTTGCAACTGACTGAATAAATTCTTGTACTAAAGATGACCAGAGAATGTTACAGACCTCCCAAACAATTTTTGTACTTGTAGAAATTCCCAGTCGATAGCTATAATACAGATCTGTGAAGCTACATCCACTAGCCAGGTACCTGAAATTGAAAAAGAAATCAATTAAAAATTCTATACTATTGTAGATTTTTTGTTACAGGTCAAATAGTTGTTAAAAGGTGAAATAATATCAGAGACCAGTGGCTTAAATGGAAGAACCGAGACAAAAAATCAGGAGCTGCTTCATTAAAACTGAGAAAGTATGTGTATCACGAACAACTAAATTTTCTCGAGAAGGGCTTATATCACCGGTCAACTGAGTCTAACATGGCCTATAAGCAGACAGATGAGGCAGGTCAGCAGGAAACAGAAAAACTCCAATCAGCAGATCGAGGGATGGAGACTCCAGATGCAACCCACCAAATTTCGCAAACTCCATCTGCAAAAACCCTTACCGTAAAGGCTACAGGTGTACAGCAGTCAACGAGAAAGAGGAAGCGAACTCTCGACAAATTTGAACTAAGGATGCTAAAATCTATTGAGGCAGAAGACCAAGAGGACCGTAATATGAAATTTTTTAAGGGCATTCTTCCTTTTATTCAAAAGTTCAATGACAACCAGATTGTAGATTTTTAGATGGGAATTCTGCAGGTGAATAAAAACATTCAGAACGCTGTTTCTATTCCAACAACCCAACATCAACAGCTTCAGATTTATACTCTCCCATACTCTCAACACAACAATACCCCTGCAACAATCCATTGCAGAACTCTCAGCAGTATCAGTCTTCTGGCATTTCATACACTTCACTGCTACCCAGTGTCTCCAATCAACATCAAACGATTGTATCAAGTAACAATTCTACTAACGTAATATCTCCACCTTACCTGTCTCCTGATTCTAATGACACACAATCTATGAGTAATTATAACGATTTGTCATCCCCTTTCTCACAGAATTCAGATATTGACTTTTGATTTTTTTTGAAGTGGAAATATATGTAATCTTTTATTAAAATAGGATATTAACCTAAAATGTATACTTTGTTTTTTATTTATTTTATAGAAACTTACCTTAATGCAATAGCCAACATTTGTTCAGGTTGGATGCAGTTCCTCATATTTGTATCTTGTTTTTATACCTCGGGCTGCACACATTGCAACAACTCATAAAAAGAAGTAACGCTCATACGAAAATAATTAAAAAACTTAGTTTCGTCTTCTTTCAATTGTTGAAAAAGCACAAAGAAGGCCCCTTTCAAGTAGCGGCTTTCTAGCAACGGATGAACCCAAACTCGTCTATTACGCTGTTTTTTTCGCCGATGTATTAACAAAGCGATTATAATCTTTTTGCATCTATCATTGTCCATGATAATCAGCGTCAAACTGAATTACCTAGCACCAAATGGTCCGGAGTTTCGCAAACTCCCGTGTGAGGAGCGCTCCAGGGCGCTGCACGGCCGGGCGATCAGACGGACGGATAAATATCCTCACCGTGTGAAAGAGGCCTTACTCTCTCGCTCTTGACTTTCTGACGACGCAAGGAATGGCATCATACTATTTAATTTAATAATTTGTACTTAATAATGTCTTTGGCAAATAAATGTTGTTTTTATATTTTTAATGCAAATAATGTGAACACCACACACTACATATTATGGTCCTTCGTCGCTGGATTTGACTTCTGAACGGAATTTTAGTGCATTTTAACATCCGTACGGGACTTTCAACGAGGCTTTTACCGCATTTATTTGTGGCTTCAACTGGAAGACACGCCGACCGCCGACCCAATCGATACAAGTTTGGATATTTTGCCTTTTTGACGACGGGAACAACAAGACCGTCTTCTCAGGGAACACCGATTAGTTTTGCTTATTTCACTACAGGTTAGTGCGTTCCTTTCTCACTTTCTTTCCTTTACTTTTACCGGCCTCTCTTTGATTTATTTGTTATTTTTTTTAATAAACTTAAACTTAAACTGCTTTGCATTTATGGTACTTTATGGTGGTTACTTTTGATGGTACTTTACATTGATTTACAGACGATTTTGTGATAGTTGATGCTATTTTGGTGACAAAATATTAATACCTTTAATTGATATTTGTTTACGTTGCAATATATTACACATTTTGCTGGTATACTATACCTATTTACACTCATTTCTTTTGGTATTTCACACTCCTTTTGATGGTGATTTTCTACTATTTACATTTTATTAGAATTTGACATTTAATATACCTACTTTATTAATATTTTGCGCATTGAATTATACAGTTGTTGATGGCAAGTAGATATTTTACACATTTTTGATGTACTTACGTAGGTTTGATAACTTTACATGCATTTTAATTAAGTGTTCTGAGAAATCTATTTAATTGCATTGTTTTATTACTTTGCCTCTACTTTGAACAATTTCTTTGAAACTACTTGTATTTGTATTATTAACTATTTGAGATGGCTGACGCAAGAAATAAAAGAAAGTCCACTAAAGCTGCTCTTACACGGTTTGAAAACTATTTTCAAGCTATTAAGTCAAACAGAAATCTTTCTCAATCTGATTTGGTGGAACTTAAAATGTATGCGCAAAAGGTTGATCAATTGTTGGAAAATTTTAACGCTGCTCAGATTGCCGCTACGGAGACTGATATTATTTTTGATGAGCATGACAGTGAGTCTAAACAATTTGAAAATAAATTCTACCGCATAACATCTGAAGCAAGCAAATTTTTAATTGACCAGATGCAGCCGCAGGTTTTAACTTCAAACGTGGAAACTAATTTAGCATCTAATTCTAATAATGATGATTTAGCCAACATTAGACTGCTTCCAATAAACCTTCCAACGTTTGATGGTTCATATGACCAATGGTGGTTTTTTTTAGAGACACTTTCAATTCCTTAATACATAGCAATTTCAAACTAACACCAGCCAAAAAATTTCATTACTTGCGCCTCTCTCTAAAGGGTGTGGCAGCTGAAACTATCTCATCACTTGAAATCTCTGACGCCAATTATGATGTGGCCTGGAACATATTAAATGAGAGATTCGAAAACAAACAGATTTTAGTCAGCAACCATGTAACGGCTATTTTTAATTTGCCATCTTTATCACGTGAATCTGGACTTGGCCTTAGAGTCATATTTGACGGCTTACAGAAGCACATGGGCGCCTTGACGGTTTTAAAGATGCCCACAGAACATTGGGATTCTAAATCTATTCATTCTAATACAAAACCTAATCTTTCATATTGTGATAGGTGAACTTGACAATGTGACTAGAATAGCTTGGGATTCCAAAATCTTTTTTGAAAACTACTTACAAAGAACTTATAGATTTTTTAAAAGAGGTGCCAAATTTTAGAGTCTTTCGAAAACAGCTCTCTAAGAAACACTTCAAACAAAATCGAAAGGCCTCGCCAATCACACCCCAACTTTCACAAAAATACTTCTCAGTCCTTTGTCGCCACTAACAGAAATAAAAAATGCACGTTTTGTCAAAAAGACCATCTCATCTACACATGTCCTCAGTTTTTACAAATTTCTGCTATTGAAAAATTAAATAATGCTAAACAAATGAAGTTATGTATTAACTGCCTTTTTATAGGCCACGTAACTAAAAACTGTAGGTCGTCTGGATGCAGAAAATTTTGAAAATTCCACCATACCCTTCTACATTTCAACAGAACCGATTCTGGGACTGTACAAACCAATAATAATAACACATCTACCTCTTATTCCAACAGCACTGAGACTGACTTGAAAGACGTAGCCACAACCTCTTTGTCTATACATGATTGTGATGCACACTCCTCTTATATACTCGCCTTGTAGTTTAGTGGTAAATGAAAAGCTTAACTAGTGAGGTACTAGTAAGTAACAGTACTAGTGAGGACTGCTGCTGGGGAGTATAAGCGTCCAGTTACGAAGATTGCTGTCCTGCCTATTTATGATTTTTAAAGCCTGGAGACTTTCAAGGGGGGCGATATGTCTTGTCGACAGTTATTTTTGTAAACGCTTGGCAATCCCGCATCCCTTCCACATCACGACGTCACCATGAGCGAGGAGAGCGCCGCGCGAGGTGTAGAAGCGGGAACTACTATTAAGGCCAATTCCCATCTAAGCAACATCAAGCGGCGCGACGCAGAGGAGAGCAGAGCAGAAAAATGCTGTTTACAATTGGATACGTATAACTCAATGGGGTCATTTCCATTTAATCAGAACGATGCTGCGCTGCTCTGTTCGGCGCTGCAAAATAATTTTAATTTCCCGTGAAGCATTGGTATGCAGAATGTCGCTCGTAAATTCGCCGCTCTGCTTGTTGACGGACAAACGGAAGATTTGCGCTCAGGCAGCAAATCTTTTTACCTTGTTTATTTTTATTTCTTAAAAGTCTGAAGTGATTTAGTTTAAACTATGGACGGAGAAAAAATTGATAAACTTATCGTTCTTGTGGCTGAATTTAGTGAGCTATAAGACATGGCTCATAAAAGTTATAGTAACCAACACAGGAGAGAAATAATTTGTTACTAATGATATGATTTACTATGAGTATTAATAAATAATTAATACTCATAGTTACTCATTGATGAGGCATTTATAGGCACTATTTTTAAAACTAATAAGTAACGGGAAATTTACTTTATTTATTACCATACAAGTATAAAATAACTTTACAGTTGGTTATTTGACATTTTTAAGCATTTTGTATATAAATTGCATCTTCTTGCCAAGAAACTGCCCCTGAATCAGAGTTAAAAATATCCCTTAAATGCATCTCTTATTTTGATTGCTACATTAGAGCATTTTCCACCAATGTTAGATATACTTGTGAAAACTGGTGCTATTTTCTGTTCTCTTTTGCTCTAGTACGGTCAAGAAGACATTATCATTTCTAAGGAAGTTATGCAAACAAAGACTAGATAAAATTATTTTATCTGCATTTTTTGGGTGAATCTGTATTTTACTTAAGAATATTCTAAACGTTTGACAAAGAATCCCAAAGGCATTTTCAGAGACTCTACGAGCTCTGGAGAGACGATAATTGAAAATTCTTCTATCTTGTGACAATCCGCGTCCTGAGTAAGGTCTCATTAAATAGGTTTTACAAGGGAACGCTTCGTCTCCCACTATTACATGTAGTAAAGGTTCGCCATTTACAGTAACTGGTCTATCCTTAGGCATTCCAAATGTTTAATTTTTAAGACTTTTTACCATATTCGAATCAGTAAATATCCCACCATCGTTATTTTTACCGAATGCTCCAACATCCACGGCAATGAACCAGTATTCTGCGTCTTTATCTTGTAAAACCATCGTTAAATGAAAATAGCCCACTAATAGATTTTTTATTAATATAGGCAAAACAACGGCTACATTTCCACTCCCACTATGGCAAACTACCGTAAAAAATAAAGTATTTTAAATTGTAATAATCATACGAATTGCAAATGTTATCAAATTCCTCCTCTTTGATAACACAAACTTCTAGTGACAGTCAAGACACCAGCCCAAATTCATGAGACAGTACCACTTCAGCCACCAATGCAAATACAGTCATCTATGCAGAATCCACCATCTGTACAAACTCGACCGCCAATGCAACAACACATCTCTGTACAAGATGAATCGTCTACATTCTTCGGGGAAACTTCTACATACTATTCACAATTCGCAACTCAATTACCTCCCTCATAGACACGTTACTAATCTTGCCCATTTTTTTGTGAAGAGATATGTTTTTTAGTTTATTTTTTCTGTGTGTTTCCTTAGGACTATTTTGTTAACTAATTAAATCAATCATTTTTTTACCTTAGAAAAACAGTTAGCCTCTCTTGTGGACTGATGCTCTGCCGAAATTTAGTATTTTGTTTCGTCAAAGGAATGCGCAAAAGATCGAATAGTTCATTAAATTTTTATGAGGACATTCGATAGTACTTATAGAACTTCTGTTCATCTTGCTGGAGACGCCCGAAAAGTGTATGGAATTCGCCCGCATTCAATCTCGCACGAAATATGTCATGGACCCAATATTTTCGTTAATTTTTCTTTTTCTTTTTAAATTCATGGCATAAAGCAACTGCAAGAAATATAAAATAGTTCGATGAAGATAAAGACATCTTGACGACCAGAATAAAATAACAACAACTGAAAATTCTGTGCTACGCTGCACTGTCTAAACTGTCTCATGCTGCTTAGGTGGGAATTGATGCCAGAAAACACTGCTTCGTGCTGCGCTGCTCTGCTCTGCGCCGCGCTGCTCGATGCTGCTTAAATGGGAATCGGTCTTTACTCTCTCGCTCTTGACTTTCTGACGACGCAAGCAATGGCGTCATACTATTTAATTTAATAATTTGTACTTATTACTGTGTTTGGCAAATAAATGTTATTTTTAATTAACGTGAAATGCAAATAATGTGAACGCCACACACACTACAATATGATACCCTTATTTCTAGAATACTATATTTAATAAGGCTTTGCAATACAATACCTATTTATTTATAACATTAGTGTTGTCAATATTTTTCACATAAATCATTTAGTGAATTTATTTATAAGGTTTGCATTGCCTATTTTTTAATTTTATTTTATGCTTGTTTCATACCACTTCCTATGTTACTAAGATGAGACAGAGATATAAGGACCGAGAGAGCTGAGCACCCAGAATGGATTAGAATGAATGTTTTTGGGATATCTTGTTTTTTTTTTAAGAGTTTAGTTTTTATGTTATGTAGACATTGGTAGGATGACTTAATATAAGTCAGACATTTAGGTAAACTGGTTTCTGTTTTATTTCTGACCCCACCCAACAACCCTCCGCAATATTGGTCTTTCAGTTGTCTTTTTTTTTTTATTATAGTTCCAAGTTATGTTGTTAGTATTATGAAAGACAACAAATATATACTATGTAAGTGATAATATGTTATACTATAATAAGTTGTTTTCGTTTTTAAAGAGTTTATTTTATTTTTTCTGTTATAGAATTTTAAATAAGTTTTTAAAACCTGTTAAATTTTTTTTCAGGAAACAGAAACAAGTACGTATTAGACAAAGATAATTCATAATGTCCTTAGTGTACTATAAGAAAATAGCACAAACATTTTCACAACCTTTGCTAATCTGTTTGGGTTGGGGTAGTTCAGTGCTAACAAAATACTTTTAAAAATTTTAGATTAATTTTAATTTATTTGTCTGTTTTAATAAATTCCAATAGAATATGTATAGAAGATCCAACAGATTATATATATGTTGGAGGACTCTCTGAGGATTTGTCAGCCATAATCGAAACACACTGTCTTTGCACAAAACTTTATTAACTAAGTACCTACTATAAAGTCACAAACTAACTGTCCACGAATAATAATTATTTCAAATAAACAAAATAGAGTTGTAAAAATACAGAAATAAAAAAAGGCTGGCTTATCGCTAAACGCGGTGATCTCGACGGTAATGCCAAATCGTGACTGCCTCAGTCCCGTGTGTGCAAGGAGCAGCAGCACTTCCATCACTTCGGTACTTCCCCGAGAATACATTCGGCATTCTCCGCGATTCAACCCAAGCTTGAGAAGGCTTGACGTTTAGCAGCCACTACGACATATATATTAGAAAAATTAATTAAAAAATATATTAAAGAAAAACATTGTTTTATTTCCATTTTTTAATTGGTGATATTACACTATTGTTAACTGTTTATTGCAGTACATTACTCATTTAGATATGTATGTAAAATAAAGTTGAAGAGTTTTATTTTATCCTAATCACTAACTGATGCTAACACCTAACCAAAAAGGTCCTATTTTCTATCAGTAATCTTTTTGATTAGGCCTTTGCTCTAGATGTTGCGATTAAATAATAAAATTATGAGATTTCTTACTAAATAAAATTGGAATTTTCCCGCCTTAATTTGGACACGCCTTTCCACCATTTTGATTGGTCCAATCAGGTACGTCAAACTGTCAAGTTAGTAATAACAGTTTCCGTTACCAAGCGAGAGGACGCTAGCAGATTTGTCAGAAAAATCAGTTGGTGTACAACCACCACTTCTCTATATTTGTGTTCTGTGAGTGTATCTTTGTTGTACAACGAATATAGTGCAGGTGAACCCGGGTTTCAGGAGATTGTCGCTTCTTTTTTATTTAAAAAATTTTATTTTAAAAATGACGTCCGGGCGTCATTTTAGGTCACAAAAAGTCTGTGAGCCTAATGCAACCTAAAAATGTCGTCGCTTAATGTCATTGAAATAATGTGTATTCCGCAGTAGAATTTAAAACCTATTTATTATAATTTTCTTTGGATCTTAGAATTTCTGGTTGCCCTGAAGCAGCTAATAAAGAAAAACACGTGCCGGCTTAATTTTATTATCTACTTAATGTGATAATTCAATATTTTTCTTAATTTTCTGGGATGCTAATCTAGACTGCATATTATACTTTTTGATTAATGAGAATATTCATATTAGATTAGTATATTTTGGACTGGTTGGAATGAGTGATTATTTTAAAAACCCATTTATTAATCACTCACTTAACTACTCAAAAAGGCCAATATTCATAAATTTTTTTGTTAAACTAACTTGAACTCAAACTAATATTTTAATATTAATACCTTTACAGATAATATTTTCCTAAATTCTAATTGAATTGAACCTTATTATTACCTTGAAGCTGAGTTCCTCATCTGATAAACATATTACTCAACTGATTTTCTCATACATTGAATCACCTTGTATATATAAAACTTATTCAGATTTTCTACATTAAATTTAAAAATAAAACTAAGATTATCTGCCATAACCGAGATCGTGATACGTCGATAACGATTGTGTTGACAGAAATACCGTGTTGTTCAGTAAAAATTTAATAGCGCGCTCAGCTGTTGCAAAAATTATTATTCATCGATTTTTTTAACGCAAAACCCTCGATAATTTAAATACACTTATCACAAAAAAAAAAACGTAAATTACGAGATAATTTTCGGGAGTCGTAAATTTTTCGATTATCGGCCGACCGGGCGACACCCCGAGATTTTTCTGTAACAGCTCGCGATCATTGAAGGCGATGAATAATAATTTACGACAAGTTTATGACCCTTAAATTCCTGAAAAGTATACTTGACAATGTTTATTAAATTGGTCAATTATTAAAGAAACTGAGGTTTCTCTTAAATAGTTATTAAGATTTTATTTTTACGTAAGTTCTGCAGAACGAAACAAACAGGCAAAAAATGTAAGCGATTTGTAAACAAGAAAGCGAAAAAAAAGCAACTATCGATAATTGTGACAAGGCAACCGGTATGCAAGCCATCACCGGTCACGATTTATGGCAAATAAAATCAGTACGAGGATATGTAATGTTAATAAATCGACCTAAATTTGGTATATCATCTAGGGAATTAACTTTTTTAAATTGCAACTAAGTAAATCGTTATTTTATGTTTGTAGAAGTGTTGTCCAGGAAACTTGTTTGTGCGTATTTTTAGCAGTTTTGTTGTAAAATTGTTAAAATATTTTAATTTTTAGCAGTGCAGTTACGGAAAAAGTTCAGGATATACAATTGGGCTTTCAGCATTTTGTTGAGGCTGATTTTTGTAAGAATAGTCTAAATATGGTATTGAAGTTTTATTTAATTTCTTAGGATAACGTCTTATGTAGAAAACATATTTTAGCCGTCATAAGTTTTTTTTTAAACATAAATATAATCGGTCTATATATTTTTTATTTTGTTTCGTTAAAGCGTAAAATGACGACGCATAAAACCTTTCGTATAAATAACTTTATATGTAGAAAAGAGCTGTGTAATTTGATTTTAGGAAACGCATTTTTAAAATAGAAAATAATGGAAATAACCATTTATAAATTGTATAAAAGAAACCCAATATGGGCAAACAAATATGCAAAATTTTTGAGTAAAAGATACAAAGTAGATTAAATAGCGATAAGGTTGCGCAATTTGTAGCTTTTTGAAGCCTTAGATTACAATATTGACATTTTTTCATCGATATTTTATGATTGTGACTTAAAAGTAATGGTTCTGTTCTCCTTTAAATATTTTTTAAATTTGTTGTCTTTGTTTAAGCGTGTGTATATACCAGATGTATTTAAAGTTGAGACATTTATTTAAACTGCTTGTATATAAAACTTGCATAATAAAAGAGAGTGAAGCAATAAAAATCTGAAAAAACAAAAATGTTAATAAACACATTTTTTTAAATTATAGGCGAATGTCGTGTAAATACTTACTAGTTTTTAGTTACTAGTCTTGTCGTTTATAAAAATTTGTATTTTTAAATAGGAGAAAAAACACAAAGTCTCTCAGATAATAAAATGAATTCTTAAAATAATTACATGTTTCGCTCAAAGAGTTGAGCATCATCAGACCTCAACGGCGGAAGAATAATAACACACACCTGTTACCAACCAGCTATATGATAATATTGTCAGTGTTATCATTGTCATTATCATGTCTTTTAATAGAGCGCATTTCATTTCTCGGATTATTTTGTGCGGGAAAATAGCCCATGTAAACAAAAACAGTAGAAAATTGGGTACACCATACACACTCGATAGGTAGTGTTATCGAGGGTGTATAGAAGTCAATATGACAAGAACAGTATTATCCTTATTATTATCAACGGGCACAAGCATTACAACCTGAAGATCATCCTAAAAGAGTTGTATTTTGCCAGTGGCTTTTAGAACCCGTTAAGTTTATACTAATTGTCTTCAACACAATTTGCTACGATTATTAGAATATGTTTCTCTAAATGTGAGTATGTTGCTCCTACACGATGGAGCTCCCCATAATTTTTGACGAATTCATGAACATCTAAATATAGATTTTATAATCAGATTTAACGCCTTGTTGAAGGTTTTGCTAATATTGCTGTCCTTTTGCATAGGATGACAGAACATAAATTAAGTTTTAAATGGAACACGGAGTGCGATCTTGCTTTTCGAAGGCTAAAACCTGCTTTATGTTCTAGTCTCATATTAGGATACCCACAACAAGAAAGAATATTGATTTTGGATCCAGGTGCGAGCAATATGGGTATTGGAGCTGTGCTATCAGAAGTCCAGAACGCCGAGTAATGAGTTATCGAGTATTTTAGCAGAGTATTGTCAAAGCCAGAAAGAAATTATTGCGTCACGAGGAGAGAGTTTCTAGCTATTATCAAAACAGTAGACCATTTTCACAAATAACTGTATGGACAAAAGTTTCTGATTAGGATAGACCATGCAACCCTAAAATGGTTGTTGTAGATAAAACAACTAGAAGGGCAAGTCGCAAGATGGTTAGAGAAGTTGCAGCATTACAGCTTCAACATTAAACATCGGTCGGGTAAAATTCATAAAGACGTAGACGATTGATCCAGGAGACCTTGGCAGCCACAATGCAAACATTCCCACATAGCAAATATATCTTATACAATGTAAATGCTATGTATATTCATAATATCCTGAGGACAAAGCCATTACATTTTTAATGCTATATTTATTTTATGGATATGAAATAAATATACATTTGTCACACACTAGGTAATACATAGAATATACTATTAGTATATACCGGGTGTACAACTAAGAGAGGTCGTCGGCCATATCTCAGTAACTAGTCATCGCACAGAGTAGAGAAAAAAATATTTCTTATAAAAGTGATAAAGATCAATTGCTGGAAATTAATTTCAAGTTCGTACGAAGACCGGTCGGGGGCGTAATACAACATTGAAAAAGAAAAAATGGCTTTTATTAAAAATATTAAAAGTGGACGCTACAGATAAATAATGCGAACTTAAAGTATGAAAAATTTGAAACATTTTTTATTTTGAACTTTTTTTTTTGATCTGTCAAATAAAGGGTGGGGGAAAGGTTGAATATTAGTCTCTAAAATTGTTGATAATTTTCAATTGGCTTAACCGATTTTAACAAGCTTGCTTTTGTTTTAATGGATAATTATTAGGCTTAAGTAGAGGGCGGTTTGTATTAAATTGAACTATTTCGGCGTTTTTTTGGAAAATATTAAATAGAATGATATTCTTTTTTTTAATTAGACTAAAAAAAAAACATAAAAACTGGAGCAAACCGCAAGTCGATATCTTATTTTATTCCGAAATTATTAATTAAAATGTTTTTAAACAATGAAACTCGCCACCGCTCTGGCATTACTATCCTTCACGGGAGGTGTGCAGCTCAAAAACTCCAGACTGTAATTTTTTGTAATAAATAAATTGTTTTATATTTTTAATGTCGTCCTAAATACTCAAACTGTTTTCCATCATTTTCAATACACAGTCGAAGTCGTTGTGTCGTAGATAGAACCGCTGTCTCAATTTCTGCTTTGGGTAAGGAATTTAAAGCATTAGGTATTCGATTTTGCATGTCGTCCTGTGTTGTGGGTTGAGTGCCAAAAACTAAATCTTTAATCCTTCCCCATAGATAGAAATCTAAGACAGTCAGATCTGGAGATCGCGCAGGCCAAGGAAATATATTTCCTCTTCCTATCCACAAATGATACTGCCTGCTTAAATACTGTCGAACTTGAACTGCAAAATGTGCAGGGCAACCATCATGTTGGAAAATCATTTGCCTTCTCGTTTCCAAATCAACATCTTCAAGTAACAAAGGAAGATCGTTTTGCATAAATTTAAATATACATTACCAGAAAGTGTTTCATTGAAAAAGAAAGGACCAATAATTTTTCCGCCAATAATACCGCACCACACATTTACAGTCCACCTGCCTTGGTGTTGAACCTCACGGATCCAACGGGGATTTCTTTCTGCCCAATAATGCATATTATGCTTTATTGGGCAAGTTTACTCCACCATCGTTGCTGAATGATGCCTCGTCCGTCCATAATATTTTCGAAATGAATCCAGGATCTTCCTTAACCATATTCAACAGCTAATAACGGAAATCGAGTCTATTATCGTAGTCTCTTTCGAGAAGCGCCTGGTGCAGTACTACGTGATATGGATGAAGTGTAAGTAAAAAACAATAAATATATGATATTAGAATGCTTAATATCATTGTAACAAATAAAAATAGGTACCTGTGCTCTTTCAGTATATTTTCTACTGTTCCGTGGGATATTCCCAAGTCCCCAGAAATTTTTCGGATGCTTACATGAGGATTTATGTGAATATAGGCCAAAACATTAATAACGTTTGCCTCTATGCGCCCTCGCCTTCGTCTTCGGTGAATATTGCCGTGAATACTACCAGTATCTCTAAGCCTTCTAGCTAATCCGGTAAAAACTCTATGATTATAGTGTCTTCGGTTAGGATATCTTTGGGCATATATATGGGCTGCAATGCGTGCATTTTGCATCAACTCAAAATACACTGCTAGCATATTAAAAGCTACGTCGTTTGGAATTCAAATCTAGGTATTTTTGCAAATTTAAATATTATCAAAATCTGTCTTTGACGTTACATTTGACACTGACCATAAACATCATGGCCCCGAGTATATTTGTAATTTTTTATTTATTTGCAAAGCCTACTACTAACCTGTGACGGCGTAATCCCAGAGCGGTGGCGAGTTTCATTGTTTAAAAATATTTTAATTAATAATTTTGGAATAAAATAAGATATCGACTTGCGGTTTGCTCCAGTTTTTATGTTTTTTTATGCTCTTTTAGTCTAATTAAAAAAAAGAATATCATTGTATTTAATATTTTCCAGAAAAACGCCTAAATAGTTCAATTTAATACAAACCGCCCTCTAGTGTTCAGAAAAATAACTATGTTGGCTAAATAATTATACCGCATAAAAGCCTAGTAATTATCCTTTAAAACAAAAGCAAGCTTGTTAAAATCGGTTAAGCCAATCGAAAATTATCAACAATTTTATAGACTAATATTCAACCTTTCCCCCACCCTTTATTTGACAGATCAGAAAAAAAAGTTCAAAATAAAAAATGTTTCAAATTTTTCATACTTTAAGTTCGCATTATTTAACTGTAGCATCCACTTTTAATATTTTCAATAAAACCCATTTTTTCTTTTTCAATGTTGTATTACGCCCCCTACCGGTCTTCGTACGAACTTGAAATTAGTTTCCAGCAATTAATCTTCGTTACTTTTATCAGAAATATTTTTCCCTACTCTGTGCGATGACTAGTTACTGAGATATGACCGGCGACCTCTCTTAGTTGTACACCCGGTACAGTGTATATCTTGAATATACTAGATAATTAAACTATATCTAAGGGTTATATCCTACGGATGTCTTATAAACATCTATTATATTCTATGTATCTGTTACATGTATCTTTACAGAATATACAAATAATTTTTTACTATTTTAGGAGATATAATAAATATTCCTAAGGTATATAGGTGATCTGATATCCATGAAACATTTTCTGGATATACCATATATGCATAATTTCCTAGCTAACAAAATAACGTCTTGAATACCTCGGTTATCGTAGTTTCTGATCTATATAACGAGTCATTTTGACTTCCTTACTACCTTAAAGTGACGTACAAATGTCACATCCAAAATGACGTCCCAAATGAAGGCTAAAAGACGTCTTAAACGGAATTGAAAAATACTTCTGGGAGACATCAAATATTTACATAAGACCAGTTGTGAAGACTATTTTAGGTCATTTAAAATGACCTTTGAGGACTTGAATATTAAGTAAAAACATTTTTACTTAAATGTACAACCAATTCCATATCTTATTTTAGTCATCTGATAGTTTATTTAAAGTTAATGGGCTTTGGTTTAAAAACAAGCCCCTTTAGTATGTATTTGTTGTACAGCAAATATGGTGCATGTGATCCCCGATTTAATTCTCGACATTGTCTGTGCTTTTTTATTTTGCTTTAAAATTTTGATTTTTTTTGAGCAGCCAGGATGACATAAAGACGTCATCCTGGTTTTTGAAGCGTGTTTTTCTTGAAATTCAATTATGAACTTTCACAATAATCATATCTAGGCTGAAGAAAATCCCCATGCGGTTACAGAAGTTAATTTTCAGCAACAGTCTTCCGTAAATGTTTAAGTTGGTATTGTATAGATGATTATCTTATTGAACCTCATTTTTTACCCCCGAGATTAAATGGTCAAGAATATCGTAATTTTTTGGAATTTATTTTACCTGGACTATGTCCCGCTGGAAGTAAGAAGAGCAATGTGGCTCATGCATGATAAGGCTCCACCTCACTTGAGCATAGTATCTTGCCAATTATTGAATGCAACTGTTGGAGAAAACTGGATCGGGCGAGCAGGTCCACGGTCATGATCCAGATCACCGGATTTAAATCCGTTCGATCTTTTTCTTTGGGGGTATCTAAAATCCCTCATTTACAAAACTCCAGTTAACACTAAAAAAGAATTAACCCAACGGATATGGGATTCATGTGATCAGATAAGACTTACTCCGAGAATATTTCAACGAGTTCGGCAATCAATGTTAAGACGAGCTAATGTTTGCATTGAGGTTGAAGCAGGGTATTTTCAGAAGATATTATAAGTCTGGTGTTATTTATTGTTAATTTTTTTTTATTTAAATAAAAGGTTAAGGGGAGATCTTTAAAATTTTTTAAATTTAAACAAAATTGACTAAAAGCTTATTAAGATATAGACCATGCATCTTGAAAATGAAGCATTTCTGGACCTACGTTTATGTGAACTTTTCATCTTAAAATTACTCATAGAATCATCTCCTGGAGTTTGGACACATACTTAAATAACACTGATCTGATTCGATATTAAGTTTAGAGTTGTGATTTGGGTACGCTAAATAATCAATAAGTGATTAGACATCGTTAGTGATTGTAACCGAAGTTGTAAATAAAATTTTGTGTTCAAGTGTGCTTATTTATTGAACCCATGAGAAATCCGTAACAATACATAAAAATCTTTTATGTATGTACTTGAATCTTAACCTAAATGATACCAAAAATAAGTGTGCCATTTCGATCTATTATTAAAGCATGATTGAGCATTACGTATATTATTGGATTTTTTTTGTGTTCGTCGTAATTCTTACTTCCTGCGTTCTATAAATCCCATAGGCTCGGCCGCAAAATGCTTACCTTAAATGTGCAAAATTGTCATTTATGGACGTTAAAAAGCCTGCTGCATCGGCTCTATACGTATATAAGTACTTTTAAATGTACGTGGAATTATTTATTTCTGTTACGTGGAATGTGATCATTGGCGTACAAGACAGTGACGATGCCGACACAAATTACCAAGTGTCATCGTTTTATTGGCATTTTGCGGCGACGATATAAATCGATATTGGAATTATTCACATTATGGTGCCTGAAAAGATTTTCTTTTAAAAATAAATAGCATTCCTTTATCGTTGAGAAGAAGTTGAACTCTAAAGACAGAAGATTCTGGTTTATATGCGTGGCTTACGCGTGTATACTCTTGCCGCCACACTACAAACATATTATGGGATTTATAAGGTGCTAATGCAATCAATTTATAACATGGCATATAAAGGAAAGCGGAGAAGACACGTACTTATAACAGAAATAAATCTAAAGCGGTTCCCACATAAATATCGGTATTTATCGATCTCCGCAAAGCTTGTTTGCTAATGCCGAAGTCCGAGATATTATGCATATCGTTAGGCGTCGGGAATGTCCTCAGATTTATACCGGTAATTTCTCTATCTAGGAAGTGACTAGCAGAATACGCGGCTTAAAATCATGTCGGAGATCCCGTGTGATTTTAATTAAAACGCGAATAAAAATTAATGGCTACCAAATACGCCGGTAATTACCCAAGGGAAATCGAGTAACACTTTTTTTTCTGTCTAAGTGTACATGAGTGCAAGTACAGCAACCTTTTGAAATATGTGTTTTGAGGTTTCCTGAAAATTATGAACCATTTTTGCTGTCACTATCATATAATATGATGATAGTCTTTATTTAGCATGAAATTGCTAAAAAGGTACTACAAAATAAACGAAAAGAATTAACAACAAAAACAAGCCATAAAACTTACAAACTGAAAGAGACTAAGCAGTAGGATTAAAACTATTAAAATATATAATAATAATTAAAATAAGACTAAGGCTAAGGACTACACGTAGATTGTAAAAGTACACAAATAAAATCAGACAATCACACACTTATATCACACACTAATTACACACTAAAATAAATTTCCTTAAGAGCCTCCTAAACTGGTTTAGATTAGCACATATTTTTTATCATTTAGTAATTTATTAAATTACAACAATCTTCTGTAAAGTTTTAAATTCGGTATTTGACTAGTGACATCTGGCAAACATATAATCTGTTTGATTTCTAGTTCTATTATCATGGATTTTTCCAAAAACTCTTATTTTATCAAAGGATGCCAACAAACATTCTTTTTATTTAAAAATAAACACATACACCTTAAACATAACTCTTCCCTAACAGGAGAATAACGATAACATTTAAGGATAACTCTCATTGCTCTATTTTGGATGATTCATGGATTCATTTATTAGATCAATCAAGCTGATTTGTATAACTGTTGAGCAGAATTGTAAATGAGGAAGGGCAAGGGCAGTGGTATTATAAAGCATTAATTTTGCACGTACGGATACATATTTTCGTCTAGTTATAGAACCAACTTTTTTGAAAATTTTCTAACGTAACTACTAAACGTAGTCAGCTTGTGAATGCAAATTAAAGTTTCCGTCTAAAATTATACCCAACTACTTGGTTTCTTTTTTATAAAT
Source organism: Anthonomus grandis grandis (assembly GCF_022605725.1). Taxonomy (NCBI): domain Eukaryota; kingdom Metazoa; phylum Arthropoda; class Insecta; order Coleoptera; family Curculionidae; genus Anthonomus; species Anthonomus grandis. Next base: position 17,755,554 of record NC_065551.1, read on the forward strand.
AATGCTTTCCGCATTTATACTAATCCACATATTAACAACGTCTATCTGATTATTTCCAAATTATTTTTTGAATACACAAAATTTTGATATATTTAGGTTTGAAATTGCTGATGCGTAGCCAGTTAAAAATAACTCTGGTCGAGGTGGTCGCCTACTAAATAATTCATTGTGTCATCTGCAAACAACACAGTTTTACATTTTTTGAGCACTTGCACTATACGATTTATATAACCAAATATAACAGTAAATGTTTCAGACAGACTATTTACATACTTATGCACTGAGATTTATTATAAAAATAAAATCTAAACTAGTTCACGATATCACCTTTAATTCTCAAGCGTTCCAATTTCCCTATCCATATAGTAGAATTCTATCACACGCTCGTTTAATATTTAAAAATACGGCAACAACACAATTATCACTATTAATGACTCTAAGCAAATTACAATAGGCTCGCATGAATGATTCTCACGAAATCCAGACTGATTTCCAGCATTCATTACAAAAATCTAGAACCTTTTTTCACAAATTCCAAAGAGTTTTTCATAGATAGGCGCAGTATTAATAGGTCGGTACTCATTATTCTGGATGATATTTGATACCTTGAGAACAGGAATGACAGTAGACAATTTCCATAAGTCTGCGAAGACTATTATTTAAGAAAGTGTTAATAATATTGAAGAGACAGTCACTACCAGCATAAGTTACATCACAATGAATTGTTTTTAATTACCTTTTGAATTTGATTTGAAGTATCCTCACTTTAATCCGAATCTGCCCTTTTATATAAAATATCTCTTCCTCGCATCAATTCTGTAATAAAATCAATCTGTAATTCTGGATATTCTTAACCATAAGGGCACATTTGGTCTAAAATACTTTCAATATCGTTGATAAATGTATCAGCAAATAAATTTATATCAGCGCTATTCTTGTTCCGTTCAATAGCACGTTTGTTCTCTTGTAATTGATTGGAATTATAATTTCTCACTAATATTCTACATTTACAGCTTTCTTTACGTTTAAAACAATATAGAAATAGACAATATTAAATGCTCACTGATTTATGGCGTTAGATATACCTTATGTATCAAGTGCTTCTCCTTAATGGGTGTAGTTCGTATTCTGGTTGCTGTTTCTATAATTTGCGTAAAGCCATCTGTGTATAAAGGTTTTTAATTTAACTACCCTAAAACTATGCTTTGAAAAGATCGAAATTAAAATCTCCAACGATAATATTAATTCCCTATCAAATTGCAAATTTTACTCAGAAACTCAGAAAAGAAATTCAAGAAATTGGCTTCTCTTTGGAGTGGATGATACAATACCGAGCACAAATACTTGACACCACATATAGATAAGTCCAAAGACATTGAATAGATATAACTTTTAACAGATAAAACACTTTTAATTTAATGTCGCACATCCGATATAATCAGTGCCAAGACTTCACCTGTTCTACTATAGTTACTTCAACACTGTTCCAATCTGTACCTATCAATGACCAGTTCGCATGATTCAATATCTGATGTAACATGAGTCTCACTCAAGGGCAGTACCTTAGGTCTCCAGTAGTTTTTTTAACAAAGGAATATTGTCCTTATTAGTTAAGTAACCTTAGCAATTAAAATAAATAAATAAAAAATTGTAGTGTTAAGTACAATATGGGAGTCTTAGTCTAATGATTTACATTTAATTCAAGACCAAACATTTCATTCGACGCCATAAAATTAGCACATTTAACAAACCATATATTACACTCTTTTACATCTACCACAACATTGAGCATACGCTTTGTTCTCTTTGCGGTCCTTGATTATATGACCATAGCAGCAACATCTGGCAAAGGAGGTGTCTTGCTTACAAACATATTCATCGATTCTCGGTTGTCAAGTTTACACGCATTTTCTAAAGAGGAAATTTTCAGCTATATATCAACTTATTGATGTTAGATTTTGGACTTAAAATAAAAAGTAGGAATAGAGATATTTAATTCTAAGAGCAAAAATAACAGGTTCAAAGCAAAAAAAAATTATCATTCTTATTCCTAAGACCGCTTCTAAAAAATATAAAATGGCAACACCGCAGGCAAAAGCTGATGTCATCTTGCGAAATGTTATCTTGACAAACGGCTTTGTGTTTACACTTACACTTGACATTTGGAAGTACTAGAGGTTGTTTTTTCTTTAGTTTCTGGTTAAAAAAGTTTAAGTCATTTTAGTATTTTTGTGAACTGTTACGATAGTTAAAACTTGTGTCGTTTGTTCTGCACCAAAGGAAACAGGCGATTTAAGCCGATCTTTTCGCAAGTAAATATTGTCATAACATCATTTCAAGGGACAACCGTCGTCATAATAATAAAATCTTATGAAATCTATAATAAATATAACAAAGACGTTCTCCATATTCCCAGTTAACTATGCAATAGGTGAAGTAAAATAAATCCAGAGCTAGGGTGTTCTTTTGAAAGTTGGAACTGTCTGATTGGCTGAATTGGAAAGCTAGCTTTTCTCTTGTAGAATTTATTTGAAGAAAGAAGAATTTTTTTGAACTTATTTGTAGATAGTGTTCGGTCCACTTTTGAAAAATGTGTTGATTGTCTTCTGTAAGACGTTCCAGTACAAAGGGTGAAGATTTTCTTTTGGAAGATTTAACGAGGTCACAATCCCTTCATTCTTTCAACTCTGGCTTTCTGATTAATGATTTCCATATTCTTATAATTTTTTATATAAGAATAGCCTCTAATAGGGAAAGTAACTCGAACAGAATCAAATCCAACTCTCTTATGTTTAAATCAAGGTGATTATACACAAAATTATTTAGTAGAGAAGAAACATCATCACTTCCTTTTTTGGCAATGGTTTCTGGGTATACATAAAAAAACACTTCTTGAGTCGGAGATAACATATAAATGGACAACTGCCGTTTGTAGTATACATCATTGGTAGGAATCTTAGGGATAGGAAAATTTTTACCAAAGTCTAACTGATGAACTCTCTTACATTTGATTTACGACTTAAAAGCTTTGATTGTTTTTTAATTGAAAAAAATTATTTCGCTTTACATAAATGCAGGTCATACAATATGGTCAGTTCTTTTATTTCAGCTACTATGTCTTCCTTAGCTCGATTTATTTTTTATTTACAGACGAGTGTACAGGTATTTCATTGCTTTTTTCTTTCTTATGCTCGAGACATTTCATTTTAGCTAGGTACTTGTCACATGCGCTGTATGTGTCTATTCGTGGGTAACTTAAAAAGGTATATTAAAATCTGTGGTGAAAATGGTCCTATAGTATGATACTTCGTTGCCAGGATGCATCTTTTTGAATATTTTCCATATGTTTTTTATATTGAGCTCTTCAGGAAAATATCTCTTCTGAGAGTCTTTGGTACTATAATGACTGCCTTTGCCTTTAAATGATGATATATGCTCTTTAATTTTATTACTGATATCGTCAGACAGTTTTAATGGTCTTTTGTAGTGTTTGCCTCTTTTATCGATTGGAGGCATGCCGGTATTTTTCAAAGAATTGAGTAAATACCCAATTCTACGTTTCGTAATGCCACGTAAAGCTATAAACTCATCTCGACAAACCTCTAATTCAGTAAAATTATTTTTATATAACTATCTTATCTTATTAAGAGCAACCACATCTCTTAAACGAGCATCGTCTTCATCTAGCCGAGGTCGTATCCACATAAATAGGAATTTTGTATATCAGTGGAATCTTTTTGGAGCCCTGTAAACGCTTGCAATCGTATTATTTACCAATTTCATGGCTTTGCAACCTAATTTTTTTATTCACATCTGTTATTCTTTCATGTTTGGGACTCTTTTTCGTAAAAGAGTCCCACTGTCCATGCTAGAACAAGGTTCCTAGTGATGTTTACTAATAAAAAACATAAAGAACACTGATAAATCGACACGAAAACAATTAAAATGGCGACCGCAACGCTACTAAATAGACACGGACTTATCATGTTATTCCGCTGTACATGATAATTTTTAATTTATTAACTCCTGACTTATCGTGTTCTTGCCATGGGAGGTTTTTTTAGAACAAAATTTGGCAAATTTTCTATCAGATGATGTCAATATCTCAATTTTGCTAAAAACTGACTTAGCCCGTTTTTTCCTGTACCCTTCATATTTAATTTCCATAAAAATACTTTTTATTAGATAATTACGTTTACTCTAATGAAGTACGTTAAAAAAACGCATAAAGAGTTCATAAACGGTAATATTGATTATAATTTAAAACATAATCTATTAATAATAAATATATCATGTAAATATTTCTTGACGACGTCACTGGTAAAGATTACTTACTGTTGCCTTTTTCTCTAATATACGGTATCTACATCCATTTAACTTTGAAAGTTGACCTCTTTATAGAGTATGCTTATAGGCCTGTCAAAATAAGTGACATATGTTTCTGATGTTATAAACTAGGTTTTTTTGCCATTTTTACATAAGCATTTGGCATCATTGCATCAGAGATTTTGCAAGCAAACAAACTGTCCATAGTTCTACGGCAATGCTTATTCTAGCCTTTCAATGTTCTTAGATTTTTTAATTACAACACTCGATTTTCTTATAATTTTTTGCTGCAGGCTATTTTGGCTTCGCTTTAATATTGACAGTTATTTGATTATTTGTTAGAAGATATTCAGATTCATTTACTCCTACTACTTTAATCCAATGTTTTAATACCTTAGGTAATTCAACACTATAAGCATCTCCCATTTTCTTTTAAGTCTCAGTTTGAATACTGACAGATATTTTTCGTTGCACGCTTTACAATAATTTCTTCAGTTTTTGTGGCCTTATCCAATAATAAGTCTACACCAATATCTTCCTTAAGCTCCTGAGCATCTTTCATTGGACCCTTTTATTTAGTTACCAGTACTTTGTTGTTATTGTCTTTGTTACCTCTTAAGTGACTTGTTTCAGAACTTTAATTTTTTTTTAGACTAGCAATTATGGATTTAAGGCTGCTGGTTTCCACCAAGAGTAAATTTACCTTTTCACTCAACTCTTGTTTTTTGAACTAAAAAAGAGAGAGTGGCAACAACATCTGCCTTTGGGTCTCCTACATTTCCAGTTAAACTTCTTTACATGAAAACCATAATCATCAAGAATTCAAAATATATCAGACAATTAGATTAAAATCCGCTCCACTAAGAGCCTCAGTACTTCATATCAGCCTGGAATGTTCAGATAACGCCTGGATTTTCATGTATATTGTATCTAAAAGATTTTATTATTTAACAAATTAATTTTTTTTATTAATTTCATGCAGCTATGTAAAATAAATTGTATTTTGAAGCTTTATAGAAAGTCTTACAGAAGGTCTCGAGTAATAAGTATCTCGAATAATTTTTCATCTAAGATACTTTTTTATAGTTTTGTAGAGAAAATGTTAACTTGTGATCATTGACATTCACTAACCTACCAGAGAAGATAAGCTGCAATGTTTTATTGTAGGTAAAATAAAAAAAGAAAGTAAAAAAAGCGTATTAAAAGTAAGTTAAAAAATAAAATTTTATAATTTCCTTTACATGAACCTTCCAATGGTCCTATAAATAATTAAATTTAAAGAAAAAACTTCGCTACACAGTGGCATAAGAATCCAAAAAAAGAATATACTTAAACGATTTGGACAAATTGCCTAAAATTAAAGAGGATAATAACTTCCAAAAGAAGGCACCGGCCTAATTACACTAATTGAAAATTACACATCGAAAAATCGAATTTGGTTTCAGATGCCCGAAATTCCTCATTAATATTCTCGATTTGTTGCGAGTATGGGCCACGTAGGATCTGACAAGAGTAAGTGGTGGCAATTAAGTACCTCGTCAGGACAACTAACCATGTATAACGAGGACTCACACGGTGGTCTACTTAAATAGGGTTTAATGGAATCAAAAAATGAGAAAAAAATTAATAAGAAAAATGCTAGATTGAACACTGATAAGAGCATTTTATTATGGAGATTATTCAGCAAAAAAGGAATAAGCTGCACTTAGTTATTTTGTAGCATTTTCCACTTAAATCGGTAAGACATTTTTATATGGCAAAATAGGGTTACACTGTAGATCTTTTTACCACAATACAATTTTCAACAAATACAAGAAAATTAGTGGAAATATATGCATACAAATTCGAATTTCATTATTTTAATTGCTCTCGAGCCTACATCTGCGTTTCAGTCTAAAGCCATACTCGGAACAGATTAAAAAATGACTTTCGTCATAATAAAGAAAGATATAATAGGAATAGTATATAAAAAAATAGTAATATAATAAATTGTACTCAATTCTGGTATAACTTGGAAGATATCAAGTACATATCCTAACAGTATGACTTTGAGACGATTGACTCTTAACTTCAAAAGTCCTGTTTAGATTTCTCTCAACTATTTAATAATTTCGCACCCTGTATAATGATTTTATGCAAGATTATTTAGACCAAAACCACACGATACCTTGTACTTCTTCTGACAACCCTTCATACTATATTTCTCACCATTGTGTTGTTAAAGATGATAATGAAGCTCCCAAAATTAGAGTAGTATTTGATGGATCAGCCAAGGGGTCAAATAATCTTAGTTTAAATGATGTTTTATTACCAGGTCCAAAACTTCAAAATGATATTATCACCATTTTATTGACTTTTAGATTTTTTCCCATCGTGTTTAGTACTGATATTCATCAAATGTATAGGAATATTTGTATCCATGAGCAGGATTTTAAATACCAAAAGATTCTATGGAGATTTGATTCTTCAGAACCTATTGAAGAATATAAGTTGTGTACAGTTACTTATGGTCTGAATTGTAGTCCATACCTAGCCATCCGGACCTTACACCAACTAGTAGAGGATTATGAAAAGGAATTTCCTCTTGCTCGTGATATTCTTCTAAAGTCAACTTTTGTTGACGATATTATTGGATTTGGTCATTCGGTTGACGAAATTATGGAACTTCAGAAGCAGTTGATAGGTTTACTTTTTTGTGGTGAATTTGAGCTTCGAAAATTGATCTTTAACTGTAATGAGCTGTTATCTGTTGTACCTGAAAGTCATCAACAAAATGTCTCCTTTAATGACAAGGACAATTGTATCCTCAAAATCCTGGGATTGCAATGGAATCCGGTGTTGGACGTCTTTTCCTACTCAGTGAAGCCAATTGCACGTGATTGCACCCAAAAGTTATGTTCCGAGATAGCCAAGATTTATGATCCTTTAAGTTTTATAGCTCCAGTTGTATTAGTTGCTAAATGTCTTATACAGCGTCTTTGGATCCAAGGTGTTGGATAGGATGAAACTCCTACCCCAGAAGTTATTAAGCAATGGCAGTTGTATGTTTCCCAACTTCCGTTACTATCATCGATTACTATTCCACGTCATGTAACAGTTTCTGATGTCGTTTGTACTGAATTACATGGCTATAGTGATGCCTCCCTGTCAGCCTATGGTGGTGTCCTGTACATACGACAAATAGATTCTAAAGGCAATGTACATATAAACTTACTATGCGCAAAAAGTAAAGTTTGAGGTTTTTTTTGAGGGTGGTAGACAATGGTACAGTGAAAACATCTTGTCGGACTTGCATTGTCTTATTTATTTAATGTAACACGACGTTTCGGTTGGTAAGTATCTCCAACCGTTATCAAGTGTAAACTGGGGACAGTGTAGATTCTAGAGAGACGCGCGTCCTCCGCCCCCCCCCCCCCCCCAACTCTTTTCACGGATGACTTTCCCCCCCTTCCACATCGCTGCACACATCTAGTATATAAGCCTATAGAATAGTATTTTGCTGTCAGTTTACACTTGATAACGGTTGGAGATACTTACCAACCGAAACGTCGTGTTACATTAAATAAATAAGGCAATGCAAGTCCGACAAGATGTTTTCACTGTACCATTCTCTACCACCTTCAAAAACAGATTGGATAACCGGTACGGACCCGGAACAAGCAACCTATTTAGAGGCTTTGAGAAAACCAAGATAAAGATGACCAAGGAGGAGGAACACATCAGCTTCCTGCGAGAGACAAGAGACGCCAATGTCATTCCTATCGGTCTACGTCTCAAAACCGCTATACCAGGTAGAAGATCAGAACGTATTCTTGAACGTGCTAGTATGGAGCTGCTGCGATCTCAACTTAGCTACCACCGTTGGAAGAAAGCAAAAATAGAAATCGAATGCATTCAGCGATTCGAAGAAATCAAAGAAGTTACATTGGAGGAAGACTATCAACCAATCTTTGACAAAATAGACTTCACTTGCCAGAAACTAAGAGAAAAGCTAAGAGCAGGCCACCTTTCAAAACTCCAAAACCTTAAATCCAGACGAACCAACAGGACTCAACCAGCACCAACCTCTAACCCGCCACCATCATTAATGTGTCAAAAAGAACCCTTACCGATGCTGAACAAAAGGTGTTAAACAGAGGAGTAAACTTCGCCATATCCTCAAAACCATCCTTTATAGACATAGTGTCTTCAGTAGAATCAATCCACCTACCACGTCCTGAGGCCGATGAATTTCGACACGAGGTAAGGGTTGCTCTAGACTCACTTAAAAAACAGAAACCTTTGCAGAACATCAGCAAAGAAGAGGAAACAGCTCTCAGGAACCTCAGAAGTGAAAAGAACATCAAAATTCTTCCTGCAGATAAGGGCAATGCAACTGTGATTATGGACCTGGAAACCTACGAAAACAAGGTTGAGGAAGTTTTGAACAAAGGCGAATACAGGCTACTATCTAAGGATCCGACGACAACCATAGAAGGTCGAATTTACAGAGCACTTAAAAAGTACTCCTCAACATTGTCGGTGTGGTACGCTTTAGGCTGACACCACATTATAGCAAACCTCCACACCTATACGGACTACCCAAGATTCATAAGGAGCAAATGCCTCTGCGGCCCATCACGAGCTCTAGAAATTCGCCGACGTCAGAACTCTCGAAATTCCTTTTGGAGATCATTAGACCGATCCAGGGAAATGCAGCGTCTTTCGTGCGAAACTCTGCCCACTTTGTAGACCTTCTTGGAGGGATCGAAGTCGAGACCAATGACAGATTGGTGAGTTTTGATGTCGAAAGTCTCTACACCAATGTACCCATAGGAGAGTCTCTTAACATCATCCGAGACAAACTAAGCAAGGATGCAGCTTTCTCAACTCGGACCACACTGCCTCTGGACGGGGTGATGGAACTTTTGGAGATCTGTCTTCGTAATTCTTACTTTCAAGTCAAGGATAGATTCTACGCCCAAGACGAAGGACTTCCGATGGGTTCATCTCTTTCCCCAGTAATAGCAAACATCTTCATGGAATGGTTCGAGGAACATGCAATAGATGCCTCCCGTTGCAAACCCAAGCTCTGGCTTCGATATGTGGACGACACCTTCATCATCTGGGACAAAGAGGAAAAAGCACTTCAGGAGTTTCTGCTTCACCTCAACAGTTTCAGACCAACAATCAAGTTCACGATGGAGACAGAAAAGGACTCAGCTCTACCTTTCCTAGATGTCCTCGTTAAAAAGGTCGGCGGAAATCTACGAACTTCAGTTTATAGAAAACCAACACACACGGGCCAGTATCTGCACTATGAGTCCAACCATCCTGCAACCACCAAAGTAGGCATCATAAGATCCCTCTACAATAGAGCTCGAACCATCTGTAGAAACGACGAGGATCTCAAGACTGAAGTGGATACCATCTACAAAGACCTACAACAGAATGGATATCCAAAGAAGCTAATAAGTAGGACCATCCAAAGGACGCGTCCAAATCAAATCAGAGACGAGGCCACCACGACAACCAGACTTCTACCCATACCTTACATCAGGGGTACATCGGAACAAATCCGACGCATTGCCAGCAAGTACAATATTAGAACTGCCTTTAGATCTAGCACCACTATCAGAAGCATGGTATCAAAGACCAAACCAGATGGCATGGTGGATACCAAAAATTGCGTCTACTACCGGATCCCATGTGAGTGCGGTGACTCATACATAGGTGAAACGAAGCGCCCCCTAGAAATCAGAGCGAAGGAACATCGCAGCTGGACCCAAAGAGGAGAGGTTTCCAAATCCGGAATAGCAGAGCACGCGTGGCATAATGGACACAATATCCATTGGTCAGAAGCCAAGATTCTGCACAAGGAACAGCACTGGCGGAAGAGGAAGTTCGTAGAGGCAGCTTCCATTTCACAGAATCAGAGGATCTTCAGCCAGCCAAGCGTCGATATACCCAACATCTGGAAGCCTCTACTCTCAGGACAGTGTAGGATCTAGAGAGACGCGCGTCCTCCCCCCCCCAACTCTTTTCACGGATGACTTTCCCCCCCTTCCACATCGCTGCACACATCTAGTATATAAGCCTATAGAATAGTATTTTGCTGTCAGTTTACACTTGATAACGGTTGGAGATACTTACCAACCGAAACGTCGTGTTACATTAAATAAATAAGACAATGCAAGTCCGACAAGATGTTTTTAATCTATAGCTGTTTAGACTCCACAATAAGAGACTGCATAGTACCTAACTAAGGAATAACCATTTGTACCTTTGAAAATTATAACTGAGTCATAAAAGTGCATTTACAAGACCACTTAGGAATTAGCCGAAGTGGAAAATTTAATGTTTCGCTTATTTTTAGGTGCTTAAACCTATCATTTGCATCAAACCATAAATCAAAAATCACTAAATTTGATATATATGACGATAATTCAGGAAAAGATGCAAGCAATTCAGGGGTAAAAACAAAAAGGGGTAAATGAAAACTGAGAAGAAAATTATGAAGACGATGATGATAAATCAGGTCCTTGAAGAACTACATCTGCATTACAAGACTCTGCACTCAAGTAAGCAACCACCAGAATGTTTGGCAAGAATCTTCTCATTTTTTGGTGCACAGCCGACGAAGAGAAGTTATTAAAGATTCAAAGGTACCAACGGTATCTACTATATAAAGGCAAAAAAGAATATTTTATTATAAAATATTATATTTATGAAGATTAGAACTACGCCACAAACTTTTACAAGACTATTTAGGATATTACTGAAGTGCCAAATAAGAAAGCATGAGAAAAATTAGACTTGTTACTAATTTTTGGCCCTATAAAACCATCTGTATCTAGCCATAAAGCACAAATCGCGAAGAATGGTAAATATGCGGATACTTCAGGAGAAACAATTCAGAAAAGGAAGAATGAGAAATTAGAAAAAAATGAGGAAGACAGTGATGGCTAAAGCGCTATACTTAAAATCAGTAACCACGAGAAGTAGGGAACCACGAGAATATTGAGCATGAATGTTATAATCCTTCGGAGCTTGGCAGATTAAGAGATCTCATTAAAGATTCAAAGGTGGAAACGGTGTATACTGAAAAAGGATAAGAGGAAAATTTTATTATGGCATAAATTAGAACAATTTAATTTTGGATATGAAGATGCTGATATGAAGATCATGTTAGTCATGAGAAAAACGCTAAACTGGATCAAGGATATTGTGAGTTTGAGAGAAAAAAGAAAAAATAAGACAAAGCAGAAGACTGATTTTTCCAGTTCTGACAACGTATATTATTTTTAAAATTTCCAGATCATTCTTAACATGTTCTTAGTATTTCGCTAGCTTCAGACAGTATTGTTCTGAAGCTTCTCAAAGAAAATGTCATTATAGATTCTCCTAATATAAAACTAAAAACATTAATTTAATCCCAAGAGGTTAGAACTACTTAAGTGAAAGACAAAACTAAAGAAAATAGACATTTAAAATGAGGTAAAGGTCAGTATGCAGCTGAAGAGTAGCAGCAAGTCACACAAGTACTTAAAAATTTACCATCTTGTCTTAAAAGACATTTGACTGATGACTCTGACTGATGATAAAGAAACTATTAATAATAAAAATGATGTGGCAGATCTGAGAACATCAAAGTTCAGTACAGTATCCGAAATTGAACCAATTGGAAAATCATATCCCAAATTGGTATTTCAAGTAGTAAATAGAAGTAAAGCTTTAAAAACCTTAAAACAATCATGCTGAAAATGCCCTTTTGAAAAATGGTGAAAATGAGGCGACGCAAAATTCAGAGTGCTCTGAAGAGAATAATAATAAAGAAGAGAGTTTTGTAAATAGAAAACAACCAACAGCATCAAAGGCGTACAATTAAGGGATTAAATTGATTGCCTTAAGGCAATATTAGTATGATTGAAAGATATTATTATTTATTTATTAGATGTGTTGCTGATAATCTGATCCCTTTGACAGTCCATTTTTAAAGAAGAAGCTGTTGGTCCAATAAAACACATTTTTAAAGATTTAGAGCATATACCTGGAAATCCTAGTAAAACTATTGCCGCTTGGAGAGGGTCTGATGGTAACCTAGTAAATGTATTGGATCAGACTAAAAAAAGAAAACATATAAGTTGCGATCAAAAACGAAGGAATAGCTTCATTTACTAATTTAGCCAATGCATTAAAAGCTGCTGTTGAAAGTATCAATTCAATAAGTTTTTGCTCCTCTAGAATTAACAATAAATAATGTTGTTGATGAATTTAAGCCTACAGCAAGCTTTTTAAATACTCTAATTACCATTTCAGGATATACAATTTAACTTAAACCGAAAAATATTTAGGACTAAATAAAATTGCTTAATCATTTGCATTAAGATGATACCACCACAACTAAAGAAACTACTGACAAAAATAACGTGGGAGATGATTGGCAAAGAGATGAAACTAGTTAACAAAAAAGAAACATTACAGTTAAATGTAAAACTGGTCCAGAAGCAGAAACACCTAGGCGAAGAAGGTACCAAGGTGCAAAATGCAGAATATTTAATTTTTGCCGACTCTTAAAAGCCATCTGGGACCCAAGATCCTTGAACCATTACTACAAAATGACTTATTTTGCTTATCAAAATTATAATTGCGTCATAAAAGTGCATCTACAAGACTATTTTTAAGAATTTAGAAATTTTACAAAAACTGGAAGGAGACATAATCAAAAAAATGTCAAAAAACTAATTCTCACGTTAAATTAACTTTTATTTCTTTTGTATAGATTAGATGTGCTTAACTGGAAAAAAATCAACGATTAATTATTTAATTAAAACAGGAAATATGAAATACATCTTAAAAAAAATTATTAACTTACTAGAGATTGTCAAAGAAATCTTATGGTATAAGAAGCGAACAAAATATTTCGTTAAACTCGGTTTCTACACCTTGAACCATTTATCCGAAAGCATTTGATAATCCTTTGAAATAATTTAAAATGAAAAAAACATTAAGCATATACATAAATTAAGAAAATGAAGAAAGTTAAGGGGCGATAATTATGAAAAAATGAAGAACTTAATTTTAATCCCGACACACCCGCCACCGTCATATATTTCGCTTAATGGCATAATCCTAAAAATACGGATACTTAGCGGCAGCTCAAGTTAAATTGCATATTCCCCGGCTCCCACCTGTTCAACATGCACTAATGAAGTTATCACTTTTCCACAAAGAAACTAAACTAATTATTAACTCCGCTTCAACGTCTAATGAATTTTCAACGCTTACTACCTGTAAGCAATACGTAAATATAATGTTTTAATATTAGAAATTAATAAGTTGGCCTTTGGGTGTCAGAGGTTACTGTGGCCCTTGGGCTCTTCGTGCCTTAATATCTTTCCAGGAAATCTGGTTGAGGTTCTGTTGGTTCTTTTTATTTACTATCGTTGGTATATCTCGGTTTTGACCTAGAGCTTTACTATAAATTTCTTTTTTCATGGTTTATAGGACGTTTGATATCTTTAAATGGGTTCTTTTAACCGAGAAGTTTATCTTAAGTTTATATTGTTTGTAGGTTAGTCATTTAAAATAAGCTTAAAGGAGCTAATATTAAGTGAGGAATTTGTCATTTTTGAGAAATGCTAGTAAGAAAAATTCGTAACATAAATAATTTCGTACAATATAAAAAATAATTTAGACTTTAGGAAAAAAGTATGAGATTCACTATTTTGGTAATATATTGTGTTTATCAGGGCTAACCGAGATTTTGTTTTATGTTCTGCTCAATCACTGCTGCCCCACAGTCTGATTAGGTTTGAAACTGGTCCATTTTAATACTATTTTTTAATTGAAATATTTTTTAATGTAATCGAGAGGTAGTCCTCTTTGTCAAGAAAGATATTAAAAATAAATGTTTCGTAATTTTATATTGTAATATTAATTGTGACAAATCAGCCCGTTTTGAAATTGAATGTGAATTTGAATAATCCAACTATTTCTTTCTTCGATCTTATATCTTTAAATAGGAAACCTGAACTCTATTTAAATAGTGACTATTATAAGAAACCAGTGAGTATTGAATCCTTCAGAGTACAAACCAAGCGCAGTTTTATCTCATATAAAAATGTCACTTATCATTTTTTTTTTAAATAATATGCAGAACAGACAATTCTAATAAAAAGACCCTTTTTTTAAGTTTTGATCTTGACAAGACGACGGAGACGGTGTAAAATAAAGATCAGATCACCTCTCAGTCGAAAATGGCCGGATCGCGAAAATTCGTACATTAAAGGGTTTAATTAGGAATCTCATTAGGCGAAGACGAGGCTGAATGTTCACATCGTGGCCCCCGTCTTGTTTTTCTTCTTTTTTTTTACAAATTACCTTCTGTTTTTTAATTGGTCCTTTTTTTTCGCAATTAAGGCGAGTAAGGGCCTTAATTGCGTATCGTGGATTCTTTCACACATGCATTTATCCCAAATTTTATGGCGCCTTTATCTTGTAACTTATGGTATTATGTGGCAACAGCGCTAGCACGGCCCTAAACGAGCTTGACCGAACCTTAGAGTGATAGCGCTTTAATGTATTCTAAACCGCTTTAAGCTGTAACTCATAAGACTAAAAAAAAAAGCTTGTAATTTCCAAAGCACTTATCTATTATAAATCTTCAGGTGCTTATCAGATTAGAAAAATTATTTAATCCATAAGATGAGGACGATACGAGTACTGTTTAATATTATTAAAATCATTATTGCATTCGTCGCGGTGGATTACGAAATTTAATATTGAATTTTTTTTAAGTATACCTATTTATTTCGAAGATTAGGCACGAGTGTCCCGGGGTTATATTTCGGTTTAAGTTAACGTCACTTGATTTATTGACACTTAAAAGGCGTGAATTTTTAGTGCACATTAAGACCATTAGAAACAGGCATATTAATAAGCGTGTTAAAATTTAATTTCGTTCAGTAACTTCTTAATGATCCTTACCATAATTATTTTGAAACGATATTTAATCATTTTTTTTTAGAACTTGTTTTTGGTTAGATAACACGATCGAGGTATTTAATAAAAGTACTGTGTTTCCCTTGGAATACTGATTTCTTTAAGGAATGTGCAGGTTTTTTGAAGAAATGACCTATATCATTTAACATATTCTTAAATTCCAATATTAACTCCATTTAACTTTACTCAAACGTATCTTAGAAGCACCATATCAGATTGCTTGCTATAAAAGAATCTTTGTCAATTAACACTAAAAATTATACATATATAATCAATATGTTGGCGGCTATATACTAGAAATAAACATTTTAACTCCTCTATTGAATATTTTTAGTTTTTAGACCTAATTTTTGTTCCTAATTATTTATGCAGAAGATATAAAATTTTATTAATTTATATTTTATGACCACATTTCTGATAAAATTTAGTCTATCCAATTGACGTCTTTTAATTGTACATACATACATTATGTGGTTGGCCATATATTATTATAATTAATAGTATTATTGTAATAAATTGCATTTGCAGAGTGATATATGCTACATGGGAACTTGGATTAGGGAGAACACAACAAAACAGAAAAACTCTACTGTATGAACACCTTCTTTCAAAAACAAACAAACGAAATGGATGTGGCGAAGCCCAGGCGGCCTGGCGAAAATCGAAATGGTGAAAAAGACTTCATCCTCGCGAATAGGAACACTATCTGCAAAGATGTCACAGTGTTAAACAAGTTTGAAACATCATTTGGCCATGTGACCAACACCAACATTAAAAGGAGAAGACTCGTCACCAGACATACAATCCCCACAAGAGATGCCCTCCCTGTAACTCAATCAGAAAAAAAGGCTTGTATAGGCAATATGAATGCAGTTAACCAAATGTCCAATAAAGGAAAAAATCCCGGAACCATAGAAAAATGCCGAAGTCTTGGAAATCTATAAGGATCGTTCAAATATAGAATACTATAGACCAATAGGTCTGGTATAGAACCTATATAATTTTTCTACTACAATTATCAGCAATCAACTACGAAACTAGATTCCCACCTACCAGTAGTACAAGCAGGAATATAGAAGGACTTTAGCATTTACAGACCATTTCCAAATAGCCTGTAGTACTAAAAACTTCTTCTTCTTCTCTAGCCTGTATCTATCCACTCCTAAATGTAGGCCTCTTCCAGTGCTTTCCATGTTTGTCTATCTAGGGCAGATTGGAGCCAGTTTCTCCCTGCTATTCGTTGGATGTCGTTCCGCCACCGCGTTGGTGGTCTTCCCGCATTTCTTTTTGTGGCTCTTGGGCGCCATTGCATGATTTTGTTAGTCCATCTAGATGGGTCTTGCCTTGCAACGTGACCCGCCCATCTCTATTTTAGTTCGGCTACTCTTCTCATAGCATCCGTTACCTTTGTCCTTCATCGAATCTCATCGTCTCTAATGTGGTTTCTTAAGATAGTTCCCAGCATGGCGCGCTCCATGGCTCTCTGGGTTGTTTTGAGTCTTTCTGCGCTCCTCTTTGTCAGTGTCATCGTCTCGAGTCCATAGTTTATAACGGGTAATATGCAAGCCTCGTAGACTTTCCGCTTAAGATTAATTGGGATGCTTTGGGATTTTAAAATGTATCCTAGTCTTCCGAATGCTGCCCAGGTATATGTATTCCTCGACGTTTTCGAGAGCGTGGCCTTCGATAGTTATTACTGTTTGTTCGTTGGTCATTATTTTGGTTTTGTTTAGATTCATCTTAAGTCCGATTTGTTTTGATGTTTCTTGGAGTTCTTCCAACATATCTTTTAGCTCATTGATGTCATCACTAATGACAACAATATCATCAGCAAATCGAAGGTGACTTAGTCGAGCTCCATCTACGTTGATAGCTTTATTTCACCATGGAAGCTTTTTCAACGAGCTTTCCAGTGCCATCGTGAAGAGCTTAGGCGATATGGTATCTCCTTGGCGGAGCCCCTTTTCTATCTTGATCTTATTTGTTGATGCTTCTTCGTTGATGATCACTTGTAGTGTTGCGTTGTCGTAGATGTGTTTTATAAGTTTGGAGTATCTTGTGTCAATTCTTGCCTCGTCCATTGTGTTCGCATCTCAGCGGTAACGCGGTCTTCTACAGGTGCTTTCCTATTTTTCATTTGTTTCAGGGTCTTTCTTAGCTCGCTTCTGTTTACTTCTGGTATATCTTCGGATCCAACGTTCCGAATTTCTTGCCAGGCGATGTTTGGTTTAGGCAGGGTTGATGTATACAAGTCCTTGTAGAAGTCTTGAATGACATTTATTACACCTTGTCTATCTGTAACCGTTTCCCCATATTTATTTATTTTTTTAAGTGTTTTCCTTCCTCCAGACATATTTGACCTGAGTACTTTCATATTTGAGTTTTTTTTAATAGCTCTTTCTATTAGCAGATTATTATGAGATCTTGGGTATTTTCGACATTCTTTGTTTATTGTTTTACATATCTCCCTGTATTCATTTGAGTCTCTAGCAGTTCTTTTCCTTTGGTCTATTAGCTTCAGTGTGTTTGGGCTTAGTTTGGATAGTTTTTTTACTTTGTACTTACAGCAAATTTTCTTTGTTGCTTCCTGGATACTGCTCATTATGGTTGTTGATAGCTCGTCCAGTTCAATTTTCTTCAGGTAATTTAAGTTGTGCAGTTTGGCTTCTAGAATAGTTTGGTGTTCGTCTACCTTTGACATCAATGTTTCAGTGGTTGGATGGTTTCTTTTCTGAACCATCTTGATTCTTTTAGCTTTAGTGTTGATTAGCAATCTTGTTCGGACCAATCGGTGGTCGCTGCCTGTATCGAAAGAGTTTAAGACAGACACATCTTGGCATATGTCTCGTCTGTTGGAAATTATATAGTACTAAAGTAGTCAACGAGAAAACCACAGACTCTTATACATCTGACATTTGTGGACTACTTAAAAACGGAAGATGCGAGAATCGTTTCGAGATACGCTAATTACTCTAGCACTGAAGAATGCTTTTAAGAATTTTGAATAAGAAAACAATTGGAAATCAAGAGCTTAATAATACGCTAAATGAGCTAAACGGACAATATAAGAAAAAAGGCCTAAAAACCTTAACAAAGTCAAAATAATAAGCAAAAATTAATGTAACATCAAAACATTTGATTAGAATATTCGATATACTTAGGACGTAGAATCAAGCTGGACAAAAAAAGCAAACTGTGACGTCAAACGCAGTGTCTTTTCATAGGTGCTATTCAGAAAAAATTACTTTATTTTTAAAGATAACAAAGTGCACATAAAACCACTGAAAAAAATCTACTATAATAGCTATATTTTTTTGGTTTTCACCTACGCTAGCAACTATTGGCAACTATGGCAATAATGCAAAGAGCAGCTGAGCTCCTAAGGGTCGCACAGAGAGCCATGAAGAAAATAACGCTGGGAATCACATTAAGGGACAAAATATGAAATGAACAAATACCTGATAAGACCAAAGTGATGGATATTAAGAAAGAGATAGCGACACAGAAGTGATAATGGATTGGACATGTGGCGAGACAGCGCCCATAGAACGGTACTCATGGAGACCACGAGGTACAACAAGCAATGTAGGATAACCGAAAAAGAAATTAATAGATGATGGAAGAATGGCGACAAGAGGAGAATAGATAAGTTTAGCGAGAGACCGCGGGACATGGAAAACCCTGGAAGAGACCTATATCCGATAATGGATCACACTTATATACAACTTAACAACCTTTGTGAGTTTCAGAGATGAAAGATGTAACATTTCATTTATTGCACTTTGTCTTTCTTTCATCAAAACAAAATATAAGAAAAACTGTTACTAATGACAGAAAGTCAAAACTTTCAGCTCATTGACTAGAGATCTCATATTGATTCCCTGGTAAACAGACTGTTTACTGCAGTGCGTTTACGATCTCTGAAAATCTATGATTTGGCTTTTGTGTAATCCATCATAATTTGCTTTTGGGCATCATCATTCCATGCCATGAAGGTTTTTTGAGCTAAAAAGAGACTGATTATATCAATAATGTGCATCCTCGTATCAGTTGTCAACTAGAGTTTCAGGAAATTAATATTTTAACATTGAAAAGATTTCAGTTTTGTTTTTTATAAATGGTGGTTACTCTATGGAAAAATCTGTTGTAGCTAGAGGAGGTAAAACATGATCTATTCCTTGTCATGCTGGCAAATTTGTTCAAACGAGTCTCATGTACAGGGCTTTTCGTATGCTATTTTTAAGGAAAAACATTTTTTTTTCATGTCTAAAAAAAACTACTAATTATTTATCAAGTCTGAAACAATAGTTAAAAAAAGGTTCGGGAAGGTAATTTTTAAAGGTTCAAAAAGGTAACTGGAATGGCGACCGCAGTTTTTAAAAAAGGTGAGTCAGGTCTTGGGTCTAATTACAGCCAATCTCTCTGCTACTTATATTTTCAAAAATATTTGAAAAATATCTGCATTGAAGAATTGCAGGCCTCTTTAAGTCTAATGGCTTTTTTTCCGAATCTCAATTTGGCTTCAGAAAGGTTCTGTTCAGGGTATTTTAAATCTAGTTACTTACATGTAGGATGATTTTGAAAAAGGTAATTATGTATTATCCAACTTTTGCGATTTAAATTAAACCTTTAATTATGTGTGCTATGCGATTCTTATTATTAAATTAAGTGAATATAATTTTAATAAATCAGGCTGTTGTCAGAGAATGAGATTTGCAGCTGTTGGGTCGCAGATAGGGTGTTTGCGCATAGAAGTTCTCAGGGCTATTTGTTGGGTCCTTGACTATTTTGGATATACATCATTAATCTACCACCATCATGTAAAACTGCGTATTTCACTCTCGTTGGTGATGATAGTACAGTCTCATCCTACAATAAGAATTTGGTAACAACGTAATGGTTCCATTCAAATAAGTTGTTTGTTAATACAGCCAAAATCCAGTCATTGCTTTTGATGAACTGAATAGAGCTATATTTTTGGGTGTTCTATTGGATCCTGGTCTTCAGGAGTCTGCGATGTTTATATTACCGCTATACGTAGTACGAGTAGTAGGAAAGCTCTCAAGCAACACATTTTTGCTTTGTCGACATTTATACTGTGTTTTCACCTTTATTTTAAATCAGTCTTCAATATTTTTTTTTGTGTCTCATCTCTCCTGTGCCATTCTTGCTTGGGCCATAGTGACGGAGCAAAAGACGTTTCTAGACTACAGACGAAGGTCGTGTTTATAAATTTTCTATGTTTTTAGACTATAAGTTTTTTTTGTGGTGATAAAATTTTATAGACAGGTATGTACCAACTGCTAAATATAAATATTTGTCCTTTAGTACGTCCTTTAGTATGTAGGTGCTAAAAATAGGCTGCAGGTACCAAAAATGAAGAAAAGTATTGGTCAACCATATGAGCTACAAAATTTTACCTTATAAATTACCAAGCTATGGCTCAATGATAAAAGTGACTAACAATGACCAAGCTGTGACAAAATATTTTATTACTATACTCATCACAGCTACAAAATTGTGCAGGTTCTGTGATTAAACTGTTTATTCGCTAGGTTTCTATGTGTGTTCAATTTTATCTTAATTTAAGTAATGTGTATTTTTGGATTAATAAACGTATATTATTATTATTAGTATAATATTTTAGTTTATACATTTTAATTATTATGAAACGTAGAGTTGGGTTTATCTATGTATGTTATTTAATATTTATTTTATATTTTACTTGATAAATTAAATGATGATTCGCATCGATGAGTGAATAGTCTGAAACATGCTCCGCAAATTTTCATCAGTTTAAGTGGTAAAAATCGGCAAAAAATTAAAAATTGTTATCTTGGCAGGTTCTAACTTATTTTTCCAACCATTTTTGCTAAACAGATTTCCAGGAAAGAGCAGTTTTGTTTAAGATTTTGAACCACATCTTCGTCACCACCGGTTAAGTGCATTTTCTGGCTTGACCTCGACGATAGAATAGCATGCAAGTTTTGCTATCTTTTAGTATTATTAAGATTTACATATACTGAGGCGCATGATGGGTCCTCCAAATACTAGAGGTGCAACAGTAAATAGAGACGGAAATGAAGGGGAGAAATTAATTACTAAAGTGTGCACCACTTTCGCTCTCCAGTTGGAAGAAAAATTTAATTGACGCGACGTTTTGACAGTGTCGAAAAAAAACTTGCAGACTTATCAAGCTCTATTAGTTCTCTTAATGTGATAACTCATTCTAATAGCACCGAAATCAAAATTTTTAATGATAAATTGGAAGCTCTCGAGCAGGGATCCAAACGTAATAGCCTTCGCATCTGTGGAATCAAACAGATTTCAGAAACTCTCTCTGAGAACCTTGAGACCTTGGTGTCTGTAATAGTCAACAAATTAACTATATAACAGATATAACTGATATTAATTCTGTGTATCATACTGGCAAAAGATCCGATTCCAAAAATCGTGCAGTAATGGTTCGCTTTGTTTCGAACATCAAACAAAACCAAGTATTACAAGCCTACAAAAGAATACTAAAGAGCTCTCTATACATAATTTACGAAGACCTAAGATTCAGATTAAAATGAATATGGAGAGCAGTGATTAAAAGCAGTTTGGTTTTTCTCATTTTAACATTAGATCTTTAATGTCTGGGTTTGATTTATTTTCCGATTTTTTTGACTCTTTTTTTTACATGGCGATATTCCTGATGTTAGAATTGAGATTCCTGGTTATTCCTTACTACGTAATGATTACAACAGCAAGGGAGGTGGAGTCGCGTTCTATATTTAATCATCATTAAATCCTAAGAACCTTCCTAAGAACCTCCTAGGCACTATGGAGACTTGTGGGTTGAGGTAACTTTGAGACCTAAATATGCCTGTGTTCGTGCTATAGGCCTCCAACGTTTAATTTCTTACAGTTTTTCGAACATTGAAAATATACTTTCTGAAGTCTACATAAGTATGATGATATTTATTTTGGTGAAGACTTTCTATATGTTTCCTTTCTAATAGCAATGCAAAAGGTCTTTTTTCCCCACTGCTACATAAATACGGGCTTAACCAATTAATGACAGAGCCTACTAGAGTAACAAATTCTTCAGAAAAACTAATTGATATTATTGTAATCATTTCTATTAACATACCAAACAAATCTGTAGTGGTTAACAGGGATAACATCTCGGACCATTCCTTGGTTTAATGTACCTTTAAATTATTAACCCTCCGACCTCTGCAAGTAAAAACATACAGAGATTTTTGATACTTAGATTATGACCTGTTTATCAAAGACTTATATAATTAATTGAGATTATATTTATATGATGAATGACGTCAACTTATTAAATGAATTTTTCAATTTTAATATTGAAAAGTTACTAAACATACATGCCCTATTGAAGACATCAAGGTTCACCAAGGCACCTGCTCCGTGGATGACAGATAACATAAAGTTTCTAATAAAGCTTCGCAAGAATGCACTATCTAAGTATCAAACATTAAAAACAAAGAGCTCTAGAAATGAAAATAAAGAACTTGGAGACTATCACAAATGCCTTAAGGAATAAAAAAAAGTTTTTTTTATATTAAAATTTCAGTTAAATCACAAACAATTTTGGAGAGTTTTAAAACAGATAAACCTGGGTGGAGCTTCGGCGAGACATGTTAATAACTTTGATGCTAACGAACTTAATAAATATTTTATGGACAGTATCCCCGATTGTGTATTCGCTCCAGACTTAAACGATGACAAGACACATCCTTTTGGTAACGCTAAATTTAATTTTCGACCAGTGACAGAGGAGACAGTGGTTGGAATCATGTCCAAAATTAAAACTCGAAGCTACAGGTATTGATGGTATAAATATTAAAATTCCTAAATAATTAATTCTTAAAATCATTGATCTCTCCTCACCTTCTACCTAATATTACTTATATTATGAATAAATGTTTATCTAATAACCTTCACTTTGAAAAAAAAACAATTATAATACCGGAACCTAAACAGTCAAATCTCTCTAATTTACCACAGTTTCAACCTATCAGTATTTTGTGGATGGACTCTGTGCTAAATTCTAGAAATAATTGTATATGACCAACTTAGTCAACATTTATCTGATTCAGTTGTTATACCTTCTACTCAGTCAGGCCTTCGTACTGGTTTTAGCATAACTACTGCTTTACTCTGTGTGATTTGCTTAGAGCTGCCGATGAAGGCAATTCCAGCTGCCTAGTACTGACATTTGACGTCTTACAGCACGATACTCTTTTAAAAAACAACTATACTATTATGGTCTGGATAATGATGCCTTTTACAAGAAGCTATCTGAGTGACAGAAGTCAGAAAGTAGTATATGGAGGTTCGAAACCTTCGTCGATAAATAATGCTAGAGGCGTGCCTCAGAGGATTATCTTCGGTCCTCAATTTAAATACTTCAAAAACTAAAATGCTTATAAGAAGTAAAGTAAAGAAAGTAAAGAAAGTTAATAAGTTAAGTAGAAGCTTTATATCCTTAGTAAAGTATTCTTTACTATATCCTTAGTAAAGAATACTTTACTAAGGATATAAAGCTTAGATTAACTAACTACTTAGTACTTTCTCACTTAATCTATGGCAATATTGTTTATTGACCTGCACTTAATGAAATCTGTAAAGCAACTTTGTAAAGGCTACAGAACTTTTGCTTATGGTATTGCTACTCTCGCGAATCTGGTTGGCTTAATTTGAAAGAAAGGTTTAAGCTGTATATGGCTGCAATGGTTTTTAAAACGAACAGCACGGGGTGTCCAAGTTATACATGTGTTATCCGAACCAGAGAAATTTATATGGTTCCAAAACATAGGACTGCTATGTTTCAACGATCCTTTAGCCATATTGCTGTCAACCTTTTTAATTCTATACCTCCTGAGATCAAAAAAAGTTTAAAAAATGTATTATATTGCAGAAAGACTAACTGCGTTATCACATCGCTGTCGTCTGTTTTTTTATTTATTTTCTTATTCTTAAATTCTAAACTGGAAAAAGTATCTTTATAAATGAACTTACTGTGTATCATCTTATATTTGACATTGTTTATATATGCCTTTAATTTAAATTTATTATTCGTATGTTATTAAGCTTCAAATACAGGGTGGCCCGAAATTACATCGCAATATTTTACCAGCCGCATCTTTGTCTAAAAATAAGACAACAATTTCATATATAGGAATCTAGAAAAGTGAATCATTTTCATGTTACAGGGTGTTTTATAATTACTATTGAAGATGGTTTTTTGTTAATATTTTCGAAACGCCTGGTCGTTATTTTTCAAAATTTTTATCGTATACTACTGTTATTGTTGCTAACTGATTTTATAACATTTTATGTTAAAATAAATACAGGGTCGATTAAACTTAGTGGTCAGCAAGGTTAAAAATGTCAAAAGTTTTTTTATAGCTACTTTTTAATAATTTTGGCAATAAAATCGAAAAAAATCAATATTTTCAATTAAAAAAGGTGCTCTTGTCTTATTTCGATTTTTTAAATAATCAGACATAAATGTTTTGCGACTTACACGCATAAAGTATTTTTGAACACGTTTAATAAAATTAAAAGGTACATAAAAAGGTATGTTACAAATCATCAGGTATAAAAATGGCATAAGCATAACTTAATTTTAAGACCAAACAACAACGTTTTCTTTGTTTAAAATTTTATTTTAAAACTGTAAATAATGTGTAAATATTTAAGAAAAATTAAAACAATTTACTTATTAGCTAAGAAAAAAAACTGAAAATACCAAACAAAATAAACAAACAAACAAAAGAAAACAAATTATAGCAAATGTTCGAAGTGGTTGCCATTTTGTTGGAGACATAATCTTGCCCTACGCCTTATTGCGCGAGTAGCCCTTAAAATAGATAATGGATTTCCCCTCATCTGTGAATTAATTCTTAACGGGTATTAATTTCTACAGCATATACCAATTCGTTTAAAGGACCCTATAAATAGTAATCTACTGAAGTTAGATCTGGAGATCAAGGAGGCCAATTTATAGGACCACCGACCAATCCAACGTAATGTTCATCCACTGATGAACATTACGTCCAAAATGAGCAGGCGCTTCGTCGTGCTGAAATATTAAATTCTGTCGTATGTTAAGAGGAACGTCTTCCAAAAGCCCAAGATAATTTTCCAGCATATTTAAATAGTTTTCAGAGGTAAGACAGTTGGGTAATTCTATCGTAAGTTAGTCCCCGAATAATCCCGCCCACAAATTTATTGAAAACCTTCTCTGAAAGTTGATACGCCGTATTGTTCTTGGATTATCATCTGCCCAAACATGTATATTATACATATTAAAGGAACCATTTCTAGTGAAGGTAGCTTCGTCAGTCTATAAAATAAAAGGGACTAAGTTTGGGTTGTTAATTATCCATTTACAAAATTGGACCCTTAGCAGAAAATCGTCTGATACCAACTTTCTGGTAATAATAGGGATGTAATCCTTAGATTATTACTATTCTTCCTATCTAAAAAAATATTTTTTAATTTTTATTATTACCTATGTTGGCAGTATTTTTTTTTAATAATTACTATTGAGCGGATGATATGTGTGGCTCGTGACACTGTTTTGATGCTTGTTTCAGAATATAGTTTAGGTATAGTTTACTATTTTTCGAAATAGTTTAAGACGTTTTCCAAGTTATGATTTACTTGTGGCCTGCCTTGTCTACGAGCTTTTCGAAAACTTCCTTTTTCACATAAGTTACGGTGGATGTTAACAAAAACTTGACTATCTGGAATTCGTCTGAGGGGAAATCTTCAATATCAAGTTATGATTTACCTAAAACTTAATAATTATTTTTCTTGAAACCGCAGGCTTCTAACGAAATAAGGCAAGAGTACCCTCTTTATGTAAAAATGTTGGTTCTTTTTAATTTTATCCAAATAATTAAAAGGTAACCAGAAAGAAAGTTATGACATTCTTATCTTTGCTGACCACTAATTTTAAATGACACTGTATATATTTTAGCATAAAATGTTATAAAATCAGTTAATAACAATAACAGTAATAACAGTTTTTATCTTATTTTTAGACAAAGATGCGGCTGGTAAAATATTGCTATGTAATTTCAGGACACCTTGTATATTATACTTTTGGAAGGTCAAATCTGTATTGTTCACTCATTGTATTATATTATTATATTTGTTTTTTTTTTTAATCAGTGGTTAGGTTGAATAGCTATGCTAGACCTCGCTATAAGCTTAAATAATAGCTTTAATAAATTTTTATGATGATAAAAGGGCGTTTATTATTATTAATATTATTATTACTTTGTATACTGATATCAATAAACTGAATTGAATTGATTTAAATTCAATTCAGTTTATTGAAATTGGATATTTGAATAACATATTATCTTAATGGATATTGAGAAGAACCTTCTTCAACCTGAAAATATTAACAGCCTCTTGATTTTCGAACAAAATTTAAAATAAGCGGCTCATCACTAATTTGGCATAAGAAGTTACCTAAAAAACTTAGTGAAGTCATAAGATAACCGGTATAAAAGTAATAAATCAGAGACTAAGAGCCAGATTATGTGATAATCATTCTGAAATATATATTTTTTTTATTGAAGCGTCGTCTTTGCCGGGTTTAAATCACACACACGATCGTTTTGATGGTGGTTCGCGTATTACGCGACCAACAGCCGGCGATATCCATGTAAGGAAAGAGGTTTACCTACTGCCAGGGGCGCTTCCTTTTTTTCCTCTCTCTCTCTCCTCTTCGGCATCGGTGGCTCAATACCCGAAACAACCCAAAACGGGATAGGCGCGAATTTAATTTATACCTGGTAGAAAGTTATTACGTCGCACTTTTTCTTCTCTCTCGTTGCGTCTTGCCAGAATAAATCATTGTTAATTAATCTATTATTTAGTCATTAGCGTGTCGATGTAATTATACATCGGACACAATCGGTGTCTGCTAATTAGATGGGGGCTGGACCGGCCTCAGTTGACTGAGATGCCTCAACGTGGTGAGAAATTTTATACGGTTACGCCAAATTTGGTTTTGCCTGTTTTTTTTTACGATTAAAATATATATTATTTTTTAATGGAATCGGTTAAGAAACTGGCTTTTTTATTGCTTTAAGGAAGTGCCTAGATACATTGTCAAAAAAACCACATAGGTTATACAGATTGTTTAGTTAAAGGTATAGACTGTGTCCCATTTTGGATAAGATTGCAGGGTATCTCTGTCATTTTTCAGGATATAACTTTGCGGTTTTCGCGACCTTGTATCACTTTTTTGTAAAACTTTTAAAGCCACAAACAGAAATATTCCAACTACTTTTGTTCCTGAAATAGAGGGAGATAACGAAAATGTTCACTTTTGGAGATGTTATTATTACTCAGGCGGTATAAGATATTAAAAAAAAATTAAAACTGCTCATAATACGATATGAGCAGTTTTAATTTTTTTGAAAGCAGATGAATTTTTATATGAAAGTCAGGGGTGTATTTAAAAAAATATTTTAAGAGCACTATTTTTAAGATTGGGCACAAACTTGTTATTTCTTAAAAAGAAAATCCTGTATATTTTAACGTCAAATATTTGCATTTTTTACCTAATCTTTAATAAATCAGAAAAACCATATTTATGTTTTTTTAATAGTAAGCCATGAATTCTTTTACATATGCATTTAATTATTACTTTATTAAACTGCCATGTGATTTAAATCTATTTATTTAATAATATTTTAGACATAAACTCATCAAAAACTCAAATATTACTCTTTAACTTAAACTTAAAAATGTTAGAAACAAAAAAATAATATCGGTACAGATGTAACATTAAAAACTGTACTTACGACATTGACATTTCATCTTATACATAATCTACATACAGTTTTAATTTACCTTAAGGCATTTAAAATTATAAAGGGTTGCCTTTGTAAGTTTCTGAATGCTTCTTCAGTTGAGGCTCGTAGTTCATCAATATTACTATGCTGATTTGCATACATTTTATTTTTTAAGTATGACCATAAGAAGAAGTCTAAATTACTATATTAAATATGCCGCTGCTCCTTATATGGGATTCGTCAGATCACATTGCCTTTTTTGCAAAATCCGGATCTTTATAGGTTTTGGTTAAATACTAATTAGAAATTGTTTAAATTTCAATTCTTTAAATTCGGGATATAATTCTCGAACAATATTTACCTTATACGGTTTAAATTTGCTTTGTTTTAATTTTTTAAACTTTTTTTTTTAAGCTTCTATCTTTTCCTCTATTTTACTACAGGAAATTTGGAGTCCAGCATTCACACACGCTAAAACAATTAAGGCGTGTTTTACAAAAAACACATATGTCCAAAATTCAAACTTTTCAGGAAATGAAAAAAACATTTTGTTTTAAAACAAATTCATTTCTTCATATTTTTTTTAATTAATTACAGCGTATATTAAGCTAATATATTTAATTATTGTTTAAAAAAAATAATTCTAATATATTTGTCAAAAATTTGAAAAAACTGTTGGACATAAGTTGTTTTTGCAAGAAAAAAAAGTTAAATAAGAAAAAACATACGTTTTATTTAACAAATTTAAAATAAACTCTAAACAAGGATTAGTTTAATAGTTTGTAGTAAATTAATCTTCACATCCACTACTATTATCATCTTCTTCATTAATGTCCATGTTATCAGGGTAAGTATTATCCAGAATATATTTATAGTGGTTTTTATTAGCTACAAGACGTAGTAACGGTAGTAGTGATCTTAAATTCTCAGCTTTATTTGAAGCAAACGGAAGAGGTTCCTTGTAAAGCCTTTCCAGTTGGATGTTGCATGATAAATTTGCTTTGGCAACAATACTGCTTCTGAATGGGCCACTGTATGAATCCTTTAAAAAAAGTAAAGATGTTTGGTTAGTTATTTTCATAATCCTAATTTTTTTAATGTTGATAGCTGGGTTTGGAGTTTTTAGGAAAAAGTTGCAGGTCGCAGTTTTTATATCAAAAAAATCGTATTGCTTTATTTTTATCAAATTAAATTGGTTAGGTTTCATTCTGACATTTAAAATGATATTATCCCAATCCTCTTGTCTCTCGACTCTCTCCAGGCGTCTTTTCTTTTTCTCTATCAGGGCAAAATCTGAATCGTTTGGCAAAAAGGAATGACCCCTCATTGGAAATATGTATTCTACTGAATCAACGATTTTTAGAATATTGACCAAGGTGTACAAAAAATGAGCCATTACGTAATTTTTATTTTGCCCTGTGCAACCGTCACTAAAAATAACCAAACTGCGGTTATGGATGTGGTTTTTAAGGAAATGCAGTAACATCGAAGTGACTTCATTGGCACCCTTTTTGGCTTCATTTTCAAGGATAAGTGTACATCCAAACATTATTAGTTCCAAGGTCATGTGTACCAAAAACATTATATCAAAGTTGACGGCTATAAAAAACAGAGTCAGATGGTATGTGAGGAAGGGGCAAATTTTGCATAAAATGAAAACTAAAACACATTACTTCTCCAGCTTTTGCTTTGATTTTAAATTTTCGTTTTAGGTCAAAAAAAGCTTCAGCTTTACGAAGGTGTATCTCCTTTTCTAATTCTAATCTATTTCGTTCTTCTATGCTAAGATCTGTACGGTTTAGTTGCTGAGCAAGTTTGTCACATTATGAACAAGTGTCAGATCTTGGAAATCCAAATTTAATGTGAAAATATGTCTTAAATACTTTCCAGTAAATTTTATATGGTATGTTTATATTATAACTTTGTAAGAACATTCTATGCATATCCCTTAACGTAAGAGATTCTGGTAAATAGGAACAGTTTGGATTTTTTACGACGTGAATAATGTAATGTGATCTGGAGTTTTTGTTGGCCTATTTCCATGTATTCTTTTGTCGCTGGAAGAAGCTCCAGTAGTCATAAGGGAATCTAGAATTCGCCTTAAACGAGCATCTTTAATGCCATATAGGCTGAGAAAAGCTTTCTTACACACTTTTATTTCAGATTTATCCACCCTTATTTTGTAAGTAAAACTAGCACCGTGAGTTTTTTATTCATTTGAGATCGGGGACGTCTTCTAATAATATGGTTCATTGATATGAGACCAGTTAAATAAGAATCTTTTGTCAGTCATATTATTAAACTGGGTAAGAATGGCAATTCCTTTTTCTTCAGCAACTTTGGAAAAACAGAAATTTTTGCAACTATAAAAAAATATTTTTTTTATTGGAAAACCCACACATAAAAAATATACTCTCTAACATACCTGCATGCTTTGCCAGTTTTACGCGCTAAAACACATTTGCCCTTGTGATATATGTGCTCTTCACCACGAACTTTTAACTCTTTGATCACTGTCTCCTTCTTTATTTTCTTTGGCTTTTTTGTAGGCCAAGTAGTTAACACTTCTTTACGATCTTGCATTTTTTTAAGTATAATTTTTGAGCAAGAAAACGCAAATTCTAACCTCCAGTCAAAAATCACAAAAACACGTCTGGTTTATAGACAAAACAATAACAAACTTACTAATAATTCGAGCGCTTCAGCGAGATTTTACGACAAAAAGCACAGAGGTCCTATCCTGTCGCATGGACTAATGCTGTATTTGGTGGAAAAACAATGGATATGTGTGTTTTTTGCAGAATTATCGAATTTTCAATTAGCTCTATCTTAGTACTTGTGCCGTTTTTGTAGAATGTTATTTTAGGATATTAAAAACATTATATTTTTAAACTAGATGGTGCCACTAGCTCAATTTCGTTGATTTTGGACATGTGCGGTTTTTGTAAAACACGCCTCAATGATTTCGCCTGGTTCATTTCTGAACATGAGGTTGTCTAGGTTTTGAATAGCAGCCATAATTTAAAAATTTTAGATTCTAACTAGAATACCGTAGCCCGAGACGGCTGACGTCTTTCTGGAAACTTAATAAGGTATTTTTTATTTTTTGAATTTTGTAACAAAATAAAATAAGCCGATGCTTAACCTGTTTAAATATAATTGCAGCGCTGCTTCCAGATTTTCGTTAGAAAGTTTTAAATATTTATTTTTTACATTTATATATTTTCATTTTATACTCTTAAAAAATTTAAAATTGCATGTTTTACCATCAACCTAATGATGGTTGATTTGAATTGATTTGTTTTTCATGAATGCAATCAGGTCGAGGACTAAAAATCAAAAAGGGGGGGGGTTGGGATAAATCGATTAGGTCCTAATAAGCACGCTCACTTAATATTATAAAAGAACTAAGGTACTTACATTAATTAAAACAAAAATTGTCAAATATACTCTACCAAAAAAATGACAAACATAAATTTCTTAAAAAATTATAAAATTTTAAAATACAAATACATTTTTTATGCATGTTTAACTTTTATGCAATATGGCTTAAATTTTTTAAAAATAGGTTGTGATACATCAATGTATTCTGAAAAAAAATGTAAAACTTGACGTTAAAATATATAGGGTGTTCCATTTAAAAAATAAGTTTGTGTCCAATCTTAAAAACAGTGCTCCTAAAATATTTTTAAATACGCCACTGACTTTTATGCAAAAATATCTATTGTAAGTAGTTTTCATTTTTTTATATCTGATACAGGGCCTGAGAAATAATAACATGTCAAAAAGTGGACATTTTCGATTTCGTCCTGAATTTCAGGAACAAAAATAGTTGGAATATTTCTGTTTGTGGCTTTAACAGTTTTATAAAAAAGTGATACAGGGTCGCGAAAACCGCAAAGTTATATCTTAAAAAATGACAGATACCCCGCAATTTCCAAAATGGGACCTAGTGTAGACTATCTATCTCTCAAGAACCTTTGCCTCATCCAATTAGAGAAAAAATCCTTTAAAAAAATGGCAACATCCAATCGTCCTAAATTTTTTTTAACCTTGCAAAGTGGCCGTAAGAGTGCGCAAATCTTAAAATAAATATAAAAATTTAAAATTTGGCCAATACTAAATTAAGATATAAGTTTAATAACGGTATTAAATCGTTGAGTTAATTTTCTATAGACTTGGTTTAAGCTAATTTTTTATTTGATTAATAATATGGGTGGGGGAAAAATTAATGTTGTCATAATTAAATCACTATATCTTCAACACATCTTAAGCAATTTTAATGAACAAGATCCTGTGAAATATTTTACATTTTTATTTCTTTTTCAATCCTCTTAATAGACTTTTGCGACATAAGTTAGTTTTAAAGATAGGGAATTAGATGGCGCTATTCACTGGTGTTAATTTTGCTGAAATGTTTCCAAAATTTTAAAGTTTTTTAAGAAAAGTTTTATCAGTATGTTGTGGCGTTAACTTTACGGTGTTACTATTTTGCCAAGAGTTTGCAGTCGGTAGCTCAGAATTATTGGAGGCTTGGGATTGTTCGAAGGTTTACTTATGACTGACTATTAAAGAATCTAAACTTGATTATAACTATTAAATAAGAGGGCGCTTAGTTTTTTTTTATAAATGAGAGAAAACTAAGAAAAAGACTTGGTATATAGGTTTCAATTAACAATTAAACGACCCTGGATAAAGTAGATTTAAAGAGGCAAAAAAAAAATATCTTAACAATACAATCAAATTATATTTACATCAAAGATATGTATACATCTCATGTTCTAATCTGTTAAATGTTAATAATTTATTATGAACGAAAGTATGAATAATGTTGATATGATTAAAATAAATTTGACAAAAGTAACATTTAAATTATGATTTCACTACTAGGTAGATTTCAGCATTTGAAAAATAAATTACAATAATTAGAATTCTTAGTATATATTTGTATTACGCAGGGGAAAATTCATAAACCTTTCTACCTAAGGCATATCAGCCTTAACCGAGTTATATTTACTTAATTACCAAAAAAGGTACTGAAAAATACTGAACAAAAAATAACAAAAATTATACATAAGAAATTGACGTATTAAATTATGATATTGATTAAATATTTGTAGCAATAAATTGAAATTAAAGGTATATTAATAAAAATTTAAATAAGTGAGACAAATCTATGGTTAGAAATAATTATTTAAATAAATGGAATAAACTGGCTTGTTCCTCCAATAAATATATTCCTCCAAGAAATTAACGGCTAGCCTTCAAAATCGAGGCTGTGAATGTATGCCATTTGTAGCTTAGCTATCTGGACTGGGAATCTCTAATACTAGCTCTAACTCTAACTCCACCTCCACCGCTTTCAGCAATTTCCCGGGGAAATCAAAATCCTGCAGTGTGACACACTCACCTTGCTAAGTTTCATTATCTATCCATTAAAATCTTGGGCATCCTACACCAGAATCATGAAATAAACGGTTCCCTAAAGGAACAAGATTAAGAACTATAAATTACAAACCATATTGGCCACTTCCTGCTTCACAAACTTCGGAAATAAAAAACTGGCCTTTCACGTGTGCTTCTACCAGCGACACGGGAACAAGTCCTCGAAAAATGGATGCAGTACCGACTAAATCAGTAACGACCCCACCTCTCGCCTGAGCTGTCAATGTCAGCCAATCAGAGAACACATTAATGAAGACCAATCAGAAGAGTGACGGACCGTCAACAGAAAGCATGAATAATTAAACCAGTAGAGTGATGCGTTACAGTAGTAATGTGTCATTGACAGTGTGAATTTAAAGAAATATGAATAAAAGAAGTTGACTGAAATTATTAATATAATTATTGAAATTAATGAAATATCAATGGAGCGTTAGTCAAAATATGGAATAGAAAAATAAAACGCTACAATGTTTTACCTATAATTTGTATGCTTTACCTTACAAATTATAAAATCTCTATTTTGGTGAAAAGCGCATATCAATATTTATTTGTTTTGGGGTTATTACCAAATAAGAGGTAGTAATAGAAGCAAAAACAAAAATCGAGTTCTATGTAGTAAGTATCTAAAAGTTAATGAAATATAAAGATAGCTAGAGCATGTCTTTTAAGTCCTATGGTTGGAATCTTTTTGGTGTGACACTTATATCACGAGACAGTTTTTTCACTAACCAAAACTCTTTATTTGTCTCTCGACGCGTGTTTCGTTAAGGATGTTAGCATCTTCGGGAGAAGATTAAAGTTAAACTTTAACTAATTATAAGTGGCTATATATCCTAAAGATGTAACTATATAGCGAAAATAGTTACATCTTTAGGATCGGTAATATAGCGAAACCTTGTGGACCTTTATTCTTGCTAAGATTTTTTTTTGATTTAGAAATATTGCTACATTTTCGTATGCATTTAATTTTCTATTGTTATTAACCGGATTAAGTAATTTTAAGTTGTCTATCACTACAAAGTGACCAGTATTTAAAATATGTTCAGCCAAACTTGAATTCAACTCATATTTCACATTAGTTCTTTAAATTTGATATTAATTAATCTTCTTGTTTACCTTATGTACTTCTTATCACAATAGTTACAATTGATCTTATAGCTCGTGGACCTTTCATTGGTCTTTTTTTATCTTTTGGATTTCCTAAAAGATTTCGTCACTTAGCCGAACTTTGATAGATTATTCTTACACCTATGTCTTCTAATCAGCTTACAATAATCCTACTGTCATAACTCACAATATCTTGGTAAAATAATTGACAAAAATTTAAAGTCGAAAGATCATTGCCACTACGTCACAGACAAACTTCGCAAATAAATCAACAAATTCTATTCACTTAGAGATGCACTATATTTTTAGACAATAAATCAGTCTACTTAGCTCTTGTCGAATCAATTTTAAATTACGGTTTAGTTGTCTGGGGCGGAGCATATGCTAATGCATTATATCCTATAATAACTCTTCTTTTTTATTCGAATCATGTTTCATGAAGTTAAATCATACCCTAGTAATGAACTTTTTAAACGCGCTAAATTACCCATTTTAAAAAATTTACATATACTTAAAAGCAATGCTTTCATTAAAAACACATTGGTGAATACGAAAATTCTTACTCATGTTTGTATCATAAGGTGTATATCACCAGTCTCTTCTTTCCAATCTTTTGAATATTGTGTGTGTGTTTGATTGTTCTTTTAGGTCAATAATATTCCTCTAACAATCTGTGATTAGTCCTTATTTTAGAATAAATAAAATGTTTAGGAAGCCTGGGCTTAACCGCTAACATAAATTTTTGAATTTGTTTGTAAGTTGCGAAAAAGTAATCATAATTTGGTAATACATAATTAAATATGAATTTTATTATTATTTATCATAATTAGTTATTTTAGTTGTACTAGTTCAGAGGAAGAACACTTTAGTGAAAACTAAATAATACGCTAGCGAACTTCGCCATTTTCTTCAATGTTCTGCCCTGCGAATCTTCTATTTTTTTTGTTGAAAAAAATAAAGTGTACTATTATTATTAATCCAGCCATATGGCTCTCACTTCTTTATATCGGGCAACATTCACTTATGCAGTGACCGCCTAAAGTTCCGCATAAATACGATAAAAGTTAGAGACATGATTTTTTGAGAAAACGCTTCGACCCGTGGATTTTTATTTTAAGTTGAGCATTATTTCACATAAATTTTTGTATACAGGGTGAACCAAAAAAAAAGATATGACGTCATCGGTCATTTTTTTAAATGGAATGCTATATTTTTTATTGCATTAATGAAATATAGGCGAAATTCCAAGCAAGTTTCGTATAACACACCTTATCTTAAAACTCAACTGTTTCAGAAATATTTACATTTAACCAACAAGAAAGCAAGAATGCATTTACTTCTTAGCAGAAAGCAAGACGGTTTACAAGCTCATGTAAGACACTATCAATTATTTCGGGTGATATACATCTAATTTCATATCTAATTCTATTTTTCAAAACTTCTACCTTTTTTGGCTTCTCAATATTAACTTTACTTTTCAGGTACCCCCATAGAAAATAGTCGCAGGGATTTAGGTCTGGTGACCTGGCCGGCCACTCTATTGGCCCTTTTCGTCCTATCCATCTTTCTGGGAACACTGTATTCAAGTAATTACGGACATCTCGAAAGAAATGTGGCGGTGCGCCGTCTTGCTGAAACCACAAATTATCTGTCGGGACAGCAGGGTCTTGCTCGTCTGGGTATGGGGCAGCCAAAGCAGGGATAAGATCTTCTTGAAGAAAATTCAAATAGCGTTGTCCTATTAAGTTTTCTTCGAAAAAGTATGGCCCTATTACTTTACTTTCCACGATACCAGCCCAAACATTAATAGATTTACTGTACTGTGTATGAGCCTCAGTTGCCCAGTGTGGATTTGACACTGACCAGTACCGACAATTTTGCTGATTTAACAAAACTCGTAACACTAATTCACGGTTATTATTGCAAATGTTCATCATTTGCTCGCAAAATTGGTCTATTTGATCAGGATCGTCCTCATTTAATTCATGTATTAGTCTAATTTTATAAGGGTAGTATTTGTTTGCTTTTAAGATGCGTCTTACTTGGATTTTCTTCGACGGAGAGCACAACGTTTAATTTTGTTTTTTCAGAAATTTTTGGACGACCTGATCTTGGCAAATTCCTAACACGAGCTGAAGCTATGAATTTGTGCTCTATTCTACTAACTGTTGACTGAGAAATAGGATGGTTTGGGTATTTGGCATTAAACAGTTCACTTATTTCTTTTTGCGTGCGCATTCGATCCCCGTATCATCAAAATTTTAATTCGTTAGGCTTCCGTTAAATTAGCCATAATTTATTTTGATAAAAACTATTAATTTTCGAACTGAAAGTGATATTGGAAAATGAAGATTCTTTACAAGTGCAACCATGGAAATAGAAACAATTGGCAGTGTTTATAACATTATTTTTATCCTCGATTTTACCTTAATTTGTAAATAGACGTACTATCGTGCCGAAAAAAACTGGGACAGCAAAATCTCCTAAATCTCTTAGTCTATTAGAATAATATATTTTGATATTGTCAAAGTTAATTTAATTTTGTGACAGCCGCGTCAACAAAATCGTTCTTTCAAAATGCCTGCATTATCTCCTCAACAAAAAGCGATATCATACACTCGTCTGATATATGGAGTTCCTATAAGAAGAATCGCAGAAGAATTGGGCATTAGTAAAAATACCGTTTCCTTAGCTAAGGCAAAAATTGCAGATTATGGAGATATTGTAAGAAATCTAGGTTCTAGTTGACCAAAAATTTTAAACGATATTCAAGAAAGAGAGTTAGTTGGCTTTCTAAGAAACAATCCGTTTGAAACAACAATAAAGGTGAAAGAAGATACGCATTTTCCTGGTTCTGCTAATACAGCTCGTACTAGGATAAGAAATTCGGAAATGAAAAGTTGCTGTGCAATAAATAAAATATTTTTTACTGAAGCAAACAAACAGAGAAAATTAAAATTTGCCCATCAATATGCACACCAAAACAACATATGGAAATAATAATATTTTCGGATGAAAAAACCTTTCAACGGCAAAAAACCAGGGTCCGGTAAAGTTAAAGGGACATCTAAAAACCGATTTTTTTTGAAAATTTTTACATAGAATGTTGAGTGTGGTCAAAATATTGATAAAAAAGTGAGGATGATTGGAAAAAATACAAAATTTTGGAAATTATGAAGGTTTTTCTACATACGTTAAATAAGTAATTATTGCCAACTTGCACAAGGCTTTTTAGCTCTTGATTTTGCTATAGTTAAGAAATATATATATTGGGGCAATTTTGGAACTTTTTGGGGGTTATTATTGTAAATTTATATAATTTTTTATCGCTTTGTACCCCTTTTAATTACATATTTTATAATTTACACACAAGAAAAATAAAACAACAACCTTATTGACAATAGTTGGTTGTTCATTACGTCCCCAGTAGTATTTTTTGGTTTTGCCTGGAACAGTTTTTAGTTGGATGGGTTGGCTGTGGACTCAATTTTAGATAATAAAGGCATAATATAGTTAGATTTTATATTACATGAACAAAACACATTTATCAGGTGTTAAAAAATAGGTATTATTTATTTTAATTATTTGATATTTTATGTAATTTTATATATAATAAATATACATTTTGAAAAAAAAAACATAATTTAAGATATTTTATTATTAATAGGTAAATAATAACGATGAGGTTTAATGTACATTAACTTATAGTCAAAATAATAAATATCTTTAAATTCATTCTAGGCATTAGGAATAGGAATAAGGCATAGGAGCACAAACACGCACGCGTGTTTGTGCCTATAATTCCTATTTTCTAACTATTATCCCATTCCCTAAGTAGGGCTCAAACGACTACCTAACCCACTATTTAGCGCCAACCCAAGGTTCCAATCCCTTTTTGCAATCCTAACTCCTCATGTGCGCCAACCACACAGTCCCATGTGCGCCCACCTTGTATGCGGTAGCCTCGTGTGCATATTTTATGATTATATAAATAAACAAATACTTACCTATAATGAGACAGGACAGAAAATTACGATAATCGTACTAGTACAGTAGCTACTCCAATAAATATGTGACTTTTTGACAGTTTTTTTAATTTATGAATAAATTCGTATTTACATATTTGATATTCCTGATTTGCGTGTGGAAATTTGTGTTTATCACCTAAAGAAGTGATGTAAATCCTTCTAAGTTGCAGAATTTTGTTACTTAAGGGTTTAAATTTAAATTAATAGCATATATAATGGTCAACGTGATGCCTAGTCGCAAATAGAGTGTCGTTAAGCCGGGTGTAATTGTGAATCATACGTAAGTAGAAAATCCTTTATAATTTTTAAAATTTTGCATTTTTTTACTTCATCCTCACATTTTTATCAATGAAATGTTTAAACTAAACATTCTATGTAAAAATATACAAAAAAAAATGTTTTTTAGACGTTCCTTTAACTTTAACGGACCCAAAAACCAAATAAGGGCAAAATCCGCGTTTACAGGCCTTCTAATACCAGATGTGATGAAAGATATACACATAAGACTAATCAAAGTGGACGTTTTAGTATAACCGTTTGGGCCTGGATTAGTTTTAGAGGACCAGGCATTTGTCAAATAGTGCAGGGAAGGCTTGATCAGCCTTAGGATATTGCAATATCCTGAACAATATAATGCCATCGGTTGGTGTAGTCTATGGGCAAGATTTTATCTTCCAATATGATAATGCTCCTGTACATACAGCCCGTATAGTTCAAAACTATCTAGACGAAAGACGAATTCAAGTTTGACCGTGGCCCTCGAAAAGCCCTGATATCAACCCAATTGGAAACGTTTGGGGTAAATTGGCAAAATATATGTATAAAAATAACTGTAGGCCTAGAAATCAGAATTAATTACGCCTAAAGATAAATATTAATAATTTTTTATTTTATATTATCAAAAAAGATATTAGTTAGTTTTTGTTTATTTATAAAATGTATTCCAAATAAAAATAAATATCGATAAATAAAAATGTTTTGTATTAATATTATTATTATTATTGAAATATGTAATTATTAAGAATCCAAAAATTCATAATGCCTAAATATGCATACCATACCCAAGGAATGCGCATTACTTTAATAGACTAGGAGACAATTCCCTAATTTTAATGTCCCAGTTTCTTTTCGGCACGATGGTACTTGGATTTGTTTTCTTGTTATTTAAATGTAAATATTTTGGAAACAGTTGAGTTTTGAGATAAGGTGTGTTATACGAAACTTGCTTGGAATTTCGCCTATATTTTATAAATGCAAAAAAAAATTAAGCATTCCATTTTAAAAAAATGACCGATGACGTCATATGTTTTTTTTTGTTCCACCCTGTATACAAAAATTTATGTGAATTAATGCGCAACTTAAAATAAAAATTGACGGGTCCGAGCGTTTCCTCAAAAAATCATGTCTCTAGTTTTTATCGAATTTATGGGGAATTTTAGGCGGTCACTGTATAAAACATCTCGTAGTTACTAGCTATCAAATATATTGAGCTCTGTGGGGGTGAAAAACTTGTTGGAGCATTCCCCATGAATTTCCGGACGCTTCGGGCTGTAGCAAGGAGAACTGCTTTTTGCATAGGCCTGTAAAGATGTTTATTAAGCCCAAGTAGCTTGATGTTCTTTAGAAGGTTTGAACATTTCCCATCTTCCACTGCTTTTTTATCTATATTTCCAAATATGGCTATTTTATTACTGTGTTTCTCAAGTAGATTGCTGTTATTTGGTACTGCTATATCAATAAGAGTTGTCTGCCTAGTATTTTTTATATATAATTTTGAGACACTATAGCTTATAGTTGTTGTTTTTCGAGACCAGACTTAGGGATATAATATGTACCTGCAGCAGGGGAGATTGTTCTCCTGCATAAGTTTTAGACGCTTTGCCAGCTCTTGGTGCAGTATGTTTTCCACTGAATAGTGCTTCTCTTTGTATTCTGTCGCAGCGAATACGTGGCAGCCTCCAGTAAAGTGTTGTGTGGTTTCCTATACGTGGCATCTATTGTGATATTTGTAACTCTACCGAGTGTCTTAGGAAAGTGGTTCGCCCCTATAACTTTTTTAATTTTTAAAAAAATAAAATTTGGTACGTGGGTGTAGCACCCAAATTGGGATTGGCTGACTTGACCCTAACTTTCTTATTTTAAATAGAATTCCCCAATCGTTTTGATATATTTTGATAGAAAATAACATTCTAAGAAAAATTATACCCCATGTGTCAACTTTTGACACCTAACCTTTAAATTATTTAATATTTCATATTTCAATCAAAAGTGCCATAAATAATTTAATTGACTGTCTTTTATTTTTCACAGCTTTCCTATATGCGTCTAAAGTTTGCAAAATCGTATTTTCAGCTATAACTCATTTTTTTCAAATGGAATCAGAGTGGCTTATTACCATAATTAAAAAGTATTTTTTTTTATAAATAATTTGATACGACAGAATCGATATTTGGTAATTCTAATAAATCTGAATTTTCAAAAAAAAAGTTTAGCGCCGCATACCTACCTAGTTTTTACCAATTAAAAAACCCAAAGATTGCTGTGAATTAATAAAATATTTGTTTTCGTTTTAAGTAGATTTTGTAGCGACTTTTTTAGCATTTAGTAGCATTTGCGTAACATCTATTAAAAATCCAAGATTAACGATAAATTAGACTCTCGGTAATTATAAATTATCATTATTATTATCTCAATAGCGTTTATTATATTGTTATTTATTGTTCGGTTATTTTAGTTTATTGTTCTTATCTAGTTTAGAAGTTTTTATAGTTTATTTTTATTCGTTATTGTTCTAACAATCATGCAAAGCTATACCAGATCGGAGAAAATACTTAAATACTAAAATACTACTTTTTAACTATGGTAATAAGCCACTCTAGTTCCATTTGAAAAAATTGAGTTAGAGCCGAAAATACGATTTTGCAATCTTTAGACGCATCTAGAAAAGCTGTGAAAAATAAAAGAAAGTCAATTATATTTGTCTAGGACTACTTGATGTAAAATTAACGATGTTAAATTATTCATGGCACTCTAGATTGAAATTTAAAGAATTAAATAATTAAAGGTCTTTCTTTCTGATTTTTTGAGAATTTCTGAGATTGTAGTTTCCTATTAAAATATGTTAAAAAAGTTGGAGGCTCCCATTTAAAATAAGAAAGTTAGGATCATTTCCGGTTAAACCGGAAGTGACAGAAAACAACTGAGTACGTCAGCCAATCCCAATTTGGATGCTACACCCACTTATCAAATTTCATTTTTTTAACTTAAAAATTAAAAAAGTTATAGGGGCGAACCACTTTCCTAAGACACCTGGTATATAGGTGGACCCTTAACGATGAACTTCAAGTATTTTTTTGTTGGCAACATCATTTGAATAGCCAGTAAGCGAACGTCCGTTTCTGGGCTTTCCTGGCTCTGGGTTCTTTTTAATATAATTTTTTTATTATCTGTAAAGTTTGAAAAATTGGGCTTCGAACATAGAACCTTGACCTCGTCGGTAATTATTGTTATAGTAATTTTTGTTATAATGTCAAAGTAATTAAAAAAAACTTTAAGTGTCACTTCAGCCATAAGACTTCCCGCTCTCGTTAATATAAAAAAAAAACATAAGTAAGGATTCTCAGTCAAATATTACTTTCAAAACAATAATGAAATAGTCATAAATTATTACAGTGATGTATGCTAGTTCTTTGATTCTCTTGAAATTCAATATCAAAATTAATAGAAACCTCTAATTTTGACTTATTTTAGGCTCAAGGTAGTTTTACAAAAATTAACTTGAGCCCAAAATCAATCAGGGAACTTTTGTCAAGGTTAATATAAAAAAACTAAAATATTTCGCAGTTTTTAATATAAGTAGAAAAAAAATATATTTTTCAGTAAACAATGACGTTAAATAATTCGAAAAGCCTGAAATTTGACAGTAAGATCAGTCTGTACAAGGTATTTCCAAAATTTAAAATAATGGGCTCTAACACAACATTTGACCCTGATTTGACCTTGTCAAACTCATCAGAAAATTTTAGAAAAATCATTTTGGATGTAAATTTTTTTGTCTTTTATATGAAAATTAATCTTGAGGTAAAATCTAATTGCATCAAAACGTGCCTTCCATCATCATTAACTACTCGTTCCAGAAACATTTTTTGCAAATTAAGTATTTTAGAAAAAATCGAAGTTCATAGATTAAAATGGTTCAAATATAATGTAATAGGTACAATGATGGATCTAAGGTAAAAAGGAAAAAAATTATATTTTTACTATACTTCTACTTTCTAAAATTATATTTCTGGACAGATGAACCTTTTAAATTACTATTGTGATTAATGTTCTCGACGTTTAGAAATAAATTACTTAAAAAATTTTTCGTCCTCTACCATTTATTTCTTACTTTGCTTTAAGTTTCCTTTTCCAAATTTAATTAGCCGTAAGTTACATAATAATTAATTGATCTTAATTTTATTCTTTTATAATAATTTACATACCTTTTACTTTACTTCTATTTATTTGGCATATAAAGGTCTGCCTGGTATAACACACGCGTTTTTTTGGTTCACTATTCATATTTAACTTGACCTATCTTATTATCTTATTATCTTATTATCTTTATATCTTGTATTTTCTTACTCTTTTATTCCCCTGCTCTTTTGGTAGACCTTATACCTCTTACGTGCTACTTCACCGATGCAAGAGGGATAAGCTATTTGGACCGAAATATGACGACGGAACCGGTGGGCAGTACTTATCGAACCAGTAGTGCAAAATCAATCAAGCGCTATGTAATTTTGTAAGATAAATACGCATAAAATATGACGCGTCACGTGTATGTCCTGATACAACGGGACTAGTACTTTTCTTCCTTTGTACTTAAATTTTTTAATTATTTAATTAATTACATTGTTTTTTGGTTATTATACATTTTTATATATTTTTTCTGATAAAATAATTTTACGTTACGGTGGTGCACCTTTTGTACAGTATTAGTATTAAAAGGATGTTTTGAGTGGTTGCAGTGCAGTTTTTTAATTAATATTAAGACTTAAAACTCCCTTTTTACTGAAAAATTATAAAGAAATCTGAAGTGGGTCACATATATTGGAAAAAAGGAAATTCAAATCGTTCCTTTCACTGGCGACTTAGGTGGCAATGGTGTCATCCTAGGTTATAAAATTATAATAGACGGCATATTTGTGAACTATCTATGAAGTATTGGATACTAAAATATTAATAAAAATTTATAATTAAGTATATTATTATAATCTAGCAAATATATTGCTTATTCGAATCCGAAATGCCGCAAAATTAATGTGTGCAAAAATGAAGGTAGTGTCTGGTCGATATCCAGCAACCAGATCGAGAACGCAGCATATATCAGTTGCCAGCAACATATTTATAGTCGGCGCCCATTATTATTTAATAAAATAATGCCCGTATCTCCTGGAATTCGAAAAGAGTTTTAATAATTTTTTGTCTGGATATCTACAATGGATAACTAAATCGGTTTGTAAATAGTGAATGTGAACAGCAACAAACTAAGGAAATTAATTAAAAGGTTAACTTCTAAAGGATTTATATTACACTTTTTTCTGTAACATACATAATAAATATCTAAACGGATTTCAGGTGGTTGCAAACCTCTTCAAATCAAAGTTTTTTAATTAAAAATTATTGAGTTAGATATTAAGTTCGCAGAGGTCTATAACTACTATAAATCGA
The DNA here is from genome assembly GCF_022605725.1 of Anthonomus grandis grandis. Lineage (NCBI taxonomy): Eukaryota > Metazoa > Arthropoda > Insecta > Coleoptera > Curculionidae > Anthonomus > Anthonomus grandis. The sequence continues at coordinate 17,799,994 of NC_065551.1, forward strand.
TTAAATTATTGATTGTTAATATCTGGACAACAAAATATTAACATTCTATAAGAATTTCAGGAGATACGGGCATTACATTTATTAAATAACAGCGGGCGCGGACTATAAAAAGGTTTCTGGCAAACGACATATGCTGCGTTGTATATTTTTGGTTGCTAGATATCGATCGGGTGCTAGCTTTACACAGATTTAAATAAATATCTAAAAAAACAACACAAAGTGGCAACATCGGATACGTGCATTGTTAACATAAAGGTATTCTACGTTGCCAAGTTGCTTTTTTTCATTATCTCTTTTGTCAGGAATCTTTTTCTTATTCTGAAAAATTTGTTGATTACTCTCAAAGTTATATTATTAGTCAGCAAATAAAGAGTACACTTTGAAAGTGTACACTTTTTACCTGTTACAAAATACAACACATTAAAAAAAATGTAGTGGATTACGAAAAAAAATATATATTGAATGCAAAATTGGAAAAACAAAGTCGAGATAAATCGCAATACCAATTTAAAATCAATTTGTGGACAGGGATTATTAATGGTGAAATTATAGGACCGTTTGAGTTGCCCCAAAATCTCAATGCTGAATATTATTTCCATTTTTTGCAAAATATTCTCCCCATCTTTTTGGAAAATGTTCCTTTAGACATTCGCAGAAATATGTGGCTGCAACACGACGGATGTCCTGCGCACTACGGTGTGCAAGTTAGAAATTTTTTAAATGAATCCTACCCTAACCGATGGATCGGACGTCTAAGACCTATACTGTGGCCCCCACGGTCACCTGACCTAAATCCTCTTGATTTTTTCACTGGGGATGCCTCAAAGAAATTGTATACAGAAGACCCATACAAAACATTGAAAATCTGCGCGAGCGCATCCAAACTGCTGCTCAAGAGATAACTAGAGCTTGCCACGCTCAACGGATTAAGCGATCCTTTATAAGAAGGTGTAGGGCGTGTATAACAGCAGGTTGTGGCCATTTTGAACACCTTTTGTAAAATTGCAAAACACAAATAAACCAAATTAATTTGCATCGAAAAAAAAAACGATTTTTTTTCACAAAATAGTTTTTTCGGCATTAAAACAACCATTTTTTTTTGAGGTTAACAAAAAATTCAAACAGTTTTTGTCTTTAATACGGCATGGAATAAATAAGTTTTTACGCTAATGTGTGAAAAATATTTGCATAACTGAAAAATTTTAATACGCATCATAAAGCGCATCTATCGGCAAATAATATCCAACCGAAGAAATTGTAATTTTTTTATCATTTAGTGACACACCATAAAAAAACTGATTACAGGTAGGTATTTCTTAAAATTTCGCAAAAATCAAAATATCTCGAAAACCGTAACACTTTCGTTAGAGCTATGTTGGATTATTCTGATTGGAAATAGTCCAATCTATTAGGAGTTTTCATTTGGACCACTATTTACGGGACACCCTGTATATTTATTCTAAGCATTCAATGTTTTAAGAGCCTAACCACGCTCAAAACAAAAATATTTATTACACATCTGTTTTAGATGGATCTTAAGCATCTTTTTTTTTTAATTTCTCTCTTTGGAACCAAATCACGAGTTACCATGCGGCGACATAAAAAAACCAAATTCAAAGCAGCACATTGATTATCAGAATAACAACTTTGAAGAACCCTTAAGTATGCGAAAACATACGGGCCATAAAGATAAAGTAGCTCGTAAGGCTTTCTAAAGTAAAATCTAAAACCTTAATACAAGATGCAACAAGCGCTGTATGTACCCGCGTAGTAGTACCGCATCAGGTGAAATATTACACGGTGAAAATTACCATATAAGGAGTTATATTTACGCACTTGTACATACGGCAAACATCTTCCCGCCCGTTCGTTTTTCCAAGGAACGTCTTCGAGAGACAATCAACTAAGAAAATGTTATTCAAGATCCTAATCGTTATCCAATCCAAAGTGTTAAAGTGTTTCTTTATTTAATTAATTGTTTTTTCCTTTATGCCTGTTTATAGCCTAATAGTTTTTTTAGGATCTTCTAAATATGCTAAAAGTTCTTCTTGCTGTTTATTTTGGTCCAGGTTAGGATAAGATAATCTGATATTTTTTTAAATTGTTAGTCTTAATCTTGATCTAAATTGAGTCTGAATCCAGATATTTCAAATAACTCATATTAATCTTATTAGTCAATAAACAACCATAATTATTTATTCTGTCACTCTTGAAATGATGTTAAGTTAGTGAGACTTTATTGAAAAATAAATAAGACATAAAAAATAGGAAAATAAATGAAAACATTGATGAAGAAGAGAAAAAGATAAAACAATCTTAACTGGCAACGTAAAAGAGAAAGATTAAAAACAAAAGGATAACAAAAATTATCTGATTAGATTGAATTGATCGAAGAAATTGGAAGAAAGCAGTGTTTTGACATTTATCAGATACGTTTAAATGATTTTATGTGGTTTCTAAAACTGCAAAATAAATAGCTATAGTGTTTTCATATATTGTGAAAACTAATCGCTAAACATACATTAACAATAAGCAAAATTCTGATCATCTTCACGTGTTTGTTTACGACTATCGATAAAAATATCAATGCCCGGTCAGGTCAGAAACACTGTTTGCTGAGCATATCCATTTCCGATGTTCTGTAGGTCCATAACGGGTTCTGAATTAGTGTGCGCAAAATTTACAAAGATAATTTTTTCAAAATTACATGGAATAGAATGCTGCTCGTGTACTAACTGATCGCATCTAAACTGTACAAAACCCTCTATTTCTGATTTTCACAAAATCTGTGCCGAGACAAGAATAAAGAAAAGTCATAAATGGATTTTCGATAAATGCAGTGAAATCAAGAGTTAAATGTTTTTTTTTTTCCTAGATTGGCAAGAGGTTGATTAGCCGTCAAAAAAAATTACTCAGGCCGTTCGAAACCTTGTATCCTCCCTTTCTTCAGCTTGTAATAGTTCTGATTCTGGGTTTCGGGTAGAACCGTCACTATGCGATTTCTAGAATAAAAATTTAAGATAAGTTTGCAGTTATGGGAAGAGATTGACCTTTAAAAAAAATTTATCGTCATCGTCCTGATCCAATAACAAATTTTCAGAAGGATGACGCAGGTATCATTTATTCTGAAATCCAGGATAGCAACTCTAAGTCAAAGAATATATTATTCTTTAACGTTCCTGAAAGTAGTGCACTAAACTCCACGGCGAGGATTCGTCACAACAGGAAACAAATTGAAGACTGTCCTACCAAAATAAAAATACAGTGTGACAATTTCAAAGCATTTCGTTTAGGTAGACATGCTACTAATAAAATAAGACCTCTCAAAGTGTGTCTCTTTAATCCAGCTATTGCATCACTTTATTTAAAGAATAAAAATCTTTTCACCAACTCCAATATTAAGGCATATATTAAAGAACTGGAAGTCAGGTCTGCAATTGCAGAAAACTAGTTGGTCCGTTATATTAATGGGATGCCAAGAGTCTTGAAAAATAATAGCCACCATAGAGAAACACAGTCAAAAAACTAAATATTTATTTTTACAACACTGGTGGTGTTCGTATAATAATTTTTGAATTGCGACGTAGTGTTACGTCTTGCGCTTATGATATCTCAATGATTGTCGAGTCTTGGTTTACTGCTGATATTACTGATGCTGAATTAGGATTCCAAGACTTTAACGCCATTACCATACATCATTGTACCGGGAGCGGTATAATGGTGGCGTTGAGAAAGTATATTAACGCTAGTGAAATGAAAGTAACCAATACCTCAATTGAACACCTATTTATGCAAATATCCTTTAATGGTAAAAAGATTATTTTAGCTGCAGTTTTTATTCCACCGGCGTCTTCTATATCTGTCTATAATGATTTTGCACATACTATGTTCGAGGTAGCCTGTACTTATCCTGAATATGAAATGTTGGGTTATGGTGACTTTAATTTACTGGATGCTACTTGGTTCAGTACTGAAGGCAGGTTATGTGTAGATAGTTTGCAATCCACAACCGCAGCTAATTACCTGTATTTAGTCAGCAATTGTGCTGACATGTCACAAATAATAAATATGTCTAACTCACACAGAACCTTTTTGGATCTTGTTTTTATAAAGATTGTCGGGTAGAAGTCTCAATTGCATCCGAAGCACTTACAAATGTTACACAGTTCCTCGTGTCCTGTTAATAAAACCAATATCATTATTGTTATTTCTCAACATGATTATTGTTATTTAGATTTTAAAAACATCGAATATTATTGTGTGTTAACTATTTTTACAGTGTTCTCTTGAAAGGTTTGTTCCAGTTAAGCATCATAAATCATCTAAACTTTCTTCCTGGTTCCGTCGTGAATTACTAAAATAACCATAGAAAAAAAACACATAAAAAAATATAAAACTTCCAAACTTAAAGCGGATTACATAGTATTATTCACTTTAAGAAATAGGTGCACGGTTAAAAGCGGTAATTGCTATAAGTCCTACATTGCTAAATAGAATATAGACGGCTCAAAATTCAAATAACTTTTGAAAACATGTGAACATTTGACGAGGAACCAACTTCCAATCGTACGCAGCTGAATGGCAGATTTTTTAAAGGCGATCAGGATATAGTTAATTTGTTTGGTCGTCATTTTTCAGCAACTTACAAAAAAATATGAAGGTACAGTCCCCAAATATAATTTTGGTCAGAATTTTGAGTCTATTAACATATCTCTTACTAGTCTTTTTAAGGCGATTGACGGTTTTAAAACTAAATATTCTTATGGACCTGATGGCATACCATCAGTCAAAAAAATTGTATGTGTTCCTTAACAAAATCCCTACAGTATCTGTTTTGGTTTGGTTTGACTCAGGATGTTTTTACCAGATTGCTGGTGAATAGGTTTCTTGACTCCGATATATAAGACGGGGGTAGAAATGATATAGCCAACTTCAGGGGTATAAACATTTAATCTAAACTACCTAAAATTAATGACAGCCTTTTTGCCAGAGAGCTCTCATGGCGTAGTCGGAACATAATTATACATCAGCAACGGGTTTTCTAATGGTAAATCTACCGTTATTAATTTGCTTACATATCAGCAATACTTGCTGGATGCTTTTGAGAATCATAGTCAGGCCGACAGTATTAACACTGACTTCTCGAAGTCGTTTGACAAAATGAGCCATGGACAGCTCATTTAGAAGTTGTATGCGATGGGTCTGGGCGATAGACGAAATTAAAAATTTTTCCGGTGTACCTCAAGGCTCCTATATTATTTCTTCTATTTATTAATGCCTTTTGTTGTGTTGTACTTAACTCGGAACTTTTATTAGTTGCAGATAACGTAAATTATAGAAGGTGATAAAATCCGCAATTGATGCGCAACTTTTACAAGCTGTTGATAGTGTTTTTTTATGGTCCGTGAGTAATGGTTTAGAGCCTAATATTAAAAAATGCTTAAGCATTTCTTTTGGCCGTTCTCTAAGATTAGCTGTGCATCATTATATAATAAATGTCTTGGTTGTCAAATCTGCTACTACTGTTAGAGATTTGGGTGTGTTACTGGACAGTAAATTGACATTTGTGATGTGAGATTGTCAATAACGGTATGCGTAATCTTGATTTTCTTGTGCGTACTTCTGATAAATTATCAGTCTTTTGTTTGAATAGGCTCTAATATTCAATTATTCTTTCTGGGCTCAAATAGGCCTCACCTGTATGGTCACTTTTTTATTTTAACCATGTGGAATTAATTGAAGCCGTTCAAAAAGCATTTCTTTGTTCAATAATGTCAGCCTTTAAGGCAGACATTAAAATTTACCAGATTTTTTATATTAGTTATAAGAATAGAGGATATATTAAACATCGATAATCCTAAAGCAAGGAGGACTCCAGATCAGATTTACTCACATTTTATAAATTATTAAATGGAATTTTTTATTGCTCTGATATTTTGAAAACGGTGCCATTCAAGGTCAATATTAATAATAGATGTTAGAGTTCTGCTATATTTCGTTTGCTTTCCCATTATGCTAACTACGGATTCTTTTCTCCAAATTACCAGAATAATGAGAGCATTTAATGAGCTTTATTTTGACCTCTTCTTAGATAGATCTGCTAATTCATTTAAATTAGGACTTCAAAAACTAAAGTGCTGAAATCGTCTATAGGGTTAAGTTTTACGATTTTATATTTTTTGCTGTTTTGTTCTTTATTTTTGCTACAGTTAAGATCATTTTCACGAACTTTCATTTCTTGGATGTGCCGTTAAAATAAATAAATAAATTAATAAAATTTGTGACTTCGGATACCATTTTAGAAAGTTAAAAAACGGAAAAATAAGGAACTATTTATCAGTATTTGATACAAGTATTTAACTCAACCATTCGTCAAAATTTTCACCTCCACAAAATATAAGTCTGGTGGGTTAAAATCTAAAAATTTTGTATGGATTTGATAATACTTTTATTTATAACATTTTTATATACAATACTGGGATAGTCTATTGTCATACGTAACTACTCTATATGGTACAGTAGTTTTTCTTGACGATAGTAATATTGACCACAATGTAACAAATATTTTTATGACTGTTTTATATCCTACGATTTTAGACAAACTATCGACAAACCCACAAGAATCACTGCTAACACAGAAAAAATTATAGACGTGATCTACACAAATAACTTTGATTATGTAACTTCTTCTGGAATAGTTTTGGCTGACCTAATATCGGATCATATGGCTATCTACCCCACGTTTGCCTACGGGCTGCAAAAGCATCCGCCCAAGGTGGTGACTTATCGCGATTTTGGGAAGTTTAATGGTGATCTTTTTTCTGAGGATCTGGGAAGAGTATGTTGGGATCGGATATTCTATATGCCTGATATCGAACAAAAAATCAATTATTTAAACTATCAAATATTGAAACTATTTGATTGGCACGCTCCCCTTACAAAAAAGAGTTGTCCTTGGTTAACGGATACATTAAAGGCAGTTATTAAAGAAAGAGAGACAAATTTCTAAAAAAATATAAATAGGATAAAGATCTAATTGACTTTAACATATACAAACAACTACGTAATGCAATTGTATTGCTATTAAGGCGTGAAAAAAATGCATTTTTAGAATATTGTGAGACTAACAAAGATATAAAACAGGTTTGGAAAACTCTTAAAGGTATGGATATTCAAATTAAAGATAAAAATGAAATTCCTATCAATTTAAAAAACCTAATGATATAAATCAATATTTCTCCTGAGTCTTTAGTAACTCTCAAAACTGTACAGAGCATGCCTCGTTTTTTAGGACTAATAAATTAAATGAAAATTGTACTTTTCACTTTCAACTTACGTCGTTTGACGAAATTGTTAAAATAGTAAGCAATCTTAAAAGTAACGCTGTTGGTTGTGATAACATAAACGCAAAAATGCTTAAATACTGTCTTCCTGCTATATATAAGCATATAACCCATATTATTAACTGTTGTTTAGAAAGTGGTTACTTTCCAAAATTGTGGAAAATCTAGCATATAACTCTTTTACCTAAGATCAATAATCCTGAAGCTTATTCGGATTTAAGACCCATTAGTATACTTCCTACAATTTCCAAAATACTGGAAAGGGTAGTATACATTCAGCTTTATGAATACGCCTCCAAAAATATAAGTCCTCTGCAGTCTGGCTTTCGAAAAGGACATAGTACAACGTTCGTATTATTAAATGTAATAGACGATATTTATAGGTCTCGCGATGTAAACAAAGCTACAGTCTTAATTCTTTTAGATTTTTTGAAAGCTTTGGATACTCTGGATCATGATTTGCTTTGTGCCAAGCTCGAATACTATGGCCTTGATCCGACTTGCATTAAGTTTTTTATTAATTATTTGAGTCACCGGTATCAGAGAGTCGTGATTGGAGATATGGTGTCGGATTTGGTGCGCTTTACTTCTGGAGTGCCACAAGGATCCATACTTGGACTGCTATTATTTTTGCTATACACTTCAGACATTTTTGTTTGGATTATATATTGCAGTAAGTATTGTTTTGCTGATGATACCCAAATGCGATATTCATTCGACCTTTCGTCCATTGCCAAGGCTTTTTATAGAATAAATAAAGATCTTAAACAAATATATCAATATTCAAAGAGAAATAACCTTGTGCTTAATGCAAAAAATGCTTAGCTTTAACTTTTCGTCATCCAAAGCACCGAGAAATGATATAGAGCATTACTAATCTAAGCATAAATTCTGAAAAGCTTCCATATGTAAGCAGTGCTAGAAATCTTGGGCTTATGGTTAATAATAACCTAAATTTCTGCGAACATGTCTCTTTTGTTACTAAAAGATGCTATGCCATTTTAAGACCACTATATAGTAATATTCACATAATTAACCATAAGTTAAGAAAAAAGCTCTGTGAAAGTCTTGTCTTTCCCATCATTGATTACTGCTATTTAGTATATTAGGCCTCTTTAGATTTACTTACTAAAAATAGATTGCAGAAAATTAAAAATACTAAGTCTAAGTACTAAGACTAAGTCTTTCCACATCACCCCAATATCTCTATGATAAACTTGAATATCGCTATAATGCCCACAACATTGCCTTAAGATACAGTCATAGATTTAGTATACCTCGTTTTCGTCACGCATTTTTTAAGAATAGTTTCTCATACATCGCTCCGTCTATCTATAACTCGCTAAATGACAACTTTAAGAATATGAGCCTATTGAAGTTCAAGAAATCGATTAAATCCTTTCTTCTATCTAGTGAATAGCTACTACCTACTATGTGTGTTGTACCTATTTCTTATAATTGGTTGTTTTAGATATGTGACTCACGAATATCGGTCACGTTAAAAATATGTTAGATTTAATTTAATTTTAATCTTTCGCTTTTTTTATCATGTTTCTCTATGTTAGACTTAGTTAATGGTTAAGTAGAGTAGCTATGTAAAGCTAAACTTTGCCTTTTTTTATCAAACATATAATATGTTTACAAGAATAAAGAAATATACATTTATTATTATTATTATTTTTTATTTTTTTAATTGTTAACCTTTGTATTAACCCGAACCCAGATATATTGATAATCCAAATGCCAGTCTTATGAGTCGGTCAAACATCAAAGAACTTTACTTTTTCTCTTACTTTTGACAACGGTATTTTTATTGAAAAACAAAGATAAAATAAAAGCGTAAAGAATATGAAAATTATTCATTGATAGAAGTAGATAACATGATAAAAAATCTCACAACCCTTATAACGCGTCAAAGATAAAGGAGATCAGTTAAGTAGTAAGAAGATCAGATGAACACCTTTTTAATTAGACTAAAAAATATTCAACGAGGAAATTTGTAATCTCAAGTACTTTTAAAGGAGGTTTAAAGAAAATGAGTACATAATTGAAAAAATGAGAATGATGAAAATTGATTAATATTTGGTTCAAATATTTAAGTAAATCATTTCCCAAAATCTTCAGCTTCCAAAAAATTAGTCCACTGGGTTAAAATCTGAAAATCTTATATGCATATTACTCACAGCCATTATCCAAGATTAATTAATAAAAAAAATATATAATTTTCATTCCAGGTTCAAGTCGCTAAATATCACGTTGATCTGGATGAAAATGCCGAATAAATGAAGCCTGGAAGTTAAAGTCGACAATGAAAAAGTCAAAAATACCCTATAAAAACCTCTATCTTTCTTACAAATTCTGCTTAAAAATTATAAAAATACTTATCATGACATCAGCATCTGAGAGGAGTTACTACATCTACCGCTCAGTACCAACGCTAGAATTGTAATTGATATTCATATAAACTCGGTGATTCATGCGGTCACGTAGAAGATGAATTTAAAAAAATGGCCAAGTACCAGCGAAGTCTCGTTTCAGAGTGTCCCTCGGCATCTTCAAAGTATCACGTCTAAAGTTGTGTCTGTATGTGTATGTGTGTGTGTGTCTCGCCCAAGTGACCCCTGACATTCGGCATAAAACACAAAGAGACAAATCTGCATATACTCGCGGAGGAACCTGCCGTTGTATACACCATTGTTTCCGAGATGCTGAAACACGATATCAGAGGCACTTTTTGTCGCTCGCTTCCTTGTTAGATTCGTATTATTAAACATTATTAGTAAATTCTTGGTGAGTTTTCGGAATTTGAAATGGTCTGCCTGCGGTTTAAACAATATCACGAAATGTTACGGTCGTGTAGAGGGAATCGAATTCTTGTATTTCGTACATTTGGTAAATGTTACGGCGCCTCAAGAGTCAGCACTGCTATTTCGAAAAGGAATCTTTTATTAAAATATTATTATTTAAATGAAAGCTAAATACATATTTATTTGAATTTTTAAAAGAATTAGAAACTTAGTCTTTTTTATCTGTTGTAAAAATATATTTTTTCATATTATAAAAGTTTAGATAATTCTAATACAACACCTTACTTGAGGCTTTCATGGGCTTTTACAATTCATTTCTTTTATTTAAATAGCAAAAATGGGATAATGGTGGATTTTCTCAAGAATATGGAATGAAATAAATGAATTTACTGACTCGGTAAAGCAAGAAGGTCAAAATTTACTCACTGGGGGTCATACTCTCCCTCGCTCCTTTTTCATATCCTCCAATGTTTTTATTAAATATGTTGTTTATATTTAAATATATATATTTTTTTAATATATATATATATATTATATATATTTTTTTACCAATCCTAATACTACATAACTAAGAATTCAATAAAGAAAATATTATTGCAGGTTAGTATCAAAAGGCTAATCAGGCTAATCGAGATTTATTCCATTAAACCAAGTTGATTAGTAAGCAGGATTTTTTTTTACGTTTCTTTTTAAAGGTAAAGGCCAAAGGGAGTATGTTTATTGACTTGCAAAATATTAAAAGCCTATCTTAAAAATTTATCTTCTGTCTCAGTATTATGACCCTGCTGTTTGAAGAACGCTATGAACAACTATGAACATCGATCTTAAATTCAAGTTTATCAAATAATAAGTTATTTTATGAAGTTTTTTTGTTTTTAATAGTAATAATAATATAATTTGATTTTTTACTAATAATAATAATAATAATAATAAATACTTTATTGTAAAAAACAAAATACAAATAAATGTAAACCAAATTTTTACAAACGGCAAAGTTGAGGCAAGCCTCCTATCTTAATCTTAGGATACAAGTTTATGTAATGTATTTATATATACAGTGCCCGCCTTAGGTTCCGCATAAAATCGATAAAAATTAGAGACATGATTTTTTGAGAAAACGCTCGGACCCGTCGATTTTATTTTTAAGTTGTGCATTATGTCACATAAATTTTTGTATACAGGGTGGAACAAAAAAAAAGATATGACGTCATCGGTTTTTTTTTTAAATGGAATGCTATATTTTTTATGGCATTTATGACATATAGGCGAAATTCCAAGCAAGTTTCGTATAACACACCTTATTTCAAAACTCAACTGTTTCCGAAATATTTACATTTAAATAACAAGAAAACAAATGGAACAAAAAGTACGTCTATTTATAAATTAAGACAAAATCAAGGATAAAAATAATGTTACAAACAATGCCAATTGTTTCTATTTCCATGGTTGCAATTATAAAGAATCTCCATTTTCAAATATCACTTTCAGTTCGAAACTTAATAGTTTTTATCAGAATAAATTATGGCTAATTTAACGGAAACCCAACGAATGGAAATTTTGATGATTCTAGGATACGGGGATCGAGTCCGCACGCAAAAAGAAGTAAGGCAACTGTTTAATGACAAATACCCAAACCATCCTATTTCTCAGTCAACAGTTAGTAGAATAGAGCACAAATTCATAACTTCAGGTCATGTTAGGGATTTGCCAAGATCAGGTCGTCCAAAAATTTCTGAAGAAACAAAATTAAACGTTCTGCTTTCCGTCGAAGAAAATCCAAACAATGCAACTTCACAAATTTCAGTTGATAATAATATAGCCGGAACGTCAGTAAGACGCATCTTAAAAGCAAATGAATACCACCCTTATAAAATTAGACTAATACACTCAATGAGGACGATCCTGATCGAAGAAACCAATTTTGCGAGCAAATGATGAACATTTGCAATAATAACCGTCAGTTTGTGTTACAAGTTTTGTTTTCGATTAGGTTTTCGATTAGGATGAAGCAACTTTTTGTTTAAACGGTGTCGTAAATCGGCAAAATTATCGGTATTGGTCAGGGCGAAATCCACACTGGGCAATTGAGGCTCATACACAGTACCGTAAATCTATTAATGTTTGCAGCCCAAAGTGGTAAGTATCGTGGAAAGTAAAGTAATAGGGCCATACTTTTTCGAAGAAAACTTAACAGGACAACGCTATTTGAATTTTCTTCAAGAAAATCTTATCCCTGCTTTGGCAGCCCTATACACAGACGAACAAGGCCCTGCCGTCCCGACAGATAATTTCTGGTTTCACCAAGACGGCGCAGCGCCACATTTCTTTCGAGATGTCCGTAATTACTTGGATACAGTGTTCCCAGGAAGATGAATAGGACGAAGAGGGCCAATAGAGTGACCGGCCAGGTCACCAGACCTAAATCCCTGCGACTATTTTCTATAGGGGTACCTGAAAAGTAAAGTTTATATTGCGAAGCCAAACAACGTAAAAGATTTGAATAATAGAATTAGATATGAAATTAGACGTATATCACCCGAAATAATTGATAGTGTTTTACATGAGTTTGTAAACCATCTTGCTTTCTGCCAAGAAGTAAATAAGGATCATTTTGAACACTTGATACATTAGTAAGAGTTTTCACAGTTTATAACATTTTATCCTCCATTTTATCTTAATTTGTAAATAGACGTACTTACTTGCTTTCTTGTTTTTTATATGTAAATATTTCTGAAACAGTTGAGTTTTGAGATAAGGTGTGTTATACGAAGCTTGCTTGAAATTTCGCCTATATTTCATCAATGCAATAGAAAATATAGAAAATTAAAAGATTTAAAAAATTTAAAAAAATGACCGATGACGTCATATCTTTTTTTTTGTTCCACCCTGTATACAAAAATATGTGAAATAATGCGTAACTTAAAATAAAAATTGACGGGTCCGAGCGTTTTCTCAAAAAATCATGTCTCTAATTTTTATCGAATTTATGCGGTCACTGTATAGCACTTTATGATATTTACCAAATGAATATATAAAAATTCATTAAAAAAAAATACAGTTTAATAGTACACACATTTAAAATCGGCTGTCGACCTTTGGATTTGATGGTAAATCAAATGGAAACACAACGAAAACGCAAGTAAGTTAGATTATTGATTGAATTATTCTCTTAATTTCAGTTCTGAAAGACGGTGCACGTAAAGATTTAAGTTCGGCTGGAACCTTGTTAAAATATTTAGAAATCTGGTAAGAAAATGAGCGTTCGAATAGAGTAGTCCGGTATATAGGTAAGGAAATAATGTGCCTTAGGTCTAAGTTATGTGTGTCATATCTAAATCGGACTTTTTGATACAAATATGAACGAAGTTTCTTAAATATTATTTTGTGATAAAAATTATAAAGTAACCTTTTTTCACACATATTCATCGCCTATCTCTCTCCGTTTTGCATTTACTCCTCTATCATATTTTATTATTCCATCAATTGAACGTATACAACAATTTTGTATTAACTATATCCGCCCTTTTTCCATCTCTACCAAACATAGCCAACACTGAACAACAAAAATCTGTACATGAATTCTGTAGGTACTTTTTGAATTCTGCGTAACTCAAAACTATTCAAACAAGAACCATAAACAGCGTCGTAATGATCAAATTAACTTAATACCATGGATTTACAAAGCAATAATTTGATTTATTAATGCAAAAAGTGGTAATTGATGTATATGCGTCTGAGCAGAAAGTGCTTGTTTCAGTTTTGAGGTTATATACTCATGGAAACGAACATCAGTATGTATAATCAAGTCCAGACTTTTAGCATGTGCGACTAGGAGAATTCGAGTGTTATCTATATGCAGATCTAGACGATATTCAACAAGTTCGTTGCCAAATAGAATAATATAAAATTTATTAAAGTTTATTTTTAATTGCTTAGAAGAGATTTTAATTATAGTTCGAATATCTTGATTAACACGATCAATAGCAGTTTTAAATTCACTTAAGTGAAAAGAATAATAAAAGCAAATATATATACAAAAACTCTATGAGATGCAAGGTTTAAATGGCATACAATAGTTGACCTACTATGATTTCCTGAAGAACACCTATTTGAACTAAGAGAGAATCATATATTTTATTCTGGTAAAGAACTTGTTGAGACCTATTTATAAAATAAGTTCATATAAATCTTTCAAAAGAGTCACGAAACCCGATATAGTGTAACATTGTAAGAAGAATAGAGTAATTTAGCATATCAGATATTTTAGTGGAATTAAGGAGAATCAGAAAAATTACTTAACTATCGTCTACTGATTTAATCAAGGCATCTGCAACATCTATCATTGCATTTAAGCAATTATATCCAGGACGAAACCCGGATTGTCTTCAAGGAAGTATATTATATTTGTCAACAAAACTTTTTATATGTCTTTCTAAAACCTTCTCATATTTTCAGTAAAGTTGGAAGTATTCTGATAGAAGATAGATGAATCATTGGGTTTGTTGACTTTTGGTAGAGGATTACATACTGTTTACTCTTCTTTCTTCAGCAACTAGCTAGCATCGCCTAAAATAGTAGGAGGGCTATCCCTGGAAGTCTACTGCCGCTAAATAGTGTAGCATCCTACCAACAAATATAGGTGTAACAATAGATGTTACTTGAGACACCGTACTTGTATCGAGAGAATCGAACCGGATGCGAGGACCTCTAGCGGAAGCCACAACTCAGGGCCATTACCAATGCCTTATCCAATAGAGGGAAGTCCCACTACTTTTATTATAGCCAACAAACATGCTATCCTTGTAGCCTCAATACATGAATTCAATAAAAGGGACACGTTTATTAGGAACCCAAATAAAAAAAAATGCAATTTTAACAAATTTCTTGCTTTAGCTCTATCCTCCATCAATAAGTCCCTCACTGCAATCCATGACCATTCAGTGGTGAAACTGCACTGAAATAAATGTCCAATTATGTTTAAGTATTTCTCACAAAAAGTTAATTTATTAAATAAAAATTCTATTAAACATGGTCTTGGATCAGCACTGCATGTTAAAATCCATATTAATGACTCTAGTCAAAAAACCATAAGCTTGAAAATATAAAACTTAAGCCCCTTAAACGTTCAACCTTCTGAAAACAAACTTCTTCTGTTTAAATTAACTACCTAACTCTTGTTAATCTTTAAAGGGACATTTATCATTTAAATGCAACGGTATTGGTAAAGCACCGGGGCTTCAACTTTATAAAAAATGGCTACCTTTGTACCTTAACACGTTGTTGGGGTCCAAGATTAATTAACGAACGCTGGTAACATTATGGGATCGTTTAAACTGCTTAGTATGTAAAGTGGATCGCCACTTTTATCTATCTAACACGAGTGTGAACAAGTAGTATGTTTCAAGATTGAATAGATATTTGCTGCTTTATCTTAATGGTGTTGTACTGTTTAGATTCGAAAGATTGTGGGTGTTGGTGACTAGTGCTATAAAGGTGTTTTCATTTTTTACTGTCAGGGTTTAGGAATGATTAAATATTTAGTACCACTTTATTAGGGTAGAATAATTAACTTGGAAGGCTTTGAAATATTTAGAAACATGTGTTAATTTATTTATTTAATAATTGCTATAGCGAGATAAGCTTGTTAAGTTTAGATATTTAGAGTTATAAACTATACTAATTAAAATAAATAAGATTTAAAAAAATGATAAAAAAGAATACAGATCATAAAATCAGCACTTCCTACTAAAACTGATTTTTTTAACTTTTTTAGAGAAATATTTTATAATGAATTGCTAATGCCATGTAAAGTTCTATGAAATGGAATCTAAAATGTAAGGAACAGGTCCGAACCGAATAGATCGGATTTAAGAGAGTACTGCAATCAAGATTTCTGTGAACTAATTTTTAAATAAATAATAAACCACTACTATTTGTACGACTATTAAGTAAAGCCAGGGATAACTGTTGCTCAATAGGTGTATAGCTCTGGTCACACATTTTAATTTTTAATTTAACGCAAACATTTACGTCGCATAGATGAATGGAGAATAGAGACCAAACAACAGAACTCCAACACTTATCTAATAAATGAGCCGTGAATTATTCTTTTTGCTTCAATTAAAATCCACTGGCAGCTTCTATTTCCCAAACTCAATATTATAGGAAGCTTTCGAAGATATTCTGCTAATGTGTACAATGAATTAAAAGTTTTTATCAAAATTTTTTTATCGGTGCACTTATATTTAAAATTACAATTGCTTATTTTACAAATTGCATCTCTACTGTTGGCCTTATAAGTAAAACTAAGCAATCATTCAATTAAACGGTTCAAATCTTCTTGAATCAGCATCTGGTCCACAATACATATAATTGAATGCCTCCAGAAGGTCATCAGCAAACTTTCTACATTTACTACTTTAGAAGTAGCTAGTAATGCCACTAACAAAAATATTAAGTAAAAATAGCCAGCAATGTCCAACCTAACCCTAACTCCAGAAAAGCAGCTATTGACTTTAAATTTTTAAGTGCATTTGAAAATACTTGTAAATAAATAAATCTATTGTAAATTAGTTACATTCTAATAGTCTTTTAAGTAGTATTTATAATCTACTTTGTCGAATCCCTTCGAGAACTCTGTATATATGGCATCTATTTTTTTATTACTTTTCATATGCTTTGTAATCTCCTATTGATAGGTAATCAGATTTATCATGGTGTTCTTTTCTTTGCTAATATTATGTTGTTCCAGATAATTAAGCCTGATAGAAATATTGCGATAACAGTTGTTTATTTACCAGATAATGAAATAATTTGGATATTGCGGATTGAATACATATACTGTGTTAATTTTTAATATTCTGCATCCGAAAAGACTTCTGTTTGTAATGAATTATAAAATTGAATGATTTAATAAATTTAATTTTAATAAATTGGTGACACAATCTGGGTTTAAGGATACTTTATTAGATTACCAATTTAATTAAACTTTTTAGATCTAGAAATTTCCTGAGAGTTTATATTTATGCTTACATTTTTATTTGAAATGATATGAACATTAATCTGTTAACTGTTGTTTTATTTGTGGAGAAAAGACTCCCCCTACTAACTTTTCAATATTTCTAAAATGATTAAGGATCCTCGTCGATTTTTACTATTAAAATAATTAATATTAAGATAATTGATATTTTTAAAAACCCATTTATGTGACAGTTTTTTCAATCGGCCCTTAATTTATTAAATCTTATGTACAATATATTAGGGTTATATACAGGGTACCTCCTATTAAGTCGGCACTACTGGTATTTTTAAATACGTTTTACGCATATTGAAAAATGTGATATGTTAGAATGTTATCTTGAATGCCGAAAACTAGTGATAGAGCGCTTGAAGAGTACCGTACTTTTTAATTCTATACAGAAAATTTAGAGGTAAAGAAAAGATGTTTGAAGGAATCAATGGAAGTATAATGTAAGTATAATATCAAGGAATGTATAATTTGAAGCGACGATGCTAAGTTTTCAAACAAAGGTAGCTTTTTCTTTGCCAGTAAAGCTTTTCCTTTCTGATCTCAGAAACCTTTAAAATCAATTTAGAATGACGTTTGGTGCGGCTTAATAAAAAGCCATACCAACGATGACTGTTTGACCGGAAGGAGATATGTTGACCTCATAATATCTGGAGCGCTGTAGAAGATTATTTGGATAATGTTAATTTGAAGAGAAGGTAACAAATCTATTTCCAACAGGATGAAGCACCTCCTCATCAACTAAATGATGTAAGAATATTACATAATAGACTGTTTAACGTTAAATGGATTGCGACACTGGGCCCGATTTATTAGCCACCTAGGTCACCAGACCTAATGCCTCTGGACTTTTATTTCTGAGATTAAATAAAGAATGAAGTGCGTACCAAAAAAATACACAGCCGTTGATAAACTTCAAACATATATTAGGCAAATAATTTGATTGATAGATGAAAGATCAATCTTAAAAGCTTTATGACGAGTGCCTAAGTTTGCTTAAAAATGTATTCAACAAGATGGCGATGTTTATGCTTGTTTATTGTAAATTAAGTAGACTTACTTAATATCATTTTTTTATTTCAAAGTTAGGTTGTCTACATTTGGAAAAATTATTATTGTAGCTATAACTTTGTCATTTTTAAGTTTAGGCTATTAGTTTAAATAAACTTTTTTATTGAGAAAATTATTATCTTCTGATTTATGTAAAAATATACAGGCAATTCCATTTAATAAAAGTACATTTGTCACATTTTCTCGAAAACCTGGTGTTAATTTTTTTTTATCTTTCCACTATTTTAATCAACAAAAAAATTCCAACTAGTTTACTATTAATTGACCCTGTATTTTAAATAATAACAAAGATTCAAATAGTGCCGATCTAATCGGAGGTGCTCAGAATAATTTGAACCTGTTTTTTCATGAAAGTCAAATTTCTTCATTAATTTGAAAATTACGTAGCGTATACATTGACGCGAAATTTTTTTTCTAAATATCTACTGTTAGGTCAAGCTTCATCCTATCAAAATATCCTGCCAGTTAACACAAGCCAAATAGCTATTTATATTTCTATATATTTAATTTCTAAAATCATGAAGGTTATTAAAAATTGTTTTTTTATTGTACAGTATGATAGACTCATACTCTATATGATGTTTAATAAATAATCAGTAGAATTTAATTCGGCTCATTAGCTTTAATAACAATTAGCTCCAGTTGATTAACAGTTAGACCCAAAAATTAAATCTAATATCTGTCATTAGGTATTTGCTTGTGTTAAAACTATTTAAAAATTTAAATTCTTAACAATAAAAATTAATCAAACCAGATGTATTCAGAGCAATTTTATTTTAAAAGCTTAGCAGAGCGCTTTCGGTGTATGAGCCATCATCAGTGCTAACTGAAATGAGTTGGGTGCTATATGCGTAAAAAAACATTATAGTTAAAGGTAAAAGACTATAGGCTTAAGTGTGTCTAAATGTTATGTATAATTTTAGTAATATCAAATGTGTTTTCACTATGGTAAACTTCTGGGCTTAACTGACAAGTGAGTACATTCCATTCGTTCACCTTTAATTATAATGTTTTTTACATATAACCCAACTCATTTCAGTTAGCACTGATGATGGCTCATACGCCGAAAGCGCTCTGCTAAGCTTTTAAAATAAAATTGCTCTGAATACATCTGGTTTGATTAATTTGTCTTGTTCTTCTAGCAACACAGCCACTTCCCTCTTCCCTCTTCTTTTAAATTCTTAAGGCATTGGAAAGATTGTATTTGCCAAAAATAAAGAAATTACATGCGGGATACTGCAAGGTTATAACTTTAACAGTGTTACAATATCAACTATCCACATTTCCTGATGAGAGTGTTGTATTGGGATTACAATCACTTAGGAGTACTGAATAGCTATCACATTTAATCTTATTATCATAAAAACTTTCGTTAAGATTACTTTCTGCCATAATTAATTATAACCTTTCTTATGTAAGTTACCACTAACATTTTGAAAGTAAACCTTCAATGTATATTGGCAGGTTTATTTGTTATTCAGTTACCATTGCAGCAAGCTACTGCGTGACATAATTTAAAAAAATCCTCTTCAGCAGCTTTTCTATTTTCTAGTGTAGATTTGGTTTTTTTGTCATACGACGGTAAACCTAGACTTTCTTCTTTATTTAATAAAAAAAATGTTAAGACGCTACGCTTCAAATGTGTCAAACACTAATTAATAATTATTATATTAAAGTTGTAAGATCATAATTCAAATTGGTAAAACCATCACACGGCCACCAACTTAAATTTTTGACAAATGCCTCCCTTGTGATATTTTTAAAATACATTACTTTGTGCGATATGTCATAGAAAAGGGATTTTTAAGCTTAAATAGTGCAATCAAACTGTAGAGCGAAAACCAAAAACCTGACCAGAGGCTGTTTTTTGTCAGCTGATTAAATCGGTGTTGATTTGTAATATAAGTTTCGCCATTCAAAAAGAGATGCTTTTTTTAAGGTAATATTTAGGTTGGTCGTGAATTAGTCCTATAATATAAGGTTTTCAGCTTTAACCCTATGCTTAAAATTTTCTTAAAAATTGGAGCTGAATTTTACTTTGCTGGTCAAAGTCGTAGCGATGGATTTATGAAGTGACAAAAGGCAGTAAACCTCCAAAAAATCATTACTCGATAACTTATCACGAAAACTTCATAAATTTCACAACTTCAATTTTTATTTGATAACAAAGTTGTAGCTCTTAGAAAAGACGCGCCTGCTAATATACAAGGTGTGAATTTAAAAACATTCAATGCAAATAACTCTGAAATAAAAAAAAAACGCAGTTTGGTACATGTATTACACAAGTAGGGGGAACTATAACCACTATATTTTGATTAAACGGTAAGTTACATCTTAGGCTCAATGCTCCCCAACCCCAAAAAGTTAAACAGCACAACCCCCTTTTAAAACTTGAAGCTAAAGGTCTTTTGGTGTAGTATGCACTTACACAATAATTTTTTCTAAATTTTATACAAGCTCAAAGAAAAGTACAAGTTGCATTTTATTTTGTAAATTCTTGCACGTTTACAATGCATTTCATTCTGGGCTAAATAAAAGTATAATCTGTTTTCTAGCACATTTCTCACATTTCCTAACACTTCTCTCGGAACAGATGCACATTATGTAATAATCCGTTACCAAAAATCATCGAGTGAAGCTGGTTGCGTTTTAAACATAACAGTTTTTAAGTGACCCCGGAGAAAAAAAGTCGAGGGGTGTTAGATTTGGTGATCTCGCCGGCCATTCCGTTAGACCTCTTCATCCAATCAACTGATCTAGAAACGCATCATGTAAAAATTGCCTAACAGGAAGAACATAGTGGCATGGCGCTCCATCATTTTGAAAATGAAATAAATCTTCGTTTAGGTTTCTACCCCCATGAATACCAACTGATTTTCTATTTCTTCAACAATTTTATCAACAATAGTATCACACAATATTCCCTCCCACACATTGATTTTTTTCCGAATACTGTGTCTGTCCTTCCTTGAAAACGTGCGGATTTCATTACTCCATAAATCACGAATTATTATTAGAAAAATTACAATTTTTTGGTGTGCCACTTAAGGGTATCAATTTTAAAGGATTATCTACATAATGGACAGAGTTGTGTTGTCATTAATCAGGTCTTTGAAAACAAAGTCTCCAAATTTATGCCGTGTAATCGAGGAGTATCCCAGGGATCGATACTCTCGCCCCTGCTTTGTTCAATATATGTGTCAGGTATGCAGGAAACAATAAAATACTCGAGATTAAAACAATATGATGAGGACTCCCAAATATACTGTGAGCTGCGAAATATTAAATACAATGCAAGAAAAACTTAATTTAGACCTATTAAACCTAAATGCTTAGGCAGAGAATCATAATTTTAAGTTGATTGCCACTAAATTAAAAATTCTAATAGTGTCGGCAAATGTATATTAAGGGAAAATATAAAAAATACCATTTTTATTCAAATAAATGATACACAAATCCCAATAGTATCAGAAGCAAAAAACTTGGGTCCATGGGTTTCGAATCTCATGTTAAAAACAAAATTAAAGCTGCATATCTAAGATTAAGGCAGCTTTATAAAATAAAACATTTCTCACCCCAAAACAGAAATATTTACTTTGCGAAACTCTAATTTTGTCTTTGTTTGATTATAGGGACGTAATTTATGGAGATTCCTTATCTGTAAGTACCAAAAAGGTGTTTGAAAAAGTTCAAAATTCTTGCATAAGATTGGTATAACATTCCATATAGACATCACATAACATCGTATCAATTAAATTCTTAATATGAATAACAGATCCACATGTTTGTATACAGAGTCATAAAAAGAGGACAACCAGCATATTTAAGACGCCAGCTTCAAGAATTTGTCGATTCTCATGCAACTCGAAATAACCTATTTTATTGTACCTATCCACAGATCAGCAGTTTTTAGGTGTTCTTTTAAATTTATTGCTGTTCAGATATGGAACAGTCTCTCCCAAGAACTAAAGGAATTTTCTCTCCAAAACTTTTTTAAGAAAGTCAAATTAAAAATACTTCTGGGTCAAAATAATAATTTTTTTTTCTTATATGTACTTGCAAAAAAAACATTGAGGGTATATAACTTCATGTGCGTGAATGTCTTTTTTTGTCTGTTTTTTTATTAATATTTTTCTTAGTGATTTTTCGTGATTTTTTTTCCTATTCAAATATTGGTTCTTTTAATTTTGGAACATAAATATTTAAAATTTATTATAACAGGAATGTAAATAGTTGTTTAAGCACTTTAATAAGGGTTGTCTCACTTGTACTACAATCTACTGATGGTGCAGGCAAACCGTTATTTTAGTCGAGGGACCCTTCTATTTGTCATAATAAAATAAGTGAACCCAACATTGTAACTTAATTATAAAACTGACAAACAAAAAAAATCTAGAGTTGGGTTTATTTACAGAACTACAGTGCTTTAAAAAAAACGTGCATTCGTCGCTAAAACAAATATTTTTTAGCAACTCACGAGTAATACGTATTTTTTTGTTATTCCCTCACAAAATTCTATTTTTCGGTCAGGGTTGTCTCCACGTAATTGCTGAAGAATTTGCGTTTTGCATGTATGACTTAACTTAAGTATCTGACATATACATAGATTCATGACAAATTCCTATTATCGCCGAAGCTTGGCGGAGATACAATGTCGGATTCATAGCACAATCTCCTAATACTTCTACTTATGCCGCATCATCAAGTACTCTACGCTAAACTCTTTTTTTTTTTTTCGTTTTCCACTGATCCTGTTTCTTCAAATTTCAAAATTAGTTGTCTCAAACAAGATTTATTTTGTTAAACTTGTACTTTTCTTTAACCCTGTATAAAATTTTTGAAAAATTCTTATGCAGGTGAATACTACTCCAAAGGACCTTCGAGTGATCTTCTTATGATTCAAGGTATCACAAAAGGGGTAGTGCTACTTAAAATTTGGAGGTTTGGGTGCCTTGAGCCCAAGAGGCAACTCACCATATAACTAAAATATGGTGGTTGTAGTTTCCTGTACTTGAATAACATTTCTTTCAAATTGCGCTTTTCTAACTTTTTTAGTTTCAGAGATATTTATAAGGTATCACAAAAGGGGTAGTGCTACTTAAAATTTGGAGGTTTGGGTGCCTTGAGCCCAAGAGGCAACTCACCATATAACTAAAATATGGTGGTTGTAGTTTCCTGTACTTGAATAACATTTCTTTCAAATTGCGCTTTTCTAACTTTTTTAGTTTCAGAGATATTTATAAGGTATCACAAAAGGGGTAGTGCTACTTAAAATTTGGAGGTTTGGGTGCCTTGAGCCCAAGAGGCAACTCACCATATAACTAAAATATGGTGGTTGTAGTTTCCTGTACTTGAATAACATTTCTTTCAAATTGCGCTTTTCTAACTTTTTTAGTTTCAGAGATATTTGCCTTGCAAGTTTTCAAATTGACACCATGTATACATATCCACTATCAAGAAAAATTATTTTATACTCTCAGTAGAATACTTTTAGCTGAGCAATACCGATATATATATCTACTAATAATACGACTACCAAGTGAAAAATAGTTTCATTTGAGAAAATATTCAAAAATGTTTCTTGCGAAGATATGACTGATGTTAAATATTTCCATCATTAGCTCGCAAAAGTCTGCACTTCTACCAAAATAGAGTCTATATCTTGTAAGGATGCAACTTCTTCTTCCTGAATATATTTTGTGCCGACCGATGAGACTCATTAAAATCCATTTTTATTATTCTTAATGATTGTGTTGGAGTTTATTGTATCGAGATGATATCCAAAGCTTTTTCTCTTTAGAATGCTGTTTTACGTTGCCATAATCTACTTGCTTCCTTGACCCTCTCTGTTTATCAAAAACTTTTAAGCAATTGGCAAACCGATTCACTAAAGGTCTATTAAAGTTGATTTACTAAAAGTCTACTAAAGGGATATTATCTATTGAAAAAATTAAAAACCTGATCATACATTTTTTCATATATTTATATTCGCTCATTATTTAAATTTCAATTGGTTGTGTTTCGTTAGATTGAGCCATAGGGTCAGTAAAAGAAAAATCTTCGACAGGATGTCAAAATTGGCATCTCTTAAGACACTGTCAAAAAATATCTTGATCTAAATGGTATGTATCAGCTACTAGTTTTCCCGGTACAATCCAAGTAGGCAGGATGCTTAAAAAAACAAGTTGGTCTTCATAGCAAACAAACCAGAAATTATAGAAAAAATTCATGCAATTACAAGTTTGAGATATAATTTTCTAAGCAACATTTATCATGGACATGTTTTCGTATACCAAATAATTAAAAAACGACCATTTCGCCATTCTGTATAAGGAATCTATGCTCAATTGATGTATGGTTCTATTAAAGTAACTCAAAAAAAATTGAACTCTCTCGCATCTAGCCGCGCATATTTAAATTACCCAACCGAATAAAGTAGAATTTATATGCAAATAAAAATCCCAAAACGGGCTCCGTACATAATTTATTTAAATAACTTGTACTCGACTTTGTTATGACGTTACTTTATTACGGGACCGATAAAAAGTGACAAGAACGAAATCGAAAACAGCTCGTGCCTGATCCGATTAGATCAGTTTCTAGAATCGGCGTTTGTGATTGATTTTTAAATTTTATTTCCGAAAGGCGATTACATTCACAGCGTGCGTCTTATATACGTGATCAACTTTTATTTATGAATCAGTTTTTATTTGATTTTTTTTATATAGTGACTGTATATGTGTGTGGGCTCTAATATTTGACCTAAAATTAATTAATGTTCATATAAAAATAAAGTTTCTGTAATAAAAATTAGTGTTTCGCTATATAACCGTTTTATTCTTTTATTACAATCTGGTTCCTCTGGAAGATATTTTTTCGTTGAGTTGTTTACACCACATCCTGGTTTGAAATCAAAAACTTGGATAAACATTAAGACAAGACAATTGATAGATAGAAAGTGGAGAAATGTAAATTATTACCTAACATATGAATTCTTCTGACACGAAGATTTTAAGTTTAACAGAATAAGAAAATTACCTTTCTTAGTTTTGTGAAGGGATATAGGATACGCACATTATTTATTGATTGTGAGAATTTCAATGAGATATCTGATTAGAAATAGTCCTGAAAAGAAAGACCAACATTTTTAAAGAAAACCTAGATTTCTTGGTGACAAAAAAAAAAGATTCGAGTTCGATCTTGAACAAAATAAGGTACCCGGAGGTAATAAGGCCCATCTAAGAAATTATAATTAATATCTACCGAGAAATTTACTTTTTCAAAACTTTTATTATTATAAAAAATAGAAAAGGGTATTAACAACATAATGGTAATGTTATTTTATGATAAATTAATTAAGTTAATTTATCATAAATTTAAATAGTTAATTATTGATAAACAACAAAATAATCATACTTATAAGTCGAGACGCGAACATTAAAAAAATTTTCTTCTGGGCCTTAAAGCCTGCAAGTGCATATAATAAGGCCCATATATTTAAATAATAAAAAAACAAGTCAAACGATTAAACAACACTAAAAAAAATTTTAAAAAATATTAAAATAATGATATCCAAACATAAATATCAGAAATATCCTTTTGGGCCTTAATATCTGCATTGGCATATAATAAGATTTGAATGAGAAATAAAAAAAATAACAGTTTAATAAAATACTGAGAGAATAAAAAATAAATGTTACACATTAAAAAAACAGTATCAAGGATAGGTAAAATATGGTATTAGGTATAAATCTAATACTTAAAGCATACAGCCTGGACACAAAAAAATTTTCAGTATCATCCTCAGTCAAACCAACACAATCCTCATGGACCCAAAAACCACAAGAAGCACATCGTCTCATATCTGCTACATAGTCTTCGTAGCAAATCACACAGTGCTATTCCTCGTTATGTTCTGATGCAATGGAAGACACAGATTCAGATGGTGATTTAGAGGTATTCGGTAAGGCTGGAACGGGATCAAGTTGAGACTCCATCTCCTTTAAAAACACGGATTGCTTGACTTCAACTGTTTTGTAATTTATAGCTTTACGTCTTGGAGCAGATTCTTTTTTGACTAGATCTGGTGTTGGTAACACTTTTGCGAAGGAATTATTTAAAGGGATTAATTTTTTACGCAATTCACTTAAAGGCAGGTAGTCATCTGAGTGATATTCCGAATCATCGGCGGCGGCGGTCGTCTCCTGGTAAGGTCTCTCAGTTACAAGACTTGGGGCAAATGCTTCAATGGGAAGAACATCCTTATCAATAGGGCATATCCCCGTAGCTCGAAAGCCGCTTGTAATATTTCCAATGGACACTGGCTTCTGCTATGTAGGTGTAAAAACAGAAAATCTTTTCCTGTTTAAATCACGTGTAGGATGTTTATCCCAGTACTTTAATAATTCATCGTCCCAATAAGCTTCAAATGCTCGAAATATAGCTTTGTCCATCGGCTGAAGCTCATGGGTGGTGTTACTTGGCTTCTGCTTTCTCAGCAATGCTAATATTCAAATGGCATTTGGCCCCATCAAAAATTAAAATTACTGGCGGAGGCGACATGTATTCAATGAAATGGTCTAGCCACTTATCAAACGTTTCTATCGTCATGCTCCTTTTAGGAGTCATCATTCTTTTGCCCTTAAAAAGAATGACAGGTGGCATGGCATGTCCGAGAGCATTAGCGCAAGCGATAATAGTTGCGTTTTCGGCGGGTTCGTGAGAAATGAAATGCACTCGTTTTGCTCCTTTGGCTGCTAGAACGTTTTGTTGGTGGTAAAGAGTCAAGCGACAACCGTTCTCGTCCATATTATAAATTTTTGGTTCTTTATTTTTTAACTGAGTGCACTCCAACAAATCTCCTAGTTTTTTGAAATGATCTTCTACGATAAAACGATTTAATTTTTGGGCTCTTTATGGATTCATGAATTGAGATCGACGTTTTGCTATTCTCGGATTTTTTAGAAAAGTCCTTATCTACTCCCTACCAACGAGACGTTTTTCCTGATTGAAGCAATGCTTATTTTTCTTTTGCTCAACATACCTGAACACAGACCTTCTTAATGCTTTTGGTTTAAGCGGAAAACCTTTATCAGCTAGCCGAAATATTTTTATTCTTAAGATCACTCTCTTCATTATCGGTTAAAATTGTTTTTCTACCTAGTTTTTTCTTCACGCTTTGTGATTTAATGTGGTTCCTAAGTGTTCTTCTGGGTATTCCGCATTTTTATTCCACCTAGCGCTGAGATTTTCCCACGTTAAAATAATTTAATGCCTCTCTCATCATCTCTTCATCCCAATTTGCCCTTATCCCGCTGCCTTTTTTACCCATCTTCTGTAAAAGAATAAATAAATCTAATAAATACGTGTATTCATGGCGGCAGAAAATAAAGCCCAAGCCTTTTTTCAATGCTTTGTAGAAATAAGGCCCGGGCCTTCTAACCTGTAGCACAATAAAATTTATTTTGAGGTTATGAAACAACAAAC
The DNA here is from genome assembly GCF_022605725.1 of Anthonomus grandis grandis. Taxonomy (NCBI): domain Eukaryota; kingdom Metazoa; phylum Arthropoda; class Insecta; order Coleoptera; family Curculionidae; genus Anthonomus; species Anthonomus grandis. The sequence continues at coordinate 17,827,728 of NC_065551.1, forward strand.
AAACCCAACATAAAATGAAACGCTGCATAAAATGAAACTAGATTATAAATCAGATACATAGATTATCATGCATATATAATGAAAAATCTACGTATTATTAAAACAATTTAATTTGCTAACTTACCGGTCGAAATTCTTATAAAATATAGCACAGCGAAACGTGACACCATAGAACAAGCCAGGAGGCTTATAACTATAGAACATAAAACATTTCCTGCCACAGTAATACCAAATATTATTAACAGATGGCGACATAAATATTTTAGGCGCTTTCCATCGGGCAAACCAGCGTTGGGCCATAATATCTGGTGGGCCTTATTACCCCCGGTTACCTTATATAGTGAACATTACTTAAGATTCATAATGGTATGCCTAACGTGTCTAATTAGATGATGGGATAATATACTTCTGGGTTGGTGGAGATCGTAAATTTCACAATCTATTGGAGACTACAATATGCTATGGGACCTCTTTTAATTACTATGTAAGAAATTTGCATCTTCAAAAAATCAACTTTAAATTTCTTTGAAATATTGAACTTAAAGAAAAACGAAAACCACAGCTGAGAGTTTGTGAATAATAAACCGAAAGTTTAAACCAGAACTCTCATTATTTCTATATTTATGACTCCGTCATCAAATACGACAAGTGCGGAGCAGGGATGTATTACTACAACCCGAATATTAGAATTGGAAGACTGCTAAATATCCATCCAGAGATGGACCACTTACTTAGTAGTGAAAAAAAAGCAATAATATTTTCTTAATTATTATAATATTAACTATACAGGGCGTAAATTAATAAATGCGAAAAAATTTAGGGGCTAATTCTTGAGTAAATTTTAAGAAAAAAACTTTATATGAACGTATGTCCTAAAAGTCCTAACTCTTGAGATACCGGGTGGTAAAGATTGAAGAAATTTTATGTTTTTTTTACAATACCTGTGAAACCTGTGTAAATATTTTAGTAATATTTGGTATGCGGTTTCTTAGCATTAAAAGGCATTTTCTGAGGCTGACTATTTTTTTTTATTTGTATCAGTGACGTTATATTATATTCATATCACGTATAACGAGTCCAGGCTCTTTTATCACGAGATTATCTTAGGCATCTTGAATTTTCTGTTTGGATATTAGAAGTCATTGGGCAAAACCTTCAGTCTTTAAGGTAGATTCTGTTTACTAACGAAGCTAATTTTTCCAGAGAGGTAATCATTAACTACCATAACAACCATATTTGAATTTTAATACAAAATCTCATCACCAATAACAATTTTCTTTAAATGTATGGGTTGGAATCTTTGGAGACCGCCACATTTTCTATCACAGAGATTGAGTGCGGAAACATACGCTCGTTTTCTCCAAAACATACTTCCAGGACTTCTTGAGGCGATACCCCTAGATGTTAGAAGAATAATGTGGCTTATGCACGATGGGGCTCCTGCCCATTGTCGTTTATTAGCACGTCGTTACTTAAACAAAACATATCCAAATCGTTGAATAGGCCGAGGAGGTCTTCAGTTTTGGCCACCTCGGTCACCAAATATGAATCCACTAGATTTTACCACATGGGTTCATTTAAAAACTGGTGTCCAGGATTCCGGTAATGGATATTGATGACTTCGAATGAAGAAATCGAATCATTAATTCTCCCGGAATGGTCTAAAACAAAAATTAGAATCACATCTAAACATTAATAATAAACACGTAATACATTTAGGTAAATGGATTTTATTTTTTTTAATCGAATACGTAACCTCGGACAAAAGTCAAAGTTAAGAGATTAAATTTAATTTTAAATAAAAATTAGATAACACGGAAATAGAAGAAAGCAATAAGAATACAAACAAAGGAAATACCACATACCTTCTGAAATTATGCTAACGTAAGTTCTCGAGGGAATTAATTTTTATAGAGAAGAAAGGGTGTTTAGTGGATGAAGCAGAAAAACTTAAGGACTATCAAATCAAATCAAATCAAATTTATTTACAATAATTTACAATAATTTTACAAAACTCACAAAAGTATAAATAGATGTACACCTAGATTAGAATCTATGTGTGTACAAAACAAAAGTAATTAAGAAGATAATATATATAATTCACAATTCACTTAAAGTTATATACTATATACCAAATATACCAATATACTATATACTATATTATACTATATACTAACTATGTTAAAACCAAAGAATAAACCAAAATAATGATTAAATGAACTAATGATTTAAATCGCCCTAGTCAGAATAACAGATCTTAACCACAAATATACTGATAAAGCTGCATATACCCTATATTTAATTTGAAAATAAATAATTATCTACGCAACACCGTAGCAAAAACTTCAAAGTTTTCATGAAGCAACCTATTTATTTCTCTACTAAACATATGTATATTTCGAACTTCTCTAATACTACTTGGAAGAGGGTTAAAAAATTTTGGGCCAAGGTATGTTAAAAACCTTTGAGTAGTCGCTCTTGTCAGAAAAGGCACACTAACAGAATGCACTGCTTGGCTTCTAGTATAGCAACCCAAGTTCTCTATCGGTCGCCGCAAATCAGGATATATATAGACAAATATTAGCACTGACTTAGCATACATTTGCTGTATTGTGAAAACGCGCGCTTCTTGGTATAAATGGTTTGAGGAGTATCTGGGATGTTTTCTTAAAATTACTCGTAAAAGGTTTTTTGAGTAATGTTTAAAATATTTATGGTACTGGCAAATGATCCTCCCCATATTGATATTCCATATCTAATGACTGATTCAGCCAAGGATGTATATAACATTTTTAAAATGTGGAGAGGCATACAATTTCTAAGATGATAAAATTTAAAAATTAGTTTACGAATTTTTATATTAATACTTTCTATATGTTTTTCCCTTTTAATATTTTGATCAATAAAAATACCCAAATACTTTATACATGGAGTCCTACTTAAGGTTTCCATGCAAGCACATGGCTTCTCCTTTAATATGCACTGATATGTGTGTATTTTTAGTACATCTGTATTAATTTGATGGTTATCGAGAATGCTAAAACTCATAAATTTTGTTTTTTCAATATTTACTGCTAAACGATTTTCTTCCAGCCACCGACGAACCATTGCAAAATCTGAAGTTGCTCTCTCCACAGCATTCGCCCAGTTATCACCCTTTACCAACAAAACAGTGTCGTCCGCGTATGATATAAGTTTTCCAGATGTACTAAGAAAAAGAAGTTCATTGATGTAGAGGGTGAATAGAAGAGGCCCCAGTACAGTACCTTATGGAACACCACAATTTATTGTTTCAAAAACACTATACTCATCCTCCACCCTAACACATTGCTTTCTTTCAGTAAGATAATTTTTTATAAGAGTCCAGCTTAATCCCCTTATCCCGTAGTCGTCTAATTTATCAAGTAGAATATCGTGTGATACCGAGTCGAAGGCTTTAGCCAAATCTAAAAATATAGCTAACGGTTTTTGATTTTTTTCAATAGTTTTACAAATATGATTTGTTACCTTAAATAGTGCCTCTTCAGTTGACTTACCCTCTCTAAAACCATATTGGTTGGGAGATAAAATGTTGTTTTTCTGTAAGTGTTTTGAAAACCTAATGCGTATACAAGCTTCAAGTATTTTTGCTATATTACTAATAAGTGATATTGGGCGATAGTTACCTGGAGAACACACGTCATTTCCCTTATATATCGGAACAACCACTGACTTCTTCAATTCATTCGGAATTATTCCTGTTAAAATAATACAATTAAAAACATGGGTCAAGGGTTTTGCAATATTATTCCGTATTTGCTTAAGTAAGGTACTCTTTAATCCATCTAACCCCGGTGCAGAATATTTTTTTAGAGCATTTATATTTTTTAGAACTTCATCCTCAGTAATAGGCGTTAAAAACATAGTGGTACAATTTAAGCGGGAAAACTTATTTTTTTTATTACAATTTAATTTACTTGACATTGTTTTTCCTACGTTTATAAAAAATGTATTAAAAATATTTGCTACATCTTTTTTATCAGATTGAATCGTGTTATTTTCACATCTAAGTGATATTTTGTTTTTATTCATATTTTGATTAGTATTCAGTTCCTCATTTATAATTTTCCACATTTTTTTAGGATTTTGTTTAGTTTCATTAAACTTTTTTTGAAAGTACGAGTTTTTTGTTTGTTTTATTAGCATATTTAAAATATTACGGTAACTCTTATACTCATTCAACAGAGTTATATTATTTTTATTTTTTAGATAAGATATTTTTAATTTGTCTCGGTGTCGGATGGAATTAATTAAACCAGATGTGATCCAGGGTTTTAGTTTTTTATTTTTTGATGTAAAATTTACCTTTGTACTTGCCAATTGTATAGCATTTTTTATTATATTTTGAAAAAGTTCATATGTCTCCTCGCTTTGGTCTTTATCGTAAACAACTTCCCAGTTTGCCTCTTCCAGAGTTTTATTTAGTTTATTATAGTCTATAGATATAACAAAAGTTTTGTCGCATGATTTTTTTGAATTGTTATCAATTTTCTGTAGTTTCAGTGCAATAGGAAAATGATCCGTTACATCACTCTTTAGTATAAATGGTAAAAAGGTCAATTTATTTTTTTATTTTGTTGGGTACTCTCAACTTCGTACTTTCCTGGATAATTAGAACAATAATATTAATGGGATAGTCTTATTTTTCTAAGCCTTTCTAGAAAAAAGATTGGAAATAAACCAAGCCTTACTATTTAATTTTTTAAAGATGCCTAATACAAATGCATTTAAATAACATTGGACAGCATTTGAATAACAACATTTCAATATATAACATAATTTCTATATCAGCTATGTAAATGTGTTTTTGAAGGTGGTAGACAATGGTACAGTGAAAACATCTTGTCGGACTTGCATTGTCTTATTTATTTAATGTAACACGACGTTTCGGTTGAAACTGACGGTCAGTTTACACTTGATAACGGTTGGAGATACTTACCAACCGAAACGTCGTGTTACATTAAATAAATAAGACAATGCAAGTCCGACAAGATGTTTTCAGCTATGTAAATGTTCTAAAATAGGAAATTTTTATTAATTTAATCTTTACAAGAAATTCCATGTAAAAACCATTTGCCAACATTTGTACATAACCGCTGTGGAATCCTATCAAATATGGCAATACTGCCTAATTTCATAGTGGAAAATTAATATACTTGAAAGTTTTCGTATTACAGTCTTTTGAAGAAACTTGGTTAGTCATTTGGAAACAACTTTTTTTTGGTAGAAAATATAATTCAGCAATCATTAATATCATTTGATTAGAATTGCCTCCAACGAAGTTAGATAGTCCCATTTTTACAAGGCAAGGAATTGAACATCGGGAAACTGTATAGCTAAAATATTTGGTCATTCCTTGGAAAAGCGCCTTTAAATATTTTGATATTTTATTTTTTCAAAAATCAACACGGGAACGGCATATCAATGATATTATAGCTAAGGCTAAGAGAAGTCTAATACAAACAGCCATTCGGAGCGGATCCCAAAGTATCTTTAATATCTTGTGACTACTAATGTGAGAACTCTGCCAGATTTTGGATCCATTTTTTATGGATCAGCAACGAAAGCAAAACTCTTAAATATGAATCGTCAGCAATATAAGGCATTAGAAATTATAATCGGAGCTTTTTTACGAAACCGATGCAAGCCCTGTTGGTAGAAACTAGACAAAAAGCCTTGTATCTAAAAAGACTGTATAGTAAGCATCTAGCAGAAAAGTTTATTCTAAAAAAATGTGCATGAATGCAGCTATTTTTTTAAGAATAAGGTTTATTGGTAATCAATCGAATTTAATCAATAGATCTTGGAGCCATGAAAACCTACCGCTGGCTGAACCATTTACGGAAACTCTGCATTGTCACTCTGTTTCACATTATCCAGCACCAAAACGTATCTTTTTTCTGGAGTGACTAAAAAATATTCTTTTGGATAATAACATTTTAATGCCTACCTACTCAGAAAATATAAAATTTAATAATAAGATAAATAAGGAGATAACCACACCAGTAGCTACCAGTGTCTACACATTACCATATTAAATATGGTAAATGGTTAAAGATTATCATACATAAATATGTTATATCTTTAAAACTCGATTTTACTTAAATTGGTTTTATTTAATAAAAGACCGATTATTTAAATAAGCTAATTATTAAAACTTAAAATTCTAATGGACGTAGACTAACTATGCAAGTTTAAACTAATCTTACAGAAGTAACTTAAAATTATTAGGTGTGCTGAATTTATACAAAATAGTACAGCGATGTCACAGGATTCGATGGTAAAGGAATCAGGCCACCGCACCGGTTAGCCAATCGGCGGTTATACTAATGTTTCCAATTCCTAGAACTGCTGACTCTGGTTTGTTGCGAAATCATACACATGCATGGTTTTGCTCATTTAGTTACAAGCTGATGCTTTGCAACAACTTTTTTAGAGCGAGGTCAATTATGTGGTTTTTTTCGAGGGACTCGTCAGGTCTTCTTCTGGGATGGATACCGCTAAGTCTAAAGCTTTGGTGTTTGCGTATGTGAATTCTCGAGGTTAGTGGGAAGGAAGTCATCCGATAAAGTGGTACTCTCGTTATCGTCGGTGGTCTCTAGCATCTACATTTCTTCAAAATGTAAATGGCAACGAGAAGAATAATTAGGGTTATTGAAGTAATAGTAAGCCAAGTTGATATGTCGATTTATTGAAGGTTGTTGCATTATTTGTTCCAAATTTTTAGAGTATGGATCCAGTTTAGCCTGAGCAAAATTGAGATCGTCTATATCGATTTTACTTGGTTTTAAGGGTTGAAAATCCGGAATATAGTGCTTAGGTGGTAAGCAATATTTGTATAAATAAGTACAGGTTTGGGTAGCTAATATTTTGATAAATTTCAATAATATATTTTGCCTGAACTTTGGCGCTACCTATGCAAGATGTACAAGAGGATTGAAGTTACTAGAAAAAGTGATACTAAAAAAGGGCTCTCTTTTTGGTCTATTTTTTGGACGTTCTAACCTCTGGCTAGGATAACATTAACTTGGCGGGTTTTTGGTAGTAGCGGTGGTAGCAGATTTTCTGGCTTTATCCTAAACTTTGACAGTATCCCAAATTTTGCAATGATACGGAAAGTATCAAGTCATAACCTCGCGCAATATATCGGGTGTCTTAGAAAAGTGGTTCGCCCCTATAACTTTTTTAATTTTTAGTTAAAAAAATTAAATTTGGTACGTGAGTGTAGCGCCCAAATTGGGATTGGCTGACGTATTCAGTTGTTTTCTCTTACTTCTGGTTTAACCGGAAATGACTTTCTTATTTTAAATGGTATCTCCCAATTTTTTTAACATATTTTGATCGAAAATGACATTCTAAGAAAAATGATACCCAATATGTCAACTTATGACACCTAACCTTTAAATTATTTAGTTTTTTATATTTTAATCTAGAGTGCTATGAATAGTTTTACATCAAGTAGTCCGAGAAAAATATAATTGACTATCTTTTGTTTTTCATGGCTTTTCTAGATGCGTTTAAGGTTTGCAAAATCGTATTTTCGGCTCTAACTCAATTTTTTCAAATGGAACCTGGGTGGCTCATTACCGTAGTTAAAAAGTGTATTTTTTTACAAATAATTTGGTATAAGACAATCGATAGTGGGTACTTTCAAAAAACCAGAATTATTGATTTAATTATTTATTTCTTGATATTGGATTGATCGCAGCGCCGTCGCATCACTGTAAAATCGACTGTATGCGTGACTTACCCAATAAAAAAATCAAGTACCTTTTGAATGTAATTGTTGGATAGGTATCAATCTAAATAAAATCTTGGGACCGATATTTTTTGATGGACCACTGAAGCGAGAGAGATATTTGGGTTTCTTAATGCAAGAAATCGAACACTTTATCGAGGAGCTCCTACTTAATAATAGAGTTGAGATGTATTTACAACAAGATGGCGCTCCTCCCCATAGTGCTCGAGCAGTTACAGAATACCTAAGCAATAACTACGGAGAATACTGGATTGGAAATTTAGGCCCAAATCGATGGCCATCCGGGTAATTTTTTTTAAAGTTTACTTAAATATTTCATTTATTACCTTTATTTTAGATCACCTGACCTCAACCCACTAGATTTTTTTTTATGGGGAACCATTAAAAATGAAGTATACGATACACCATCGTATACGCGAAATGAACTGGAAAATAAAGTGCGGATAGCAATAAATCGAATAACTCCTTTACAATTGGACAACGTCGTTGTCCAATTGTTCACGAGTGTTGTATTTCGACGAATGTTGTATTCGTGCAAGACGAATACAATTTTGCCAGCAACACATGGATGAGCATTTGGAGAATTTTGTGTCTTAATAAATTATTTGGCATATCAACTGTCAAATAATTTACTTGTTTTTTCATTGGGTAAGTCACGCATCACTACAGTCGATTTTACAGTGACGCGACGGCGGCGCTGCGATCAATCCAATATCAAGAGATAAATAATAAAATATCAATAATGCTGGTTGTCTGAAAGTACCCACTATCGATTATCTTATAACAAATTATTTGTAAACAAATACATTATTTACCTAAGGTAATGAGCCACACTAGTTCCATTTAAAAAAATTGAATTAGAGCCAAAAATACGATTTTGCAAACTTAAAACGCATCTAGGAAAGCTGTGAAAAACAAAAGAGAGTCAATTATATTTTTCTAGGACTACTGAATGTAAAATTAAAAATTTTTAATTATTCTTGCCACTCTAGATTGAAATGTAAAAAATTAAATAATATAAAGGTTAGATGTCAAAAGTTGACATATGGGGTGTCATTTTTCTTAGATTGTAATGTCCTATCAAAATATGTTAAAAAAGTTGAGGGGTCCTAGAACATTGAAAGGTTTCTCAATGTTCTAAAAGGCCTTTCAATGTTCTAAGGGGGTCCCATTTAAAATAAAAAAGTTAACATCATTTCAAGTTAAACCGATAGTGACAGAAAATAACTGAATACGTCAGCCAATCCCAATTTGGAAGCTACATTCTACACTTTCCTAAGACACCCGGTATTTCTGTGTTGTTCAATTGACGTGGAGAAATTTAGTTCTACTATCTGATATTATAGGTATACGATAAACATGATATGAAGTATAAGTTTCAGATTTTGAACAAGAGTAATTTTAAGAATAAAAACTATTTTTGAGTTAGCCTGATATGCTTTTAGTTCAATTATATCAATTATATTTTGTTATATGTTTCTTGTCAATTTGCAACTTTTGTATTGTTGAATTGAAGTTCTTGATTACAGAAGTAGTTGCCGATATTTAATTTTTCGTCAAGGATTCAATTTAAGTTTCGTCATGCACATTTTTTTCGATAGAACTATTGAAGTATTCACCATAAGATGGTACCAATTCCGTTTATAATAAGGCATTTTGTCTCGGCAATGATCTTTAAGTTTGATGTTTACTGAGTCGGAAATTTGGCTAAGAAGACTTATGTGGGCTTCTACTAAATCCTGATTATGATTTAAAATTCTTTGCTGGCAAATATAAAGCTAAGTAATTCTAAAATGGATATTTCGAAACTATTTTCTATACAGTAAGCTTCAAAGTCATCAAATTCATGTCTATCCCTGTCTAATGTATAATATAGATGTGGAACTACTGATTTCAACTTAGTAGAATTAAGTATTTCCTTTTCTCAACTGATTTGCTATGCACGATGTTGATAATAGAATATCTGAAATTCAGTGTTCTTCAAGTCTTCTATTATTTCATGATGCGAGTCTTGTAGTTTGTTTTGCCAAATGAAGGAATTTATATTTCTATGGATTTGGTTATTTGATATTTCTATTTTGAAGTAATCTAGTAAATATGTTGTCTTGTAAAGTTCTGTAAATTTATTATATTTTTGTAACATATACTTTTCAGTTTGTTCGAAATCGCCTGAAGCAGAAAAGAGGCATTTTCTTCCTCTTCTTCTGCTTTCTCTCCTTTAGATTTATTTTCATTTGATGCAAAAACCTTTATTTTCGATTTAATTCTGGCATATTCTTTAAATAATTAATTGTTATTCTGAAGAGTGCACCAGCATGCTTATTTATTTTTTCGGGTTTGTGTTCGATATAGTATGTGTATTCCTCAAGATTTATTAGTTTATATTATTTTACTAAAGTGAATTTTCGGCAAAAGAAATAAGGGAGGAAGTGTTTGACAGTCCATACGATAGTGAGTAATTCTCTCTCGATTCTTGAGTATTTGGTTTCAGCGCGGCAGAGAATTCTCGAGGCAAATTGGAAGGTCTTTGCCAATGGAACCTTGAAAAAGAACAGCACATATAGCAAATGCGCTTTCATCAGTAACAATTCTTCGAAATTAGGATATATTAAGATGGGGTCTGAAACTAAGACTTGTTTTAATTTGTTGAAAGAGATTTTGTATTCTGAATCGAAAAGAAAATTTGTATATTTTTGAAGTAACTTGAAGAGTGGTGGAAGTTGGGATAAAGCTAAGAAAGATTTTATATCTTTTAGTGTTTTAAGTTCCGGAAAGTTTTGGTTACAGTCGACTCTAGAAGGGTTAGGTTTAACACCGTCTTTAGGAACTAGGAGTCCTAAGTATGCAATTTCTTTGCAAAAGAATTTGCGTTTTTCCGGTTTAATCTTTACTCGTCAAAGACGTTTAGATACTTCCTTAATACGGTCAAGATGTTCGTGAATTGTGAGCAAATAGATAATAATGTCGTCCATGTAAACTAGATAAAGTTCATTTTGGATTCCCAAAAGAATATTGTTTATGATACGTTGGAATGTGGACGGGACAATTCACAATGGCAATTGTCTTCTGAGAAAGCCGTTTTGGAAATATCCTTTGGATCTATCTCGATTGTTTATATCAGATAAGAAGCAAGGTCGAGGGTGAAGATATATTGGCATTTTCCTAATTGGTCCACTAGGTCAGATACATATGTTCCGTCGAGAGTATTTGGGTGAATTGACTTTATACACAAAATTAATCGATGACGGCATGCCATTTTCGTTTTCTTAACGTATTCAATTTCTTGGCTTTAACCCAAATAAGTGAAAACCAGGGTGATGTATGATGCCTGGGCTTAACATTTTCCCTCCTTGTATTGTGTGTCTTTACTTCTTCTTTATGGATTTGTAGGTAAGTATAAGATTTGGTAAAAATTGGTGCGGTGTTATTGGCTTCGATTACGTGTTTTTTATTACGGCTTCCTCTTCTTTTGGGTTAAGATATTCAATTCTTAACTGATCTTTTATAATATGCCTTCTATCTATTGGTTCAGGTATAACCTTGTCTTATGCATTAAGGCTCATGATTGGCTTCTGTGACTCAAAAGTTTCTATAGTTAGATCGGAGAAATCTAGGGTCTTGCATTTGCATAATTAATTCTTGTTAAAAATTTATTTTTCCATTGATGTGCATTAGAGCATGAAGAAGCCTAAATTTTACTTTTTCTTGTTTTAATAAAAAAGCATCAGTATTTAAAAGATGATATTTTAATTTAAAAATTTGTTTCGGTTAGTGCGTCAATTGAAATGGTCGTTGAAGAAGGTTTAGTTTTGGATAGAAAAATATTGTTGCTTTATGCAAGGATATTAGTTTAAAATTTGTAAGAAGCTGTTTTATATATAATCAATTGGGCTTCGATAATGTTCTAGAAAAGCAAGACCTAAAATTCTATCGAATTTTATATCTTGGTTAAAAATGAAAGTTTTTTACGGGTCTTTTGTATTAAAAGGATCAGGGTAGATTCGGTAATTTGCAGTTTTTGGTTGGGTAATTTAGGGTGGGCCGTTAAGTAATGTAATTTTTTTGTTTTTTAAATTGGATCTCCTGACCCCGGAAAAGATGTATCATACGATGACTTACTTAGTGTATATAGTGTTTTTCTTCATGATTCATAATTTTTTTTCACACTGCCACAGAGCCATATTAGAATATAATTTTTACAGAAAAACTAATTATTTAATATCATATACTAAGTTTTTCTTTATTAATTACGGTCTCCTTAGCCAAAAACAGAATTTGATAAGGTAACTAACTTCATAGGATTTTGGTTGATAAATAATTTAATTTATTTATTTAATATTTTTGCTCACTGCCACAGAGCGATAAAAAAATTAAATTTTTTAAAGAAAAATTATAATTCTTATTGTCTGATAGATTTTCAAAAAAAATATTTTCGGATAAAGCTTACTTTGATTTAAACGCATAAAAAAAACGAAAATAAAAAAACACCTATTAAAATATTTAAAAAAATATATTTTTTATTTGTAAATGAAACTACAAGTAAAAAAAACAAAGCATAACTCTTTTAAGAAAAAAAAAACACATCAGTTTAAACAAAAGTCTTTTTTTGATTCATATTTGGGCATATTTTCCCTTGACTTCAGCCTGTTTCGTATATACCCGTCTCTTTTTTCACTTCCACAGACAGAAGCCGAAGCTTCTGTTACTATTTTGACACCCCTCTCAACTGCTTGCGTATAACAAGGGTAAGCTGTTACGTATGCCAAAAGACTGGTTTCGAGATTCTGAACAACTTCTTCTAGTTGGTCCTTTGATAGTTTTATAGTTACAGGACGCTCTGTCCATAAAACTTTTTGGCAGTCGATAATTTCAAAATACTCCTTAGCGTCACAAATAAATTCTGGTACTATAAAATGTCGCTGATCTTTGTGATTTAACTGCCTACTCTTCAAAATTCTTTGGAATCTTAGTTGTCTTATGTATTTACGTTCGTCAAATAACATAGACAAAATAATATTTTCTGGGCTTCCAAAGTATCCATTTCTTTGAATGGTTTTATACACTAAACCTTTTAATTCTGGTTGTAAATAGTCGCAGAGTCTTATGGTTTTGAATAAATGTCTTGCACCATAAATGCATGACAGTTAAGTCTTAATGCAAAACCACATGGGCGCATATACTTTAATTACAAAATGGCTGAGTATTTGTAAATTTTCTAAAGGGTTTTGAGTTGCTACATATAAACGAAGAATATGGGAAGCAGTGGTAAGTCAGCGACAATGAACCATTTTCCCAGACTACCTCCTAGACAGTTGTTCTGAACAAACACCGCTTTTAACTGCTTGACAAATATCGTACAGATATTTTTGATCTGTGCTTAGATCGTCGCTCCGGAATTCGTCAACTGATGATTCTATTTTTAAAAATAAAGTTACAGGAAGCGTTTCGCAGATTTGCAGTTGTTTTCCAAGAGGCCTGGAAAACGCACGTGGTCCACTGGTATTGCCATCCAGTTTTCCAAATAGATGTCTTAGGGGGCAACTCATTGGCGTGTAGCTGACAGACAAACCGCTGCAGGGGCCTTCCAATTTTATTATCTATTAACACTATAATGACTCCCTTACGCCCTGTGTTTGTGACAGTACCATCACAGCCAACGACCTCTAATCTGTTGAGGTCCAAATTACATTTTTGTAAAAACTCCAAGATTTTATTTACTATATTAACAGCAGTGCCAGACTTAGGACAAATGTGACCCAGATACTTAGCACCAGATTCTTCTATCATTGTGATATGCTCTTCCACCACAGTTTTCCTTGCATTTTCCTGGAACACTAAAGTCTTGTCTTTCCGTCCATCAAAGTAGAGACCACGTAAAAATAATGGAATAGAATCGTCCTGAACTTCAGTTCTTCTCTTTTCTCTTGCTCTTCTTATTTTGTTCCTGTCGATGACATTTGTTTTCCTTTGTGGACCTATAACACCAAAATCTAGGAGCACCGCTGAGGCAATTGCTGCTCCTGCTCGGTCGGAAACCGAATACCGGTCTAGTGTTTCATCTAATCTCGGTATTTCCTTCAAATTGCGTTCTGAAGTACTAGTCTAATTTGATGTGCTAGGTGGGAAATGAAATACCTCCGGCAACGTCGCACTGGAAGAGCTTGCATACAAATTGGAGTTGGAAAAGTCTGAGTCAAAATCTTCACTGTCAGATTTATCACACACATCTGTCAGTTATTCAGGAGACGATAAATCTTTTTTATTGACTATTACACTAGTTGATTCTGAAGTATGTGACGTAGCCACTGTGAAAGCTTTTTTCTCCTTTTGCAAAAGTTTCTGGGACTCAACTAAATCAAGGGAACCAATCTTCATTTTGCGGCAAGTTCTCTGGTATAGAAGAAATGCTCTTTCCAGTCGAGGTATCTAAAAAATGGGTAATAAATTTTAAAACAAAGTTTGTTAAACTAATAAGGAATAAAAGTTTTCCTTGTATTTCTTTGGGCAATTACATGAAATGGTTTCAGCATCTTTACCTTTACATTTACAAGTCGCTATGTCAAACAAGGTTTCACTGTTGCTTAAAAATGATTCCAGTTGAGATTTGTAACTGGGAACATTTTGTCTTTTCTTAAATAGTTTAAGAATTTGTCTTCGTTTTTCTTGATATTTTCTCAATAAGAAAATAATCCTTTGGTGGCTTATGATTGGAATTGAAGCCTTGATCCAAACGCTTTTTACTTTCTGAGCCACAATTTCCAAGGCTTTCGGAACAAGTCGATTCTTATTGACACCATTTTTTTCCAAATCGAAACGAGCCCACAAAAAACACTTGATAACATCTTTGTATGTTGGTAACTGCGAGTCATTAAATTCACTAGGATTACCAAAAGTTGGACACCGCGACGAATTTCTTGTTTTTGCCATTTTCGCAGCCACTACTTCCTACTCGACACTCGGCAAAGCACTAAAATAAAAATGTCTGTCTGAATTATAGTTCAGTTCAGAGATCTATTAGAATCTTTGATGTGCCGCGAATAGTCCGTGTGCTGGTGTTGCTTGTATTATCACATGACATGCATGTTTAAATCGCAAAATTCTATGTGAAAAGAGTCATAAAGTAATATTCTAAGCGATATTTAATTATTCCATTAAATAAATAAATGTTTTAAGCATTTTTTTCAGAATTTATACATTTGATTCGTAAAATTTGACTACATGCGCATACGTACTATTTTGTTAGACGTTTGACCTCAGTCACAGCCACTCAAGCGTGAAAAGTTGCACAGGTCCGGCCTTAAAATGTATTTGTATTTAAAACTTTATTAGTCCGGATTTTTGGGTTTAGATTTATTAAGTTAGAAATTGAAGATAGTTGATAGCAAGATAATATTTAATTTAACTATAAGATTTAAGTACGTAAAATGAGTTTAACCAAAAATTTTAATTTAATAAGTTTAGTTTTTAGCGCCATCAGTGGGGTGTTTATAACAAGTGATGAGAGAATATTGAGATTTATTTTTACTTGGTGGTGATTACTAATGGGGATTTTGGCTGCCATATTCAATGTCCTTTATTATTGTTTTTTTTTAATTAATACATATTATGATATATTATTATAATATTATACTCATAAAAATCCCATCTCTATATTTAGTACCAACTTCTTTTGATAAAAATTACTTTTTATGTAGTCAGAAAAGTGGAAGTATATTTTTTAAAATAAACTTTTACATTAAGAATCATCTAGTTGTCTATATTATATGCGTGTAAAAGACACAAGTTTTACTTTTAAAAAAAACACACACTTTACATGCTGAATGTAATATTTATTAATTTTTTGCCTCATATTTAGTTATTGTGCATATTAGGAGAGATTAGATGAAAATTAACAAAAATAAATGCTTATACTAAAAATTAAAAATCTTATACAAAACACTACATTTACAAGTATACTGGATCCTAAAATTACGATGAGGATACTAAATACTTTTATAAATTTAACCACTCATTTGAATCTGATCCAAAGAGTTAATACAATTTTCTAAAATCTGTTTTTTTGCCTTTGTTCTTTAGCAGTTTCTTCCATTAAGGAAGGAAACAGTTTCTCTGTTGTCGCTATGGATTTCAACTTCATATCGCACATCAACATGTGGATACTAAAGCATTACATTATACATACCTAATTGTGTCGCTGAAGAACAAACAGGGGCAGTAAGCTGAAACAAACAAAACTTTAAACTTGCTTAATAAATAAAAATAGGGTTTTCTTACTATGGCAAAAAAGGGACTTTTCTCCAGAGAATGGAGGAAGAAGCAGTTTTTATTGTGTCGCTGAAGGACAACAGGGGCAGTAAGCTGTAAAAAATAAAATTTTAGACTTGTTTTCTTAATAAAAACAGTGTTTTTCTTACCATAGCAAAAAAGGGTTTTTCTCAGAGAATGGTTGAAGAAGCAGTCTTTATTGTATCACTAAAGGACAAACAAGGGCAGTAAGCTGTAAAAAACAAAATTTTAAACTTGTTTAATTAATAAAAATATGGTTTTCTTAGTATGGCAAAAGCGACTTTTTTCCAGAGAATGGAAATCATACATCAATCATAAATGTATCATACCATGTTTCAGCTAAATAATATATGGATCTTCCTTCCTCCCAAAATTATTTAATTTTGTTCAAATATTCTATACACCAGCTGACAATTCCATTACAGCAGCTCTTTTGTTAACCATCTTAAGCTTAAACCCAAGTTTTATTAGGTATCTCCGCAAGGTTGAGACTGGGAAATGTTTGTCCCTTGCCGATAAGGTGTCCTTAATCATCTCTATGGTCAGAACCTTATTGTTTTTGTATTTAGAATACACACCTTTCCTTAACAATTTGTCAATATCCGTGTCAAGTCCCTTTGATTGTCCTGCATCTTTCCTTTTTATTCTGTCTTTAATCCCTTTTTTTACATTGTACTATAGGAACCCCTGTTAAAAACGTTTTTTGCAAAGTACTACAATCATTTGTGAACTGAGGATCATTCCTTAGATTGCTATTGACAATTAGATAAATTTGTTTGGCGTCTGTACTTAAACAATTACGTTTTAAAACTGCTTGATTTTTCCCTGTAGCTTCTACTTCCCTTGCTTCTTTTTGCTTTTAGAACACTAGAAAATGAACTATCAGAACTATGTAAGTCTAAATCACTGTCCAGATTACTCTTATTGTTTTCATCACAGATGTTATTGTCTTTCTCGTGCACCCACGGTCTCCATAAGCCCACACAAACACTTTCCTCTTCATTTACCAAATTTTCCTGCCTATTTTCCCAGGGTCAAAACATTTTAAGGTCTTTAGGTATAATACCAAAACAAATCCACAAACACAAATTAAAAAAACACACTTCCTCACAGTAAAAACTACAAAAAATTTAAACGAATACAGGCCAAATTCTCCACATTTATAAACGTGTAAAAAGCAAAACTTATCAAATAATAATACCGTCACATGACCCCCCTCCCAACTATTAAAGGTGATAGATCCATCCAACTATTTTAAAGGCGATAGACCCATCCTTAAAGATCTCTTTAAAAATACGACGAAAGTAATATAAAAACAGCCCAAAAATTTATTTGGGTACCGCCCCGTAATCTTCAAAATTAGTGGGATAGAGAGAGATACAAAATCACTTGCACAGCCTGAAGTAGGAATCGCCAGAACGCAGGTGTTTTATCTTGGTTTAATGGACTGGCTAAAAAGAGGTGACAAGCCTGTGAGTGCTGGAAGTGTTTAAAATATTTTGTAAGATGCTTGGATTTTAGTCCGCGGTCAATTTTTTGATATTATTTTCTTGTTATAATATTTTCTTTCCAAAAATAGACATTTTTAAAAGAAAAATAAAAAATACTAAAAACATGGGGTTTTACATATATTTAAAATGATTTTATAGATAAACAATATAAAATTTTGCCATTTAAACATGTATATCATGCGAAAATAAATACGACATAGGCGCACGGACTAGTAACTGCGGCATCTGCGACACATCAAAGATTCTAATAGATCTCTGAACTGGACCTTACCTGCGTTGCGCCGCGCTTGCTGTAAAACTGCCGCCGAAGCGTTGATTTTCAAGGTCACCTTGTTTTAGGAATATTTACTTAACTATTCGGAGTAATATTATATGTAATAATAATGGGTAATAATGTAATTTTTTTTTCAGGTTAAAAAAAGTTATAACTCTGATGCTCTAAAAATTATATAATAAAAAAATATGAAGATCTGCTTCTAAAAAAATATAATTTTCAATTTTTTTCCACTGCCACCACGACTTTTTATATTAAAAAAACAGAGGGTCTTTGTGTCAGTGAAAAAAAATATTTGTTGGGACTATTTTTGTGCTTAAAAATTATGTTTTGCTACAACGCAACTTTTTTGACCCCAGGAGTTGATATTTTACAAAAAAAAAAAATTTCGGCCCACCCCCTATTGGGTATGCCTTAAATGGTTAAATGTTAAAAAATTTGGTTAAATGGTAGTATTTCATTTAGATCAATAGGGAAATTGTCTTGCAATATATTTCTTTTTAAATTGATATTAATGCCGTGTCTATTAAAAGTTTAAAGGTATTAGAAGCATCTTTAATGAATTATAGATTTTTTGCATTGACAGTAGATCTAGTAAAAATTTTGTTCATGGAAGTTCAGGTGTGGGTACAAGTCATCTAGGCTCAACGAATGAATAGTATTCTAGGCGTATAACAAATTTTTGTCTTCCAGAGGGTGATTTTGAAAGTTTATTTTATTTAATTATTAGATAATTAATATTTAATTAAACTAATTATTTAAACTTAAGATTCAAATAGATATAATAATAATAATAAGAATAATAATAATAATAATAAACGACTTTTTATTAAACTCGGCGAAGGGCAGCCAAAGCTGTTTGCTTAACCGAGCATACAGAAATCAGCAATACATAATATTATAAATTACATGGTATAAACAGTCCTAATAAGTTACAATAATTATGATAATGAGAAATTTACAAAATTCAATCCAAATATATTTAAAAGTTCACAACCCTGGTATATTTACTCAGCATAAACCCTTTTACGTTTTTCTTAAAACTTGACAAACTACAATTTTGAAGTTTATTATGCAACAAATTGTAATATAATTTTGAAGCAAGAAATGAAAAGCTACGTCAAAACATAGCTGTGCGATGCTTTGGTATATTTAAAAGGGTATTTTGACGTGTGATACGATCATGAGTGGAGAATCTAAAAGTTAAACGATCTCTAAGATACTCAGGCGCTCCACTAGAGATGATTCTATGAAGAAAGCATGCGAAGTGTACCGTCTCTCGATCCTGCATATTTAACCACTTCAGTGCTGGACGGCTATTCTGTAAACGCGTGAAACAACATTCACACGAGAAGTGGGTGGAGCTCACTCGAAAATTACTAAAAGTTTATTCTGTAAACAGGGGAGCGCTCACATCGTGCGAAAAATGCGTGATCACACTTCTACGGCTAAATTGTGAGGGAGAAGGGATCCTAACCTAACTTCCAAGACAGGTGATAAAAATCCAAAAAAAAATAGCGTTGTTTTGTTTGGTTTGTTAGTTCTGATTATAAAAAAATCCCTCCGATTATTATTATTGTGTATGATAATAACCATAATATGGATTTTGCTTTTATTTATGGATTATTTATGGATTTTTTGGCTTTATGTTTTTCTTTAAATCTTGCCAAGACTAAAAATTAAAGGTATACTCAAAACTGTTTTTATTTACCCTAATGTTTCACCTACTTTTCGCCATTGCTTCCAAGTTTTATAGGATGCCCCAGGGAATGCATTTAGCGTTACAGTGATGTTTTCCCACAAGTTTTGGGCGTCTTTCTTTGTAAAACTATTTAAAAATAGTCCACTTTGTAGCTGGGGTTGTTTTTTCATCCACTCAGAATTTTTTTTGTCCATTGGTCATGGGGGTCGATCGATTACACTCTGCCATTTTAATACCACATACTACTTCTATCTAATTTTTAATTTATTAAAGTAGTAACACTAACATAGATAATTATTAATGTCTTTTAATCCGTTGTACAAAAAAATAAAATAAATAATAAATACCCGGCATCCGGTACGTCAAATGTCAAAATCCTTGTCAGGTCAGCGGCGCGTCGAATGTATGAGCGCGCGTATTCTATTGGTCGAGAATCTGGCAACGCTGTAAGAATTACATGATCGTGATGATCGTTCACCACACGGTCACTGCTATTACAGAATACTAATTTTTATACCTAGGGAGAGGAACGTGATGTGAGATCCCTTCTCTCAGGAGAAAGTGTCACTTCCTCCAAAATTACAGAATAGCCGGCCAGGTAACTTGTATCTGACGTGATCACGGGCCCTTAAATTATAAATAAGCATTGTAATCTTTTTTTTGATGTTACATCCAGGGCTGGGCCATACACAAAATCACAATAAGCAGTATGAGAGAGAACCAGTATTTCGCATAAAACCTTTCTCAATGGCACTTCGAGTATATCTTTACTTCTGTACAGATTCCGCAATGACATATACGACCTTTGAAGGACCCTTGCCAATTGGCTGCGAAATCGTAACTTAGAATCAATTATGATGCCGAGATTCTTACATTCTCTCACGAAAGGGATTGGCGTTTGGGATACACGAATAGCCAAATTATTCGTTGCCCACTCATGATCAGGACCAATGTATATTACGACTGACTTTGACGGATTCAGTCGCAACTAAATATTTTTAGAATATTCAGCTACTGACTCTAAACACTCATTCAATCGAAGAACAGCTTCGTCCGCATTTGCCTTAGAAAAACTGGTATATATTTGGGTGTCATCCGCGTATCGTTGAATTATACAATTATTGACAATAGAATCCACGTCACACGTATAAATAACAAACAACAAGGGTCCCAAAATCGATCCCTCTGGCACGCCTTTAGTCAAAGGCCTCAAAGATGATTTCCCATCCTCAAAACGCACTGACTGAGTTCTACCTAATAGGTAGCTCTCAAAAAAATGAATGGACGAAAGAGAAAATCCCAAGGAACTCAACTTAGCGCACAGAAGCTTGTGATCTATCGTGTCAAAAGCCTTGCTGTAATCAAGCAGAACCAGTGCTGTAGTATTACCCTTATCAGCTGCTTCATATATGTCGTCTAGGACGCGCAATAAAATAGATGTTGTACTATAGCCTTTACGAAAGCCTGATTGATTAGGGCTAAGAAGAGAGTAGTGCTTTAGATAAGTAGTCACTTGGGCGTAAATTAGTTTTTCCAGGATCTTAGAGCACACACATAACAAACTTATAGGTCGTAAGTCAGAAAACGTTACTAGTTTATTATTTTTAGGCAAAGGAAGAACCACAGATGATTTCCACAGATCAGGGAATTGGCCACACAGAAGGCATTCATTAAAAAGATGTGTAAGAAAAGGGACTATAACCGGGCAGCAAAGTTTATTCATTTGGATCGTTATACTATCCGACCCACAGGCATTTGATTTAATAGTAAAAATTGCATTTAATATCAACTTCTAAACACGGTCTAAACTGAAAACTGATTGTTGGATGTATCTGTTTATATTTATTTATATAAACGTCAGTGATATCTATCGCTAAAGCATCAACTGATTCTATAAAAAAATTGTTTATATCTTCGGGATTCCTTAAATGATTTGGTATTGTTATATTGTGTTTTTATTTCCCATAAATATTAAAATCATCTAGAGCTTTCCATGTATCTTTACTACTATTATTTCGCGCTACAAATTTAGATAGTGTTTTATTTCGCTCCCTTTTCATAATTTTTAATACATCCGTAAACCATGGTGCCTTTGGTTTTGTCACACGTACCTTTTGAATAGGTGCGTAGCAATTAAATAACGCCAATATTTTGTCTGTCATAAACTGTACTTTTTCATTTATACAAGCAAAATCAAAAATCTTTCCCCAGCCAGTGTTTATCAAGTCAGAGTTAAACGCCTCAAAATCAAAATATTTAAAACTCCTAAATACAACAAATTTAGGCTTCCTGCTAGGTATTCTACATAAGAGTTTACACGATATAAGCTGGTGGTCTGTTAACTCATGCATATCATGATGTTTGATGTCACCGTGAATCATATTAACATTAGACAGAATGAAATAATCCAGCAAAGTACAATTAGTTTTAGAGAGTCGCGTTGGCTCTTTTACGACTTGCAAGAGAGAAAAGGAATTAAAAAAGATATTAAGAGTACTAGTTAAACTATTACAAGCCAAAAAATCGACGTTTATATAGATTAATTATGAAACTTAAAACTCATCTTACAAAAATAACTTAAAATTATTAGATGTGCTGTATTTATACAATATAGTACAGTGCTGTCAGCGGTTCCCATGGCATTTGTAACCAATAAATGCATGTAGTTTAGCAAAGGTATCGATGGAATACAGTAGAGTCAATCACTTAGTAATTAAATTTGTATAAATGGCCAAACGAAAGCTGTATGTAATTGAACCTTCCGATTGGTTCAATGTTATGTGTATATAAGTCACCTAGACGTCCCTTGGCATAAAAAGACAGCCCATATCTAAATCTACCTAAGTAGTTAAGGTAGTAGCTAGTAATGCCAAAAAAAGTAAAAAATAAACAAAATTTTTTTTTTAAAATCGTGAGGCTTAAATTGCTCAAGCACCTCGTAAAATTTCCTTCGAGATAAGAAAAAATCTATAAAATGAAAAAACTTAAATATAGAACATAATATATTACAACGGTTGTTAAACATGTCAAATTATCAATATACCCAGATACATTACTTATCAACAATAAAAAAAAACCTTTTAATCTGAATGGTTCGGCCACACACTCGAGAGCGGTCGCATATAAACATTTTAACTGCATCAGCCTCATTTGCCTTATCAATATCTTTTAATACGGTACCATATCGCATGGACACCGGAGGTATATAAATAAGACCTTCACTTTAGTACGTACTATCAATGTTGGCCATTTCAATTGTTTAAGTCGTAGCTTAGTATCGCATACATCGCAGTATATACGGGTATATGTGTCTCTCTTTTTAATTTAAAGGCCCATAAGGCCCGCGAGTCACCACCATAAAACTCGTATAATGAGAATTAATGGATTGGCGTTAGTTGGGTATAAGGACACCTTGTGGGTGAACATTTTTTTCGTTTGTTTTGTATGTTTGTAGGGTAATAGAACACGTATGTATATTGTCATTCTATGATATATTCGAGTATGTTAGTGTAATGGCATTTTAATAATAAACTTAAGATTTTTATACAATATTGGAAAAAATATATAAAAAAATATTTCCAATGCATTAAAGGGGATTCAAGAAAATAAATATATATATTTTGCAAAGATATTATAACGAAATTCAGGAACACATTGCTACTCGTTTAATTGTTATCAAGGTAAAAACTGACTAAACAATTAAAACTGAATAAAATGTCAGGAAGCGCAATGCCTTTTAAAGACCCATGGAACAATTTAGAAATGTTTAGAATTTTGTACAGTGTTTTTGCCGATGGAGACAAATAATTTTAAGAGAATACTGATAGTCAAAGCAAGTATACAAATTCTAGAAAACATAAAATACAGAGATTTATAAAAATATAACCTAAATTTGAGCCCAAATGGGGCCATCAAACAAAATGAACTAGGTAGTTAAAAACTAGACACTGTAGGTGAAAATAATAAACTTAATGCACGTAGAACCCTAAATAATCAACTTAAACTACAAAATGCGAGGAAAACAGTACAAAAACTATGAGAATAATTAACGTATTTACGTGTTCATAACATATAAACTTCGCAAGAGAAAGTAAATTTGTAGATTTAAAAGAAGGAAATAGTGGGCGTAATAAAGACATACTTATTATGAAAATAAGTTTAGGTTCAATATGTATATTTTTTCAGCAACTGCCTTCGAGAACCCATAAAAATGAAAAAATAATTAAGAGATTTAAATTAAAAAAAAAAATCTGTCGCAGACCAGATATAATAAACCTGACAATTTACGTGGCGCACAAATACGTTCGCGCCGCATCACACGGTAAAAACTGCAAAATTTACCGGACAAGTATTACTTCAATTTTCCCCCTTATAAACGACAACGGCCTACATACATGCACATAACCGCTGGCCAAGAAAAAAAGGCAACAATAGATATGCCACTTTACCACCATTCTTTATGCCCACCATCCTTATAAACTATATACAACTACTGTCTAGTAGTCAGCGGCATGGCAAATATTTATTGGAAGGTAATACGCCATATATTTCTCCTACATAGAGCTCGTTCCTGTTGAGATTAATAGGACGGGTTGAAACAAAAGCTAATCTTCTGCTTAGGCAGTGCAAAATGCATGGGCGATTATAGGGCGCTACCTATACAATAAATAATTTCCTGAAAAATTGCTTAAGATTATATTATTGTTACGATCTACCGCCTCTAAGTATCGTTAAAATTTTGAAACTAATTTATAAAAAATTGAGCATTAAGTCATAAAACTTAACGTTGAAACTTTTTTTTCTTGCAGTTAAAGTGTTTTTCTATTTCTTGTAGGAAGTCGTAGCTTGTTTTTTTTTGGGGCAATGATCAAAATCATTTGCTCCCTTTATACTTGAATACATATTTGTTTCAGTCAGTTTAAGTCATTCTTTATTCTATTTTTATTCATTATTTCAACAAAAATTAAATTCAGATTGCATAAAAATAATACCTCATTTTAAGTTACTTAAGTCCTTAGAACATTGAAAGACTAGAATTAGTAAACTTCAACTTTGTTTTTCATCTTGCGAAATGTCACCTTGTCAAACGGCTTTTTTGTTTTACACTCGACATTTGTTCTGTTTTTTTTTTTTAGTTTTTGGTTAAAATGGCATTGCGATGTTGTTGCATTTTCTCAAATATACGTAATCTGCATTAATTTTACTTCGAATATTCTATGATGAATGAATGATTCTTTATAGAGTATCTTATCATGGGTTATTAAAAAAAATCATTTTATATTTTATTAAAGAATTAAGAAAGTATTATTTTGCCCCTGTTAAAAGAAGTGAAATATTTTTGTAATATTATTAAGTATTTTTTTCCATTTCTATATAAGCATTTGGCATCATTGCATTAGAGATGTTGCAAGCAAACAAATAGCCCATAGTTCCACACAACAATGCTATGCACACGACAATGCTAATTCTAGCAGTTCGATGTTCTAAGCTTCAAGTCCTTGACTAATTCACCAACTAAAAGAAAACAATGCTTCATCAACTATTTTTTTATACTAGATTTAAACAAATTAACACCTAAGAAGAATCCCACTACCATGGATAAAAATTATGGAATACTATACTTTTGTAATCTATCCTTCCCCTAGTCATGACAAGTCGGTGAAAATCAGGAATAAGATTGCTTCGATTCCTGCTGGGATAAAGGTGAACATTAGCGTAAGTTCTTAGACGTAAGACACTTTCCCTCATATGTAATAAACAATTACTGCAAAGGAATGTAGAGCAACGTGCCTACAAAATAATCACCTATGATTCTGGCAGTAGGCAACGCCAAGATTTATCCTCGTATGTAATCCAAACATGTCCAAATATGTAAGTAAATAAGTCCAAAAATGCTTCGGGCATGAGTGCAGTGCCCCTAAGCAACAAATAAAAAAAATCCCTTAACTCCAAAGAGATAAACGTTTTAATAGCTACAATACAGAAAACTTCAAGTCAAAATCTTATTTGTAATTGATTAACTATTTAGGACCAATATACAAGGTGTTTCAAATTCGACCCTCAACATGGGATACTCGGAATCTATAAGAGATACGAAGATGGTTAAATTAGGCCAAAGTTCGGAATTTTTGAACTAAAAATATGCTGTTTAAAAAATTAAAAATTCCGATGTTGTGCTTTGTTTAATTATGTGCTTATTCTTCTTCGATTTAAAAATAATTTGCACTCCTGCATTGCTACTTTTTTCGTGCCAAATTACGGTGTTTTTAGATTTTTAATACAACGTTTTGCCTTTTGCCAACCATCATCAACTTTGTTTTTTCATATATTTGGTTTTTGCATTTTTAAAATCGCTGCAACATTGCGTTTTTAATGATGTATCACAAGTAATATACAGTGAGAGCCAAAAGTCCGGAATAAATTCATTTAAAATTTAGGGGTATGTTCAAAAAAAAAACGCTCGGACACGTCAATTTTTATTTTTAACTGCGGGTTTCCTTACTATAATTTTATGTATACAGGGTGGTCCAAAAATAAGTTACGAACATCAACTTCAATTTTTGAAATGGAAATACCCATTTTTTATTCTGTATTCTTAAAGAACAGAAAATTCTAGACATATTTTATGTACAATGTCCTATACTTATCTTCATTTGTTTTTGAGTTATTGACAGTTGAAGATCGGCATATTTGCACTTTTCACATGTTATAAAATTCAAACGGTTAGACATAGACAAATGCAGTTTGCACTTTTTATCGAAGCTTTTTTAAAACCATCTGTTGACACTAGCTAGTAAGTGTCAACAGGTACTGAGAAATTTACGGTTGAATTTCTAAAAAAACATTCAAAATATTAATGTATTTAATTAAAAGTATTGTATAAACGTTGAACAAAAAGAAACTATTCTAATCTAGACCGAATTAAATGTTCAAGTTAAGCCCGTAACTAGGTAATCCAGTCGCCTTTTTTTCTTTGCTTTTATTTCTTTTTATAATACTAATAAAACGCTTAAATTTGAGTCAAAACCTTAGGAATGTTGCTAAGAAAACTAGAATCCCCTAAAAACCCTTTAATCTTAATAAAGGTGTACCTAATATAAAGGGTGTAAACCTAAATGTATACCTTAATTGCCGACTAGTGAAGCTGAATTTATACAGACAAATAGAATAAAATAAGGCCTTATTTGACATTTATGCATTTAAACAGCAAAATAAAATAAAATAAGAAATAAGGAATTACCAATCACATATATATTTCAAGAAATTGACCAATTACATACCAGGTAAATTTTATTATTCTCTTTGTCTTTCAATGGGTTTTCTGACCAAAACGCCGTGCGTACTTTCGTTTTCAAATAAAAATAAAATATTAGTTGCATTTTGGTCAACTTCTAATTTTATTTTGCTGTATAAATGCCTTATGGAGGTTTGTGTAAATTGAACTCTTATTTTAGTCTTATTTTATTTCTTATTTTATTCAATCCAGCATTATTATTCTCAATAATAAAAACGTAGGGTTGTACCGATTATCTTTATTTTTTTGATTGACCTTGTTACTTAAGAGGAATCATTTGGTTCAGACACTTAATTTAGACACCCTTTATTTAATCCTTTACTTGTTTGGGGATTTTCCCAAAATCCACTTTACCTACTATGTAGGTATGTAGAAACCTGGACCTTTATTAGAATGACGTTTATTTCTAATAAAAAAAAAGAAAAACTTGGGTCGTTTGAATGTTTTTTGCAAGATTCAACACAGCAGTATTGTCTGTGAGAAGCCATTACCAAACAACTACTATTAATATAAATTATATTAAAAAAAAAGTCCGTAAAACTAGCACTAAATGACAGAATATTAAATTCACAAAAACAAAAAATATTGGCACACTCGATAAACGTCGAAAATAAACTGAACCGAGTCAACCCTATAACCACATTTCGTCGACGAACCGGAATAAATCCCCCGCATGCGGGGGATCGATAAACTCCGATAGGCGAGAGGGGCGGCGTCGGCAGGTGCGGATGGTTAGTCGAAAAGGGTCGAGTGACTTGACTGTGTTAGACTGTGGACTTACCTCTCAACCTTCCTCCTATTCAAAATTTTTCATATTACTTTTGTCGATTCGTACTTATTTATTTACTCTGCTTATTTTTCAACATATTTCTTGATGTGATAAAAAGTGACTCGATCGTAAGTAGCTTATAAATTACGGCATAATATACATTTCAGGGAACAAGTTAAATAATTCAAATATTCCAACGATGCCGTAACTGGTGCGGACACGTAATCAATTTGGCGTGCGGCAACCTTCTAAAGAATTTAGATCAAATCGGAAATATCTCTTGGTAATAATCCGGGCTTCGTTATATTGCCGACTTTATAAAATACAAGCGACTGGCCCCCATGATGCCAAATGGAGGCAATAAATTTAAAATATTTGATTTTAAATAAAATAAGTAAGGCAATAAATTAGAGAAATTATTTTTGACGTCTTGATGGGCGCGCGTTTGTTCCAATAAAATATGCACGATTCGAATTTTTGCCTATACGGAGGCAGCTAATAAATCGAGATGTTGCACTAATGCTCTGGCCGTAAGTGACATTCCTTACCTTATTCGGGACCACACACTTAATATGTTTAAATTATTATAATTTATTTATAGACGTACTGTAAAGCTTGTTTTAAAAAATATATAATGCAAAAAATAATAAAAAGCTTAATTCGTTTTAACTAGAAAAAGAAACTGGTCAAGTTATACTGTTCGGTATTTTACAAAACAGAAGTGATATGCCGGGGCACGTATAGATAAGTTTTTTTCGTTCTCCCTCTGTTACATGCCTCCAAAGCAGGTGGCGTAAGTGGTTTACCGTGTTTCGTGCGATACGTTTTCGTTATTTTGTTATGCCCATTGGGAATGAAATAAGGAGCCGAAGAAGTAATGCATAATACTAGTTTTCTCGCTGTACTGAACATGGGTTTTAAAAATTGAAAGTCTTGTTTATATTTCAGTGGGCAAGCGTCAGAACAAATAAAGTATTTATTAATTTAAAAAAAAGTATTTTTTCTTTAATTTTTCTTTAATTTTCGAACAATTTAAAGAAAATATAACCAAAAGCCTTTTTTTTATTATGAAAACCACTCTAACATATAAGTGAACTATTCTGCTCTTGCAAAGTTAGATAAGGTTACGCTCCTCAAAGTTACACAAGCTTATTTTTTAACAGCAAAGCTTATAAATATATTTTTTTCTTTGTCAATTGCTTCACAGTCTTCATGGGCGCATTGTTTCCAAGAACAGAACTTGAACCATAGTTCTCCTGTTTTTGACATCTTGGACGGTTTTGTGATTAGAGAACTTTTCTACTTATTTTTTTTATTTTTGTTGGTTCAATGACTACCGTCGGATGGTTTTTCTTCTTCTCTTTTTCTAAATTTGATGTTGAACTTAGTACACACGTATCTTGACGTTTTCTTGGTTTCCTTTTCACTCAATCAGATACAAAACGATCTACTGACGATGGGCTTAAGTGTTTGTATGTCAGACTCAGATTGATTCGGATTATCTGGGGATTCAGAATATTTGCATGGCTGGTTTCAGTTTTAGTATTTTATTAAGTGAACATTAGCGATTTCTGAGTCCTTGTATATATTGTCTAATAAAATATCCGGATGAAACTATGTTAGTTTTGGCAAATCCATTGAAAACATTTTGCACGCACACGGCTTTGTAATAGGCTTCGTTAAATAAAGAACCAATTAGAAATTAGGTGATCACTGGATGATTTTCTAAATACATTGAAGAAACACATCTAAAGCTGACGTGGGGTGGCAGCAGTATGGCGGTAGACAATGCAAAGCAATGTCATACGCTGTTTTAGGCAAAATTGATAATTCTTTCACCCAACCATCCAAAATCATAAGGACAATTAGTTAATCTACGGTTATGTGCATAACCTTAAACCGGAAATAAAATTATCAACAAATTCAGAGATGGTTTTTGAAAAATAATTACAGGAAAATATTGCAAAAAATATAATTGAACTTACTAACTCTTAAGCACGATTACTTGTCGTAACACCAAAAATCTCGATAATCGTAATAAAACTAAGATCATTAGAAAACCATTATCATTAAAATCTTAAGGTTCAGTAAAATTCCAAGAAAGTTACGATTGTCTCGTTTTTTAGGTACGTTTTTCCATCTTAACCCCAACAATGTTACACAATGTACACGTAACCAGTAATGCTTATCTTAATTCGCATTAGCAAAATGCTATTTTGAACAAAATAGTTTATTTTTTTAAATCAACTACGTTAGCTATTAATAGCCTCCTGGATCTTGTTGTAACGGTCTTAAGGATAGATTAAATCCGTATGCCTACCTACAATTTTCGAAAAAAGGCGTTTAAGTGTAACTTACAGCCAGTTTCACTTAAAAAGCTAGCTCATTTAAATTTTGTCAACAAAGGTTTATGCCTAATTGAATCTTACATTTCTGACCAAACCCACTATGTATGAGTATAGTAAGCACAAATTAAAAAAAAAAAACAAATTTAACATGGAGTATATCAGATCAAGTGGAAGATATTGCGTTTGAGACTAGTAGTAGTAGTAGTAAGAGTGGGAGAGCTAAAGCTCGGCAAGTAGGCCTGAGCAGTCCCTTTTCGCGATCCCCAGAATCACCCACCCCTACGCCTCCACTCCCAATGCGCGGTCTCCACTGAAGCGGCCCGTCCCTTTAATAAAGGCTTGCACGTTGTCCCAGTCCAGATCTTTAAGATCTTCCCGCTGGAGTGTCGTTGCTTCGAAAATTTTTCTTCTCAGGCGACAGGCGACTCCACCTATCACAGATACCTAGTATGTGGTATGAAGTTTCCTCCCCTGTAACGCAATTCGGACAGAGTGGGCTTTCTCTTATACCAAGAAGGTGTAGATGCCTGTTTAGACTGTTGTGCCCGGTCAGGATTCCCACCAAGTCTTTGATACTTTATCGGGTCTTTGTTCGCAGTCGCCTTGCTTTAGAGCCGTCATGGTCTGGTATCATTTCCTTGGCCTGTCTACATCCTTCTGTCCTTCTCCAATTCTTCCTTGTTTTTTCCCAGGCCCAATTATTAAGTGCCTGGGAGATTTGTTTTTTGCTAAGACCGAGACAAGGTTCGGGGCCTACGAAGGGGGTAACGGACCTTGTCTTGCCAGTTCGTCGGCCCGCTCATTGCTCTCAACACCTTGGTGTCCTGGGACCCACCTCAGTCTCACTTCCTTGTGTGATGCAAGCCTTTCCAATGCGTCTCTGCATTCTTGGACTAGCGCTGACCTGCCTGGGTTTCTAAATCACCTTGAGGGCAGCTTGACTCTCGAAGTAGATGCAAATCCCCCCATTACCTTTCAATGCCTCTCGTTTGTTTGCTACTTCGAATATAGAAAACACCTCCGCTTGGAAAACTGTTGTGTGTTTTCCTAGCGGGAAGGATTCCCCTGTGTTCGTTTCCATCCTGTGCACTCCGGCTCCGGCTAAATTGGTGCTTTTCATCCATGATCCATCTATGTACTAGGCCTGGAAACCACTTGGCTGTTTAATTTGGTTCGTCGACCATTCTTCCCTTGTCGGGATTTCGACTTGAAACCCCTTCTTTAACCTTAGTTTGCCACTTTCTGTAGTGCATCTGGATATCAGAATTGGTATGTTCTTAAACATCCTGAGAGCAATCGTCATATGGCCTTGTCCTAAGTGAACATTGCGATACCCTCCGCTATCTCTCATCCTCTTATACGCCGCCATGGCCTCCCTCTCAATCCAGACTGGGAGGTTCGGTAGCCCAAGAAGAATATTTAGTGTTTGAGACTAGGTTAAATCTGCTCGACTAGCTTTTTGCAAATCGGCTTAGCCTCAACAAATCCAAGACCCAAAACCAAAACCTCAGGTTTTGCCGGGATATTTTTAATGTGTGATCCATATGTAAGTTCTTCACTTGCAAAGAACATGTCTCATAGCTGCAGAAAAGTATTTATGTAGATTCTCAAGGCAGCCTACTATAGATATTTTCAATCCCATATGTCCTATGCCATCTTAAATTGGGACACAGTGAAAAATAATGTTTTAACTTCAAACATGATACGTGCGTTTTTTGGCTGGACGCATATTCTCAGATGATAGATATTCAGATCAAATAAATATTACTTGTACTGTCTATCAAGGTTCGATATTGCGCCCTTTGCTTTTGATAATTTACATACCTAAGATATTAGGGTTGTTGTTATATTGCAGAATGCAGGCATTTGCTGATTACAGTCAAATTTACTTTATGTTCTAAGCAAAGGATTACAGGGAGGTCAATTCCTAATCAATAAAGATTTAAAAACTATTTTATCAAAGTAGTATAATTTAAAATTGAATCCACTTTAGTTCCAACTCATGATCTTTGAATATAAAAATTAAGAAGAATTTAAAAAATGATAATATTAATATCTATATTGATGCGACAAAACTGGCATATTTTGAGTTTGCTAAAAATGTGTAAATCATTTTGGAGGATTAATTTAGATTTAAAGAACATTTAAAGGAGGTTTTTGAGAAAAAACTTTTTAGGCACTTAAAACTCTTTAGAATAATAGACATATATTAAATGTTAAGTTATCACACATTAATTGCTGTGAGTCCGTTTATGGATTCTCTTTAGATCTTGAAAGTAAATCACGAATTCACAAAGTTCAAAATGTTTGTCTACATTTTATGTATTGTTTCAGAAAGTTCGACCATGTATCTCACTTATATCGAGATATTGGGTGGGTTAGAATGAATTTTAAAATCCTGCTGCATTTTAGTGCTTCAATATTTTAAATTATTAATGATCCATCTTCCCCTACCACCCTTCAAGAAATACTGGTCCCCCGTAGAGGTATTCATAATTTAAATAATAGGTCTCCGGATGTCAATTAAACTTCAAAAATTCGATTATATTTCAAAAATCCTTTTTATATAACACATTAGTAGTATACAATAAATTACCTATAATCTGTTAAACTTATCAATTAACGTCTTTAAGGCAAAATTTAAGACATATCTGCTAATTCTACAATTAATTGAGGTTTTATTTGGCTTAAATTTGAGTTCCCAAAAAAATATATTTACTTTTATTATTAACATGCTTTATACATATAATTATTTTCTCAAGTCTATATAAATTATTATGGGTCAAATAAAACACATTTATAAGTATTAATATTATTAGTTCATTATCATGAGATCTGTTAGCAGCACTTTATTTTCTTAGAAATTCTTACCTTTCCTTGTATACTGGGTGTTTCAAAAGGAATAGTGGATATTTAGGTATGCTGGAGTATCCATAATTCTAAATAAAAAAGTTTATACAAACACGTATCCTAATCTTAATAGTTGCTAAGATACAGCTTCGTGAATTCAATGCTAGGGTTAGAGCCAAATAATTTGTATTAAATAAATTTCAATACAAATTAATGAAAATTTGCTGTTTAATAGTTCAGCGAAATGGTTCGAAAATCCCACCGCCAACTTCAACATACTTCTTAGGTCTAGAAATAACTGCGAGTGTAGTTCTTTAGAGGGCATTATGACATTCCTTAATGCGGGCAGCACAATGCATAATCTTAAGGAATAACTCGTCCCGCGTTTTTAACTTTTCTTGATAAACATTTTTTTAGCCATCCCTACAATCCAAAATCTAGAGGAGTAAGGTCAGGCGACCCTGGTCAGTTGGACTGGGATTACCATGGTCGAAACAACGTTCCAAGAAATTTTGATTAAAGTATTATGTCCCTTGGCCGCTATAATGTCTATATATGCTGAAAAGTGATACTCGTTCTTGACTTCAAAAGAATATCCTGTATTGGCATATTGTTTTGTAGAAAATTTAAATTCTCATCTCCTTTAACACATTGTGTTAATACAATGGGTCCAAGCAAAGTTCTGCCAGTAATTCCGCAACACAAATTTACAGAGAATCGATTTTGGAAATTTGATTCAGCAGCGGCATAAGGATTTACATCAGACCACCGATGCCAGTTATGGGCGTTGTTAATACCGTCGCGAGTGATGGTTGACTCATCAGTGAAATTGATAAAATTTATTGACGGTGAGTATTTACCCAATGACAAAATTCCAGTCTACTAGCGAGATTATTGGGTTCCAGATGTTGTACCCGTTGTAAATGAAATGGATACAAACCTTGCTTATATAATGTCCACCATCTCTTTACCTAAGTAACACAAATGCGTAGAGCAATTCTCCGTTTACTCATACCGGGACTACATTCCACCGATTTAAGGATATGTTCTAATTCCTCCACGTTTTATTGATTTGCATGTTCGGATTTAATCCTACTGGGTAGACTACCAGTCTCGTAGTTTGGCAAAGATACAAGTAAATACTCTTGGACTCGTTAATCGTCTGTTCGGAAATCGTCGATCATATTCTCTACAAAATGCTAGGCCTTTGTTGTAGCCACCCTAAACAAACACTATATCGGTATATTCTTCGTGCGTAAAAACCTGCAGCATTCTTTGACAATTGGCGATGGCAATATTGTAAATGCTAACTGATTAAGGCAACTGTGACCCATGACGATATTTGTCATTCACTGCTTACTTAATCACGTATGATAAATTTTTGTCTGCTATGTATCCATAATTCATCTTAAAATACCCGATATATACAACTGTCTTGCCTACGTTAAGGAGATTGTTTTATTTTTCACTTTACAGTGATTTACTTAAACAGCTGACTTGGAACCGTGATAACTCAGAGGGGCTCTGATTTTTATGGTGTTAAGTTTTTTAGTTGCCCTCCAAAACCTGTAAGATTGCTGAATAGTAAAAAGTTTGTATCTAAAATTGAAAGTTGCCTAATAAAGAATGCCTTTTACTTAATTAAGGCTTATTTCAAGAATATCTTTTCTGACAAGAACAAGAAATATATATATATCACCGAGATGTGTATCGGTTTAATGACCTATTTTAATTACATATCTACATTAATAGTGTATGTTTTGGAATGCTTATCATCGGTTTTAGTATACTGTGATTTAATCCTAAAAACGGTTTAAATACTATTCTTAGTATAGGTTTAAAACTTTTAATTATTAGCAATTTTTGTCACTAGCAAGTAGCACTTTTTGTTTAAACTGCTATGTGTTTTATCTTGTAAACACTATAACTTAGTATACTCCAGTCTTTGACCTGTATAAATACTGTATGTGTGTAATACTAATGAATATTTGATTTAATTTGATTTCATGATTAAATAATAAAATGTAGTAAAATTAAAAAAAAAACACATTTTTAAACATATTACATTCCAGAACCAATATTCATCGTAACAATATCCAATACGGAACCCCTAGGGTAAACATAACTATGTGAGAAATTTGCGATAAAAATACAAAATAAAAATTATATTTAACCTATTCCTAAAACATCAGGATCATAAAAGATCCAAATATCAAGTGAAAATCTTCATATTATATGGGGTACATGTAAACATTATTTATCATCAAAGGATATAAGTTATGAGCAATGAAGAAAGGTTGTCAGGCATCACATGATCGACACCCGCTGACTATATTGGTAACAGATTGCTGTGCCTTTTGATGTTTTCACTGTTTGGTGCCGCCATTTAAGAACCGGCCGGGTCGGACCCCAAGCCGAGAAGTTCAAGGAGCATTTTCAACCATCTCACCGTTTCTGTCGTTCCATTACGACCATAATTCACCGCCGCGTTTTTGATTTCGGTTTATTGTTTTTTATATTGTTGAAGGCGGCACGTAGACGATTTATGTTCGGTGCTAAAATGATAAACAACCCGGATTTAATCTGGAAAACTTTAATCAAAAGATCTAATGTTTTTTTCCCTATTTATATTTTTATTTCCTTTTTATGCCAGCCACCAGCGTCGTAGATATATTGCCTTAAATTTAAGTAAAAATTACACCAATTAACTGATGGCAATCAACATCCGAGACGATTATCGCTTTTAAAAAAATTCTGTTTTATTCCTTAATTTCACTTAAAGCCCATTTACTTAACGACAGTGTATAAAACGTTCGTTAGGCCCCATTTTTGGGGCTCATGTATCAATTAACGAATGATTGAGACTTGAGTTTGTTTCCCTAACTATAACGATCAATTTATTCCGAATAATTTTGCATCTTTTCCGATCTACTCGGATAAGATTTTCTTGATTTAAATCGCATGTTAATCACTCTTAATTTTTTCTGTTGTCAATACGTCGTATACGTGGATAATTTTTGGGTTTCAGCGACTCTCGCTGGTGGTCCAATTTGCTTCAACGTAATAATATGTTAAAGTGCAGGGGTCGCTCCGTTCGTTGACTAATAAGATGTTTTATTGTTAAGCTCCCTTTTATTACTGTACGTAGTACGAGATTTTGAAAGTTTGTTAATTTCGGTTTTCATTATCCGAAAATGGACTTTATTACTGTAATAGGCTGTTTGTGCTTTTAGGTTAAAATCTTGAGGACAAAGAATATTATAAAATTTAGCATAACTTAAGTGGATGCAATGCGCCCTTTTTTAAAAGTGTCGTCAATTAACATATAAATAATTCATTTATTATCAATCAGTAAGACTACAATAATAAAGTCATCGATTACCTCCAATGGTGAAATTTATTACCATATAAATAGAATATTTGTGTCTCCGTATCACACCGGGTAAGAGCCGTAGGAATCCTTTTTATACACGCCACTCCCACATTTTAGTACAATTCTATCAATAAAATAGCCCTCAGATCGGATTAGACCGTATTTTATTGGAATCTCCGATGAATAAAATTAAATTTAATGATATTTATCTTATGGATTGTAA
This sequence comes from Anthonomus grandis grandis, assembly GCF_022605725.1. Classification (NCBI taxonomy): domain Eukaryota; kingdom Metazoa; phylum Arthropoda; class Insecta; order Coleoptera; family Curculionidae; genus Anthonomus; species Anthonomus grandis. The sequence continues at coordinate 17,864,156 of NC_065551.1, forward strand.
ACTATATACTCGAGAGCCGGGGTGGTCCTGTGGTTAAAGACCCACCTCGAGTGTGAGCTTAACACTTAAAATTTACGCTTTTAGGCTTAATTTGGGTCATTTGATACAGAAGGTTATTATCTAGTCTAAGCAGGCAAAGTTGATTTTTAAGTTTTCCTATTATAATTTGTATTTAAGGCGTAATATTAAGTATTGATATATTTTTTTTAATTCTATTATTCCTTCTTTATTTCTTTTAATCTATTTTTCTTTTATAAATTATTGATTAGATTTATTGAAAAACCTTCTCTCTCTCTCTCTCTCTCTCTCTCTTTCTTACAATATTTGTTGATTAGGCCATCTTATGTTCTGTGAACAATAAATCATGCTTTTTATCGATGACTACTATTAATATCAGGTCATCTGAGTATCTAAGGTATTATGTTCCCTCCTAATAAAACATCTATATTCATAACACAGGTATTAAAATACATTATTTTACGTATTTAATAACTAGCTGCCTACATATATGGTTAACTGGGTCGCAATTTTATTTATACGCCGCTCTCCGTTGCTCGCAAAAGCGATATGTCACTATTTGGAATTTTTTTAATGAGTCCAATAAATGGGGTTTTGCTTATTATAAATTTATTTGTTTGTTTAAGATATTACCAGATTGTCGCAATAATCTTTGAATTGAAAGTAAATCTGCGTCGGGAATGGGAAGAATCTGGCCTTACCTGGTGCAATTTTGGCGTTAGTTTAATATTAAGAAATCGCTATATAAATATGGATTTGTTGTACAAGGTTGAATTTTATTAAATATCATAAACGCTAATAACAGTTTCAGTGTAGATAATTTATAATATTTCATATAATTTAAAGAAAGAAGGAAGTTTCGATAGCAAGCAGCCTATATAAAACAAAACGTATATTTTATAATGTTAATTATATTATTGTATTCTTTAGCCTGAATTTCTAATGACGACCACCTCGTCTGATTTAATCAATTCCGGAAATGGTAATCATCGTGTACAAGTTCTATTGTTATTCTCTTAGGAAAAATTATTAATAATTTACAGGTGCCCACACAAACTTTGTCATAATATGACACCTACACGTTCAGTCGACGTAAAATGTAGGTATAACGTTTGTATGCTTTTAAAATTGCCATATACAGACCTGACAGTCAAATATGGAGAAAAATTATAAATATCATCAAATTATTGAATAAATGGCATATCACGCCTTAGGAATAGAAACGTAAGGCCTATCATCCAGTTGCCTTATCATTAAATATCATTATAACGAGAGTTATAATAGATTTTTTAGCTGTTTTTATAGTTGTAATGAAACGAGTAATTGACCAATCGTGAAAACATATATATTTTTGTTGCTATCTCTAAAAGGTAACAATTATATTTTACTTACGAATTTATGAGTATGGGAAAAATATTGATTTGTTAAAAGCGATTGAAATATTTATTAAAATGACAACCAAAATAATAGCGATCAAGTTACAAAAGTTGCAATATCAAATTAAACTGTACTTTGTTTTTTTATTAGTTTAATGTTTCGATGTTTGATGTTTTCGACTCGTTGTAATACATCGAACATGTTAAAAAACTGGACACATATTAACAGAGCAACACTGAATTCATTACATGTATCACGACAAAATGAGATTGACAGCCGAAAATAATTAGAAAATATACGATACGAAATTATTGATCTACAATACTATAAATTTATCATTATATTATGAACGTTTGTGTTATTAAAATACTAAAAAACAATAATAATTCTAAGTGATTACAAGAAAATAATTATGTAATGGAAATTGTAAAAGCTGAAATGTGAAGGGTTTGCTTGGTTTATTTTAGGTTAATAATTGTGTATATCGAGTCCTACAAACTAAACATCATAATGTTACCATTACCACTTATTTATCAGTATATTTATAGACTTTTATAACATTAAAATACTAGATGCAATCATATTATTAACATGAAAAACATGCTTCACAGTATAGCAACTAACATATATTTATAAGTATATTTATAGATTTTTGCGAAGTAACGTTAATTTAATAATAAATTGATAACAATTATTTATTTAGTGGAAAATATGGGGTTGCAACTCAAAGGGATGACTTGAGGTCTGGCACTACTAATCAGTTACGTATATTTTATAAAGTAAAAACCATTAATTCAATTAAAAATCCTTGTCACTCTTCAACTGATCTGTGAATTACTTGCATATTAGCAACGTTAATTGTATCAAAAATTCAGAATAAAATACACATTAACATCATATAAATTTAATTATGCTCAATTATTTTGATTGAAATATATAATGCATTATATATAATGCTGGGTAACTGAAAACCGTTAATAGCATTTATAAATGTGAAAGTATCTGTTATCATATCATTATTTATGTCTTCAAAAGCTATTTTTTAAAATTTGGAATGAAATTTTGATAGATTGTATGTGATAGTATTAATGGAGCTGACAATAAGACTAATAAGAACATAATATTGATAATGAACAAATGAGTTTTATTAATCACATACCGCTACCTGAATAAGTTTGTATATATATTATATATATATTAAATTAATATATATATATATAAATATGTATGTATATGTATATATACATATATATACAGGGTGTTTTAAAAGTCATGGTCCAAACTGAAAGAGGGGGTAGGGGAGGCTATTTGGAATCACAATAACCCCCTATGTTGTCATCCGATTTTTGATGGTTTAGAAGTTATAGCTGTTTTTCAGTTTTTTTCTATAATTTACTTCGAGCTTTATTTTTTAAATATATTTTTTTGTTTTTATTCCAACAAATGTCGAGTCTTTTTAATAAAAGTGTAGTGTAATTTTTTTTTTGTTTCGCTGCAGAAAATTTTGTTTAGTTTGTTTTTGGATTCTTCAAAAATGAATTTTAACAATTTAATGAAGCACTACACAGTACACAAAGACCTACAGGAATTTAAACCAATGTTTAAAAACTTCCTATTTCTAGTTTTTCAATAAAAACATTTACCCTATATTGTTTATTATTTGATCAATGTATGTTAAGAAAATGTTTAGAAAAATTAAACGTAAAAGAAATAAAATTTTTTGCTTGCATACCACAAGTACTATTTAAGTGCGCTTGACCTTCAAATTGGAATTCAGAATGCTGTCAAGAGCCACAAACAAAAATAGTATTCTCACATGGACCATTTTAAATAGCCAAACCGACTATTGTTCGTATTTTCTGTATTGTTTTCTGTTTGTCTTTGGCTAACGTGTTAATCGATTTTTTTTTTGTTTTCTGACCTATTATACCATTAAAGTAATAATTAATCTGCATCGAGATGCCGGATCGGTATACCCCACGGGAATATGCCGAAATGCATTACATTTATGAATTGTGCGGTGGGAACGCTCGCCTTGCTGCAAGAGAGTATCGTGATCGTTATCTGGATCGTGAACGCTTTCCCAATCACAGAGTGTTCATACGAGTACATAACTCATATTTGCGGGGAAAAATACTTGGTGATGTACAACAAATAGGCAGACCGCGGTTGGATGATGAAGAGGTGCTTGCTTTGATAGAGGCGGACCCTTCTACAAGTATTCGTAGAATTTCTAGAGCTACTGGATTAGCTATAGCTACGATATATCGCATGTTGCGGAGGAACAACCAGCATCCATACCACGTGCAACGTGTTCAAGCCCTCTTACCCCGTGACTACGCGCCTAGAGTAGCATTTTGCAGAGAAATGCTTCGACGCTGTCTGCAAGACCCGGACTTTCTTGACTGCATTTTGTGGTCCGATGAGTCTTCATTTCAAAGACTTGGTATATTTAATATTCATAATCTTTACTATTGGGCTAAAAATCCGAGAATAATAAGGCAAGATCGCTTTCAGTACCAATTTGGTGTAAATTTGTGGGCAGGAATTCTCGGTGGTAGGCTGATTGGCCCTTTCGAGTTACCGGTCAGATTAAATGGAGAGAGCTACCTAGATTTTTTAGAACACCAACTTTATGACCTTTTGAAAAATGTGCCTCTGGGATTACGGGCAAGAATATGGCTGCAACACGACGGAGCGCCAGCGCATAGTGCACGAATAGTCAGAGACTATCTAAACGATGCTTATCCAGATCGTTGGATAGGCAGAGGAGGAGTGGTATCGTGGGCCGTGGCCGCTGCGCTCACCTGACCTTAATCCTCTTGACTATTTTTTATGGGGATACTTTAAAGAACTTGTATACCAAACGGAAAATAATACTGAAAATCAGCTTCGTCAAAAACTGCGAGATGCAACAACAAGTTTACGAAACAATGCTCGAGCATTTAGAAACTTAAAAAGAAATGTTATAAGATGATGTCGTTTGTATATAAGAGCCGACGGCGGCCATTTTGAACAACTTTTTTAAATAAATGTCAATGAAATATTCGAAGTTTTATTTTAGCTTTTATTTTTTTTACGTTCCATTTTTCTAAAAATTTACTTAACTTATATTAAACAGATAAAGACCTTTAAGTTAAACGTTTCTATAAAAAGGCTATAAATTGTAAGAATTTTAAAAAAATTGATTTAAATTCTTGCAGCACCTTTCTGTACTGTGGTGCCTCATTAAAACGGTAAAATTTGTTTTTAAAGAAACCACAAAAAAATTAAACATGATTTTCTGCAGCGATAATACAAATTTTTTTTATGATATACTTTTATTAAAAAGACTTGACATTTTTTAAATAAAATACTAAAAAAATATATTTAATAAATAAATCGTGTAATCGTGTAAAAAAAAAGTGAAAAACAGCTATAACTTCTAAACCATCAAAAATCTTTTTTAAATAAATGCCAATGAAATATTCGAAGTTTTATTTAAGCTTTTATTTCTTTTACGTTCCATTTTTCTAAAAATTTACTTAACTTATATTAAACAGATAAAGACCTTTAAGTTAAACGTTTCTATAAAAAGGCTATAAATTGTAAGAATTTTAAAAAAATTGATTTAAATTCTTGCAGCACCTTTCTGTACTGTGGTGCCTCATTAAAACGGTAAAATTTGTTTTTAAAGAAACCACAAAAAAATTAAACATGATTTTCTGCAGCCATAATACAAATTTTTTTTATGATATACTTTTATTAAAAAGACTTGACATTTTTTAAATAAAATACTAAAAAAATATATTTAATAAATAAATCGTGTAATCGTGTAAAAAAAAAGTGAAAAACAGCTATAACTTCTAAACCATCAAAAATCGGATAACAATATATATATATATATATATTTTGGGAACTTCCATCTAAGAAACAACTATTTTGCTTTAAATTATTTAATTTTAATGAAATTTTAAATAAGTTTTAGGAATTCAACCAAAACCGTCCGCGCAATCTAAAAACTTCAAGATACTTAATTATTTTAAGCCGCGGTAGCGGTAACATGGCATTAAGCGCCCCGTATTCTTTACCCAAAAAAAATACCGAAGCTTTAATTAATTTATATATCCACTTAACGTAAAGGCGCACGTTGACCGTCAATAATTTCATTGATTATATTTTCCGAAACGGTCTATTGATTCAAACGTAATCATAATAAAAATTCCGTCTGAAAAGATATTTTTTCCGATAAAAATCGACAATTTTAAGTGCCCTTATTGACGACGTGGCATTCCACCAACTTGAAATTGCCTACAAGTTTTGATCGGAGATATCGATAACCGATTACTTTATTGAGAAACGCGTGCCTTTAAGCTTTAATTGTTGCAATTAAGGCGGGTAAAAAACGACAGATTTAAAAACGGTAGGCATTCGGGTAACCTGAGAATTTCATCTGAAAATTACGTACATTAATATACTTATGTTTGGTTGATTGCGATACGGCAGCGAGGCGGGTATTTTTTTAAAGTCTTTTAAAGTGTATATAATTATTACAAAAATTAAATGTCACAGAAGTCGTTTAATAAAATTATCTTTTTACAACATTTTCAGATTGGTTTGTATTAATTATATGATTTTGAGCGGGACTCCATCGGCCGCCACCGGTACTTTGACACCTTTTAAATGATTGGAAGATATAAATTTATATCGTATAACTGTAGGTTTAATAAAGGCATTTTTATCTTAAATTGGTTAGTATTAAAAGGTAAATGAAACAGCAATCAGAGAGGTACCTAAGTATCTGAAAGTTCTCTTATATAATTTGTTATTGGGCGTATAGCAAATTACATATAGGTATACATTCTGAAAATACAGCAATAATATTTTACTAGATTTGTTAGAAATACTAAACGTTTTTAAATTAAAATATAAAAATAATTCTAAAATAAACTGAAGTCAGACTCTTGAAAAAACTGTAATTTTTCTTTAACCAGAATAAGGGAGGGGGTTTAATATTCAATTAACCCAAAAATAAAAACAGCGTCTTATTATATTATCGATGCTTCTAATTAAAATCTCTCGTAACCCATTGTCCCTCGCGTTAAAAATCCATACATCCAATAATTAGGCACGCCCCTAAATTCGTCAAGTCTGAACTTTAGCTCGATAAGTTATTATTGTCTCAGAAGGATCGCGTGTTAATTACACATTGTCATGATCGAAGATTTAAGTCGCCTCGTATGTAAATCAGTCAGGGAGGCAAATAAATTTTTTCCCCTTCAATAATTTTTGCTGCGGCCGGTTGAGAGACTGTCGTTGCATGCCAAAGGGACATTATTTGCCCGGGCACGGCTAAAAACTCCTTAAGATAGTTATTTTACGTTAACTTTATATCTTCGAGTGAAGTAATGGGTTTTCGTTATTCTGGAAACTAATCTGGGCTGCGCTTAATGTCGCTTAGAGTCCTAATTCACACAAAAACAGCCTCTCTTGCTTCTCTTCTTTAGCACAAATTTATCGGTTTAATTTTTTTTTCCTTAAATATTTATGAAAAATATTGGGAGGACTTTTAAAATTTGCTTTTTACGTTAGTTTTTATGATTATTAAGTACAAATTATTTAAAGGGTTATTTAAAGGCCAAGTATTAATTTTAAAAAAAATATCCCAGAAACACTATTAACATAAAACAAATCACACATCTATACAAATAGACTATATGCAGGGTGAGTCATTAAAATTGCACGAAAATTAAAGGGTAAAAGCGTATTCGTTGGGTCAAAATACTGAAAAAACTTCCTATAAACCTGTCCAAAACATGTCCAAAAATGCTTATAAAATGCCGAAAATAATAAAATTATAAACAATAATAAAAAGTAAACTTCAAAAAAATATGGGAACTTTTATTTAATTTTTGTTAAACAAAAACATATTTATATATCGCTCGTACGTCCCAAAGAAAGCAAGAAAAAAAGCCGACCGATTATCAAAATTTAAATATACCCTACCTTTAAGTTTTTGTTAGTGTTATTGTTGCATTTTTGTAATAATTTCCAGTAAATAAAATATTCGCTTGTTAAATGCTAGTAGGCAACCCATATATGACCCATATAATAAGGTCAGATTAAATAAATTAGAGTAACAGAGAAATGTGTGATATGAATTTTGTGTACGATATTATGAACGGCAATGCCTACAAAGCAAGGCATATTTAGGAAGAAAGATTCCCGAATCATGCTATTCTACATAGTCAAATGTTTATCCGCCTTCATCAAAGACTCGATAAAAATGGTTGATTCAAGAAATTAACCGCTAACATTGAAAGCCCTCATATAGTTGCAAGAGACACTGTTAAACCAAATTAAGGAGAACCCTATAATAAGTACAAGAAATATTGTTACAACACTAAATAATAACCAATCGACAGTCTCCAGAATAGTGAAGAGGAGACTGTTATACCCGTGCCATTTACAGCGAGTACAAGCGCTTTTACCAGGTGATTTTTCTCAAAGACTCGCATTTTGTCAATGACAACGACAAAAAATAAGAGGAAATCCTTAGTTCGTGGTAAGAATACTATTTACAAATGAAGCAAATTCCACAAAAAACGCAATTATGAATTTTTACAATAATCACCTATGGGCGTACAAAAATCCGCATGGAATTATTGAAAGTCAACACCAGCAAGAATTTTCGGTTAATGTATGGGTGGGAATTATTGAAGATAACTTGATTGGTGCGATTTTTTGCCAGCACGATTAACTGGAGATGTTTACCGGCACTTTTTTAAGCAAAGAAAAACCACCTGCATTATAAGAAGAGGTACCCCATGAGCTCAGATATCAAATATATCTTATGCAGGATGGTGCTCCAGCGCTCTTTAGTTTAGTGGCTCTAGAATATTTAGATAGAGAGTTTACCAATTGCTGGATAGGCCGCGGAGGTCTACAATCGTGGCCTCCGCGATCTCCCGATTTAAACTCATTAGACCTTTTCTCTGAGGATACCTAAAACAATTAGTTTATACTTCTCTAATTGAAATATTTAAAAAGATAAAAAATAGGATAGTGGAAAGTTGCGGAAAAATTCACAGTCTGTATTTTTGAACGGATGCCGCAATCAATGGTTCGTAAGGTGGTTTGAATTTGGACAGCAACACCTTTAACAACTTTTATAACCTCTACTCCTTGTGGTTTATGTCCTGTTAATCACTTTTCACTTTTGTAAACATCTTTGATTTTACAAGAATTGAATAAATAAAATAGTTGTTTTTATGGTTTTATTTAAAAACGTTAAAATGTAATACGAGGTGCCGTTTATTAGTGACATCAAAACTATCAAAAAAATTAAATTTATCACCTTTGAAAACCTCCCTATACCTAGTTTGCGGAGCTGTTTGCTCTGCTTGAAGTAGCATACAAACGGGAAGCATTGGAGGGTAATGAGGGGATTTGTGTCTACCCTGATAGTCAAGCCACCCTAAGGGGGCGAACATACCGAAGATATGTCGATGATCGCGGTCGCGGTCGATGTCGATGTCTCTACCTCGATGTCACATCGATATAAACAAAACATTACTTGTCAATGGGAGCGAACACAGCAAAGAAGCTTCGATCCTATCACCCTCACTTCTTTACACCGATATCGATGCCAGAACAAAATATTTTGTTTTTACATATCGGTCATCCAGATAGAGTATCTGCTGATTGGTTGAAATTAAATAGTTCGTCGAACTCAAGTACAGATAAGTCAGCGGGCCACACAGCTACGTTCAGTACGATTTGAGTTAATAATACGAGTATACGGAAATGGATAAAGATCGCCTCATTGATTTAGTGTTTCGTGCAGTTCCAATATGGGATAAACGTCACAAACAGCACCACAATCGACATGTTTTAGCACGAGAATGGGAAAAAATGTCTAGAGAAATGAATACGACAGGTAGGTTTGTTATTATTTATTTTTATACATTTTTTTCACAAGAAAAAAAAGGGAACATACCTATTTTTATTTAGGTATGATTTTTATATTTGTAACGGGTTAGCATCAAAATATTGTGTAAATTTCTGCCGAACTAATTTTGCTCTATTTGTTGAGAGATTATGTGATCTTGAGCGTTGCAACTGACATTTAGTCGGGATAGGGGGAATATCCAAATTATTTAATAAGTGACTTTCCTTATCAATTAGTATGTTATGTAGAATGCATATTGCCTTAATAATATCATCGGCATTTTTTTCGAGGGTTTCTATAGCGCCGCTTAAAATATGCCATTTTGCAAATAGAATCCCAAAGGTACACTCTATAGTTTTTCTAGCATGTGACAACCTCTTGTTAAAATTTTCCTGTGACATATTTAAAGATTTTCCCGAGTATGGTTTCATAACATTTTCCTTAAGGGGATAAGCTTCATTGGTAATAAAAACATATGGAGTTTCAACATTGGAGTTTGGCAGAGTTTTTTCTTCGGATATTCCTAATTTGTTAGCTTCTAATAATTTTGAAAGGCTTGATGCTTAAAAAGTTCCTCCATCGCTTTGTTTTCCATACGCACCGACATCAATGGATATAAATCTATAGTGATCATCACCAAGCCCTAGAAAAACTATAGAAAAATTTTTTTTATAATTAAAGTACATTGATCCTGAATGGGCAGGACACTTAATTCGTATATGTTTCCCGTCTAAGACCCCAATATAATTCGGGAACTGCCAAATACGTTCATATCTTTCAGATATTCGTAAAAAGTCGAAAGTTGTTGGTTGCTTCATATGTATTGGCTGAAATGATTGCCATAAGGTTTGACATATTTGTTTTACAATTACTGCAACTATAGTTGCTCCCATACGAAATGCAAACGCCAACGATTTAAAGCTGTTACCTGTGGCAAGGTACCTGAAAAAATAAACATAATATAGGTATCTTTATAACGATTTTAAGAGGGTGAACCAAGGTTGAACCAAGGTTGAAGGGTGAACAAAAACTATAGAACCAAATCACTGTACAAAACAGGAATTAGCTACACTTCATTTTATTTAAAAAGAACAATCGGTGTTGTTGCTATAGTACTCCTATAAAAAATCTTTGTTTCAGGAAATGATGCTAAAAACTGATGGAAAAATCTACGGCAGGAATTTGGAAAACAATACAAAAAGTACCAGGGTCGTTTAGAAGATGCCGCTCCTGATAAGAATGAGAACCAATGGCCGTATTTCCGAAAGTTAATGTTCCTACAAGATCAGTTTACACCTCGGGATACTTCCAGCAATTAAGTCCCCGCTACTAAAACTTTAACGCAGAGTGAGATGCAGGGATCTATCAGTGACTCAGAAACGTCGAATGAGAGCGATAGTTTTCGTGCCGTATCAAATATAACTGAGCCTTCTTCTGATCTCGATTGTGCACCTCCAACTCCACAATCTACAGTTCACGCGACCCCATCAACATCAACCAATACTTCTGAAAAAGATTACGCTGTGACGAAAACTGGTTACAAGAAAAGAATTACGGCACAGGTACAAATAGGCAAACAGCTAATTAATCTGGAAAAACAAAAGATTGCATTAGAGATACAAAAAGAAAAGTCAACCACAGTAAATGATGAAGATGTAGGATTTTTTAATTCTTTACTACCCCATGTAAAGCAGCTCAGCCCGAGAGATAAGTTGACGTTCAGAATGCAAGTCCAGCAAACGTTGTTTAATCTCCTATTTTCACCCGAAGAAACGCAAGTAAACACTAAAGTACTGCAAAATTACCAACATACTAATCTTAATCAAGAATCTTTAGAGGAATCGTTCGTTTTTCAAAACTTGTAAGAATATGTGTGTAATAAAACAGTATTGTGTTAGGTATTTATTGATTCACTTACCTTAATGTCACGACCAATCTTTCTTCAGCCAAAAGTGGATCAGTATGATAATTATTATATTTGCAGACTTCCACTTCTTCTCTAATACTATCATGAATGTAATAAAACGTATCAAGTGTCATTCTCAGATACTCAAAAAATCTCTGTGGGTGATTTTTTAATTCTTTGAATAAATAGTGATATTCTCCCAGATTTTGGCGTTTTTGGTTAATAGGATGTACATTATACTCAAGGTTGGAGCTGTTACACACCAACCACCACTTTGCGCTTAAAGACATAGAATCATCACTGCTATTACTGCTACTATTCATTTTTACATTAAAGTTCACATATATAAAATAAACCGAACTCAGTGAGGTGGCGGGGAAGACTGACAAGGAAACCTCTTTGGTATGTTTGCTAAGCATCCATGTAAACTGAAACCGCGATTACGACATCGACATCGACCGCGACCGCGATTATCGAACGACCAAGATATCTTCGGTATGTTCGCACCCTAAGAGTAATCCAAAAATCTAGTGCTAGCTCAGCGCCAGTCTAGGAGCAAGACGCACTGGAAAGGTGGGTTTTAGGGCACCAGAGTGTCGAGGGCGATCGACGGACTGGCGAATTAGCAAGTCAAGGTTCCATTAACCCCTTTGTAGCCTTGTCTTATACCTCAGTAAAAATCAATTTGCCTAGGAACTTAACAATTGGGCCTGTACAAAAAAAAGCATAATTAGAGAAGGGCAGAACCATGTATTCAATCAAGCCAAGGAGATGAGATATACCAGATCAATACGGCGCTAAAGTAAGGCGACGGCTAAAAAAGTGCCGATAGGGAATCAAAAACTTGGTGGGACTTCTAACTGGGCATAACTTGCCTCAACAAACATCCACACCTTCTTATTAAAAAAAAAAGTTCGATTCGTCCGAATCGAACTTTCAGTACAGAAAAGAAGGGTAGGTGGAGTCGTCTGAGGAGGAAAATTTTAGGAGCATTGATACTACAACAGGAAGATCTTAAAGATCTAGACTGGAACAATGTGCAAGTATTTATTAAGAAGACTGATTAAAGACCTTGCATTGACAGGTATAGAGGTGGGTAATTCTAATGTTAACAAAAAGGGACTTTTAGGCCTACTTGCCGAGCTCTAGCTCGCCCAGCCTTACAACTACTACTACTACGCGCTGCTAGACACGTATCATTAAAAATTTTCTTAAATTTAATAAGGATGCTCAACTATCATATTAATATTTTACCAACTAGATGTGTTTAGAAATAATGAAACTAAATTCAGTATAACTTGTAAAATTTTTCCACGAGTGTTCGCACAAATCCGTGTGGCTACAAGTCCGAGTGATATGCTAACGCGCCTGAGGAGGATGAATCGAGGCCTGATGGATACTTTCTAGTGGGTCGTAATAAATCGTGAATCGTAATAATCGTGTTTGGGACCGGGTAAAACGTGTATTTAACTGTGGATTACATCCATGAAGACGCTGAGGTTAATGGACTTCAGACCGTTTTTTTGGCTTCGGTCAGAAGCGAATTCGTTCTAAGGACTAAGGCGTCCTAAGAGCGAAGAGCTGAGGATTCGGGCAATAAGATACGGCCTAAGATACGGCTTAATAACATACGGCCTCAGCTCAGACCTATGGACAGTCGTTCACAGGGAAGGTTAGTTCCATGCAAAAAAAGAATGCCCTGAGGCAGCAGCAATTGCAGCAGCATAGGGTCAAACATAAAAGAGCGGGAGAAGGCGATAGTAACCCCCTTAGAAAGCAATCACCGCGTTCACCGCTCAAAGGGGCGGACTTAGGGGTCTATAGCACCCAAGCCAGGTGATAAGGGGAGTGAACTCACGGTTTAAATTATAAAAGAAATGGCTCACGCTTCAAAAGGCTACAAGCCAATATGCAATATGACCAAGAACCATGGAACTCCAATAAAAGTCGAGACTGTGGACTCGGTATAATGACTAGTAAAGTAATCGAACCGTCCCTTGACAATAACCCCCGAGTGTGTATGCCTATCAGAAATAACATTAACCTTTTTATTCTCTCAGACCTCTAAGACAGAGATAACGTAGGGGCTCACGTCTTTTTCCCGGGAGGTGCGGAATCATATGCACTGCATGCTTTCCCTTTCACAGATGGTGCAAAATCTGATTGCATACTGCAAAAAGTAAAACGTGCAATTTATCCTGGAATGTGATGCAACCTATCATCACACAGCCTGAGGTAGCACATACATTTGCCACCGAGGTGAGTCTCTCTTCAACTATATACTTACGGAGTGAATAATTATTAATAATAGAGGCCATTTGCCAACTTTTAGCACTAAAAACAGAAAACAGGTACTAGATTTAACTATGAGTTCAAACTATATCGGCAGCAAGGTCAGGAACTGAAACAGACACATACGGTTTAACATTGTTATCGGTACCAGACCCATAGTTGAGTACAGGAACGTGAGATGTAGTGACTGGACCCCATATAAATCGTCTGTACAGAGAAACTTACTATCTTGTGATAAAATTATAAAGAATCATGATCAGCTGAATTATATGGCTGATAAAGTATCTAAAGCTATTGTAACAGCATATTATCATGAAAAATGCTTACTGAAGGTGAAGCGGGACATTCGCGTTACGCCTTGGTGGAACAACAATCCTCACAAGATGCGTTCTGAAGTACGCAAACTCTTTAACCGTGCTGGGAATCATATCGTAGGCTATTAACCAACTACAATAAGGCTATACGCAAAGCCAAGATGGACTTATGGAAAAGGTTCTGCAACGACTTCAATGAAATGCCTCGCAGCGCAAGGATCTATAAAGTGCTTTCAAGGGAACGTGAACAGGAGCTGGTGTTGATAAAACACCCCTATGGCACTTTCACACAAACTAGGCGAAAAACGCTTGAGGTCCGGGCACAAACACACTTTCCCGGGTCCGAATTGTTTATATCCTTTACCCTTTACTAACCGAATAGGTAAATTATAAAGCAGCACTACAATTGAACTTGTGCGTCGCAAGAGAGTACGTATCACTGTTAATAATTGTGTTAATTATAAAAAAAATGACATAATAGTCAGAATGTGGTAGTACAATTTACATATAAAAATTCTAAGAAGAAAGATAATTGCGCGACAGTACATCGCATCTGGCAAAGTTGCAACCCAAAACGTTTTTATTAAAAATTTTATTGTCGATTTTCACATACTAGCTAAATAAGAGAATATTTTTAAAAAATATTTATTTATTTATTTGTTCAACAGAAAAATCCAATTACAAAACTAGAAGGGAATTAAAATTAATTATAATACGTATAATTATAATATGTATAACACTACCGTAATGTTACCGCCCAAAACTAACATATATATGGTATTAAACTTAAGTTATATTAGTGAAAAAAATAAGTTTTCGGAGGTTGCGCAGCCATTTGTCCAAGAGAGCAGAAGGGTATAATCAATAAACAGTCAAAATCACAAATAATAAAACAATAAAAAGTTTCCTGTAATCGTGAAAATCCTTGGGATATTCGAGAATTTATTCCTACTCAAGCTTTCAACAAATTTAAGAATTATAATTTAGTTATGATACCTTGATGTATGAAAAACTATCAAATAACTTACAGTTGCGTATTATTGAATATTATGAACCTCAAAGGTCTACTAGCAGGAACGAATATGAGAATCAAAACTTAGTTGCAATAAGTCACCTATTTTTTCCGTACGACTCAATAATTCTAGCCCAATATAATAATTATAATTTTATATTGTTTAGAGGTATTTAAATTTAATTTATTATTGTCACAGCAATTGGCATAATTGTCTATCGTATTAATCCTGACATCGAACTTTAAGTCGTCAGTAAACAGTAAGTTGTAAAATTCAAGAGCACCAGAGAGACCGTAAATAAAAAGCAAGGACAGCATTAGTCCTAGACTCAACCCTTGGGGGACACTAGATGAAGCTATATATAATTCTGAATTAAAATCACTGTAAGATACACATTGAAACCCTGATGTAAAATAAGATTTAAAATACAAGATTAATGGTTTGCTAAAACCGAAAGAGCATATTTTTTTAGCGCAATCCAGTGACTTATTTGATCGAAGGTCTCTGAAAAGTCGGTGTACACCATGTTCACCTAACCAAAACATAAACGGCATTATTGAGATATAAGTAAAATGAAAGGGACTTAATTTGCCTTAATGACATTGATCGCTTAAGCATAAAAGATTATTGCAGAGTAGAAATAAGGCGCTGGACCGATGGAAAGACCTGCGTTTACAACGCTCTTCCAAGCTGCTTAAAATTGTGATTGGTTTATAAATCATAATATCAGCTATGTTCCCCTTCTTTGAAACTGGACACACTCTTGCCAATTTCCAATAAGAAAGAGATGTATACAGGGTGTACATTTGAAAACTTCCCACCACGGAATTTTCGAAAACCAATGTTAAAAAAAAACGCCGAAATACTTCAAAAGGTTTGTCAGAGGGGACAACTTTCTAACCTAAAATTACTTCACCCTCAGGGTCATTCCCTTAAAAATTTAAAATGGCAAGGGGTGTCGAGTAATAACTTGTTTAAAAGGTCTTTCGAAGTCTTTTATTTTGACGTTTGATTTTTTTAAATTGGTCGGTTGGTTTTCGAGAAAATTAGAAAAATCTTTATTTATCTTAATATGTTAAAAAACAAAAACATGAAAATATCAGTTTTTATTTCAATAAGTGTTCAAAATGTTGCCCGTTTTTGGCCAAACAATGATGTAGGCGATGTTCAAATTCCTGACGGACATTTTTAAAAACATGTTGTGGGCTATCATGATAGCTGTCGATGATGCGTTGACGAAGTTCATTCAAACTTTCAGGTTGGGGAGTAAACACATACTAATATAATCTATAATTGAAATCTATATACTTTGTCCTCACTATGTTCTTTCCGTTCGGCAATGGCCTGGGGGGCAGAGGGTGAAAGAAAGTTGTCCCTCTTGACAAACCTTTTGACGTATTTCGGCGTTTTTTTTTTAAACAGTGGTTTTCGATAAATCCGTAGTGGGAAGTTTTCAAATGAACTCCCTGTATACACATTTCAAGGATAAGTTAAAAGAGGTGTCAGAGCTTTGGCTAAGACGGCGCTTCAAATCTTAGTTAAAATTAGTTCATGCGTTGCCGTGTACTTATTTTTCATAACCTTTAGAGTGCCCTCAACTTCTATTACAGAAAACTCTACAATATCCAAGCACATATTTGATAACGGTAAAAAAGATTAAAGAGATCACTAGCTGTATAAACCCCATTAAAATAAGATGCAAATGTATTAACTATATCTGCTGGACTATATTACGCTCCAATATTGTCATGCATTTCCTCTAAAATTCTAAAAGAAAGAAATTCTTTTTTTCTGCTTGTATATAAGACCAGAAAGTTTTAGGGTGAGTAGAAATTTTATTTTGAATTTTATCTATATAGCATTTTTCTACTTGAGACATTATAAGACCAAATAATTTATTTAGATCTTAAAACTTCAAAAAAATTTAAAAAAATACCAGTTGGAAACCAGGTATTTTTACTACTACTATTATATACAAGTACATACAAATAAAGTAGCTGATAAAGCTTATTATAGCATGTTCCACAAGCTACGCCTATGCTATTAAAATCATTCAACAATGCGTAGTTGATATAACAAAACGACGCATAAAAACCAGCCTTGTTAAAGTAATACCTAAATATGTACATTGTCACTTAAAATATTGGTACATTTTAAAATAATTTTCTAATAAAAATGCATCGAAATTGAAGAAAGATCTTCGGACAATAATGGTAAATTTTCATGCAATACCAATCCATTGGTATTGCTAAAAATAAGGTCGTGCATTAACAACTTGCGATTGCTAATGTTTATTAGGATATTATTTAATTGTTTAAGATCTGCTAAATTACAAAATTCCTTCAGATAAAGCTTTATTATATTCATAATAAATAAAAATAATAATATCAATTAAAGCTATATATCAACCTGATTACAACAGTTAAGTACGTATTAGGATAACATATGCACCAAACAATATCAAGTAGACTCGATATTAAGAAAAGTCAGCTAAGGTCGATGGTTTCAATCTTTATTTTTTATACTCTATGGGATCACTCACTATTTCTTGTAGTAAAACACTATACCAAACCAACACAGTTTATTTCACGTCACAACACCCTTTATTGTTTTTATTAAATAATTTCACTCTTTAGTGCCACAAACTCAAATGAATGTTATAAACCCAATATCTATTTCAGACTCTTTTATCGAAACCCATATAATTAATTCTCGAGGGGATACGCTTGTAAAGCCAATGTCACACCACCACTCCTAGACAAATTCACTATATCATACCTTTTATCACAAGTTGCAACAGCTGGTAAATAATTTAGAGTCATTATTCAGCAACATGTCCCGAATAAACAAATGACATCGAGCTATGCCAACTCTGGAATAAAATTTACAAATCATACTACGTAGTCCTCGAAAATTCCAAAAGTCATAGGTAATTTTATTAGAGTTGTCACTAGCATTGTTGGGCACCAATGGCTTAACAGAATAATTCTAGTGTCATATTTTTAATACTAAGATCTTTTTTCCGCTTAACTGTCTTCCATTAAGCAAATTAAGTCACTATAGTAAGATATTTGCCTTGAGGTTCTATCCAGAGTTATTTTTATATTACTAGTGGAATTTTCAAGCGCTAAGTGTTTAGCTTTCTAAATATTATGCTATAAATATATCAATTATACTAAAAACGACTTATGAATGACCAGAGCCACTCAGAATCACTAAGAAATTATCAACTGCTTTCATTTACAAAATATCTATATTTAAACAATTGTGACTTTTTTAAAGAAATGTTTGTTGAAATTTTCAAATAATTACCGTATCAAAAAAATCACAGCAAATACCAGCATTTTTCTTTTCTTGGGATATTAAAGCCGCACATCTGCATTATACCTACAAAAATTGAGAAAAATGTTCAACTGTAACTGCTGTTGTTGTTTTCCTCTGTGTATCTGTAAAGAATGTAAAAAAAAACATGTTAATGTTTTTAATAAAATTGAAGTTTTAAGCCAAATTCTGCATTAGCCAACATATCTAATGAATTAAAAAGATTTATTATATATGTACTGGTAAAATTTAACTGAAAAAAGTCTACAAAAATTTGCATTTTTCAAAATTTTGTTTCCTTTGGTTATAATTAATTTTAGTAAAAGTTAACCTTTCCTTTACTCTTTATATGCTTCTTAAATAACCATTTTTAAATATAATAACTTATAGAGAAAAACACCTTAAATATCATCTATAATCCTTTTTCTCTTTAAGCTCTTAAGCCAACGTAAAAACTTCTTTTCGAATCGAATGACGCGCTAATCAAATTCTCGTTACACTTCTAATTATAGGTTAAGATGATGGGCGCATTGAATGAAATTATAAATTATTGATCGCAGTAACAATTAATGAGCCTAATAACTGCGATACCGTTAAAAATCGAAGATGATGCACTCACTTACCGGCCCATCCATGTACCAGGTAGAAGATATCTCTTAAGGTTCCTCATTAAAGTCAATAATGCCCATAATTAAAATTTTAATGTTTGAAATGGAATGTGACGGACTTGGGTTGCCGGTAACAAGTGTTCTGAAAAGAGGTGATGACATACTACTAATAATAATGAGTTTGCAAATTTTATTATTAAGTTTTAAAATGTATTTATGGGTTTTTCTTATAGTGTCCATCCGATGAAATAAAGAGTCCATTCCGCCTAAAACAGCCGTTAATAACCGAGAGCCCGGCATAAATAAAGTGCTTTTTGTCGTACCCCGAGACATTTATCACTAATTTTAATTACACATTTGTATAAAAAAAATCACTAACCGGACTTTAATATTAATGTTATTTTTATTTATTTGGCTTAAATTGGCCGGAACATAAAGAAAGCGCAACTGCTGTAGTCCACTTTTTTACAGGCTCTTACATAGGTATTTAGCAATAATTATTGTCTTTATGTTATTTATACAGGACATTTAGCATTTTTATTAAGCCCATTCGATGTATTCGAACATAACAAAAAATTAAGCATTAATTTGTATCGGTATAAATATCTTTTTGGGCTCGATTTGGATCAAGGATGTCATTTTTTTTTTTGTTGGTGTTGTAATCTCTGTGAGAACTCGACTTTTATTGATATAATCCGGATGTTACAATACTTATTTATGTGTCAAACTTTCAAAGATGATTAGGTCATAGAAAATTAAGAGTTTTGGTTTATTTGCATAGGATTTTAATTTTTAAATTAAAGCAAAATAAATTTTAGGGCGTCAAACTTGTTTAATTATTTTTTTATTGATCCGAGCTTAATATTCTAAATTTAACAGAATGGAGAAGAAAACATGATTGAAACAAGTATTGAAAAAGAGTACAAAGAAATTCAGGCAGAATTAGGAAAACCATTAAAGAAGCTGCAGACAGATATGCAGAAATAGAAATACTAGCCAGATATGACAGTTTTAACCTACGTAAAAAAATTAAAGAGGTAATTGCCCTTTAAAAAGTGAAGGCAAGAAAATCATAGACATAAATGGAAAAATTGTCATTAATAAATATGATTACTTAGAAAAGGTTTTTGAGACTTGTCAGAAGAAGCTATACAGCTACAGGCCCAGCCATGCTAGTCCGCAAGGTAGAAATAAAAATAAAACAAATGAAAAATAAGAAAACAATGGGACCAGAAAATCTAGAGGCTAAATTTCTGAAGCCTCTAGAGAAAAAACCGAAAATCTTGAATAGAATCTATAGCGTTTTTCAAAAAAAACTGAAGCAAAAAAGTGCGAGGAATATCGGACCATCAGTCTGATGAGTCATATACAAAAATAGTTTCTTAAAATCAGCTATAGAAAAATTTACAATAAATACCAAGAGCAGATATCCGAAAACCAAGTTGGTTTTATCCATGCAGTCGAAACCAGAGAGGCAATCTTTGGAGTTTAAATCCTAATCCGGAGATGTAGAGATGTCAACTGTGATGTATACGCATATCTGATTAACTAAAACATTACCAAATCATCAATATCCTGGAAAGGCCCGGCTTGAATGATAAGGTTTTCAGATTAATTTCAAATATCCACTGGAATCAGGTAACATGCTTAACAATTGATGCGCATTAAACGAAACAGGCGAAAATACAACGTGAAGTTAGACAGAGATATTCAACTTATATTTCAAAATAACTTTCAAAGATGCCCTCAATAGAGAAGTTATCCATTTAATCGAAAGTCAGACAAAATTATAGTCGATACGCCGACGATACCATGGTGATAGCAGATAGGTTGATAGTAGACAGTTCAGTTCAGATTACATTGTAGGCCCCTACGTTGTTTTGATGCAATAAAAAGTGTCTTTGAAGTAATTGGTGATTTGTTGAAATTAAAAAGACTAATTAATTGTAGCTATTTTATTAATTATTAATTTATAATAAATCTTATTGAGTAGTACAGTCAACTGTATGGTCTTAATATCAACGTTAAGAAAATTAAATAAATCATCATCAGTAAAAGAGATATAAATGGAGATAATTTATATGCTGACGGAACTCGAATTAAAGGTGTTTAACAATATTACTATCTTCGAACTATTATAAATAAACAATGGGACAGTGCGCAAGAATTAAAATGTCGCATAGAAAAAGCAAGGACGGTAATTCACAAAAGTGTCTTCATCAAATGTTCAAAAATCAACATATATCTCTTAAAACCAATCTTGAAACGAAAATTCTAAGTGTTTTCTGTTTTACTGTATAATGTACTATCATGAACACAAATCTGGGAGCATTTATGATATAGATCTATAGGAGAATAGAGAGAGAGAGCTTAGAATTCCATGAGTAGCTCACATTACAAATATAGAAGTGTTAAGAAGAATGAAAAAAGGTGCAGAAGTCATGTGCACCATTAAAAAGAAACTAAAATGCCTGGGGCATGTTATGAGAAATACATATTGATACTCTCTACTGCCAACCACAATACAAGCTTAAACTACATAAAAAATTAGTTCAATTGTTAAAAAAAAATCTAAAAATGATCCGATTTGCCTGTCAAAAGTAAGTAGTTATTCCAGAGGTTTAAATGTATAAAAACACACTTCAGCTATTTGAAAAAATATGTTAAGTTATTCCAGGTGCTTAAACATAAAAACATCGTCTAACTACGTATAAACTTAACTCTCCGTTGGTAAGGTTGGTAGTTCTCACAAGATTGGTAAGCTAGGGTATAGTATACCCCAATAAAAGAACAAACATGTTTCTAATATAAACTAAACATAAATAAAAAAATATAAATAAAGTAAATAAATAAAACACATGACAAATAACCAACCAAAAAAAAATTAAAGTTTATTTTCAAAAGACCTACATGTTTACAAAAATGTCGAATAAGACGCAACCAGGTATTAAAAATTAATTATTATTTTGAAAATATTTACTTAAAAATTAATTTTTGATTAAGTATAAACTACAAATAACTAAAGAAAAATATAAACTTATACATTGCTTTATGTTTTATGTACTATCTAGAGAGCTAAAGTTGTCGCATGTTTGCGCTGCATGACTTAGGCAAACAAATTTATTACAGGTCCTACAAGTGTAAAAAGATTTACGATCTTTATTTCTTAGACATATATAACACCTTCTGGAAAATCTTTGCCTTTTTGTGTCTTCTCCAACTATTGTTGGGACAATTTCCCCCTGTATATCGGAAATCTTACGTCGCACTGCTAGACTTATTCGCGGATTTTGCAGTCTACTCATTTGGAACGGTTTTACTAAACTCAAAGGTAAATATTTTAGAAAAAAGCGCCGTTTTAGATTTTCATTCGTATTGCAATTAAAAATTACAAAAGCGTTTATAGCAGCTGAGTTTAGTAAGAAAAAGAATAGAGTTAGTGGCCACCTGCAGCTATTCCTTAATACACTATAAGTGGCAGACAATTGACCTACCGTATCTGCTCCTCCTTTTGTCATTTTATTTCTTTCTTTATTTCTGGTTTATTTTGGTCCCTAGAATCGGGATCAATAGTGTTGTCATGATGGAGAGTTGATAAAAGAAGAACATTTCTATTTTTTTTTGGAATATAAGAGATCAATGTTACGTCTGATTGAAATGCAAGTTTGGAACTTCTTTCTTCTCACTTTGTTGTGAGTAATTCGCCAGGAATTTCTCTTTTATTTTTTATCAGCGTCCCTACTGAAGTAACTTTATATTCTTTTAGTAACTTTATTACCAAGTCATAACTTGTAAACCAATTATCAAACGTTATGTTTCGCCTTGTTCCCCTAATTGGTTCTACCAATCGCAGAACTATGTCAGCCGGTTTGTTGCTAAGGGCGTACGGACCTTCGGGCTGCTGGCCTACATATGCTTCTACATAAAATGTTTTTGAGTCTACAAGTGCAAATACCTTGAGGCCATATTTAGCTCGATTGTTTGGTATGTACTGCCGAAATCCGCACCTACCGCGGAAAGTCTCAAGTTTTTCGTCTATTGTTAAATATTCCGAAGGTACATAAGCTGCTTAAGAGTTCCACAAACCGATCAAATATTGCCCGAATTGGAGCTAGTTTATCAATTTTAAGTCTTTCCTCCCGAGAATCTTTATTGTCGAACCTCAGGCAACTTAGTAGGAACCTAAAACGCTTTAGGGGCATCGTTGCTCTAAACATGTCTATACAGGATCCATCGCTAGCCCAAAGCTCATCTAAATTTAACCTACTAGCCCTAAAACGACCACACATATATAGTAGTCCCATAAGGGCTTTCATTTCTAAAGCTGTTGTTTGTTGTACGATCGATTTGTTATTATAGTTTTCAGATTTCGTTTGAACTAACCGATTAGTACATTCAACTATAGAGTCAATAATAAGTTCGTCTATAAAAATATTCCAACATACAAAAGGGGTTTTGGCCTCTTTAGCAACACCTTTAGGTCCCGGAAAATGGATAATATTTTCCTGACGTGTACGCATAGCCTTATTTCCTGGATTAGCTACCCATTTAGTTTTTTTTTGTCAACTCCCCATAAATACCTTGAATTTACTTCAGGCAAAAACTCCTCGACAATCGACTTCTAATATATCTTGCTCATGATCAGACTCCTCAGAACGCTGGCTAACGTGGTCGTCAACCTCGCCCTCAGAGCCGGATTCAATGAGGTCCTCATCAAGTATTGCGGGTACCTCTGATGAATTATCCGACATTTCCCAAAGCCTCAACAACTTTTCTTGCTCTTTTGCATATGACCAACTTGCGTCGATTAAAGCTCACACGGGACTGACGCGCTCCAAAACACGTGCTTTCTATCACTTGACATTATATTTAAAGGTATTTACGAGATGGCGCTACGTATTTTGCAACGGACAAAATTATAGAGATATTAAGTAGGTTGGGGTATGATATACCCCACTTTACTAACGGAGGGTTAAAATCGTATTACTTCAAATCTCAAAATTATATTTAACTTAGTAAATCTGATCACCATAAATGACTTTGTGTTGAGTTGGGTAATAATGTAAAATGCCTAGAAAATATACAAAATTATTACAGGGGCTTGAAACACATATAAACTCGTTTCAACTACCTAAAATAATTTAATAATTATTGCAGAAGCATAGTCATGTTTAACTTATTAAAATTGATTACCATAAACGATATTATGATCTTTTATGATTCTTGGTTCTGATATGAGCTAGATAGCTCATTATGATAGATATCATATGTATATAAAAAATTTTTTTGCAGTTTCCTGCTTATCTTTAAATTAGTGTTAATTTTAAATTCGTTCTATAGAGAGAGACAAGAAAGAGAACTGTAACCTTTATCAATAGGACAACTTTATATATATATATATATATATATATATATATATATATATATATATATATATATATATATATCTTTTTTCTTTTACTTTTTTTTTAAACCTTTGAATTAATTAATAAAAATTATTTTAACAAGATTTTTATTTTTGAGGCTACACATTTCATTTTTCCGTTATTACCTAAATAATGCAAAAAACGGCCACGATCATCTAAATAAAATTAAAAATTATACCAGGGGCTTAGAACACATAAAAAGTAACTATAACTACCTGAAACCTAATTTAAAATCACGTTGCCTGTCGAATGCTTAAAAAATTACTTCATATATTAAAATCATAATCATCTCATTTAACCTTGTCATTAAAGCCAACAATGATTACTAGTTCACTATGATTCTCCTGGACTTTTTTCTAAGTTGGATTATCATGATGGGTAATCATAAATTAAATAATTTATTAGCAGCCTGGAAATACCTCTAAAATTATTTTAGGAGCTTCAAACATACTTCGACTGATTAGAATATTTTAACAATAATGGCAGAAGCTTAAAATCATGTTTAACTTATTCACTTTAATCATGTCACTTTATTACCTCAATCAACTGAAAAAAAAAATTAAAGTTATTTAAGGGCCACAAGGACCTTCAAGTATTATGTAACGTTTTTTAAGGGATTTTTTACTCCTGCACCTCTCTTCGTAATGCATTACAACAAACTGATCATCATACAGACCGATCCTCTCCCTCTTGGACTGCTATGTAACGCATAATTATTTCTTTAATAATCTTGCTTTATAATGTTGCGTGAAGTGATTTTCGTTTAATATTAACAAATACGATGAAAAACTTTTGAGAAAATACGTATTTTTCATAAATGAGTCAATATTATAACAGACATACCTACTGATACCTCTATGTGTAACGGCTATTACGATAATTTTTATTTGAACTGTTAATCAAACTTTTGCTCAACGATTAGGATTTATGGGTTCGCAGACTGGAACATTTACCTCTTATGCTTTGTTTGTAGCATTACTGATGAATATCCTTCATTGGTTATGTGCAAAATTTTTTTTTTCATACTGGCATTCTGTGCATAAAGTAGTCAACCCTTTTGTCTAATCCATGATTGAAAGATTTCCTGAGTTTTCTTCATTATTAAGATTGTAAAATAGTTCATTTGCTCATTGTGGGGTGATAAGTGAGGGCCTAATCTTTATTTAAATTGAAGTAGTTTGTGCATCATAGGAATAAGTTGCTTCGGTATTTTTTTTGACGAGAAATATAAAACACATTTATTGCATATTCGTTTTATGATTTCACTCTAAATAGAAGGACAGTAGAAGTCATTACTCATCTGCAAGTAAAACAGGCAATATATTTAACAAGTAACTAACCAACTCTGTAGATGCCTTTCTGAGAGAATGCTCATATTTCTAAATTAGTTAATTATAACAAAGGACATAAAAGTGGCAGGAATATTTCAAGAAGCACGTTTTTAAGTACAGTTTGTGGCTGGCTGCTGCAGAAATCATCTACACATTTCAAAACTTAAAATATAATCACTGGATTCACGAACGTGCTTATCGTACCAAACTTGATATTTGAAAGGAGGACTTTTGTGGTCTTGATTTTTAGTGCGATATTCAGCTGTGACATCGAAGCCTCCTATTTTCATCTCACTAGAAGCTTATGATACTTTTTCGCCAGTTTGTTAAAAATTCTGCCTTTCAAGATCTATATCGATCCGAGTTGCTTTCAAATCCAGATGCGAACCAAAGTGTTCGTGTGGTAAGATAACTCCTCACAGATTGCTGTTTGCTAAGTGGTGTCATACGATGTTCAGCGCAATTAAGTACTACACCCTGCAGCGTTGGTAACAATGTAAACAGTATCCAAATTGTATTTTAGGAAATGTTGAACTGTGTGATTCTTCACTGTAACATAACACGGATTTTTATATGATCCTCTATCCACAAAAAGAATAAAACTTGCTTCATCTGTACGAGTTTTTATAAATTTAATTTTGAAAGCATGCAGAAAAGTACATACTAGAATAAAATATACGAGGGAGAACTTTGAAACTTTTACGTTACGTAACGCAGGGCTCCTCCCTTACATACATACCATAATATTCAGCCTGAACCCCATGCCCCTCCCTCGTGCTTTACATAATACTTAAATGCTCTCTAATACTACATTAAAAATTAGTTTAATTGCTTATTGAAGTTAAGAAACAAATTATTTCTACTTTTTGACTACTTGGCATAATTCAATAATTATTGCAGAAGCCTGAAGTCATGTTTAACTTGTTTAGTTTAACCACTATAAACGTCACTGGTCAGCTCATAATTTATAATAATGTGATGCTTGGTTTTGAGGTAAGTTTCCATTTTGAAAATTGTTTTTTTTTGCAATTTTTCGTATACTAATATTGAAGTTTATTATGAAATAAATCCTATTGAAAGAGAAGAAGGAGAACCTTAAGCTAGACCGAAAGTGAAACCTTTTTGTATGCAAATTGTTTGTCTTAACTTTTTTTACAAATGGTTGATTAAATTAATAAGAACCATTATAACCCAATTTATAATTTTTCGATTGGGCATTAGATTTTCTGTCACTGCGTAAATGTAAAAAAAAATAAGTTTTATTGCCTAAAAAATGCAAAAGGTGACTTCGATCACCTAAAAAAACTTACAAATTATATCAGGAGCTTAAAATACATGAAATATTATTCTATTTTTTTATTAAAGTTTCAAAAATGACCTTAAATTGGAAAAAGTAAGAAATTATTCTCAAGGTTTCGTTGTATAAAAACTCACAACACATAACTATCTGAAAAATATTTTAAAATAATGGTAACTGCCTGGAAAAATTACTTTAAATCTTAAAATCAATGTTAACTGAGTAAATTGATACTAAAACGACGTAGATTAGTACATTATGATATTCTATGACTTTGTTTTGGGTAATCCTGTGAAATGCCCAAAAAAGTCAAAAATTACCCCAGGAGCTTGGAACACGCTTTAACTGCCTGGAATAATTTAATATATATTGCAAAAGCTTAGAGTCATGTTTAATTTATTCAATTTGATCACAATAAATGTCATTGATTAGGTCATTATAATTTTTTATGACACTTGGTTTTAAGATGGGCTATCATATCTAAAAACTGTTTTATTTTTGTAGTTTTTAAAATTCATTCTATAAAGAAAGAAGAAAGAAAATTTAAAGCTAGACTACAAGTGAATCCTTCTTATATAAATTTTTTTTCTTTACATTTTTTTATAAACGTTTGATTCAATTAATAAGCCAATATATTTAGATACACATGTCTTGAAATTATAATTAACTCAATCAATATGTTATTAAAGACGATATTTATTAGTTCATTATGATTTTCTAGGATTTTGTTTTGAGTTGCATTATCATGATGGGTATTTGGGTAATAAGTTGGATTATTAATAGTCTCAAAAATAATCCAGAAGCTTAAAAGGCACAAAAACTTACTTTAGGTGCATAGAATAATTTAACAATTATTGCAGAAGCTTAAAATCATGGATATTATGGCCTGGCAAGAAATTTAAAATCACCTCAACTATCTAGGATACTTCAAAAATTACTTCCTATCTTAGACTCATATTTATCACATTTAATCTTGCTATTAAAGATTTTGTTTAAACTGGAATTATCGTGATAAGTAATTATAAATTAGAATACTAAGAGCCAGGAAAAACTGAATTATTCTATGAGTGATTAAAACTGGATTATTCCATGAGTGTAAACAGATCAAAACTCACTTCAACTGCCTGAAATAATTTAGTAATTATTACAGAAGCTTTGAAACACGTTAAACTTATTCACTTTAATTACTTCACTTTATGATCTAATCCACCTAAAAAAAAGTTCAAAGTTATTTTAGGAACTTATACTATATAAAAAATTAGGTTAATTAATTTTGTTGGCCTGGAATTATTTATTAATTATTGCAGAAGCTTGAAGCCATATATAATTTTTCCAATTTGATCCTATAAACTAAAAAACACCTTAAAGTTTGAGCGGTCGCGCCCATTTTTAAAAAAATAGTGGTCGCTGCGGACTTGAGTCGCAGCAACCACTTGAAGTAAAAAGATAATTTCTTTTAAAATGAAAACTAAAAATATTTCTGGTTTGAATAAAAAAAACATTTTAACGTTAGTAACATTTATGTCAACTGTTTGTTTTTTATTTTAACATAATTGGCGAGTAATTATCTAAGAGAAAAAAAATAAACGAGATTAAAAAAACCCAAAAACTAAAAGGTCTATTTTCCCACTCAGCTGTTTCAAAGCAATCTGGACATGTGGTGATAGCATGCTCTAAGCATACAGCTGCATTGCATTTTTTGCAAAAATATCGGGTAGGACGATTTTTTTTTCTGTCGCATAAAATACAACGTCCGCGTCGATTTGGTACATTTTCAACTGGATTTTCTGAAGTCTTTGTTCCAAGGATCTCGTGGATTTTAAGTTTGGTAACTTTTGATATGGAATCTCTACACGAGCTTTAAGTTGAGCTTCAATAAGTTGACGTAAAAATTCTTTACGCTTTATTTTTGCATCTGAATCATTAACTTTGTACACAACTAATGAATTTATTCCGGCAACATTTAACATACTATAAAATATGACCATTGACCATCTTCGAGTAGCGCGGGCACAATTATAAACTGAACATAACTTATCCACCGTATCGACCCCTCCTTTAGTTTGATTGTACATTGTAATGATCTCCGGTTTTCCATTTTCAGAATCCAAAGCATCATCCTTGTGTAAACTGGACATTAGCAAAACATTTTTACTCCTTTTGGGTATATAGGATACAAGTGTACAGGTTTCATTAAATCCAAACATTGATGATTTTTCTCAACGATTTATGGGTTGTGAAAATCCGATCGGAAGTTCTCTTTTATTTTTTCTTACTGTTCCTATTAAAGTTAGTCTAAAATTTTGCTTTAAATTCTTTATAAGGCTGTAACTGGTAAACCAGTTATCACTTGTTACATTCCTACCAGTACCTCTAATTATTTCACACAATCTTTGTACAACAGCATCTGGAGAGTTGCTAGCTTGAAAAGGGCCTTCAGGTTGTTTACCCACACAAACTTCCATACTACATGTATAAAACACCTTTGAGTCATACATAGCGAACACTTTTAGTCCATATTTATTCGGTTTGCTTGGTATGTATTGGAAAAAACTACACCGATCGCGAAAGGCTTTTAATTTTTTATCCACAGTAACCTAGTGAAATGGAGTAAATCCAGATTTACATTTTTGCACAAAGTTTTCAAAAACAGCTTTTATTGGCGTCAACTTCTCTATGGCGCAACGAGTTTCACGTGTCTCCATATCGTTAAAACGTAAATGTCTTAATTAAAAGCGAAATCTTTGTAAGGACATTGTAAGCCTAAAAATTTCAACACCAGTGCCATCGGTTTTCCACAAATCTTCAGCATTTAAATGACTGCTTTTTAACAATCCACCTAAATAAAGGAGACCTATCAAAACAAGCAATTCAACAGAATCTGTGGGTTTAGCATCTCTTTCGCGTGAATAATTGCCACGGACGGATTCATAATGCTGGTTTGTATACTGGACAATGGTGTTTACTATCTCTTCAGAAAAAAAGTGCTGCCATATTTTTATTGGAGATTTTTGATTTTTTAAATCTCCTTTGGGACTAGGCAAATGCGTAACCAAATTTTCGGCCGGTGTTCGGACAGCTTTTGAAGGATAATGCTTTCGCATAAAATCAATGCCTATAAAAAAGGGACCTTCACTGTATTCATTTACTTAAATTTCAGTATCCGAAATATCCTGTTCACTATCAGGATCATAAGGCTCTGTTTCGACGATGCGTTCTTCTTCATCATCAGATTCATCCAGAGGCAACTCTTCTTCAAAGTCATTTTCCAAACATTCCTGCATTAATTTTTCAAGTCTGCCTTGCTCCTTTTCATACAAAGCCATTCTAAAGGTTAAACAAAAGTAAACTATTAGTAAATAGATCGAAAATAGTCAATATTTACATACCTTTTAGCAATAAAATAATTATTTACTAAAAACGATTTTCGACACGCCGCTAGTCGCTGCGGACTGATACTCCGCAAATATAAACATCTCTCTAACGCACTACAACTGAACGCTCCCGAGTTTAGCGGTACACTAATAATGCTATTTCATTAAGGTACTGAGAGCCGCAGCCCGAGGTGCGCAGTAACTTTTAGTCAATAACCAAACACATTTTAAAATGGAGCGAGAGTCCGCGCGCGACCACTGGAAGGTTAATAATTATCGACTACTTGAAAAATTATTTAACATCTTAAAATCATAATTATCTCATTCAATCTTGTTGTCGAAGGAAACATTGGATACCCATGGATAATCGTAAGTTAATATTCGTATATACAATAATCGTAAGAAATATTATTCCAGGAACTTGAAACATACAAAAACTCAATTCAACTGCCTGGAATAATTTTATTATTATTGCAGAAGCTTGCAGTTATATTTATCTTATTCAATTTGATCACTATAAACGTCATATGTCAGCTCATTATGATCTTTTATGTCACTTGGTTTTAAGGTGATTATCATATACCACAATTTTTGGCAGTTTTTCGTATTCTAAAATGGTATATTTAAAAATTTTTTAGAGAGGGAGAAGAAAGATAACTGTAAGTTAGAGCGAAAGTGAAACCTTTTTGTACGCAATTTGTTTTCTTCAGTTTTTTTTCTACAAATGGTTCATTTTACTGTTTATAGAATATAACCATTTTTTTTATTCTTTTTGGATTATATACGATTATATACATATTTAATTTTTTCATTTTTTAGAATGAAATGAAAAACCAAACCACTTCAATTGCGTAAATAAGGCGACAAGTTACCTCGATTAACTAAAAAAATTGAAACTCATTAGGCACTTGA
The DNA here is from genome assembly GCF_022605725.1 of Anthonomus grandis grandis. Taxonomy (NCBI): domain Eukaryota; kingdom Metazoa; phylum Arthropoda; class Insecta; order Coleoptera; family Curculionidae; genus Anthonomus; species Anthonomus grandis. The sequence continues at coordinate 17,895,275 of NC_065551.1, forward strand.
GCAATTAAACTGATATTTCATGCAATCCAATTAAACTGCATATAAATATTTAAAAACTCACTCCGATTTCCAGAAAAAGGTAAGATTTTTTATTCCAATAAAGACTAAATACTCATCCTTACTTATTGAAAAAAATGTTAATATAAAAATTCTGAATTTTATTAATTTTTTTGTAATTTTAAAGACATTTTCAGAAAATACTTAAAATACCTAAAAAGCTTAATTTCTTAAGCCAGATACTCTTAAACACGTATTAAAGTCAACACTCTTTCATTAGAATTCCCATCGACATAAACTGGGATGGCGCTTGCAACCCGGGTTGCCAATTAGCTGACATTTCCTAAGAACATACCCAAGCCGAAGAATTGCAACAGCTCCAATTAATTACATTAATCCCAACTTCATAAATTGGCCGGGGTCCAATTTACATTGGTTTAAACAACTTCTAACTGGTCCCCGATCCATTTTAATGAGACAAGACGCGGGTTTTTGTACAGGAAAATCTAAATTAAAATCCTCTCGAGCAGATTATAGATGGTAACTTGTATTGATTCACCAAGTGACATCATTAACGCCTATAATGGGTTTATCCTGCCGATGATTATTATTAAAATATTTTCTTAGAAACTGTTACTAACTAGATGATTATATGGCGCTACTGTTTTTTTTTCTTTTAATTGCTTTAACAAGAAATATCTAAATAATTATTTATCAGAAAATAATAATGAACCTATCGGTTCTCAAGTACAACCTACAGCGTGTAATAGATAGATAATATACCACCCAGCATATCGGAAAAATAATTGCCCCGTACTATAGTTAATACCGAACAACGTCTTACTTTGCTGAATTTATTGCATTATTAAAACGTGACAAGGGCCACAGAGGTTATTGCCAACTAATGAAGTAATTGCTCTTTTCATGTGATGGTTTGGTTTAAGGTCGGGGTTAACGAAAAGTTATATATTCTACGACGTGGAGATTTATTAGGGATTAATGACCCATTTCTGCAAGACAAAGATGTCAAATTAATATTACTGTAAAAGCATTTAAAAAGTGAGAATGTTTTTTTTTTGAAAAATTAAGAATGCTATTAATAAGGGATAAAAGTACTTTGATATACTTCTTTCAGTTAGATGACCTTGTTAAGATCATTGACGATAATTCATGCAAGAAATTGAAAATCAGGCAAGAAATAGTTGATTAATATGAAAAAAATATTGAGCTCAGCTAAAATAAAAATTTGATCATTGTTATGTCATTAAGGAAAGAAATTAGCTTTTTACCGTTTTAATCATTAAAATATCTGTTAAAAAATACTTTTTAACTAAACACAGATCGTAATTATAAAGCATTTCAAGTAGACAAAATAGTTATATAAATTTATTTAGTATCGATTATTCTTTAAAATCACTTTTGAGATAAATATTTTTTATATGAGATAAATATTTTCAATATGAGATAAACTTTTGAGATAAATTTCCATGATTTGCAAATATTTAATATTTTTGTAACAGTTTGAATTTAACGAGCCGTCATAATAAATAAAGGGTACAACGGAAAAGGCAACATAGTGCAAATATGTAAAAACGGTTTTACTATTTCCACACTTTCTGTTTGGATGTATGATTGAAATGTATTTTTAATGATATGTACATAATATGAACATATTTAGTAGATGAGTCTATCCAAGTTCTTTCGATTTATGTATACACTTTAAATCATGAGTTATTTATAAATAAAACAAAAGCAAATAATGCTTTAAAACACACAGTAATGTTCACAAATACTAAGTTTTGCATTAGGAGTGAAGAAAAATAATAGACAAACAATTTTAAGAGAAAAAGTTAAAAAAAAAATAACACAAATTTTAAATTACTTTTAAGAAAAAAAAACTTTATTATAACATATTAAAAAAACTTTGTTAATTAAACACTTTAATTATTATGATGAGAAACTAAAACCGTACCTAATAATCACCAAATGTTCGTAAACATGTTCTTCATATTCTTTAAGGACAACATAGTTGTGAGATAGAGATATTTGTAAAACTCTTATTCTGGAGTGCTTGCTCAGTCGTCTCCAAAATGCTTTTTTAGTAAGTTAAAAATTGTAGACTTATCTTCTTTTAAGCACGGCAATACAGTCGGAATTTGTTTAGGTTCTAAGAGATAAAGGGTTTTGTTCTCTTTTTACAATTGACATAAACACGCCCAAATCAAATTTATGGAGCACTCGTGTGAACATGATTTTTAAATTTATTCTCGTTAAATTTAAAGTGCCTTTGGGCAGGCTTTTTCACTACTTGGAACACTGTATTTGCCAATCAAAAATTATTAGCGTAAGAACTTTTGCATGATTTCAGTTAATCTGTATCTGTAAAGTATGACACTTTTTTTTTTATTTTACGTTTAATCAACCCAAAAACTCTATCGATAAGGATGAAGAAGTGGCGAACTATTGGGAACATAGACTCGAAAGTTTAAATGGTTTTGAGAGCCAGTATGCCCTACATCCATCAGCAAATAGTAAAACGTTCTTGGCAGTTTCCACTGTAAAAATTATAAAAGTTAATTTGTTGCGAAAAGTATGCATTTTGATCTAACAATTTAGGCAACGCCAATTTTTTTTTGATTATTAAAAGAGAAAAGTTTTACATCTTCTCTGTCAAGTTTTGACGTTTATAAAATACTTTACTTTTTAACTTATGTATTCGTTGCTCGCAAATTACTTTAGCTTTATCTTTAGTGCTCACTTTTAACTTCTCTTCAACCTCAATACAGGTTGAACACAAATCAGTCATGGGGGCACCAAAGCTTAAATTATAATTTTTATTTACGTACCTTCTAAAATAACATAATTTTATCGCCAAACAAATTTTGTTATAAAATATTTTATAATTTTTTTTTAAATTTCATTCAAAAAACTTTCAAAATGAAAACTAAACTAATTCTAATAAATCAATAACAAATTACTCACTTAAGTATTTATAATAAAAAATTGTTTATTATTTTTATTTTTAAATTATAAAATCGAATTATTTATATGTGCCAACCTTTTCCTTGTCCAATTCCAGTTCCTTTTCCTATTCTCTCCTTATCCCATCAGTATGCTTTTTATTCGTGTTGTATTAACTTTCTTCTTTTTTTCTTTAACTGTGAAAATGCTTTTGTTTATTATTTATAAGTGTCATTTATAATTTATAATTATTAAATATATATAAGGCCTCAACAGAATTCAGGCAATCTCGCAGGGGTTGTTCCCTGGAAGTCTGAAAACATGGCCTATTAGTCACCTTCTGGAATTTTATTTGTATTTGTATAAAATTTAAGTTCTATAGATATTTTTTAATTGTTTTAATACACATTAAATGTGCTCTTTGTAAAGAACGAACTATTCAATATGTGATATGCATTTGGTTTATAACAGAATTGTAATTTTTTATTTTTCTGGTGATTAATAAAAGTCTTATTATTATTATTATTATTATTATTATTATTATTATTAAAAACATGTCAGTAGATCCATTTCTTTGATAGTGATTTTACTTCGATTTACTTTGCATTCGAGATTTTCAATGAAGTGCTTCAAGTGCTTAATTAAATCTTTTATATGGTCATTTTTGCTTTTAACCTTATTACTTCTATGTCGCGCTTTTGGCAGGTCATTAGAAAGCAAATAATTTCTTACGTTTGTTTCCAACCTATATTCACTAAAACCAGTTATTCTGAGAAAAGCTTTTTTGCCAACTCTTAAGTTTTCCTTAGTTTTTGTGCTACAATTTTGAAGATTTTAAGCCTTCACAAAAATTGTAATCACAAAAATATCTTATTTTACCTTAGTCTAAAGAGAAATACACAAAGTCTCGGCCATAAAAGTATTTATTTATTCTAACAGTAGGTTAAAAATATGTTTAAAAAATATAATAAATACTTTTGAAACCGAGACGTTGTGTAGTTCCCTTTAGATTATTGAATCTAGGTCTCTTTGGGACAATGGAGCACATCTTTCAATTTTATTTCACCTTGTCAACTTTTGAATATGTGGAAGTTTTGATTGTCTCTCATACTGAGTCTCTGACACAAAAACACTGGTTTTTTACTGTGAACACAATTAGGGTATTGAGGTAAACTATGTGGCTTGTATCGGAAATAAAAAAAATGAACTACAATAATTTGTAAAAATATATTTTCCTTGTATATTTATTGCTTTGCAGGTTTAGGTTTATTATTTTTATTTAAACATTTTTTCAAATTATTATGTATATTTATTTATAATTCTTTGACAAATCAAATCATGCGTTTACCTTTTAACTTGCATTTTTCTTCTCTTCCAGTTTTTCTTATTCATTTAGCGTTTTCTTTCTTTTCCTTTTTCGCATGGTTTTACCTTATCCATTCTCTTAGGTACTGTTTTAAAAACAGTGCCTTAAATAATAATTTTGCAATAGTAACTTTTTTTTTCAAATTAAATGGAGAATCTTACAGTTGACTTCTTATAAAAAAGTATTTTATCACCTCGCAGATTTAAGACAAAAAAGAACCAAGTCGTATGTTATGACACTGGCAATCTTTTTAAAAATTGGCTGTATCAGTAATTGACAATTTACTACAATAACCTGCATGCGAAATTTTGTTAAAATTGAGCTGCTAGTCTAAAAGTTATGATAAATAAACAAATAATTTTTCTTAACTTTAACACCCTGTATCTTTGTTATTAAACATTTCTGAGAAAAATTTTATGATGAAAGTCTACTTCTTTTTAAATTCTCTATCACGTATTTAAACTAATGACGTTTAAACTGGACCACCCTGTAAAAAAGGGCAGCTATTGATAAAAATTACACGAAATATTATTGTCAATAAAATTAGCCATAGAAAAGAAAAATGTTATGCTGATGCAATCGAGTCAAATAAAAAGAACCCAAAAGAAATATCTGAGAAGAAACAACCATTGCCAGATGAAATCAGTTTTAAAACGAAAGTAACTAATCAGGAGGCAGACAGATTTTTAGACAGACATTATAGATTTAATAGTTATTTTCTTGAAAGTATTGAAAATACAATTAGTAATATACTTAATTCATTTAATGTAACGCCCATTAATCATATTGGAAACACTATATACATAATAAGATATAATGTTTTATTTTGAAAAAAATTTAATGATAAATATGAAAAAAATAATCAAGAATTAGAGGAATGTTGGTGGTAGCGAGAGTGATATATCTGTGAAACTATTGTTGTCGATACTTGTGATAGTTTTCTCAAAGCTATTGATAGTGAGATTAATTTTTTGTAGCAGTATTTTTGGACTTTAGAAGAACTTTTAGAAGAAAATTTTTCAAAAAAGTTGAGTTTATCATTAAAGTAGATAACACCTTAGCCTTAACGCCATACAAGATTATTATTGTATAATGTCCTTGCAGTTCCCCATTTGTAGTTTTGTTCTACTTTGCTTTAACTTGCCACGATTTAAAATTAATTAATTCAAAATGAAATAATTCAGAATAGAGATTAAATAATGATATAGCAATATAATCGCTATACCCTGTAATGTCCATATTAAATGTTCTTAATATTTTGTTCGTCATACAACGAATTTTGTTTAATGTAAGTTTATTTATACCGGGTGGTGCGTCACCGAGCAGAATATAGGAAATCCCATGTAAATTTTAAGGGGGTCAATTATGGGCTTCCCTGTACATTTTACAGAAAAAATGTAAGATAACTTTTTGAAGAGACCAATCTGGCAAACCCTCGTAGTTTCAAAAAATGTTAATAAGCGAATCTTGAACTATTCAATTAAATGTAATTGCAAAATTACCAAATTTTCGGTTCAGGTAAAACCCGACAACGACTGAAAGATGTAATACAGCGCAAACATTAAATTAAGTTTTATATAAAGGAATTTTAAATTTTAATAAGTTTTCTGTGATTGTTAAGTGCTGTAATGACTTAAACTAGTTTAAGAGACTTTTAAGGGAATTTATCGAGAGTAATTTTTAATTGTTGTTTGTCTTGTAGGTTTATCCATCTTTCTTATTATTTTAAATTTATATGTTGAATCCGTTTGTAGTATTCTTTATTTCTAATTTTATTTTGTTTTCTTAGACCTATAAAATGGTTTACAAAATTTTATTTATACTCGATTTCAATTATTTTCTTAGTATCTTTGTAACTGTCTAGTCTTACAGCCTTTTTGTATTACTTAGTCTACTTTGCTATTACCATACTTCGATATCTATACTGTTTTACAGACCTCTTTCGTAATTTTTTTTGCAACTGAGACAGTAGTTTGGGTATCACGTAAAAATTGCAGAGAAGATATAAGTATCTTAAATTCGAAAATTGAACTTCTTCGTAAAAATAAATTTAAACTAAATTAATGAAAGGCAAAGTGTATGCTATTAGTACCAAAACGCATTGTAAACAAAATTTAAATGAAAGTTTAGGTATTAAAATTAATAAATTTAAACTTTAGTTTATCACTGAAAGAAAATATTTAGGGGTTCTTTTAGATCTACAACTAAAATTCTAATGTTAATATATTTTTAAAAAGATTGCCAAGAAAGTTATATTTTTTGCGAGAATTCCTAACTGCTTTTAGTACGAAAAGTATAAAATACAACTAAACTCCTGGACAAAAATATCGCACCACTAATTATTTTGTCAAGAAAATTTAAATAAAAATAAATATCAGTTAAAACAGTTATAATATCTTTTCTCGTATAAAAAGCAGAACTGGACAAAAACTATGTTTATGCTTTATCATGGAACATGCTGCTCGTGAGGAGTGAGAATACATCCGCAGGAAAGTGTTCATAATTTGATACGAGGAATGCTGCGAAGACTTCAAGCGGTCATTGCAGCTAGAGGTGGCAATACACGTTATTAAGAATTCATTATGGGTCTATTGTTTTATTTTTGTATCAAAATTGAAGTTAGTGAAAATCGATGCTTTTCCTTATATTGAATTTAGTTACTTAAATCGCGTTTTGTTAAATAGAATATAATTGTTTTTGTTAATTAATAATGCATAGTTAACAATGCTTATAAGTTTGCTTATTTTTTTATCTTTATTAAAAAAAAATCTCTAAAAATCAAGTGGTGCGATAATTTTGTCCAGGAGTTTATTTTATCGCACTTTAAAGTATTATATGTATACTTTTAAGTATGATTAACTAAATAATGCCATTATGTTTGCAAAGTTTTTTAGAGGAATGGTCTAATTTTTAATAACAAAATATTAGGTCAAGAAATGATTACCATTTATCAAGAGGTAGATCGACGGAATCACAAAACTATAATTTTTTAAAGGGTTGCAAGTTTTCGACTCTGATCCATTAGAAATTAAAAACTAAAGTTATTTACTAAGAACATAGATACGTTTTACTTATTTTGATACTACTAAATTTAGCAAACTAAATGTATTAGCGAAGTGCTAAACAAATAATAATATTAATATTTTATCTAAAAAAAAAGAGGCATTTATTTCCAACAGGTTTGTTACCCAATTACAGGAAAGAATAAAAAAATTACCAAAATATGTATAACAAAATGCCTAACATTCTATATACTTAAACAGACTATATACATACTAGAAAGACTCTGCATCACCTATTTACTTTATACTTTCTCTAATGGACCTTAAACTGTCAACAAAAATATCGAACCGTTCATGTAAACTATTATTAATAAAATTCTGACACATTATATTAATAGGGGATTTAAACAAAATAATCTAAAATGCCTAGGGTTTATTCTTGGTACCCGAAAATTTAACCTAGCCAAAAGGGTGGGACAGTCATACTTGTTATGAATAAGGTTATATAAGAATTTTATGGAAAGAATTTCTCTTCTTTTTGCTAGGGTAATATAAAAGGGTATAACTAAGGGTATAATATTAAATTGATTTAAGTATAATTGACTATCCAAACCTCTGGCTGGAAAGACACCTTCCTCTCTAAACCAGAGACACTTTATTAACTTACGCTGAATGCGCTCAATATCACCTATCAGGTGACCAAATTAAAGATCCGTAGTCTATTTTTAAGCATATGTAATGCGGGCTACAGACGTTCATGTAGACTAGACAAGTCTGCTTGCGCAAGTGCACTTGCACAAGTCTGCATGAACGTATGTAGGAATAGACTTGCTTAAGTCTTTAGACCCTCACATGTGGCATGGACTTGAACAAATGTCCATCAAGCTACAGTGACTTGTTCAAGTGTACATGACTGTGTATATGAAACGTGCGAAATTGGGTTAGGTTTTTTGTTTTTGTTATGTTTATGTTTTGCTTGCTGTTTGTTAAGAAGTTATATTAAAATGACCAGTAATGAAAAAACGCTAAGGGAAGCTGCATATAAAAGTTTAAATAAATTGATGGAAATTGATGAAGAAGCAAACCGTGATTCGGTTGTAAAAAAAATTAACGGCCTCAGAACAAATATTCGGAAGGAGAAAAAAAAAATTGAGGAGTCGCAGCGTTCAGGTTCTGGGACAGATGAACTATATACTCCAACCTTATGGTATTTTTCTTTATTTGATTTCCTGGATGATCAAGTCACTCTTAGAAAATTATCATAATTTTAATATAGCAAAAAGATAATTTGCCATGCTGATTATTGACACTGATAATTGACATGCCCCTCATTTACAAAATAATTCATGAAGTTTTCTTTCACTTCATTGGCATTTAAACTAAGTCCTTCTCGCGTTATTTCCAGTGGTGCTAAATTTCCAAAATCCAAAGTTTCGTCACGCACATAAGATTGACCAACATTTGATATCAAAAAGTTATGTAGAGCACATGCAGCTTTGACAAAACAATCTATATTTTTTAGTTCTAAATTAATAGCTGTGTGAAAAATTCTAAAACGTGATGCTTATATTCCAAATACATTTTCAATGATACGCCGAGCTCTAGATAACCGATAATTGTAAATTTTTTTTGAATGCTAGTTAACTCACTTTGTCTGAATGGTCTCATCATATCAGTTCTTAATGGAAAAGCATCATCTGCTACAAAAACGTATGGAAGATATCTTTAATTTCCTACTGAAGATTCTTTAGGAATATTTAAAAGATTATTCTGTTTATCTAAAAAATTGACTATATTGGAGAACCCCTCCATCAGAAATTCTTCCGTTTGTGCCAAAATCAAACATTATTAGACAATATTAAGCATCAGCAATAGCAAGTAAGACCATACTGTGTTTTTTCTTGCAATTGTAGAAATACGAACCACTACCAGCTGGGGGCACAATCTCCACCCACATGCTTACTATTTATGGCACCAAGGCAGTGCGGCAGTATCACAGACTGTTTCGATCTTGCAACAGCAAAAATCTTCATATTTTTTACCACAGAATAGATACGAAAGCACGATAGTTTCTACTCCTTTTCTTAGCTCCACAAAAACGGTTTGTGACCATGAGTATCGAAATGATGACTCAAATCTTTCATTGGCGTCTTATGTAACGATTTTTTCTGCTTAAATTTACTTTAATTTAAAAATGTACTTTGGTGTTGATAAGTATTATTATTAAAATTCTAGTTTATTTGTTAAGAAGTTTACTACTTAAATCTAAAAGGAAATAAAAGTTATGTTTACATAAAATATAATTATTTTTCTTACCTTTAAATAATCTTTCTTTAGGACATCGAATATTGCTTGACATGTTTCAGGAATAATCTCACTTAATGACTAAGGAGAAATATTGGTCGAAAATTTCATGTCTTCATAGAATCTTCCCGTCGCAAGAAACCTTAGGGTTGCTGTTAATCTTTCATGTGGACTTATGGCTTCTCTCATGATGGTATCTTTCTTTTCAATAAAAGGAGTTACCAGGAATAGCAGTTTAAAATATGTTTCTTCATTCATCCGTAAATAATTATGCCAATCAGCAGGGTGAAACTTCAGTTCATTTAGAATATTAGTATGCGAATAAGTATTCCTTTTTAAAAGCCAATTTTTACACTACACTCGACGTGTTTTCCTTCATTCTCTTTTTTCAGGTACCAGTACAAACAGCGCGAGAGCAGCTAGCGCGTCGTCTTCGTCCATTTTTACTTCTAAAACTGTGCAAATATGCTTGTATGGTGTGGAGTCGTAGAAGATTTGTGCAAGTGCACTTGCACAAATCTGCAGACTTCTCAAGTCTACATGAGCGTCTGTAGCCTGCTTAAGAGAAGAAAAGTAGTTTTAAAGTATTCATATTTTCAAAATGCCGACAATTTCGATAAATAAAACTCAACAATTTGGCAAAGTCAGAAACTATTTTTGCTACATACTTGACAAAACTTAATCTCACATCATAAGTAATTCCCAGATCAATCGCCTCATCCACTCTGGCTAACACAACCCTATTTGCTCTATAGTCAAATATGATTCGTAACAGTTTTCAAGAAAATGAGAGAATAGAGCACTTATTAACTTTTAAATATGGTCTATTGACATTGCACCAATTCTCTATTAGGATTTACCTGAAGGAATTTGCAATCGCCTTCAGTATCTATTTTTGTGAACAATTTTATATCATCCACCAATAGTAAATTCTGATAAGACAGTAATTTGCCAGTAATTTGGCAAGATCGTTTATAAACAATAAAAAGAGAAGCGGGTCCAAATTAGATCCTTGCGGAACTCTCGAGCACACTTCATATACAGGGTGTTTCAAAATTCACTACATATATTTTAAAGGCGTATTCCTGAGGTCAAAATAAGACTTTTTTTTCTATAAACATGGGTCCTAAAATGCACCCCCTTCAAGCTACAGCCATCGCAAGAAGTGTAAAAAAAATCGATTTTTTAAAACTGTGTCCACATCAAATTTAACGAAATTTAGAATATCCCCCTTATTTTAGGCGGTCTATTTACTCTGTATCTTAGAAAAGGCGTAAAGCTAATTTTAAGGGGTAAACGGAGGGGGTGCACACTTTTGACGGCCAAAATTTTATGTACGCATACTAACAATAAATAGGTAGACTGGTTTTGCTATTGTTGAAACTTTGTTATTGAGGTTTTTTCAATATATTGATGAACATTTATTTACATTAAAGAATGACGGTATAAAAATACAAAAACTGGTTAAAAAATTATTTAGCATTTATTAACATAATAATTAATAATTTTTTAAATAAACAATAAACTTCTGAGAAACAAATATTTTTTTTTATAAAAAGTGCTCGAAATGCGTACCCCCCCCCCCCGCTGCAATACAAGCCTCCATTCGTCTTCTCATAGATTGTCTTACTCGCTCTAAAATTCCGGGAGTATTTCTTATTGTTTCAAAGGCATCAATAATTCTTTGCCTTAGCTTAGGACCTCGAGCGAAGGCCCTTGATCAGGATTATAGACGAGGCTTTTTACATATCCTCAGAAAAAAAAATCTAGAGGATTGCAGTCCGGGGAGGGTGGAGGCCATGGTATTGGGCCTGCTCTACCAATCCATCTCTCAGGAAACATAAAGTTCAAATAGTCACGCACTGTTATACGGAAATGAGGGGGGGGGGCACCGTCATGCATAAACCACATGTTCGCTCGCACATTTAAAGGTACATTGTCTAGTAAACCATTTAAATAGTGCTGTAGAAAGTCTAAATAAGTGTCGCCAACTAAAATTCTAGGAAAAAAGAAAGGACCAATTAACTCATCTCCCACTAAACCTGCCCATACATTAAGGCTAAAGTGCTCCTGGTGGTGAGATTGCCTAATTTCGTGCGGATTCTCTACTGCCTAAACATGCACATTATGAAAATTCACCACCCCTTCCCGCGAAAAATGAGCTTTGTCTGTGAATAGAATACTTGATAAAAAATTATTATCTCTCGCGCATCTCTGAAGTAACCACCTTGTAAACTGTAAGCGCCTTGGAAAATCTTGAGGTAGCAAAACTTGAACTCTTTGAATATGGTATGGATACAAGCTATTTTCGTGCAAGACCCGCCAGACAGTTGCATGAGAAACATCTAAATTCCGAGCTATTTGTCGGGTGTTTAGACTAGGATCGTCGTCGATGGCATTCAAAATTTGCTCCTCTGTCACTGGGTTATGTGCTTGTTGCGGTCTGCCTGCATTGTTCCTAGGGGTCCCAAAACTACCGTATTCCCTAAGATGCCGATGTGACTCTGAAAATGTTCGTACATTCGGGAGTCGGCGATTAGAAAACCTTAATTGATACAATCTTTGAGCTTCATACGCGTTACCATCAGAAAGACCATAAACAAAATGGATGTCTGCAAGATGTTCGAATGAATAACGTTAATTTTCCATTTTAGCAATGTTAGCGTTTAGAAATAAAAAAAAATATTAAAAATAAAAATGTCAACAATTGCGAAACACAGCCTACTTCCTAAATTTTTTCTTTGATTTTTAATTTACGATATTGCTATCCTTTTATTCACCGGCGATTTTCTCAAAAACTAATAATAGTCGTATGAAAAAAATGCAAGAGACGAAAAATTTAAATTTTTGTATGGTCTATTTTTTTGATTTTGATCTATTTTGGTGTAGCTTAGTTTTAAAAAAAAATGTATGTACACATAATATTTTGGCCGTCAAAAGTGTGCACCCTCTCAGTTTACCCCTTAAAATTAGTTTTACGCCTTTTCTAAGATAAAGAGTAAATAGACCGCCTAAAATAACGGGGGTATTCCAAATTTCGTGAAATTTAATGCAAAACTGTAGACACAGTTTTAAAAAATCGATTTTTTTTACACTTTTTGCGATGGCTGTAGCTTGCACCCCCTTGCATTTTAGGACCCATGTTTATAGGAAAAAAGTCTTATTTTGACCTCAGGAATACGCCCTTAAAATATATGTAGTGAATTTTGAAACACCCTGTATAGGAGACTTAAAGCCTTCATATTCAACGACGACGACAACGAAATTGTTTACGACCTCGTAAGTTAGATTTTATTAAAGCAACTAAATCCTTAGAAAAACCGAAAAATATTAGCTTATAAAGAATTACAAGGTGGTCATTTTGGTCAAAAGCTTTGCAGAAATCAAGGTATATTACATTAACCTGACCTCTATTATCCAAATACTGACACAAATACTCATTTAGGCAAGCCAGGGTTTACTGTACAGGAGCGATTTTTGACGAAACCAAACTGATTAGGTGCTGTCTAATTTGACAGGGGCATATATTCTATTATAAAGAACTATTTTAAAAAGTTTGGAGAAATTACATAAATTTGATATAGCTCTGTAATTTTGAATGTCGTTCTTCAGTCCCTTTTTGAGTATCGGGGATATTCTTGCAAAACGCGAATATAATCTTTAACGACAAGATGGTACTTGGTACTTCATCGGTACCGGAGGTCAACTTACTTTTTAGTTTATTAGAGGCGATGACAATTTCATCTTCCGAAAAAATTATAGGAACAATTTAGAGAGTTGTTAATAGTCTGGCTCGATTCAATACCAACATTAATTAATACTAGATGGGTCCGACTCAATATATACGCTTTGAAAGAAAGTTCCAAATGCATCAACAATTTTCTATGGATCTTTTATTTATGTCATAAGTATATGTTAAAATCACTGTCGAGAATATTACTTATTATTAAGTCCTTTAAGGAACAATATAATTTTTATAATCACTATGTTTTAAAAGGTTTATAAAAAACACTTTAGTCTGAATTAAATAATTAATCATTTTTAACTTTTATATGCAATTTTTATTAAATTTTAAAATATTTAATATTCATTTAAAATAAATTTAAGGTAATTGAAAAAATAACTTACTGGTAGGTATCGATTGCAAAACATGGCGCTGTAAAATCATAAATATCTCAATTTATATAATTTTAGTTCATAAACAGAGTTAAGCCATGCAACAAGACACATCGAAGTTACATTCTAATATTTCAAAGCCAATCCTTATTGAATTGGATTTCTCTAGGCACTTTATCATGAATTAAAATCGGCATAAATTCGTAAACCGTATAAAGTTGGAAACGTAATGTGGCATTAAAGTAGTATTTACTGCGGAGTCGCATGTATTGTCAGGATAAGACATTAGGTAAAAGTGTCTTTAACGTTTAAAAGACTTAAACTTAGTATTTATTTTAGCACGACAAGAAAAAAATTGAATTATCACCGTTTCAGATTAAATGATACCGCTTCAAAATGATATAATTTACCATGAGACATCATAAACTACATGTATATTATCCCAAAATTTAATTTATTGGACAGGTTAGACAGTTTTGTAAATTTATTTTCCGCTAGACATAAAGAAAACTGGTAGTGTACCCGACAGTAAAAAAAGTATCAGACCAAGAAATCTCTTAAAAAATTTACATATTAAGAGTTATTCTTCTTACGCTGCTGGAGAAATTTTATTTTTATTTTTAGTTGTTTCCTAATAGGTACTCCTAGGGCGTTATCTTTGCTTAAATATGTGACAGGTTTCATTTAAATAGTTGTTTATAGTGGCTACTGTGGAAGATTAGATTTGAAGATGGTTTATATCAGTACATAAATTATAATTTTTTAAGTCTCAAATGAGATGTTCATTGAAAAAAAAAGAGAAAGAAAGAGGGTTTCTTTAGAAACTACATTTTAAAGATTTAATACAATGAAATTAAAATAATTTTAGGTCTAAATCTATCACTAAAATGCTAAATATTTTCGTGATTTATATATTTTTGTACTTTATGCAACTGGACCAGTTTTAAAATATAAGAATCATTATGCTTTTAAGAATTATTGAGACCATTAATTTTAAAAAGCTCATAATTTTTTAATAGATAAATAACAGGTTTATTATCTAAGATCTAGCTATGGGTGGCACTTTAGGGCCGTTGATTTTCCTACTATATGTTAATGATCTCTCAGAATTCATTGGTGATGTTAAATTGTTCATATACGCAGACGATACTACTATTGTAGTTACAGGAGAAAGTATGGAGGAAATCGAATTCAAAGCCTGCTCTATTATAAAAAAGTTTAACCATTGGTGTGAGGGAAATCACCCTATAATAAATTTGGAAAAGACTAAATGCGTAAGTTTCTCAAAGAATATGTTGAAGGCTCATGCTGAGTTTTTCTGTGGTTTTGGATACTGTTTCAATTATCTGCGAATCGTCAGCTAAGTTTCTGGGATGCATAATAGACCAACACGTATCTTTTCTTTCTCAAATTGACGAGATATGCAGCAAACTATCTAGACTGTATTTTTCATTGTTTACCCTTAAAAGCCATCTAGGAATGAAGAGTCTACTGAGTGTATACTATGGTATAGTGTACCCTCTCTTGACCTCACATGTTGCTGTTTGGGATAATAGATCAGAGGCACAAAGGGTATTTGTATTTCAGCAAAGATTTATGAGACTGATTTTTGGTTTAAAATATAATGAGAGCTACCTTAAAACATTTAAAAAATATAATATTTTAACAATGCCCGGAATTTATATATTCAAATGATTGTTATACATATTTAAAAATCAAGAACATTTCTCCAAAGTAAGTGATTTTAATAAATATAGTGTTAGATGTAAGGATGCTCTTTATTTGCCAAAATTTAACTTTGTTTATTTTAAAAAGACCCTCTTTTATGAAGGAATTAGCTTATTTAATCAACTTCCTGCTTCGTTAAAACAAAAAGATAACTTCAACATCTGTAAAAATAGACTAAAACGGCTTATTATAAATTCTGTCGTCTATGATATCAGCGAATTTAGCAACATGCTGAAAGTCACTCCCTAGACAGACACTGCCTAGTCAGTGTCTGTACTTTGTTTTTACTGTTTGTTGGTACTTTTGTGGTTATTATAGTTTCTAAGTTTTAGATGTGTGTAATTAGATTTTTTTTAGAATAAATTTACTCTTTTAAATAAGTTAATTAGGATTATCAGTTTCTTTCTCCTGACTCGTCTTATTCTATTGCATATGTAGTATCAAATGACCAAATAAATCAGTAATCAGTATGTATAAAAATAAAATAAATAAGTAATATTATATAATTGCCGGTATGTTAATACATATTCTTTTAATGAATTTGTACTAATTTTTATGAACTAGTACAGTTTTTAATTAAATGAGACAAGTTAAAAAAAATCATAATTACAATATTAAGTTATGCAATTGATTGGTTGTATATTTTTCTATTAAAATAAAATCGTTTCTATTTCTAGTGTTATAGGTATATGGTATGCATATCGCTCTTATCTCACTTAAGGGATTGCGAATTATATTTATCTTGTGAATGGTAATGTTTTAAATAAAATATTTTTAATGGATATTTAAATAATAAGAAAACACGAAATTTTACAAAAAACCAATTTATTTTAAGTAAAATAACATTGGGTATAAAAAATAAACAGAAATTTAAAAACTTATAAAACTTCACAGTTAATGGCCATACAAATATAGTTATTGTCCATATTAGCCATTATAAATTTCTTTATTGTTTAATTTTTTTATTGTTATAGCATGTAGAGCACACAAAATCTTCTAAGTTTTCAATGTCTTGTTGTTTCTTTGCACAAGTGCCGATATGATAACTTCTAACACAAAATTGACATCTTATTCCAACTTTGGATTTAGTCATATTATACGAACAAGAATAACATAATCTAGTATACAAGAGATTCTTTACAATGGTTTGGTATCTTCTAAATGTTTCACTGTTATATCTGAGAGAATACGTATTTTATCCTGTTCTGGATACCTATCAGTTTCAAAAAATAACTTTCTTTTAGCCGAATCACCAGCATGTGTTTCTATCCTGGTTTCCAAATTAGCATATTTGCTACTCAAAACCTCAAAAATTGTGTCATCAATTGTGAGATTAATATTTTCCTCTACAGAATCAGGAAGTTGGTTCTGTTCTGTGAATAATTCTTGGCTATCATCTTTGGGGTGAATTACTTTTGGTATGTGCACTTTAACTCTACTTTTTAAAGTAGTGCTTTTAATTGTGTGACTGGAAAGTGTATCTGCCTTTAAAATATCTACGTCACCTGCATCAACGTTCAGATCTCGGGAACTATTATTTAGATCATAATAAAACTTTTCTTTGCTGCTGCTTCCAATTTGATCTACTCGTTTGTCAGTAGATAAAGCAACAATTTCTTTTTTCTTTAGAACAGTTTGACTTTCTTTGCTCTCAGCATTCTCTTTTATGGAATTTTTTTTTATTACTTTAATCTTGGTGTCTTTGTTTTTTTGACTTGTTTGTTTGTTAGCTTTTGCATCAATTCGCTTTTGTTTCCATTCTAATTTTATTTTTTCTTGCTCTGCTTTTTCTTCAATTTTACGCCTCTCTGCATTTTGACGATCCGAAGAAGTGAGCACAAAAGGTAACCTTTCTGTTTGTTTTTTACCCTTTCTTTCTAGGGTTTTTGGCCAAAAAAAGTATTTTTCTATTGAGGTGTCAGTTTCTTTAGACAATAATTTGTCCTGTGGTAATTGTTGTTCAGAAGCATCTCCAAATGATTGATTATGTCAAGGAATATTGAATGTCGATGGAATATCTAAAGCCATTTTATTATCTTCCGTGGTAATAGGGATATCTTGTACGTCGCATATGATTTCATTGCTCTCTGAAGTCTCAAGTGAAATATCTAAAGCTATATGGTTTTCTCTGGTGATAGAGATATCTTGTTTATCATTTGTAATTCCATTGGTTTCTGTAAGCTGTGTTGTGGGTTAGTTAGTTTGAAATAAATTAAATATTCTGAAGAGCAATTTTGAATCTCCAATTAGTTTTTCGGAATTTTCTAGATTTTCAAATTCTAATATTTTTGCGGCTCCAACTGTGTTTACAAAATCTTCATATGTTGTTGATTTCTTTGCAGAAATATTCCGATTAATACCTTTACTGGGGTCGTTAATCTTTTCTAAACATTTGGAATAGTCAATTGCTTCGGAATTCCACGAATATAATCCGGAAGCTTTAAAGCCATTAACGATGGAATCTGATTTTAATTCACTAAAGGCTGTATTTAGTCCCAATGCAAAATTCTCCTTGGTAACTACTGAGTTTGGATTATCTTGTCTAAACTTTAACACTGCCCGATTCCAATTCACATTTAATGGCTTAAATGCAGCGACATCTGCTGGCTGCATAATTCTGGTCGCGTTGGGATACAATGCCACTAAAATGATTTGTAACTTTAAACATAATTCACTAGTTTGAATGGTCAAATGAGTTTTATGTCTATCAACAAACAAAATAACAGGAAATTTTGTTCTTCTTTTTTCTGAAAGTTTTTCACAACTAAGTATTTATATAAGACGTTTCCTATGTATTCATAAAAGTTTTCATTTTTCATCCACCCCGTATCGCTACATCCTATGCCCCATTCTCGTAGAACTGAATTTACGACATTGCTAGGAATCCGTTTATAAGGGTAAATAACCATTGAAGCTGTTACTTCTCCGGATGCTGCGAAAGTAAACATAACTGTCAAATTTACTGGGCCAATTGTTTAATTAAGCACACAATTTATTGTATGAGTGGACTGTATTTATTTTAGTAAAGTTATATTTCAACAAAACACAAATTCAAAAACCGTTTAAAAATAATAGTACGCCGCTGTTGGGCCAAAAAATAGTGGAGAATGCGAACCCTGTGTTCTCTCTCATCGTTGATCAATATCTCTCAAATTAAATAATATCGCGTTATTTTCTCCCGCTTTGTCACCGAACTAGCCAATCACAACGTCCGAATGCTTACTCCCGCTGCATTTGGTGCCGGGGCCAAATTCTCTGAACTGAAGAAAAATACTTCTATTCTTAGTAAAGTGTTTGATGAGTTCCGCCTGTTTAAAAATAATCTTTTAAATTAAAAATTATATTCTTTGTTGTGGAATTTTCCACAACATCCTGCCACCCCGTTGAAAGATTTATCTTTCAAACACAGATAAAACTTTAACAGTTTAAATATTTATATTATCATTATTAGGTAATGGGACTACCTTTGTAATAGACCTCGTAAAAATACCATTTTTAGTCTTTAGTTTGACGATTCTAATTTTGCCGCTTTGACTAGGAACTACCTCGATAATTCTCGCCACCGGCCATTCCAAAGGTCGTGTATTTTCTTCCTTGAAAAGAACAACATCGCCTACCTTTAAATTTTCTTTAGGTATGAGCCACTTTGGTCTATTTTGCAGAAAATTTAAATATTCTTTAACCCATCTTCGCCAAAATAATTGCTGTACTCTTGTACAACGTTGAAATCTTGAAAGTCTATTTTCATTTAAATCTATTATATCTAACTCTGGAAAGGCTGTCAAACTTTGACCAATTAAAAAATGTCCAGGTGTGAGACAAGAAAGATCAGAAGAGTCGCTAGATATAGGAATCAACGGTCTGGAATTTAAGATGGCTTCAATCTGAGCTAAAATTGTCGATAGTTCTTCAAAGGTAAAGTGAGCTGTTCCTGCAATTCGCTGCAAATGGTATTTGGTACTTTTGATGGCTGCTTCCCACAGTCCACCAAAGTGTGGGCTTCTCGGAGGAATAAATTTCCAGGTCACGCTCTTTGTTGACAAAAAGTTTTCTAAATCGTCTTTCGTAGATTTGTCACGGAAAAAGTTGTAAAGCTCTTTGAGCTGATTGTTTGATCCAATAAAATTTGTAGCGTTATCACTATAGATAATTACCGGGTTGCCCCTACGGGATATAAATCGTTTTAAAGTGAGAATAAAGGACTCTGTGGATAACGTGGACACTAACTCTATATGCACAGCCTTGGTAGCCATGCATACAAAGACGCAAATGTAAGCCTTTGATAAGGATGAGCGTTTTGCCAATGAGTTTTTAACAAAGTAAGGGCCGCCAAAGTCAACTCCGACCTTTGAAAATGGACGTGAGGGTGTCGTGCGATCCTTAGGAAGATTCGACATAATTTGCTGGCCTATTTGCCCGCTAAAACGAAAACATATATTACAATTTCGTATAATGCGCTTAATTTCTGTCAAGCCGCCAAGAGGCCAATATCTTAATCGAAAGTTGGATAAAACACATTGTGCCCCAGCGTGTCCCAAACGTATATGTTCCAATTCAAGCATTAAGGAAACAACAGGATGTCTCGATGGGAGCAAAATAGGATGCTTTTGCTCGAAGGGCAATTCAGCGTAAGCTAAACGGCCACCCACTCTAAGGAGGCCTCTTTCGCCAATAAATGGGTGAAGTTTAAGAACAGGTTTGTTTGAAATAAGCTTGTTATTTTGTAGATCTTTCAACTCTTGAGAAAATCCTTTAAGTTGAATAATTTTAACGATGCGGAGTTCTGACTCTCTGAGTTCATTTACATCAAGAGGTTGAGCCATTGATATTGAACTTAGTAGTTCATCCTTAGGTAAAACCTTAAGGGTGTCAACATTTCTATTTGACATACGACCTTTAAGCCGAGATAAATAACGTATCATAAATGCTAAGGTTCTCTGTAGTTTCGAAAATGATGAAAACCTTGAAAACATGGAATCCCAAAATGTATCTTCCTTTGAAGAATGAAATACAGTTTTTGAGATCCTTTGTTCAGGGACGTTTTCCATTGAAGGCTCCTGCAGTTTAAAGTCTTGAAAGTCATAATCTGTAGATCTTAGAAACTGAGGTCCGTTAAACCATAAATCGGACTTCATTAACTCGCTAGGGGTCGTACCCCGGGATACAAGATCAGCTGGGTTATCTATAGACTTTATGTAACACCAGTTAAACGAAGAAGTTAATTGCTGAATCTCCGAGACCCGGTTTGAGACAAAAATTGTCCACTTGGAGGGATGAGCCTTGATCCAGCAAAGTGTTATTTGGGAATCCGAATATAAGTTAACGCTGTCAAAGACGAGTTTATCATATAAAATTGCCAGTGTTTTTGAAACCAATGACAATAGTAAAGCTCCACAGAGCTCTAATCGAGGGATTGAAAGTGTCTTCAGAGGAGCAACTCGACTCTTTGACGCCACCAATTTACTTGTAACTTGACCATCTACATAGACAGTCCGAATGTAGACACATGCGCCGTATGCCCTTAAACTCGCATCACAAAACCCGTGAAGCTGGATTTTCAAAATTTTGTCATTAGAAGATAAATGTCTCGCTATTCTTAAATTTTCAAGCTGAGGAATTTGGGTTATAAAATCTGTCCATTCAAGTAAAAGTTGCGGATTTAAAGTACTATCCCAGTCAATTTTAGATAGCCAAATTTTCTGCATTATAATTTTAGCAACTACCACAACTGGGGCAACAAGACCTAATGGATCAAATAGTTGAGCGATTTGAGATAAAACTTCTCGTTTTGTTGCGACTACCTTATTAGAAGGTTTGGGAAGAGTAATCGAGAACTGGTCGGTAGTTGCATTCCACGAAATCCCCAAGATCTTATGACTATTGTCAGATTTAATTACATACATTTTTTAATTTGACGGTGAGTCAAGATTTAAAATAGACATAAGATCCTCATTGTTAGAACACCACTTGTGAAGATTAAAATTTGCAGTTTGGAGCATTTCAACAAGCTGTTTTTGAGTTTCTATTAATTCTTCTAGAGAATCACTTGTGCCAAGAATATTATCAACGTATGTCTGTTGTAAAATAGCATATGATGCTAGAGGATACCTATCTTTATTTCTAAGAGCTATTTCTTTTAGAACACGAGTCGAAAGATACGGCGCACTGTTCGTACCATAAGTTACCGTTAGAAGCTCAATACATTTTAGAGGCTCATCTGGATTATCACGCCACAAAATGTTCTGCAAAAAGGTCATTTGAGGAGAAACTCGAATACATCGAAACATTTTCGTAATATCAGCCGTAATAACAAATCTGGATGATTTAAACCGAATAAGAATGTCAAAAAGTTTAGGCTGTACTGTAAAGCCTTTTAACATTATATCATTTAATGATATGCCCGTGGAAGTCCGCATAGAGGCATCAAACACCACTCTTAACTTTGTGGTCGGACTTTGATCTCGTATCACACAATGGTGAGGTAAAAAATACTTGTGATTTCCGTCTTTATTATACAGTTCCAAAGGGATATATTGGGCATGACCTAACGTCACATATTCATTAATAAACATTTTATACTTGTCAAAGAGAGATATGTCCTTGCTAAAACGTTTTTCAAGGTTAAAAAATCTTTTTCTTGCCATTTGAAACGAATCACCAAGCTTCAAATATTCATTTGGGGTTCGAAGTGGAAGATTTACTTCATATGACCCATCGTCAAGAATACAAGTTGAGTCACAAAATATTTTCTCTGCTAGCTCATCATCAGCAGAGACGTACTTTCCTTTAGTCGAAAACTCTTCTTGAGCCCAAAATTTCTCCATCAAGGTTTCCAAAGATGACTGTTGTGTAAAAAAACAACTTTGGGGTTGTGCATCCTTGTAAGTAGCTTTATTCGAAATTAGACCTGTAGAAATTGGTCCACCTATTACATCGCCCAAGTATGTACCAATCAGAGTAAGGGAACTGCCCTCAAGGCGAAGTATCTTTCCGGTAAGTAGCTGATAGTATATATCAGCTCCAAGAAGTAAGTCAATATTCGAAGGAACAAAAAATTCTGGATCTGCGAGAGTTACTGTGGGAGGTATAGGTATCAAGTCGCGTTTTAAATAGAACGATGGCAAGGGTTTTGTTATATTACGTAGAACAGTGCAGGTTATGTCAAACTGACAGGTATCGTCAATATTTGAGTAAAACGTTAAGTTCACAACTTTGCTAGAGTGCATCATTGTTTCTCCAATACAACTGAGGTTAATATGTCTAGATTGAGAAGAAATGTTTAACTTATCAACAATGCGCTCAGTAATTATAGAAGTTGTAGAACAAGAGTCAAGAATAGCCTTTACCAGTATAGGTTCACCATAAGAATCAAAAATTTTTACAAGCGCTGTGGCCAAAAGAGTCTCTCCACTTGAGAGCATCAAACATACAGTGTGAGATGACGTAGCATCCAATGATGAGTCATTAGTGAGAACAACAGAAGTTTCATTATTATGACGCGATGAGTTTTGTGGCAAAGAAGTGTGATGTTGCTGCAAGGGAGCACGATTTTGTTGCAAAGACATCTGATTTCTTTGCTGGTTGTTTATATTACTTAAGTGTCCTTCTGAGTTATTACGTGTTACTAAAGGTTGATTGGGTTGTTGCAAGAGCCTAGGTTGATTCAAATCTGAGTGAAGCAAGGTATGATGGTGTTTGTTACAAATACCACAAGTACGTGACGAACAAGTTTGGGTAGTATGGTTGGAGCCTAAACAATTAAAACAAAGTTTTTTAGCCTTTACAGCATCATATTTTTCAGTACGGGAGAGAGCACAAAATTTCTGACATTTGTATATTCTGTGTCCAACAACATTACAAAAAATACATTTAAAGTTCACTTGTGTTTTAGAAGGCACAATAGCATCATTTCGCTGAAAGTTGCTGTGGCTAAGGTGTACTCTATGAATCACTTTTGTATGTTTTAAATCTACTCCTATGTCTGGTATTAAAGATCGTTCAGAAATAATGCATCGTTTTTCGAGAAATTCAAAAAATAGGGTTAGAGTAGGGCGAGAGTTTATAACTAGCTCATAGTCAAAGGCCTTTCGAGTACCGGCATCTAGTTTTTGTGAAAAAATATAAATAAGTATAAGGTCCCATTGATCAACATTAACACGTAAATTCTTTAAACCTTCTATATTCTGTTTAAGAACCGTTATAAGATCTCGAAGTAAAATTGACTTATTTTTATTAAGAGAGGGAGCATCGATGAGGTTTTTTATGTAAGCATAAATAATATTTAATTCATTATCATACCTATCCTTCAGAGTTTTTAAGGCAACATCAAAGTTATCACTAGACAACTGTAAATTACAAATTAAACTTAATGCCTCTCCTTTAAGGTAACTTTTTAGGTTAATTAGCTTTTCAATTTTAGTTAATTTACTGTCATCTTCAATAAAGTTTTTGAAAAGTTCATAAAAACCGTACCACGTAGCTATATCGCCAGAGAATGTTGGAATATTTAATTGCGGCTTAGCTATATTCGATGACAAAGGTTGAACGGATGTAGTGATATTTGTATTATCAGCAGCGACATGTTTTGCTGTAAGTAAATTAATTTTATTTTTTAATTGAGCTGACAAAGTTAAATATTGATCTTCGACTAAGCCTCTCTCATCCAATTCACTTACATCCTCTCCCTCCTCAATTCTCTCTTGAATATTACAAAAATTATGAAAGGCCAAGTCTAAAGCCTGTAATCTAGTTTCAAAATGTTCATACTCAGTTAAGTCACTATTCTGTGAAAACCAATTCTTAATTCTAGTTATGGTACCCTTTGCAATACCCCTCTGCTTTCTTAGCGCTTCCATTTCGATAAAAGATTCCAAGAATTGTATACAATTAATACAAGGTAATATAAGACAAATGTATGAATACAAATATATGAAAAGGTAAAGACAAATTATGCAAAAGTGAGCTTACAAATGTCAATACGTTACACTTAACAAGTCTACCAAAATTGCAAAAGTGTCAAATATTTAAACTAAGATATACCTAGCACTTATTGAGTTAAAGCATAACAAGCCTCAGCGTAAGTGTAAAATACTATACTATAATAATATTTTGTCAAAGTAAAATAAGTAACGAGCATTAGCATGAAAGTAAAAATACTACACTACAAATTTGTATTTTTTGTTAACATACTACTAAGTAAAAAAGTCGAGAAAAAAGTACCGTTTACATCACAAATACAACGTTAAAAGTATCGTCAAATAATCACAAAAAACTAAATGTTTAATTGAGCACGATAGTTTTGTGTATTAAAAACCATCAAAGTTAAGTCTTTAAGTTCATTAAAACGAATAAAATTCGGTAAAAAGTTCACATTAAAATATACGAAAAAATTAAGTCTAAAACGACACTAATCAAACACAAATTTTTCGAAGTTCAAGTTAATAAATCGGAAATCTCCTACCTTAAAACTGCAGTGTTATGTCAAACCAGTCGAAGTCTCACAAATTCTCTATTCCCGTCCCTGCTCGTTGGAAAAAACCATAACCAAGTAGTCACAAAAATCCTCTGATTTCTGCTTGGACTGCCTCAAATTTCCTTAAATTATCCGGCACGAATGACCATTAAATTGGGCCAATTGTTTAATTAAGCACACAATTTATTGTATGAGTGGACTGTATTTATTTTAGTAAAGTTATATTTCAACAAAACACAAATTCAAAAACCGTTTAAAAATAATAGTACGCCGCTGTTGGGCCAAAAAATAGTGGAGAATGCGAACCCTGTGTTCTCTCTCATCGTTGATCAATATCTCTCAAATTAAATAATATCGCGTTATTTTCTCCCGCTTTGTCACCGAACTAGCCAATCACAACGTCCGAATGCTTACTCCCGCTGCATTTGGTGCCGGGGCCAAATTCTCTGAACTGAAGAAAAATACTTCTATTCTTAGTAAAGTGTTTGATGAGTTCCGCCTGTTTAAAAATAATCTTTTAAATTAAAAATTATATTCTTTGTTGTGGAATTTTCTACAACATTTACTTTTGAGTGATGCTCTATTTGATATATATATTTATGCTTCCCTTAACAGCTAACACTGGTTTATTCTTGGGGCACAAGAGAAAGCAGGTTTCATCCCCATTTAAAACACGTGAAGGGTCTTGAAGAACTTCACTGTAACCTTTACGATCCAAGTATTCTTAAACACTGGTGAACCATTTTTTTATATCTTTTTTTGACACAGCTGAACTTGCTGCTGTCACTGCATCTGGAGTTCTCTCGCTTAAATCTGGGTGTCGCTTTAAAAAGGATTTATACCAACCTCTACCGGGCCGATTGTCAGTAAAAGGATTGGCACGTGGATTTGCGTCCAGAAAACCTTTAACTGAATCTTGTATCTTCCACTCTTACTGGAAAACCTTTGTCTTGGCATGTTTTAATCCAATTCTCTAAACGATTCTTTTCCTTCAACGAAAGAATAGGATTGGGACCAAGGGTCGTTTTTTCATTAAATTTCTCGCTTGCTCTAAACTGCAGTGTTGCTCTTGGCACATTAAATTGTTCGGCGGCTTTTCGTTGGCTCGTGCCATTTTCCATGGTCTGAAAAGCAGATTGCAGATCTTGTTCGGTGTATTTTTTGTAATAGTTTTTATCTTTGTGAACTTTTGACATTTTAATCTAGAAATAAAAATAATTTAATGGTAATAATATTATCTTTAAAATTATATAAGCTAATAATTGGCCAACAATTGGCTACCTGTTGGTTCAGTGATTGACATGGCCAACCACTGGTTATTGCCATAATTTTTCTAAAAAAATGCATAAAATAATTATGTTTTCTTGAACTAAACTAGACTAAAAAAACTCAAATTATAATAAATATTTTAATTTAAAGTAAGTACAGTAATTGGCCGGCAGGCCAATCATTATAACACGGACATTTTTTTAAGCACAGTCGTTGGCCACTAAATATTACCGCCAAAATATATAACCTTACTTTTGAAACCACCAATAATCTAAGAAATACCCTTCTAAATCGCTATAAAAGTGTAATATACAAATATAAAACAATACTATTACCCAGGATAACTAACCTTATTTATAGCTTCCTTTAACAAATTCCTCGTAAAATCCTTAAAACTGGATGCACCTGTTAAGTTTCAAACAACACATGCCGTAACAACAAGAAAATCTTGACTGAGACAGATGACAGCTAGAGATAATAATTATCAATATTGCCAGATTGCAATGCAAATAATAATATTTCCTTTTAATTTTTAAAAACCTTATTATTTCGGAATTTTGTAAGTGGCCAATCACTAGTGGCCGGCCAACAACTGTACCCGTTACCCTATGTAAAAAGTCAGACTAGGATTAAACATTACCCCCAAATTGCTTTCAGTCGGGATTTCGCCGAGGTTCTAGTACTGCTTCAGCTCTTCTGGGAGTACTAAACGATAATATTAGTACTTATGACAAGGGCGAAACAACAGCTTTGGTACCATTAGACTTCAGCAAAGCTTTCGACACTTTTCACCATAACCTACCTTTAACAAAGCTCTTTCATTAGTGGTTCTTATCAAATGCTATACGTTTTCATAGTATTTTTCTTTCACATCGGTCTTAGATAACAAGGCTTGATAACGTGTGCTCTGAGCCAGCCGAATTAAATAGGGGGGTCCTTTAGGAATTAATTTTAAGCCCTTTGTTCTTTATACTTTATATAAATAACTTAAAAAATAAAATTCAAAACTGTCGCCTAGCTCACTGCTCAATATGTGTGATACACAAATTTATAATCACTTTACTAAAAAATATATTAATTTCAAGGAAGAGTTAATTTCTATATATACATATATTATAGTCTAATATGTTAGTTTATTATTTATTACTATATTTTTAAATTTTTTGAAATTATATCTCCTCGGGTTAAGGTTGTATCACACAAATAGCTTAGACTTCCTAAGTGTGGATGCTGTATCTTTGCTCCAAAACCGAGTTAATAGAGGTGATTGCACAAAGTGGTTGTTTGCTCCTGTTCGTGATACCTTATGTTTTTACTTTTCTTTTACTTTTTCCTTTGGTTCTCTGATTGCCCTGCCCTGAAGAAGCCAAAAAGCAGAAAGACGTGTGTGATAAACCAATTCTTTTGATATTTAACTCTCCGGGCTCTATTTAATTTTTTGATTATGCTTTTTGATCGCCTCGGGTTAAGGTCATTACACAGGTCGCTTATGCTTCCTTAGTATGGATGCTGTATTTTTGCTAGAAAACTGGAGTTAGGAGAGCTGATTACATAAATTGTTTTTATTTATTTTTTCCATTGGTTCTTTGGTTGCCCTGCCCTGCGTATCGTATTATGATTTTTCAAAGATCATTTTGTATTTATGCTCCAAAATTAATAAATAAATATAATATTGGTTAGAGAAAGTCATTTTTAAAGGAGTAAAAAAGAATTTAAAGAAAATATTGCTGGAAAGTCAGCAATATATAAAAAAGTACATGCAGTAGTTTCTTAGTGATTTGGATGCATTTGGTATTTTATTATCATTCTTTAGATATTTTATAGTATTTTAATAAACTGTAAAATCCTATGTTTATTAATTGAATGTTCCTATAATTTTTTTAATATTTTAAGTAATTTGTAAATTTAATTCTATAGAGTTGTTTATGTATTAAGTTTTTATAGTGGAATTTTTAGATCCCTTTTTCCACATTTTTTGTAAAAGATTTAATTAGTAAGTTGTGGTAGTTTTTTGTACTTGATTAACTTAACAGTGTTACTGCCCTTTAGCGAAAATAAAATAAGGGCCTTTTCATTTATTTATTTATTCAAATTTTTAATAATTTTCTGACATAAAATTTTCTCCACTTTAATCATACAATTAATGCCACTAAGATCAACACTCAACGTCATAAATGATTAAAAGACGGAAAATTAAATATTAGTTTCAGATCACTTTTTATAGCTATTTGCATGATAGTTAAGTTGTTACTGATATCGTGTCGTCTGCAAATATCTTAATTTTAATATGTTTAAGTATACCAACAAGATCGTTTATAAAGAAGAATATTTAAGTGGCCAACACTATATCCTACGGAGCAGTATGTTTCATTTTAAAATGTTATTCTAAAATGTAACTCTAAAATGTAATATGATTTAAACCAGTTAAACACATTATTTCTTAGACATTTTTTTAATATATTTAACAATACGCCTCTATTGCTCTTTTAGCTGTCTCGAATGCTCTTTTAAAATCTAAGAACGTTGCAAAAACAAATCTATTAAGATCAATAAATGAGAACCGATCCTGAAAACACTAGTAATAGTAGTGTTTATTTATCTCTGTTTAAAATAGCAATTTTGGCCGATAGAAACTGCAACTTAATTTACCTTGCTGCTTACGTTAGGACAATATACTACTTAGATACCTAAAGCGAACATTTTCTGTGCGAGTACTATTTATTCTATAGTTATGTATCAGAAAACTACTAACTTTTATTCAAAATATAGTTGTATCCTATATTGCCTTCCGTTTTAATTTGTGCATATATCAGTTTGCAAAGCCGTAATAAGATCAGTGTGTGATAGTTCGCATTGATATGGATGGCAATAATGTCACAAACTAAAATTTGTATAACTTAATTTAAAGCTTGGTACAACAAAATGAAAATATCCAAAAATATCAAACAAGTAACGACGAATAAAAGGAATAAAATCTTGGTATAAAAGAAAAATTTGTACAAGAACTCTTTAAATTTAAACCAGAAAATTAATTAATTAAGCAAAAAAAACTTTTTTTTAAAGCATACTTTTCAATGCGGAGCACAGAAGCATTAAATATGGTTCGCAAAAAAATTCTACTGTCTTTGAACACCTGTAAGAGCTTTGGGATATTATAAGTAATACTTTCAAAATTTACTGTCGATTTGCAGACAACCGTGACATCTACAGGGTGAGCCGGGAGAAACGCATCAAACTCCAAGTGAGTATTTTACAGGCGAAATATTTTACATATGTTCTAATCCGATACTCACTTGCTTGCTAACATTTGAACAAGCCACTCGAGGTTTAGAAGAAGTAGAAAATATTCTGAATTTGGTAGAATATGGTAAAATGATCAGCTTACGAAGAGTTGCAACTCAATTGGTCAATTCACATAAAAGAGTAATTAACACGCTGATAAGTTAAAATCATTATTAGAGAAAGTTCCTCTAGACATCAGAATGCAAATGTATAATCAGCAAGATGAAGCTCATTACATTTCGCTGGTCAGGTCAAGTAATATTTGGAATAGTTTCCAGCACTATGGATTGATCGCGGTGGTCCTGCTAGGCCTCTGAAATCTCCAGACCCCGCAGCTGAACTATTGTTTATGGAGCTGGTTCAAAAATGAGGTGTACAAAGTGAAAGTCGATACTAGTCTCCCGAGTAATCTTATTCGACTCAATAGAACTGCGGCAGTGTTTGTCACAGAAAGACATGAACCACTGAAAAGCAAGGGTCCTTTGAGGTCAAAATAGAATGTGTTTAGAGGTTAGTGGTGCTATTTTTGAACATTTGTTAGAACAGCAATATAATTAAAACCTATGGAAATTTTGTTTATTTGTAATTACGCTTTATTTTGAAAATAAATGAGAATCGCATGAGAACATGTGGGTTTCTTTAAATTATTTTCACCTGGAGTTATTAGGACTCGGATCAACAAAAGAAGGCGAATATCTCTTTATATATTGAATGTGTCAATTTTGTACTCAAAGCGGATGTACTTTAATTTGTACTAAACAGACTAAAGAGCTTAAGGAAACAATTTATACAGATTTTTAGTTTTAAAAAAATTGTACTTAAATGTTATTATGTAATATATTTTATGAGATTTTTGATTTGAATAGTTTTTATAAAATCACACATTGCTTAAAAGTTTCGACATGAATAACTTATTTTCGAGACGAACTAAAAACTTTTTAACTTTCCTTAATCTTTTCGTATAAATTCCATATATTTTAATTTTTCTTATAAATTTGTATTCTTTCCACAATTTTAATATTTATGTATATATTTTGCTGCTTACAATAAAAGCTTATAATAATTAACACTACCTTTAATATATTTACACTTACCACTATTAAAATTCAAATTTATTCAAAACCAGTATCGATTTTGAGCGGCGGCAGTGTGTTTTTCTCAAAAAAAAAAACATACATTAGCAATGTTGTTTTAGCGTTAGATAAACAACATTTAAATTATAATTTTGGCGCCATCGATTTATTCATCCGTTTAAAATTTATTATGAATAATTTATTGCTAGTACCTGTGTAAGATGTCGTGCTTGTTTAGAATCATTAGAGCAATTTTCAATATACGTCTAATTTATTGATTTTTTTAACGTGACCAATTAAATTCAAATGAAAAAGAAATACTTTACCAAAAAATCTAACAGTTAAGCAAAATTTTCCGAAAATGTGTTTTTGAAACATAATTATAGCTATTACGCTATTTGGTAATAAAGTACCAAAATGAAAATAAATAAGCATTTTTTAGTTAGATAACATTTTTTTAGAATGCCCTACGATTAAAAGATACGAGTTATAACCGTAAAACTACCATGTATATATATATATATATATATATATATATATATATATATATATATATATATATATATATATTTTATTTAATATAAATTATAAAATCTGTTTTACTTAAAACGTTTTTTAACAAATGTTTAAAGTGTAGTCCGTTTACTCTTTAATATTATCGTAAAGGTACTAAAAAATTGCTTTGAAGATTTTTAACGATTTATGTAAACATTAATATGCAGTGGATTTCAATTACGATTACCTATTATAATGATATCGATGATTTTTTTAAAAAAGAGCATATAGACTTAAATAAAACTGCAAAATTTAAATTTTTTGTAACCTGTAGTTCCCAAGTTAGGTTATTTATTATTATGAATAGGTCTTAGACCCAAATAATTTTAAAAGTATTTTTTTTCGTAAGGAATTTCATAAATTAGGCAAAAATGTGGCAATCCATATTCGTTTAAATAGTAAAATTAGTAAATTTTAACATAACAATTTTAACACTGTAAGCTTGTCTTGAGTGTAGTCTTTTACTTTGACTTTTTATTTGATCAATATAAGTCAAATAATCAGATTTAAGCACTTTTTTGTAAATTTGAACGCAAACCTATTTAACGGAAAAGCAGAAGATTAAAATCGATGATTTTGAAATTGATAACTGGATGCAGAGATAGAACAAGAACCCAAAAGGAGGTTATGGACTTTTTTAGAAACATGTATTATTACCTGATTTCGATCTGATATCACCGATATCGCAAGGTACTGTAAGCAAAATTAAAAATCAGTTTCGGGAAAATGACCAAGTTAGATAAACAACTATTTCTTATAAATCTGCGATCAATAAAAACCCAAAATTAATGTGTTATTATCCTTTCAAGAAAATCCTATTATTTCCACTAGACAAGTAGCGCACAAATTGAAAATAAGTCAGTCTTCAGTAGTAAGGGTTCTGAGGCCACAGACATTTCATCCCTTTAAACTAAAAATTCTCTAGAATCTCAATGGAGAGGATGCAGGTAGAACAATTGAATTTTGTGAACAATATGGACCTACTGCAGAATAATACTGTTAAAACAGAAAATATTCTCCTTTCTGACCGGAGAAGTAAATCGACAAAATTACCGTTATTAGTCACAAGAAAATTCATGTTTGATCAGGCAAGGCCATACTTAACACCAAGAGAAAGTAAATAGTTGGACAGGAATTGAACGGCAAAAAGTTATAGACCCAATTTTCTTCAAAGAAAATCTAAGAGGCAAAATACTTACAGTTTTTACAAAAATAACTAATTCTAAATCTAGCTGCTCTGGTTTCTGATCAAATAGAAACTAATATACCAAATAGGAACATCTGGTTTCAACAAGATGGTGCGCATCCCCATTTTGGCCGTCTTGTTCGAAACTATCTGGATAATATACTTCTAGATAGATGAATTGGTAGAAAAGGACCTTTTGAATGGCCATCAAGATCTCCCGATCTAACTCCTTTAGATTTTTTCCTATGATTTTTCTTATATATTTGAAATCCAAAGTTTATGCGTTCAATCCCACAAATTTTTCAATAAATTCAATTTCAATCAATTCAATATTGAGGAATTGAAAACCAGAATAAGGCATGAGTGTAGATTAATTTTTCCAGAAGTAATAAAAAACGTTCAAAACAAAATGTCAAGTATATTTGAGACAATATCAAATACTAAATGGGCTACATTTTAAACATTTCAAACATTTTAAAAACAAGTTGTTTTAATTATCTTGGACATCTACCTTTTCTATTTGTATCCGGAAAGGAATAATTACCTGAATTGCGTTAAAATATTTTAAAAGGAGGATTTCAAAGTGAGGAAAGGTAGTTAATTCATTAAGATACGGACTTATGAAATAAAACCTCTATCCTTAAAATTCTAGAGGAAATGGATTTCTTGGTTAATCTGGCCAAACAAACTAAAACCTAAAACTTTAAATATATTTCATAGTTCTAATAGTTGCTTATGTCCTTTGCTGGAACGTATCCAAATTCTCGAATTTTTAAACTCAATCAGCTGATCCGGGTATCAAAGTAAAAGTGGCAAAATGTAAATAAAATAACTATAATTCAGTAATAAATAATGGGTATTTACAGTGGTGTTTTTTAGTTGATCTTTCTGTAATAATTTTAAAAATTTTAATTTAATAATAGGAATCTTAGTATAATTAATTGAATTGAATTAAGAGACGGTAAGTAGCCAAAAGCAATGCTTATACTAACCCGTCGTGCCCCATAAGAGCATAAAAGACCTGAAATTTTGCAGTTTTGTATAAGTCGATATGGGATTTAAAAATAAGCAATGAAAGGCATTTTTAAAAAAATCATGGATAACATTACAATATGTATTTTAATTTTGGGACACACTGTATATAAAAAAAACCTTTAAAACGATTTTAAAGTACGTTTAGGGTAATACTAAATAGTAAATGAACTTTATTTTAAAGATTTGCTAAACACTTATTTAATACATCAGATTTTATAATTTATATTAATTTTTTTTTTTAATAAATATCTTGAAAACGGTTAATCACATAAGCTTGAAATTCTGCAGCTATGTATAATTTGATACGCTCTTAAAAATTAGTAATAAAAAATTCAGGTTGCTATTATAAAAAATCGTCCTATATTTGGAACACACTGTATAACTTTGATTTTTGACTTGAACACAAAGAACACGGCAAATATCGAAACATACACTTTTTTCGCATAAAAAAATAATTTAGTTCCAAGCATTTGCTTTCGAAAACCACATAAGTTATTTAAAAATCCTCTTTAATATAATGAAATATAAACGTTCAGTTTTTTAAAAATTACGTACCGCACCTCGCACGATATAAAATCTTAATAAAATTTCTTCCTGCTTTTGCCTTCTATTTTTAATTGGAGGCGATGGCATTTCGTACCATTAGTTTTACACATGAAATAAACATTTACAATGTTTATTTCATTTTAAATTAGGCCGATATTTTTTTTTATCATCATTTCTTGATATTCGCTTTTATAACTTTAAAGAAACTCATATCTAGAGGTAATATACATAATTTAAGTATTCCTTCTACATCTCATTAAAATCAGTCTATCCACTCATCTAATACCCTTTAAAATTTATTTACCTATAATTCTAAGATTTTAGTTAATTAATGAAACTGAAACATAACTAAATTTAAACATTGCTAAATCGGGAAGTGTGAACTGTATGCTCTCATGTTCACGGTTGCATTTCCTACATGCTTAGTTTCATTTTAAACACGTGGCCATTTAATTTACCAGTGAAGATGCCTATCATAAAATATAGTTTTTTTTTAGTCAGAGAATATTTGCGGATTGCCTCCAGTTTGTACGTGTAATTAAAAAGCTTCTTAGATAAATTATAGGCTTCAGTATCATCCCGGCGCCTTTTGAAAAGCTCGTTGGAAAAAAATTTTATTACTTCTTTAATATTCATCATGGTTAGACCCATGGGGAACTTCGGCCATACTAGTTAAAGAATAGTGCCTCTCTTGACAAAGCAGTCATCGGTCTGAGTTTCGTTGCCGTGCCTCTTGCTCCAGCTGTTTCTACCCTGTTTTTGGAAGAAGCTTTCACGAGATTGTAATACCAGTATTGCACTAGGATTGATGTGGGGCGTGATTTTGACAACGCAAGAGCTCCCTGTCTGTGTGGATAATCACCACACTTTTAACTATTTACAGTTTATGATTGTGACTAATTTATTAGTTACGTTGCTACTGATTAGTTCGCCGCCAGACCTAATGTGAAAAAGTACAACTTATAGAATAATAAAAAATATGGATTTTCCAAAATGGAAGTTTTTCCAATGTCCTTATGTTTTCATTTGTTTCTGCTGATAAATATTTGCTTTTCCGTCTTTTTTCAACTGAACTTCATTTGTTTCAAACAGCTTGTTTCTTTTGATTCTAGTGCTTTTTTTCTTTAATCCTTTCCTCTAGCACTCTCTTTTTTTAAATTCCAGTATGCGATAGCTATTGATAAAATATAATGTTATGTTTTCTTCTATTCTACCTTTAAAGGCATTTTTAGGGAATACCCTTATAATCATCATGCTTTTGTTTTATGTAGTTAACCTAAAAATCAAACATTTGCTGCCCATAGACATCACTTCCTTATAAGCCAAACACATCTGAAAGTTCTATTTAGATTGAGTTAGACTTAAAACGGCATGTGTAGGTAAAACTCTTATAAATATTATTTATTTTTGATTCATGATATTAGTTTACCTAGTCTTTGAGATTTTTGACGTTAAAGTGAGTGGTCAACATGAAGATCAAACATGGTCCATAGATACCACTATGAATATTTCTGTCGCTTTTGTTTAGACCTAGTCATACCTAAAACAGTATATATTTTTAAAGAATACTGTCATAAACAATATGCTTTTTTTCTTCACTCGGTCTCAAAAGTTCTTGACTTTAAAGTGAGTAGTCAATCTGAAGATCAAACATTGCCTATGCACACCACTGCCTTATAGGCAGGATATTTTTGAAACTTCTGCTTGGTATCTCACCATTTTTTTAAAGTTTGCTTTTTATTTTGCTTTTTCTTGTTTAGAGCTTAGAATAAATAAATATAGAGGTTCTATTTGTGATATTTAATGAGCTTTTTGTATTATCGCCAAGTAACATTAACCATCATTTTTAATACTGGGAGGTCCTTTACCAGTACTTCATAATTTTTCTGTTCTGCAGTTACTTGCTCTAAAAACCCGGTCCAGATTTTCAAACTTAAATATGGAACACCACCTAATTAATATGTAGATAAATATAGATAATTTGTTATATAAAATTAATTAATTAAGTAGAATATTTATAATGACAAGGTTATTAAGAAGCTTATTCGGGGAAGAACTGCTGCTTGGCTTCTTCCTCAAATAGAGGGAGACACAATTGTTTAATTGTACCACTGGAGAGTACTAGTGGACTGTACTTGCTTATTTTGTATGTTTATCGAAGGACCACAGGTTATATGCCGCTGAACCAATTAACTTATTAAATGAAACAAAACTTTACCAAAACAAAATATGCTCATTTATTAGATCCGAAGACAGAAAAATGAAACAGTTATTCATTAAAGTAGTTGTAAATTATGAATTGTCTTTGCTGTCTTTTTGTATACTTAATTTTCCCTTATTTACACTCACTTTGCTTCTTAGCAGGTAACATGACTCACTTCTTACTAACTACTAACAATGGTGCTTATTCTCTAATTACAATAGGTTAATTACTTTAACCTATTGTATCAATGACGACGGAACTCATAACTCATAACTAGCGACAATAATACAGGTAGTTTTAACTGGGTTTAGAGTATAAGGGTACTTACGGACCTTTCTAGGTCACTAAAGGTGTAAAGAGAGAGAGAAAGAGAAAAACCCGTCATGGGTATTAGAAGTAATGGTGATAATAGGGAAAACTTCCGTGACCAACTTCTCACTTCGATCGCGACTCGAGTCACACACTACTTCTCGGGGACAATACTTCAACTTGACCAATGTTAGGGTATAACGAGTAAAGGGAATAGGGGTAACTCGTGACCCAACCTGACTTCTACCCCAACTGAGATCGACTGTGTGACTAAATTTTGACCGTGCGACCTTTATGTTTAAAATTAATAGTCTTTAAAATTATGAACATAGAGCAATTTAAAATAAATACATCTCGATGACAGAAGAGGGGGTTGTTGGGTTATTTCCCAACAAAGCTGATATCAATAATATTTAGATTTAAACAAATAAAATTACTATATTGTTCGCTATTACTGTATTCATGCATTCAATATGAAATGCTAGGCTGGGAAGATACCAATGAAACATTTTAAACAGTTAAAAAATCACTTACCCTAGTCATTTATTATATTGATTTAAAATATTAACCATTCCGCATAAAAAGGAGCGAATTAGAAGATGTCGCACAATATCATAACACGAGACAATAAATAAATAATAAAATGAAAACTGCTAAAGAAATCTTAAAAATTGAGCAACGATCAAGCGAATTTTTGGCGCCTTACTTAATCAGTCATTAATATGGCTGAGCCAAAGCATAGTAAAGGCATTTTAATTGTTGCAAATTAAACACACTAGGATAGAGTCTAAGTAAGGGTAATAAAGACCTAAGGTTTCCATTTACCTATTCTATATGATGACACAATTTAAGATGACTAGCAATAAAACTTCTCAAATATTTAAATTTTGTGCATCGCTTTGTTTTAATTTCTTGGAAATAATAAAAAAATGTTAAAGTAGTTAAGTTAGGTAGACCGCTAGATGAATACTCAACAGATGATTAATTATCAATGAGTATATTTTGGGAAATTTTATTGAATTAGGTTTTTAATTGCTTCTCATGATTGATCTACGAGCTGGTCAATTTAGCCCAAATTCTAACTTTGTATAGATTATTTACATAAATTTTAAATCAAATTGAACCTAGAACGGTTCCCTGAGGTTCTCCATATATAGCCATCAAATTATTATTAAGAGCATTGGTAACTTCAACCCGTTGTAATCTGTTTTCTAAATAATTTGGCATTAAATGTATGTAGCCCCGAAAGCCTTAGGGAAGTCAATAAACATGCAACTGGGTGCGTTGCTTTTATTTACTTGTCATAAATTTTTAATTTTTAATATCAAATCCGCCATAGCATCCTCTGTTAATGACCCCTTTCGAAATCCATATAGGCTATCCGACAAGATGATAATGCTTTCAAAGTATATGATCAAGTAACCGTTCTCTTATTATTTTTAAAAACCTTTAAGATATTTGCAGTGAATGCTATAAGCCTTTAGTTAACTATGTTACAACTATTACCCGCCTTAAATAATGGCTTTACTACTGCCTCCTGTATAGATTTATTTATGAGATATGTCAAGCGTCGTACAACATATTGACTTATAGTTATTAATTACTCTGATGTAAGATGATACTTTTCAAACGGTTTGTTTGTTCTAAGCGATTTGATTGCTTTAGATGCTTCTTCGTTTGTAACTTCTTTAAAAATAATTTTATTTTTAACTTTTGTTTCTTCAAAAGTGATTATTTTATCAGTTTTTATGTTTTCTTGTTACATGAGTAGCAACGTTACTTTAAACAGTCTTTCTAGGTATTACTTTTATGAATATCGTGTGTTTTGGTGATTTTAGTCTATCTAAATTTTGGGCTTCAAAGTGAACAGTCAACATGAACACCAAACATTGTCCATGGGCGCCACTGCGAATATGTCTGTAAGTTCTGTTTAGACCTAGTGAGACCCAAAATAGTGTCTATTTCTAAAAAATATTCTCGTAAATATCATTCTTTTTGTGTTGTGACCGTAGTCCACTTAGTCTAGAAGATTTTTTACCTTAAAATGAGTAGTCAACTTAATAATCAAACATTGCCCATGCACAATACTGCCTTATAAGTCATTATCAAAAGCTCTCTTTTAGATTGAGTTAGATCCAAAACAGCATTTCTAGGTGATATTACTCTTATAAATATAATGTTTTGTGTTTTATTTTTGATTTGAGGCTGCCTATTCTTCAAGATTTTTTATTTTAAAGTGACTCGTTAATATGAAGATCAATACACTGCCCATCGAAACCACTAAATTAAAGGCCAGATTATTCTAAAAGTTCTGTTTAGACTGATTTAGACCTTAAACGGCATTTCTAGGTTTAACTCTTTAGTTTTTTGTTTTACGATTTTAGTCTACCCAGTCTTTCAGCTTTTTGACTTTAAAGTAAATGTCAACTTGAAATTCAAACAATGTCCATGGACACAACTGCGAATATTTCTATAGTTTTATTTAGATCTAGTCATACCTAGAATAGTGTCTATTTCTGGAGAAAACTCTCATGAACATCAATCTTTTTGTTTCGTGAATATAGTACACTTAGCCTTAAAAATGTTTGACGTTTGACCGTGCATATCACTGCCTAATAGGCCGGATATTTCTAAAAGTTCTGTTAAGACTGAGTCAGATTTTAAATGACATTTCTAGATACTACTATTTTGAATATTGTGTTTTTTGTTTTATTTTTTATTTTTAAGTAAGTGGTCAACATAAAGATCAAACATTATTCATGGATACCACTGCGAATATTTCTGTACCTTCTATTTAGACCTATTCAAGCCTAAAATATCATCCATTTCTAGAGAATACTCTCATAAATAGCATGCTTTTTATCATGTTTGTTAACATAATCTTTTCAGTCTTAAAGATGCTTGATTTTAAAATGAAAAACCAACCTGAAAATCAAGTATTGCCCTGCATGCCACTGCCTTATAAGTCAGATATTTCTGAAAGTTCTGTTCAGACTGAGTTAGACCTAAAATGGCATTTCTAGATTTTACTCTTAAGTTATTTTCGTTATACGATTTTAGTCTACTTATTCATTGCAATGTTTGACTATAAATTTAGTGCTCAGCCTGAAGATCTGTTTAAACCTAGTCATACCTAAAATAATATCTATTTCTAGAGTATTCTTTCTCTCATAAAGGTCATGCTTTTTTTAGTCCACTTAGACTTAAACATTTTTTACTTTAAAGTAAGTAGTTTACCTAAAGACCAAATATTTCCCATAGATACTGTTTCCTAATAGGCAGAATATTTTTGAAAGTTCTGCTGAGACTGCATTAGACCTAAAATGGTTTTTCTAGGTATTACTTAAATAAATATCCTATTTTTTGTTTTATGATCTTAGTCTACTTAGTCTTTGAGATTTTTGACTATAAAGTGAGTAGTCAACCTGAAGATGAAATATTTTGCATGAACACCACTGCCTAATAGACTGGATATTTCTGAAAGTTTTGTTTAGACGGCCTTCCGCACATTAAGAAACTAAAAAGAAACAAAACTAATTGGAAATTTAAATCACAAACTAGTTAGCAACTAAGAATCGCACAGGATGCAACTGATAAAATCACTTCGCTTCTGAATTATCGGGGGAATTTTGTGCTTAAACTATTATTTTAGTACAGTGCGCGTTAAAAAAATGTCTAGTGATTCGAGTGATGAGGATATTATCCTGTATTACTATTATAGAAAAAGAAGAAACCGACAAAAGAAAAGGAGATATTGTATTCACCCCTACATTGAGAAAAATATAAAATGCAGAGCTTTTGTTGCTGCAAAAGAACTACAAGAACCTGACGTCAAGTTTCTGGCCTTTTATAGAATGCCAAAGGAATCATATGTACATTTAGTACAATTTCTTGTCCCTGCTATCCACAAGAAAAATACTCTAATGCGAGAATTTGTTGGAGCAGACGAAAGAATTTTAATAACCCTCAGGTAAGAAAAACAAATTTATTTTCTTTAATTTAAGTGTTATTACTAAATTAAACATTAGTATTGAACATATTTCCCACAAATTCATAATAAGACGAGGCTCTCTGTGGATTATGTGTTGCAATATGAAGGGGGATCAAGATATTTCCTTGTTCTGTTTGAATTGTTGAGGTTGTAGGTTGCAACTCTGCCGAGACTTAAGACCCTGTCGATATATTTGAATTTGGGCTCAAAATCTTTGGCGTATTATGCACTATATCATCAATTAAATCCATTACTTTTCGCTTAAACATTCTTGTTTGGTGGGAAGACATCTCGTTCAAATCGTGCAGTAGGTTCAGTAAAAACATTTTATGGGCCTCCTGCAGCGGATCCATATTGGCATCAAGTTTTCTTTTTGCTTTTAAATATTCATCAAAGCCTTCATCAACATTATCTTTTGATTGTTTATTATCTCTGCGCTTTGAAGATGATTTTTTTTTATGAATTGATGATTGTGGAGGCTCAGATGGCAAAGCATACGAGTGAGGAGATGGTAATTGCAATGAATTTGATTGTGGGGATGGTGCTGGTAGGGACACAGAATTTTTCCGTGGAAGTGTTGTTTGGGAATCATCCGACTCTTCTTCTTCATGATCATCATGAACTTCGTCTTCCGATTGTTTTGGCAAATTCCCTGAAGTCGCGGAATTTAAAGCTTTTATATATAGTAAAGCAAACTGCATCGCAGCTGTTAGATATTAAGCCTTTTTTAATTTAGCTGAAGAGCCACTTGGAGCTGGTTTCATATGTCTCACAAATACTGTTCTCAAGTTTTTCCACTTCTCCTTGCATTCGGTCTCTGAAATAAAAAATATATTTAGAAATGATGTTTCTGATTTATGTTTTTTGCCTATCTTTTATTTAAATGAAAACTATTAGTCCAAGGCAGATTTCCGCAGAAAAGTATAGGGTAGTAGAGTGTGTAAAAAAATTCAAAATATAAATAAAATATGTATACAGGGTGCCTCCGATTAAGTCGGCACTATTGGTATCTTTGTTAATATTTAAGATACAGGGTCGGTTAAATTAGCAAACTAGTAGGATTTTTTCTGTTGATTAAAATGGTGAAAACAGAAAAAAAATTGAACATCGCGTTTTCGAGAAAATGTGAAAAATGTACTTTTGTTAAATGAAATCCCCTGTATATTTTTACATAAATCAAAAGATAATAATTTGCCTAATAAAAAAGTTTATTTACACTAGTAGCCTAAACCTAAAAATAACAAAGTTATAGCGATATTAATAATTTTGTCAAATTTAGGCAAGTTGGCCTTGAACTTTTTGGGAGCAAAACAAGTAAATCATTGTTTGAATAATAAAATGACACTAGCCATAGGGATTTTATTAAGTAAAGAAATACTGACAGTTACATGTTAGCAAAGTTTGTGATTTTTGTAAAATCTAAATTAGTAAAATGCCTTTTACGCATATTGAAAAATGTGATATGTTAGAATGTTACCTTGTATGTCGAAAAAATAGTGACAGAGCGCTAGAATAGTACCGCCAGAGATTCCAGACTCGTAACTTGCCAAACCGTAGATACTTTTTAATTCTCCACAGAAAATTTGGAAGTAACGAAAACGTGTTTAAAAGAACTAGAAGAAGAAACCAATTTATAGTAAGCGAGGATGTTGAAATTTCTATTTTGGCTTATTTTGAAGCTCATATGGAAAGCTCAACTAGAGATTTAGCAAGAGCTTACGGTGTGAGCTTAGTAACAATTTGGCGGGTCTTAAAGAAACACAAATTTGTGCCATATAAGTATCGATCAGTACAAACATTGTTGCCTGGCAAAAACGAAAGAAGACTTGCTTTTTGTAACTGGTTACGTAATGCATATGAAGCTAATGATAATATTTTAAACCGTATAATTTGGAGCGACGAAGCTAATTTTTTAAACAAAGGTATGTTTAACCGGAAAAAAATTACACTTTTGGTCGCAAGAAAATCTTTTCCTTACTGATCCCAGAAATCCTCAAAATCAATTTAGTATAAACGTTTGGTGCTGCCTAATAGGAAGCCAAGTAATAGGACCTGTGTTTTATGATGGCACTTTGACTGGAAGGAGATATGTTGATCTCATATTATCTGGAGCGCGGAAGATTATTTGGATAATGTTAACTTAGAGAGACGGCAACAAATCTGTTTTCAACAGGATGGAGCACCTCCTCATCAACTAAATGATGTAAGAATATTACTTAATAGACTGTTTGACGATAAATGGATTGCGACACGTGGCCCGATTCGTTGGCCACCTAGGTCACCAGACCTAACCTCTCTAGATTTTAATTTTTGGGGTTACATAAAAAATGAAATGTATATATAAAATACAGAACCGTTGATGAACTTCAAACACATATTAGGCAAATAATTGGATCAATAGATACAAGATCAATCTTAAAAGCTACAAGACGTGTGCTTAAGTGTGCTTAGAAATGTATTGATATAACTATAACTTTGTTATTTTAAGGTTTAGGCTATTAGTGTAAATAAACTTTTTTATTAAGAAAATTATTATCTTTTGATTTATGTAAAAATATACAGAGGATTCCATTTAACAAAAGTACATTTTTCACATTTTCTCGAAAACGCGATGTTCAATTTTTTTTCTGTTTTCACAATATTAATCAACAGAAAAAATCCTACTAGTTTGCTAATTTAACCAACCCTGTATCTTAAATATTAACAAAGATACCAATAGTGCCGACTTAATCGGAGGCACCCTGT
This sequence comes from Anthonomus grandis grandis, assembly GCF_022605725.1. Classification (NCBI taxonomy): domain Eukaryota; kingdom Metazoa; phylum Arthropoda; class Insecta; order Coleoptera; family Curculionidae; genus Anthonomus; species Anthonomus grandis. The sequence goes on from NC_065551.1 coordinate 17,938,415, forward strand.
ATAGTGTTATTTTAAATACATTTTTGTTTCAGATATCTTGCGACTGGAGGAACATTCGTCAGTCTGGCTTTATATTTTGCTAGAGGGGACAATACCGTTTCACAAATTGTGACCGAAACCACGGCTATTATATGGGATGTATTAAAGGAAGAATATCTGCTCATTCCAGATATGGAGCAATGGAAAAAAATTGCAGAACGCTTGGGTTTATTGTGGAATTTACCCAACTGCCTAGGCACTATTGACGGAAAACATATTCGTATTGAAAAACTTCCAAATTCCGGATCCACTAATTTTAATTATAAATCGTACCATTCTATCGTACTGATGGCATACTGTGACGCTGATGGTCTATTTGCATTAATTGAAACGGGTTATGCAGGCAGAAATAGCGATGGCGGAATTTTCCGTGCTTCAGCTATTAAGCATTGGATTGAAAATAAAGTACTAAATTTTCCACTATCTTCAAAATTGCCCAGTGACGCGAGCAATAATCAATTCCCTCACTACTTTACTGGCGACGAAGCATTTCCCTTACTACGCTACTTAATGAGACCATATCCACAACGTACATTCGGAATGATGGCCGAGAAATTTCAAGTTTTAGATACTGCAATAAAATGTCATTCGCCCGAGAAAATCATTAAAATAATAAAATCTGTGCGTATTCTACACAATTATGTACGAAAACGGGAAGGCATACCATATAATTCACAGCAATTTGAAGAAAATAATAGCCCGGTCATAAATCCCGATATAGAACCCCAAAATCTTCAAATAAGTGCTCTTCCGCATACAACTTAAGGAACTATTTATCTAACTATTTCATAACTCCAGCAGCTGCTGGCAATGGAATTACACTGTATAGCTTATTTTGTAATAATTTAAATAAATCTGTATAAATCAATACATACCTGATAAATTTAGTTCCTTTCCAATAGCATTCCAAGACTTTTCGGTTATGTCTTTGCGCGAATATTCATTTAATGTATAGTCATATAGACAGGGGTATTTTTCCACCTCTTGAACTAATCTAATATTCAACAGCTGACAGATCACCGACGCGTTTCAAACTGGTTACCAACTAGTTGCGCTGTGTGCGAGTGCTCATAGAAATACACGGGCCGCAGCTAATAAGCAACTGATTGAGGATTTAAATTTGCAATTAGTTTCTTTTTAGTTGCCTAATGTGCGAAGGGCCTAGTCAGACCTTAAACGAAATTTCTGGGAAATTTAAATTTTTTTGCGTTTTTGCTACTTTGAATGGTTTTAAAAAAATAACCAATATTCTTAAATAACCCAGAAGGGAAAGATAAATTAAAAAAACATACAGCAAAGTAAAGAAAAAGCAATCGAAAAATAAAGTTATAAGAAGAAATTGAAGCTGCCCTTTTTGGCAACTAATAATATCTTTTTGAGTTGGACCGAGAAAAAATTTAAAATTCGATATCCTATACTTTCAGATAAAAAGACTCATCTTAAATATCATGGAAGAGAAAAATAAAAACTTCAAATAGTACAATTCAGGGACATTTAGAAAATTTTGAGATTGGACAAATAGTATCATCAGTTTATTCAAGACATCTTTTCTTTTTTTTCCGTTATTCATTAGCAGTTTTTTTCTAACTCTTTCGGCCCCTTCTCTTTTAAAAGAGTTCGATTCTTCTCTGTTAGAGCTGACTAATCCCATTGCTTCTTATTTTCTATTATTATTAGGATTTTTTCTATTTTCTTCGAATATAAGTATTTTACTAGTTATAAGCATCCTTAAGTATAATTTTTTTTTGTAATCTTTTTCTAAATTATTGTCAACTCATTTAAATGCTTTTTATGTTCTGTTGCTGTTAAAGTTCTGACTGTTGGTCTCTGCTTGTATTTTAAGCAATCAAGAAATAAAGTCAGTATTAAAAATTGGACCTACTCTTCGATAATGGTGTCAAGCTTTTAGTATTTCTTTAAATTAAAAGATGGTCATTATCTTGTTGTCGATCAAAAAACAAGAACCGTGATCGCGATCTTCTTATTGTAATTTACATATAAAAATGGCCATGATTGCCGATCTCTAGAGGCATTAAAAACCATCAATCTAATCCACTTTACGTTAATTCATATAACGCCTCACTAATACCACGTTTTCGATATAAATTCCCGACAAGGTGTTAACATTAACTCGACGCGATAAAGAAGAAAAAGAAACAATAGGCCGCACTCTTTCATTATTGAAATATACATGTAATTTTACGAACGTAATCTTATCGGGTCATAATAATGATAAATGAGAGTTACAGAGGCGCGCAAGTGCAATTTCTCGGGCTCCGTTACGGTAAGGTTAAGGACGCGTATAATATAATACGAGTTTTTCAGATTTTAGCGTAGGTAACTAAATTGTTTACGGGGGAAATTAACGTGTGGGCTACAAATTGAAATTGTTAGATAGGAACTTATCTTGTATAGAACAGGGACGAATTTATACTATTTTATTAGTTAATTAAGCGACTCATGATTGTTTTCTTGCATATTAAGAATATTCATTAATAAATTAATGTGCATGAATCTCCTTTCTTTTATTCTTCTTAAGCATTTTCAGCTTATTGGTTATACTACCTTGTTTAAATTAGTCATTCCAGGACTGTCTTCTCCAATGTCATGAGCTCTTCTTTTTTGCCTTCTGTTTCCGTTTGATTAAAACATTGTTCTTGTTCTTCTCCTTGAGTTGAAGTTATTTCTACAGACTTCGGATAGTTTGAGCTGTACAGCTTTAACTAATAATATGTCATTATGGTCAAAATTTATTCTTTTAAAATTTTCTTCACTTAAATCACTTAATCGATCATAAATTAAATGCATTTTTTTACATTTTTTGACTTTGAAGAAGGGAGTTTGGCAAGATTCACTTTTATGGTCTATAGTCAAAAAAATCACATAATTTACTGAATATATTTCAGATGCTTAGATGTTAAAACTGAATCTTCTATTCAAGGAAATCACAGTTTAAAAATTGTTTGCATCTTTTTTCATAGTTGATTTATATTACTAAGCTAAAAGTAAAGATTAAGTGATGACCTATAAGCTTCAATGTTTAATTTTGATTTCATCAATTATTTATTGTCATAACAAGGAATTGTCAATCAAATATTTGCTTCGCAGATGTAGAACCTTCCTCAGTCAACTTCAGAGTTTTTGATTAATGACCTTTGATCGTAAGTTATGATAATGAAATTTATTTTGTCTGACTAATACTTGCTAAAACTATAAGTCATACTAACGATTATTATGAAAGGTCTAAATCGAGTACCACTAAAAATAACCCAGATATTATACATAACTTTATGTTCCAAGAAATTACGACACTTAAATCTTCTTTAATATCTTCCTTCGTAATTAATCTACAGTCATAATCATCATAAATGAATTTGAGGACTATGTATAGGATTCCATTAAAATAATTTTACTTAGACCAATTTTTTATGAAATATGACTATTTAAATATTATTTCACGTCAGCAAAATCCTACTACGTCAGGCTCAGAGTTTTCAATTAATAACTCTCGCCGTACGTTAGTTAAGATGACGAAATTTACCTTTTTTGATTAAAGATTATAAGCTCTAAATTATTGATACTAACTATTATAGCTTTTAACCCCATACCACTAAAATAATAATTTCAACTATTAAACTAGACATTTCTTTTTTCTTTTTAGAAGCACCTAAATAATCTGGAAGAAGAAAAGCCATGCATGAATATGATTATTATCGTTTGATTATGCCTTGGAAAAAACTTTTTTATAGAGCGCCTTGATAAATCTAAAGAGAACTTTAGTTTCTCTCTCTATAAAAGACAACGTTATAAAACGAAATGAAAAAAGTGTAAAAACAGTTAATTGATTAGCATTTTTACGTCTTTTAATGGTTCAGTGAATAAATAGTTTTGATAGATCTAAAAAGAACTTACTCCTTTTTTCCTACAATAATATATTGTAATGAAAAGAGGAGAAAGAAATATTTTAATTTTTAATTTTTGTATTTGTAAATATTATTTCCAGAAATAATTTCTATAACAAGGGATCCAAATACCAAAAGATTTCAATCATTTCAATTTCATCAATCTTAAAGACAAAAGCAAACAAAATTTTATAAAACACAAAGAAAGCATTAATAAAAAGAAAGGAAAATCCTAATTAAAATAATTTCATAAATTGCCGCTAAAGTCTAACAAATTATATTAAAGTATATTTACATAGTAGTTCCTTTCTCAGCAAATTAAAACCAAATTCACTATCTACAAGCCTACTCATTCCTAAGAAAGGCCCTTAATCTTAATACATTACAGATCACCCAGCAGAACACCAGCCATCTTTTTTATGTTTTGCGCGGTTATACTTTTCAAAGTTTTAATAAAGTTTAAGCTATTACGAAACTCAATAGCACAGTCTAACATCTATCTACTTTATTGAAATCTATATACTTTGTCAATAGTGCCAACTAAGCGATATTAGGGACATACAAACAGTACTTGGTGACTTGTCTCCAGTTCCAACATATTAAGCCGCATTCCTTTGCCGCGGGTGGTGTATTTGTCAATACTTGTGAATGCTTTACTTGCGCAATTTTTTGCCACTGGCGAATGCTGGCAGTTTTCCGGTCGTCTGTCGGTAAAATCGCGGCAAGTCAAAGGAATCGCCAGTGCGGCGTACAGTTGACAAGTCTGTACTAGTCTATTTTTCTGGCGCATTCACACGATACGTCCAGATATTGTTCATATAGTTCGCTACTATTAGTTCCGTGTTTAGAAGCCGGTAGAATAGGTACAATGTATACGTGTTGGACCACCCATCATTTTCTTTTCTTACAGGGTGTCCCGTAATTAATTGGACATAGGTTAAGGTAGGATACCTGACATGAGAATAAACCATTTGAGCTCAATATTGCTTAGCAAAATGTTATTGGTTTTCGTTCTACAGGGTGTTAAAACTAATTTTTTACCAAACATTTATTGAATTATTTTGGAATCCACTGGACAGATTAACCTAAAATTTGGCGTACTCTTATTATTTGGGATGAGGAACACGAATATAATATCTATTTCACTATTCCCACTAGATGGCGCCACATACAACAACATTGAGTGATTAAAATGTCATAACTTTTTTGACCTCCCCGTACGTACATTTGCAAGTGAAAATAATAAAACAGCATTTAATTCTTGTCAAAAAAGGTATACATCTTTGACCTCCAAAAAGTAGACCGTTTTCGAAGTAAACGCACTTTTGTATTAGGTTGCGTATGAACAAATTATTATCGGAGTTTTACAAAGTAGGCTTTGCCTAGGATGATCACATCATAACTACGACCTGTCAAGGTGAAGTATTAATAGGTAAGTCTCTCATTTGGCTAAAGCTCGTGTTCTTGTTGTGTTATTTTCGCTTAAAAATGCCGCGTCACAATGATTTTTCTAATGCTCAGATGCGGGATATGGTATGTGTATATGCTCAAGAAAATTTTCGTAGTCGAAGAGCAGCTCAGCGTTATTTAGATCTGTATCATAGAAGGCAGCCAAATCATCAAACATTTAAAACGTTGTACGATAGATTAGACGAAACGGGCTCATTTCGTTCAAAAAAACGTAAATGCGGGAAGACCAAGGATAATTGGAGCAGATATGGAAGATGAAATTTTGATTTGTGTTATTGAAAATCCTGAAACCTGCACAAGACGTATTGAGGCAGCCATTGGTGTAAGGAAATTTTCGGTTTTTAAAATTATATGCCAAGAAAAACTGTATTCGTATCATTTCACTCCAGTTCAAAATCTTCTTCCTCAAGACTTTCCTGCAAGACTCCAATTCAGTCAATTTTTAAGAGAGCGCCAATTGAATGATCCATTTTTTTGTAATAAAATTTTATTTACGGATAAAACCATGTTCACAAGGAGAGGTGTTTTTAATTGGCGTAACAATCATATCTATTTGATGGAAAATCCTCATGTTTTCCAAGAACACCATTTTCAACATGAGTTTTCAATAAATATTTGGTGTGGTATCTTTGGGGATTGTATTGTGGGACCGTTTAAATTACCAGCTAAGGTTAATGGAGACCATAATCTAAATTTCTTGAGGAATGATCTACCCATTCTTCTAGAAGATGTCCCCTAAATTTAAGACGTGACAGTTGGTATATGCATCCTATGGTGCACCGGCACATTATTCACTGCAAGTCAGAAATTACTGGGACGAAATTTATCCTCATAAATGGATTTGTAGAGGTAGTGAATATCCGTGGCCTGCGCGTAGTCCCGATCTTAATCCCTTAGATTTGTATTTCTGGGGCTACTTGAAACCACTTGTGTATAAAAATAAAATAAATAACCGTCAGGAATTGTGGCAAAAGATTGTGGAAGGAGTCAATACCATTAGGGCCCAAGAAGAATCATTGTTTGGAGTCAGGCAAAATTTAAATAAAAGAATTAGGCAATGTGTCTTAGTGGATGGTGAACATTTTGAACAATTATTATAATCAACAGCCTTTTCTAATTTTTTCATTGTTAATTAAATTTTAGATTAAGTGTTCATACGCAACCTAATAAAAAAATGCGTTTATTTCGAAAACGGTCTACCTTTTGGAGATCAAAGATGTATACCTTTTTTGACTAGAATTAAATGCTGTTTTATTATTTTCACTCGCAAATGTACGTACGGGGAGGTCAAAAAAGTTATGACCTTTTAATCACTCAATGTTGTTGTATGTGGCGCCATCTAGTGGCAATAGTGAAATAGATATCATATTCGTGTTCCTCATCCCAAATAATAAGAGTACGCCAAATTTTAGGTTAATCTGTCCAGTGGATTCCAAAATAATTCAATAAATGTTTGGTAAAAAATTAGTTCTAACACCCTGTAGAACGAAAACCAATAACATTTTGCTAAGCGATATTGAGCTCAAACGGTTTAATTTCCTATCAGGTATCCTACATTAACCTATGTCCAATTAATTACGGGACACCCTGTATATTTTGTCTTCCTTAATTTTAAATAACAGGCACTCATTATAACAAAAGCTGCAGAAGCCGAGACGATATTATGGCCGCTATCCATCGTGGTTACACTGGAATGTTCAATAAACTAGTGTCCTGGCGTATTTGTTTGTTGATCCAATTATTAATCGTACACGTTGTGTGAACACCTTACTTGTAAAGGACAAAATATATTGGCCGACTTTCCAAGTACACCAGTATTGGTATACTTGTCAAATACACCACTCGTGAGAATCCGGCTTTACACACAAAACTGACTTCACTTAAATCAAATCAAAATATCGTACCATTAAAGGAAAATCTATTGAAGGTATTATTATTTTAATTGGATTTGGGAAAAAAATTAAGGGTAAAGGTTAGATGCTTTGCAGAAATATTTTTATTGTGAGAAAATATACAGTAAAGTATCATGTAATTAAAGTTTTGAGATGTTTAGATTCCCTTGAAAGCATATGCTACAATATAGGGCCGCAAGCAATGTGTGTCTTTCTTGAAGTAAAAGCCTGATTGCTCCAAATATCCTGACATTCTAGAACACCAAATATCTCCCTGACTTAAACCGCCTAGTTATATTTGAAATCAAAATTATTGATAGGTGATAATTTAGGATTAAAGCAAATCTTAGGCAAACGATTCTCATCCATATTCAAGATTTTAATTGAAAATTTTAAAAAGGTATTCAATATTAAAACTTTAGGTGAATTTATTTCGTTTTAAGATGCTTAAATACAGGGAAGGTACTCTTAGGAAGAGATAGAATTTTTTTGTAAAACGATGAGCTCTATCCAGAATGTTGCTATATCACATTCCCCAAACTAGAAGAGACATTAAAGACTGAGGCATTAAAAATAATTAAAACTATTTCATGAGCCAATCTTCGCAAATGATAAAGTAGCTAATGTCAATCGCTTAATCGGCTTTAGCCATCTTTCTAAAAAGTGACAAGTATCAGAAAGTAACACATAGGTACCAGAACTTCGTAACCACTTTAAGCCGTCTGCCTTTGAGACTAAAGTTAAAGGTTGTGGAAGGATCGGTTTTAAAATACATTATTTTACTCTTTTACACATTTATGGCAAGTGTGTTATTTTCCGAGAAGATTTCCAAGAGTAAAAGCCTCTCGATTTCGCTCTCAGCTAGAATAATTAAGTCATCAGCATAAAGCAGAAGTGTAACATTATGGTATCCATCAATACTTATACCCCGAGAGCTATGACTAGCAAAAAATTATTAATATCAGAAACGTACAAAGATAAAAGCTCTGGACTGAGCGATTCACCCTGCAATACTCCCTCTGTTATTACATAGCTTGACGTGTTTTCATTCTTTGCTTCCACTCTAACTGAGGCGAAGTCATAAAAACACTTTAGAATCTGCAAAAAAGCGGCGCTAATCCTAAATACAAAATGCTTCTCCAAAAGCAAATCATTAGGAATTGAATTGAAGGTGAGTTTAAAATCGATAAAAGCAATTACCTCTCTTTTTTTAAGTCTTAATTGGAGCTGTATACTAGAAGTTAAAATATAAATCTTGTCTATATGTCTCCTTCTAGATTTATATCCTGATTGAGACTCGAGTATAACCTTGGAGGCTTCTGCCTCTAGTTTTAGTCTATTTGAAAGAATTTGGGTAAAAAGTCTAGCTGCGCAGCTACTACAAGCTATAGAATGATAGTAAGTTGAAACCTGACAGAAAATAAAATATCTCATCATAACTTTGGACATCCTGCTTTTCAACAATTTTATTGAATATAGCACAAACGTATAATGTCTAGTAGACTAATGTCTAGTAAATTAGTGGACGAAACGCAAACCCTGTATTCTTTGGTCAAAAATAACCTCACTTTTTCCTATAAACATATATCGGCAAACGTCCCCCAAGGGAGCTACGCCCCTTTTAAAGGGGGCACCTGAAGATGGTTTTTTCCACTTATTTTCGAAACGGGTAAATATAAAAATTTTAAATTTTGGTATTCTCCCAAATTTGATATGCTGAATTTAGTTGTCATTTCATAATTTTCATTATTTAGTCAGGTGCGTATCATTTAGGGGGTGAGCCTAAAAAAATACCTAAAAAAAAATTGTGTGCAAAGTTTTTGTTTTTTTTTTCTTTAAATTTTAAAAATTTGAAGCTTTTTACGTAAAAAAGTACCTCTTGGTCAATAGCTCTACGAGTTACCATTTTCGAGAAAAACGCATTTAAAAATAACGCTGCATAGTATTATTTTCACTACCAATTTTTATGAGAACTTAGTAGCAGGCTTTGGAAAAAATTGATACACTGCATAATGACATTAACATTTGTTGTAATTGATTAGTTGTCATTTTGCATTCAAATTGTTCTTCAATCTTTTTAACTATGGAAGACTTTTCGACCCGTGAAAAAGTAGATATTCATTTTATGTATGGGTTTTGCAATGGAAACGCACATGCCGCTGCACCAGAGTATCGGCGGAGGTTTCCTGCAAGAAGGCTTCCACATTGGAAAGTTTTTGTTAGAATTCATAGAAATTTACTTGAATATGGATCCTTCGAACGTGCTCGAGGGCAAGGAAGACCAATTGCAAATGATGGTTATGGGGAAGTACTGAATTTAATTGAACAAAAACCCTCAAATATCATTGAGAACCTTAGAAGAGATTACCAATATCCCAAAGTCAAATGTAAGTAAAATTAAATATGATAAATAAATAATTAAGTACCTAATTTGTTATCCAAAAAATTAAATTTAAAGTACTTATAACTGAAAATTGAGATTGGTATAAATACTGTTGTTATTGATTATTATTGTCGGATCGCATTAAATTCATTTCAAAATACTCTAATTACTATTATTATTATTATTTACTTTATTTACTTGGATAAGTCTTATCACAAACATCAAACACCCCAAAACAAATCCTTTTGACAACTAACTGGAATGTTTAGTGGCTTACTAAGGTTTAGGCTTATTTCCTATGCAATTTAAAATATTTAAAAATTATTTCAGATTGGAAGAATGACTAAGATGTTAGAATACCATCCTTTCCATTATAAAAGGGTTCAGGAGTTAGAAGAAGAAGATTTTCCAGCTCGAGTAGACTTTTGTCATTGGATTTTAAGTCACCCAAATCTTCGTCAAAAAATTTTGTGGTCAGATGAGGCAACTTTTTCTAAGAGTAAGGGCTTTAACAGCCGTAATACTCAGTTTTGGAGCATCGAGAATCCGAGAGTAGTTCGACGAACTATCTTTCAGCATAGATTTTCCTTTAACGTATGGGCGGGTTTGATAGGAGATAAATTGATATGCCCAATTATTTTGCCACACAGGTTAACTGGTCGTCATTATTTAAATTTTCTTCAAAACAATCTCAGAGATTAACTGGACAATGTTCCCATAGAAACTCGGCTGGAAATGATTTTTCAGCACGATGGGGCACTAGCTCACTACAACCGACAGGTGAGAAACTGGCTGGACAACAATTTTACAGGCAGATGGATAGGCCGAGGTGGTCCAATAAACTGGCCTGCACGATCGCCCGACCTTAATACTCTGGATTATTATCTTTGGGGTAATATGTGCAATATTATTTATGCCACTGAAATTGATACTCCAGAAGAGCTTCAGAGGCGAATTCTCGCAGCTGCAGGCCAAATAAGAGAAAACCGATTTGAAATTCTTAGATCGACCCAAAACATTCAAATAAGATCCAGGTTATGCATTCAGGAAAACGGAAACTTGTTTGAACATTTGTCTTAAATAAATTAGTATTTTTATCTGTTTGCAATTTTATTTGTCAATTTACTTTTGAAGCGTGCTATTGTGTTTTAATAAAAATTGTTGTTAATAAGACTATGCAGCGTTATTTTTAAATGCGTTTTTCTCGAAAATGGTAATTCCCAGCGTTATCGACCAAGAGGTACTTTTTTACGTAAAAAGCTTTAAATTTTTAAAATTAAAAAAAAAAACAAAAAATTTGCAAACTATTTTTTTTTAAGAATTTTTTTAGAGTCACCCCCTAAATGATACGCACCTGACTAAATAATGAAAATTATGAAATGACAACTAAATTCAGCATATCAAAATTGGGAGAATACCAAAATTTAAAATTTTTATTTTTACCCGTTTCGAAAATAAGTGGAAAAAACCATCTTCAGGTGCCCCCTTTAAAAGGGGCGTAGCTCCCTTGGGGGGCGTTTGCCGATATATGTTTATAGGAAAAAGTGAGGTTATTTTTGACCAAAGAATACAGGGTTCGCGTTTCGTCCACTAATTTTAGGACACCCTGTATACGCTCTTGATCAAACCATGTATTACTCTTTTTAAGTGGGTTTTGCTGATTATTGTCTTGGGTGCAAAATAGGTCAAGTGATTCGAAAGCGTCATAGATCGTATTTTTTAACTTATTAAACTTGTTGTTAATTTCAGAACAAAGCATTACTTGTTGAGAAAAAAGCAAGGCAGATCTGTAGTTAGCAATTTTGGTCTTATCTCATTTTAGAAAGGGGCTGGAATTATCAATATTAGGAGGCATGATATCCGAGATAATGTAGGTAAGGAAGGTATGGAAATAATAAAAAAAAACCTTAATAATGTTAAGGCTAGATGAATTTACTAAACAAACAGTAATTGTACTATTTCCATTATGACTGAAAAAGGTGAACACAGCAGGAGTATCACTAAAGAAGTTTCCGTTTAATATAATGAAACCATTGCCAATGCTGCAATTGAGTTATTTTTGAGAAAAACATTCGAAAAAAAATATTCTTTTTGGAAAAGTGGGTGTTGAGGTTATTTGGTAAATGGTTTGCTCAATGATTTTACAGAATTTTAATATATCTAAGAAAAACTTCTTTTTTCATCTCTATAAGATCAGAATCTATTGAAAAAATGGTGGACAAACTTAGAAATATTTGCTTAATTTTTCCTCACACATCATATTAACATTTTTGAAAACATATTCTAACTAAATGGTAAACTGGGTCTTGAGAATAGTGAACAAATAATTTGTAAATAAACTTGGTAAAAAAAAATGCTTATACAGGGTGTTTTAGAACTATGGGATCAAACTTCTAGGAGTTATTCAGTGCAACAGTAAAAAACATTTGAGTATAGGGATTCACGTCCGAAAAAGTATCACTACGGTACTACGACCCTAAGACGCGTTAAAATTTAGAAAGATGAATTGCCTACATAGGATTTAATGCATGTGATTTTTGTCTTGTAGATGATATCATTACAATAATTTTTAAAGATGTCGTCCTTCACCTGAATACACCGCCGCACATGATTTCGGCGAACTTGACAAAAAATCTTTTCAATTATTTCAAATGCTGCTATAATTCATCCAATTAATTCTTGTTCTGGTTCTACTAGAGTTTCGTAGACCAAAGACTTTACATGTCCTCACAGGAAAAAATTTAGCGACGTAAATCGGGTGACCTGAGAAGTCAAGAAACTGCTCCACCTCTGGCAATCCAACGGTGCCCAAACCGCTGAGCCAAATGCTGACGTACTTGTATAGCAAAGTGAGCCGGCGCTCCATCATGCTTAAACCATACTTGCTATCGAATGTTTATTGGAACATTTTTAAGAAGTTCTAGAGGAAACGCCGGTAAGCGGTGCTCACCATTTCGGTGGAAGATATAGCCCAATTAAACCAACGTTGCTGATGTTTCTACGAAAAATTGCATGGTGATTTTCTTCGTCCCAAACATGGCTATCCTACTATTAAAAACAGCGTCTCTTCTAAAAGAGGTTTCATCGACCCATAAAACAGAGCGTAAAAAATTTGGTTGTTCAGCGATTTGATGAAGAAACTATTGACAAAATTGAACTCTAGAATGATAATTGGCTACATCCTCAAGTTCAAGCATTGACTACATTCATGAACTTTCTGGAAGTGGTACGGATAACGTTGTTGCTCGTGTAGCAGCCGCTAGATGGAAGCATTACTCGTATTCGTATTCTTACCTTAGCAATGTGATGTGTGCTACCTAATGGTTCATCGGCAACTCACTGAAGGACCTCTTCTTTAAATTCGACCGTTCTTACGGTTTGAACAATACCAGTATCATGCGTTGGTTCTATACATGCCTGTGTCTGTAGTTGAGGATAATTTTCTTGATACAACCGCGCTGCTGCTCGTTCATTGCAGCTTGTTGCTCCGTATGCCAAATGCATATTCGCCAGTCCTTGATTGGTAAAGTTTTCCATTAGCAACAATTAATTTTTGTTAAATTCTTGCAAACTTCACAAATAAATTAGCACGACTAAGGCGATATTGAATGCAGCCACAAAAAACAATCTCTGTTATCGTTTTTAAACATAACAATACACAAGCGCCGAAAAATTATTAAAAATCATCAGCTATATAATTTTTAAATATTGACATTGACATTTTGAATAATTGTTGTGATTATAATTATAAACTGCCTATCGGTTAAAAATGACCAAAACATTGAATTAATATTCCCTCTTATCCCTACTCTTTCCAACTTCGCACTGACAAATGCTGGGTCCACTGAATCAAAGACTTACGAGATCTCAAATAACAATACAACATACATATGTTCATTTCTATCAATGCAATAAAAAATGTGCTGTGTTAGTTTTACTCCAGCACTCTCTGTGGATAAGGCTCTGCTAGAGCAAAAAAAGCTAATTGCATTAAGAAATTTAGTCGTTTTATCATGAATCACTTTTTCAAAAATTTTTGTGAACACTGAGAAGAGAAATAGGTGTATAATTTTCTATGTTGCTTTGTTCACCTTTTTTAAGATTGGAACTACTACTGATCTTTTTAACTGGTTGGGAAACAAACCCTTTTCTACCGAGATATTGATAATTATAGACAATATTGTTAAAAGTTCATCAACACATGCTTTAAAGAGAGATACTAGACCGTTGTCAGGTCCATTGGAGTTTTTGTTGGGTACAGATTTTATAATATTTGCGATTTCTGGAGGAGTAGTAGGCATAAAAAACATGGAGTTAGGGACATACTTCCCATAAGTACATGTGGCAGATTGATGATCATCAAAATAAATCTGCAGTTTATCCTTTACATCTACAGAAAGATAATTATTAAATTCATCTGCAATCTCCTTATTATTTGTTAATGTTTTTTCCGATGTTTTTATCTTATTTATTGTACTATTGCTACTTTGTTTATTATTAAGCTTGTTAATAAGCTCCCAACTTACTTTAGTTTTATTTTTAGCATCACCTATTAATTCATTGTCCACCACATATTCGTTTAAGTTTATTGTATTTTACATGAACGCTGACATTACTCGTTTTTTTCTTAACCAATTAAGGTTTGCTAGTTTTTCCCTTTGTTTTAGTAGTCCATCGGTGAAATTAATTTTGGACATTAATTTTAATTTTTTACGTTGTTTTAGTGGAAAAATATATTAAAATAGCTCAGTAGTGTATCAAAGAAAGATGATAGTTAGTTTTATCAGTTTCATTAAGCAAGTTACTCACAAAAGAACCGCGGCTTAGTTTAAAATCTTCCATAATTCTTCTGCTAAAACTCCTAAATAAAAAGAGGGTAGTAGAATTTGGACTGAAGGATTCCATATTAAAACTTACTAACTGGACATAGTGATCTGAAAATCCTGGTTCAAAATTATTGGAATGAAAAAATTCATTAATGGTAACAACATAACATTAATTGTTGATGAAACAGATTGATTGGTTATTATACATTCACGAGTTGGCTGATTTATTACAAAATTCAAATTCAATCAAACAACATTTTCTTAGATGGTGTTTCTTGTAAAGCATTCATATTTAAATCTCCGCATAAAACTATGTTTTTTGAAAAGTGTAATGCTTGATTTAGTACCTTTAATAACATTTCGAGAAAAAAATTAAAAGATGGTGTCGGTGATAAAAAAAGATGATAAATATTAAAAATAACATAGTTATTTATTTTTACGGCCCAACATTTTAAAATACTCTTAACTGATAAATTATTCAGTTTTGATAGCACTTTTGTTTTTACCACATACATGCCAGATACAAAAATTACTGAAACACCATGCTCAAGCTTATCTCTACAAAGGCACTTACCAAAACTTAACCATTCACATGAACGCATTTCAATTTTTCTTTAGTTTGCCAGTGCTCAGTAAAATCTAAAAATATAGGTCTTTTGGGGAAGCTACCTAACAACAAATCAATAGAATCTGTTATTGAGTTGAGTCGTTATCATAGATGTCAAAAAATATTTTCGAAGAAGATAGAATTTTATCAGGGTCAATCCTGGAACCATTATTATTCATAGTCACAGATAGTACACTTCAGATATACTTAATTCATTAAAGTACTATAAAATAAAAGCTTTTGCCGATGATACCCAGGTTTATATTTACTTCAATCATCAGGATTATTTGCATGCATCTTCTTTAATAAACCATAACCTGAATTTACTTAACCAGCTTTCTTCTTGCGATAATCTAAAACTTAACCCTCTTAAATTAAATGTTATGATTTTTGGACCTAATAAAGATTTTCTTAAAAATAATATAAATATCTTATTGAATGTTTCTCTTCCCAAGATGGATTCGTGCAAAAAATTTAGGCATTTTCTTGGATACTGAGTTTAGAGTTCCGAATATGTTAAATTGTTAATTCGGAAGTCATTTTTATCGTTGAAAATTTTATATAATAGTGGTCAGGTTCTTTGTTTTCATTTGAGAAAAATGCTTTGTGCTCTGGTCCTGTCCAACTTCAATTACTGTGATTTTATTTTTGGGTCCTTGCTTAGACGTTGCAGATAAAAATCGTATCCAGAAAGTTCAAAATACTTGCCCATGGCTAATATTACGAAATTATTTTATTTACGAAAAGGATTACGCAAATACGATCACATTTTACACCATTTAAAGAGCTTAACTGGTTGAGGATGGACACGCGCAGAGAATTCCGCTTAGGCAATTTTTTATTTAAAGTTTTATTAAACCCCTCCCTTCCCTCCACTTTACAGAATAAATTTGTTCCTCGTTCAAACGTTCACACAAGAGTGATCCGATTTCCTGAGAGTATGACACTTCCTCGTCATTTGACTGCGATGTTTTAACATTCTTTTACGTACAATGTCATTAAAGTCTACAATAACCTACCAACTGAATTGTCAATTGTAGTCAAGACTGGATATTTAAATGCATACCAAAAGCACTAGTAGAAACGTAACATCCATTTTTCTCTAAGGGACCAAACGAAAACAAAACAAAGGTAAGAACACAAAGTCACGGTCTCATCAAATCCATATAATTTTTTCAAAGCTACGCGTGTTTCGCTCCTATCGGAGCATCATCAAGCCTAAAAAATACATTAAGATATTTTTCACAAAAAGAACGCTTATAAATTATGATAAAACTCATTACCTAGACCTACACAGATCACATTAAAACTAACAACAAAAGAAAAGCTAACAACTTAGCTTAGCCTTAACAATTCCCACCATAGATAAAAATGTATGCCTAAAAAATAAAAAAGAAAAAAGTAAAAATGTAAAATGTCACCAGTAGGGAACGATCCAGCAACCTTTAGATTCACAGGCGCGCGTCTAATCCATAGGCCACCAAGTAACATAATCAAACATGGGGAACAATCAGTTTGAATATAAGTAAACAAACTTAACAATAAAAACTAAAAATATATAAAATCGAAAAGGAAAAGACTTTTTCGATGATTTAGTTTCAATCATGTCAGTATCCCTGTACCTTTCTACCAAATAACGTATGTTCCTTTATTGTGGTGGAAATTTTTCTCCCCGATTGCCCTATGTAAATGACATTACAGTCATTACATCTTAATGAATATACCCCTGATTTTGAAAAGAAATCTGCTTTATCTATTATACTAACTAGCTGCCTTTTTAAACCGTTTGTACATTGGCGTATCTCCTATACAGGGTGATTTTCAACCTATGTGCATAAACTTGGGAAATGGTAGATGAAGATCAATAATGAGTAATAATGAGAAAAAAATGTAGTAAAATATTTTTGGTTTCCGAAATAAAGTTAAACAAATGTCAACAGAACGTGTATCAGACGAACTTATTATGTTTATTGAACAGGTCATAATGTTTGGAATCTTTAGCAGTACTTAGTTTGTTGGTGGCTGTGATCGTCTTCGATCGTTATTTTCACATGAACAAAATAAAAGCGTCAAATGTAATGGCGCACATTTTTACAAACGAAGAACTTGTCGACATGGTTTTGGCTTACGGAGAAACGCATCAGAATGCAGTGGCAGCAGGTGATCTGTACGCCCAAAGATTTCCCCGAAGATATCACCCGAGGCTTTCTTACGTGTTATTCAGCGGGGTAGAGAAACTGGCAATTTTCGGCCGCGGCCTGGATAAGATGGAGGAGCTATTAGACCTAGGCACATTCTAAATCTGGAGGAGGATATTTTAGAAGTTATCGAAGAACAACCTGAAATTAGCACTAGGACAATTGCAGCGCGATTTGGAATATCGCAATCTACAAGTTGGCAAATTTTAAGGCACGAGTTGCTGTACCCGTTTCATGTGCAGAGGGTACAAGCCTTACTTCCAAGAGATTTGCCGCTTCGAGTACACTTTTGTGAGTGGTTGCATTACCAGCAATTAAGCCCAAACTTTACTATAAACATTTTAGTTGCAGATGAGGCAAATTTTACGCGCAATGGAATTTTCAACTTTCATAACACTCATTACTGGGCTTTGGAAAATCCGCATATTACACGGAGAACATACTTTCAACAACGTTTTTCTGTAAATGTATGGGCTGGAATTCTGAACGGGATGCTCATCGGACCTTTTATTCTGGAAAATCGTTTGACCGGTGCTCGGTATTTAGAATTTTTGCGCAACAATTTACCAGTGCTTCTTGAAAATGTAAATCTCAACGTTAGACAGAATATGTGGTTTCTTCATGATGGTGCTCCACCACATTTTTCACGACCAGTGAGACAACATTTAGATCGTGTGTTTCCCGGACGATGGATAGGCCGTGATGGTCCAGTTGGATGGCCCCCTCGCTCGCCTGACCTTAATCCATTAGACTTTTATTTGTGGGGTCATATGAAAACAATGGTGTATGTAAACGAAGGTGATACTGAGCAAGAGCTACGACATCGCATAAACGCTGCCAGTGACGTAATTCGCCTACAGCCTGGTTTGCATGTTCCGTGCATGTACATCTTCATGGATTCGACGAGCTCAAGTCTGTATCGAAAATGATGGAAACAACTTCGAACAGTTGCTTTACATTAGTTTAAATTAAACACGTTAAAAAATACACGTTTTTTATTTAAAAAAATATGAATATCTCCAAATCTACAAATATTTTACTACATTTTTTTTTCATTATTACTCATTATTACTTATCACCTATCATTTCCCAAGTTTATGCGCATAGGTTGAAAATCACCCTGTATACAATGCGAAAAGCACCAAATTTCCCATTGACAGTCCTTTTCTCCAAATGGTGCATACAAATCTCACTCAGAGAGAGGCAAGACCCCATTGCTAGTCCAGTAACTTGTCTGAAAAATATGTTGTTGAAAACGAAAAAATTCTGATGAAGTACTAGCTGAGGAGTGTTAAAAGATTATCAACAATAAATCTGTCAAGTGGTGACTTAAGCAAAAGGGACCTGACTACATCAAGACAATCACCAGGTGGAATACTTGGAAATAAGTTCTTGACGTCCAGAGAAATTAGTTTGAAACCTTCCGGTATGCAGATATTTTTTTAAAAAATTTGTCAACTCTACTGATTTTTTTGTGAAATAAGTACTTCTGAAACCAGTTACATCTCTGAGTATGGTATTTAACCAGGCTGACAAGTTGTAACTAGGTGAGTTTACAAACGATACTACTGGCCTAATAGGGAGATTGGGTCTATTGATTTTAGGAAGGCCCTAGAGGAGAGAAGCTCTGGGAATCATAGGGTATAATTTTTAGCACTAGACTGCTCTATAAAATTTATGGGAGAGTATCTGTGATTCATATCACTGGACTCAGATTTTAAATAAGATCAGGTACAAAAGGCAAAAATTAAATGCTTTAAATCCTATTTAGGTAATTAATCGTCTTTCTAAATTTTAACGCGTCTTAGGAACGTAGTGACCCTTTTCCGGACACGGTTCTCTATACTCAAATATTTTCTACTATTGCACTGAATAATCCCTAGAAGTTTGATCCCATAGTTTTGAAACACCCTGTATATAGCTTAATTTAGCTCATTTTAATCCTGTGACAAATTTCTTTAAATAAAAAAAAACAAATAAATCAAATACTGCCCTGTTAAGATAAATACACGTCAACTTCCTACACGGGACGTTGCAAAATACCAGATTTTTAAAATCGTATAAATATTTCTTAAACATTTTTTCCACACAAAGGGGGCTGGCTATACGTGGGTTAATACTTGTTTCTCAAAGAACAATTTAAAATTTTTTTTTGCGTTATCTGGATTTGCTATTCCGTCAAGAAAACAGTCGTAATTTTGTTTAGTTATACCCGAGCGACAATCTTTTTAAGGAAAATCACCATAAATTTCGCAGTCTGGCCTTTGCCGTTCTGCCAAATTAAATTGTACTGTGTAGGTTTTTGGCATTTTATTTGCCAAAGAAGTGGTCGAAACGATCGCTAAAATAAAATCGGGGACGACGGTTTTATTGCTTTTTTACTACTTCAGTATTCAAAAAAAAAAAGAAAAAGCTTATTTATATAAAGTAAAGGAATTCACAACCGTTAGTGGTCGAGCGTATATTCTAGGTACAACATGACTCAATCAGATCTAAATATCATCCTTAATTGGACCCTTGATATCAATAAACTCGATTTCTTATATATTATGTATAGGCCATTGGAGCGGAGCCCCTATTACTTATAATTTAAAATGCCTATTCCACATGACAAGCAGTTTATTAGGCATCGATCTGTTATGTCATTTATAAGAAGCAAAGGCAAACAGGTTCGTAACAAACTGGCTAATGTATATTTATTTACATAGGATACAACAAAATTTTATGAATGAATGCGGGAACGTGGGCGCCGATACTAAACTTAAAGGTTTCATAACCACAATACGATTTAGAAAACGAATCGCCTTGAACAACAACCACATTCATTCACCGAGGTATTAAATAGTAATTTCTGGGTCAAAATTTTAATTATACATCTATATACTTTGATCGAAAGACATCGTGTTATATGCACAACCTCACCTTTCGGTAGATCGGAAGTAGAAAGTTTAATGTATTCAGTTGCGATGTGGGCGGATTAAAATGTTATAGATTTTTCTGGTTGATGATGTTAAGTGCCTTCGGTATTATTATTATTATAGTCCGGTAACATCGGATTAAAAGTCTGATGAATGAATGGAAACTGATTTTTGATGGGATTTATTTAAAAAGCTATAAAGATTATGTAATACTCGTATAATAAAGTTTTGTTTGGAATTAGGATTTGTAGGAATTACAGCCTTAGAATTCAAGACTATGAATATAAAGAATAATTATTAAAATTACAAGAAAATTGTAATGATTCTAAGTTTATAATTCAATAAGTCAAAGATTCTTTAGAATCAATGAAAAACTCTTACTATCTTTGTAGTCTAGCCTTTGGAGCTATTAATACCTTGGAAATACGAAAACAACAGTCTTTCAACTTTCTTTGGTGATCTGTTATTTCCACTTTAAGCTTATTATAATAATTTTTACTTTAGAATATACGGTATTGTCGCCGTTTTAATAGAAAGTGTAATTTACTCCACATTAAGAAAATAATACGAAATAAACAGCATCAGTGCCATTTTCAAACATATTTTTAATGTAATGAACTTACTAAGAGTGACCACTCAGAGAAGAAACCGGTTTATAGGATTTGGAATCAAGGACGCTGGTGCCGGTTAAAGCCAAAATTAAACAAGGATTTAAAAAATTAAATTTATTTTAGAAAAATGCAGTGGTGTACTTTTTTTATTAAATAATAATAATAATAATAATAATATGACGTTTATTAGCCACCAGTACAAAAAAAAAGCATAACTATAGAAGGTAATATGATTATATACATGGAATTGAATATTAAACAAAGAGAGCATATTAAAAACAATAGGTTATATAAAGAATTTAGTTAACACAAGTAAGGCAACTAAAAAGCCATGCATTCAGACTTCCAGAAAAGAAGGAAACAACTTCCTGGATTCTGTTAAGGCTTATAATAGAAGGAGTGAGCGAAAAAAAAAACAATTCTTATAGACAGACTAAAAAAAAACAAATAGGTAGGCATATACTTATGAGGGGAAAAAGCAGTAGGGGGAAAAATGGATGAAACGGAATGAAAAAATTCTTCTTTTGTCTTCTTTTTTTTTAAACAGTTAATTTTTTAATAATAAATGTTAACAGAATATTTTACGTTGCATTCAGTTAGTTAGCATGTGCGTAGTATTTTAATAAAGAAAGGCATTCAAGAAAAAATAAGTTTGATTTAAAAGAAGAAGCTTGGTTTTTAATTTAAAAGTTTTTTCACTGACAGTAAAATTAATTATTTTGAATTATTATTTAAATTTGGTACGACATAAGAAAAGGATCGCTTAGAGTTCTTTGCTATGGCAAGGAATTGTTAAAAGATGTTTACGTCTTATATTATGCACATCAGTACGATAGGTAAGCTTTTCAAGTAAGTAAGGCGGAGTTTTTGATTTAAGAATTTTGTAAGAAAAACATAAAATATGTAATATTCGTCTATTGTGCATATTTAGCCAACCTGCTTCTTTTAATTTATAAGAAATATGTTACCGTCTTCTTATACCAAATATAAGTCTTAAGCAAGAGTTTTGAAGTTTTTCAATTCTACCTGAGTCGGAGTTATCGAGACATGGTCCATAAATTGTGTCGGAAAAATTTAACGGTGATTGTACTAAAGCATCACAGAGCAGTTTTTTGATACTTGAGCTTAAAAAATGTCTTTGACGATATATTGTTTTTAAGGCAGAATATCCATTTTTTAGTTTAAGGGTAACATGTTCTTTGAATCTAAGTTTATAGTCTAAGAATTACTTTACTAGTCCAAGAATTTTTGCAGAGTTTTTAAAACTTATTATATTGTTATTAAGGTGTATATTTAAATTATTTAAAATATTAGTTCGATGATTGTAACTACAAAAAAGAATAGCTGCTGATTTAGTGGGGTTAATCTTTAGAAGTAATTTTTGAGTTTTTATATTTAAGGTATTTAAATCCTCATTTATATATTGATTAGCTTGGACAATATTAGTGTGATGAAATGAATAAAATAGCTGGGTGTCATCTGCATAGCAATGGTGCTAATTTTTTTTTTGTAATTTGTGAAGTATAAAGAGTATAAAACAAAGGACCAAGAATGCTACCTTGGGGTACCCCAGAGGTAACATCCAGTGCATTTGATTTATTGTTATTAAGCACTACTCTTTGTTTTCGATTAAATAAGAAAGAAGACACCAATGCCAACGCAGACTCAGCAAAACCCATATATATACATATATAGTATATATATAGCCAGTAATATTCTGTGATTTACCATGTCAAAGGCTTTAGAAAAATCTAAGAGAACCAACACCGTAGCTTTATTTTTATCAAGTTCCTTAAAAATATCATCAGTCACTTTAGATAAAGCGGTTGCACAACTATACCCCTTACGAAACCCAGACTGGTATAAATACCAGTTCCTAAAGGAATTAAATTATTTAGATTTAAATATTGAACTATTTGATACTCCATAACTTTTTCTAATATTTTTGATAGTATAGGAAGTATAGATATTGAGCGAACATCATTAAATTCGACAGGATTTTTTATTTTAGCCAAAGGAAGAACATTGGCTTCTTTCCATTGATCGGGAAAGCAGTTTTGTTCTAAACATACGTTTATAATATGAGTGAGTGGTTTAATTATGGCACGACAACAAAGCAAAATCAGGGTAATGTTTAATTGATCAACGCCAAATGCTTTAGATTTAATAGATTTTAAGTAATTTATTATTATATCTTGTGTCACCAAATTAAATTTAAATTCAGCCAAATAATTTAACCTATGCTTTTTAAAATACCCAACAAATTCTTCGTCAGGGTTATTATTGTTTTTGTTAATATTAGAGAAAAAAATCTTTATCTACATCTTGCATAAGAGGAGGAAGTTGTATATTTGATTTATTAGAAATATTTAGTTTATTAAGTTCTTACCATGTTTCTTTGTTATTACATACTCTAAATCTGTGAGCCAGGTATGCCTTTTTTTCCGCCCTAATTGAACTAGTTGCAAGATTTCTGTACTGCTTATAAGTTTCCCAATCCTCGCGACTTTTGGTGTTTCTAAATTTACGTATAAATCTAATATTAGGAGTAATCCAGGGGCAATATGGTCTAGTTTTACCCTTTACGTTTTTTATAGGAGCATGTAAGTTAATTAATTCTAATAAAGATTGAGTAAAAAAAAACTTTATTATTTAAATCAGCCATATTGTACATATTATGCCAGGGAATCGATTCAATATCAGACTGAAATAAACAAGTGTTGATATTTTGTAAATTTCTATAAGTGAAATTATAAATTTGAGGCTTAGGTATATCAAAGTTTATATTGCAGTAAATTAGCATATGATCCGATATTTCAATATCCCTTATTCCACAATTCTCCACGGACTCTAAATTTGAGAAAAGTAAATCAATTAAAGACATAGTGGTTTTGGATATTCTGGTAGGTTCAGTTATAAGCTGTTGCAAACCATATAATTCAGTAAGTTCGCTTAATGATACCTTAAAATTCAAATATAAAAAATTTATATTAAAGTCACCCAAAAGTAAAATAGACTCATAGTTAACATAAAAGTCGGTCATAATATATTCAAGACGGGAATAGAATAGATGTATGTCGCTCTTGGGAGGACGATATATATTACCAATTAAAACTTTTTGATTATTTACTTTTATCAGATCATGTCAGATCCAGACATGCTCAAGATAATCGCATGTTTCCTTAAGAACTTCACGATAGTCGATACATGATTTTACATAAACAGCTATACCACCTCCCCTGCTTAATCGATCTTGCCGTATGAGACTATAATTTTGCAATTCTATGACTTCGTTGGTAACCCCTGTATGTAACCATGTCTCTGAAAAAAAAATCAAATCATATTGATAACTATCTACATGTACTTGAAAAATATTAAAATTATTTAAGATGGACCTTGCGTTAATGTGTGCACATAATATATTATGTGCACACATTAACGCAACTTACACAAACGCATATTATAAACAAATAATATTTATTATAAATCTCCTACGAACGCCATTGGTAAAAATTAATGTTTTCTTTGTACAACGTCGAAAAATGCGCTCTGATGCATAAAACACATCTGCAAATTTAAAAAAATATCTACATTGGTAGTAAAGTTATTTAAAAAAAAAGTCTTAGTCATGATCTCAAAATTCTATGCATTCATGTAATAAGCCTTTTTGTTAAACGAGAATAAATCATAAGCATAATATTAAATTTCTCAACGTATATCATGCGGACATTTTATCCGATATTTGTAGTTGAAGTTCAACCAAAAATGTATACCTGGTGTAAACCAAAAATAAACGTATATTTACCTATCGTGTGTTTCTTTGGTTAATTATCAAATTTAAAGGATGGGCAAAACAGCAAAAATTTTTCCACCCTTAGTCTTTAATGGTAGCGTTTTTAATATTGAAAGCGTTATAACTCTTTTCTAACAGTTTTTTGAGTAATTTGTCACATTCGATTATAAAACTATTAAACTTACATACTCCCAAGAAAAAAGTTAAAGCTATATCACCTTGGTTTACCGGAGTTATAAATAATATATTATAATATATATAAATAATGAGAAAATGCTGAAATCACCTATTAAGATAAAAAAAAAACTCAAAAGATTGAAGATTGGAATGCATATAAACACGATCGTAATTTGTTTACACAAGCTGTCCAAAATAAAAATAAATAATAGTTTAAAAAACTAAAAGAAAACGCTTTTATTGCTAATCGAACTTTAAAGTAGAAAATTATTTTTAATTACAAAGAGTTTTTATTACAGTAGTAGAAGGTCGGACATAATTAATTACCTCAAATAAAAATCATAATAAAATTAAAGTTATTAACAGAATAATTCAAATCAAAGTAAAAAGCGTGTGGTGCATTTTACTTAATTTTCATAACTCTTCTCTCATAGATAGTTGCCAATAAATTGGTTGTCATATTTAATATATCGGTAATATGATCGATTATCCGACCTTCTACGACTGTAATAAAAACTCTTCGTAATTAACAATTATTTTCTACTTTTTAGTTCGATTAGCAATAACTCAAACAGCATCATACGTCCTGGGTACGTAATTTTTATGTCATATTAATGTCCATACGTCCATTGTTATAAAACTAACGTATTTAGTACTTTTTTTGGATACGTAGTTCGTACGTATATTAGTTACGTCTCGTGGACGTAGGTACATACATATACATACTTAGAAAATGTGTTAGCTCCTGTGGATCATACAAGAATAAAAAAATATATATAATTTTTGTTATTACACTATATGCTGGAATTATATGCCAGGAACGATTTTTGTTTTAAATACTTCTAAGTTTTATTTTAAATATTTATAATTTCAGTAGGGTTAATAGAAAAAAAACTATTTACATGGTTCTTTGCTTTGATAGAAAAAGTCAAGGAATTCGGTATAAATTAGACAACTTTCAAATCGAGATTCCCTCTTTCCAAAGGACTAACATACCCAATAAATTTATAATAAAAGTAATAAAAGTTTACACTCCTGTGAATTTAGGACTTACCAAAATTCGGCTTATCAGTGATAGTAAGGATCTACTACAATCTAGTCCAATTCATGGTAAGAGCATATTTAGCTATTTTAGTAGTAATGGAATTACTTCTTTGATAATTTACTTATTTTAAAATTTAATTTTAAGGTGCAGCACTAGAAGCAGAGACTGAAAGCACAAAGAATATTGAACACTGTATTTCACAATAGTTGCGAAGAAAAGATGATCTTTTTTTTTTGGATTTTCTGAAACGTTAATTTCTTGTTTTTTTAGATATATCCATGTTTTGTTTAATATTTTTATATATTTTACTTATAATCAATGTATTTTCTGGTTGTATAAATAACTCCCAGATACATTTTACCACACAAAAAAAATAGTTGTGTAATAATCCTACATACGTCCAATACATGACGTAAAATGTCCTAAAAGTACGTACATATGACATGAATCCCGCGGAAAGTGGACGTCCTATACATGTTATTATACTATTTGTCTATAGTACGTAATACCTCTTTTGGGGTACGTATCTGTGCTGTTTGGGTAGAGCGTGTTTTTTTTAAACTCTTAATTATTATCTTGTTAAAAGCATCTCATATTACCTTAATACTTTTAGAGGTGGCGGCATGTTTAAACTTTTCATACTTTTATTATTAAAATCGATGAAATGAATATTAACTGAAAAAGTATACTAATTAATACATAAATAGAAAATACAATGAATTTAACCTACAATTAAGCAAAATTCTGGTGGCCGTCCGTGCAACTATAGATAGACCCGTTTGCATTTAAACATACCGTACATGTATTTGGCACCTAGGTCAATTACAAATTTTAAGCCATTCAGGTAACACACTAATTGCAGTTCGAAATTGAGACAACAAACGTAAATATACCTACCAATTATTTGTTTTAGTTATAGTATCTTTTCTAGAGAAGAAAGAAACAAACGAAAAGTGTAAGTGGAAATACATGTTATGTATATAACGTAAAATGAAAGCCTAAAAAATGACAAAATATACTTTTAAGACCAACAAATAATACCTAATAACACTAAAAATAAGAAAAAATACATTTAGTGCAATGAGCCATGTTTAATTGCATTTGGTTTGTTGGTGTGTTTCTTCTTAGGTCTTTTTTTGGCAGATTCCCCACTTGCTGGACGACCCAATGGCCTTTTCTTGCTTCCCCTTGTCATGCCAATTTTCCTTCGGTTTAATAAATGTTTTAAAAACTACTTTTGTGTTCGCTATATAAAAAAATAAGTATATATGACAGTAAGATAAATTATGCGCGAAACTTATATAAATAAAGCAACTAAAATTTTCCTTTTTTAAGAAGTCGGTAAAAAATTGATAATCAAAAAGAAAATATTAATGTTTTTGAAACATCGATGTATCTTGCGCATTGCTACAATATATAACAACAAACAAAAACATAACTAAATACTTACTGGCAAATGTAATGAGTAGTGTTATTTTTGGCACTAACCATTGTCCAGTTAATATTTGTTAAACAAACGTATTCTGTCATCTACTCTTTTGCATTAGTCTCATTTAATAAATTATGCTCTCTATTTTTCTGGTGATATTTCGAAATATCACCATGACTATTACATTGTGTACGCGTGATTGGCATGAATTTCTATTCCGTACGCGTGGATTTCGCACCTCGTACCTGATTGGCTTAAAATTTAAAATTGACCAATGGCGTGGGCCTAGGTGCCAAATACATGTACGGAATGGTTAAATGCGACCCGTTTTAATGTCATTGATCAGGTATTGTTTTTGAACCAAACTTTTTATTGAAACTGTTATCAAATTATTTCATTGTCATCAGTCCTTGATGCTGGTGCAAAAGTCGATTGGACTTTTAGAAACCAGTGAAAATTAAGCTCAAAGATTCCGTTACATACAAAGGTATATAACCCGAGCTAATAAAAGCGTACTTAGAATTTATGAGCAAAAATAAAATAAATAAAAATGTAGCAGTTTGATATACTATATACTAAATCCCTGAGGAACGGTCGAAGATAACACGTACAAAATAGTTTAATATTTTTATCCACAAAATTTAACATTTTTAATTCAAATAGAATAATTGACAACATAAAAAAATTCAAATTTAAATATAGGTAGCTAATTTTTATTGAGCTGCCTCACAAGAAATATGAAACCACCTTAATGCATAAAAAGAATAATTCTATGCAAAAAATTGAACTGTGTTTTCTGCACAACTGCTTATTTTTTTTTAGTATGGTTTGTAGCCTGGTCAATTTCACCATAGACTTTGTTTTAAGACGTTCGAGTGGAAATAATCCATTGGTGATCTAGAAAGCTAAGTGGTCAATGTATTGTAGCGTCGTTGCACCTACTAATCCATCGGTTGTAATTGAAGAAGGCTCAAATATTAGCCGAATAATGAAAAGAAGCTCCATCCTGCATTATCTACATATTTCTTTGCTAAGCTGAAGCTAAATTCTCGAATAACTTTTGCAATGTATTTTGAAAAAAGGATAAATAGTGTTGAGGTCAAATATTAGAACCAACAATGATATTAATTACTGTTGTCATTTAATAATAATTGTCATTAATTGTAAGTATCGTACTTTAAAAGCATGAGGATTTACTTCAGAATACACATGTTCATTATAAATGTTTGTTATTCACGTTCTGGTAAAAAAAGCTTTATGTGTGAAAAGATTTGAATTTGGCTTTCGACTCACTCTGACAATTTAATCTATGTTGTACTAACTTTACCATTTGCATCATCATTAAGTGCATTTTTCTCGAAAACTATTGCTTTTAGGTCCATCTACAAACAATATCTTTTTAGGCAAAAAAGTTATAAAAAAAGACTTTTCACCCAAAAGTGACAGACACAAAAAAGTTTTAGCCATTTGACTGAATTCGAATGTCTGCTTGTCCAGCCCTCCAGAATATATACCTAAAATAAATTTGAATTTCCTTAAGAAATTCCCAAATACAAAAGGTTGTAAAATTTGATAACGGTTATCAAAAAATTGTAATTAGAAAGATTAAGAATAAAAAAAAAATTAAAAAAGAAATGTAATTTATTTCTTAACCTTTATTTATTTAAGTTTAACACCGTGTATCGCGGATATTAGCGAAAGTTTTAGACTAACACAAGTTAGAATAAATCGACTTTTTTCACCTATACTATATCTGGTAGAATGTTGTATAGACCCTTCAGCGGCACCCTGTACATAATAAAAATAAAAAGAATGACTATATATGACAGTACACCAAGCAAATTGAGAGATCTTTCTAATTATTTTTATTTATTCACTTTTTATTGACTCAATATGTCAATAATTGTATTTCCCTGTAAATCCTCTAACTGCAAGTTTTTTCTTGAATACAAAACAACCTCTAGGACTTTCAATCTGTCAGTAGTAATTTCAGGCACAGCATAATTTCATTCCTTTAAAGCACAAAAATATTGAACTATGATATTATTTAAGATTATCTGGAAAAACTTTTCTTTTTATTTATTTTTTTGCCTCAAATTTGAATTCTAAAGATTTCAGATTTTGGAAGGCGCAGTAGTAGTAAGCGTGGGGAAGCTAAAGCTCAGCAGGTAGTCGTAAAAGTCCTCTTTCGCTAACCACAGAACCACCCAGCCTTACACCTCCACTTCCAATGCACGGTTTTCACTGAGTCAACCTCTTAATAAAGGCAACATAAAAATGTTGTATCAGTCCAGATATTTAAGATCTTCCTGTTGGAGTATCGTTCCCTCAGATGACTGCACAACTGCACAACTGCACATATTGCAAATTTCTAATATATGGTATAAAGTTTTTGCCCCTGTACTTACTCCGCTCAGCGCAATACGGTCAGAGTAGACGTTCTCTTTTACCAAGAAAGTTTGATGCCTGTTTGAGTACCAAGTGTTTGATCCCCTGTCGGCTCTTTGTTAGCAGTTGCCTTACTTTAAAGCCATCCTAATTTGATGTCATATCTATCCTATGTCTTGTTGCTTCCTATCTACATCCTTTTGCCCTTTAGTTTTCTCTAAGTTTTCCTTTTCTTTTTCTAGACACAATTATTAAATTTCATAAAAATTTGTTTTGTCCTGATTTTGTTGAGATACGGCTTAGGGACTATGAAGAGGCTAATGGAACCTTGTCTTGCTAGTTCGTTAGCCCATTAATTGCCCTCAACACCTAAGTTCTACTTCCTTGTATGCTGCCAGTCTTTCCAATGAATCTCTTCACTCCTGAACTAGTGCTGCGCTGTCTCTGGGTTTTTGTATCATCTTGAGGGCAGCTTAATGATCAGAGTTTATACAAATCCGCTTATTCATTATCTTTCTCTGCTACTTTAAGTATAGCAAATACCTTCGCTTGGAAAAAACTATGGTGTGACTTAGCGGAAAGGATTAATCTGTGTTCGTTTCTTGTCAATTCCTGGCCAATCTTTTTCCAGGCCTGGAAACCGTTTAGCTCCTTGATTTGGTTCGTTGACCATTCTTCGCTTGTCTAGATTTCCACCCGAGAGACTTTTAATAACGAAATAATTCTTATTAGCGATTTTAGCATGCCTTCCCTAAGTTCTATAAACAATCAGTGTTTTTTTAATATATCGTCTACTTTTAATTTAAAAAATTAAGTTTTTTTGCCCACTCGAATTAACCCTACCTGTTCTAACGTTTTGGAATTAATTTTTAATAATATATCTGAATGTAAGAATGCAGTGGTAGAAAGCAATATTATATCAGATCTGAAACTATATTTTTTAATTCTGGAATTTTTAACAAATGTTCCGACGAAGTCAATCAGAGTGGCAAGCTTAATAAAAACTTTTGTTTTACTAATATAATTGATTTTTAATCTGTCCTTGGGTGTGAAAAATGGGCAGAGGTCTATAAGGGAAATAATGTTAATATCCAATTTGACTTATTTTATTCAACATATTTATGGTATTTTAATTTAAGTTTTTCGTTAAAATTTTCATATCCAAATAAAAATAAAGAATCGTGGATAACGGATGAAATTAGAAAATCTAGCAAAAATTTAAAATATTTATACCGATGACGGCGTATAATCCCGGAATTGGAGATGACATATAGAAGTGAAAGTGCCAGGCATAAATTATTAATTAATCGTAGTAAAAAACAATTTTATCAGCATAAAATAGCAAATTCTGAAAATCCTAGTAAGACAATGTGGTCTATCGTATCTGAGATAAATAACAATAATAATAAAAAAATTGAATTTAATATAGAGAATAATGGCTAATTATTTACAAATCCTATAGAAGTAGCTAATAGTTTAAATAACTCTTTTATTGAAGAACCTAAAAATATTTTAAGGACTTTAAAACAAAATAAAGATATTTTATCTAATATCAAGAATGTTTCTTTTGCGTCCTAAATATTATTAAAAAAAAGTCCTAAATATTATAAATAAAAAAATGAAAATAAAAAGTCTGGAGGACCTGATGAAACTCCATTATCTGTATTTAAAAATACCGCGGAGGCTTGCATCAGACCATTAACATATCTCATTAATATGTCATTCGAAAAGAAAATATTTCCAAGGTTATTCCTGTTTTTAAAAAAGAGGATTCTAATTTGGCTGAGGATAATAGATCAATAGCTTCCTGTTTCTCAAAAATATTTGAATATGCAATGCTTGATAGGCTTGTAGCTTATATTTATTAAAAAACAAAATATTTCCCGAAAGACAACATGGTTTTCTGTTGGGTAGATCTACACTATCGCTCAAAAGTATTTGTCCACATATGACTGTTTTAAAGTTATAACTAAAAATAATAAACCCATCAGTTATTCTTATAAAACGGTTTATTTATAACAAAATAAATATAAACAATACATTTTTCAATTAATTAAATTTAAGAAAATCAAATTTTGGATTCATCTATATGTCCGCCTCGATTTTTAATAACAGCTTCACAGAGTCTTCTAATTAATTTGTCCAAAGTCTCCTGAGGTATCTTGTGCCACTCTTCTTGGATGATCCTCTACAAGTCTTCTTTTGATGTAGGGCATGATTTTCGCACTTGTCTATCCAGTTCGTCCCATAGTAATTCGATAGGATTAAGGTCCGGTAATTGTGGGGGCCATACCATAACTTTCAGAAGATGTTGCCTTTGTCATTGACCTAGATATTGCTTGCACAATTTTGACGTGTGCTTGGGGTCATTGTGAAAGATGAAGTTTTCCCCAATTATTTGAGTACCAGAAGAAAGTACATTGTCACTTAAAATTGTTTTGTAACCCTCTTTTCGAAGACTTCCCTCCATTCTAATTAGATCGCCCACTGCAGATCCTCCGAAACAACCCCACACCATCACCGAACGAACCACCACCGTGTTTAACTGAGGCCACCGTACAGTTCTCAGCGACTCTTCCATTGGCATAACGGCGAACAAAAACTCGCCTCTTCGTTTCAAAAACCTCGAATATCGACTCGTCACTCCAGAGAACTTTCTTCTTGTCATCAATGGTCCATTCTTTGTGTGATTGGGCCCACTCAAGTCTTTTCTTCTTATTAACATCCCTCAGTAGCGGTTTTGATACAGCTAAACGTCCTTTAAGACGAGCATTATAAAGTCGCCGTTTTACTGTCTAAAGACTGGCCGCTTTTTTACGCTCCTTGTTAATTTTTGCTGTGATTTCAGGGGCGGTAAGGCGTCTATTGCGTTTGCTTGTAATTATAATATTTAAATCCTCTTTTGAACTTGTTGCCTTTGGCCTTCCCGATCGAGGTTTGTTGCTAATAGTCCCTTCTCTGGTGAATTTTCTAACATTATAATCGACAGTCCGCCTTGGAATTCCCAAATCCGTCGAAATTTGACGGTTAGTCTTTCCAGCCTTATGAAGTCCAATGATAATACCTTTTGTTTCTAACTCTTTTGTTTTAGCCATTTTAAAGAATGTTGAAAAATCAGCAAAGAAACGGTGACAATCGTCAATAAGCAAGCGAAATTATTTACCAATGTTATACAAAATGTTACACAATTCTTGAAAACTAAACACCTTTAAATGTTTCAAATTTCATCGGAAACGAGCTATAAACAGACGAGTTTTTTAGAAGAAGTGCATATTTTCACTACATTGTTTGTTATTTGCAAGACTATTTTTAAATACTCAGTGTTTTTTAACGAACCATAGTTGATAGGTATGCTGTTTAAGCATATGTATATGTAATTTACAAAAGAGATACAATCTAAATATAGGTATAAAGATAAGATTTTTGTATCTAATTTAAAATGTTAAAGAGAATCATGGTGGGCAAATACTTTTGAGCGGTAATGTACCTCGTCTGCCATTTTGTCATTTTTATCTGAGGTTATCGATGCACTTGAGGCAGGTGAGCGCCCTGAGGGGGATCTTTTGCGACCTAAGCAGGGCGTTTGACTGTGTCAGCCATGATGGTTTGTTGTGCAAGATGGAGTCATATGGCATTAGAGGTGTCGTCTTAAATTAGTTCGCCTCCTTTTAGCATTTCGGTCACAATACGTGGAAATAAGGAATAAATTAGGTTCATATTGTTCAAACAATCTTCACACTGATTTGGGAGTACCTCAAGGTTCGGTGCTCGGGCCTGTGTTGTTTCTTATATTTGTAAATTCATTGCCTTTAGATTTACTGTATAGTCAGATTACTATATACGTGGATGATACATCAGCCCTTGTTCGGCAAGAAAGTACAAAAAATATGCACATAACTGCGGGAAAAGCATTGCACGAGCTAAATAACTGGTTTACTCTAAATAAACCTTTTCTTAATACCAAGAAAACAAATTATAGAGTTTTTTGCACTCATCGGGGTCAATTAAATCTTGATCTTGACATACATTTGAGCAATTATGATAGTTTCTTGCAACGTCAACAACAATAAAGTTTCTTGGCTTGATACTAGATGGCACTTTTTCATGGGAGGCCCATTGCAATGATTTGGCATTAAAATTAGGTAGCCTTTGTTATGCCATGGGAAATATTAGGTCTTTAATGGATAAAAACCAATTAGTTTGTGTATACTATGCCATAATTCACTCTAGGATTCTGTATGGGATCCAATTCTGAGGTTTTTCAGCGTATGCGTGTCGTGTATTTATTGGTCAAAAACAAGTTATTGGCGGGAGTACCCCCTAAAAATTCCTGTAGATCGCTTTTTAATCACTTTGAGATTTTAATCTGTTCCGTGTATGTATATATTTCAAGTGTGTTTATTTGTTTTTAAAAATCTTAATTTATTTGTGACAAATGGATTTTTTTCATAATTATCCAACTAGACTAAGAAATGATTTATCTTTGTTGCGTACTAGATTAACTCTTTCAAAATTTTATTCTGAACATATGTCCAAAAGTATTTAATAAATTGCCAAATGACATAAAAAATTGCAATAGTTTGTCAACATTCAAAAAGAAATTGAAAGCTTTTTAGTTTTGCTATGATATTAAGACCTACCTTTCAGAGTAATAACTAGCTGTAACGTATATATTTATTTCTGTTACTGTTTTATATGCTTAATATTTGTTTTTTTGAGTATATAAACTAGGTTTAGTGATAGTGTAGATTTAAGTATATAATGTTTGAAATTTTAACTTAGGCGTTAGTGACCTTTAATACTGCTGGCAACCGAACCACGGATTCGTAGAAGACCCTTGGTCGTATAACTGCAGTATAATGCCACTCACTGGAGAACATAGGGTTCGAAACTCCATCTTGTAACTATTGTTCGCCGAATATATAAGAAATATAATCCTCGGAATAGTCCCATTGAATTAAGCAGAACAATATCAAACAACCACAAAAAAAGAACTCATAGTTTTCTCATATTCATCATCCAAAACAAAAAATTAAAACTAGAAAACTACTTAAAATAACCAATGACTTACATTTTATTAATTATCATAAACTATAACTATCTTTTAATATCCTTATTTTTATGTGTGAAAATCCGGTGGCAAATCTATGCAAACCGCCCACGCAAAACCTCTTTTAACCTTGCCACGCTGAATGATCGCTACCTGTCGTTGGATTACGTGGTGGAGCGGCGTCTAACAACTGACAGCACCACCATAAAAGGGCATTTGGTTACTTGGTTGTGATATATTATAAGATATAAGATTATTCGATATCACCACCTGTCGCGCGCACAGATTTGACCTTATAAGGGACCGGTCAAATGAAACGGAACGGTAGTCTATTAATATTATCTAATGCGTCGATTTGTTTGTTAAATAAATCACGGGATTAGGTCATACCTATTTATACACCATGAATATTACTTGTTACTTATTTAAATCACTGAAAAATAAAAAGTTCTATCATAAATCCCTTATATAGCTTATGTGGTGTTGCATGTGGGGACCAAAGGCTACCGTAACATAAAACCTCCGTACCCATGTACTTTTCACATCGGATTTACGATTATTAAGGCGAACTGACGCTTTCTTTTAATGTACTGGCAACGCAGATTTACTTAATCCCCTTGGCACTTTATTAACTACTTGGAATTGATGCATTTTACCAAGAATTGGTGTCGAAATAATCCAAGGATATATCGGGCATAGATCAACCGTCTGCCCACAACAACATCTTAACGCCGCGCCAGTCAGCTTTGCCACTCAATGAATGGAAGGCCATTTAAATAAATGATAATTTGATAGGTTTATTGTGACGTCATATTTGTGTAGGATCAATAGTTATAAATAATTGGAGAGCAAGACTGTGATTAAATAATTTATTGGTATTTGACATTTAATTGAAATTTTTAGGAATAATTAATAGTAACAAGTAGATCCAAAGCAAATGTTTTTTTAGTTATTACTTGTTTGATATTAAGTGCAATGTATTTGAATAAATAAAAAACGAGTTTTGAGTTTTCTTACTATTTATTGATTTAATAAAATTTCTACGAGTATACAAATCAATACTAGCCATTCGTAAGTGTAATTGGAGGTTTTCGATTATGTTGCGGCTTATTTTCTATACGTATTGAAGTACGTGGGATTGAAGTACTTGGTTGAGTTTCATTAGGCAATTTCCTAAATGCATTTGATAAATTTTAAGCTTTAATACCACTTACTTCAAAAGGAAAAGTTGGTTGCATTTTTTTTTGAATTATGACTAGCATCATCATTACTGGGGATAAATGGTTTATTACAATTATATTAATCAAATTGATTTAAATATCTTTTTCAAACTAAATATTCACTCTAATATATTTTTACTTAATATTTTAGTAATATGACAAATTGTCCACGTTGGTTTTACAAATTTTCAATTATCCTTAGCATACGCACGCTGTCTTTTTCCTTCCTTAAAATACTTATTCCAATCATTTTGAAAATGCATCTAATATGAAAAGGCAACATTATCCTAATTAATGGATTTCAAAAATCAATATGAATTCGATCCCAAGGTCTATCTGCAATTGCCCAAAATTCCAGTATTCCCTTGCTACGATTCGACTATTATTTTTGACAAACAGAACAAGATTTACATTAACTTTTGATATACTTACTTACATTTGACCATCAAACATTTAGTTGTTTAGGTTTTAGGTTGTCTATTTAGAATTTATGATTATGATTTATGTAGCATTTGTAAAACTGAATGTTGAAAATGTTTGGGAATTATGACAGAATTTTCCAAAAGCAGTATCTTATTTACAATTGAAATTTCATGTCGTTTTCTAGAATAATATTTAAAAATAAATATATTTAATAAGCACAAAAGTATGACTTTTTGACAAAATTGTATCTATTTGGGAAGCCTCTTCAATCTTAAATAAATTTAATTTAACATAAATTACTTGTAACTTCTTCAGACCCAAGAGTCTATTCCATGAAATTTAATAAAACACATTGCATTATCCTTGTAGGTAGTATGTTAATAAAACAATTTTCAATTTTTTTTGTTTTACTTTTTTATATTTTACGTTGTTTCAATACAAATAAAAGTCGAACTTATTAATTTTAGTCGAACTAATTAATTGAGTTATTTCATATAAATATTATTCATATAAATATTATATTAGTTATGAAATAACTCAAAACAATTTCTGTTAACCCTATAACACAGAAAAATATTACAGGAGGTGCATTTTGCAAATGTTAATTTTCCACAGCCAGGTTTTCGACATTTAGATCGTGATTTTTGCTAGTTCTTTATGAAAGTAGGTAAATAAGTAGGCTATTTCCTTTTTTTCTGTCTCTCTTGTCTGGTACGGGCTAAACTTTTCTTTGCTTGCGAGAAGTTGGTAAATTCTATTCATCTTCTTCTTCCTCAATATTATTTTCTTCATTTTTGCTTTCATTAGCAGAATGAATTAACGATTTACTCAGCGAAAGTTTAAAATCAAGATAATCCATAATATCCTTCTTTGCATGATTTAAAGAGATAGCATTCTCTCGGTATTCTAACAGCAAGTATGCAGCAATGCAGCAAGTGCTGCAGTGCAGCAAAGTGTGCAGGTTTCGAATCAAACCACTTTACTAAATTGACGTTGGAATCCTGTCTTACCAACTGGTCATGGGAACCTCTACCTGATTTTTTTAAATCGTTATCTTTTAAAAATGTTGCGTTTTTTGGAAGCCTATTTAGCATCAGGGTTCCAGTTAGGGTTAGTTTTCTGGACAATGATGCATCTATTAGTGGAATAGATGTAAAATATCTGTCAGTGTAAAATGAAACACCAGCTGGTAAAGTGTCACTTACTTTGAGTACCATTCTGCCACTTAGATCAAGCTTCTCTGGTACAAGACTGAGCGCTGACTCTAGTGATGAGCCCTTTTCTTCGTACAAGTAAAAATCCAAAGGAATTCTAGTTGGTGTTGTCATTACAAAATTCTTAATTGCCTACTGGTTCAGGTCTTCCACGCACAAATTGTCGCATTATTACTTTACCATCAAATTGTATCATCTGTTCGTCGATTGATGCTGCCTCAGTACGTTTATTTTATTTACATCCTTTCAAAACTTTGTGAAGCATTGGCCTTACTTTCCAAAACCTATCTAAACTCCTTTGCTCCCTTGATATCTTGTCATCTTCTACAAGTTTCAGACGACAGCGCAAACCAAAGTATCGGTCTCTGGTAATATTATCAGATATCATGGGAACCCGCATTTCTCTGGACCAAAACATCTGAATTCTTGGTAAAAAAGTCCGTAAATTCCCATTAATATCGACACTCCAAAAAACATTTTTATTTCATCAGAAGTAGTCTCGAAAGAACAACCTTAATCCTTTACTTCTCTCATGTTTGTATAAAGTGCAATATCTTCGTAAAGGTCGTCTGAAATGTATTTTTCTAAATATTTGATGAGGTACTCTAACTCTTTGTTTACATCAGCAGCATCATTTAAAAATAAAAAAGAATAAACCTCTAGCCTAGCAGTTTGGCCCCAACTTTTTTTTCTTGCTGGAAGAAAATGGAACAAAGGTAGGTCATCGTTCATGATGATGAAGAGTCGGTTTGTTTATCTTCTTCATCTTCAGCAAAATGCGTTGTCAGGTCCTCCTCTTCATCTTCTGATGACAGCTCTCCGATATCCGACTGGTTCAAATCAATCTTGTTTGCTAAATCCTAAAGTTCCTTTTGTGTTAAAGGCCCTAAACCAAAAATATTATCATCAAAAAATAAAAACTAAAAGTATTTTTTATCAACTAAAAAATAATAATATAATATATATCTGAATGGGTAAAATCCCAAGGTATCACCAATGATACCTTAACTAAAACTCTTCAAATCATCCGAAATTTTAACTTTTTTCACAATTTTTTATCAACTCGTAATTCTGCAAGCTACAAACTATATTTTAAACATTTTAAAATACTTAATTAATTTTTATGTACTTACGTTTATTTCTACTTAAAACCATGGTCCAAGAAACACAAGTCCAAACATAAACAAACCGCATAAAATTATAACCTCAAAATGTCAAAATCGCGTGCGGAAAAAAATATAAACAGCATTGCCAGTGGGCATCGCCAATGATACGTCTGGTTCCGAGCGAAATATTAATGCGCGCTTCAAAACCTCAACGTATCATATATGATACCTGGGATCTGAAGGGGGTAAACTATCCAAATTATTGGTATGTATATCAGGAATGCCGACCGGAAATGACGAAAAAATCTGCAATATTTTAACTCAGCTTTACATATTTTACAGTGAAATTTAATCCACTTGAACAACACGCACGTATTTGCAGTCTATTTGTAGCCATTACCGAAATTCCTTTTTTTGTTCCAAAAACAGAAACAAATTCTCTATTATCTGTATTCAAATTAAATTCATGTCCATACAGGAACTGATAAAAATATTTTGACCGTAAATTTAATGCTAAATGTTTCTTTATCTAACTGAATCTAACGTTTTTGCTGATCATTAAATATTTTGGAGGCAAATCAAATAGGTCGTTCTGTGCCATTTTCGAACACATAAGACAAAACCGCACCCACATCATAATCAGAAGCAATCACTGTTAAATTTAATGGTAAATTGGAATTGAAATGTACCAAGAATCTATCACACTGCAAAATATCTGTTAATTTTTTAAAACCTAATTGGAATTCCTTACTCCAATTCCATATAGTTTTTTTATTTAATTATACAGCGGGTTTAAAATTGTAGAGATCTTAGGACTAAATCTAGTATTATAATTTATTGCGTCTATAAAAGTTGTTAACTTCGATACATTGATTGGTATCGATATTTACTTTACAGCATTTAATTTAAACTAATATAAAATGTTAAATAAGAAACAGATACTGAGAAAAATAGACATTTATAAATCCTTAAAGTCTGACAATTTTTCTGAAATAATCTCTAGGTGTTTAATATATGTTTCTCTATTTTGCCCTAATAATAAAATATCGTCGAGAAAAACTCCTTTAAGGTTTTTAAAAAGCTGATCCATTACTTACTCCATAGGGTAACCTATTATAATAAAATAAACTTTTATGGGTTGAGATAGTCGTTAATTTTGCCAGTTTAATACTATTTACTAATATGCTGAGGTAAGACTAATATATGAAAATGTTTCACCCCCGTTTCATTGAGCATAGATATTTTATAGTAAATTAAACGGGGAATCTGAACTGAAGCGGAAATGTCTATCTGCGGAATAGTCAAATAAAGTAGAATTGTCAAATAAAGCTAATCTTATAGTCCCGACAAACATGTACTTTTTACATTTGAGATTTAGACTCACCTCAAACCTACCTCTTTGATTGGATTTTGTAATCTTTGGGCGATTCAAAAATACAATTCGTATATTTGCACACTTAACGCTTCGAACTGTAACAATATTTCTTTTACGATTACTGGAAAAAAATATTAAAACTAGCAAAAGAGAGACCTAACTATTCGATTAACAGCAAATATATTTCCAAAACATTTATTCGTAACTTTAATAAGAAATGCTGGCACTTCACTTACAGCCTCTACCATTAATTATACAGGTTGATCGTAAAATAAGGTATAAATTCAATATCTCGTGAAATTTTTTTTTAATCGCTCGGATTCGTTAATTTTATTTTTTTTCGAGGCATATTTTCCAAAAAAAAATATACAGAGTGTTTCAAAAGAGCTTTGCTAAAACTTTTTTTTTCTCAAACTGCAACCCAATTTTTTTATTGCATTTTTGGATTGCCCTTACAATTATAAACATATTTCATGCAGCATATACTATACCAAAATCCAAGCGTGTTGGAGTTATTCTCATTCAAAATTTGAAAATTGAAAAAGGTCATAAAGAAAAGAAAAATAAAATATTTTTTAAAACGTTTATTCTATCGAAAATAATGCTTCGTTAACTTAAAAAAAAATATGTCA
This sequence comes from Anthonomus grandis grandis, assembly GCF_022605725.1. NCBI lineage: Eukaryota > Metazoa > Arthropoda > Insecta > Coleoptera > Curculionidae > Anthonomus > Anthonomus grandis. Next base: position 17,979,113 of record NC_065551.1, read on the forward strand.
GCAAATGTTCAAAATGTCCTCTATTAATCAACTCGATTTAGAAATTTCTGCTGCACATTACGAACCATTACGGGCGTTCTTCGTATTATAAGATAAAAGTCTAGTAATGTTAGATCGGGTGATCTTGGTGGCCACTCAATAATACCGTTTCTTTCAATTCACCTGTTCGGGAACGTGTCGTGATCATATACATTATTATTTTTAAATATAAATTTATTATCGATTTTTAGAAAATTTTTGGTTTTGGTATATTTATGAACCGTATATGGCAAGTTATATTTATTAAACTGTAGAATATACGTATATTATATACGAGTCTGTTTATAAAAAGGAAAAAATTTCTGTATTTAAAAACATCACTTGGGATTTCCATATCTTGTTTTTAAACTCGATTACTATACCTCAAACATTTAATAAAATTGTTCAGAAAAATCACTGTTTTTCATCCATATTATCTAATCTAATAAAGCTGTTTTTATACAAAATATTTATATCTAAAATTATATCAAGTTTAAATAAACAGTCCTATTAAATTAAATAATAAATATATATTTTCTAAATAAAATACAAAAGAAATGAAGGTTTTCCTTGGTCTTAATATTCTCATGGGAATCAAACTACTACCTAGTTATACAGACTATTGGAGTGTCGACGAAGACCTGCACGATAATTACATTTCCCAGTTTATGGCTGTAAACAGATTCGGTTTGTTGCTTAGCCACGTTTACCTCAATGACAATAGCGTAATGCCAAAAAAATGGAATGCAGGATTCGATAAACTGTATAAAGTTAGGCCCTTCATAGATAAAATGAAGGAGAATTTTAAAAAATATTATGATTGTACAAAAAACATCGCAATCGATGAATCAATGGTAAAATTTAAGGGGCGAAGTACGTTGAAGCAATATATGCCGAAAGAGCCTATAAAACGAGGCTACAAAATTTGGACTTTGGCTGACTCAAATGCATATTTATATGACTTTGATATTTATACCGGTGACTATGTGGAACATTCGTTAGGGGAAAAGGTAATACTTAGACTTACCGAGGATCTCCAACAAAAAAATCATTTTCTTCGATAACTTTTTTAAATCGTATGAGTTATTGAAAATTCTCAAAGAACGGGGCATTCATGCATATGGTATAGTTCAGTCGAACAGAAAACATCTTCTAAAAATCACTGAAGATAAACTTTTGAAGCCAGGTGAATATGATTATTCAATAAGTTCTGATGGGATCAGTTTGTTTAAATGAAAAGACAAAAAAGCAGTCCATATTTTGACCAATTATCATGATCCAACGGTAAAAAGCACTGTGCAACGAAAACAAAAGGATGGTAGTAAAATCCCTGTTCCTTGTGCTATGGCACTGGTGGACTACAATAGTAACATGAACTTTGTGGACCGTTTCGACCAAATGAACTGTCAACGGTAAAAACTGATAACATTAAATACTCTTTTGCTTATCCCGTCATATATCCGAAGTTTACTATGGAGCTATGCTGAAAAAATGAAGTTTTAAATTTTGAATGAAAAAAACTTTAAAACGCTTAGACTTAGGTATAGGGCATGGTAATAAAAAATATTTAAAACTATAAGGTTAATCAAAAATGCAAAAAAAAATTGGGTTGCAATTTGAAAAAAAAATTTTTAGCAAAGCTTATTTGAGACACCCTGTGTAAGAAATTTTTCTCGCAAAATATGTCGCAAAAAAAACTAAAATCGACGAGTCTGAGCGATTTGAAAAAAAAACGAGATAATGAATTACACAATTTTTTTTATTTGTCTTCAATCAGAAGTATCCATTTGTCAATCTTAAGTATTTTTAATTTTATTAACAATCTGCTGAAGGGAAGTAAACTATAATAACACCACACAAAAATCGTCCATTTCCTTTAATTACTCAAAGACGATGATTCATATATAGAGTTAGTTAAATGATTTTATTTTAAGGAAACATTGTAATACTAGGTATATTACCTAAATTAATAACCATATACCAAAAATGACGATACGTTACCCGAGAAGTTGCTTTCCAGGGACTTTACACTTTAAAAATAAAAAATATAAGTACAATTCTATTTATTACTTTTGAAGTATTTTTCGTTTTGGCATTTTTTCATGCTAGACTTTCATCTAGAATTTACCTTGGATTAAAATGACTATCAACATAAGTCATTAGCTTCAACCCAGTATAAATTCCTTTATTAAATACAATAATTCTGTTATCGTCTATAATAGCTATCGTCTATAATATCTAGCTATATAATACCATCAAAACTTCCTCCTAATTCAAAAATACTTTAAATACTTTTTTTATATGATTTCACGGTTTATTAATAGTTTGACAAACTATTTTGAAAGATATCAAAAAATTCAAAGGTTACTTCTTTAAAATTAAAGGGGTGTGATCTTAATGTAAATTAATGATAGAAAATATATTATAAATATCAAATATTTTAAATCATTAATTAATTTTGAGAATACCCTGTTCCACCTCTTTTTTTAGCAGAGAAATTCATGTATTATTAAAATCAACCGAACAAGTAGCTGAATCCTATAGAAGCAAAACCCGACAAATCCACTTTTCGTAAAAAACGAGGTTATTGTTTTACTCCCGACGTCGACTTAACAATAATAATTTTACGCGCGAATTTTTTACGATGTTTGTTAGTATAACGTTGTTCGCGGGCTGGAACAGTAGTATTTTGTACTTTTATTTAATTATTGGCAATTTTTTTTATTAAATAATAAGTTTTAAGCGCCTAAAACTCTATGAAATTGAATTGAAATTGAGTCAATAAAACCTGCGACACCTCTCTTAGCAAGGAAAAGAGTGGCTGAACCAGAAACTTGGAAGAGAAAACGAGAGCAAAATGAGCGGTAAGTTTTTTTTTAAACTTACTGACAGTGTTTTACATAATATTCAATATTCTAGATACAAGAACAAAAGTTTGCCAGAGTATCCAAATGGTAAACACGCGATAAAATCGTATCGTTGCAGTTCATTGTCAATGTATGATGTTTCAAATTTTCATAAAACCTTTTATCTTCACAAAACTAAAATTGAGCAAGACAACCTAATTTTAAAGCACTGCCTGATTAGAGATATTAAACGCGAAAGGACGCCCTTTTCATTTTGAAAAGGGCGTAAAAAATGAAAGTTTTTCAGTTGTTTATAATATTCCCAAGGCCAATACTTTAAAACTGGTTCCAGTTTGCAGGAATATATTTACTAAAATTTTGGCAGTTGGTAAAGATCGGGTTAATGGAGTTTTAAAGAGGTTTAAAGAATCCGGAAAAATGGCATCTGAAACAGGGGGTAGGGACAGAATTTCTGGAAAATATAATACGAAAAAAGAGTCAGTAATGAAATTCATTGAAAGTTTTAAGATAATCGAGTCTCATTATTGGCGAAACAGAACTAACCGCAAATGTTTACCCTTAACACTTAGTATTTCAAAGACGTGGAGATTATACTGTCAAAAAATGAACGAAATACTAACCCTCCTTGTTAAAAAAAGTTATTTTGCAATGATATTTAATACCAATTACAACATTGGCTTTGGTTTACCCCGTACTGATGTGTGTTCCGTGTGTCTCCAATTAACAGAAGAAATAAAAAATGAGAAGACGAAAATAAAAAAAATAAACTAATGACGGAAAGACATGTACATAAATTACGCGCCAAGGCTTTCTTTGACCATTTAAAAGAAGAAAAACCTGAACTAATTACAATATCATTTGATTGCCAGAAGAATCAGGTCCTGCCAAAGATTCCTGACCAATCGGTTTATTATAGCCGCCAGCTTTATATTAACAATTTTACCATTGTTACTGGCAGTTCACACCCACCCTTCACTAAAAATAACAATTTAGCGTCAATTTATGCTTGGACTAAAGACGAATACCATAAGGGATTAAATGAAATAGAAAGCAGTGTATTTTACAAACTTTGTCAACTAGACCTTAGGAATAAAAATAAAGTAAGACTTGTTGCTGACGAATGTGTAGGTCAAAATAAAAACTACTTTAATTACAATGTGTACCATGTGGCTTAGTCAGAAGGCTCCTCAGTCAGTCTCAAAATTAGAAATTATATTTCCAGTTGTTGGGCATTCTTTTTTCCCTGCAGATCGTGTGTTCGCTCGAATTGAAAAAAATATAAAAAAAGAAGAAGTCTTAGTCTTCGTAGAACAGTACCTTAATATTTTTGCTGATCACGGTAAACTTTATCGATTTGGATCTGACTTAGAAGTGCACAATTGGAAGAAAGCTTGTAAGGAAACAGTAAAACCTACTGGACAATGGCACTTCTCATTTAATGCATGCAAGGGGTACATATTGAATCGCACTAGTTCTGGACAGGTTACGATGCGAGGAGAGCAGTGCTATAAATCAGATCTGGGTGTTTTCAAATCAGTCTTAAAAAAGGGCAAGCCACCAACCGACATAAAACCAGTATTAGTTCAAAAGGGTATACAGCCAAATCCTAAAAAGCTAAAGGATGTTCCTCACCAAACATTATGGAGATAAATGGAAAGAACTGAATGAATTGGAATACTATAAGAACATTCTTGAAAAATACGAATTGGAAAATCTGGAGAACATAGAAATTCCAGAAAATGAAGAGAATTTGTGTGAAAACATCCCTTATCTAAGTGATTTGTTAGTTTGAACTATTTTTTAAATGTCGGTATAAGTGTCTATGTTTGTTAAATTTTTTTCACTTTCAAATTTCAAAAACAAAAGTTTTTTTTTTTACAAAATACAACAAATCCACTATGGTCAGTTTCAAAATCCGACAAATGGGTTTGTTAGTTTCAAAACCCAACAAAAAAAAATTAATTTCAAATAACTTTAAACTAAGATGTTTTTCTAGGTTGAATTGTTCAAAATTAGATGCTTGATGACTTGCTCTATGTATACAGTGCATCCCAAAAGTTATGTCTAAATTCATTAACAATTCAGGGGTGTGTTCGAAAAAAAAACGCTCGGACCCGTCGATTTTTATTTCAAGTTGCGCATTTTTATACGTAAAGTTTGTATATACAGGGTTGCTCAAAAATAAATTACGATCATCAACTTAATTTTTTCAAATGAAAGCATCTTTTTTATTTCATTTTTGAATTTCACGTAGAATTCTACGTATGTTTTATGCATCATGTCCTATACCTAAAGTCAACAGTTGTTGGCTGGTGATCCTGTATTCTCATAGAAACTGTATGACAGTTGTATGCCAAACAGATATTGTCAAGTGTGAAGTGTACGAGCAAAGTTGCGGTTTTCACAAAAATTTAGAGAATTCGGTCATGTTAGAGATCTGCCGAAATCTGGTCGTCCTGCTCGAGAGGAAAATGAACAACTTGACGTTTTGCTTTCTTTGGAAGAAAATCCATGCACTCCTCTGTCGCAGATTGATTAATGATCACCCCTACAAAGTTATTCCTGTGCAAGAGTTATTTGATGACGATCGTTTTGTTTGAATGGTAGTGTGAACAGACAAAATTGTCGATATTGGGCAACAGAAAATCCGTATTGGATGATAGAGGTAAACACCCAGTACCCTCAAAAACTAAATGTGTGGTGTGGAATAGTGCTCGGAAGAGTAATAGGTCCCTCTTTCTTGGAACAGACTTTAACGGGACAAGTGTATCTCGGTTTTTTCTAATTTGAATTAGTTCCAGCATTACTAGCTTTACTTCCAAATCCATTGGACCAAGACTATCCTGACGAAGAACTAATTTTCCAGCAAAATAGCACTCCTCCGCACTATGCTGCCACTGTGCATACATTTTTGGATGAAACCTTTCCCAATCGGTGGATAGGAAGGAGAGTATCTATCAAATGGCCTGCTAGGTCGCCTGACCTAACACCAATGAACTTTTTTTGTGGGGATACCTCAAGTCGAAGGTATTTGTTAATAGGCCAAAAAATCGACGACTTAGACGACGAAAGAGAGAATTCGCAGAGAAGTGCGCGCCATAACTTCGGAAATGATTGAAAATGTGCAACGAGACTTCATTGATCGCCTTGGATATTGTCAAGCCGTGAATGGCAACCATTTTGAACATTTAACTTAATTTTTGTTCTTTTTTTATTTGTTACATGAATCGTCTTTTTTTCGATAACTGTTGACTTTAGGTATAGGACATGATGCATGAAACATATGTAGAATTCCACGTGAAATTCAAAGATGAAATAAAAAAAGGTGCTTTCATTTGAAAAAATTAAGTTGATGGTCGTATACACAAACTTCACGTACAAAAATGCGCAACTTGAAATAAAAATCGACGGATCCGAGCGTTTTTTTTCGAACACACTCCTGAATTTTAAATGAATTTAGAAATAACTTTTGGGATGCACTGCATAAAGAAATTTAAAAAGATATTGAGCTTTTAACTTCCCCTTATCGTTTTTTCTCATTTCCCAAAATTTTCTAAAAGTGGATTTGTCGGATTTTGCATTTATAGGATTCGGCTAAGCATTCATCTTCATTTAATATTATAAATGCACATTCCTTTAGTTTACGTAATTTTAAAATTGGTTCCTTTGCTAAAATTGAGGAAGCATTCCAGTTTATTCTATGGTTATTGTCGAATGCATGTTGTGTAATTTTGGATTTTTGAAAATCATTGTTTTTTATGTAAGATTTATGTTCACTAATTCTTTTTGGTAATGGTCTACCGGTTTCACCTATGTAAAATTTACCACAAGTACAAGGAATATTATAGATTACATTTTTATTAACTTCATTTTCATTGAAAGGTTTTGTTTTTGTTAATAAGTATCGTAATGTGTTTTGTGATTTAAAAATAGTTCTTATATTAAATTTTTTAGCAATTCTTTTTATCTTATCAGAAAAACCTAGAATAAATGGTAAATTAAGATTTGTCGTAAAAATTGGTTATTTCAATTTTATACGTGGATTATCAAACTCTTTAAAGCAATTTTCCAAAAATTATTTTGTATTAAGATATTTTTAATAAAATATTTTTCAGTTGTTAATATTGATTATTACAAATTATGTTTGCATGATCATATAAACTTTTTACCATTCGTCTTTTTACCATTATTGGATGATTAGAATTAAAATTAAGATATCTATTAGTATGAGTTAGTTTACGGTAAATTCTAGTTTCAAATGTGTGTAAATCTTTTTTAATTAAATTATCAAGAAAAGGAAGCTGACCATCAGACTCCTTTAGATACTCCTTAGAGATAAATGCTTAGCTACTTGTTCGGTTAATTTTAATAATACATGGATTCTTTGCTAAAAAGAGAGGTGGAACAGGATATTCTCAAAATTAATTAATGATTTAAAATATTTGATATTTAAATATTTTCTTTCATTAATTTACATTAAGCTCACACCCCCTTAATTTTAAAGAAGTAACCTTTGAATTTTTTGTTATCTTTGTGACGTAATACCCAATAAAATAAGTAACTCATTACAATTATCTTAACATTAGCACTTACTACTATAATCATTTACAATTGGCTATATAATAAGGCGATCTGCTGTAAGGGATTCTAGTTCAAGAGAGTTACTTTTTTAACTACTCACTCCAACTTAAATATCTGAAAAATTAGTATAAAATTGTATATAAGACAAATTTAAATAAATTGAAAGATTGTGCTCTACAAATATTAATATAAAGTTGATTGGCTTTCAGTCCTGTTAACATCGCAAGAGATTAAGTTCCACTAAAACTTCAATAAAATTTAAAATTCTAAAAAAAATATTATGATAAGCAAGTTTCATGAAATCATGAGATGATAATCCAGAGTATATAAATGTAGAGACTTTAAATAAGCTTTAAATAAAGCACATTATGTTGAAACGTATTGTATTAAGTTTAATGTATCTTTTCGCACAATCAAATCTGCCAGGCTTATTTTGACTAATTTTAAAATTATACAAAGTCGACTCAACCAAACAATTAACCACTAAATTATCATCAGAAAAACAATAATAAAACCGAAAAAAAACATATATAGAAATGCATAATTCATACGGAATCGGCATAAAACCCATGCAACAATTTAGGCGCGAGGGGTTGAATATACCCATAGAAACCATACAAAAGCAGGACCATAAAGTATACGCAAAGCCACAAAAGAAACAAGGTAAAAATACAATAGGTTAGGTGTGTCCCGGAGCCCGATTCAAAAACGTGTTAAATAAAAGTCACCGAGGAAACGAGCGAGACCACCGGCAGAAGAGTTCACCTGTCTCGGTCATAAATTATTACTTGAATTACACACCCTTGAATGAAGATTAGATTATATTTTTTAGATTTTATGGCCTTTTCGGTTATATAGCCGTTAACAGATCATGAAATTGACATGTGAAACCAGAAACGTTTTATTAGAGATTTATTTAAGTGATTTGATGAGAGTTTATATTAGAAATTTGATAATGGAACATGAGCATTAACTTAAAAAAAGGCAGAAGATCACAGATGGGAGCAGTAACAAAATATAAATAAAAAAAACCTAAACAGTAATATTGCACTAATAAGTTTATTATATAATAATCCTAAACATAAGTTGATATAAGTGAATAAAATTTTGCTTAAAGGCATTCAATTTAAAACTTCTTAAACTAGTTTATGTTTTCCCTTTATTGTCTTTATTCAGTCTCCTTGTTTGCTGCCTCGTTCTTATACGTTTTTTTTTCTGTCTCTTGACTTCTTCTTTCTCCATTATTTCCCTCTTCATTTTTTATAAACTTCAAGGTAAATTGAATTTATTTTGGATTGCTATCAAACAAAAATTTTAATTTATTAACCTATGAACTTATTTAATAACTTTTAGTTTTTTTTTAAATTGTTCTCCTCGAACCTGGTTAAATGGACTACAACATATTTTTTTATTTGTGTTATACGGGTCGTTCTTGCTATTTAGGCTATTTCTTGTATCCATCCTTTGGTTTCTTTTCTTCGTGCCTTTTCACGAAGCTCTTCAATTTAAAAAAAAAATCTTTTTCATATTTTTTATCTCCTGTACCTTGCTCCCCTTTTTCTATATAGAGAGTAGAGACTCTAACTGGAATAAGTTCTCGAGAGGTTTAGAAAAAATGCTCCAAGAAATCTCAAAAACAAGTCTTTTTTTGCCTCCTTTAAAAATTAACAAAAAATTGTAACCAAAAGGGTGAAAAGTAACCCTATTTAATTTTTTGAAATAAGGTGATGCCACTTGTTACAGCTTCTCATATAGCTGTTTTAAAAGAGAACCTTTACAGCATACTGTCCTTTTTGAAACAAATTAACTTGATTTTAAATTGAAAAAATCCGTTTAAAGATATGAAAATGAAAGATAAAATACTTAGGAGTTAAATGCATATTTTTACATGATTTTCTTTAACTAAATTCAATAATAATTAAAATTTTTGTTTAATCAAAATGCGCATAGAAAAATTAGTCGTTGGTATTTATTTACGCCAAAATGCTGTACTTAATAATAGAAAGTTTAAAAAACAAAATAATGTCTTAAATTAAATTAATGTCTAAATCCTCATAATGTTTGGGTTTGGAAATCGGATGTGATTTCAAAATGTAGTTATGGCGCTATTCAGAGAAATTTATCCTGATTTGCCCTCACTGAGTTAAAGTATTGTAAGTAAAATCGGTAAGCGAAGATACACGCATTTAAAATAAATACGAAACAACTATTAGTCCGGCAAGACGAGTAGCTCGGGATTACGATGCATATCACAAAATAGTCTTAAAAATTATAAAGTTAGCAGAAGAGAGAGCCCTTAAACTGAAACCAGTCTAGGAGCTACTAGGGGACGATCCTGATCGTAAATTCGAAATTTGTAAAACCACGATGAATTTGTTTTATAGTGGTTAAATTCTTTAAAACTAGGTGTTATTTTTAAACAAAGACACTTTTATTATTAAAGGAGAGGTACGTAGGTGGTTATGGCATTTTAAAGTGAAAGCCATAATCTAAGTGATACATACAAGTAATACATCTAAATATCTGTATACATATAATGTATAATTATACATAACGTATAATGTATAATGTACATTGAAATGTCAGTAAAAAAAAATTAAATATAACTAGTTTTTAATAAAAGATTCTCCTATTTGTTTTAAAACAGGGTTGCATACTCAAAATTGGTATATCGTAAACAGTAAGAGATGCAGCATTGGATTGATTTAAAAAAAAATTTTTTTTGATTAATTCTTAGGAATTTTCAGGAAAATCCAAGAATGTTTCAATTATGTTACGAATAGTTACAAAAAAAATTATTATTTAAAAAATCATATTAGTGTGTCATACTAAAAAGGTTGTTTTTTGAAAGTAGCTTAACCCTATTACTTTTAATTTTTTTTTTAATGTCGTTTGATATATCTAAATATAACGTAAATACTGTGCTGAACGTACTGTATATTAATTGAACATATTACAGGGTATTGGCTTTTTAATGTAAGTGATCAACTATTGATAAATTTCATTATTCATCAATAGTGACTAATTATTACCAATAAACGTAATTTTTTGATAAAAAAAAATTATAACGTTTTTCGAGTAAAGTATTTTCGAGGAACCCCCGGTATACTTAAGTTATACAGTGCATCCCAAAAGTTATGTCTAAATTTATTTAAAATTTAGGGGTGTATTAGAAAAAAAATGCTCGGATCTGTCGATTTTTATTTCAAGTTGCGCATTTTTGTACGTGAAGTTTGTATATACAGGGCTGGTCAAAAATAAATTACGACCATCAACTTAATTTTTTCAAATGAAAGCACCTTTTTTTAATTTCATTTTTGAATTTCGCGTGGAATTCTACGTATGTTTCATGCATCATGTCCTATACCTAAAGTCAACAGTTATCGAAAAAAAGACGACCAAACATTATTATTGAAGTTCACTTTACGAGTTACCTTATCTCTGAGAATTTTTAAACAGAGCAAAATTCCATTCATTCGTGTTTTTTTATTGTTGGCTGGTGACCGTGTATTTTCATAGAAACTGTATGGCAGTTGTACGCCAAACAGATATTGTCAAGTGTGAAGTGTACGAGCAAAGTTGCGGTTTTCACAATGGTAAAGTTAAAGGAATGAGAAAAAAATAGAAATTCTATGCATGGTTGGGTTTGGTGATAGAACACGTACTCAAAGAGAAGCTGCTCAATTATTTAATGAAATCCATCGTAATTGTCCTTCGATATGTCAAAAGGTGGTGAGTAGAATAGAGGCTAAATTTAGAGAATTCGGTCATGTTAGAGATCTGCCGAAATCTGGTCGTCCTGCTCGAGATGAAAATGAATAACTTGATGCTTTATTTATTTTATTTATAGTTCACCGAATAAAAACACAGTTAAAAAGCACAAATATCACCCCTACAAAGTTATTCCTGTACATGAGTTACTTAATGATGATTTCGATAGGCGAAATGAGTTTTGTGAACGCTTACAAAATATGTGCAATCTAAGTAATAATTTACTAACAAATATTATTTTTTCCGATTGAGCTACGTTCTGTTTGATTGGTAGTGTGAACAGACAAAATTGTCGATATTGGGTAGCAGAAAATCCGCATTGAATGATGAAGGTAAATACCCAATACCCTCAAAAACTGAATGTGTAGTGTGAAATAGTGCGCGGAAAAGTAATAGGTCCCTTTTTTGAACAGATTTTAACGGGACAAGTGTATCTCGATTTTCTCTAATTTGAATTAGTTCCAGCGTTACTAGCTTTATTTCGAAATCCATTGGACCCAGACTATCCTGACGAAGAACTAATTTTCCAGCAAGATGGCGCTCCTCCGCACTATGCTGCCACTGTGCGTACATTTTTGGATAAAACCTTTCCCAATCGGTGGATAGGAAGGAAAGACCCATCGAATGGCCTGCTAGGTCGCCTGACCTAACACCTATAATGGACTTTTTTTTGTGGGTATACCTCAAGTCGAAGGTATTTGTTAATAGGCCAAATAATCTAAACGACTTGAAAGAGAGAATTTGCAGAGAAGTGCGCGCTATAACTCCCGAAATGATTGAAAATGTGCAACGAGACTTTATTGATCGCCTTAGATATTGTCAAGCCGTGAACGGCAACCATTTTGAACATTTAACTTAATTTTTGTTCTTTTTTTATTTCTTACATGAATCGTCTTTTTTTCGATAACGGTTGACTTTAGGTATAGGACATGATGCATGAAACATACATAGAATTCCACGCGAAATTCAAAGACGAAATAAAAAAAAGGTGCTTTCATTTGAAACAAGGAAGTTGATGGTCGTAATTTATTTTTGAGCAACCCTGTATATATAAACTTCACGTACAAAAATGCGCAACTTAAAATAAAAATCGACGGGTCCGAGCGTTTTTTTTTCGAACACACCCCTGAATTTTAAATGATTTTAGACATAACTTTTGGGATGCTCTGTATATTATGTTTTCAGTTAGTTTAAAATGTATATAAAAACATTTATTTATGTAACAAGTGTCTAAAACGAACCTGTTTTTATAAATGGGAATTTTTTTTAAAAAGCGACGATTTCCATAAATAAAAAAAGGGAATTTTACACACGTGTAATATACGAGTACAACATTTTTTCTACTACCGAAGAAACCATTTAAAAAAATCAAAAATACCAAATTACTCTATGCACTTCAAAACATGTTTTGAAGTGCATAGAAACATCAGAACATGTTTTGACAAATTATAGATTAATTGACAAATAAACGTCAAATTACTTTTTACGCATAAGTACGTAAAAATTGAAACTTATAATAGTTTAAGCCGTGGGAAGTGTGTACAGTGGGTACTTTACGCACGGTAGTAAAAAAAATACATTTTGACATTAATATTGTTTTTCTGTATAAAAGTTTTAAATAACCGTGCTATACTTAGCTCGAATTAAGCTACAACTACCCCCAGAATTCACACCCTGATATTATTGCAAGTGATAGTGCACTAGGTTGTAAAAGTAATGCGCTAGCCTGCGCTAGATATAAGTCTTCTGCGCTTGCTTTTTTACATCCAAAAAAATAACTGGGGAGGGACTAGCGTTAATCCTGCCCCCCACCCTCCCGCTCCGATTTCAACCCTTGATTATATCGCAAGGGTTGTTGCGCTAGCTTTTAAAAGTACTGCACTAGTCTACGGTAGATATAAGATCTCTGCGCCAGCCTTTTGAGAAATTAAAATTTAACTGGGAGGGGAGGGAGGCAACTCCACTGATCTATTTTGGCGAAAGAGCCTACTTTCAGCAAGACGGTGTATCACTATGCTGCTAGTTCTGTTATCATTATAACGGAGAAGGACAGTCGAATATCCAGCAAGTCTACTGATCTAATTTCATTGGATTTTTACCCTCTAGGGGATATCTTAAAGGTAAAGGCACAAGACCCAGAAATATCCAGACGCAGTAGAATTAAAACAGAGGATGAGAAACAAATTAATTTATTAAAGCAGAATATTTTAGCAGGTTTATAAAAATAATTTAATTATCGTTTGCCACTTTGTCTCAAAGTAAATAGCTTTTATGTTGAACAATTGCCTAAAAAATAAATAGTTTTTTTTTGTTGGAAAAAATGTTCATCATTTTTATTTCCATCATCTTTTAAAACTCAAACACTAACAGTACCAGAAATGTTTCAATTTAGTTAAGAAAATTAAAAAGAAATTTAATTTTTTAATAAATTAATGACAAACTAAATGTAGTTTAGTTTGTCATTAATTTATTTTAGATAGGTCAAGTGGATGGACAAGTCATTTTTTAACGAATGCGCTATCTAATATAATCCAGTTAAAGTATCCATCCTGTAGTACTAACAGACTCCTTTTAACATAAGCCATTTAAAGTTTCTTTGCTATTCCACTGTAGTTTTCTAAAAGACATCAACCAGCAAGTAGAGAGGAATCACCCAATTTTTTTTTAATCAATGACTAAAAGCACATTAATTAATAATAACAACTCGCCCACCGAAAAAGATAACCCGTGACATTAAAATCATTAAACGAAACTGGACGTCAAGTATATAAATCTAATCGGGGCGCTCGTAAAGCCATCTAATTAAATCGACTATGTATATTATGTATCTTATCTTGCACAACTAAATTACGCGACCTTTATTTCAGGGCACAAAGTTAGATGTGAAATGGATTAGACGACGGCCGATTTAATCGTAGGCCGACGGTGGTGGTACTGCCACGGGCCGCGCCTCGCCGCTTGCGGTGGCGTGGGCGCACACTTCCTGTGCCTGCCCAACGTCTATGCAACTACTTGCGGTTTACCGCTCTTTTTTGGTCCTTCGAATCGCTCGTTCATTATATATTACGTCACAACCTGCGAGATTATTTATCTTAAATGTTTATCAGTGCACTGTAATATATTAGTTGTAGATCATAGCCGTAATGATTTATTAAAGTGGGGCTGCAGTATTTAAGATTCTTTTTTTTGCCTCATCTCGTTTGTCTTTACTAGAAAAAATATTTCAAACGGAAGGGTATTATTCTCTTCTTTCCTTCATGATTTTTTAAAAATTTTAATTTAGTTTTAAAAAATAGTTCCACTGATTAGTAATGAGTAAAAAAAATTAAAAAAGAAAAAAACGTGATCCAATATAAGAATACAGTGGAACTGCGCTAATCCGAACCCCCAAAAACATAGGAGGGCTCGAATAAGCGGTGTTTTCGGATTATGCGAGACAATATCTTTTTAATGAAAAATAAGGTAAACATATTCTTGTCAAAGTCATAGTCAAAAAAAGCTTATTGTCAAAAAAAATTGTTTTAAATATAATGATTACATGAGAAAAAAAAATTGACAATTTTTTGGTAAAAGGAACTGCTTCGTGACTATATAAAACCGATAGCGCAAGTTGCGTGAAACAGGTCTTAACAAGAAAATGATATTACAAACCATCATATTAAAACTGAAAAGAATATAAATTAACACAAAAAAAACTGCTACTTAACCTAAAAAAGAACGAAACTAAAAAGGGCAGAAACAAAAATGATAAGGTAATTTGGCTGGCATGTGACGGAAGGCAACAAGAAGAGACAAAATAGAACTACAAAAGAAAGATTGAACAGGCCACCTTATCTTTGATCTCAGTTAATTTTGCAGTTATATTAAACGTGCTACTAGGCATCTCGTGCGGAGTCGAGAAGGATTTGCCTAACCTTCCTGTAAAATTTATTAAGTGATAAATCTTAAATATTATTTGGCAAGTTGTTCCACATTGTATCTCCGGCAACCGAAAATGACTTGTGTAAATTACTTGTTCTATGTTGAGGTATCCTAAAACTTTCAGCATTACGAGTATTGTGTAAATGCGAGAGAGTAGCTATGCGAGGGAATAGCTATATCACCGTAGTCGAGTAAGGAGATTTGCAGAGATAACATTTAGTTTTACTCTTTAAGATATTTTTGAATCTGTACAGACTTTTGGGACGCATATGACCTATATTTAATTTATTCTTAATATGCGTCTCAAAACAAAGGCTAGAATCTAAAGTCAATCCTAATATTTTTACTTCATTTACAACTGGAATTTTTTCTCCATTAGTCTTAATATTTATACAGTGCGAACGTAAAGGTTGAAATAAATTCATTTAAAATTCAGGGGTATGTTCAAAAAAAAAACGCTTGGACATGTCGATTTTTATTTTTAACTGCGGGTTTTCTTACTATAATTTTATGTATACAGGGTGGCCCAAAAATAAGTTACGGTCATCAACGTAATTTTTTTAAATGTAAACACCTATTTTTTATTTTAGATTTAGGTTCTACATCAAATTCTAAGTACATTTCATGTACCATGTCCTATACCTAAACTCGACCGTTGACGATTGAACTCAATAAAAGGCTATTTTTGGAAGAGTTATTTATATCAAGCAACCTATCAGTTATTGTTTGGTTATTTACATTTGTGGTTGGTGTTTTTGATTGCTAACTTGTCACAATTTGTTGACATCAAATAATTTTGAGTGAATTTAGTTTGATGTAGATGCCTAAGCAAAGTTTTGCTTGTGTTAAGTTTATCAGAAGATAAAATTAAAATTTCAAAAAATGGTACGTCTTAGTGAGCGAGAGCGAATAGAGATTTTGATGATGATTGGTTATGGAAACAGGATGCGCACTCAGATGGAAGTCTGTGAAATTTATCATGCCAAGTATCCTGATAGGCCACGTATATCTCAAAGTACTGTCAGTAAAATAGAACAGAAATATCGGGATTTGGGTCATGTCAGGGATAATTATACGAAAGGTCGGTCAAGTATATCAGAAGAGAAGCAACTAAATGTTTTGCTGGCAGTTGAAGAAGATTGCCATAAAACGACTCGCAATATTGCGTTAGAAAATCAGATATCCCAGACATCCGTCGTTAAGTATTTAGGTATAAATAAATGGCACCCTTACAAAGTTCAATTGGTTCATGAACTAAATGAAGATGACCCAGATAGGCGTTTAGAATTTTGTGAGAGACTTATGGACTTGTGCCATGCTAATCCACAATTTTCAAAAAAAATTGTATTTTCTGATGAGGCAACGTTTAGTCTTCATGGTACTGTAAACCGGCAAAACTGCCGATATTGGGCTACTGAAAATCCGCACAGGATGATGGAGTACCACAGCCAAGTCCCTCAAAAAGTAAATGTTGATTTACTTTTTGAAGGAAATGTTGGGCGGGGGTGATTGAAAACAGGGTTATAGGGCCCTTTTTCTTTGAAAGATACTTGAATGATGAGAGTTATTTAGAGTTTTTAGAAAATGACTTGGTTCCATGCCTTGCCAGTTTATACCCCGATCCAGAAAACCCGGATATATTAGATAATTCCTTATGGTATCAGCAAGATGGAGCTCCAGCCCATTACACTCGTCCCGTGCGCCAGTACCTGGATACCGTTTTCCCTGGACGTTGGATTGGTCGGAGGGGTGCAATTGAATGGCCGGCCAGATCGCCGGATCTGACTCCTTTAGATTTTTTTTTGTGGGGGTATCTTAAGTCCAAAGTTTATGTTAATCGGCCAAACAACATTGAAGACTTAAAAATTAGAATAACGGAAGAAATAAGATTGATAGAACCTTCTGTTATCGATAACGTTTTACAAGAATTTGAGCATCGACTAGGATATTGCCAAGAGGTTCGTGGCAGCCATTTTCAACACTTAATAGATTAATTAAAATATTTTTATGTATTCTTGCTTGATATAAATAACTCTTCCAAAAATAGCCTTTTATTGTGTTCAATCGTCAACGGTCGAGTTTAGGTATAGGACATGGTATATGAAATGTACTTAGAATTTGATGTAGAACCTAAATCTAAAATAAAAAATAGGTGTTTACATTTAAAAAAATTACGTTGATGACCGCAACTTATTTTTGGGCCACCCTGTATACATAAAATTATAGTAAGAAAACCCGCAGTTAAAAATAAAAATCGACATGTCCGAGCGTTTTTTATTTGAACATACCCCTGAATTTTAAATGAATTTATTCCAACCTTTACGTTCGCACTGTATATCTACAGGTATAAAAATTATTTAGAATTCCTGAATTACAGCCATATAAAATGATGTTAGATTTAGTAGGGTTAATTTTTATGTTATGCTTATTGAAATAATTAACTGCGTTTGGTAAAGCTAAATAATTAGTTATATCTGATCAAATTTTTGCTTAGAGATATTGAAATTTAAGGAATTTAATGGCATGTATATCTGATAATCATCAGCATTTTGTTGTTATTTATAATGTTAAATAGAATTATGCATATCCTCAACATAAATCAAAAATTAAAGAGGTCCTAATATGGAGCCTTATGTAACACCAATTTTCAAGACAACATATTTTGACTGCTCCAAACTTCCATTGTTGGTTTTTAACAACATCGAATGTGATCTTTTTTTAAGATAGGATTCACAAAAAAAAACTGTGGATTCGGAACAATCAAAATATCCCAACTTTGCAAGGAGCATTGAGTGATTTATCGTATCGAACGCTTTACTAAAATCAAGCACCGCTAAGGAAGTACTTTGTTTATGTTCTTCGTTAAGTCTTATATTTTCTAACATTCCCATTAGACTAGTAGTTGAACTATATTTCCTTCTAAATCCTGATTGCGTATCTGGAAGTATACCAAATAAGTTAACAAAATTATAAAGTTGTTGGTGAATATACTTTTCTAGAATTTTAGAAGTCTTTTAGTTCTTTCGGATTTGAGATTTTTGAAATGGGTCTTACAGATGGTTTTTTCCAGATATCGGGAGATACTTTTGTAAGAATGCAAGTATTGAAATTGTTTAGAAGTGGTTTTTTACAAAAAAAAAGGCAAGGCTTGATATCATTTATACAAAATCCATCAGCTCCTATAACATTTGATTTTATGGTTTTAATTATACCGTTAACGCTTTCTTCATCAAGAAGACTTGAATTTAATTCTTGATTGCCATTATTCCATTTATTTTCATTATAAAAAGTTTAATTTGGCTTGTGATATATTATTGTAAATTTGATTAACGCATTGAGAAAAAGAATTATTTGGGGTTTCTGGATTTCTAAAATTACAAGGCAAATCGGTATTCTTTGATTCAGTTTGATGTAGTTTATTAGCATTTTTCCAAAAATCACGATTTTTTTTGTAGAAAGTGTGTTAAAATATGATATTTTTTTTTGCTGAACAGCTTGTTTTGTATAGTTTCACAATTGTCTATATTAGTTTAAATTTAACTCAGTTTAATTTTTTTAATATTTCAGCAATGCTTTTTCTCGAAGCCTCATAAGCAATTTATTATTGTCAGTTATCCAGGGAGTAAATGGTTTATTATTAATGGTTGGTTAAAGTTTCAGTCTTAATTGGCTCATGTTTGTCAACTAAACAAAGTAAAGTTGTTAGAAGCCACAAGAATACCGAAAACGGTATTTAGATAAAAGATACTATCCCAATTAAGTCTTAAAGCATCATGCTTTAATAAATCCATATTAATAGAACTATCATTCCTACATTTAATTTTAAAATATCCCTCTTTACTTTAGGAAACTCAAGACAATAGAATATGTCGTATAATGCGTTAAGCGTTCGATCACTAGTGGTTTGTCGCAAAGGCCACGAACCGACTCTATTAATTTAGAAATGTTTATTTATAATAATGACATCAAATAGGGTACTTATGTTGTTAGATATATTCCATCTAGTAAGCTGGGTTATTACTTGGTTTAAATCAAATATATTTAAGACTGCTAAAAATCTGTCAGTAAGTCTACACTGCTTTAAAAAAATAATATTAATATCCTCTATAAAAACCACATGATCAAATAAAGGAACAATGATTTGTAAATAGATCCTCAAGGGATCAAAAATACTGTTATTATCTGATGAAGGTGGACAAGATATTACGGTAAACAAAATATTTATGCTATAAATCTGAGTTTTTATGCTGAAGAATTCGAAGTTTTGTGGCGGGTTGTGAATATGACAAACTTTAAAATTTATATGTTTTTTAGCATAAAAATCGACCCCACCGCCACGCCCTAATCGATCTTTCCTGACGAAATTATAACTCTCAATTTGATTTAAAAAAATATTTTCAAATAATTTTTTTTCCGAAGAAGCTAGAATTTTATCAGGCGTACCTCAAGGGTCAATCCTGGGATCATTATTATTCATAATATACACCTCAGATATACATAAATCATTAAAGTACTGTAAACTGAGAGCTTTTGCCGATGATACCCAGGTTTATCTTCACTTCAATCATCAGGATTATTTACATGCATCTTCTTTAATAAACCATGACCTGAATTTACTTAACCAGCTTTCTTCTTGCCATAATCTAAAACTTAGCCCTCTCAAATCAAATATTATGATTTTTGGACCTAATAAAGATTGTCTTAAAAATAATGTAAATATCTTATTAAATGATATTCCTCTTCCCAACATGAATCGTGCAAAAAATTTGGGGATTGTCCTGGATACTAATTTGAGGTTTCGTGAATATGTTAAATTGTTAATTCAGAAGTCATTTTTATCGTTGAAAATTGTATATAATAGTCGTCAGGTTCTTAGTTTTCATTTGAGAAAAATGCTTTGTGAGTCTCTGGTCCTGTCCAACTTCAAATACTGTGATTTTATTTATGGTCCTTGCTTAGACATTGCAGATAAAAATCGTATTCAGAAAGTTCAAAATGCTTGCTCACGGCTAATATCTGGATTACGAAAATACGATCACATTTCACACACATTTAAGAGCTTAACTGGTTAAGGATGGACAGGCGCAGAGCGTTACACTTAGGTAATTTTTTATTTAAAGTTTTATTAAACCCCTCCCTTCCCTCCACTTTACGGAATAAATTTGTTCCTCGTTTAAACGTTCACACAAGAGTGATCCGATTTCCGGAGAGGATGACACTTCCTCGTCATTTGACTGCAATGTTTCAACGTTCTTTTACGTACAATGCCATTAAACTCTACAGTAACCTACCAACTGAATTATCAACTTTAGATCAGAAGTCGTTTAAATCAAAGTTTAAGAAATAGCTTTTACATTTAACCTTCAACCCGTAATTTAGGCCTTTAATTATTTATTTTATTTTTGGCAATTTTTTATATTTAGCTATTTAATATTTATTTAAATTGTATATATATTGTTCTTTATTTGGGTATTTAATGAATTTAATAGAGTTAATCTTTATATTGTAGCTTAAGTTTATGACCGTTGAGTAGGGTTCAGTAGAGTAGCTGCTGTCTTAGCTAGACTGCGCCCTGCTTCTCGGGACTTAATTATAGAATGTTATTATTGTTAACTACACCTGTAAATTTTGAATAAAAGACATTTATTATTATTATATTATTCCTAAAACTGCTTCTAAAAAATTTAAAATGGCAACACCGCAGACTAAAGCTGATATTATTTTGCGAAATACCATCTTGACAAACGGCTTTGTGTTTACTTCGGCATTTGTAAAGTTCCGTGTTTTTTCTTTAGTTTTTGGTTGAAAAAGGAAGAAGGTGGAGTCATTTCAGTGTTTTTGTGAACTGTTACGGTAGAAAAAAATTATGTCGTTTGTGCTGCACCATGGCACTATGGAAAAGGGTGATTTAGCTCGATCTTTTCACGTATATTCTTATTTCACAAGTAAACACCGATATTGTCATAACATCATATCAAGGAAGAATCGTCGTCATAAACGTAGAATAATAACAATTTATTAAGAAATCTATAATAATAATTTAATTTCTATAAAAATATTTTTATTAGATAAGTACCATTACTTTAATGAATTATGTTAAAAAAACGCATAAATAGTTCATAAACGGTGATATTGTTTATAATTTAAAGCATAATCTATTAATAACAAATATCATGTAAATATTTTTTGACGACGTCACTGGTAAAGATTACTTGTGTCGGTGGAATCAACAATAAGATTGAGCGGCGTTGCGATGTTGTTGCCTTTTTCTTTACTATAGGGACGTTATCTACATTTATTTAACTTTGTATGTCGATTTCTTTATAGAGTATTTTATCACACTTTATTTAAAAAAATGCTTTATTTTTTATTAAAAAGGAACAGTAGTATTGTGTTATACCTGCCAAACTTAGTGAAAAATTTTTAGGAAATTAGAAAGTATGTTTTTTTTACCATTTCTACAAAAGCATTTAGCATCATTGCATCAGAGATGTTGCAAGCAAACAAACTTCCCTAGTTCCAGGGCATTGCTAATTCTAGCCTTTTAATGTTCTAAGGTCAGTTGATATGTTGTTAAAGAGAGATGCAACATCTAGAGAAATAATTTTGTAGTTTTCGGGTAAAAGGAAGCCGCCAATATATTGTCATACTCAAAAGAATTTTTGACATATGATAAACATTTGACTTAAAACACCACTAAAAAAATTAGTTGAATTTTAAAGTGGAGAACTAACAAAAGATACTATAGGCCAAAGGAGTCTCCTTTTAGTTTTTCTGGCTGAAAATATTTTAGAAGGCAATGCTGCAGTAGTTTTTAATTTCCTTCCATCTTCCTTACTTATGTATAAATTGTTAGCTAAGGAGTCTATAGCTTTGCTATTTTTCTTTTGAATTGATGTTCTTGAGTTTTTTTTGAGATTTGTGTAAATTTCTGTATCTGTATTATGTATTTTTAAATTAAAAAAATATGCATAACTTTCTAACTATTAACAAAAATATTTAGAAAAAAATTAGAGGCTTTCTTAATTTCTGAAGAATTTTTAGATATTATGTAGATTTAACACTTTGGAATTAGACCCATCATGTTAAAGAAAGTCCTAAAAAATAAAGACAATGAAAAGGCTTGAAGTACTAACTCTGAAAGTGATAAGTATTAAAAAATATCTTCTTGCCACATTTGATTTAAAAAAGACACTTAAAAACCAAATTCAACCACTTATATTTATATTTTATAAAAGTAAAGTAACAGCGTCAACAAGTAAAGCAGCATAAGCATATTTACATTTTAATAGCACCTCTTCTCGACATTATTTTTGATAAGGAACACGAAACGGTTTTTTGCGGGCTATTAACTCGACAGAAATTTACGAGGGCCCGCCAAAGACCGCGGCCGATTCAATTGGTTAATGTTTTTGATAACGGACACGCAAATATTAATGGGTCCTAATTGTTTTGCCAACAACATGTCAATTTTTATGTTATATAAGACCGATTCGGTTCGCTCGAAATATCGTAATTTGTATAATTAATTTGACTTTTGGCGCATTATTTTACCGTTGCTTAAAGCGCCTCTTTTATATGGGATTTTAAATTAGGAAATAGGTATAAATCTGAAGGCTGAATGTGAAAATATTATGTAAAGTATCAAAAATCATACAGCTAAATACTTGCTATGGTTTTTCTACTTTTTTCCAACTTTTTAGATTCATGGTAGGTATGTTCTGATAAAGTTAATGTGCAAGAATAGTAACATAAGGGTGAATCACTTTTAAACCTCTTTTTTGTTATAACTCGATTTCGGGCTGGCTAGTGATGATTTTTTTGTCTTCTTTACAATGATGTTTGTATAATTATAAAAAAAAATTAATGTTCTGGTTTATTAGAAACCAGTAATAAAATAAGAGGAGAAAATGTTGGTAAATTTTAATAAATAAATTATTATTCTTAAAAATTTTTTTTAAGAACCATTGAATTGGATTGAGTAATCCTATTCTGAATTGAAAAGTAAATAATGTTATAATATTTATATTCATTTTAATATGGATAATCTTTGATATGCCATATAAACGTGATGTTTATATGTCAAATCAAAGACCTTTAATAATTTTTTTCTGCTTCCTACTTAACATGTATAAATATTTTACATTGAGTACGTTATCACTTGATTTTATTGAGTGTATTTGGATTAGGATTAAGTCACGTAATGATAATGCTATTATAGGAAATGTCTACAGACCACCAAATTCCAATATAGACCAATTCTATTTGCATTTAGAGGATATTTTGGCTAACTTATATACTCTATCTGAGAACATTGTATGTACTGGTGATTTTAGCATTGATTTTCTAAAATTTTTAGATAATACTAAATGCTTAGAGTTAATAATGGACACATTTGGCCTTATCAAAGTAATAAATGAACCAACTCATATAAACCCTACTTCAGTATCCTTAATTGATTTAATATTTACAAACATTGAATGCATACAAGAGACCGGAGTACACAATGTACATCTTTCTGATCATTTTCCCGTGTTTCTAAAATTTAAATTTCAAATTGAAGAGCAGCATCCAGTGGTATTTACTTTTCGTTCTTTAAATAAAGTAAATCTTATATATTTAAATAAAATAATTTTCAATACGATCTCGAATTATTGCCATGGGCACATATTTATGAGTCGCGTGATATCAACGAAAAAGTGGAATTTTTCACTACAACCATGCTAGCTCTTTTTGACGGATATGCACCTATTAAAACCTTTAAACGCAATCGTAACTACAAATACGCTCCCTGGATAACAGAAAATATAAGGCTTCTTCAGAAATTACGAAATAGAGCGTTAGGTAACTTTAAAACTACAAGACAGCCAGCCTATGATTATTATAAGCAATTGCGCAATTTCACGACGCCAGCGCTTCGTAATGACAAAAAAGCCTTTTTACGAACAAAATTTAATTCCAATTTATCAAGTAGGGAAACCTAGGCAGAACTAAAAAAACTTAATGTTGTTAAAAATAGACAAAAGAACATTCCTTCAGAATTATGTTGTGTAATTTAATGTAATTTATGTGAAATTTAAATTATTTATTATTGAAAAAATTTAAATTATGATGTAAACTTAATTAATAATTTTTTTACCTCGAACTGTACTAATCCGTATCAAGCAAATCAGAATCTGCTGCAGTTTTATGATAATAATTTAGTTAAAAATTTTGAACATGCTTTTTAATTGCAAGAAATAACCGAAATCGAATTAATAAGAATTATTCTTTCCATAAAAAGTAAAGCTTATGGTTGTGATGGGCTTAATATTAAATTAATTCAGATTTGTTGTCCATTTATTGTCCCCTTTGTGCTTCACATAATAAACGAATGTTTGAAAAATTCAGTATTTCCAAATATGTGGAAACACGCCTTAGTCACGCTTTTGGCCAAAATAGCTCAACCAAAGGAACTTAAAGATCTCCGATCAATAAGCATTCTTCCCGTTCTTTCCAAAATTCTCAAAAAAGTTGCAAATAATCAAGCTCGAGTATTTTTGAATAGTCATGAAATTTTGCCACTCAAACAATCAGGGTTTCGATATAGGATATAGCTGTGCTACGGCTATGGCTGACGTAACAGATGACATTTTCCGAGCGTGGGATCAAGGGGAGTTTACTGCTTTGATTTAACTTGACTACACAAAGGCATTCGATTTAATTAATCATAGGATTTTATTATCAATTTTAAGTTATATAGGATTTTCAAGAGATGCAATAACATTTTTTAAATAATTTTTGGGTAATCGCAGCCAGCAGATCATTTTGAATGGTATAAAATCTAACTCAGCACCTTTATCAGTAGGTGTTCCTCAGGGAAGTATCCTGGGGCCATTGTTATACACAATTTATACATGTCGCTTTAAAGACCATTTAAATTTTGTAGCTACCATTTGTATGCGGACGACACCCAACTCTATCTTCACTTTCACCCAAATAATACAGAAATTGCCAATAGAAATATAAATTTGGATTTAAAAAGTATAATAGAAATCTCAACGTATCACGATCTAAAGATAAACCTTTCAAAATCATCCGTTACTGTATTCGGAGGAGATAAAAATAATAGATTGAGAGTTAGCAACGAGCTTAATATACAAATTAACAACGTCACCATTACATTAACTAACACGTCCAAATCATTGGGACTTGTTGTTGCCTCGGATCTTCGGTTTCATGAGCATGTCACAGGAAAGCTCCGAAAAGCCTATGGTGCTCTTAAACTTATTTATAATCAAAGAAAATTTTTAAATCAAAAATTAAAAAAACATCTATGTGACTTCTTAGTGCTATCCAACTTTAACCACTGTAATACAGTATATGGCCCATGTTTGGATCAGTTTGATTCTCGTAGAATTTAGAAAGTACAAAATGCGTGCCTTCGCCTTATTTTTGGGATACGCCGCAGAAATCGGATCTCTCATAAGCTTATAGACATCGGCTGGCTTAATATGTATAACCGCAGAAAACTACACTTCATTTCGTTGGGCTACAAGGTAATAAAATTTAAATCTCCCCAATACTTGTATGAGAGAGCAGACTTGTATAGAGCAGATTATAGAATTAACAACAATAATCGTAACTTACGCAATTTACATTTTCTTACTATTCCTCGACACAGAAAAGAACTTTTTAAACGAAGCTTTTCATATAATTTGGCTTCCAATTTGAATTCCTTAAAGATTACATCATTTGATCTGACCTGTTCTACTTTTCAAAGAAAAACTTGAGACATTCTGTTTTTACGTCAGTATATAAAGTTGGTCTTTTATTTTGATTTTAATTTTTTTTTGTGTGATGTCGCTGAATGTGTTTTTATATTTTTAAGTTTCAACTGTTATGATCTGTAATTTGAAATATTGGTACTGGTTGTAGAGCTAATTTTTTTTAATGTTATATTTTTTACATTTTTTTAGAGAGCGCCTAAACAATATCTGGTCTGCGTACCAGAATACTGACGTAACACAGCCTTTTATTTTTCATAGACATTGTGTATTTCTAAATTTTTATATTGTATTTTGTACTTGCTTATGAAAAGTAATAAATTTTGTTTATTATTATTACTATTTTTAAATTCCAATATCCTGTATAAAACATGAACCGAAACATCTTAAAAGGTTTAAATCATGTTAATTATCCTTTTTTTTAGAAAATTTATGATTTTTTTATATATTTTACTTCTAAAAGTCTTAACCGGCCTAATATTCAACGCTTATTTGCAAGGGTCTAGTCACAATTCAGAATTTAAAATTTTCGTCGAAAGTCGATTCTTTTTTATTTACATGTTTATTTCGACGTCACGAAATCGGGTTAAAAAAATAATTTAAAATTCTAGATATTTCTAAAAGAACAAGAATTTTTTTTCTTTAATAACATTGCTCAAATCATCAAAAAAAATATTGATATCTGTAAATACTTGTATATGTTGTATATGTAAGTCCCTATATGGCCGATAAAAATTCTGAAATGCCCGGACCATGCCGCTCAGATCTAAGGGTACGTTTATATTGACGCTTCGGTACTAGCGGCAATTGTTCTTAAAAAAATATATCAAATCAATTTAAGGGGTTAAGATCAAATCAATTTAATAAACTAAGTGATTCTAAAGAAGAAATATAACTCTTCTTTAAATGGGATTACATATTTTATTACTAAAATAGCAGCTAGAAAATGCAAATTCTATGCACACCCTATAACATACATTTTGTCATCTGTATACATAATTGAGGAAATACCCTGCAAAGTTTATTAAATATATTAAAAAAAGAAAAACGTATTATTATAATAAAGTTGTAAAATGATAGAGAAATTGCCACAGTATGCCAATTTTATCCGAAGAGCGACTAATGAATAAAAAAAACGACTACAAAAGCTAATAATATAATATATATTTAAGAACTTAAATCAAAATCCTGTAGGTAAATTTTTGTCAAACTCTAATGTTAAATATTTTTGGGAAATAAATTTAAAGTACTAAATAGCTAAAGTTTACCATCAGGTAAATATATAAGTCTTTTTACCCTATTATAAAATCGTCTTGGGGTATTTCGCTATCCGGTGCTAGATGTAGAAGCCTCACTAAAGTCAAAAGTATTTTTTGACTCTTGTAAATATTGATGATTGTCCTCACATAGGACAATTATCTTTATTATTTTTTTTTGTTCCAATAGTTGTAAATGTAAATGTGTTCCAATACTTCTGTTAATCCACTTGCAATAATGCTTGGCCTATACTCGTATCATCTTTTGTTGAAAGCTTTCTACGATTTTTGTAAGAGGGGTTATAGATGATGTATTAGGTGATAGCAAGTCTGAATGGTCAGATGGAGAATATGGGATTTGGAGAATAAGAGATGCAGTGTCTCATCTTTTTCTGCTGCCTGTTTACTTACATAATTTTTACTTTTATCCTGTGATATTTGTGATGATAACTTGACCTCGCTATTAATTTGGGGAAAATTACCTCCAAAATTTCTTATAGTAAATAGGTGGTATAAAAACAATAGACTTTTGAAGTATTTTCATTATCCTTTGTAATCATTTTAATCATCTCCCAATTTTGGTTAAGAAATTCACGCCATGCTGGTTACAAATTTATCTCTTAAACCTTTCCATTAATCTGACTACACTTCCTAATACAATGAAAACATATCTATGTAGGTACTATAAAAAATGCACTATATTATATTATTAATAATATCAAATATTAATTTTAACTAAATTAAACGGTCTATTTTAACTTACAAGTAATTATTAGCTGGTCAATCAATCAGAAGTTTGGCGTTTCCTTTCCGTATGAGAGTAACTACAGTGCAAAAAGTTGTTTCAGGGTTGATTAAATTTATCTGGGAAATACCGCATATAGATATGAAAACTTCATTTAAAAAATAGCACATGATTTTTATTATATTTGGAATTTTATTAATTGTATTGACTTTATCAACGGGAAACATGTTGGATTAAATTGCCCCGCACATTTTACATTACTAAACTATAAATAGTTTTTTTCAATTATTTTGCCATAATTAGTTGATGTCAATTATAGATTCATTAATATCGATGGTGGAGGTTACGAAAACCAGAATGATGGTGGAATTTTTAGATCGTGAGTTCAAACTTCAAACTTCAAAACTTTTTTATTTGCCTTCAAGATACACAGTTATAGTTACAACACAATAATAATTTAAAAAAATATGACAAATAAGGACCACTTCGCGATTATATAACCGATGCACAAGACTCGTTTAAATACAAGCTTGTGTGAAGTAGCCCTGCTTTCTATAATACTTTACAAGTAATATAAATGTATAGTTCAGATATAAAATATTAAAACCAGGTTAACACATAAAATAAAATTAAATATAGTTCTAACATATATAGGTGTAACTTGGAAAGAAAACCTATACATCCTAAAGGTAAGAGGCGCGAAAGGAAGCAAGAAATATAGAAAAAAAAATTGCAAAAGGAAAGAAAAGAACACCGAGAACCAGGCAAAAACAATGTAATAAAATGTAAATTTCAATCGTTAGTGGAAACTCAAGATATGCATAAGGCTGGCTAACATTAACAACAACAAAAAATAAATAATGTTAAAAAAAATTAAATTATGAGGAGCTTTTTAAAACTACTAAAGCATATGCAATACAAATATATCAACATACTTAAAATAAATAATTTTAAATTATCTCCTTTGCTCCTCCAGAAGACGCGATTTAATTAAGTCCTTGTAAAGGTTAGGCGACATTTGTTTTACATCATGTGGAAGACTATTCCACATCTGTATTGCAAAATAGCTAAAAGATTTTTGGAAATTGGCTGATTTATGTAATCGAATATTAAAATCAGTTTTGTTTCTAGTAGAGTGAGTATGGTCACGAGCACTAAAAAGTGCCCTTAGATATGGTGGATCTCCACTTTTTATTACTCGGTATATGAACAAAAAAATATGATATTTGGGTTTATTAAACATTGCTAAAATAGAATTATTATTTAAATGTGGGGTAATGTGATTTCTGAAAGCTATATCAAATGAAAAACGCATGCATGTATTTTGTAATTTTTAAATAGATTTAAAGTTACCTAATGTGAGAAAGTTGTGATAAACGATATCTCCATAGTCTAGAAAACTATGGAGACATAGTCTAGAAAACTATCATAGAAAATTGATAAAACAAGAGAATTGCTTATATAATATTTAGTTTTTGGTGGCAAATATTTTTAAGTAGTTTATAAACCTTATATGCTATACCAAGTTTTTGTTTAATGTGGGTTTGAAATTAGAGGGCATTATCCAAAATTGAATAATTTGAGAAAATTGGATAATGCCCTCCTAATTTGAACAATGTTGCCTAATTGGAACAATTTTTCGCTTCAGTAACTACTGGCAGAGAGGTGTCATTTATTTGAATATTAATAGTGTCAGATAATTCTGTTACTTGATTTTTATTGTTACCAAAAAGTATAATCGATGATTTGTTTGCATTAAGTCTTAAGTTATAATTTTGCGCATACTGATAATTTGTGTTAAGTTCCTCATTAAAAGTTTGTTGAAATATGGGAAAATCACTCGGAGAAAAAGAAAGGTATATCTAAGAGTCATCAGCGTATTGCTGTATTTTGACTTGTGTAAGGACACTGTGCATATCTGCTACATAAACAGAGAAAAGGAGTGGCCCCAATATGGATCTCTGTGGTACCCTTGCATTCATAGGTAAAAAGTTGGATTTGATGGTATTGCCAAATTCTGTTTTTAAACAAACACAGTGCGCTTGGTTTTTAAGATACGATTTAAAAAAACAGATTGCATCCTGAAATAATCCAAAATATGTTAGTTTGGCTAAAAGCATTTCATGATTAATAGTACCAAAAGCATTACTAAAATCTAAAAGTCCAACGCATGTTATTTCTTTTTTGTCCAGATTAGTTCTAATATCATTAATGATTTTTACTAGAGATGTGGTAGTACTGAAATTTTGTCGAAAACCAGACTAACAATCAGGAATTACGCTCATTGATTTAAAAAAATGGTTAATTGATTAGATATGTGTATGTCTAATATTTTTAGAAACTGCAGATAAACTACTAATTAGTCTCAGATCCTTAAAATTTACAGGTTTGGATATCTTATGTAATGGTAAATGGTATGATATTTGCTTGTTTCCATATATCTGGATATACGTTTTCTAAGATACAAGTATTAATTATGTTTAAAAAATACTTTTTACAAAATGGAAAACAAAGTTTAATATCACGTATAGAAATTCCATCTTCACCGGCTGCATTTGTTTTTATAGAATTTACAATTTTTAATATACTTGTTTCGTCGTTTATCACTTTGTCATATATATTTTGTCTGTAAACCTAAATTTTATCATGGGAGGAAATATCAGCTACATTGTATTTGTAAGAAGGCCGACCTAAACGAGTGCGCCTTACCAAACTCGGACATTACTGTACAATATGTCATAAATAGTCACATAGTTTATGACAAAGCCTATCCACTTCTTCGAAATTTAGGGAAGCCATATAGAAAACTAAACCTAAATAAATAATATTTTAATGCCAGGTTATCAAGAGCCCGAAAAACAAAGAGATGTGCGTTTGGCATACTATTTGCCAAGTAGAGAATTTTGGAAAACCCTTCCAGACGTAGCTTATGACCTTGCTTAATGTATCTTTTTGTTGCATATCATTATTGACAAAGGAGGCATTTAGCATCGCCTTGAAGATCCTAATTTAATAGGATATATTGAAAGACCAAGCTAAGGTGCTGAAAATATTCGTGTATTTGTCATAATTCAATTTAAATACCTAATTCCCGTTAAAACTTTTTTTTAAATGATAATGTTGTATACGATGTCACTTGGTCTTTTAAATTGAAACTTACTTATTCTACTAAAATTTACAACAAATAGCCAAAATATCAATGAATTTAATTATCCGTGTGTTGTTGGGTGCATCGTTTGTTGTTTTTTACGTTCTAGCGGATAGATTTGAAGAATCAGGAGGAAGAACGATGAAAGTCCACATTTAACGAAAAATAAAGTATTCAATGCAAAACGATGCTTATAGCCTCTATTTTATCGGGTTACAATATAAGAAGAAATAAAGATGACAGTCCAAAGTTATAATCGAAATAAAATTGGATGTACTAGGAAAGAACGCTGAAAGTCCATGCGTCAGCGGAAAAAACGCTGAGAATCCCATATGGATTGAGTGGCGCCTTCAAAAATATTACTTCATAATATTATAAAAATATCACTTTCAAATCAGTGCGACTGTGTTGTTGTGATTGATAACTGATAAATATTGTAAATACGTGCATTTTTGAGGTTATGGAGAATAGTTTGCCTAGCGCTTTGACGAAAAAACGGAGGAAAGATGGACGTATTTGTGATGCTCCAAAGAAACTTCGCTTGAAATCTAATGAGACTGGCAGTGATTGTAAGTGTAAGAATTTGAAATGTTTTTCTGTTGTAAACGAAGAAACGCGTCGTATAATTTTGCATGAATTCAATAATTCTTTATCATCATACAATGAGCAGAACTCGTTACTTGCCGGACTAATTTCCGTAGTGCCCATTCAGCGACGACGACCCCGTAAACAGCAAAATGAAGTCACTGAACAAAATGAAGTTTAATCAGTCATCATACAAATATAGAGTTAGAGTCTTGGGGCAAGACGGGCACACTTCTGACGTTCAGATATACTTCAAAGCATTCCTGCCAATTCACGGAATAAGGGGGCGGCGTGTCCAAACAATTCAAAGGTCATTAAAAATGACAGGTGTTTCTCCAGTTAACAACAGAGGTAAGCACAGAAATAGAAAGCATGCTCTGTCCAAGGAAACAATTGCGTGTGTAAAGCAGCACAATTTTCAATTCAAATTCAATTTCATTTCAATCAAAACTCTCAAAGACAGAAAAAAGTACTGCTGAAATTCTCAAAGAACTGAAGAAACTGCAACTGGATAAAGATATTCATTTGAGGAAAGCAGATACCTTTTACAAAAAGAAAACAGCTGCGAAGAATGAGAGTAGAAAGACAATGGAAATGGAATCAATATGCATCGATTATGCCAAGAACTTGCCAGTTCCAAACATTTCCACAAATGACGTGTATTATTGCCATCAATTGTCAATTTACACATTTATTATTCACATTTTATCGGATAATCAAGCTATTTTCTATACGTATCCAGAAGTAATAGGCAAAAAGGGAAGCTTGGATGTTTGTTCCTTATTGCATCATATGCTGTACAATCATCTAAATCAGCAAACGGGGAAACTAAACATTTTCTGTGACTCATGCCCAGGACAATATAAAAACTAGATACTTGCATTATGTTATACATTTCCAGAAACGTTTGGACTTTATTCAAATGACATTTCCGATTCGAGGCCATTCATATATGGAGTGCGACAAGGACTTCGCCACAGTGAATCAAAAGCATAGAGCAGAAATACCGCAAGACAGGATAGAGGCTTTCGAGTCAAGTCGGAATAAACCATCGCCCTTTAAAACTGAAAATGTTCAACAACACTTTTTCCGGCAATGGGAAGTGCTTCTAAATACATTTTACAAAAAAAAATTCCCTTTCCAACTAGAGTTATTAGGGAAGTAAAATTTTCAAAGGAAAATCCAAGGCTTGTGTATTTCCGAACAACATTTAACGGGGAGTGGCAGTCAGCTGATATCGTCGGAAAACCATTGGTGCCAAACAATAGGAGGGAGTTTGAATTAGCTGGAATTTCTTACGAAGGTATAAATTTGTATGCATTTTCCGATGAGATTTTACCTTATCCAGTTTGTCTTGTTTCAGGTCTACTCCCTTTATCAGGTGCTAAATTCAAAGATCTAACTAAGCTTGCAAGATTTTGTGGAGAATCGGCACAGGAGTACATTTGCAGCCTGCCACACAATTGAGAATTTCTATTTTATTTCGTAGTCTCCATTTTGTCACCAAACAATAAAGATTTATTTTGTAAAATTGAGCTTTTATTGAAAACCCGTATAAGTTCTTGATAATAAGAGGAAATATCGATGAAAGTCACTGGACCCTCATCTTTCTCAGTTCTTTGCGATCTCTGCTAGAATTTTTTGTTTTTTATTGTTCCAGAGCCTTACAATTTTTTTTTCGGGTAGTAACTCCGTTGAACTATCAAATAGTACATATTTATTCATTGAATAGTTTTTGCACTAAATATAGAATGGTTTCAAACTTAATTTTATCGATATTTCCATTTTATGTTTCATGGACTTTCATCCTTATTCCCCCTGGCTCTTCACTTGGATTTTCGAGGGTGCGGGCATATAAAATCCCCAAATTTAGTTTAATATAAGACTAAGCATATTGCTAAAATAAAGTTTTAAAAACATTAAATTATTTAAACTTCTTTATTGAATACCTATTTGCGGAAATTCAGTTTTTATATTGGTTTAAGTGACTCGTATAAACTGTAACAGAAATTAAATTATTTTACTTACTTGATGTGTCTAATTTTAGGGCTACACCATTCCACAATTTATCCAGCACGAACAAATTGTGGTGGTATTTTTTTTTATGAATCCTACAAGGGAAGTTTAATAAAACTTTTATTTATTAAAATATCGATATCCATACCCACCGATCTTCGATAAAATTTCACTTCGCTAGTATTGTCGCTCGCATTATTTCTCGCAGCTCCAACATAAACGTGCTCTAAGAAACTTTTGGACTTTTCTAAAAGACAATTCGGCTGATGAAAGAGCTAATTTTTTTGTTTGATTATTCACAACGTATATCTCCAAATCTCTTATGCTAAACATTGATATTAAATTCTTGATTGTTTTATGAATCAATAAAATAAGTAGGTAGTCAAGGATTTTAAAATCTATAAGAAAAAAACTTTAATATGAAATATTCTTGCACAAGAGAGATCAATTTGGAACCAATCAGTCACCTCATTTTTTTTTACTGCCCAAAAACACGAAGATATAATCAATATTGAAATCGTCCCTTTTCTGCTGCCAAAAGCCCAAGATGGATTTATAATATTATGCAGATATATTGCATGCAGAATTTTTAATAACACTTAATATCGCTCGCAACAATGGGTGATCGTTTATTTGTTTATTTTAAAACGTCAAAGGTGGTCCCATATAAATAAGCATTTAGAAATAAAGCATTTATATGTGAATTAAATAGGATGATAATTAACGCGAATATTATTTATGATGTTATTGTTTGACCTATAACGAGCGCGGCTAAAACCACTAAATAAATTAAGCACTTTAATGCATTTAAAAACATTGTATTTGCTGGTGCTGCCCACGTGTAAAGTAATCGTAAACCTTTCTTTTTCATTAAGCAATATGGTTATGCATATAATTGGATTTGTTACAGCGGAGTCTCGGTGTATTATAAACAAATCGATGGCTTGATGGCGCCTGTTTATCGACGGATTCGCCTCTCTTTCTTCATCGACTGTCTGCGATATCACGGTTCATTTGTTGTTTAATAGACTCGCCCGACCTAAATAATGCAATAAACGGCTCGTATCTTATTACCGCTTCTTGATGATCGTTTGATTGAATTCGCGTTTCACGAGTTGTAATGCAGATGTCAAACCGCTTTATTGAAACGCTAACAAGTGAATTTAAAGAGCTTTTAAGTGGAAATAAAAAGAATCCGAAAAAACATGAACTTATCAGCCTAATTAGGGTTTTAATTATTCGTTTTTGAATATTACCTTGTAATAACAAATTTTTTATTATTCGTGTTTAAATTAAGTATTCTTCAGTGTTTTTTTTTTTAGTTTAACAGTTTCTCTCTTTTAACAGTAAGTATAAGTTTCCTAAATAATTTTAAATTAGAAAAGTAAATAAAACAGATTCGCTTATATTATGATGAGAATATTAAACAAGAATCTTTAAATATAAATAGTAAAAATTGTATAAATAAAGCTGAATTAAATTAAAGACAGAAAATAAAAAATTTATATAATTTATATAAAATAACACTATAGAATTAAAAGCTCTGAAAAATACTTCAATTCGATAACACTACTAAAATTCTTTGTGGTGATAAAATTAAAGTTATATACATATATGGTTTAATGAAATAATAACACTTATGAAAATATATTAAATAAATATTGCCCTAAGACCTATAATGCTGAATAAATATATAGAATATAATAATATAATTTTCTTTTACAATTTCTTACAATTTTAGGAGTTTAGGTGCAAAACCGGATATATCCACTTTTCACCGAAAATCGTTTTTTGACGGTTTTTGGTTCTTTCTTATCATTTCTATAGGTTCATAAATTTGTTTGGAAGCAAAACCGAATAAATCCCCTTTAAAACGTTAAGTAAACTTCGACATTTGGAGCAAAACCAAATTTTGATAACAAAAGCGGATATATTCAAATAAACAAGTTGTGCGTTGTGTTGCACCTTTTATTATCTATTCTAATAGTTGTTGTTTGGACGTTAAATTGTGATTCCACGCGCTTTCAAGTTCTGCAAGATCAGTCAAATAGAGGTGTTCTTTCAGTGTTTTAAGTTCACAAGACATCCATTAAGACATCCAGTCATAACAATAAAAGAAAAATATGTTGAAATATATTCGGAAGTGGGTTTGATAAAAACACTGGGCCTTGACTGGCAAATGTATAATGTTAAAGAACTGGAAAAGGTATATAAAAAAATAAAGGGAATTTCAGAATGCAAAAGAATTTACTTTAAAAAAATTGAGAATGAACAAAACAAAACCACTGTTAAAATTAAGATGTCTCAATTTTATCGGTTTACATCATTGGGTGACACTGTTTGGGAATCACTTCAAGAAGGGAAAATCGGACGACAACATACAAAAACCTATCACATAGTAACAATACCCGAGCCAGTGTGGATACTTCGGTAAATTTTGAAAGCCAAGAAGAAAATGAGCAATGCGATTGCCTGCATGAAGAAAATGCAATACATATTTAATTTTCCTTTTATTATTTTTGTTAAATTAATTAACTTGATCCAATTTGTTTAAAGAGAAATAAATATTTATTTTTACTTACTATGCCTGATTTGTGTGCAAAAACGCATATATACAAACTTTTATTGCTAATAATGACGAATTATTAATAGTAGATATATACGGTTATTCACGCAAACTCCTCAATTAATCTATCTACAATCTATGTCCGAGTTACGTCGCTTTCGTACCATAGAATATTATTGATGCTTGCTATAGGGGTTCCTTTTTTTGTAATGTTTTCTGGTTTCATTTACCAAAAAATTTTAAAATGTTGCTTTTTTGTTTTTTTTATTTAGATCTGTTTTTAATTAGGCCAATAAACCTGTTTATGTTCATTATTGTGTCGAAATTAACTTTTTCCTCTTTTTTTTATTGTGACGGTGATAGGAGGTCTGTCTCACCAGACAGACCTAGTTTATAACCGTCTTCTATTTTTAGAGAAA
The DNA here is from genome assembly GCF_022605725.1 of Anthonomus grandis grandis. Lineage (NCBI taxonomy): Eukaryota > Metazoa > Arthropoda > Insecta > Coleoptera > Curculionidae > Anthonomus > Anthonomus grandis. Next base: position 18,015,772 of record NC_065551.1, read on the forward strand.
AAAAACACAAACAAAATCGACTTATCTTTCAATATTTCTTTAAATTTTTACCACAATGAATTGAACTACGCAAAAAAAGGAGGTGATTTTTTTTACGACTTTTAAGTTGGCACTTTCCGCGAATGTGTTAATAACTTGTAGTTTATTGAAGTATTACTAAGTACAATGCCAAAGAGCAATTTACTAAAAAGTCCTGTATGTCATTAAGATAAGCCTTAAGATAATCATTCGAGAGGCGTTCCGCTAAGCCTGTAGTGCTCCAATTTATTAATTAAAATATTATGATTTACAAAGTCGAAAGCTTTAGAGAAATCGCAGAAAATTGTTGCTGTCGAGTGATCGCTGTTTAGACAGGAGTACAATAATCTACTAAGAAGGGAAAACATAGCATCTTTGGTGCATTTGTTTTTAAATGACTTATTTATTAAATTCGTAAGATGTTTTAAGCCCATCTGTCCCAGAGGATGTTTTTTTCTTTATGTTCATGTTTTTTTCTCTCATTTATTGTATTGCTGAATTCTGCTAATACTATGGGCGTTAAAACTCATTTATTCATATAAAAGTTGATCATGGGAAGAAGATATGTATTCATTAGGCTTTTTGTACAACATTAACAAAATAACTATTAAGGGATTTAGATGACGTAAGGATTTAACCAGAGGAAGAAGGCTTATTTCTAAATTCGTTCACAACAGACGATGCATGTAGAACCTTACCTGCTTTGGCCAGCTCCTTATTATAAAAAATGTCCTTGGTAACCCCTATAGTTTTGTAATAAATTTTTCTGTAAGTATTATCATGGAAGAAGTCGCTGTTTGGGAATTTTTTTAACTGTGATTATGAACGCATATTTTTAACAGATAAACATAAATTAGGGTTAGTAGTCGACCACGGTTTATGATGTTTGATTTTGACAGGCCTAAGAGTAAACCAAGGCTAGATAATGACTTAGTAAAACTCAGAATTAGCTTCAAACATACTTATCTTCAAACATACAGCGTAATTTGCGTGCCTTAATTTTTTTTTTAATTTGCTAGAAAATTTAGTTAGTACTGTTTTATGATTAGAGACACCATAATTAAAAAGGATAAGTTCGGGTAAAGACAAACTGCATCAATAATAGAGAGTTTGTGCAAGTAGATTTAATGTATTTAAAATATCAAGTAAATAAAAGGCTTTAGGGATTGATTAGGGTTATGGTAATGGATTACGGACAAATTGCACCATAGAAATAGGTTCTTAAATTACGTACGTCTAGTTTACTCAAAATATTAAATAAATGAGAGGAGCCAAGGCTTAATTATCTTAACTAGGATTCGAGTTCGGATAAACTGCATCACTAGAAGTACTCTTTTTTTATACATAAATGATTTTGCATTTGCCAACCTTAAAGCGTTAGGATCCACTAAAATCTATTCTAACTAAAATCTATCAAGATGTTCGGGTAGTTTTAAAAACATCTCCAGTTAATACTTTTTTTAATGATATACGATGTGTAACACAAAGCCCACTAACTTGCAACAATTTATGACTTTAAAGGAAAATAAAGTAAAAAAATATATATTTTTAAATTTTATGTATTTATTTCAAAATTACAAATTTTGTTGAAACTGTGCTCCCCTGGCTCTTATACATGTCCTGCATCGCCGTCGCATTTCTACTGTCGTAAGGCGAAGTCCAACTCTTCTCTGACGGTTAGAAAAGCGGCATTGATTCTTTAAATTAAGTGGTCTAGATTGTCAATTTCCACCTCGTACACGAGTTCTTTCGCGCGTCCCCATACGTAAAAATCGAGAGGGGTTAAATCAGGGGACCGTGGAGGCCATGCGATGGGACCTGCTCTTCCGATCCACGAATTGGGAAAAGTATTGTCCAGAAATTCTTTAACGGCGACCCGATTGTGTGCAGGACACCCGTCATTCTGAAAGACGATTCCCGCCTTCATTAAATATGGGTATATCAGTCAATAACTGTGGGAGATTGTTTTGTAAAAAATGTAAGTAATTGTCCCCGTTGAGGTTTCCTGGCAAGTAGTGTGGACCGATGAGGTGTCTCCCAATCACACCTGCCCAAACATTTACACTGAATCTTGTTTGGAAAGACTTGGCTCTGGTCAAATGGGGATTTACGTTTTTGTTTTCCCAATAATGTAAATTATGTTGGTTAGATATCCCCGCACGTGTAAATGTTGATTCATCTGTCCATAAGATGCTTTTTAAAAAGTGTCCATTTTCAACGTCTGCGTGCAGCAAAAAGCGGCAAAATTGTACCCGTCGCTCATAGTCGGGTTGTAGAAGACCTAGAATAGAGTATCACGATGCCAGTAAAAATTGCGGAATTAAGCTGTTGATGTAGTATGAAATTACCTTGCACTGAGATGTAATGGAAAGGATGCCTTCCTTCTGCCTTGACAACTAACCATGCTTTCCATGTAGAAATGTTCAGATCTGTAGCTACTTTCCTTGTACTAGTGGTGGCATCCTAATGGAATGCGCGAATTACGTTTTCATCTACAGCAACATCATACTGCCTCCGATTGATCCTCGGTTCTTGAAAATTTAGATTGCCTGTTTCCCTTAATCGACGAAAAGTGTTAGCAAAAGTGTTGTGGTGGGGCACACGCCTATTGGGGTATTGCTCCTCATAAATTCTTTGTGCTTCTCGCGTATTACCATTGGCTCTTCCATAAGCAAAGACAATATCGGCGTATTCTTCAGTAGTGTATGCAGCCATTGTGGCGATAATGATAGGAAAATAAGGAAAGTCACAAAAACAATATAAAAACTCCACAATAACAACAGTATTAACAATAACAATAACAACTACAGAAACGATACAATACTAAATTAACGACTTAGGTACGTAAGAAAGCTAAAACAACAACAATATGTAGCACATATTGTTGTTATCACAACAACAATCCCATAGCATGTTCCACGATCTCCTCATTTGACCATTCAAAGAATCGATGCCGCTTTTCAAACTATCACAAAAGAGATGCGGCTTCGACAGTGGAAATGCGACGGCGACGTAGGGCATGTATTAGAACCAGAGGAGCGCAGTCAAAATTTTTCAACAAAATTTGTAATTTTGGAATAAATACATAAAATTAAAAAAATATTTTTTTTTAACTTTATTGTCCTTTAAAGTCATGAATTGTGGCAAGTCAGTCGGCTTTGTGTTACACATCGTATATCATTGAAAAGAGTCTTAACTGGAGATGTTTTTAAAACTACCCGAACATCTTGATAGATTTTAGTTTTTTTTTTGCGTCAAGTTAAAGTTACCTTTCATAACTTTTTTTGCTACTTGTATTAACTTTTTGAACTCATAACGAATTATTTCGGTATTATTTGAACTTGATATTGATTTTTTTAAATTCAGGATACATTACAGACTAAATACAAATGTAAAAAAAATGTGAAAAATATGCTGAAAAAATTTAAAGATGGCAAAAGGCATAATTTTTTGAAAATCCTGAAAATAACACAAAATCAATGATATAAAAAAACCCGAGACTTTTAGAACACAAGTTTATTAAGAAAATATTTTCTATCTGAGCCTATCTATATGCCAAGTTTGGCTAACCCTCCGCCAAACACCCTGTATATTTATTTATTTATTTATTTATTTACACCACTCCACGGAATAAATTACAATTAATGAGTGGGAAAATTACAACAATAAATTACAAAACATAGGTATCTTAAGAAAATTAAAAAGAATACAATATTATCAATAATTACAAGCAAATGGTATTAAAAGAAATATAGACAAAGTAAATTAAAAGTAAAACATCTAGGAAAAGTGTACTCTTTTAATTTCCGATAAACTGCAATTAAAGATGTCACACTGATCCAGAACAGAGTCATGTATGTTACATGCTCTGCGCAGAGGAGAAAATTTACAAATGTTGGTTCTAGGTCTTGATAGGTAAAAAGTTGATGTATTCCTTGCTGATATGCGAGGCACATGAAAATTTAGTTGCTGCAATAGATCTGGTGAATCAATAATATTATTTACCAACTTAAATAAAAATTGCAAATCAGCGGATTTTCGCCGATCCTCCAGCAAAGCAAACGAAAATCTTTCCAATAAACGCTGATGTGGGAAACTAATTTCTGGGTACACTCCGTCACTCTTGTACCAAAGATATTTGAGAAATTTTCGTTGAATATTTTCAAGTTCATGAATATGATTTGTATAATATGGTGACCAAACTTGGGATGCATATTCCAATATTGATCTGACATAAGAAAAGTACAGGATTTTTAGACTAAGAACATTATTAAAATTTTGCGAGTTCCTGATGATATATCCCAACATTCTATAACTGCGCTTGACAATATCTAAAATATGCGGTTGAAAAGAGGAAGAGCTGTCAAAGATCACCCCTAAATCTTTAAATTCAGTTAATCTAGGCAGAATAACATCATCTATGGTATAGTTGTAAGTAATGAAGTTTTTCTTTAAGCCAAATGAGACAACATTACATTTAGCCGCATTAAGGGGTAGATTATTATTTTTACACCATGTATTCAAAAGACTTATTTACTTATTACTAACTACTTTATTTTGTAGCTGCTCACAATCCAAAATAGAGTCAATTCTAATATATAGTTTTTGGTCATCTGCGTACAGCAGGCTATTAACATCAAGTTGGTCAGATATTGTATTAATGAATGAGTTGAAAAGAAGTGGTCCCAGAATTGAGCCCTGTGGGACTCCGGAAGTGGCAACTATCTGCACCGAACTACGACCAAAACATTCCACGTGTTGTGGTCGCTCGGTAAGATAGGACTGTAAAAGATTTGACAAAGAAGAAGAAAATCCATAATATAGGTCGAAATTATTAATGAGAATGTTGTGGTCTAGTCGGTCAAATGCTTTTGAAAAGTCTGTATAAATAACATCGACTTGAGAGTTTGCATTTATTGATTCGGTGATATATTCTGTAAGAGAAATCAAATTTGTAGTGGTAGATCTACCTTTCATGAATCCATGTTGTCGAGTATTTATATAGTATAGCATAATAAATTCAAATGTCTGGAATAAAATCAACATTTCCATGTATCTAAAATTTAAATATTGAATACATTTCCAGTAATGCAGTTTGTCCTTAACCCAACTTTCTTTGTAATGGTTTAGACTCTAATTCATATTTATTCAAGCGATTTTTACTTTATGGGCATCTAAAGTCCTTATGCAATTTGCATATATTTAAAAATTATTCGAAAGATATAAATTATCTAAATTATAGTAGAACAATCATACCGATGGAATCGAAAATAGACTAATCAGATGTTGAGAACTACACACACTATGGAGAAATTGATTCTAAGATCCCAGAGAGTATAGCAAACTCAGTATTTTTTAAAACAGAATTCATGTGTTCTCTGAGTACAAACAATAATGAAGCTCCAGTTCATCTGATCCCTCTTAGCACCCTTTAAGTCTTTGCATATAAAATAGTCCCCTATATATAATATGTCCCCTTTTGGACAAACCAGTTCTACATTATTCTATGGATATTCGAATATTGCTTAAATGATATTCAATAAATAATCAATGTAAAAGCAAAATATCGGATGTTCATATAAATTTCAATATTTGTGCTATAATGTACAGGGTGTCCCATTTTGAGTCCTTTTGCGGGATATCTCCGTTATTTCTAGAGATATATGTCCGTTTTTTTTTGAAGGTGGTAGACAATGGTACAGTGAAAACATCTTGTCGGACTTGCATTGTCTTATTTATTTATTGTAACACGACGTTTCGGTTGGTAAGTATCTCCAACCGTTATCAAGTGTAAACTGTTTATACTTGATAACGTGTACGTCGTGTTACGTCGTGTTACAATAAATAAATAAGACAATGCAAGTCCGACAAGATGTTTTCATATATGTCCGTTATTTCTAGATTTCTAGAGAGTTGCGCATTTCGCGACGCCGTGCTACTTTTTCGTAAAATTAAAGATGCTGTTGGCAAAATTTCATAGCCCTTTTATTTATTAAGATACAGGGCATTTTAATTTTTGCATTTTGGGATCCCCCTCGTATCTCCGTTATTTTAAAAGTTTTTGTAAAAGTAAAAACCTATTCTTATAGATTTTTTTTCGTAGAATCCAGTGGTGTAAATTTTTTTTTTGATTTATAGTTTTTGAGTTATAACTCAAACTTATATTTTTTTAAGCGGAACACCCTGTATATTTATAGTTCATAATATTTGACTTTTTTTACCTTTCCAAATATATAATAACAGCATGGACTTATTTTCAAAAATACGCAAATAACTAACAATTTTCTAAATTAAATGCATAATTTAATAATAGGCCATGAATAACAATAATAGACAAATAAAAACTTACAAATTAATAACGACGAATTGCATCATTCTTTTTTTTTTGTAATAAAAGAACATAAAAAACAAGCATATAAATTTAATAAACACTATAAGAAAACAACTATATAACAAACAACAATGTAACGAAACAACATTATTATATTAGATGTTCAAAATGACCACCATCTTCTCTGATGCAAAATTAGCATCCTTCCTTGTAACCCTTTGAATAGCATTCAAAATAATAATTTGTCTCCTTCTCAGATTTTGAAATGCTAAATGAATTGCGTCTTGAAATTAGATTATTGCATTGTCTTTTATACACTTGATCTTGTATATACCCCCATAAAAAAAATCTAAAATCGAGAGATTGGGGGACCGTGGAGACTATCTAACAGGTCCGTTTGTACCTATCCATCTTTGAGCAAAGTTATTTTTAAAAAATGCCCTTATTAGCCCAGAGTATGACTTGGGGCACCATCTTTTTATAGGTCGATAGTTATATTGGGCTAAAGGGATATTTTCCTGAAGTCCTGGAATAACTTCCTCAAGTATGTCTAGGTACCATCTAGTTGAGCGTCAGTTTTTGACACTCCAAGTTCTTTTTCGATTTTTCTGCATGAGCTCGAGGGTGTCGCTGCTATATAACCTAAAGCATCTCTTTCTTTTTTTTCCCTTTTTTCTTTATTGAATGCTTTAGGACGCGGCTAAACAAAAGATCCGTGCTCAAGTAAATTGTCCTTTAAACGAGGAAATATACCAAAAAATGGTTGCCTTCTCTCTGGATATCTACCAAACACAAAATTACAACATTAGAAATTGGTAGGTAGTCATAAAACGGATTCTAACTTACCTATGGAAATATAATTCTGAAACTTCTTCAGCATTTTAATTGCTTTGTGTAAAACATACAAGCATATCATATTTTTCATAATTTTCAAATGCAGCAATTTTTGTGGTAAAATTCACAAATACCAAAAATAAATGGGTTTTGGAGTATAAACTAAATCAAAAACAGAGAAATGTCAATCAAAACCCGAAGATGGTTGACATTAATTTATTTATTTGTAATTTTTTTGTTTCTTGTTATAAATAGCCATGGCCTCCCATTAAATTATGACTTTTATAATTTAAATTTAGAAAATTGTTATTTATTTACATATTTTTGAAAATAAGTCCATACTGTTATATATTTTTTTAAAAAAAGGCCAGTATTATGAACTATCAATATACAGGGTGTTCCGTCTAAAAAAACATAAGTTTGGGTTATAACTCAAAAACTATTAATCAAAAAAAATATATATCTACACCACTGGATTCTATAGAAAAAGATTTATAAGAATAAGTTATTATTTTTACAAGAACTTTAAAGATAACGGAGATACGATCGGAGTCCCAAAATGCAGAATTTTCAAAAATGCTCTGTATTTTAAAAACTAGAAGGGCTATGAAAATTTTGTTGGCGGCATCTTTAATTTTACGAAAACGTAGCACAGTGTTGCGAGAACCGCAAATCTCTAATAATAACGGAGATATCTCGCAAAAGTACCCAAAATGGCATACCCTGTACACTTAGTTGTATCAATTTTGGACACTAAGAATTTTTTTAAAAGTAAAAAAAAGGAAAAAATTTCAATTAGTACATACAATTAATTCTTTAATAACTGTTATCTTTTGTTTGCGCGTCAGAGCTATTTCCATATGGCTATCTCTGTCACCTTTTTATCAGCTTTAACTTAACTTTACTACCCCTTTTTAAGAGAATTACTAAAATCCATACTCTAAATATCAAGATACTGATTTTTTCCTTATTGAAGTGCCTGGAAAAAATAAAATAATTTATCTCTTATTGGCAAGTTATAATATAATAAAAATCTTGATTTTTACTGGCTAAAATATCATTATTGAATTGTGGGATAAGGCTTTAAAATTGGGATATAGGCAATATACTGTTAACATGCATTCAAATAAAGGGCAACAATATACTAAAAAGGTTTAAGCAAACTTACAATTCTTAATATCTTCACTTAAAACGGGGTACCGTAAGGAAAATTATTAAAGTTATGTACAATGAGGGATTGTAGAATCTGTACTTAAAACTTAAAACATGTAAAAAACTTAAATAGCGCAAGCATTTTTACCAAAATCTAGAAATGACTTTAAATAACTGCCGTTGATATTTATAAGGAACTTAAGGAGAAATACCCAAACATAAAGCTTTTTAGCATGACTATTAATTGGCATAGTCAACGTGTCGTTAAAAAACTATTGTTTAACGGAACAGCATAAAGTAGACAGATTGAAGTTTCTTATTGATCATAAGGATTGGATAAAAAGTCAGTCGACTTTAGTACATTTAAGTAAGTTATTATTATGTTGTAATAATTCCAAAGGATATGTATAAAGGCCTCCTGTTCAAAGATTCCATGTATTTGATTCCAACTGTCCAACATAGTAGAGGAATCTGAGGCTACGGGAGTGTTTTAGGCCTTCAGGAACTGGTCCACTAGTCAGAATTGATAGGCGTATGGATGCTAAAAGGTATGTTAATGTTTCGGAGCGTAAGCTGTTGCCTTATAAAGAGAATCTGTCATTCTCATTAATTTTTAACATGAAAGTGATTCTAAACACAGGTTTTGACTAGTTAAGAATTGGTTTTCAAAAAAAAAAATTGAGTCTTAGATTGGCGTTTGAAAAATCAAGTTAAAAAAAGTCCTGGAAGATGTATGGCTAGATTTGGAGGAATTGAATTAAAATATTAGTCGATTATTGTGACAGGGTAATAGACCCAATGAGAAGACCATGCCAAGCAGTCATTGAGACCGAGGGGTGGCCTCGGAAGTATTAAAGTATTAAAAAAATAGAATTATGAAATAAATACATTTTTTTTCTGTTTACACTAGTTGCCATAGGTACTTTTGTTCGCTACTTTATTTATAGCTAGTACCATAAATAAATTTTAACGAATACATATAGAAGCAAAATTTCTTTTAAATATATTACCTAGTAATTCTGATTTATACATTAAGAACTCCCAACATTAAAAAAAGACTTGCTTTAATTAGTACAACTAGTTTTTTCTTTAAGTAAAAATAAATTAGAGATAATAATTAAGCTGAGCGAAATTATTTTAGGCAACATATTTAAAACAATTTGATTTATAATTAAAAAAACTTTGATTAAAAAAAAACCCTAATATGTTGTTGGCAATATTGATTCAAAAATCAAATATATTACATAATAAAATTACAGTGCAATTTTCTTAAAATTAAAAATTCTTTAACCAATCCTTTGAAAGTTGTACTGGCAGAGAGCCAACCACCTTGAGTAAAAATATGGAAACGGTTTTATCTATATATTTTTTAACAGTAACCATTTATATTTTTATAATTTTGATTTTCTAAAACGCATATACAAACAATATTTTTAAATACAAATATGATAGAAGTAAAAACTACAGTATCATTTGACCAGAATAATTTTATAGCAACCACCTCAACCAATATTCCCATAATTAATTTATGATTGAACAAGACTAAAATATATTACCCTTAATTGCGAAATACTTAATATTTCCGTTTAAGTCTCTTAAATTTAAATATTAGACCTTTATTTTTTGCTCCAACTAATCAATCTAATAATTCCATTTTAAGTGGCTATCCAAAGTAATTCTCACGTACTTAAATTAATTAGCAGCATATATATTTATATAGACTTCATTAACAAGTACTTTCATGAGATTGAATTTCGATAAATGAAAAATTATAAGATGAGTATTGCATATACTTGGTTTATTAGTTGACGGCAAATAAGCTATTGCTAAAGCAGATAAAAATTGTTTTTAAATCGCATTGTACTTTTAATTTTAAAAAAATCCACGCATTTGCCTCGTATACAATAACCGTAACAATGCAAAAGCCACAATCTTTCCCTCTGAAGATATTTTTAGTAAATCTTTAATATAGATTCAGAATAATATTACCCCAACACTATATTGTGATATACTTAACGAGTGATAGTGAGTTTATTTTTACGTACTGTTTTATTTTTAATTTTGAAACAGCTAATAGGCTGTTTCATGAATGCCTGTATTAAATAGTTTTTGCAATAAAAGGTTAAGGCGAAACTCAACATCAAACGCTCAATCAAAGATCAATAAATATACATATTGTTAACGATTTATTGTCAAGGAGTTTCGACATATTTTCTGCTAAAGGATCTTCCATACTCAAGCTTTTGACAAGTTCATTCTGTTTTTTGGATAAAACACTATGTTTATCAAAAAAATGTCAAGGCCTATTTTTTGCATAATTTTTTAAAATATTTTTAGACAATTTATTATTACACAATATTACATATTATTTTTTAATATTTGTATAGTTGAATATATTTCTCTTACAAGAACCTAGTATAAAAATATTGATTGCAGTATATATGTATGTTTGATTAAAATTTTTAACATTATCTTTTTTTGGATTTCACCTGCCAGATCTCTTCCAATGTTTACAAAAAACCTACTAGACGTATTGGTCACAGTAAAATCATTGTCAAGTTTTTCATTTTCCTGGTTTATAATCTTATTTGTAAATTTTAATTCATCAGCCAATAATAATAAAGAAAGCAGTGATTAAGAGTTTGCACGTCAAGCAAAAATTACTTGTAATTATCAGAACTCATACATTTTAAAATGAAAAAAAAAATATATGCTTATGTATAATATCTTTTATTTATACGTAATGATCAATATTCTTACTGTCTTAGAGACCCTCTCACAAGACCAATTTTTAACCCATGATGTTTAATTTTGATGAAAAAATACGAATTTTTTGCGTTAAAAAAACTCTTAAATATTTTAATTTATCTTAAGATTTGCATAATAAAATAATATAATAACCAGAAATGAAAATTTAAAATCCGCCGTTAAGGTGAAATTCCCATTATTTTTCATAACGCCTTTAAGATTTTTTACGCACCTTTAGAGCTCATTTCTGGTCTTAATTATTAGGCAATAAAAATATTATTTATGCATAAATTCCTGCATTTAATGATGCTGCGCTTGCGAGCATGAACGCTATGTGTGGTTTTACTCATACCACTGGTATACGTCGATAGTGTTATAAAATTTTTGCTATACTAATTTAATGTTTTAAAAAATTTTGCTATTACAGCCTAATTGTTACTTTGCCGTGTTCTTTCATGCTTAAGAGATTCTAAGGGATATAGTACTGAGAAAATCTAAAAGGCATATTATTTTAGTTTAAGAACCACTATAAAAAAACCAACCTCATAAGAGGTAATTCTCATTTTATTTATGTATTGAAGTAAAATTTTACAGATGTCCATAATATTAATGTCAAAAATTATAAATAAGAGTCAAACAAGTGAGATTTTGTGGGATTTAACTTATGCTATGCAATTTATATTAGGAATTTCTCACTGCTCTGATATATATACCTGAGTACTACAACTATTCTCTTTTTCTTTTGTAATTTTACCAATACATTTGGTAACATCTATAGCATTCACATTTCCAGGACAAGTGCCGCATGACCTATCCATTGATAATTTTTATCGGGTTATGTGTACCTATATTAATTTTTCTGAAATAGGAGCAAATTTTTCTTTGCTTAAAGAATCGGTTAGATTATTCCTTTATCAGTCAGTTACCGTATGCCTCTTCCCCGTTTTTATTATTTGAAAAATTGGATAATTACGTTTTCATCCCTATAATAGGTCTTATTTAAATCTAACGCAAGATAACTACGACTTTGAGCTCTAAAGATAAATTAAATATAATTCGGGACGTTAGCCATATTGATTGATTCACTTCTCACTTATATGTGTATATCACCATTGGTGGGATTAAAATACCAGCAGCTAAGAACCTAAACATAACTATTAAATTCGATTTGGATGGCATTCCTTTAAATCACTGGCTCCTCAGTTGTCGTATATTCTCCATTGGAATTGCTACAAGAACCAAGGGTCTGTTGCATCCAAGGGGCCGCAACAGACTTTTGTGGAATCTTGCACATACTGGTATCTTAAATGATTCCTGCATATTTTTCCCCACCCTTCTCTTTTTACCTTGTTCATGGCATTATTGTATCTGGTTAAGCTTTATCTATAATAATTCCACACCCCAATTCCCTTTGTTCTATGAAAGAGTTTCCTTACTGTTCGCCTAAGACCACTTAGTTCTTGGTTCCACCAGGAGGTGGAATCCTTCCTGACATAGTGTGCTTAGGGGCCATGATTTCTCGAATACATCTTTAATAGGCTCTGTAACTGACTTTGTCAGCATTTTAAGCTTCAGGTTGTTTTTACCTTTCATTAGTTTTCCAAATTGCTTCCCAGTGCCTCTTTATTGAGACTCTAGTTCATTTTCCTGAGATTCCTGTAGGTCCATGGAGTTTTGTCCACAGATTCTAGTTCGAATCTTATGTACCTGTGATGTAACAATCTGGGTTTGTCAAATAGGTGCTTCTGTGTCACAAGGCCAGAGATGCGACCCTTGCCTAGTGTTTAATCAATTACTTTTTCTTCTCTTTATGTTCCTCTGAGTTCTGGATACTAAGTCCAGAAGTTCAGAAAGAGCAGTTTTGGAATAAGCAACTATGGCTATACATCCAATTACTTCTTTTGTTTTACAACTCGTTTTCTTTGTCTACTTCCTTCCAAATCACCATGTGGAGATCTTTCCAGGAGACTATATTTATTTGTATTAACTCTTCGAAGTACTTAGGCACAAAATTCAACCCACCTATTATAAAACTCTACATGTATGTTGGAGTAAAATTTACCCCACCTACAATTGTTTTTTTCCCAGTAATGTACGTAGGTTTATTTATTAAACTGTCTGACTATATGATCATATTATAAGCCTTAGAGATTAAGCGTATAAAGTGCAGATGTCGCTAGATTGTGTCTAGTGATTTAAGTGGTTATTCGTTTGTTTATGTTTTGTTGTTGCACGTTTCATTCTAAAAAGGGTAAGATATTTTTGGTTTTTTTTTTAAGTTTTATTGTTTTTTTTTGTTAAAAATATTTGATATTCTTTTTATATTTATATAACTGTTTTATACTAAATAACTTGAAATTATTGAGTTACTTACTTCTATATTCTGTATTTTTATACTATGGGTTAAATTTTGTCCCAACATACAACTAAGGTTTTTTTTTTAGGTAGGAGCAAAATATGGCAAGTGACCGAATTCCAGAACCATTACCTTTTAAGCTTATTGGTTTGACCGAAAATGATCTTTATAATGAAATTGAGAATATTAAAAATTCGGACAGTGAATTTGTAGGCATTCCATCAAATATCGACTCGGATAATAATAGTTGTAATGGAAATGATGTAGACGAGCCAGAAATCACAAATAATTTATCAGAACCGGATAATATCGTAATATTATCATCTGATGAAGAACCGGAGGAATGGGACCCCGAAGACCTTATTCCACTGAGCGAATTAAAAACATTATTCAAAATACAGTGGAGTAAGAATAATATAATAAAACGGTTCCACCTGTCCAATTTATGGAATATTCAGGACTAGCCCAAGTCATAAAGGAACTAGATAGGGTGACACCATATAATATTTTTAAACTCCTGATTTCAGACAAAATTGTCGAACATATAATGTTTCAAATAAACCTCTACGCAGTGCAAACTTTTCACAATTCCGGCAAAAGTTATAAGCCTACCGATAGTGTAGAAATGCGTAAATTTTTTGGTATAAACTTACTAATGGGTATCAAAAAGCTGCCGTCATATCGGGATTACTGGAGTACAGATCCAATTTTACATGATCCCTATATTAGCAGACTAATAACTGTTCGTCGCTTTGGTTGGCTCCTAAGTAATGTACATCTTAATGACAACAACTTCATGCCCAACCGAAGTTCCGATAATTTTGATGAATTGTGTTAGGTAAGACCATTTTTAGAAATGTTAAAATCCAATTTTCAAGCCTGTCTGCATCCTCACGAATTTTTATCAGTGGACGAGTCTATGATAAAGTTTAAAAGCCGATCTATGATCAAACAATACATGCCTGCAAAGCCAGTAAAGAGAGGCTATAAAGTGTGGATGATAGCTGACAGCACTGGATATTGCTGGGATTTTGAAATATATTGTGGCAAAACCGGTCCTGTTGCAGAAAAATGTTTGGGTATCAAAGTAGTGCTTCAGATGAGACAAAATTTAAAACACAGGTATCATAAAATTTTCTTTGATCACTTTTTACAAATATAGCCCTAATGAATCAACTATATTAAGAAAAGTTATATGCCTGTGGTACTTTTAGACATACTAGACAAAATATGGCCCAATTTCTGGAAGATAAAGTTATGCACAGAAGTGACTGTGACTGGTACGTGAGTTCTACAGGACTTTCAGCATTTAAATGGTGCGATAAAAGAACAGTTCACCTTCTTTCAAATTATCACAAACCAGATGACAAAACTGAGGTCAAAAGGAGAGCGAAAGACGGCAGTGTAGAAAAGATACCTTGCCCAATACCGCTGACTGATTACAATAAACCTATGAACTCATTAGATAAATTTGACCAAATGAGGGCAGTTTACGAAAAAGTAAAAAATAGTGGCATAGAGTTATGTTTTTCTTTATTGATGCTGCTCTTGTTAATGCTTACGTGTTTTACAAGTTGTCTGAAGGGCTTAAAATGAACATGAAAGAGTTTCGTTTGAATATTAGAGAACATCTAGTTGCTGACAAATTGGTAACATCATTACAGGGCACCGAAAAACCATTACCAACTCCCATTAAAAAAAGGAAACCTTCCCAACCAGAAACGATTAGACTTACTCAAAGTACAAATCAGCCACTACGAACCAGTAGACGAAGATGTGCAGTCTGTAGTTCCAAGGAATTTGAAATACGCACAAACTGGACCTGCAGCGTGTGTCAAGTTCCTCTACGTTAGGGAAAGAACAAGTCTTGTTTTCAGTCCTACCATACAAAATAACTTTAGGCAGTAGTATGGTGGGTCAAAATATGTACCATGGGTTTTTTAAAGAAAAAAGTAAAGAATTTGATATTTCTCAATGTTATGTTTTATTTTAGAGCACCCTAAATTAGTTTTTATGTTTTTTTGTTATAAATAAAAATATTTTTTTTGTACCACTTGGGTAAATTTTTACCATTTTTTCTGTACCATAAAGAGTTAAGTCTCGTCACACCCTTGATATATAGGGTGGGGTAAAGCTCTTCTATTTCATACTGAAGTTACTTCTCTTGACTGCTACTGATTTTACAAATAACCAGTCTCACTATACGCGTTCATATTTAATTTCACTAATTAAATATGAACGCCACATACCATTTTCCTCGTGTCTTTCGTCAACTCAAAAGCTCTGGATTAATAGGAATTTTCGCTCTCAGTGCCTAGTTCAGGTTGCAGCAACGACTATTTCGACTGGCCAAAAGGTGTAGAAACCACAGTTTTTCCACACTTTTCCCGCCAATAGGGAGCTAACTCAGCCGCGATGCTAACACCACGATTGTTGAAACCGAATTGGATCAATTACTTCTCCGCGGAGTACTTTTGCGAATATCGGCTCGTCCCCCACAACTAGTATATTTAGGCTCGAGGAAGCACAGTAATCTTATAATGATTCACCTCGTTTTTTTGTTCCAGTGCTGCCCCAAATAGTGTAGTGTGCGTTGGCACCGCATCCTATTAAAAGGTTTTTTGTTTTTGTATGCTGATCTTAATTTGCAATTTGACCACCACCGTCGTTCTTGTCGCAATCATCGTCCTTGTCGCAAAACTTCCACAGCGGTATGGCCTGTACATCTTTTCTCATAAAGCGGCCTTTTGAATTGGGTCCCACTTTTTTATATGCCACAAGTCTCCCTTTATTTTTCCCATTCCTCTTATAGGGACCCTGGATAAAAGCTATCTGAATATCATGGTTTGTCATGACTCAAGGCTGCGGTTGTTTACATTACTACAAAATAATAATTATTCACACCCATTTTTAGTAATTTATCTATTTGCAAGCCGACAATTTAAAATACATATGTTTATGAATTTTATAAGTTAAGCCTAACAACTAAAAATGTACCTATTTTTGAGTTCAGTAGTTGGGCATCCAGAATGTATTGTATTTTTTAGGTTGCGCTATTGCAAAGGGTTACATGTAATAGTTTTAACCCCTTATATTGGATATAAATTATATTGAACAAATTAACAAATAATTTTTAACAAATTTTTACTTAATTTGTTGGGTTGCAAAAAACGTGTTACTAATACCACAATTCAAGGTTGAATATGATACCATACTGTAAATTTTATTATAAATTTTATTTAACTTTAACAAATATTATAAAACTCTACAAACTTGAGCTGACGGCTTAATATTAGCCTTTAACATTTTAACAGCTATATAGAAGCCAATTATTGTACAGTTTATCCTATGGAAGAAGAGGCATGTATATATCTAAATCTTGGTGCGCTAAATCTTGCCATTAATCTATTTTTTTAATTTAATTTTCCAAATAAAAAAACCTTTAATATTAATATTATTATATATTTCCACGTGATTTTTTTTAAAAATTTAGCTTGTAACCGAACCCAGATTTTTGTGCCACAAAACAATTCTCTCATCAAGCGTCTTGATTTTCTATATGACAAGGCTTACTCTATATGGCCAAAATATAAATTCCTTTCGTCATACAATGTTAACGAAATAAAAAAAGAATTTATCGTTAATTACCCCCGGTTCATATAACAACTAAATCTCCAATATCGCCAGTCAGTCAGTCAGTCAGTCAGCGTAAAACAAGAATAAAATTCCACGGTGCCATGGCGCGATACTTTTGCCCCCGATTTGTCCGACAATAAATTCAAGTTAATTTAATTTTATAATACACACGTACTTACAAGAAATAAATTATTGAGGAGCCTTGACATGGTAAATTTTTAATAAATCACTTTCTGTGAATAATCTTATTTCATGAAGAGATACATATATGGGGAGAAATTTCTTTTTAGGCGTACCGGCTTTTGTTAGTATTGTGAACGGGACTCGGGGGCCTTTCATCCGTCTAAATAGGTACAAATTAATTTTTAAAAATATTTTATGGTAAAATATTTACATTAGGGCATAAGTCAGTTAATATTTTTTTGTTAAAGTATTTCTATTATCCTGTATGTGAAAAAAATCAATCATTAATTTTTTTATTGTAATTTTTTTAAAATTTAATTACTAGTCATATTAGTATAAAAGTTATAAAAGAAATATAATAAAGAGTTGAAACAGAATTACCAGAAAATACAGACAAAAATGTTTAATTTTCACTTGTCTCGCTTGGCTAGAGTTACACAGTGGTAAGCGTCACTTTTTTGAAGTAGTATGTGCCCATTTCCAGCTATCCTTGGAATAATAAAGTTGTATGTGGTTGTTTTAGGGGTATGCAACCAACAAAATATAAGTGTATATATTTAAATAATAACGCAAATTTGGATGTGCTCACATACAATTTTGTTATTTTTTAAAACGTTATGATTTAAGTTGCAAAGTTAAGTTGTATTTACATTTTTTGTGCTTCATACAGCTGTATTGTTTACTATCTTGTTTGAGCCCAGTAATCAGTTTTGTTAGAGAATAGGTGTTTAAGTGATAAAAACGTTGTTGCGTTCGTTAGACGTATATTAATAGTACTTCAAATATGTATAGTTCTTCTGATAGAGAGGATGATCTAAGAACTATTATGATGCGAGAGAAAAGACACCGATATCGACAAGATAGGTAAGGTTAATTTTTAGTTAGGGAAAAATTCAGGTCGCTATGGAATAATGCAATTTTTAGAATGAAAGAGGGCACGCAAAATGCTAGATTGGACTGGGAAGGTTATGATTCTGATGTTGACCGAGAATATTTTCCCGATTGACCTGCAGAAACTAGCAGGTTTGTTATAAATATAAAAAAATGGTTTTATATTTTTTGACTACTATGTATTTTTAGCTCAGAAGAGTAAGACATTTTAGAAAGTGCGGATCATGTTACCGCACAAAATAGTGAAATCGAAGTGAAAAAAATAGTCGTAAAAGAACTAGAGATCCAAAATCTTATAAATGCAACATAAGAAAAAAAGCTCATAATAAAGGAAAAGAATATATATCTACACGAAAATAAATTAGTACCAGCAAAAAGCGTGAGAAATCAAATAAATTGTTTAAATAATTATGTTCAAGGATGTCAAAAATTTATTACTGAGGAGGAAAGACACTACTTACTACGTGAT
Source organism: Anthonomus grandis grandis (assembly GCF_022605725.1). Taxonomy (NCBI): domain Eukaryota; kingdom Metazoa; phylum Arthropoda; class Insecta; order Coleoptera; family Curculionidae; genus Anthonomus; species Anthonomus grandis. Next base: position 18,034,390 of record NC_065551.1, read on the forward strand.
AAAGAAACAAAATTTTTTTTTGATCTCCACTACCAAAAAAATTGCTGCACAAAGACATAGAAAAGGAAAGAATGCACAAAACAGTCGCAGAAAATACAGTTTTCGTTACTTTTTTAATGTCCAGAGTGCAGAGGATTGAAGTGTGCAAGCTATTTTACTTGGGGACATTATGAATAGGTCAAACGCCAATCTACAATGCACATTTGGGAAAACAAGTCGAATCGAATACACCTAAACAGAATAAACAAGGAAGACATGCAAAACACAAAATTCACGACGATGACAAAAATCTGGTTAAATTGCACATCGAAAGCTTTCCCTAAGTGGAATCGCACTACTGCCGGGAGACTATTAGCAGAGAGTACCTGGACCGAAACCTTTGCATTTTAAAAATAAATTTGCTCTACGTGGATTTTGTGCAAGTCAAAACACAGAAACCTGGTTAAAGAGTCGTTCTACAGATATATTTTTTGTAACGAATATAATATTTTATTTATAAGCCGAAAAAAGCAGATGTGATTTGTGTGAGAAAATGAGAGTAGACTGGCAACTGAAAAAGATGAAGAGTATTAATTTGAGGCTTTTCACAGAAAAACTGCCTGCAGAAGTTTAAAAAAAAATTACAGGAAAAATGAAAACACTGTTTTTTTTATATTTTTGACCTGCAAAATGTTTTGTCATACCCTCGAGCCGAAATCAGTAGTTTTTACTACAGAAGCAAGTTTAATATATACAATCTCACAGCTATCCTTTCTACTTCTAAGCAAGTTCAACTAATATTGCGCTGTTTGGCATGAAATATTTATGGGACGAACTGGCAATGATATTACCAGTGCTGTGGTAACAAATTTGGAAAGGGTATTCATTGACAACCCACATATCACTTACCTAGTCTTGTGGAGTGATAGTTGCGTTCCGAAAAATAGGAACTCATTGATGTCCTATGATATAGTATTTTTTTTAAGAAGACTCTAATTTGAGCATTGTTACAATTAAATTTTCAACACCTGGACCAAGTGTCTTATCTTGTATCCAAGAAATTGACAACGTGCATAGTGGCATTGAACGAGTGCTTAAAAAACGTGAGTTTTTCTCTCCAGTATCTTTGCTACGACTTTTATTGAAAGTTAATCTCAAAAAATCTTACTGTGTAATTCAGATGAAAGCTAAAGACTTCAAGAACTTTAAGACCTATGCAGGATTACTTCCAGTTGTAACTGAAAAACGTAATAGGTGTAGTTATTGATTCAAATCTTAACTTTACTTCCCATATTAAAGTCAAACTTCAAGCCGCCTACATCAGATTAAAGGGCCTTTATCATTATAAGAAAATGTTGCCTTCAAAAATAAAATATTGGCTATGTGATACAACTAGTTCTTTCATTACTTGACTATGGGGATATTGTATACGGCGATTCTTTAACTAAATACTTATCGAACAAAATACAAAAACTTCAGAATAGTTGCATGAGATATTCATTTAATATTGCCTCTAGAAATCGCATAACTCCATATTTAAATTCTAATTTAATTCTGAATTTTAGCAGTAAAAGGAAAGTCCATATGTTTAATTTAATTTATAAAATTATGAAAACCGGACAGCCTGCAAATTTAAGAAATTTATTTTTTAATCAAGATATTCCTTATAATACAAGAAATCTCCATTTGCTTAGAATTCCTTTACATAGAACAGCAACCTTTAAAAAATCTTTTTTATATATGGGCATTCGGATGTGGAATGAACTACCTATTTATATAAAGGAATGTTCGCCTAAAAAATGTATTATAAACTTAAAAAAATATCTCTTAAACATGCAAATTATGGTAACCTAATGTGGCCGTATTTTATAAAATGGTATTTTTGTTTTAATTAATGTTCTGCACACCTGATCTTGCTAATTGTAAATATTTACATTAAAATTGAATTCTCACTCGCCTGTTATCTACCCTCCGTGCTCGCCCCTATACCGTTGTCGTTCGTCTTTGGATTCTTTTGTTTTTTCTTTTTTTGTTTTTCTTTTTGCCCAGCTTCATAGCCACTCGCTAGTTCATTGTAAAATGCACATATTGACCCTTTTGATTTTGGTATGGACTTTATTGTAAATACATAATATTACGTTTTTTGGAAAATAGTTTTACAACGTACAACACGGATTGTACAGCACATGTACAAGTAATCTATGTACTTGCATGTGTATCGGTTTTTTTTATTAAAATCGCGTTGCACTCCGATTACCAAACAAATTGTTGTAAATTTGAAACAAGTATTTTTTAATTTGGAATATAAGACTTCTTTTACTGAAGAGACCTGAAAAAAAGTTAATTTTAAATCTTCTATTATTAAAATAAGGACCATATTTGCATCAATACTGCCAACCCCAAAGCTTGCTAAAAAACTTTATATCTGCAAAAAAAATATCTGCTATTAAAGCGATGAAGACCCATATGCCCAAAGTTGATAGAAAATATTACACCACTTGAAATTGTAAATTTTACTTTGCTAATAGTGTTTATTTTAATTTTTCATATTGATTTTGGCTTTCTCATACTTATTTCTTAGACATTTAATTGTTTTAGTTAGTTTAAATTTGTATGAGTCAAGAATAAAGTTTATTAACTTTTGTTTTGAGAAAAAAATAGTATGTTATTTTTTTTGAAAAGTCATATTTTTATAATCAATATATTTTTATTAATTTTTTTTGATCAAATCCTTATATAATTGTGCTGGCTTAAGTACAAATTTTTCTAGTTAATATTTTTAAACCATGTGAGTAGTTTACGCACAACCAAAATCTCAAAGCTCCCTACTGAAAAATTTGCCTCTTTGTTCTTACAACTGTGTAACTCTAGCCAAGCGTTTTGTCGCCATCTCATTCTCAGATATGCTAAAGAATCGAAATAAAATAATATTTTTTCTTTTTATGTAAATGGATAAAATATGACAGAAAAACCACATTTCCGGAAGATCCTGATTGAAGTTTAGATATGAAATGATTCTATAAAAAAAGGGAAATAGCACAATTTTTATCAAATTAATTAATTTTATAAATGGAATACATTTTTCCCTTTTTAATTCAAGCTCTCATAAATAAAAATAATTTGAAAGAAACATTTTTACGTAAAGATTTTTTTGCTTTGTTTTTATTTTGTTTGCTTTTTTTTTAAGGATGTATCACTTAAAAGCCTCGTAATCGAGATGCATTCCTATTTGTTAATTTCACTTATATCATAGGTAAATTTGTTTTGTAATTTTTACTATTGGCAAATAAACGATCTGACAAATTTATCAAAGACAATACACTAGAGATTAAGGAAATACAGGGTGTTCCGAAATTACATCGCAATATTTTACCAGCCGCATCTTTGCCTAAAAATAAGACAAAAACTTCATGTACAGGAATCTTGAAAAGTGAATCGTTTTCATGTTAGAGGGTGTTTTAAAATTCTTATTGAAAATGGTTTTTTGTTAATATTTTCAAAGGCCTTGTCGTTATTTTTCGAAATTTTTATCGTATAGGTACTACTGTTATATAAAAAAAAGAGGCTTTCTTTTTTTTTTTTGTTCTTAGTTCTTGTTAACATAACAATTATCCTAGTTTTGTAATTATATGAGTTTAATGTTTGTATAGACCCTGTTTAGTCCCTTCTCATGCATCTTAATATGTTCTTTTATTTTTTGTTGGTGATTTTAACTTTCGATATTGCCAGTAGCGCGATGGCGTGTTGTATGTTGTGACGAAAACCCTCATTGTATATCCCTGATGATGGACATCTTATATCTCCGAAACATGTAGGATAGATAATTTTTCAAATAAATTTAGTGGAGGATGACCGAAACAATTTTAGTTAACCTTTATTATAATAATATTTCTTTCTTTCTATGGTATTAATAAAAAATATTGTTGCCAATAGACGCAAACAGTAAATAAGAAATAAAAATATAAAGAAAAAGTAAGAATAATCGAAATTTTATTCTTATATCGCCATCTTAATTTGATGCATCATAAAGCTTATTTTAATTACCTATTATCTTGACGATTCCTTAATTGATAATTTTGTAATTTAATATAAAACTGATTGTTTGAAAATTATTATATTCTTTTATTTTTAATGAATATATTTTGTGTTCTAAATTTAATCGCATAAACACGGTTTCGCGAATATATAATATATTTCGCGATTTTGTATTTAAACACTCAAGGTTTAGGCACAGAACAGTACCAAAAAAGTACCAGCTAATTGCAAAATAAATAATTAAGTCGATTGTTTGATTTCCGTCATGTTCAATTCTATAGCTATAGAAAATATTTTTTAATGTTGTAATGGATTTCCTATAATATAGTTTAGGTATAAGGGATAAAAAAAAAAACCAAACTTGACCGTAATTAAATGTAATCTAAAACAGATGCCTAAATATAGCGTTAGTTCTTTATCTTTTCTTATAGCTTTCGTTTTTTTTGTATTTTGTCACATTTAGGAAAAACCTTTGCAGAACCATAAACATCTGGGGGTATAGGAGTTTTTTTAGCAAGGGACGCATCTGCGATGCCTCCTTAAATTTAGTCGCTTTATAGCTTTTGTCATCAGTTTGAGCTTTATTTTGTAAACTCACTTGTTTTTTTTTTGGTTTATTAACAAATACATTTTTCGTTTTGGAAGTGCTCTGTGTTTTTTTATATTTTGTTGAACATCAACAACATAATCAATACGTCATTTTATAAATAATACCCAAATATACAGTCCTCTGCCGAACTAGGTCTTTAATTCAGCAACAACGCTATAATTACACATTTACACATATTACACCTTTTAAATTTCATAAAATGGTTTTTGTAATAAATCGAATAAAATCTTGCAATTTTTACATTAACAACCTATTTACATAAAACAGAATTCCAAAGGTACAAACACCTCATTTGCACCTTAAAATACAGCCCAAGTAAGCAATATCTCGTCATATAATAAAAATTTATTTTCGCAAAATAGTGTAAATTTAACTAAAAAGTATACAATGCACCGCGAGATAATCTCCGAGAAATAAATTCGCCGCTTATAGTAAATATGGATGAGGAATAATTTTCTAGTTCGCCAAGTCCGATAGATTTAATCTCGGTAAGTTTGTCCGTTTTATGTATTGGCGATTGTCTCTCATAATTTCGTAAATAAAATGCGATAAATAAGAAGTAAACAAGATCGAAACGCATTTATGACGGTATAAATCCCAATCAGCTGGTGGTATAAGTAATTTTTTTTGTTTGTTTCACTTGCGACCGTTTATGGTAAAACCAATTTAATAAAATATACATTAGCCTTTGTACCATTCGGGTATACGATTTGCCTAATATTTTATTTAGGCATCTAATGTTCGTTAGTAACTTTGTCTGTAACCTTTTAAATCTGGGTTAACTTAATATTAAGAGGTAATAATTTAGAATTATTCCTTAAAGGATATATATTTAAAACTTAATATGTATTTATGGACTCCTTGAGGCATTTTATTATCTTTATATTTATTATGTAAGCAGTACAATGAATAATTGTATAATGAAATTTAAGTTTTAAGGCAACTAGGTTCAATAGAATTAAGACTTTTTTCTAAGAACCGATATTCGCCTTAAAATTATTTGCCCTTAATCTTGTTATGGCTTTATATAAAACATTTATATAAAACTAATGATTCTCTTAAAAACGAAATATACTACTTTATTATTTCGGCTATTTTATATATGCGTTTACTCGGAATTAAGTTTCTTTTTTTTTAAACAAATAACTCTGAGAAAACCACAAACGGCAAATAAGAGCCTGAGGCGGCATTCGGCGCCAGAAACGAAATCGTAATCGGCGTGATTGCCGTAACGCGAGTCCTCATACAGGCTCATCAAATGCCCACGTACAACAATAATACGTAAACAGCTAGAGTACGTTACGAACGCAGAAAAGTACATTGTGTTTATATACATTTTATGTAAAGCCAGATAGTAGAGATTTTTTTAAATTATATTCTAATGGAATACGTATTGTTAGAAATATAGAAAAATAAAACCCAACTTTAAAAAAAAATAACTATTTTAATTACAATTTAAGATTTAAAAATAAAATGAACAAAAGCAAACAAAATATAAAAGTCACCGGGATCGACTTAAACTTTCAATAGTAAAAGCCAATCTGTCTTTCCTTTCAATGCCCGCGTTTATTTCCTTTTCCCAAATTATGCTGAGATCGATATTCCTTTTTATAATATACCGTTGACCTGGACCACGATGACGACGGTACCAAGCCAGGCTATATGCACGTGATCCGAGACGTGATCCTTATTCGGCATATTTCTTACACGGCCTTTCCTGACTATGGCGTGTCCTCACGCCTAAAATTAATTTCGATTCAAGTCGACTTCTGTTGAGAAAATCAACAGATTAGCAGTCATGGAGTCGAACATCCCGTGAAACCTAATACCTAAGAAAACATTAAATTTGGGTAACACGGTGTACCTATGCATACACAGGGTTAAGTATTTAAAAAAAAATAAATGGGGTAAAACAAAGGCCAGTACCAAATATTAAAACGTCAGGTACTTAAATCTAATAATAGCAAAAGAATACTAGCGTTAGTATGTTAAAGACGCACCAGGGAAGACCAAAAGTAACCAGGAATTTTAACCACCTGCCTTTGGCCCACCTGAACCGGGGAGCCAAAAGTACCAGGAATTACAATAATTACACCTGCAGATGGCCCCCCCCATAGAGCTCGGCAACCGCGCCAATACCTACTCTAAGATTCAATACCGAATCTTCTCCAGGGTTTCATATTTTCCAACCCTGCCACGCCTTTATACGGAATGCGTGATCGTACAGCTCCAGGTATGTTGGTCACTTCATACCGATCGTGCTCCAGGACTTTGCTGATCCTGTAAGGTCCTCGCCACTTGGGCAAGAGTTTCCTGCTGGTCCCAGTATTTGGAGACGCTGTAAGTCGCAACAGCACTAAATCACCCTCCACATACTGATGTCCAGGAATCCTCTTGGAGTCAAATCGGCGTTTTTTACATCCAACAATTCCTCTTCAACTGATAAAATCTTGGTACCTGAAATTCAAAAACCCATTAGAGCCTCGCTCGGTGATACGCCAGTAACATCCCTAGAACAGCCTTTATAGCTGACTATGCAATTGTACTATATAAATACAATCGCTCAATTGCCGCGGGTAACATTTTGTCGCGTGTCATTTTGTCATTTAACTGGCGCTTGGGAAGGGTTGTGACTGTACTGGTGGTGGTATAAAAGGGCGAGGATTTAAATTAAAATTTTGGTTATACGTAGGGTTATTATTATTATTTTTGTTAAAATTCTGGGTTACATTTGAAGGCCTAGTAAATTGGTTTGTAAAATTAATTTGGGATTCTATAATATTAAAATTCAAAAAGGTGTGTGATAAAAGAAAACTTTGAGCATTATCAACTAACTTAGATTTAATAGCAGCTAGAACTACTTTTTTCTGATCTTCTGTAGTTGCGGTGACATAATAAAAATTATAATATTCGTCAATTGCTTTAATAAAACTCTCGAGGTGTGCTTGATTTCCTGAGAATACTGGCAATAAAGAGGTGAAAAATCTAATATTTTCCATAATGTCGGGATTTAAATTTAATTTATCTAATAAGCTAATAAGTTCTTCCTGAACTTCTGAATTAACAGATATAGTATTATCTAGTATAGTATTGTCTAAATTATTTTCTTCTAAGTCAGAATTCTGCACTATCTGAATCACAGAACTCAAATTTAAACCCAAGGCAGCCCTATTTTCTGTAAAAACTCTTTTAATCGTAATGAAGCCTCAGCCATTAAAACATAAAAATTTTAAAAATAAAATGGCAATTTGGCAATTACTTACAATAACAGCATGGTTTATCCACAGAGCTTATATTGCAGCAATTTTCTAGTAAGGGTACCAACGCCTTGTAGAATGTCTGGATGGAATGATCTCGTCTGGTTCAGGAACTGGATGCAACACGTAGCGATCAGCTCGCAGCCAATCTGACGGTTCACCAATTTCCACACAGAGAACTGCACAAAACTGTATACTTTTTTGGTCTTTTGAAAAATAAATCTACTCTCTTTTCACCAAAAGTTTTCACAGTTTTTGCAGTTCAACTTTTTTTGATAGTGCACTAAGAACGAAGGTTCACTTTCACACAACGAAAACACGTTAAAAGGCGAAATTGCACTATCCTGTTCGCAGCGCCAGTTAAATGACAAGACCTGCGGAGCTTCTTTTAAAAAAGATTTATTTTACTAATAGGACAAACTACGTTACAAAAGGGTTTTTTACTAATTACTATGGTGAACAATTATCATGAACGGCGACTCAGCTTTGACACGCGACAAAATGTTACCCGCGGCAATTGAGCGATTGTATTTATATAGTACAATTGCATAGTCAGCTATAAAGGCTGTTCTAGGTATGTTACTCGCCAATTGCTTTCTTAAGGGTGCTATTTAAATCCAGCTGTATATCGGTAATGTTGTCATCCCAGTCGTTATTATTTTTATTACCCCCCATTGACGCTAAAGAATCGGTTATTACACGGTTGTACCACAGATATAACTAGCAAGTTATATCTGTGGTTGTACCGTTCAACTTGGCCGTTTCCCCTAGGTAAAGCGACGGCATTTAAATGATGTTGAGAACCGTACTGTTCAACAAAACGCGAAAACCGTTTTGAAGTAAAAGCTTTACCGCGATCGCTAATAATTCGATTTGGTATTCCAAAAATTTTAAACATGTCTTTAAATGCTTTTATTACATGTGTAGTACCTTTATCTTTAACCGCATATAATAAAATAAATTTTGTGAACGCATCAATTATTACCAATATGTGAGTGTTGTGTTTATTTGTTTTAATGAAGGGGCCTAAGTGATCGACGTGAACTGTATAAAAGGGTCTAGGAATTTTTGAAATTGGATGTAAGAAACCGGGTCTTTTACCTGAGCTAGATTATAATTAAATCAACGTGATCTTCGTCAGTTAGCGGAATTTCTAATTTGTGGATTAAAGATAATTTACGGTAAACATATTGATAAAGAGATTCAGTAAGTATTGGTTTACAAAACATCACATCTTGTAACAAAACAAACTTCTTGGTGGTCGAAAATTATCTTGCAACATAACACTACATTCTTCCCACTTAAACAACCTCGTTGAAAGACCCCTGTACCAGATTTCAGCAGTACCCCTTAATTTTGATAAGGCCAAGTGAGAAGTTGTTTTATCATCCCACCCATGGACGGATGCGTATTCATTAACTGAATTTACCCATTCGTTAACGTCATTTACCAACGGATCGAATTCCGCAATAATGTTGTTATTAATGGAAATGTTACTTACTCCACCTCTTCGGCTTACCAACAACCTGTCAATTCCAGCCACTACGGTCTCACCCATTTTCGAGATGCTTTCAGCCAAAGCACTCGAAGATGTTCCAGATGAGGAGTACCTTCTAGGGCTGCTCCTAGAGCGGTGATGTCTATCATGCTGCTGAGGCTGACCGTCTCTGCGAGAACGCCTTCCGCGAGCCACCCTATCGTCTTCCACCCTCGACCCAACGCCTTCTCTACTAGAAGAGCGGCTTGAGCCTCGACGACGATGACGTACCAGGGCTCTTTCGTCACGCCGAGATTCGCGTTCTCGATATTCGCGGGTTCATAGTCTTTCTCGTAACGCGGCATTTTTACACACAAAGTTTTTTTTTTTTTTTAGCTTTTAAATAAACTAACACGGCGCGCAAGCGTATAATCCCACTTCTGATGTCAGAAATATAGAAAAATAAAACCCAACTTTTAAAAAAAAATAACTATTTTAATTACAATTTAAGATTTAAAAATAAAATGAACAAAAGCAAACAAAATATAAAAGTCACCGGGATCGACTTAAACTTTCAATAGTCAAAGCCAATCTGTCTTTCCCTTCAATGCCCGCGTGTATTTCCTTTTCCCAAATTATGCTGAGATCGATATTCCCTTTCATAATATACCGTTGACCTGGACCACGATGACGACGGTACCAAGCCAAGCTATATGCACGTGATCCGAAACGTGATCCTTATTCGGCATATTTCTTACAGCATATTATTCTATAAAAATGAATTTCCTATACATTTCTTAACCGATTAATGCCCAAGGGGTCGTTAAGGTCGCACCAAGTAAAAATTAACCTAATGTGTGTTTCAATTTAGAGATAGTGATAGCACTTTGTCCTCCTTAATAAGGAGGCCCGCGCCACCTATTTTCATTCCTCTGCAACACGTGATATACTCTTGTTTGGAGGTGTTCCGATTTAGGAGTGTAAAAGTGGAAAAACGTCTTCGAATTATGATTGGTAAGTAGCTTAAATTTGAATATTTTGTTATTATGACTAGTTTTAGATATTTGCTAGAGGTTCTTGAAAATATCTGATATAGTTTTAAATGTTTTCGTACTAATATATAAAAATGACAAGTCATTTCTTGTTGCTGGGTCGTTAACGACCCCTTGGGCACGTATAACAATATTTTACAATTTTGTTTTTTCTTAGAAAGGCCACTATCCGTTGCTGAACTCCTAGAAGAAGCCGAAAAGTTGGACGAGGATGATGTTCAAATATTGTCGAAGGTACATATACAGGGTGTCCATTTAATATGGCGGTGCTCGATTGTGGCTAAACCGGGAAACAAAAAAAACTTTAATAGTGGGAATGTGAATTGAGTTAGAGGGACCATTTTTTTAAATTAGTTTGGTTGTTACAGAGTGTGAGTGTTGTGAGTCTCATTTGACTCTCTCTTTAACCCTAAAATTGTTTTGCTCTAAAATGCGACGTTACCTAGTTATAATAATAATAATAGTAATAATAATAATAAGCTTTATTTCCAACAGGTTACATATACCCAGTTACAGGAAAATCAATTAAATATATAAATGTACGAATGCATGAATTGTATTAGATTCATGCAACTAAACTATAAAAGAACTATAAAAGAATTGCTATATAATAAAAAAAAAGAAAAGTAGTGAACTTGAGAAAAAAAATAATAAAAAATCAACACTAAATTAGGATAAGAATCAAGAATTAATTTAAATCAAAACAGCAAAAAAAATGAATAAATAAATGTATTTAAGCTAAAAACTAAATAACTAAAAACTAAATAACCTAGCCTTCCCCGCCGACCATATGCAGGTGATTCAAGATAAGTGCTAAATCGTCATGGTGAATGTCACAAGAATCAGCAATAGTGTTAAAGTTTTGACACATAAAGTGAATAGGACTCTGGTACAGAATGTTGGACCTGGCTGTGTCCAAGTTAAAAGCTGGACACTGTCTGGATCCTGGGCGTGGTATATGAAAGCAAATCCTTTGCAAAAGGGATGGGCAGTCAATTTTATGGTTAAGTAAATTAAACAAGAATTTCACCAAATGCATTTCTCTCCTCTTCGCAAGTGACCGTTCACTATATCTAGAGAGCAGCAGGTTATGGTCAAAACCCCTTGGAGGATAGACTCCATCATCCTTAAATGCCAAACATTTAAGGAATCGCCGTTGGACTGATTCTAATAGGTGAATGTGCTGGTTGTAAATGGGAGACCAAATGAGGGAGCAGTAGTCCAGCCTGGATCTAACAAATGCATAGTAGAGAGTTTTGGCAGTGGCAGTGTTCAAAAAAAGTTTGCAATTTCTAATAATAAAGCCTAGCATGCGAGTAGCTCTAGAAACAGTATCTTCGATGTGAGGGATAAAAGAAAATTTTTGGTCAAAGGTGACTCCAAGATCCTTGAAACAGGTAGACCTTGCCAGAGACTCTCCATTAACTGAGTAATTAAAGGCAATTGGACTTTTGATACGAAAGTAGCTGGCCACATTACACTTGGAAACATTAAGGTTAAGCCGATTCAAAGTGCACCAATGGTGTACAGTATTGATGTTCTCTTGCAGTAGACCACAATCTGCTATAGAGTCAATCCTATGGAAAATCTTTAGGTCATCAGCATATGCTAACCGAGAGCAATTGAGGGTGGAGATCAAGTCATTAGCGAAAACGTTAAAGAGAAGGGGGCCCAAGTTAGAGCCCTGAGGAACTTCAGAGGTGGGTGAAAAACAAGCAGATCTAAAGCCTTCGACCACTACAAACTGAGAGCGGTCAACTAAATAGGAGTTAAGGAGCTTTATCAAGCGATCGGAGAATCCAAACTGGCGTTCAAGCTTTCAAGGATGAAGTGGTCAATCTGGTGAAAAGCCTTTTGAAAGTCTGTGTAGATCAGATCGATTTGACTTCTATCATTAAGTGCTTCGCACACAAACTAAGAGAAGAATGCTAGGTTTGTAGTACATGAGCGGCCAGAAACAAAGCTATGTTGATCGTTGGCCAGCATGGACTTAACCTTGGGAAAAATTAATTTATAGAGAGCCAACTCGAATAACTTTGAGAAATTGCACAGAATGGATATAGGGCGGTAATTCTCTATTGTTCCAGCATCGCCCTTTTTGAAGCTAGGGCAAACTTTAGCTTGCTTCCAGATATTGGGAAAAATACCTGTGTTAAGGATCAGATTAAAAATGTGGAGCAGAGGGTCTGTAAGTGCAACAGAGCAGTCCTTAGCTAAAAAACTAGGAATTAGATCTGGGCCAGAGGTCATTTTGCTTTTGAGACACTTGCTCGCCATTATAATGTCGGTAGCCGCGAGCGCGACGACGTCTATGCAAGTTAAGGGAGGTTCAGAGACGACAGGATGATCACTGGGAAGTGAGTTCGTGTATACACTCCTGAAATAATCTTCAAAAGCGGACACAATGCTGTCAGGCGTATTGTATGATTGGTTAGAAAGCTTTATTGAGCCGGGGATTTGAGACTGATTACGTTTGCTTCGAATAAAAGACCAAAATTCACTCGGATCGGAGGTTATTTTGTTCTCAATACTATGGATGTATATTTTGTAGGCTTGTGCAGTTAGAGCTTTAATTGTCTTGCTAGAGATCTAAATATCTCTAGATGATGTTTAGACTTGGAAATCTTAAAATCACGAAATGCTCTTTCCTTTTTATATATATTACGAATTATGTCCGCCGAAAACCGGGGAGGGAAACGTCTTTTACGTTTTACCTTGAAGGGTACCGCTCTAGCGAAAGTGTTGTTCACTATATCATAAAAAACATCACATGCGGAGTTGACGTCCTGCTGCACCATGACAGGCGACCAATCAGTATCTAGCAGCAGCTGATACAAAAGCGGAAAGTTAGCCTTTCTAAAATTAAATTCCTTTATTTCAGCTTTATTAAGGGGTAGGTTATTGAGAGAGATAAGGCCTGCATGGAATTCAAATGACAAAAAAGGATGGTAGGTATCCTCCGGGACAAGAGATTCACCGCTGTTAAGTACAGAGATATTAAAGCTTGCAAAGATTAAATCCAAACAGCGAAGATTGTTATTTACCACGTTATTAAATTGCTTATAGTTTAGGAAATCAAAAAAATTACTTAGAAGTTGACGTTTACTATTGGGAGATACCGAGTATTCAATATAAATGGGGACACTAAAGTCTCCCAGGATAATCACATGTTCAGAATAGATTACATTAACCATAGAAAAGGCTTCGAGAAAGCGTTCTAATTGCACGGAGTCGATGGAAGGAGGAACGTACAATACAAAAATATACAGTATGAAATGATTAAATTTGACTCTTCATCCTACCAGATCGATTTCCGGTATTTCTTGGCTAATCGCAGAGAGGTCGAGGCCTTCCGAGGAGAGGTGGTTCAGAATCCCCAATAGAACACCGCCACCCCTTGAAGCAGCAACAAGGTCAGTTCTTCTGTCAGAACAGTACATTACGTATGAGTTGGGAAGGATTTCACCATCAAGTATATCATTTTGGAGCCAAGTTTCTGTGATGGAAATAATATCATAGCCAGAAGTAGACGCAGCACTAAAGCAGGTATTGGTCTTGGAGCGCAGGCCGCGGGTGTTCTGGTAATAGCAAGAAACTAGATTTTTTAAGGAGGGGGAGGTGGTTGCCCTTGGTTTTTTGCCGCTATTGAGGGAATACCATTGATATACTTAATGAAGAGGTTATCCTCACCACGGTCCCTGCGCAGCCTTAGTTCTTCCTTGACTTTATTAAGGTGTTCCAACTGAGCCGGGGTAAGGTCAGACTCAATGTATATCTTTTTTCCTGAGAACTTACTCCTGTTCTTCAGTAGGATTCCGACATCCCCATGGTTCACCAGTGTGATCTTAACTGGTCTGCATACATTACAGTTGGGTTTTCCAAATCTAGACGCCTTGAATATAGGAATATTACGGCCATACACATCGCTAAGCAGAGTAGAGATGTCTGCTGTGAAAGTCAGATCTTCAGACGACTCGGACTTTAGGTTAAAAAGCATTAAATTGCAGTTACGTTTTTGCCTCTCAATAATTTCCTGCAACACAACATTACTAGCCTCGGCTTGTATTTTCTTGATTGAGTAAGTGGTGGTTGTTGAGACTTGCCATTGGAAGCCAATGGCATCTTAGATGAGGTAACCTCCACCTGTAATGCATCCAACTTTTTCCTGACCCTTTCAAGTTCATCCAGTACAACAAGCAGTTTAGATATTTCAGTCTTCAGCACTCCAACATCCCTTTCGAGTACTCCTACACGATCGATCAGTCCCAGCAGCTGCTTGACGCTGCCTAAGCACTCTTTACAGTAGAAGGGCATAGATCTCTTGCTTAACAACACTGCCCTGATTTCAGTAGCACTTAAGTCACTGCAGCTTTGACAGACCATGCTTCTACAATGGTCGCAAGGGTAACCAAAAACCTCCCCATTTCTTTTAGGTTCTCTGCAAGTAACTGCAGTCTTACACTTAGTGCAAGAGCCAGACATTGCGATATCGGTACCCTCGCCCAGCTCCACTCACACCACGAAGGCAAGTGGAAAACGCCACTTGTTCGTGGGAGGAAAAACCGTGTCGATATTGCAGTACAACACTACTTAAGGTTTAATGCACAGAGAAAAATAAAAATTAAAAAATTATGTGGTTAGATGCACTCTTGATAAATGACACTGGTTTGTTTATGTTATTGTTGTAAGTTATGAGACTATCAAGTTATGGGACTTGGCAGTGTCTTCTTTTTGGACTTTACCCATTGTTTACAGCGAGCGGAATACTCTCCTACACAATAACTTAACTTTTAAAGACATTAACCCACTTAAAAACTTAATAATTTTGAGACCGATGGTAAACACGTTCGTTACAATTGACGTATCCTTTATTAGTTAATAACAATTTAAAGAAATTTTCACGAAAATCAATGTTTCACTTAATTATTAATATTTACCACCGACGTTGTTTATATTTTTGAAAAATCTATGTAGAGTCCTTGGCTAAATTCATTTAATCTTATGAAATTCCAAAATTTATTTATTTTTATACATTAATGATATTCTCAATTAAATTTTGCGCAATTTTTTTAAATGGAACATCCTATATCAGGTAACGCATTTTGATAGAGCATTCTTTTATCTTCAATTTGATACTAACAAGTTTGCGTTTATATCTAACCGTTTTCTTAAAATTTGGTCTTAAAGGAAAAGCGAGACTTATTTTTCATAGGCATTACGATGGAAAACAGTTAATAAATATTTTATGGAATCAGATCTCTGTTCAATTCTATTTCGAACACTTTTTAGTAAAAAAACAAGTTAATAGTTGTAATAACCATAATAAAATAATAGTAGTTAGAGACAAATAATATTAACCCCTGATGCTATTTCATTTAAAAATAAGCAATTTTGTCTTACAAGTAAAAAGTTGGCCATAATTCATTTATTGTTTGTTGTGTGACGTCAATTATAATGTTTACTTATCAGTCATGTTAAGTAGATTTGTGTCAAATAATTTACAGCGAATCTCAGCGATAATGAGTAACTTATTTAGGTTATCGGTGAATGCCTTGGAAAGTTTTTTTGGCTACAATTTTCAACATCCTGTACAAAAGCAAACTAGAACGAAAACAGTTTTAAATGAAGAAAACCAATTGGTAATTACCATGTCAGTTGTTGCAACATCGAAAGTTGTAGAAATATCGAAATCGTCCGTGGTAAAATATCCCAAGAAAAACAAATATGATCCCTATCATGCACAGCTACATCAAGGCACAAAATAAAGCAGCATTTTTTTTTAAATGTGTGCCCTTCACTAATGAATGTACGTACCACAGAAATGATTTTGTAAATCTCCATCGAGTTCTTATGAATAATTTTTAGCAATGATGAAGCATGAATGTTTGGGGGTGCAATATTACATGATTTTGTTATTGTTCCTTCCTTTTTGAAAATCGTTTAACAGGAAAAGTTTTTCTAAATTTCTTAAGAGAGAATTTTCCGCACTTACCGACTTTGTTAGGCATCAGTTGAAGAGTGCACAAGCTCACATTATTTTGTACTGATTTGGTAATAGATGGATTGGAAGGCTAAGTTAGCTATTTAAATTAATTTTTATATACATATTTATTAAACTTTATACTGGATAGGCCCCACTGAATGGCCTCCTATGTCACCGGAATTAAAGCTTCTGGATTTCTTCTTGTGGGAAAGTCTGTAAATCTAGGGAAGATATGTTGGAGCGCATACAAGAGTTGCAGTTAAAAAAATGTTCGCACGCAAGGCTGATTTGTGTTTAGAGCAAGACGGTAAATATTTTGGGCAATTTTTGTAATAGAACTCATTTATAATGTTTTTAATTAATGTTGTTAATGTTTTTGATGAATCCTTGATGTAACTAAAATTAATTGGGATGATATTAATTTTTCTTGTGGCATTTTCCAACGGACCTATTTCTAAGACATTTTTTGGCTTTCTGTAGTTTTCAGATTTTCTCCAACTGACTTGGTGAATGGCAATTTGATTTCTTCATTTAAAACCAAGTAAAATTAAACGTTGTAATGCCTATGAAAAATAAGTGTCACTCTATTTTTAAGAACAAATTTTGACAAAACGGTTAAAGATAAACGCAAACTTGTTGGTATCAGATTGAAGATAAAAGAATGCTCTATCAAAATGCATTACGAGATATAGGGTGTTCCATTTAAAAAAATTGCGCAAAATTTAATTGAAAATATCATTATTTGACGAATAATTTTGATCACCCTGTATAAAAATAAATAAATTTTGGAATTTCATAAGATAAAATGAACTTAGCCAAGGACATAGATTTTTCAAAAAAATAAACAACGTAGGTGGTAAATATTAATATTTAAGTGAAAATTTCTTTAAACTGTTAATAACTAAGGAACGTCGCATTTTAGGGAAAAACTATTTTAGGGTTAAAGGTAGAGTCGAGACTCCCATTTTAGAAAAAAAATATGGGTATTTCCATTAAAAAAAAGTTTGTATTTATCACGCTTTTTTGGGACACCCTGTATCAACCAAACTAATTTTAAAAAGTAGTCCATCTAACTCAATTAACATTACCACTATTAAAGTTTTTTTCCGTTTCACGGTTTAGCCGCAATTGAGCACCGCGATATTAAATGGACACCCTGTATATCACTCCCCCCCCCAGAAAATTATAGCGAAAATACCGATTGCGAGGGGATCAGGAAAATAACGTTCCAAACTCATGGCAGACGACGAACTTATAGCAAAGAGAATAGGCGCACTTTATTAAATATGGAGGACCATATACAAGGACAGCAAGGTTATATTGACAAACAATCGCAGTCAGTTACTGAAAGCATGCAACCTTTTAAAATAAAGAGTAAGCCCGAAACAAAATTTCAATGGAAGAAGGGTTATTTGAATAGGTCAGATGTCTCTTGGAGTGGTAAGAGTGGTACTCTGGTACCACCAATTGACGCTATCTAAGGATAGTCATCCTGTTGAATTTTTTCAACTTTTTATGAGTCAGTCACTTAGCGAAGAACTCGTGAATTATACGGTAAGATATGCCACTCAAAAAAATGTTGCTGGATTTGGATTTCAAGAAGATGAATTATTATATTGTATTATATTTACTGGAATTCTTCTGGTGAGCGGTTACGTTCCTCTACCACGCCGAAGAATGTTTTGGGAAGAAGCAGAAGATGTACAGGGTGACCCAATAAGACTGTTCCTCGGCCATATCTCGGGAACTGTTCGTAAAAAAAATTTAAAAAAAAAAATTATTAGGTAAATCGGTCATGAAAAATCGTTGGAAAATATTTTCAAGTTCTAAAAATTACCAACAGAGGGCGTAATTGCCATCTTAAATTTTAAAATTGCATTTTTCTTTAAATTTCGCATAACAACCAAATTTTTTTTTTTACATTTTTAAAGAGAACGAGGTTATCTATGATGTGTAGGATATCGTTATGAGTTACTTATTTTATTAGGTATTACGTTACTTATAGTAAAAATCAATTTAGAAATTACTATCTCACAAAAAGATATATTATCATTCAAAACAGTTTTTCAAACTATTAACGTAAAATTATATAAAAAAGTATTTAAAGTATTGTCGAATTAGGAAGGAGTTTTGAAGGAGGTATTATATAGCAGGAAATTTGAAAGATAAGTATATTTTGTTTATATTTTTAAAGTAATTTAATTTTACTTTAATTACCTTAATAACGGTAGTAGATATAACTACCGAAACGTTGGTTCAAATTAGGTATTTTTTAAAATGTAGGCCTTCTAGTTGTTTTTATCGCTTTTTAATTTTAACATTCATAACAAAGTTAAGTAGGATATTGAAAAGAAGAAACAAGCTCAGAGATTAATAGATTAAACCTCAGCTCCTAGGTATATAAAAAAATCTATTATACCTAAAGTAAATTATTGTATTTAAAACTTATTGAACTCAAATTAAATTAGGTATATCGAACGGTATCAATATAGATTTAAGTTCATATTTCTTTTAAATGCGTGAAGTCTATTTTCGTCTTCTTTTCAATTTTTGAGCGTGTGAGATAGTAATTTCTAAAATGATTTTTGCTATAAGTGACGTAATATCCAATAAAATAAGTACCTAACTTATAACGATATCCTACTTAAAATTTATAATAAAGTGTGTATTTTAAATAATAGTGTATCCTACTCATTACGCATTCACAACAATACAGATTTTACTTATATCATTATGAATATATACAGTGGTTTGGCTTCATAATGATTTTGATAGATAAGTACAGGGTGGTGCGATTTCGACTGTTTTAACAGAAAACTCGTGTTTTCCGAACAGATAGAAAAAAATTGACTTATATGTCAAATTTTGTAAAAAAAAATTTAAGGTTATCAAAATTTTACTATGTCAAACTATTTGGCCGCTAGGGGGCGTTTCTTGAATTTGGTCGATTTCGGTTAAATTAGTCATAACTTTTTTGCTATTAAAGATAATTGACTTCTGAAAACACTTTCTTAAAGTACTTTTTAATGATAAATATTTTTATGTCATATATTTTTATACAGGGTGTTTCATAAAGTTAATATTCCAAAAATATTTTTTTATGGAACAAATATTATTTTTTTATAAATTCTTAAGGCCCTTGAAATCCTCTTTTCAAAAATAACACCATATATCGCATGTTAGCTGTTTCCGATATTTCCGATATGACATTGTCATTTTTCCACTTTCCAAGTCTTTTAATTTTTATAGAAGTAGGCTTTGGTAAAAAACAGCACATGTCATATGTGACAGCCAGATAGAAAATTGTATATTTCTCCTGTCAGTAACATATTTGAATTTGCTGTATTTAGAGCTATATAGTGCTCAAATATTTAGAGAACTTAAAAAAAAATCTATGAAAATTACGAAAAAGTTGACATGTTAAAGTGCTATTTTCTGTCTAATGAAAATTCCGAGGCAACCAGTGAATTATATTTAAATACCTTTCCTGAACGTCGTCAACCAGATAAAAGAATATTTCCAGTGTTAAAATTAAATCTTGTGAAGCACGGAAGTTTTAAAAAGCCAAGGCCCAAAACTTATGCTGTTGATGTTGAAGCTGAAATTCAGGAACCTAATATAATAGGTGAGGCTTTAGATCATCCTAACAAGTCTCATCGAGCAGTAGCAGAGGAAAGGTGTTGAGAAAACCAGAGTTCTAAAAATGCTTAAAAAGCATAAATTTAAACCCTACAGGGTTAGGAAAGTTCATCACCTTCAGGATAGCGACTTTAAGAGAAGAATTTCATTTTGTCATTGGTATGTCAATAAGTGCAGATTGGACGAGGACTTCCATAATAACATTATTTGGACAGATCAAAGCTGAATAGACACTTCAGGAATAATAGATAATAGTTATAATTCCTATTACTGGACTACAGAAAACCCACATGTTGTAGTACGCGCGAACAGACAGGGACGGCTGGGCTTCAATATTTGGGTTGGAATTTTTCGAGGTAGATTTTTGGGTCCTTAGTTTTTTAATGAAATTTTGTACTGCCCAAGATTATGTAAATATTTTACATACATGTGTTGCACCATTTTTGGAAAATTTACCATTAGCGAGAGTTCGAAACACGTATTATCAGCAAGACGGTTGTCCTTCGCACAACGCACGAATTACGACTGATTGTTTAAATCAGGAATTTCGGGATCGTTGGATTGGTACAAAAGGACCTATATTGTGGCCTGCTAGGTCTTGCGACCTAACGCCGTTAGATTTTTTTTTATGGGGGAGATTGAAGGATTTAGTTTTTAAAGGAAGAACTATCGAAACACAGGAAGAGTTGCAAGTAGCGACTAGGCAAGCTTTTCGTGCTATTAGACCTTTTGAGCTTATAAACACTTATAAATCAGTTGGAAAAAGGTGTTTATTATGGATTCGAGAAGGAGGTGTTCAGTTTGAATACCTACTTTAAAAAAATGGTTCTAGTTTATAATATTAGTTTATAATTATTATTAAACTCTGTAAATATACTTAGAAATTATTGTTAATTGTTTTATTTTTTTATAATATGTCGAAAAATATTAAGTTTATATTCTAAGTGAAGTAAATTTTTCCATAGCCTACTTCTATAAAAATTAAAAGACTTGGAAAATGGAAAAATGACAATGTAATATCGGAAATCTCGGAAACAGTTAAAATGAGATATATGGTGTTATAAATTTTTGAAAAGAGGATTTCAAGGGCTTTAAGAATTTATAAAAAAATAATGTGTTCCATAAGAAAAAAAATTTTTTTGGAATATCAACTTTACGAAACACCCTGTATAAAAATGTATAACATAAAAATATTTATCATTAAAAAGTACTTAGAGAAAGTGTTTTCAGAAATCAATTATCTTTAATAGCAAAAATGTTATGGCTAATTACCGAAATCGACCAAATTCAAGAAACGCCCCCTAGCGGCCAAACAGTTTAACATAGTAAAATTTTGATTACTTTAATTTTTTTTTTACAAAATTTGAGCTCATGACATCTAAGTCAATTTTTTTCAATCTGTTCGAAAAATACGAGTTTTGTGTTAAAACAGTCGAAATCGCACCACCCTGTACATGCATTACGTACATCTCTGCATATTCCTAATTTGTGAATTCCACAATCATTAATCAGTTCTAAATAATTTTGAAAAATAGTTCATATTATATGCCGAAACCCATACAGTCAGACAAATCTGAAAGGTGAAATTTTAGCCCATTTAATAAAATCTATTACGCTGCATTTATGGATCAACTATATTGAGACTATAAAATACTTCATGTACTAAATTTGAAACAATTGTCACAGAACATAAAAGATAATACAAAAAACCCGAGAAAAAAATTAATTTTCCACTCTGTATAACGTAAAGAACACCATTTAGACATATAGTTGCATTTGTATCACCTTCTAAAATATCTGCATGACATTAATTAACACCCAATTAGAAATATAAATTATAGTTGTAAAATTTAATCATCCCCGCATGTTTTTATCTCATTAGTTTTCGTGACCTTAGATTATTTTTGCACAATTAATTTTTGTTGCTTTTCGACCAAAAACAAAATATTCTGCGACAACTATTTCCTTGCATCATGTCAACGTTTCGACCAGCAGTACTTATATTTGTAAATATAAATATTTATACAAGGTGTAAAGAATAGTTAAATATCTTCTTTTTTGTTGCGATAAGTTGAGGATCTTTCTTTAGTTTCATCATTTCATTGAGAAGCCTTTTTATATAATTTTGTAGTCTCGCCAAAATTTCAGTAATATCTAAGTTAAAATAAGTAGTTTCCTGGTAAATAGATGTTTGTCTAATACATATTCTATCACACATTTCACACAAGATTTTGTAAATAATGTTGCTTTAGTTTGGTGTTTTTGCTTAAAGTTTACAAAACTTTACAAATCGTTTGCGTGTATTTTCGTTTTTTGAAAGCGCTACGTATGTTTTCGTGTATGCAGATTATAATGATTTTAAAATATGCTGAAATGGACTAGGTTTATTTTTGTTTAAATAACGCAAACCAATACACACAAAACAGTACGTATACTCTAACTTCAATAATCGTGATTCAACAAAGAGGAAATCATTAAAACCCTTTATAGAAAGGCTACCACAATTTGCAATAATGTTCGCCACAAGAAAATAGAACGATTCCGAATATCAAGGGACCTTCTGAAAAAATCAAGAGAATTGGAGAGTCAGGACAGATGAAGAGAGTCAGAACAACAAGACATCACAATTGGACCCAAATAGGCGAGGTTTTTCGATCAGGAAACATGCAATGAACAGAAAAAAAGATTCTTGTAAACAAATTATATTACGCAACGTCGCACATTTCTAGTAAATAAGCCTGTAGAAAGGTTATTAATATTTTGATAATGGTTAATTATATGTCCCAACCAAAATGTCGTGCTAAATTTAAATAAAAGGCAATAACAGTTCAAAAATTAGGCTTTACTATTATTCCTTCTTGCTTGAGCAGTAACACAAACGCCCCAAACATTTTGAAGCTTATTATTTAGCTGGTTGGTAATAATATTCAGAGTTCGTAATATCTGAAGGCGAATAAACCTATCATGAATAGGCTTTGTTGCTCTTGTGGTATTAGAAAATCAAGCTTAGTCAAACCGCTCTTATATAACTTCTGGGGATTTTTTCCACAAGGATTCGTCTTGGGTCCTATCTTATTTTTTATGTACATACATAGCAGACATGTATAGGGTTAATAAATATTGCAGTATTCAAGGCTTTGCGGATGATACGCAAATTTATTATTCTTTTAATGCTGATGACGTATTGGAGGGTTGTAGCGTTGATTGAATATTTGGGAAGATACGCAATCCTGTGTTAAAAAGTGTACCCGGTCGACTATCGGATTGCCGTTCAGTTTCATGCACCGTGTGGTGCTGCCGCAAAGCGTCAAATCTAGGAACGATTTATTTTAGCTGCGTGGACCTGGCTTTTGGCTTCTTTGAGTCAGGTTTTCAACGACGATGGAATCTCCGGTTACGCGGCCGTGTTGGATATTTTTTTAAGATATGGGATGATGCTGCCAACTATGTTTTTATTATTTTTTTTGAACATACAACACAGTGTCATTTATGTAGTGGTCAAGTGATAAGTGATATACTTAAGGGTGGAGGCATATTGAAATTTCTTAAAAGTTAAATTTTATAAACAAATAATTACTTACCAAAATATGTTTTTGAGACAAAAATTAATACAAAAATATATATAAAAAGCTATTTTTACAAAATTACCAAAAAAGTTTAATACAAGTTATAATTCCAACAAACATTATGTTTCCTTCATTTTGTGTTCAAGAGGGTCAAGTTTTTAAATAAAAAGCCCGTTGCACTTAATTAACTAAAAACTAATATACAAAAAATATGTGGAACAAATTTTAAGATATAAGTAGGTTTCACGTAAATATTATAAGGAATAATTTAAATAATTCATAAGACTTAATACCGATAGTAATATAACTTCTTGATCAATAATTTTTTGTAAAAAGTAACCCATTTTGTCATGTGATTCAATATCTGAAAAATTGTGCAGCCTAGTGAGATCTGTAAAGTAAGGGGTTGTGAGTGAGGATGTTAATAGAAATAGAAAATAGGCCACATTTTAAGTTTTAAGCGACACAGGAAAATTACCAGTTGTTACAACTATACTTAAAACTATAAAAAGATACCTAGTAACAAAAAAAAACATTTTGTTTAAAGACCCCGCATCACGGTTATACAGGACGTCAATAGAGGTGGTCAATTAGAGGAAAGTTGAGCAATATAGTGTCCTTTTATAATAAAATCTAAATACTTCCTAAATTTTGCAAAAAACTGAAATTTAGCAAAATCATTTTATTTTTTTTCTGGCGTTATTTCAAAATATATGACAAAAGTATTTATTAAATGAATAAATTATTGTGACCACTTTTTCTCGCCTATACGATGACACCTTTAAATTTAAAATACGACGTTCTGTCTTTAAAGAGCCATCATCAACCTTGTTTTTCTTTGTCGGCGCTATATTGACCATTTGCAGTTTAACGACGCGGGAATCTTTGGGCGCCCGGCCGTTTTGTTATTTTTTTAAGACAAGGGCGATGATGATAACAGCGCTTTTATTTATTTTGTTATTGCCGATATTTAAATGCGCTGTGATCTCGCATAAATAACTAGATAAATGTGGTGGTCAAGTAATGTATTGGAAGGTGCTATCTCTTACAACTTAAATTTTATTAACAAATAATAAATTACTTACCAAAATCCTTTTTTGAGACAAAAATAAATAAATAAAAACAAAAGAAAAATTCAATAAGCTTTTATTTATTAATTAGAAAATTAACAAAAATATTAAATAGAGGTGATTAAATATAGGTAGGTTTCACGTAAATATAAAGAGTAAATTAAATAATTAAAGATTTAATATCTATATACGATACTATAGTTTTTTAGAGTGAATAATTTATTGCAAAAAGTAGCCCGTAATGTGATTTTTGACAATACGGGTTTGTGAAACCAGCCAATATCTCAAAAACTGTGTAGGGTAGTGAGATCTGTGAAGTACACTTTTTTTGGACAAAAATATTGAAAAATAGATACCTTTAACTGAAATTAATATAAAAATAAAATCGCAAAATTTAAAAGGTTTTGAATAAGGGTGTAACAACACATAAATATAGAAAATAGGCCACATTTTAATTTGCAATACAGGCAAACACTTAATTACTAATTCTTAAAACTAGAAAAAGTTAATAAGAAAAAAAAACAAATATTTTGTTTAACAGTATGAAGGGTCTCATCGCGATTATACAGGATGTCCAAAATAAGGATGAGCAGTAAATGGTTTAATTAGGCGAAAGTTGCGCAATAGAAATGCAATGATTGAATAAATGCAATCTAAAAATTGGAAAAATGCCAAATACTTCCTAATATTCAGGAAAAAGGTGAAATTTGGCAAAATGGTTTTTTATTTTTTTCTGGCGTTATTTGAAAATATAAAATAAAATCATTTATACATTGTTGTAAACACTTTCTCTCATTTACAAGTTAACATCTTTAACTTTTAAATACGACGTTCCTTCTTTAGAGAGTCATAATCAACTTTGTTTCTTCTTGTCGACGCCATGTTGGCCACTTGCAGTTTTGAATAACCCTTTTAATTACTTTATCAACGAGGTAATTTCTAGCTAGTAGTTGGAATCATCCCTATTAAATATTATATACCTCTCTCTCTTTTAAATACAATTTCGAATTTCAAAAAATTCAAAACATACTTTATTCATAAATACATGGTACCTACTTGTTGACATGGTACTTTTGTGATATAAAATAGGCACATTAATCGACATATTACTAACACATAATTTAAAAACAATACACAATAGTGGGTTCAACATACTAGTATAAACACAAAATGTATTTTCAATTTCAAAGCAAGACGACTTAAAATTTTTTTAGAGTAACATCACAAATTCTAACCTTTACATCTTTACTAAAAACTAATTATATACTATTGGCCTATTCCTAACTATCTTCAAAAAATTCTAATGCTATAAAAATATTTGCTTTTAAAAAGTTTCGTTAAGGACTTTTTAAAGCGAGGAGACTTTTATGACATTTGGAAAATGATTAAAAATTTTTATGCTCAAGTAAATAAGAGAATTCTTAGTTCACTTTTCGGGATGGGCATTGGAATATTGTATTTTTTTCTGATATTATAATGTTTTAAAGAGCCATTATTTTGAAGATACAATTTATATTTTTTGTATATTAGTCAAGCAGACTCAACAATAAACAAGCAACACAAGGAAAGTATCTTTAAATAGGGGTCTGCATGTCCTGTGGAGATTTATGACACATATATTTAATGGCTTGTTTTTTAAAAACAAACATCGAGTCAAAAAGCCGTTTACTAATGCAACTCCAAAATGTTATTCCATACTGTAGGTATTTTTGTATGAAAGTAAGTTCCAACTTTCGACAAAAAAAATATCAATCTCAGTTCATTTAAAACCATTCTAACAGCATAACATCGTCTAGCCAGTTTTTGCCTCCTGACATATCTCCATAAAACTTAGGTTTATGATCGATAACAATTCCAAGAAATCTGTTAAAATTATTCACTTCCAATTCTTTGTTGTGAATCATGAACTGCTCTGAGCATAAAAACTTAACAATTTAGTCTTATCTATGTTTAAAGACATCAAATTAGCATCAAACCACTGTTTAATCATTAATAAATCTTTAGAAATTGTTCTAGGTTAATGTGCTTTTATTATTGTCCATAAGATAGTGGTGTCATCTGCAAAAATAGTGAAGAATCCTCTTATCTGGAGAGACCCCAGGTCATTTATATACAATAGAAATAAAATAGGACCGAGAAACGAACCCTGCTTACTACACAAAGTTCAGACAAACTGCCATTTGGCCAAACAAACTTTTTTTTGTCTAACAAAACAAAATTTTAACCATTCTAGAGCAACTCCCCTAAACCCATATCTAGAAAGCTTACCGAGCAATATTCCATGGTTGACACAGTCAAAGTGTTTAGAGAAGTCGCAGAATACCGCTGCAGCAAAGTGACCTTCTTCAAGCTCAAATATAATCTCTCCAGGAATGAAAACATTACTCGACATTCATTTAATATGTTATTTTTTTTAATTAGGAAAACTACCATTCGTACTATAACCAGTTTCTCAATAACTTTAAAGGCTTTTTAGGCTTTATTTTTATCTTTTTCATGAATGAATTTCATCATGAAAACAATTATTGAAAATACTTAAAACACTAAAGACCATAAACATATATATTGATTTAAAATTTTCTTAAAGTAAAAAAAAGAAAAAGAGAAAATGGCTCTCATAGACATGAAGAGACAGTATTTTTAAGAGTTCGGATTGATTTTTGTAGATAAAATAGATAATTTTCTGTGAGGTTTATAATTAGATTTTTTTAAAGATTTTCTAATAAGATTTTGAGATTCCCATATTAGGTTGTTATAAATCAAAGTCTTAATTAATATACGCACACTGATTAATTTTGCCTAAAGAAGCCATCGTCTCACAAACTAAACACATTTACATATATCTATCTATTTGTGATTATGATATCCAAGAAAAATTTTTAACAACTACCAAATTGCAATACGGCAAACACGAACCTGTGCAAAAACGCTCCCACACGACTCGGATGATCGGCCGATTACTAATGAGAAGCGACGGATGAAATTATTTTCGCGCATACTGGAGAGAATCGCCATCTATTTTTCACGCATATTTGCGGTCACGTTTTAGCCCATAAGGTTGCGTATCTTCCCAAATATTCAATCAACGGTTGTAGTAAAATAAATGAAGATTGGTCGTGCGATGCAAGTTTCTCGTCGAGCAATAATTTAACATTAAATCCTAGCAAGTATTCTGTAATGTGTTTCTCTTTGAAAAATAAGAACAGAATTGTCTTGGATAATGTACAACTATTCGTGGAGGGAACGCAGTTAAAAATAGTTGATAACATTAAGAATTTAGTGTAATTTTCGAGGAGGACTTGAGATTCAAAATGCATGTTTCTGACGTAATTAAAAAATCCTTTTTTGCACTCAAACCATTGTACTCTAATAGAAGTATCATAAACTACAAAGCTACAAAGTACGCAAGAATTTATGCGAGTCCTTAGTACTTCCTACTATAAACTATCGTAACATTGTTTATGTTCCTTGTTTAGATAAAGTCACCCTGTATCGTTTGCAGAAGCTTCAAAATCGGTGCTGTAGATTCATTTTTAACTTAAGAAAGGATGACAGAGTTTCAGCAAAAATTTGTACTCTTGGATGGTTGCGTGTAGAGAATCTTTATCTTCATCAGTTGGCCGATTTTGTGCATCGATTGCTTGGTACATCCTCCCCTGCTTACCTTTAAAATTCAGTTTTCGAAGAGATGTGCACGACGTCAATCTAAGATGTATAAGTAAATTATCGGCTCGTCGTTTTCATTCTGCCTTATTTCACAGCTGTTTTCTTTTTAATGCTGTTTTGGTGTATAATGAACTTCCGAATTCACTTAAGTGCATGTCCATTGCTGGTTTTAAAGTAAAATCAAAGTCGCATTTTCTTAAGTTACAGATGATCTCCTTATGATTTAAAGGGAAAATGTGTAATTTTTTTTCTTCTTTTTTAGTTTTATGTCATTGCTTATTTTGCAACTCAAGATAGATTTTATGAATTTCACGGGTTTTCTGTTATCTTCTTTCTATAACTGCTATTTATGTAATTTGGTATATATTTTTGATCATGTTATTAGAGATTAAATTGATTAGCCCTAGGCTAGACTTCGCCTTTATATATTTTGGAATAATAAAGACATTATTTGTTTATTTATCTTGTTGCATCAGTTTGTCTTTCTCTCACATCAGCAGTTCAAATTCATTATTATCTCTTTACATCTCCACTATAATCTTTTAAAAGGATTTTCCAGCTTCTGCGACATCACAGATATCCTGCATCATACCAACGGCTCATAACTATTTCATGATTAAGATGTTTCAAAGAAATATAGATACCTCGGCATTTGGTTATTCGAAAACTGGACATAACAAAGTAAAAGCTCGCATTAAACAGCCCCTTCAAACATTTCTAGAGTTTGGAAAGTGCTGCTTGTCTGCTTCGAATTTGACTTTGACATGTGACTAAAAAAAGCAAAATAATAGACGAAGGGTCCTGTTTACTTTCCAATCTTTATTTCAAAAATCCCGACGCGTTTCGGTTGTTAAACCATTGTCAAGGGAGAAATGATATTATCACAAAATGCCCATAAAAAGGTTAAAAACGGCACACGAAACACGTCGGGATTTTTGAAATAAAGATTGTGAAGTAAACAGGACCCTTCATCTATTATTTTGCTTTGCATAATGGTACTTCACCATGGAGAAATTTAATTATGGTAATCTTAATAATGTGACTAAGATTTTTTTGTCATGTTTGGACGGTACTTCTCTGTGGTATGGATGGTTAAACATTGAATATGACTGCAACTAAGAAACCGGATGCCCTTGAGATCTGAGTATACCGCAAAATCCATATCCATATCCAGAAAATATAGCCTGAACCGCGAAAGTGACAAATGAGGAAGTTCTTAGATGGATCCACAGAGAAAGCGAAGTCTTTGAAATGGTTAATAAGAGAAAAACAGCGTATATCTAGAGAACATCATGTGAAGTCAAAAATATGGATTCTTGCACTTAATGATCGAGGGCAAGATTTAGGAAAGAAGAGGAACCGGAAGAAAGCAAATGTGATAGCTGCATAACATTGAACAGTGATCAGCGATACATGATGTACAGTTGCTGTTGTACACCGCGAAAAATAGGGAAGCAATGAAAAATGTTACGCAAACATCCATTAATGGATATGAATTGAAAAAAGAAGATATATTGAAAGAAATATACAAAAAATAACAAAAACACAATTTATCCAAGGAATACACTTTTTTTGTCTAAAAATAAGATTTTTTTCGGTTTGTCCTGGACCATTTGTGTATTAATTAACTTGCTTTTATTAATTAGATATATAATTAAATATATAATTTTCTTTTAAAATGTAGACAAACGGCTCGCAATAATGCTAAAATTCTTGTTAAATTGCCATAGACTTTCCACATTCCCTTATATATAATATGGCAACCGGTACATAAACTTTGTCTATATCTTCTGCCCTTTATCAGCCAATAATAAATAGTACTTCTACTGTGCACGGTGCCGACGCTCGAGCTCCTTATTCCATATTTTAAGGCGCGTCCTAAAGATAATTTTCACTCGGAAACAAAAGCCCTGTTGTTGGCCGTTTGCGTTGGTAAGGTGTTAAAACTGTCCCAGTATATCACGATACGTGACGTGATATACATACGGATTTATCGTGAATGGAACGTTGATCTTGTGGTGTTTTTTATTTGATGAAATTATTTTTAGTTGACGTTCGTTTAGATTTTTTTTAAAAGTAATAACTGTGAGCCTAATAGAAATATAATCTAGGATGACCAAACGTAAAAATTATTTTTTAATAACTATATTAACATCCAAAACTTGAATAAACTTTATTTAAAACCAAACGCAAAATATATTAGGCAGTTTTCGGAAGTTGCATATGTTTCGACGCTTAACATAGATGTAGATGTAAACGTTACCTTAGCCGTTGTTTGACAGTTCCCTAAAAAGTGTTTTCGAAATAGGTATTACTCATTAAATTTTCTAACCTCATTTTTATTTCATTTAATATTTCAAACTATAGATATTTTATTAATATTTGGTCTACAATATTAAATTTAATTATTTAATTAGGTAGCGTTATTTAAAAATTGGAAAGTACCTAAAGTTACAATATAATTAAAGATTTTGCAGCTCTAGAATCAGATAAAAATTATTGTGTATGATGTTCTATTTTGATGGATAGCCTTGCTATGATGTCCATTAGAAGTATTTGGTCTTCTTCATCATTAAATCTGACCCTACTTCTCTTAGATTTTGTCAAGACACTGGAATTTAGATTTGGGTTGATCGTGGCCATTGTTATGAAAAATATTCAATAAACAAATTTGTTTTTACTGTTTCACATAAAAGGAGACTAAATAAACTTGAATTACTATGAATGAATTGACGAAACAGTGGGCTGCCAAGGCAGTTGTGCATATAGGTCTCCTGATATACCCATCATGCCCCACCGGGGGTTACCAGAGCCCAACAGCCTTAGAAAAACCCTATAAGGCTCTCTGGTCTGAAGGACTTAAAGTCGCTCGGTACACTGAAAGTGTTATCCAAGTATTTGAACCTGGCGCGCGTGAGTGCTGGGCACTCCTCGACTACATGGTCAACGGTTTCATCCTCCTCACAGCACCATCGGCATTTCGGGTTCTCCGCAATACCGATAGTATGGAGATGGCTTCTTAAGTGCCAGTGACCGGTTAAAAGACCTGTCACTAGCCGAATTTCGCGTCTTTTTAGGCGTAGTAGATTTTTGGTGAGACAGGCAGTGGGCCCACCTATGTGCGCTTTGGCCTGTCTCATACCAGGGGACTCGTTACAATCTTCGGTGGGTCCGCCTGTCCAGCAGACCCTTCATTGACGCGACCGCAACGCATTTGGCGATACCAATTATGGGTTCCGGCCCCATCGGCACATTCGCGGATCCCACTCTGGCAAGAGAGTCCGCTTCCTCATTACCTGCATGACCTGCGTGGCCAGGTATCCAGACGAGCTGGACCCTGCATCCAACCTGTACCAGTTTTTTCAGGACTTTTATGCACTCTAGTATAAGCTTGGAGCTTACCTTTGGGGCCGTGATAACCTTAATGGCAGCTCTGCTGTCCGAGCATATTGATACGGCTGTATTGCGGTGTCCGCAGCTTAGGATTTTCTGTCCGCATTTTAATACAGCGAATACTTCGGCCTGGAAGATAGTGGCGTCCTCCCTCAGCGAGTATGCCCTACTGGTAAGTGGTATCCCACCAATAAGCCCTGATCCAGCTCTGTTATTCATTCTGGAGCCATCTGTGTACCAGATGGTCCCTCTATTTAGCAATGCAGGTCTGTTGGAATGCTGCTACTCCTCTCTGCCTGCAATGTGCGTCACGAATCCCTCGCACTCCACAGTCACTGGAGCCATGCAGTCACTGCCCATCAGAAGGAGAGGACATTCCTGTATGGCCCGTGACCAAATTTTTGCGTGACCGGTCTCGCCAGCACGTAGTTCGCCGAGAATTTATAGCCTGTACGCAGTACTCATTGCCTCGAACTGCACAACGAGGTCCAGAGGCGGAAGGCTCAGCAGAGTCTCAAGCGCTCTAGTTAGCGCCGTCCGCATGGAACCCGTTATGCTGAGACATGCAAGACGTTGGACTCTGTCCAGTTGAGCATGAATTTTCGCTTTATCCGTACATGGCCACCAAACGATAGCCCCGTATGTGAAAAGAGGTGGCGGAGGACAATGCGGGAGTAGATCCAGTGGAGGATCTTAGGAGACAGAACCCAGGTATTGCCGAAAGCCCGCCTGCAGGCCCATAGCGCGCAGGTGGCCTTATTCATTCTGGTGTCTGCATGATCGTGCCAGGATTGAATTACTATTTATTATTACTTGACAATAACGTAAACAACATTAATGCGCATGCGTTTCACTATGTTTATCTCTATCGCCCGTAAGATAGCGGAGGGTGGCGGTAGGGATATATGATAAATGACACTTGTCAAATGTCATACATGTCAATTAGTGGTTACCGGTGATACTTTTAATGGTTTCAAAAAATGTTTATTATAAGAGCATATATTCAATACAATATATTATACATCGTATGTCATGAATAACCCATGACATACGACATTTTGACTAAGCTACAGGGTAAAATTCTTTTTTAAATACCAGTGGCGTTCCAGAATTATCTCTAAAAATAATTTCTATGACATACAGATATTTGAAATTGCAGAAACAAATCAAAGTTATGTTTTTTTTTAATTGGGACATTCTTTATTATTTAATGTTAGGATTCTACATCATCAATAAAGGTAGTTTTTGTAAAAATTTAAATTATCGTATTTTTTTATGCATTTTATTTCTCTGTTAGGATCCCATTAGACTTAAAATTGTATGTTTTTATTATAAATAAATCTGCTTATACATTAATAAAGCGTCAATTTTTTTAAAATTTTAAACCAATATTTCAATAAGGTTGTGGATCACCCTTAAAGCCGAATTTTTAAAACGTATTTTTTTTCCATGAAAGAAGTCCAAATTAATTTTTTTGATTTATTTTGAGTTATCTTGTCGACATACATTATGAAAAAGCTGCTGTAAACTCCAGTTCTGGTCTTATTTCGTTTTTTATTTACATCCTGGATTACACAAAAGTTGTATTTATTAGATACAATTATGATTTTTACAAGAGAGAAAAGTCTTGGTACACGGAGGTGAGTTTTTTTGCACCAAAAAAGGAATAAATTAATTAAAAAACGTTTTATTCTCTAAAAATATTTTATTTATGTTTAATTTTGCACACGTGGCTAACTTCATGTCTCTCTCGGCCTTGAGTATAGAAAAAGAATCCTTGATTTGTTAGGATTGGTATTGATTTTCATTTTCGCCCTTTCCGTTGACTTGGTTCCCGTGT
The DNA here is from genome assembly GCF_022605725.1 of Anthonomus grandis grandis. NCBI lineage: Eukaryota > Metazoa > Arthropoda > Insecta > Coleoptera > Curculionidae > Anthonomus > Anthonomus grandis. The sequence goes on from NC_065551.1 coordinate 18,067,957, forward strand.
ATTGGAGGAGGAGTAAAGGGTGCCCATGTGTGTTTTATGGCTCAACAAAAGAAATGAGACTGCTTTGATAATGTCATTGAGAAATTAATTTAGGTTTTTTTTCTTTTTTTGTTCTTTGTTCTAATACTTCTTTGCCTATTAAAAAGCATCTTGCATTTTACCAACGCCTTCAGAGTTTAATCGTTTGGAGTTCTGTAATGTACCACATGTAACACCAGAACAGTCTGGTTTTTTCATTTCATTAATTCTTTAAACTTTTGCTATTTTTAAAAGAGAAAAAAAACTTAGATCTCTTCCTAAAGCTACTAAACCAAATACATTTACTTTCCTTCCCAGTTCCAAAAAGCGGAGTACTTATTAATGTACTGACTTTAGGTTGATAAGTCCGATGAGCAATGCACTAAAGATCCTTCTTAGAATGGCTCTTGGGAATCCGGGAAAGATGTTGAGAAAACAGGTGATCTCGAGAACTAATTGGATTTAGGAGAGACATTCGTAAAGCACTATTTAGCCCACAAATTTTGGCTCAGAAATGCATGGACCAGTAAAAGAGCCTATAGAGAGTTCAACATACAGGCCTTCTAAACTTCCATGTAAATGTAAGAATCGATGTAAAGGATATCCAATTAATAAGAAATCTTTATTGGCATAAAAAGAAAGAATGCTACATCTGCGAAAATAGAGATTTGTAAACGAGTGCAACAGGAATGCATATGTCCTTTTTAATGTTTTTGCGAAGGAAGTTTAATCCGCATTAGAGATTATTTCAGATGGAATTAATATTAATAGGGAAACCGTCAACCGAGCTTCAGAATATTATTGATAGTGTTGATAAAGGGCATGGAATACCCTTGGAACGAAGATCAACATTAAGAAAATAAAGACAATAGTAATATTGCATTGCAAATCGACGACGAAGTCCTAGAAATAGTAAATCGTTTTACATATTTGGGTGCTTCGATTGAAAGAGACAAAAACCCCGATAACAAGATAAAGACTAGAAATGAGCAAGTACGCCAATGATTTATGAAATATAAGCAACTCTTCTCTGATTCATAATTGGACCTGAGCCTGCGTCTGAAGCTGGTAAATTATTTATAAAAAAAAAATAATAATTATAATAATAATAATAATAATAATAATAATAATCGACGCTATTATTCACATCTCGCATCGTCAGAAAATTCATTGGAAACGCAGATAACATCAACTAGTTCAAAAAACATACCATGTACTTTGGTCTAACTTTATTATTTGTAAATAAAGTTAAAAAACAGAGTCCGATAACATGGAAAGGACTCCATCAGAGCTTCATCCTTCTGATATCTGGAATAAGTGAACGTTCCATTCTTCCCCAGGTGGGAGTGCGATTGCCGTTTGGAATGAAATCTGATACAATAAAAATAATAAGAGAACCACGCTACCACGATGCGAGGGAGGAAGAGGATTTATCGATCTTAAAAAGCAATTTGACCAACAAATGACAAAATACAGAACTAAAAACAGAAACCTCTGCACTGAAGACATATTAACGAGCTTATACAAGAACATGTTGACAAATGTGCCTCAAACTATTGGCTGATCTCAGAACAAGTATTTCTCGAAACAGATGGTCCACCCTTAGCCATCCAATATCCAGTTGTTCCAATGCGTAATTATGTAAAGTTCATAGCAAAAGATCTAGCTATTAAAGATGACCGATGTAGATATGGATGCCAAACATCTGAGAAAATCCAGCACGTAACAGGAGGTTGCAAAATATTTACGTCCACGGAATACAAAAAGAGACACGAAGTGGTACCTAAAATTCATATCAAGAAGTCGCCCTAAAACTAAAACTTCTGCAGAATGAAAAGCGTCCTTTTATAACTATGTTCCAGAAAGGATTCTGAAAAATACATACTTTAGGCTTTATTGGGATCGTATTATTTTAGTTGATCAAACTGTGAGTAGTAACAGACCTGACTTAGTTTTAGTGAATAAGCAACATAAGATAACATCTCTTATCGAAGTGCCTATTCTCAATACTAGCAATTTAGTTCAAAAGCACGCAGAAAAAATTTCAAAGTATCGCGACCTAGAAGTACGGCTACAGAGGCAATGGCAAATGAATATTATTAAAACGATACCAATTATGATGTCGACTACGCTCATACCAAAAAACCTCGAAAGAAGCATTGAAGAACTAGGTCTCAATCAACATATATACAGAGAACTATAGAAAGTGGTGCTATTAAATACAGCTCGAATTGTAAAGAAATTTCTGGGAACCAACACCATTGATCGTTACCACGGGCCCGATAACATGGTAAGGGCCACCACAGAGCTCATTCCTTGTAATATTTGAGTATCTGGGATGAGTGAATCTTTCCCTCTGAGGAAGTTCGAGCCATTTTGGCTGAAAATCATGATAATAATAATAATTATAATAATAATAATGTATATTTATGTAGCAAAAATGTTCTACATAAATAAATAAAAATATAAAATAATTTGAATATATACAATAAATTTCATAGATGTTGTATTCCACAACATTTGCGAAAGATTAACCATTGATGGTACTGCTGAGGTTGCATCTCATGGCCGGCTCAGCTGATGTTTCGAACATATTAGGACACATGTTTTCTAGGTCGTTTATATTGATCCAGGCTAAACAGGACATCTATGGTTATTTCCAGGAAGATATAAGGTTACCGGTATATAAAGTTCCATGGATAATGTAGTAAGTAATGTACAACCCTAATGTAGTAAGTCAAATAAGAAAATATTACAATAATTTTAATTTAAAAAATTATCTAACAACTATTTATACAAAATAGTAAATCACTCATTAACTAAAAGTGAATCCTCTCAATAGCCCTTTAAACGGATTAACAGTATCACAAGATGAGCAATTGGGTCATATTACATTTGTTGACCATGTTAAAGTCTACGCGATTTCTTGTATAATAATTATGTACATCTGAATAAAAATCTCAACTCTTTACGTTTGATGTTTCAATTTAAAAATAAACGAACAGGCATTAAACTTATATAAATATACTGGAAGGATTTGAACTCTCGTGCTACAGTCGATTGCTGAGAATTCCTTTAGAGAATTACGAATGATAAAAGTACAGAGAATATCTGATGAGCGAGAGCTACTAGATATTATAAAAGTAAGTAAAACAGGATACTTAGACCACCTACTCAAGCATGAAAAGTACGAGTTACCCTAACTAATAATTGAGGAAAATTTAAAAGGAAAAGGGGGCTTGGGAAGAAAAAGATTGTCTAAAAATTAAAACAAAATTATTATCTTTGTAAAAGAATATTACAGAGATTTTCAACGAATCTTGTGACTCAAATGGGTATTTGTGTGGGTAACAAAAAAACTAGAGTTTTTTGACGTAACTATGATATCTACTGATGAGTAAGGAGGAAGTGGTTATTTTATAGCGGTTGCTAATGACTTTTGTGACTCAAACGGGTTTCTGTATACTAAAATTAGCAAAAAGTATTTTTTTTTAATCCAACTTATTTCGTTTCTCAGTTACTTTCTGGATCATCTTAAAACTATGTTCTTTAGGGGCAATTGTGGTCCTTACAGATAAAAAGAATTATTATATAACAATTGCCAATGAATCTTAAGACTTTTAAGATGGATATTTATGTCTCATAATTGGTGCAATGTTTATTTTTTCATAGTCTACCGCATTTATTTCTTTAATTACGTACTGCCTCATATCAAAGTTACTATATTTTAATTTATTAATATTATTGTGACCTTTGTAGATAGACGACGTCATTCTATATTGATCGTCAACAAATTTCGTAAGAATAAAGGGTCTTTCTATCCTAAAAGGAGTAAACATTTTTTTAAAATCTTCTACTTCTACTTACTTCTACTTAGTTACGTTTTAGATTAACTTAAAGTTATGTTTTTATATTTCCTGCATAATGGTGATATATACAGTCAACGAATCTTAAGAACCAAACAGGTTTACTTAGTACATACTACATTTATTGCATTTCTTTTATACATGTAATAATTCATTCAAATTATCAAACTTTATATAGTTTTCTTGCAACTTTTTATGCCTTTAAACCCGGATTCTGGTAATATTCAACTCTCCCTCGTAACTACGATTTATAAGGTGGTAGATAATTGGCGCTTGCTCGTTTGCATGTGCTTTAATGGGGCACTAACTGAGACCAACGTAATCGTAAGTCAGCTTAACTATGACTCGCTGACTCCGATACCGACTGGTGGCGATTGTTCCGCTTTTTTAATGAACTACTTAACTTAATAAGAGCTTGGGCAATAACTAGGTAGGCACGCAAACTGATAAATAACGCATTTTATTTAAGATACATTACTTAAGTACCTACCATATACTACAAGATTATAAGTTAATTGTAAATCTTTAAATAAAAAAGTATTATTATCGGTAATAATCCATTATACCTAAAGACAACTTAATTCCAACCAATTTCCGTAATAATTATTAAGTGGAATAATTAATTGTCAACATGTACCTGTTAATTATAGTGTATATAGTCATTTGATTTATAAGAGCAATTTTTGAGTAATTTGTTTGGTTACGGGTTAAAGAAAGTACTACCCGAAGTATGGACTTTGATGGAGTTGCCGCCTTAAAGGTAATCAAGACGACCCGATGGGCAACAATAATTATTGGATATTAATGGGGGGCTCTTAATGTCGTCATTACTTTACTTGAGGTGACCTTTACTGCTTTTATATGAAAATCGGAGGCGCAGAAGTTACATGTTTATTAAGGGTACTTTTAGGTAATTTTTTTAAGATTTATTATAAATCACATTTTAGCGTTTAAGGAATATTAAAAAGAGGCCAACAAAATTAAAATACAGAAGAAATACAAAATTTGGTCATTAAAGTTATGTTTTGGTTTATTTCATGCCTTTGAAGTAATTTTTGATTTTATTTTAGGCATTTGAGGCCATTTCTGATGTATTCTAGACATTTTTGGGTAATTTTTGATTTTATTCCAGTTATCTGAATTCACTTTAAATCTTTTCATGTCTGGCAAGTCGTTTAAAAGTTTTAATACGTTTATTTAAGCTAAAAATATCTGCTGGTAGTCCTGAATAGCTGCTGTAATTGCGTTGATTCAAGACGGAAGAAGTGACCATTATGTTTCCCGTGTGAACTAGCACTGTGCATCGTATTTGTGCATATTTTTTGGCAACTGGAAGTTATACCAGATGATACAGAGCTGGCCTCCAACGAAGGACTAACCCTAAAAATGATAGCTTTATCATCTTGCAAAGGCTCCGATATCACCATCCTACAGTTGTAGGAATCGGAAATCGATTTTATCCCGAACTGACGATTAGACTATGACTTGGTGAAGCGCATATTGCTAGTCATGTTTCCAGGTCAGGTCCAAAGCTTCGTAAATGTCATAGTGCTACGCGATTTGATTTTATCAGGAATGATAAACATACTATGTTGGAAATAAATCAAAGAGCCTTCTATTTACTGATGAATCAAGATAAATCATACCGTCTCTGGATGGTTGTGGAAGGATATAGCGGAGATTTTAACCATGCACCGAATGGTATATCATTTTCAAAGGGCATTTAGCTGCTGTCGCATACATTTATGAAATTCTACAATACCTTGTTGATCCTTATCCTGATTTTATTGAAAATAATTGTGCTTTGATACATGGTAATGCCAGACCGCCACACCGCGAGGATTACTTAAACGATGTAGACATTCCTGTCTTGGAGTAGCAGCGAAATCTAGATGTGAACCCAATTGAACATATTTCGGACATACTTAGGCGAATAGTACGAAGTCGTGTTACTGCTCCTTTAATCTTAGATGAATCATATTGAGACTTTATTCCTCAAGAAGACATTCATCACTTCATTATAGGCATGCAAGAAGAATGCGAGCAATTGTTTGGGCAATACTCGATATTAGAAATATCTCTCCGATCTCTCCGTAGTTTTTGCTAGCAATACGTTTCATTTCAGTAATTCAAGGTTTTTTTATTGGTAGTTTTCATCAATGTAAGTGTTTTCCTAGTACTATAGTTTTTTTCTAAATAAATGGATGATTATTGTTAAAAATTACATAAAACGTGTTGCCTTAGATTTGTGTAAATTGTTGGAATAGTATAATATCAAAAAACATATAAAAAAATACAAAAATTAAATTAGATACAAATTAATAAGTGCTCTGTTTTTCGTATTGACACTCACTAATACGAAAAACAGAGCACTATTAAATAATTTCTCTAATCTTTTATATCTCTGATCTTTTCAGGTTAACTTAGTTACTTATCTGCCATAGATTGAGCTGCTCAATAATATTTTTATTAATTTTTTAATTTCTCTCGTAACCTAAAAATTTTAGCGTTGGCGTTGAAAAAGCGTTGGCAAAGAACTACAAAATTTTTCGGATAACCGAAAAATACAATATCATTTTATAGTATTTGGTAGTGGGTGGCCCACAAAAAATGGTACAATCTAGCGATATCTCTTCTAGTATAGTTTGGGAAAAAAATACTTAAACACGTCAATTTTAATTTTTAGAAAAACGTATTTTCATCAAGAGCCTTACAATTCAAAAATCAGATACTGCATTACACTTTTAGATTTTAAATTAAAACCTTCAATTTTTTTATTAATATTTTTTATTTTTCGATTCTCTATGAAGTTTCTAATAGCTGTTTTGGTTAATATTATCAATTTTTTTGTCTGATTTAAACTTTTATTATCATACATAAATAGAATATTTTAATAATCAGAGTATTGGTCAACGTTAGAGATAACCATTTTCCACCTTTCTCCTAAAAAATTAATTGCAAAAGAAGCGTTCGTTTCTGAAAGCCAACCATCCAAATTTTTACCTGTTCAAAAGATTTGAAGTGTTGCTCTGAAAGTCCGTGTTGCACTAATGGAAATAAGTGATAGTCAGAGGGAGCCAAGCCAGGCAAATACGGCAAGTGGGAAAGAAGGTCCCGTTTAAAGTTTTTCTAATATTTTTTAATACACAATGTCATCTTAAAATGTAACTTTGTCGTTTCTTGAAGCATAATCTGAACATTATTCGCTTAATACTCGATTCAATTTGCTCAGCTGTTGATGGTATCGTCCAGTAATTGTTTCATTGAGTTGTAGCAAGTCGTAATAAACAGTACCTTTCCTATCCCACCAATTACAAAACATAACATTTTTTCCGTGCATATTGCGTAGAGGTTGTGATGTTGGTGGCTGACCTGGATCTACCCATGATGCCTTGCGCTTTGGATTATCAAAATAAATCCACTTTTTATAACTGCCAAAATACAAATTTCCTAGCAGTCCAATATAGTAAATCTGCATCTTCAAATTTTTTTAGCTGATTTGAGCGATCCTTGTCTTTCACATCAAAATCACTACTTTTGAAGCGTTGAAAACATCATTCAGAATTTTTTTGGATTGAAACATGTATCCCTTAAGCTTTAGCCAACAATTGATAACTCTCAACACCTCTTTTATTTAAACGAGAGAATTTAATAAGGTTTCCCTGTAAAACGTTTTTTGCTGTTTTAAAATTTCACATTTTTGATGCAAAAAAAACAATGTTGGCACATGGCAAAATAAAATAAAGTGGCTTTGAATTGCATTTATTTACCATTTTAAACATAGTAGATATCACTAGTGTTGAGCTACTAATATACATGTGACGCCATCTCCAAACAAAATCGACATTATTAAACGAAACACCTATTAGTAGTAGACTTTTCTTTCTAGTTAAACAACTTTCCGAATATTAAAAAAACGAAAATCAACTTAGTTTACTTATTCATACATTGAAGTTAATTTGCATTAAAGAGATATGTCAATGTGGTAATAAATACTAAAGTAGTGTTCATTTACCTCTACGCCATAATAAAGTTTTTGTTCAGTTATATTCCTCATATTTTCAAGCATGCCTTGAGTTATTGGGGATGGAATCTGGCCTCGTATTAAAAACTTTACTTTTCAAATACCTTTTAAGAAAGTAATCTAAAGGACTTGTATGTGCAGTTGCGTAACATCTTATTGGAAATGAATATCCTTTTCATTATAATTAACGTCATTGTTTTGGAAATTCGTAGCTCTATTGTATTTTCTTACATGTTCAAGCACCTTTCGATCATCTAGCTTGCACGAATAAAGAAAGGTCCTTTTATATGAGTTTCGAAAATGCCGATCCACATATGTTTTTTTTTTTAAATATTGCAAGTGTACTTATCGAAATAAATGTTTTGTGTCACTCTTTTTCCATGTCCTGTGTCCAGTTATAGAAGGATCAAATTTAAAATAGCAGATTTGCATTAATAGTTTTATGCTGGCTGAGTAGTTCGCAAAACTCTATCAAAATCGCCTTCATAAAGCTTAAGAACAAGCTTTATCTTATACGGGTAAAACCTACTGCCTTTTAAAATTCTTTGTACTGTTAAGTATGTAAATCCTGAAGAAATAGCTAGCTAGTCCACGAGTGCGTTAGGTATTGTCAAGTGCTACTAAGTCACAGTCCTAAAACTACTAATTCTCCTGCTTTCTTTCCAGCTGGTTGATATCCTCGATGGCGATTACGGTGAATATTGGACACGTACAGATCTATTTAAATTTATTTATCAACTTAGATACATACCTATCGCTAATATTTTTATCTGGATGTATTGCATTAGACTACTGGCAGTAACTCTTGCAATGCTGTCATCTTAGTAATTTAGTTTTCTTATTTCTACCCTTTTTTAGTTTGACTAATCATTATTTAATATTTAGCACAATTAGATAAGTAATTTCCCAATTTGAAATCAAAGATGTAATCGAAAAAGTTTTTTGACTGATTGACCAGTGATAAATATTCTTGTTGATATTAATGGTTATTATTTTAGGCAAAATAATCAAATTTCATTAATTCATAGATCCTTAAAACGATTGAATCTAGGTATACACTTTACTTAACAAAAGTTACTAAAGAAAGACTTTATAATAAGATATCTCTCTAGAAATCAAAATTGACGTGTAGTTTCTAGAACGCTCCAAAAACATAGAAGTCACAAATAAGAGTGCGACCTTTTCTTTGGGACATCCAGCCTTTAATATTTAACTAAAACATCTATATTTACTTCTAAATACTTAACTTAGCGTATCGATAAACGGATCAGCTTTCTAAACCCTAGGCTCGTATTTTGTCGTCTAAGATTCACTAAAGCATTTAAAATGTTTTCCCAAATTTTACGCGGCCTTTGCGATGCCTTTCTATCTGCAGCAGTTTTTATCTTCTTAATTGTCTCATACACTGCACTTTTTCCGACATCAGTTAATTACAATAATTTTTTAACGTTCTGAATAACGTTTCTATACCAATATTCCACACTTTTTCATTTTTCTACTTGTGACATTATTTCACAAAGCTCACTCCAGTTTACAATCGACAATATTTAATAGATACTCTTGTCAAGCGATTTTATCTTTAGCGCACTATCAGCACAATCTACTTGACGCATTACTTTTGTCTTAATTCAATTCAATTCAATGTATTGATGGTAACAGACAAAGTATTTTCACAAGTCAAAAATGCCGTAAATACAAAAAATATTATATATTAAAAAATCTTACACAAACAAAATAGTAGGCTTCCTCATTATATAAAACTATAAAACCTTAACTGCAAATTATACAGGCTCTTCGCCAGGTTCCTAAATAAATTACAAATGTTCTTCCCATGAATAGAATGAGTTTTCAATCAATCTTTTTTAGTTGAGGTTTAAATTTTGGCAGGTAATCTCTGGATATTTTATTATATTTCCTCAATCCAACAGATGGTAATTCTTATTTGGGCCGATGACACTTCATTCTCATTCACAACACATATTCCCTATTAGTTCAGTACGAAATAAGAAACCTAATGCTCCCAGGACCAGAACCATACTTAGCAAGATGACGCAAAAGAATGCTATAAGGCACATACTCGAACGCCTAACTTAACTTACAGAATAAGATATTACTAAAATTAAGATTATTAAAAGAGTCCACTATAAAAGCAAACAAGCAACATATATAAAGCGAGGTCTAAAATTCCCATAATAGTATTTTTATTTTTTCAAGAACCAAGCTAAAACCAACTTTAGTTTGTAGAGGTTTATATTGGTTTGGGAATTTCAGGAGTTACGGGCATTATATTGATTAAATAACAGCAGGCGCGGACTATAAACAGGTTACTGACAAATGACATATGCTGCGTTCTATTCTTTGGTTGCTGAATATCGATTGGACGCCAGCTTCACACATATAGAAAAATATCTATAAAAACGACACAAAGTGGCAATATCGAATACTTTCATTGTAAACATGGAGATATTGCGTTGCCAAGTTGCTTTTTTTTCATTAACTTTTTTGTTAAGAATTTTTTTTTATTCTGAAAAATTTGTTGATTACTCTCAAAGTATATATTATTAGTTAGCAAATAAACGAAACTTTTAAAAAGGACATTTATACGATCCAAGTAATTCGTTTTCCTCTAAAAACTTTACTAACTGGGAAATAATATCTTTTTCAAAAATTTTTGAAAAGATGGACAAAAGTGACATGCATCAATAGTTTTTAGGTCGATCACCCTTTATAAAAATAGGTATTACTTAAGCCGATTTGGGAATTTCAGAAAAAGTCTTACAATGAAGTCATCGGTTATCTAGTTTAGTTAGGGAACCCATAATCAAGTTTTGTATTCCTTTTATTAAAATGTAAACCTAAAATATTGCACTTTGCTTATTTTTTTAAGTTTGTTATTATATTCCTGATTTCAACAGAAGATATAGGGGTGTAAGAAAATAGAGTTTTGGATACAGTCAGATTCGGTAGAACCTGAACAGGATCGATCTCCAAAACAGAAATGTTTACAGTATCAAAAGGCAATACTTGAAAAAAGGTTGTTAAAATTATCAGGTTATATTAGACATCTGGCGGTTTAAATGTCCCCACACTAATCTTAATTATCGGCCAAAGTACCCTGAATGTACTGTCAGATAAAGTAATAAAGTGATCATTAGCCTTAATTTTTACCTTCTCTATGGCTAATTTGAAGTTGCTTGAAAGTCTTTAAGTTCCCTCCTAGCATCTAGAGTGTTCTATTGACGAGAAATTTTACTGAGTAGGTGTAGATGTTCACGCATTGATCTTAGATTAGCATCAAACCAGCTAATAGAGCAAGTTTGATCAGGTCTTACTCTATAAGATTTTTCTGCGAATAATTTGATATAAGTCAATCAATATCTGCAACAATAACAGCTAATCAACACCCATACTATTATCAGATACAAAAGCTACAGAGATACCCTATCAAAGAAAAGAGACGTTCTACTCTGTCTATGTTATGGACGATATACCTTGTTACATGCTCTCACCTCATTGATACCAACACCACTGGGTAATTGGATTTTCTGCAGAGGATCTGATATTCCAAAATCAACAATATCTGATACAACAATATCCATACCAAACTTATTGAAGATATTGTCCCGGCATGCACCATATCTTGCATTGTTTATTACTGTTAGTTTGCAACCATGGCTTTTCAGGGTGCTAGAGAGGTTCAGGGCTTTCGGCTGATTTATGTTAAATAAAACTTTTTTAACATCTTGAACACTGGAACAAAATCTCCTGCGAAAATATATTTGTCAGTAGGATTTATCAGTAGGGATACCAGCAAACATAAAAGCTACCTGATGGCGACTTGTACAATGACTGGTATTAAACTGCTATGAAAAGAAAACATATTAAAATTAGAAAAAATTTCAGATACTTTAAAAAATATAACTTAAAAAATAGACGACAAGTTGTTAAAATAAATAATACTTTAAGCAAAGAAGAGGTAATACAGATAGGAGTCCCGCAAGGCACAGTGTTAGGCCCGGTTCTGTTTATAATTTACTTAAACTCTCTCCTTAAAACAAAACTTAATAATGGAGAAATTATTTCATACGCAGACGACACAGCATTACTTTTTAATGGTACAGACTGGGATCAAACAAAGCAGTATGCCATAGAAGGCCTTAATCAAGTAAAAAATTGGCTGGAAACATTTAAGCTAAGTCTAAATGTCACCAAAACCAACTACATTGCCTTTTCACTAACTGCAGCAAATAGACCCAATTTTTCTCAGTTTTCTATTGATAGATATAATCAGATCAAGGAAACAGCTCATACTAAGTATCTCGGGATATATGTGGATCAGAATCTTAAATGGCATGTACATGCAGATTATCTGGCAAATAAACTAAAAAAATTGATTTATAAATTTTATATACTTAGAACGTTTCTAAATATTAAGGAACTTATTATAATATATAAATCACTCACTGAGTCAATTTTAAGATATGGTATTTTAGTATGGGGAGGATTATATAACAATGCTTTATATAAATTAACTATTGTCCATAAATATATCTTGAAGACTATTTTTAACAAATCAAGGCTTTTCCCTATAAATCAACTTTTTACAAAACAAGCAACTAATATAAGGACATTATACATTACAACAATATGTACATATATTCATTTTAAAACTTACATAAGAAACCATATAAATCATATCCATAATACAAGATCAAGGGCTAGAGATGATTTATACATTCCTAGCAGTTTAAAAAATATAAATTTAAAATTCTTTGTATACTTAGCACCAAAAACCTATAATCTTCTGCCTTGCACATTAAAAAAATTAAAAAATAAATCAAAATTTAGCAAGGAATGCAATAAGTATGTTCATAACCATTACCAAGATTTTGCCACTGTTTTCTAATGTAGGATAGTTAGTTTTTATACTTGTATATAATATGTAATAACAAGTGTTATGCAATTGTTGAGAGACGTAGGTGTTTAGGACTAAAAGGACAAAAATATTTCATTTAAAACTAGGACAAAAAATATAAAATTGAGAGCAGGATTTATCACAATAGTTTTAAGGTTAGTTAGGCAAGCTTATTATAATTCGGAAAATAGAACCAACTTTTTTTTGAAACAACAGCGCACACAGGTGTGTTATGAACACCTAGGCGTTAATTTAAGATAGATACAGTGTAATAATATATATATATTTTTTTTTGTGCGTACATAATTTTTCTTTTTATAAAATTACTGTAAATAAATGTGGAAGGGAGTCAGGGTGTACTGATCCCTCCAAATAATAATAATAAATAATAAAATAATAAACTTTAGTTTTGAGAAGTAAGTTTTATTTTGGTCATGTTATAGTTTTGGTCGTACAAGTAAACAGTATAGGAGTTTTCTAATGCAGTGTATGTAGGTAGGTATCTTAATTGTGGTGTCATTCTTAATGCATTGTACAGATCTATTAAAGATTAAATGTTTCTATTATAAAGAATCTGGTAAAACTATCAATTTTGAAAATTGTGCTACTTTTTTATACCAAAAATAATTAAAAAATCTTTCATAGTAACGCAAAATATTTTATAAAAAAGCTTCCAATGCCATTTTAAAAATTTTGCTATTAATCCTTCAAAATAAAGCTACTATTACTATTTGCTAACAAACCAAAAACCTGGTATATACCAGGCCAATTATTTCAAATACATCAAGAAAAACTATGAAAACTATAAAAGTTTATCGTCACACCGGGATCACTTAAAAAACTAAATGGTATACAATTAGCCGAAGCAGGGAAAAGTATCGGAAAAAACGGGCGGCAAACCAAGAAGAGGCGAGCAAATAATAATTTTACCGTTTCGGTCATTTTAAAGCGACTCTTTGCACATAAATTGCGAAAAAAAGAGCGCAAATTTCTCGGTTGGTGTTCATTCCTGAATAAAATACGCATTGAATTCAAATATAATGGTGTTGTCGGGATGCTTATTGTGGCACCCCGGCGGTCGGTGAAAATCAAACGCAACGACCATCTTCGACTTTTTTTGTTGTTTTATTTTTGGGCCATTATTGTTTGTATAATATTTTTTTGACCCTTGTATATCTTCAAAATGTAATAAAAAAAAAAGCTTGCTTTACTATACCCAATTTCTTTTCTCCGTAGGAGCAAAGGGCCTTATTATTTATTCAAAAGCACTAAAAACCTAAATATAGGGTGAGTCTTTTATCGACTGAAATACAATAGCATCGTAAAATACCGCATATGGGTTAAGGGTTTATTAATATGATATGCCGGTAGTTAGCGTCGTGCAATCAGTTTTAGGGCTCTGCCAATTAAGTATGGGTCTTACAGTTTTTTTTGTCCAATAATTTTGTATTAATATAAAAAGTCACAAATAAATTTTTCCTCTATGTTCCATAGGCAAAAAAATCCTACCGTTCTTTTCAACTTGTGTCCTAGTTCCTCGATTTCCGTACTTAAGGTCTTAGTCAGCCGGGCGTATATATACTGAGCATTTTAAATGATTAAATTTAGTAAACACTAGGCAAGATAATTTGTGGATAACTGTGCAGTAAAATATTATACTTTTCCTATGCCCATCTAAAATGTGTGTGTATGTGGGTAGTTTTTCTTCTTTGGGTGCCAAAATGGCCATGCATGTTAATTTCTATTGCATTCTATTGCATTCTATTATTTCTATTATTTAATTTTATTAAATGTTAATGCAATAGAAACTCATAAGCAAAAATCCCCTAACGTTCTCTTTTTAAGTTGTAAGTTAATTCCTTGAATTTTGCACTCAAGGTCTTAGTTGGTCAGGCCTGTATAGTGTATACATTCAGCAGCGCACTTTGAATGATTGGTTAGGTTTAAAGAAGCAACAAAATTCTGAAAAATTAAGAAGCAAAATGGTTAAAAATGGTTAAAATTTGTTATTATAAATTTGCAATAGATGTAGCTTGTAGTAATAAAATAACTATTTGTAATATTTTAAAACTTGGTTTGATATTTATTTTTGCATCCGTACCTTAGCAAGTGTAACCAAACTATCCCAAGATATTTTCATACAGTGATAAAAAAGACCTTTTAATTGGCCCCAAGTAAAACTAATTAAATCTTGTTAATTTTACTTGTTTACTAAAGCATAGTTGTCAAAACTTTCATTGTTTAATATAGAAGTATCTTTAGAAGTACCTAGTTAATACTATAAATCGGCGTGAAATCGGCTCTTGATAACATATACTATTAAATAAACTCATAAATTTAACTCATTCTTCTCATAACGCCAATGGTTTATTGCCTCTTTATGGCTATTGACTCTTTCTGGTGCTCCTATGCAATAGGAAATGAACTTTTAAATAAAAAATATAAAGAACACCTTTATTTAATTTTTTCTATAAATGAAACCAGTAAATTAGTATGATATTCTTATAAAAATATATAAAATAAATAAAAAATTAATTATTATTGCTTGTAATTTCATGAGTGTTTCTACTTTTCTTATGACAACTACGGTGATCGGTGATAAGGCGTTAATAATTAGTTCAAATATATCAACAGTTTAAATAATAAAAAAATATATTTGTAAAGGGATTAAAAATATTGACATAAGAATAATAATTTGTAAAAGAAAATAATAATTTAAAAATTTTATATAAAAAAATAAAAATCCTAATCTAAAAGTATAACTTAAAGTGCAGAACCCTAATTATTCTACTATAAATATATTCTAAATTTAATATATAAATAAACATCCTAAATATAATCTTGCAACATTCCCAGTATCTATTTACGTTATCAGGAATTTTAATAGTAACAGTAAAACTAGCAGGTATTTTATGAATTCTGGTTATATGCGATTGCCATGCTAACTTGGACGTCCTTATGATGCCAATTTATTTTGCTAAATATGCATTTTTAACTCATATTGTATAATTATTAATATTAATCATACGCAAATAATTTAAAATTTTACAAAAAAAATCCTTAAAATATTACTTTGAAATAATTTTTTTAAGTTATGCAACCTATTAATATCAACTAATCATTACTTTAAGCATTTTTTGTTATTGCAACTCCAATTTCCTCCTATATCTTTAACATTTGCTCAAAAATAAACAAAAAGATCAGTTGGGTCAATATTTAGAAAATAACTTAATTTAAGGTGTTAAATTGATTTAAAAAAATATAATTTATAACTAAATAACTAAATTAAAATAACTTTATAACTAAATTAAAATAACCTCTAAACGATGTTTTATGGATAGTAGATTCTATAAATATCGATATATATAATTATATAATATATATAATTACCACGAAAAAAACAAAAAAAAAATTTTGGATTTTTTTTTTATATTTCTAAAACAGCGCTGCACGATATTATCATAAAAATTATATAAACATTAGCATAAACATTATATTAACTGAATAGTTAAAAAAAATAGAACCCTTAAATAACTTATACCATCTTGTTTAACGAATTCCTAAAAACTGTATATCCTATAATCTATTTTATAATATACTGAAAAGTGAAGTTTAATTTATTTCCTTTAAAAAAATAAACAATACTTTTATAAATTTATATTTTTTTGACAAAGATAAAAGTTTAATTTTTCTTTTATATTGGGAGATCGCTTTGGTAAAATTTTAACAATATCCTCCGATCTGTCTCTACTAATTTAAAAAGCTGGTTATCTTTATCTGCACTACACGCAGGTTTTAAAAACGTAACCAACGTTTCGCGTGTCAGTGGATCAAATGGGTCATCATAAATTGTAATAAATCTGTTTTATTGTATTATAAAAACATATAATACAATAAAATATAATATTATAGAACTTTTTTGTTGTATTTTATTTTTAAATTTACAAGAACAGCTGTACCACGTGCAGTTGACAACAGATCAAACCTTACAACATT
Organism: Anthonomus grandis grandis; assembly: GCF_022605725.1. Classification (NCBI taxonomy): domain Eukaryota; kingdom Metazoa; phylum Arthropoda; class Insecta; order Coleoptera; family Curculionidae; genus Anthonomus; species Anthonomus grandis. The sequence continues at coordinate 18,084,776 of NC_065551.1, forward strand.
TCATTTATATTTGCACAATGGAAGATTTTCGTCAGGGAAACTGCTGTCCAAAATATCCCCTACAGGAAGTTTTGGCAAATTATTATTATGCAACTCACTCATAAAAAGCTTTTTATCATCACTGGACCATTCACCTCTATCTTTTTGGTAATCTAAGCTTCCAATATGAAAATGCTGATAAATTTCGGATCAATAAAAGAATGACTGAGTTCTCTAAATATAATTGTTTTATAAGAACGAACTCTTTCATGTACCACGACGCAGTTCGCTTACAGACTACTCCTATCCCATCTGGCCCTCTTTTACCATGCCTGACCTCGTAGTGGTTCCAAGTAACTGGTTTAACACCAGCAAAATATTCTTGAAAATGATTGGCATGGAATAAAAATAGCATTTTATTCTGTTACTGGCCAACTCAGGCTGTCTCTAAGAAAGTGGACCCATATTGGTTGCAAATGAGACCAAATGCTAGCAGGTCCACGTTCTAATAACTGAGAGAGCGTACAATAATTTTCCGTTATCACTTTTCTCCCTGCGGTTCGTGTGTAGGTGACCACAGTATGCAGGGTTATTTGTTACTTTGAATCTCCAGAATGGTAAGACTGAACTTCTGAATTTTTAGGACTTTAATATTTATCATTTTTGTGAAAATCACAATGTATAAGAATTTCGTTCTCTGTCTTCTGTCTTCGTCTCTTCGACTCTCTGAGAATTTCGTGCTTAAGGGATTTTATTGCAGTATATTGATGTAATATACGCCCTTTGTGGGCTTAAATAGCTTTTGTTTTAAATTTATGCAACAAGCTCAAAAGCTTTAACCTCATTTCAATATCAAAACTATTTTTTCAATTTTTAAATTTAATCACATTCCAGTTGTCAGTTAATTTTTTATTAAAAAATGTTTTTTTAACGTCTATTAAAAGAGTGAAGGGATAGATTTTCATCAGTGCAATTCTATCTGGTTTACTAGTTTCCTACATTGTGAAGAGTGTTTGAATACACATTCTTGAATGAACATTCCGAATTAACGTTTGGGTCTGAATTTACTTTTCCATATTGTGCCAATAATAAGCCTAAGGTTTGCGTGAACCCCATATTTACAAGTATCACGATAGACCAGTTTCATCGGCTTAATCCAAAATGGTTTGGATTTACAAATTATATATTTCTAAGGGTGTTACTTAAATATCTTTTTTGATGTGCTATTCTATTTCTTGTTACGTGATTCTTTTTCCTGGACATTTATATAAACTTCCAGAAAAGCAGAAAATTTTATGTTTCATGTGTCTCACATATTCGAAATTTTTTCTCGATTTTGCATCAAAATGTGTATGTTATATCACACATAGTTTCTATTTTTATTTATTTATTTATTATTTATTTTTTTATTACCTTTGCAGTAAGAATCTTTTTAAAAACTTGTTTTTCTTTTGTGTTTCTTTAAGTTTTATAACTTTCTGCTAGTTGATCTTTGATCACCTAAAAGCTAGGAGTAGTTACTACATTCAGTACAACTACGTTATAAGAACCCCGAAATAAGCAAATACCTTAACACCTTATTTATAATCATGGAAGTAAGGTGCCTTATTAACATTTCCATGTTCTTAGCCTTTTGATAACTCTTGGGGAGCTTCCAGAAATTCACCAAGATTCCTTGGTGAACTTCCGGTCTGTTTGTGACAGTCACTATTGGTAGTTCACCATTGACAGAATCCATTCATTAGTCAGTCGTTTTTCGATAGCGAACCCTAAATTTTCTATATTGCTTTTTAGGATCATCAATGCCCACCAATTTCAGCTTTAGTAAGAATTTCCTTTGAGAAGTTCAAAATAAAGATATTTAGAATATATTAAATAAAGATAGTATAAGCTTGGTTATGCTGCTACACTGTTGTCCATTTATTCTCCTTTTTATTGGGCATGTTGTTAACTACTGTATAAAATCTTCTATTTTTCAAGAAGCGTGGAAATTTGGAAACTACTTCCAATACCTAAAGTTCGATCACTAAGTCAATCAGCATTCTTCCTACTATCTCCAAACTATTACAGAAAGTTTTGACAAATTAAATAAGGATTTACATGGATAGGTTTGCTATTTTGCCTTCAGTTTAACCCTATTTTTTATCCTTGTTTGCAGCATGCACACACACTTTATTCTTCACTTTATATACTTTGCAATTCTTTTCTTATTTCAGATACTCGTTGCACTATATATATCCTAATAACGTTCAAATTTACTTGTCATTTTTACCTGACAAAATTCAAGAAGCTAACGAACGTATTTCTCAAGATCTTGTTCTTGCTACAACCTCCAATGATCACTGTTTAACTTTAAATCCAAATAAAAGTCAGGCTCTTCTCTTTGGCAGGATTCAGTGTAGAGACAAGTATGGAAACCTTGTAAAAATTGATGTGGATGACACGATAAAATATACTGCTGTAGCTAAAAATCTTGGTGTATTATTAAAGGTTAACTTAAAATTTCATGAACCTATTGACAATTGCATTAAAAAGACTTTTAAAAGTTAAAATTAACACTATAGTCAAACACATCTACTTAATAAAAACCTTTAGAAGGTCCTGTGCGATTGTCTTGTATTATCCCACTTTAATTATTCTGATATCATATATGGTCCTTGCCTTCTGGCAATCGATTTAAAGCGTATTCAATACATGCAGAATTCTTGCGTAAGATTGATAAATGGTATGAGAAAGCACGGTAGAGGTGTAAGTGATAAGATGTGTGAAATGAAGTGGTTCTATACGACTAAAAGTAGGTTACAACATAGTCTTTTGATATTTAACAAAAAATTATTTAATAAAACACCTTTATCAAAAAGCTAAATTCAAATATGATGCTCATAACCTGAACTTAAGAAGTAAAAACTTTCTAACTCCTCTTCAACACAAAACATTTGAAAGAGGTTTCAATTACTGCATATATGCACAATATAATGCCACAATAATTTTTAATATAATTTTTCATAGAATCAATTTAAACCCGTACTTAGTGTTTGCAATAAGTTATAATTTTTTTCCTCTCCATTTTTATTATATTCCGTTTCTGATTTACTTATATAATTTACATTCATATATATATTTATTAGAAAATCTTGTAACAAACTATATACTTTTTTTCGTTACTTTATATATAGTATTTATAGTAGAATTGAATTGTCAAAACAGTGGGCTGCCATGGCAGTTGTGTATATAGGTCTCCTGATGGATCCGTCATGCCCCACCGGGAGTTACCAGAGCCCAACGGCCTTAGAGAAACCGATAAGGCTCTCTGGTCTGAAGGACTTAAACTTACTCGGTACACTGAAAGTGTTACCCAAGTATTTGAACCTGGCGCGCGTGAGTGCTGGGCACTCCCCGACTACATAGTCAACGGTTCCATCCTCCTCACAGCACCATCAGCATTCCGGGTTATCCGCAATACCGATAGTATGGAGATAGCTTCTTAAGTGCCAGTGACCGGTTAAAAGACCTATCACCCCGAAAGCCCGCCTGCAGGCCCATAGCGCACAGGTGGCATTCATTCATTCTGGTGTCTGCATTATCGTACCAGGAGAGTTTGAAGTCTAACTTGATTCCCAGAAATCGAACTGTCCTGGAGTAATGCAGCTGCACGCCACCTAGAGATATAACAGAAAGCGTGCCAAAGTTACGTCTCCTCGTGAATAGTAGGAGCTCTGCTATTCACGTAGAGTCTTTTTTGGTATTTATAGTTATTATGTTAGTTATATGGTAAGGATAGAAAACATGCTGCAACATTACCATTTGTAATTTACTCTGTAAATTATAATAAAGACACTATTATTATTATTAATATTATTATTATTATTATTATTATGTAAGAAATTTCTTTATTTATTTCAAAAAAACAATTTATGTTGTTTGGTTTTTCACAGTCTGAACTTTAGGCTGATGACGATTCATCGATGATTTGTTGCACACGTCTTAAGTATTTTTGTGTTTCTGTTTCTCGTTGCTGTTCCGTTCTTTAGGGATCTTCTTTAATTCTATCACGACGCTCTCGTTTTCTTTTATTTCTCTCATTTTTCTCTTTTGATACATTTTAATTCTTCGTCATTTTTATTTGAAATTTTTTATTTAAAAGAGAAAGATAGTACTAAGCAAAAGGTAAAAGTGTCAATTCAAATATGTTTTTTAGTTCATGGGGCATGAAACTGACATTTTACTTCTTTGTAAAAAAAGGTAATATTTTATTATATATATTGTACATGAAAATAAATAAACTTAGCTTTTAATACGTATATGTAGTATATTAAATCAAAATATTTTTTTACCTACCACGGTTGGTATATATTTTCTAAATTCGTATTTTCTAAAAATTGAAGACCTAATCAGTGCCGTGCCTAACATTTCTTGGGTTTATTGCCAAAATAAAAATAATTCAGCAATAAAAAATTCTGTTTAAGTCAGCTGTTTACTTATTTTTAAACAAATATAATTTATTAAAATTGCAGAAGTATAATCTTGGGTTAAAATGTTTTAAACAGATTATTTTATGTATCATTTAACCTGACTTGTGTCGAATTTTATGAGGGACATGGCACGGATCTGACATTTAATTTTTTTTTATATTTTAACAAACTGAAAACCAATTTATTAAAAAAAATATTTTAAGACTTAAATGAACCGCCAATGTGTAATAAACAATAATTTTTTCGAAGACATACCAATTGGCCATTTTCGGAGATTGATCAATTTAACATAATAAAAAATAAAAGTTTATTTTTCCACATTCAACTGGGATATAGTATCGTATGAGTAAATCCTTAATCATTATTAACAAGAAGGTGCCGTTGGTCGTGACGCAGTATATTCCCAGGGTTAATAAATATTACATGGAAGTATCCGCACACCAATTGGTTTCGATAACTACCATCATGATTCACTCGGGCTGGCGGGCCGGTAACACCATGTAAGACAATACGTCGTATTTTATACACCCCATAAAACTAGTTACCGCAACTTATACAAAGTATCACTTACCGAACTAATGCATTATACATGGAAAACTTGGTGCGAAGCCGTTTAGTCCACTGTATTTTAACCTTCTTACGCTGCCGCTGGTGCTGCCGTTGCTGACCATTTTCTTATAAATTAATGACTTGCATGAATTTATTTACTTAGTTTGCATGCAAATATATATTGAAGAGGGAATACTGAAAAAATCAGGTAATCGATATAAATTAATAATAACTGAGCGTTAAGATGTAGGATAGAGCAACTTAGAAAAATCAAATTTTAGATGCAGGTCAAAGTTAAACACTCCAATTCGCCTGCCAACTCTCTAAATGGGAAAATGGTCCTAATGTTTATAAATCCAAGCTAAAATTCTAGGTAGGGTCTGTTTTTTTATAAAATGAATCTTTTTGGATTTAAAGCCTCCTACAGACTAAACGTGCAATATGTAATGAAATGTACAACGTAACTTGTAATGCAACTATTGTGTACACATGTTACACTAGTGTTACACTTTGCAGGGAACGTTGCCTTAAGTTCTTAGGAGTTACTCAACTCGTAAGTCAAGGAATGTTTGTTGAAGTTGTCTTTTATTTATGGTAATTTCTAGTTTAAACTCTTATTTTTTCAGGAACTAAGGCTTCAAAAAGCATAGAATTTGGAATAGGATAAACGTTAGACATCGAGTTTCTTGGTGGAAATATCATGCGTTTGACAAGTGGAAATAACATGAGGTGGTAAGAATAATTCATAACTAACAAAAATGTCTGGATTGTCTATTCCTTTGTCACAATCTAAAACGTAGAAAAGAAATCAAAATCATCAAATAAATTAACTTGCATTTGGGGGCTTGATTGGGGTATGAATTTTGATGGGTTGAATGTTGATGGTGAAATGATATTTTACAGGATTGCCTTGATTTGTATGTTTCTAAAAAGAGACCAAGGTTTTTTTTTTTCATAAATGGTTTAGTCCTTTACTTAAAGAATTAATTTGCAAAAAGAAGGCTGCACACAGGAAATATACGTCTACTCCCTAACCTGACTCTTATGCTCGTTTTTCGACCCTTAGTTCTCGATGTAAAGTAAAACACAAATACATAAATACGAAAATACATAAAGCTAACTACCCTGTTCGTCCAGTAGTTGCCTACATGAATTCTCCTGCTTCCAGACTTTCTTCTTGGTTATCTTCTATTTTACCTTCTACGTTAAACTTCAACAATCCTTTCTCTATAAAAAATTCCTTTGAATTAACTAAACATTTATTTCCTATCCAGATACCACCCCAATCCTAGCTTATCTCTTTTGATGTTACTAACTTGTTTCCGAGCATACCTCCGAGTGATTGCATTTCAATACTCAGAGAACTACTTTATACTAACACTAATTTATCCAGTCATTTCATTTTGGATTTGTGTTCTCTAGTCAATTGTGTGCTCCTTCAAAACTTTTTTCAATTTGACAATAATTTTTTCGAACAAAAAACTGGATTAGCAATGGGCTCTAATTTGTCACCTTTTTTAGCCGAACTGTTTATGTATAAACTAGAACAACAAATTTCGGAACACCATTTATTTAAAAAACATATAAAAACATGGGTTCGCTACGTAGACGACATTTTTACTATTTTTAATGGAACCAAAAACGACCTAGAAAACTTTGTTAATTTCATTAATTCTGTTCATCCCAACATACAGTTTACCTACGAGTTAGAGAAAGAATCAAGTTTGCCATTTTTAGACCTTTTAATCACTAATCACAATAACCATTTTGAATTTCAAATATATCGTAAACCTACAGCCACAGATACAGTAATACCCTTTACCTCTAATCATCCCTTTAGCCAAAAATTTGCCGCTTTTAATTGTTTTTTTCATAGATTGTTCAATATTCCACTAAACGATATTAATTTCAAAAAAGAATATAATATAATTTTACAAATCGCTCGAAACAATGGATATCCTATAAATGTTATTAAGAAGCTATACAACAAACATTTTTTCAAAAACCTAATAAACCATTACTCAGTAAACCCAACACCCTCGTATCTTATCGATCTATTACTTACTTTGGCAACGTCTATTCTAGTGTCGCACATTGTTTTAAGTCCAATGAATTTGTCACTAAGCCTAATATTTGTTTCAAAACCAACAACAACTTGGCAAAACATTTAGTAAACACTAAAGATAAAATACCGATAACACACCGATCTGGAGTTTACAAGTTAACTTGTTCCCACCCATTATGTGATATCTGTTATGTCGGCCAAAGCGGAAGGAAAATTGAAGTCAGAGTCAACGAACATTTAAGACTTATCACGCGAAATAAAAATACTTTTATTAACAATACCAATTCTCCTTTTGCGAATCACATATTAGGTTCTGGGCATAGTTTTGATCCGGGACCTAACACTGAGGTTCTGCATGTTTGTGAGAAAGGGTTACAATTGGACTTCTTGAAAGCATTTGAAATAAATATGGCCATAAACTCCCCAGACTGCACATGCATTAATGAGCAAATTAAGTTTGACAGTTTACGCTTTTTTGATTCAATTAGCCCTAGAAAATAACTTTTACCTTCATTGTTTCTAACTCTATCATCTTATCTTATAATATTTGTATTAGTCAAAATTTAAAATATTTTCTTTAACGCAATGCTAATATACAATAGTTCCTTATAGTACCTTCTTTTAATATGTAGAAATCTGTATCGTCCTTAGTATATATTTTATATTTTAAATCGTAGAAGTCCTTATTGTACTATGTTTTTAATTTTAATTCTTTTATTTATTGTTGTTTTTTTTTTCCCGATAACGGATAATTTTTGTTTTATTTGGTGAACGTATATGTTTTTTGTAATGTTCTGGTAAGTTCTAAATCTATATTGTTATAGCGAATAAGCTCTTTTTTAAAATTGTCCTGAATTACCTGTATTTTATTTTAGTATCTGATGATGGCTGTTTACACAGCCGAAATGCATAATACATTTACCTAAGTGACCTACATGCTTTTTTCTTGGAGATAAAGACTTCCCCTATTTGTAATCTTTATATACGCACAAAATATGGACTTCTATTCAACTAGAACACGATCGTTGCTTTAGTGAATTTATTGGTAAAGTGGAGAGGTCAGTGGTGGATGATAGTCGTTATTTTTGGAGGTTTGTCAATGACAAAAGAAACAGCAATGCATTTCCAAATTCGATGTTTTTAGGCCGGGAAATGGCAGAGTCCAAGGAAGCAATTACTGATTTGTTTGCAAACTTTTTTGCTACAGTTTACGACAACTCTACTTATCCCATTCCTGATTCTCTTGAATTTGGTTCCCAGAATATTATCGTTGGACGCTTCACTCTCTCGGAGGTATTTTCTAAGATCCAGAAATTACCTAACAAGTTTATCTGTGGGCCAGGTAATATACCTAATATCTTTTTAAAGAACTGTATTTATACAATTAGAAAGCCTCTCCAGATGATCTTTAATATGTCTTTACAGGACTCTACCTTCCCAGAAGCATGGAAGCACAGTTTCATCATGCTGATATTTAAGGCTGGCAATAGGGGGGATATTGCCAATTATCGTGGAGTATGTATTCAAAACTCATTGCCCAAATTGTTAGATAGCTTGGTTTGTGGTCAGCTAATATGGCAATGCAAAGGAATCATTAGTGTAAAACAGTCAGGATTCTGTTCTGGGAAATCCACAACCACCAGTTTGGTTCAATACGAGTGTGATCTGTTGGGGGCTTTGGAGGGGGAGGGGGGGGGTTCAGACTGATGCGGTCTATACCGACTTCTCCAAGGCCTTCGACAGGGTGAACTTTGGTCTCTTGCTGGCCAAGTTGGAAAGTGCTGGTTTTTATGACTACCTCTTAAAATGGCTAAAGAGTTTTCTGATAGGAAGAACTCAGAGTGTGAAGTGCATGGCTGTACTTCTGCTTCTAATGTAGTCTCAGGGGTTCCTCAGGGATCTCAGTGTGCCCCCCTGCTCTTAAATCTATTTGTGAATGATATTGTTAATATGATCAATCATAGTTCTGTAAGTATGTTTGCTGATGACCTGAAGCTCTACATGCAGATTAAGCAGGTGAATGATATAGCCAAATTTCAGGAAGACCTTGATGCTTTGTGCGAGTGGTCAGTAATGAACGGATTGAGGCTCAATATTTTCAAGTGTTGCTACATATCATTTCATAGAGGTTCGAAGAGATTCAATGCTACGTATAGTATCCTTGATAAGTCCTTGCAGTATGTGAATGTATAGTTAAGGATTTAGGCGTGTGGTTCGATGAGCATCTGAGATTTGTTCATCACATCTCTAAAATAACTTTAAAGGGACTAAGAGTGTTGGGTGCTGTAAACAGATATAGTTCACATGTCTCTCTGCAAGCCTATAGACTCCTTTATGTCTCACTGGTTAGATCTAATCTTGAATTCTCTTCAGTAGTGTGGGCTTCTCTATATCAGAATTCAATAGATATGATTAAGAGAGTGCAAGATGGACTTTTACGGTCTGCCGCGTTTAGAATCGGCATTAGTTTTGACAAGTACCATCGTGAGGACATAAGAGTAAGATTTAGCCTGCATACATTGGCCAAAAGGCGTGTCAACGCTGATCTTGTTTTGTCTTTAAGCTGGTTAATGGCATGATTAATGCTCCTGACCTTCTTTCTAAAGTGTAGAAAGTAGTTCACTGTCCGTTTTTAAGAATAGCCTGAGCAGACTATGGCTGTAATGGTGTCAACTCATATATATATATTTATTTACATTGTATCAACTCACTATAATAAGTTATCTATTATTTAATAATCTATTTTGTACATTTATTTTGTAAAATGGGGATTTCCGTAAATTTAATGAAAAAATTAAAAATAAATATCTTTTGTGTAAGAATATCTATGGTAGCTACCTAGGAATACCTAAGCACTTGTAAAAATAAATGTTTAAACATTTTTTATAAATTCTGTATTACGGAAAGCATAGATGGAGATATTATAGCTCAGTCTAGTAAAAAATTGCAATAATTTTAAAGTTTGTTCCGACTATTTTTCTGGCTCAAATTATAATAATCCTGAGAATCCCTCTAAATCAAGGCTAAGGTTTGATGGATATTCATAGTCTCCTCTAATACACTAATCTCGGTTGATTCTTCGTATTATTCAGAACAGAACCAGTTTCTTCAAATTTGGCTACTGGTTGGCCAACATACTTCGAGCTTACATTTTGACCTGGATGCTTTTGGTTAAAACGTTGAGCTGTCCTTAAGAAACATTCATTCTGCGAGCTATAAATAAAAATAATGTCTACACATTCGGCTATGCTGTACAGCATTGTTAAAGGTAAGAAGTGATTGCACTAGTGCAAGTTACTTTTAAAGTAAATTTTGTGATAATAAAATGCAAATAACTATAAACAATGTTTTTTTTTTTTTAGCAAAAAAGACACATCAAATAAACCAATACAAAATACCTATGGGCTTCACATATTTAAAAATTCTTAAGAGAAATGCCAGTATATCCATAGCCATTTATTGTTTTCCTTAATAAGCAGAGAAGAATTTTTTGAAATATGGCTTTCTGATGTATCAACCGACTTCCTTTTCTGTTTAAGGCTTTAGAGGTGTACCTCACCCTATGCTTGTTTATAAGATAATATGATTAAATAGAGATAATATGCTTGTTTTTGTTTCCCGTTTGTTTTATAGAAACTGTTCTCAGCGTTATTGATTTAGTTTTTCGTTCTTAATATATGGCCATTTCAAGTTTTTAAATTATCACCCTGTATATGGAGCCATGCATTATGAGGTATTGGGGGTCATGCTATATGTCGGTAAGATTTGGCTTTAAAACCTATACTTTGTAGGAGTAAAAGTTTTTAAATATTTGATCTATGTAGTCCTTAAAGTGTTCTAATCCAGCGACCTACGGTCTGGTGTAATTGAAAAATGATCTAAAAAATCATAGATCAGCATCTAAAAAATATATTTTACACAGTTTGATGCCTACCTCATTATTTGTCTCACATGGTTACCTATACTGGAGTGACCTAAAAGTTATATCACATATTTATCAAATTTCGGCAATCTGCGCATAATGTTGCGTGATTTACCGAAACTCTTGCACCAACACATCACCGCTCAAAAAAAGTTTAACTAGAAAACTATGCACCACAAATAATGAACCAATCTATATAACATACTTAAAAGTGTCATACGATTACTGACTCATATTAATTTGTACTCTTGTGAATTACCATAACTGATAATTTTATTAAACATGCACCTTAAAGCACGATTTTTTCACAAACATGTTACTAGCGAGGTGTGACGGGAACCTCATAAATCCCATTATCGGCCAATAAAGCCATAAATAATTAACAGTTTTGTGAATTTTTAAAACTACCTGCAATAAAAGCCGTTTAATTATTACAACTCCACTACGTGCGTAAGTAGCTCCGTGGGAAAAACGTAATTTTACTATTAACGGGCTCGTCAAATGAAAAAGTGGTATTTCTAAAGCAGTGATCAATAGCATGGGCGATCGCTTGCCCATATCGGCTAACACTTGAGTGCATCAATACATCACCGAAACTATTATGTATGACACTCTACTAGTTTACACCTTTCAGGCCCACCGTGTGATTCGTTTTATGATTATATGCCTGAGATCAGAGCAGGATTTACCAACATTTCTCTAAAAAGTTATTTTTTTATCAACTTAGTTTGAAAAGCTGATATTACATTTTTAAGCAATATGGAGTATATCGTTCTCAGGGCTGTATCAAACAATTTACGATCTCTTGGCGAGGATTTTTTTGATGATGAATTCATGAACACAGGGTGGAAAAAATGAGCTCCGACTATCAACTTGATTTTTTTTAATAGAAATACCCATTTTTTATTTGATTTTTTTATTCTCTATAATTTTTTAGGTATATTTTGTATAGCATGTTCTATATCTAACCTCAATATTTATTAAGAAATATGCGATTACATTTTTTATAAATACCTATGAGTTTTTGGAACAGTTTATAAAAAAAAACAAAACAAAAAAATTAAAATAAATGTTCAAATTGTTGACCAATACCTTCCTGGCAGTAATTAAGTCAATATCCAAATTCTTGTAATACTTGACTTATTGTTTAAGGCCGGATTTGTTGTATTTCGACACTAATTATATTTTTTAATTCTTCTAAACTTTCAGGTATATCAAAATAAACTTTAGATCTTAGATAACCCCGTAGATAAAAATTCAATGGGAATAAATCTGGCGACCTTGCTGGCCATTCAATAAAACCCCCCCTTTTAATCCATCTATTTGGAAAAATGTTGTTAAGGTAATCTCGTACTGTTCGCGAATAGTGTGGGGAGGCGCCATCCTGTTGAAACTATAGTCTGGCAAGTGGATCTGAAACAGCGGCAGGAATGTGGGCCAAAATATTCGACGTTGCCACGTTTAACCTCAAAACGTAATTGTGCGGGACTTACTTTCTAATAATATGCAATATAAGATTTTTTACAATAACAAGATATAGAGGGTAAAATGTTAGAGAATGTAAAATGTAAGAATTATAATCAAAATAGTTATTCCATTTTGGCTTTAATACGCAATTGTTTTACCATTAAATATGATACAATTAAATGTTTGTCCAAAAAATGGATCATGTTTAGTAAATCTGGCAACATTACGTTACACCTCTACATTCCTACGTCTACTACTCTACTTCTTGTATAATAGGGGTCAGCCATTATGAACCTGAACGCTTGTGATTGGTTTTTCCTCGCCGCACATGTTTTTGTTATGAATTATTTCGACAGTTCATTGGACAGGGTCTTTGTCACCTGTTTACAATGCTTGCTGCCGTTTCAAAACATCGATTACTATTGAAGGGTGGACAGTGGCGTAGGTTTTATCCTTGATTTTTGGATTCCGTTTATTTCATATGTTATTTATTATTTTGTTTTGTTTGTGGCTATTAATTAAAAAAACTAATATTAGTGTTGTGTATACCTAAGTAGGTAGTGTAATTTTCTTAGGTTTGGAGTTTCACTGTTTTATTACTTACATGAAATACCTAATATTTAATTTTTTAGTTTGTTTTATTATTGTCTACATATATACGAATAACAACAATTATTATAATAAATAAATTCACTGAGGGTAAGGTCCTTCATAGTCAAACGAAGGAAGTGATAGCAAACGTACAGTTAAGTTATAATAATTTATTTAAAAAAAAGTGAAATACATTGTGCCTTTTAAAAAAACAGTAGTTTATATTATATTTTATTGCTTTTTGTATACCAACTATGCATTCAAAATGTTGTTATTAGGATTTGCGATGAAGAAGCTGCAAATAATTCGATAAAATTGCCTCTTAAGCGTAAGCTTGATCGCGTTTCCCTTTATACCGGAGTCTCCGTATCATCTGTGAGAAAAATTCACAAGGAAGATGAAGAAAGGCGACAAAATAACCCTGATGAAATGTTAGCCAGTCCAGGGAAAAAAGACCACGGAAAACTGTCGTCGAAAAAGATGACAGTTTTCATTTTCAAATAGTTAGGCATTGTATCACCAGATTTTACCTATAATATAAAGTGGTTCCGACAACTAGAAAGTTGTTACAACTAGAAAGAAGAAAATTAAAAGAAGAGGCAAATTTTTCTTATTCCAGGGAAACGCTTCGTCTTTTATTAAAGTCAAATGGCTTTTTTGACGTAAGTGTCAAAATAAGAGGAAAATCTTAATGGAGAGGCCCAATATTCTTTCCTGGAGATACAAATATCTTCGCGAAATACAAAAATATCGTGAAGAAGGCCGAAACATTATTTACTTGGACGAAACTTGGGTGGATAACGATTTGACGTTCAAGAAATGTTGGCAGAGCGATACGCTTACTGGTGTTTTAAAAAATATTAGTTCAACGGGTAAGCATACAATACAAAACAGTGTGTATAAGTTACAGTCATATATTTTTTCACGGGCAAGGACCCGTTAAATTTGAGAAATATATATATTTTCAATGATAATTAAGGTCGGCTAATAATTGTTCATGCAAGTTCCGAGGGTTTTGTGGACAATGCCTGTTTAATATTTAAAGCCGGATTGGCCACAGGTGATTACCATGGCCAAATGAATAGGGAAAATTTTACTAGATGGCTCACGGAAAAACTTCTGAAGGATAAATTCTGGAAAACTGACCAAATCATGGAAGAAATCGAACCCCTTGTCATCACAGTAGGAAATGAGGACAGTGACAATAATGGCAGTAGTAGTGAAGACGATAGTGAATACGAGGCTGAAGGTAAAGAAAACGAGCTCGCTTATTTCACCAGTAAAAATAAAAACATGTTTAAGTGAAGTGTGTGAGACTTAAAAAAAACATTGACATAAATAACAGTAAACGAAAAATTAGGTAAGTTATTTACCTTATATTTTTCTCAAATTACCTTACTTTTTCGGAAATACCAAAAAGAGTGAAAATTTCGCGTAAAAAAAACATAAAAATTCCCGTTCCTAGTTTAACCGAACTTTTATCATTGCCAAAACGCTTATGCTGTTCGTTTTTTATAATCTATACTAAGTGGCTCATTTTAGTCGACGTTTGACTTTTGTTTTGTTTTTTTTAATGACCTTCAAAATACACGTACTATTGCAGTGACGTAGCCCCCTGTGATCTTAGCAACTTTTGTTTAAACTTTGTTTTTTAAATTCGGCTTAGCAACAGAGATATTTGCGTGCGACCCTGTATACAGGGTGTTCCACAATCAACGTCACAGGCTATAACTTTTTTATTTGTAAGTATATTTTTTGTTAAATATATTTTAATAGCTATATGATCACTACCCAAAATTACTTAAAAAAACTACCCCCGACAAATTCATTTTTGGGGGATGTATTTGTTGGGGGTAGTTTTTTTAAGTAATTTTGGATAGTGGTCCTATAGTTACTAATTTTTTTTTTAAATTTTTATAGTTAAAAATAAAAAAGTTATAGCCTGTGACATTGATTGTGGGACAGCTTGTATACCAAAAAAAAAGAACTTATTTCTAAAACCATAAAACATACAAATGAATAATTTATTAGGAAAATTTATTTTAATAAATTTTAAAATTATTTTCTTTAAATCGAATTTAAATAGTTTTACATAATACCACACGCCACTGTCCATTTTATGAATGAAGTCGGCCATGTTGTCTCCCCTACTGCATTCCCCTTACCTCAGGCCGAAGTGTTTCAGATCCGTCTGCCACAATGTATATCGAATTTGCCGGTATAAATGGGTTTTGACTATTTGGAAAAAGTGCAGTAAAACTAGGTACTATCTGATTTTAAAGCAATTCTAAATATTTTTCAGAGGGAAGTGCGCCATCAATAAAATAGGAACCCACAATTGACATGCTCACAATTCCTGCCCATACGTTTAACTTCTTGGGAAATGGTGTGTGACTTTGCATACTCCAGTGTGGATTTTCTGGTGCCCAATAATGAAAGTTTTGAAAGAAAAAAAACTTGCCTCGTCGGAAAAAACAATCTTACTTAAAAATTGTGGGTTTGCATTACATTTATTCATCATTATTTCGCAAAACTCTATTTTGCGGATGTGATCATTTTCAATACGCACTTGGACTTACGCACTCAATACGCACTTGGACTAGTTTAATGGCTCTGCTAGGAGTCAATCTGCCAGCACGATTTAGAAATTCGGGAAAACCATCGGGTATGTACCGTGTTCCATGAATCGATAATTTTCCCAATTGTTATAACTGAAATGCACGGTGACGCTTCCCCCACGATGCATCCGGCATCATCCGGCCGGGCTACCGGCGTCAATAGGTTCAGCTACCACTGGCAAAGGGCAGGAAAGGGTCTAAGAAAGGGTTCCAAAGGATAGGAAAGAAAAGAACGACCACGCGTTGACTAGGACAAGGATGACGCGGAAGTGGGCTTGATACTTTCACTAAATTTTATTCTTAAAGGCATGTTATATCTAACGGCAAGGGGTAGGAAAGGATTTAGGAAAGGAATTCGAAGGATAGAAAAAGAAAAGAATGACTACGTGTTGACTGGGTAAAGGATGACCCAGAAGTGAATAAGCACTTGAATTAAATGAATTTTATATGGATGCCATTTATTTCTATGCAAATATTTTAGAACACATCATTTATTAACCAACTGATCTGCAGCAACTTGTCGATTTATGTGAATTTTCTTGTAAATCGAGCAAAATACCTAATTGTTTGTTTTCTGGAAGCGTGGTCCAGGTCATATTTGTCTCTAACATGACCAAAATCTCATTTTCTGAATTTTGCTTACTACCGAACGCGTAATAGGTCTCTGCGGGTACTTATTGTTAAACAGATCGTAAGCTTTTACCTGTGTTCGAGTCTTGTCGCCATATTCTATCGCCATCATCAAAATTTTAAATCTTTGTTTTTTAGTTAAACGCGCCATACTTTTAAACTTTGCACCTGCACTTGACACTTACTGACATTTACGTAAAGTAATACATACTATTTCCATGCGATTAAATGGTGACAAGGTGTCAACAATCAAATATACCTTTTAAAAAACTATGAAAAAACATGCTTGAATATGCTCAAATGACACAAACTGAATTTTAAATGAATTTGTTCCAACTTGCGCATCCTCACTATATAAATGAGCCTGTGTTTGTTCAAAATTATGCTACAGTAACTATACTTAATAGAAGTAATTTATTTCATAGAAGTACTATGATACTGTCTTCTAGTAACAAGTTGTTGGCTATAACGACATTTGAAAATCTATTATTTCAAAAAACATGCGAATTTCCTATTGTCTGACATAATTTTTATGACCTTTACATTGTTTGTATTTCCAAAACACTTAATGTTGATGTACATGAATTCTGTCACAAATTACTCAGGTTAATATTACATGGCAATCTCTATATTGATTTCTCGAGTATAGGTACTGCTCAAAATCTTTTCAGTCTATTTTTGATTCCTTCGGTACCATAGTGCATCTTAACTTACATACTCGAATTTCTGAAACCAGTTCAACTACCATATGTCGTGTGGTCTTTTGATCTAGATTTCACTGTCTGTACTAATTCTGATTTTTATGAGGCAGTACTAACTATAAAAATACATAAAAAGTAAATAAGATTGATCCGATAAATGAGATTAATGACCGGTTTCAATTAAATGAAAAAAAATATAACCAAGACACCCAAATTAGAGATAAAAATTTTATGCCATACTAGAACTTATAATTATTAACAACTGGTTAATACTGAGTTTTCTAGCTTCTTTTCTTTTCTCTTCTCTTCTTAGTCCTGTCATAATCAATACCTTTATTAATAAATTGCAGCACTACGGATTTGGAGGAATGACTTATGATTTAAGACTTATCTTAATGGCAGAAGACAGCTTGTAAGGGTTAATATGACGATGTCTTCTCGCAAGCCTACAGAATATGATGTGCCTCAAAGTTCAGTCTTAGGCCCGATTTTTTTTTACTCTTTATAAATGATATCGCTAGTCTGGACATCAGCGATAAAATCTGTCTATTTGCTAACGACACAAGTTTTACTTAAAGCAACCCGGATATTGATACACTCCATAGAACCGAATTAAATGATCTAGTCACCATTAAATGGTGATGCGATTCTAAGCCTGTGTGTCTTATTGTTTCTAAAACGAACATATTATCATAGAAAAATACGCTGGAACCTTTTGTACTTTATAACACCAGTTTAGACATTGTCGATTCTGTGAATTTTTGTGGATTTATTGTAGATAAGTCTTTACAATAGGACTTGCACATGGATGACTTATTCAAAAAATTAAGCTCTGCTTGTTTTGAACTTAGATTGGTTTCCAGAGAGTTAAACTTGGCAAGGTCTAGATCAGTATACAACGCCCTTTTTGAGTCAAATCTCCGATATGCCCTTTCATTTTAGAATACGTGGTGTGTGACTCAATTTGAGCGCATTTTTAAACTACTAAATAGAGCTGTTTGTTATTCACTGAAACTTAATAGTAAGACTTCTTGTCAATAATTCTCTAAAAAATTTAAAATATTAACTTTTTCTTCTCTATTAATATTTGAATACGTTTGCTTAATACGCAAGCACATATTAGCAAATTCCAGAAAGACCCACTTAGGAATGGAGATCATGATCTTTGTCTTCCAATCTCGCTGTCAGTCTTAGCTAAAAGCTTTGTATTATGCAATGCAAAAAATGCACAATCATCTGCCACTTTAAATTAAAACCTTCATCTTGCAATTTTCACTAAATAGTTTTAAAACGTTATAAATATTCATTTATTTTAACTTATTGCTTTATTATTTTTTTTCAACTAAGACTACGTACTATACTTGTATCTTATTAGCACCTACAATTTTTTTTTAATTGTACAAAGATTTATAGTATGTGGTTATGAGAATTTATATTTTATGTTTTCTGTATTGTCATCTTTTGTTTGATTTTTGTATGTTTTTTATTATTTTATTTTAATAGCCTTGTATACGAAATAAAAAAAAAATGATTAAAACTTTACAAACTTTAAAATTATTTTAAAGTTTGAAATTTGGTCACTAGAGGGCGTAATTAATAGGTCAATAATTTGATTCTAATTTTCTCCGAAAACGCCAGCTTAAGGTATCTTTCTTTTAACATAATTTGATACCTTGGAATATTTTTCATCAATTTGGTAAAAGACTCATTGGCGTACTAACCTTTTATAGAGTAGGGGAAGGTAGTGAAAATTTATATGTTTAAAAGGCTTATCCAATTTTAATTAATTTGCGCTTGTTTAAAAGTAAAATGTAAGTACCTTTAAATGTTGTATCCAATACAAAAGTACACAAAAGTTTTTGGTCAAATTGGTAAGAGGCGTAATTTTAAAATAAAACTGCTACTTTGAGTTGTTGATAAAAATTTAAACGGCAAGGTATCATATTGATAGCAGAGTCGAAAAGTAGATTAAATTAACTAAGAAACATCTAAAAACCGCTGTCAACTATTTTATTTATTTTTCGAGTTATTACCGAAATAAGAATTTTTAACGGATTGTGTGGCATCTCCCTTCGCAGTTTATCTAGTCATCGAACCAATGCAAATTACGTCAAAATTACAAAATTTTTAAAAATTCTAAAGTTGATAATAAAAATATAATTTAATTTAAGCATCATATTCGAAAAAAAATTAAAGCATGTTTAAAGGCCAATAGCTTATAACCAAAGAACAAGAACAAAAACTTTAGCAAAAAACAAACTTTATAAATGTTTAAAGTATAGAATATAGTTTTTCATTTTTTTCCTAAAAACGGTAGCAGTTATTTCTATTTTCGCTTGAGGAACAAAATTTAGAGCTTTCTAAATCATATCTTCTCATGTGATGGGCCGTATTTTGTACACAATGTCCTTAATTCGTCTCCATAAGTAATAATGTAACACAGTTAGATCGGAAGATCCAATCAAACCATATGGGTAACTCTTACTTAAAAAATCACGCACTATGATTCACCTTTTAAATATCCATCAATAATAAATGGCTTAAAAATTCTATTTCCCAACAGTCCGCATCGGATATTTACACTCCACCTATTTTGGTAATCTACTTTCCCCATCCAGGGAGGATTTTCCCATGCAAATTAACATTACCACAACTAGAAAAATTAGCTTCATCTGTCCACAAAATTTGAAAGAGGAACTGAAGATTTTCGTTGCACATTTCTTTAAGCCTCTTCTTATAGAGCGTCGTGCAAGGATACATGATATAGATGAAGTTTAAATTCTTTCAAAATTGGGAACACCAAAGGATGATTAAATTCGAGATAAAGCGAATTTTTTTATGCTTAAATACGGTACAGCTTCTATCATGGTTCCTTACCGAACGCTTTCTTATTGGAACATGAAAGGAACACTTCCCGTTGTCTTTGAAGGTATTGCTAGTCACCGAAATACTTTTCTGCTATAATCAAAAGAAACGTATCTCCTGCCTTGGGTCGCAAAGCGAGCTGATGTTTTTTCCATTGATGAAAAGCGTTTTCGGTTTTCTTGTTTCTTGAAAAAAAAGATTAATTTGGTCTTGGAAGTGTCTTGCAACTGTATAGTTCAAATTCATTTTATGCATGTCTGATTTGTTATTCACTTTAATACCTCCCCTGTCTTTCACTAGAGCCTCTCTGAAAATGGCTTCCGGATAAATGTTATACAGAAGCAGAGAAAACATGCACCTCTACCATCAACCAAGTACTCAATAGAGCTGTACTATGATGAAAATGTTTCCCTTTTCAATCCAGGTTGCTGATAATATCTCTAGCATATTCTGATGCCCGACCTGATCAAATACTTTTCGGTACTCAATGAGACAAGTTATACATCTATGTTCATATCTCTACATCTCTGTGTTAGCACCTTCTGGGAAAAGGAAACCTTTCGAAAGTCGAGTCTACTCTGAAATCCGAAAAGAGTGTTACTTATTTGTTCTTATCATTTCTTATAAATTCTTGTATGGATTTTTCTTAGGAATACTTTGAGGACGTGGGACATCAGTCTAATTATGCGGTAGTCATAACACTGAGACGAATTTGGCTTTTTTGAAATCGCCACGAAGGTAGTCTTGAGCCATTTGAAAGGGATATTTCCTGCACTGTAGATGTTCCATAATGCAACTATAAGCTCCAGGCATTTGCTTTCTTGCAATAATTTAAGCCCCTCTACATGTTCTTTATATGATCCTGTAATTTTCTGAATTTCTATTGCACGTGTGACTTCGATCTTTATAATGATTACCTCCCTGACACAAGGGCTTAGTGTCAAATAACACTAACTACACAATTGCATTTTTCGGCTTTAAGCTTTTTTGCACTCAAATAAACGTACTCCATTATGTGACAAATAATCCTATTTCGACTATTGGTCATGGTAAAATTATTATTTTAAAGTATAAATTGGTATTTTCAATGATTGTCTATGCATTAAACCACGGTAATAGAGTTAAGGTTTTTTTAAAGCTTTTTTTTTCGTTACATATCAAAAAAAAGATTGTTTAAAATGCCCAAGAAAATACAACGATAAATTTAAATATTAATGAAATATGTATTGACACATAGAGGCTATACATTAGTTGGCTAATAGATGAAAATAAGTTTTCTACTCGATAATTTAGCATCAAAAAGCCAGAGGAACAGAGATTTCTATTGGGTAAAAAATAAGAAGAAATTTACAAAATAAAATTGCTGGGATAATTCTCGGCTTTGTATTATCGATTACATTAATTCCTTCAAAATAGTTCCTCGATATTATACAAGAAAAAATAGCTCAAATATACTCATAATGTCATACTTATCTCAAGATCTTAACCTCACAAAAATTTACAAAATGTATGTCGAAAAAGACAAAAATAAAAATATAAATCCAGAAAAGCTTTGGTTTTATCGAAAGATCTTCATATTCCAACTTCAATATTGCATTTCACGTTCCACGGAAAGATGTATGTGATAGTTGTTACATGTTTAGGCATAAGGCTTTTTTGTTAAGGTTTTAAGAATCGGGCAATTAATAACAAAAATAATTTTTCTGAATTTTGTTTTGAAGCTGTAGAGCCAAGGCAAAATTTTATAAAAGTTGCTCTGCTGTATTTACCTTTAAAATAAACAATGTTGCATTAAGGAGCGTAGAAAATTGCCTTTCGCATGAAAAATTAGCAGATCTTGGGGTCATCCAAAGGTGCTTCCTATTTGCTTTATTGTCAAAAAATTACAAAATTTTGTAGACAAAGCTAATAAAAAACAATAAAAACAAAACACACAAAAAAAAATAAAAAAAATATACAAACAAAATTAATACATGCAAATTTGTTCCAATATATGAAAATATTATCAGATGGAAAATCTTTTGCTTCACGTCAGATACTTTTAGAGCTCAGAACAGTACATGAACAGAATGCCTTCACTGAGATGATTGAGTCTTAGTTTCGACGTGATAACCGTATACCCATGTTTCATCACCTGGTATGACTCTTTTGAGTAAGTCTGGATCATCGTTGACGTCATTCAACAACTCTTAGGCGATGCTCATGCGATGGTTCTTTTGGTCAAAATTGAGCAGTTTCGGAACAAACTTCGCTGAAACACGTCTCATGCCCAAAACGCTTATTAAAATTGCTTGGCACGAGCCAAGTGAGATGCCGATACCATCGGCATTTTCTCAAATGATAATTCGACGATTCTACAATACTATTTTCATCACTTTTTCAACGTTTTCTTCAGGCCTTCTTGGAAGAGTTTATATCACTTGTAACATTTTTTTAGCTTAGGGTAGACTCACCGTATGCGACCTTAAACATTTCAAGTGTTTTGGAGCATTTGATTTCATTTTTCACACCAAATTTTTTGATCTATGTTTTGCGACTGCAGAAAATCATAAGGACTATTATTATTTATGACTCATCTAACTCTAGATCTTGATTTTGAGTTACCTTTTGCAAGCTGTAATATAAAAGGTGATAAGCTTCTTCTTTTCACTTCTTTTTACGACTGTGCAAAGTACTGTCCAAGGAACCCGGAACTAAATTGGGATCGCTGTCACTTCCAGATGGCGGCTTTACTACCAATGAGCGGGAGTCACTGGAGGTCATGCTGCGCATTCACTTCCCAGACTCCTACTCATCTCGCGATCCTCCTAGCTGTTTTCGGGCTCCGATTCGCTTAGAGTTCGAGACTGCTAGAAGAATAATTACTTTCGAGAGGGTGAAATGGGCAATCAAGATATTCCCCTCCTTCAAATTTTGCAAAACGGGTTAGAAGTACTAACCCCACACATAGTCAGACTATTTAGGTCGTCCCTTGCTCAGGGCTACGTCTCAAATTTATGGCGTCAAGTGAAAGTCGTCTTTATTCCGAAACCCGGAAAAAGCGATTTTACAGATACCAAATCGTACCTATCTATCAGCCTTACTAGCTTTATGCTGAAGGCGATGGAGAAGCTGATTGATCAATACCTTAAGGAAAGGATCCTGGTCAACAAACCACTGCATGTGCAGCAATACGCCTATCAGGCGGACAAATCCACGGACCTGGCCCCCCTACACCACCTCGTTAGGAAGGTGGGGGGTGCTCTGGGTAGTGGCAAGGCCTATCTGGGTGCGTTTCTAGACATTGAAGGGACGTTCGACAATACTCCTTTTGCATTAATCTGCCAAGCACTCGAGAGCCGCGGCTCAAAACTCTGTTTGGTTAGCTGGATAGAGGCCATGCTCTCGAAACGTCATGTATCTGCCCAGCTCAACAACGAGATTGTCGAAACGTTGGTAGCTAGGGGCTGCCCGCAGGGAGGAGTATTGTCCCCTACCTTGTGGTGCCTTGTGGTCGACAGCCTAATAAATCTTTTAAACAATGCTGGCCTATACACACAGGCCTACGCTATGATCTGGTAATCCTTTGCCCAGGGAAAGACGCCGTCTCAATGCGGGGCCCTATGGTGAGAGCCCTGCGTATGGTGGACATATGGTGCCTCTCGGGGGTCTCAGGATTAACCCCAAAAAAGCAGAGCTCCTACTATTCACGAGGAGACGTAACTTTGGCACGCCTCCTGTTATATCTCTAAGTGGCATGCAGCTGCATTACTGCAGGACAGTTCGATTTCTGGGAATCAAGTTGGATCCCAGACTCTCTTGGCACGATCATGCAGACACCAGAATGAAGAAGGCCACCTGCGCGCTATGGGCCTGCAGGCGGGCTTTCGGCAATACCTGGGGTCTGTCTCCTAAGATCTTCTCGCGCATTGTGAGACCTCTTCTCACATACGGGGCTATCGTTTGGTGGCCATGTATGGAGAAAGCGAAAATTCGTGCTCAACTGGACAGAGTCCAACGTCTTGCATGTCTCAGCATAACGGGTTCCATGCGGACGGCGCCAACTAGAGCGCTTAAGACTCTGCTGAGCCTTCCGCCTCTGGACTTCGTTGTGCAATTCGAGGCAATGAGGACTGCGTACAGGCTATACGTCCTCGGCGAACTACGTGCTGGCGAGACCGGTTACGCAAAAATTTGGTCACGGGCCATACAGGAAGGTCCTCTCCTTCTGATGGGCAGTGACTGCATGGCTCCAGTGACTGTGGACTGCGAGGGATTCGTGACGCACATTGCAGGCAGAGAGGAGTGGCAGCATTCCAACAGACCTGCATTGCTAAATAGGGGGACCATCTGGTACACAGATGGCTCCAGAATGAATAACAGAGCTGGATCAGAGCTTATTGGAGGGATCCCGCATACCAGTAGGGTATACTCGCTTGGGGAGCACGCCACTGTCTTCCAGGCCGAAGTATTCACTGTATCAAAATGCGGACAGAAAATCCTAAGCTGCGGACACCGCAATAAAGTCGTATCAATATGCTCGGACAGCAGAGCTGCCATTAAGGCTATCACGGCCGCAAAGGTAAGCTCCAAGCTTGTACTAGAGTGCATAAAAGTCCTGAAAAAACTGGTACAGATTGGATGCAGGGTCCAGCTCGTCTGGATACCTGGCCATGCAGGCCATGCAGGTAATGAGGAAGCGGACTCTCTTGCCAGACTGGGTTCCGCGAATATGCCGATGGGGCCGGAACCCATAGTTGGTATAGCCAAATGCGTTGCGGTCGCGTCAATGAAGGGTCTGCTGGATAAGTGGACCCACCGAAGATGGACTGAGTCCCCTGGTATGAGACAGGCCAAAGCGCACATAGGTGGGCCCTCTGCCTGTCTCACCAAAAATCCACTACGCCTAAAAAGACGCGAAATTCGGCTAGTAACAGGTCTTTTAACCTGTCACTGGCAATTAAGAAGCCATCTCCATACTATCGGTATTGCGGACAACCCGGAATGCCGATGGTGCTGTGAGGAGGATGAAACCGTTGACCATGCAGCGGGGAATGCCCAGCACTCACAGACCAGGTTCAAATACTTGGATAACACTTTCAGTGTACCGAGCGACTTTAAGTCCTTCAGACCAGAGAGCCTTATCGGTTTTGTTTTCTAAGGCCGTTGGACTCTGGTAACCCCTGGTGCATAAAGAAACATGGTACTCACTGCCACATGTTTCATGTACTGTTTTGAGCTCCAAAAGTATCTGACGCGAAGCAAAAAGAGTTTCCATCTGATAATGTTTTTATTTATTAAAACAAATAGGAAGCAACTTTGGATGGCCCAAGACTTGCTAATCCTTCATGCGATACACAATTTTCTGCGTTCCTTAATGCAACATTGTTCATTGTAAAGTTAAATACAGCAAAGCAACTTTTATTAAAGTTGACAATGTTTTATCTACAATGTTTTGGTCATTTGAAACAATTCTCAACACACACACAAAACAATAATCGTATTATAATGATGTAATTTTAAAGTTTTTGTAAGTCCATGTTTGGTCCCATTATCAGGTATCTTAATATGCCACTTTTTATTCATTTTTAGTAGCTTTAACCTTTTAACCTTGTCTGACGCACTAGATTTGTAAGATATATTGACGAAACCCCTTAATTTGTTATCCCTGAAAGTTAGTCCAAAACTTGTCGGATTAAAAATTTTTAAATAAATTGAATGGAGGATGACCGAAGTATTTTTAGTTACCCATTAACCCAATATTTATTAATGCCAAGTGATGTACCCGTAGTAAGCGTCAAAAATTCTTATTTCGGTAATAACTCGAAAAGAAAAAAAAACAGCCGACTATTGTTTTCAGTTTTTTTTTTAATTAAATAGTATTAAAAGTAAAGGAGATTAAGTTCATGATTCCGTTATTAAAATATTTTTTTGTGGAAATATCAAAATAAGAGTTTTATTTAAAATGAAGCCTCATACCAATTTTACTACAAACTTTCGCGTACTACTGTATAAAATATTTAAAAGTACTCATATTTCGCTTTTTAACAAGTGCAAATTGAAAAAAATCGGATAAGCCTTTAAATAGTTATAGCCATTTAAACAATTACACTTTCATTACCTTCCTATAGTTTATGATGGTTGGTTTGCCAATGAGTCTTTGACCAAAATCATGGAAACTCCAAGGTTTTTAATTATATTAAAAGAAGGATTACCTTAAGCTGACATTTTCCAGAGAAAATTAAAACTCGAATCATTGACCTTTCAATTACGCTCTCTAGTAGCAAAATTTAGTATTTTTTATTGGATACTTCTATAAAGTGAAAAAAAAAATCCATTCATGTGAGATGATAATTCCCGGCATATTATATTTATTATAAGCTTATTTTAATAAATAGGCTAATAGATCAATAACTTAGTAAGATAATCTTTCTCACATTAATACTATTTACGTATATAACTCCCCTCCTCTCGACCTCTCCCATTCTCATCACTCCTTTCTTATATTCTTCTTCTCTTCTTTTGTCTCCTAAGTCCACACCTGCCAAAATTTATATTTTATCCAAAGCACGTCATAAGTCCAAATTCAACTTAAAAAAGAAAGAAAGAAAAACATAAATCTGAGACGCCGTTTGGCCACTCAAATCAAACAAAATCGGAAGTTCCCATTACACAAAGGATTTATTGCGCGCAGTGATTTGTTTGACTTCATTTCGGATGCGACGACGCCTCTTAAGAGAAGCGTGAGAATTTTTTAATTGTCAATATTTGTTATACCAACATCGGTAATGCATATTAATTTGGTCACGTGGGAACACTAATGTTTGTATACTTTGTGGATTGGTAGCGTTTACCGAATGTCAATTTTTTCTCTGTTTCTTTTGCTTATTACATGGAAATTTTATCTGCAAAAAGCAACCGTTCTATGGTTGGATTATTTACACTTGCGATTTCTCGCTGGTTTTGTATAGAGGAGGATTTATGCTAAGTATGTGTGTGACTTTTGTGCTATTTTAACCAATAAATTTACTTAAAACGCATGAAATAGCACGCAAGCATGATAAATGACCGTTTATAAGGAGACGTGTGGCATGTGCTTAAATACTTAGGGTTTTATACATTGAATAGGCGTAACCTTTGACAAAGTCCGCGGGGTGCTTCCATCTGAAATAAAATTATTTCTAGGTTTCTAATGGGAGTGTTTGGTTTTGTATTGGCTTGCGACATGCCATCACATTATTTTAAATATCTTATGACCCATTCATAGCGTCACTGTGTATATTATATGACTTTTTGTACCAGGGATGAAATTATTGAAATTTCACTTTCCATTCTTGTATCTAACTGACTCATACATAAAATGATGTAATTTAAAAGCGTTTCGTTTGTATATTAAATCAGGACAAAAATCTTTATAAGGATTTTGTTTACTTTTTTACGCTTAATGCGACCATAAATGTCAAAGTGGGGTCTGTTTCAAATTTATGAAAAGTTGTTGGTCGCCATGTTTATGTGTTAATAAGACACGGGCGTTTGGCATTTACGCTCGAGTTTTATGCAAAAAAAGATTTACCGTTGAATGTCCATTTTTTTTATTTGTCAGGTTTATAAGTGCGTTTAATTTTACTACTTATGTAAATATTTATAAAGGCTTACATATTACAATGAATAATGATTTCCAATAATTAAATGTATAATATATCCTGTAAGTGTTTTTACATTATTATTTTATATTATAATTTACATAAACGATAGTTTTATGTAAAAGGTTTGTAAAAACCTGTTTTAAATCTGAAATTTAATTATTTATTTGATTGTTGTAAATTTATGTGTGGTGCATATTTTTTATCATGAAAGTTTGTTTCTAAAAATGTAATCAAAAATAAAATTAGAAATTGTAAAATAAGTGTTTAAAAATTCAAAATTGCAATAACAAACATTGGCTTTATTATGAAATCATAAATGTTGTAAAAGTTTTTATATTATTATTTAGCAATATAATTGACACTCTTGATTGTTGGAATATACAGGATTCAGGTCGTAATAAAAACACCAAGATTAATTTATTTAAGCTATTTATTTAAAGAACGAAATTAATCGATAAAATGCAATAATTATAAAACGGGCTCCGCGAGACAACTACTTTTAACTTTATTTTTTAAAGGCGATGCTTGCAGAAACAGAAACACAAACTGCCTAATAAACATTTTTTAAGAAGGCCACTTGCCAGAAAATCGAATACAAGCTCAGCAGATTTATTAATAGTGATGTAAGCTCTTGAGCCCAACAAAAAAAAACTATAAACTAATATATCGACCTTTTTATATTGGAATAACAACATCCTCCCTCAATATAAAAGGTCTCAAAATAAGCAAAGAACAATTATATAAAAGAATACCTCTTAACATTAAATACTACACTAAGAACACTTTAACATGGTTGCAGATTTAACACAGGCAAATAAGTTAATTTAACTTAGGTTTAACTTATTACAAATAAACGTATGTTTCTTGCTGCCTAAGGATTTAGTTCAAATGTCGGCAACCATTTCTAAAGTAGGCATATACAGAAGCGTGATATTATTTGTTTGTATTTTTTCACGAATGAAATAATATTTGATATGTATATGTTTAGTGCGTTTATGAAACGTTTGATTTTCGGATAGTTTTATCGCACTTTGATTATCGTTATAGATAACAACAGGCACATTTGTTTTACGAAATTTACAAGAATCATTAATTGCAAAAATTTTAAAGCATAATGACATTAAATACAAAGCCTCTTTTGATGTCTCACATATACCAATATATTCAGCTTCTGTTGAACTTAATGCTACTGTTTTTTGTTTTTGACACTCCCAAGATACGGGTCCCCCAGCTAATGTAAAAATATACCCATAAAAAGATTTTCTATCAACTGCATTGTTTGCCCAATCGGAATCAACAAAACCAGTCAAAGGATCATTTGATTTTTTTTAAACAATTCCCAAACTTTTAGCTCCCTTTAAATATTTAACAATCCTTTTAGCACTTAACCAATGTTCTTTAGAGTTATTATTGTTAAACTGGCTAAAGAAAGAGACAGAGAAAGCAATATCTGGTCTTGTACATACCGCAAGATATATAATTGATCCGATTAACTGCTGATATAGGGCGTCATAAAAACTTTCGTCACCCGCGAAATTTTTACCTAACTCTACTGGAGTAGAAACAGTAGTTCAGTCATTTCAAACCTATCTAATAATTTTTGTATGTAGTTTTCTTGACTAATTTTTAATTCGCCTTTAGAAAAATTTCTCTCTAATTTCATGCCTAGCATATGAGAAATTGGTCCTAAGTCTTTGATGTGGAAATTTTTATTTAACTCCTGTTTTAAAATTTTAGCCTCTGTATGGTTATTATAGAAAAAAAAGAAATCATCAACGTAGAGTGCTACAACAACTAGAGAACTCTGAGTAACTTTAAAGAAAATACAAGGCTCTATACTTGATTGCACAAATTTTAAATTGCAAAGTACTTTATGAGCTTTTTCATACCAAAGTCTAGATGATTACTTTAGACCATAAATTTCCTTTTTTAATAAACATACTTTGTTTTTTAAACCTTGAACTTCAAGACCTTTAGACTCATAAAAATTTCCTCATCAATGTCACCATTTAGAAATGCAGTTTCTACGTCTAAATGATCGGCTTCTAAATCTAATTCTACTGCCATAGCCAACAATAACCTCAAATTACTAAATCTAATGACAGGTGAAAAAGTTTCAAGGTAATCAACACCATATTTTTGGGTGAAGCCCTTAGCAACTAGCCTAGCTTTGTACTTAACAATTTCCCTATTTTCATTATGTTTGATTTTAAAAACCTATTTATTTTTAACAATGTTTTTATTGTGAGGTTTGTCAACCAATTCCCAAGCATTGTTAGCGTTAAGAGCATCTAATTCATTTTTAATAGCTTGTCGCCATTCAGAACTTCTAATACTTGACAATGCTTCAGAAACAGTTGTTGACTCTAGATCATTTGACAAATTTGTCATTGCAAAATCAACAATATCATCATCAGTAATACAATCACCATACCTTTCAGGCTGACGTCTTATTCTACATAGATATCTAGGTTCCTCGGGGTTTTCACAGATCACTGCTTGGGTTTCACTTTCACTCACTGACACTTCACTATTCACTTCGTCTGGTAATTCTGTACGCTCTGACGATGTCTCGAACTCATCAGTTGTACTGGTAGTATTGGAAGTAATACTCTCTACACCTTCGTCAAGAGTCTCTGGTAGTGTTATCATCCTTGAAGTCTCTTATAAAGTATGAGCATCCAAACTAGCACGACCTGGCATTGAGTCTTCCAAGAATACAACATCTCTGGCTATTTTTACATGATGGTTACTTGGATCCAAAAGACGGTATCCAACACTATTTTCACAATAACACACAAAGATGTATTCCTTGCTCTTAGCATCTAGTTTCCTCCGTTTGACATCCGGTGTGTAAACATAAGCCCTACACCCAAAGATCCTTAGGTGACTTATATCAATCTTCTTGCCAGTCCATTTTTCTGCTGGCGTAGTTCCAGGTAGTTTCTTTGTTGAAGAAAGATTCAACAAATATACCGCTGTATTGGCTGCCTCCGCCCACATTTGTTTTGGACTATTAGAATTCATCAGCATAGAACGAACTTTCTTAAATATGGAGCGATTATAGCGTTCTGCCACGCCATTATGTTGAGGACTGTACGGCACTGTCAATTCATGCTTAATCCCATGATCACGCAAGAATTTTTGGAATTTTTCGTTACAGTATTTACCGCCATTATCCGTCCTTAAAACTTTTATTTTTCGTTCTACTTGATTTTCCACCATATAGCAAAACTCCTTGAATTTTTCTGGAACCTCATCTTTTGTACTTAGAAAATAACAAAATATTTTTCTAGTGTTATCTTTTAATAGGGTGAATATATATTTTTTACCACCAAAAGATTCAACTTCCATAAGTCCCACAAGATCTGAGTGGATAAGGTCCAGTTTATGTGGCACAACCTCTTTGTCATTTTTATAGGGAAACGGTTTTCTTGCTTGTTTGCCCTTAAGACAACTTTTACATTATTCCGGAAACTGTTTTTCGGAATAAGAAATACCTGCTGCCAATCCATTTTGTAGCAATTTCATGCTATAATGGTTGAGATGTCCCAATCTCCTATGCCACAGCATCTGTGAATATGAGGTACTTGCGACGTTGACATAATCCGGAACAACATCCAGTTTATAAATGCCATCAACATTTGTCGCCGTAGCTACTGGCTCCTCACTCTCCTGGTCAACTATTTTGCATCCCTCGGAGTCAAAATAAATACAGTATCCCTTCGAAACCATAGAGTTCACAAATAACAAATTTACAGAAAGTTCTGGAACATATTTAACTCCTTGTATGTCCATTTCTCTGCCATCTTGCTCTAGTTTCACGACACTTTTACCGGTACCACTGACACACAGTTTCGAGTCATTTGCCATAATTATTTCCTGTCCTGAGTGCAAATCGGTAATGTTCTTTAGCAGACCACGATTCCCTGTCATGTGAGATGACGCGCCACTGTCCACGTACCATGATAAGCCATTTTTAGTAACACCCAGAGCAGCAGCAAATAAAGTCTTCCCTCCTCGATGATCCTTATTTTTGGTAGGATTTGAGGATTGAGCCGGGTTCCTTTTTATTTTGAGCAGGACATTGATTTTTATAATGTCCTTTCTGCTTACAGCTCCAGCACCATAAGGGTTTCTTAAATTTCCTGGAAACTAAAGCACTGTCCCCGTTTAGTTTGCCATTTTGCCGCTTTTTGTCCTGAAGTAATTTGGTCTTTACAAAGTCCGAGGTTATATCTACACCCGAATTTTCAAGGGCCATAACCATAGGCTCGTACTCTTCAGTCAGTCCCTGTTATTATACTGTCAGTGACATTATAACTCCTAAGAATGCATCATCCAATGGTTTCCCAATGAAGATTAGTTGCTGGAAAAGAGCCATTACTTCATTTATGTAGCTTTCCATGGTGCGAAAGTTTTCTAGCCTTATGGAGCATAAACCTCGGAGCAGTCTAATTCTTCGATGCAACCCTTTGTCTTCAAACGCCTTTTCAAGGGCACTCCATGCATCTTTAGCGTTTTCGGCTTGCATCACGTGCGGAAACGTCGACTTATCCAGAGAAAGAATTATTTTTGACAAGGCTTTCTCCTTACGTCGCGCTTTAGCCGCACTATCAGCATCCGTAGCCCATTCTCCAGTAACACAGTTCCAGAGTCCGTCTAATTTTAATAACGCATTCATTTGGAACTTCCACACCGAATAATTTTCACGCCCTTTCAGTTTATCAACTGCCGAACTGATTACTGTACTTTCGTTACTCGCCATTATATTTTTTAACGACGCAACGGCACGACTAAACAAACTTAAAAATAAACCAAATCAAGTGTTTTGCGCTCCTGGGCCCATGACCTATTGAAATATACAGGATTCAGGACGCAATAAAAACACCTAGATTAATTTATTTAGGCTATTTATTTAAAGAACGAAATTAATCGATAAAACGTAATAATTATAAAACGGGCTCCGCGAGACAACTACTTTTAACTTTATTTTTTAAAGGCGATGCTTACAGAAACAGAAACACAAACTGCCTAATAAACATTTTTTAAGAAGGCCACTTGCCAGGAAATCGAATACAAGCTCAGCAGATTTATTAATAGTGATGTAAGCTCTTGAGCCCAACAAAAAAAAACTATAAACTAATATATCGACCTTTTTATATTGGAATAACAACATTGATTATATGTAGAAAATTTGTAAAAACTCCCCTTGTCCATATGTATTTTACTTATTGATTAAAAATAATATAAATTTGCAGATCCTCTAAGTGTTTTATAAAAAGAATTAACAAACTTTCGCCACAGAAAGTAAATTAAATTACTAGAAAGGTAAAATTTCAATAACAAACGTTGTTTTTATTATAAAATCATTTATGCTATAAATGTATTTATATTATTACATGACAATATAATTTACGCTATTATTTATGTAAGAAATCTGTAAAAATTCCCTTTAAAAATGTGTAAAGTTACAAGTCCTGTAATCGTTTTTTATTAAAAAAATCAAATTTTTTGTGAAAATAAGCAATATCAAACGTTGCCTTTATTATAAAAGCACATATGTTGTAATAGCTATTTATGTATCAAGGGCATTGTAAGGACGATAATGCCCGGAAGGTGGAAATAGTATTTTAGTAGTTTAGTATAATAGTAGTTTCCGCGTGATGGGCATTAGAGTCTAACAATGCCCGTGGTGCATACAATGCTTTATGTTTTACCGAAAAATTTATTTTTATGTACAAAAATAATTTTAATATTAATTAAAAAATAGGGTCTACCTGTACAGGTAGTTATACGTACATGCCTACCTACAGAAATTTATCAAGTGACTTGCAGTGATTATTTAAGTTTGACTTTGATGTTTCTGTCAGTTAGTCAGTTGGCATTTTTTGTTTAAATATTTGCCTAAAATGGAAGAAATTCCACAAAATATAAGAGAAAAGGCCATAAAAGCGACCGAAAATCTTTTGCCAGTTAAATCAAGGCAACAGTATGATTGGGAGTATGGCATATTTGATATTTGGAAAGATGCCAACGCAATTGTTCAAATAACCGAAACCGTTCTAATGGCATATTTTCAGGAACTGGTAAATTATTGATTTTATTTTAATAGGTACATATGTTTAACAAATTTTAATATTTTTAGTCGGAAAAATACTGTCCGAACTCTCTCTGGACAAGTATTCTACCCTAACGTCTACGTTAATGGTCTATAAAAATATAGACATCTCGCAATACCATCGTCTCATATCTTTTTTAAAAGTTAAGTCGAAAGGATATGTCCCGAAGAAGTCTAAAGTTTTGGAAGGAGAACCAATAATAAAATTTATTAAGAAGGCTCCTGATGATATATACTTGGTACACAAAGTCATATTGGTAATGGGTGTTTTTGGAGGTTTACGACGAGATGAGTTGGTCAAAATGACCAACTCATGATGATATTGAAGATATCATCAATTGATGATATTAAACCATAGATGATATTGAAGATAGAGGAACGGCCTTGGTTGTAAAGGTACCAGAAACTAAAACTTCAACTTCAAAAAGTTTTACTATTATTGAAGAAGATTTAGGCGCTTTAAATTTAATAAGAAAGTACGCAGCATTAAGAGCAGCGGGAATAAAGGAGCGAAGATTCTTTCTTACCTATAGAAAGAGTCGCTGTACAGTACAACCTGTTGGAAAAAATACCATAGGAAGCGTCCCAACCTTGGTCGCAAAATTTTTAAAACTGGATAATGCAGAAGCTTATACCGGCCACTGTTTGCGTCGCACATCGTAAACTTTACTTGTTGAGGCAGGTGCTTCGTTTGAAATGCTAAAACAACATGGGAAATGGAAAAGCTCTTCAGTAGCTGAAGGATATATAGAAAAAAAACATTCATCCAAAAATAAAGTAGCCAAAATGATTGCCAATTCAGTTAATTCCGAGGTTAATTCCGTATCAACTATTGAAAATTCTTTAATGGACAATTTACAAACTATACAAAATAGTGCTGCCACCTCTACCATCACAAAAAACACCGACCATTCTATAGTGGGATCAGCTACATTTTCCGGGACATTTCAAAATTGTAATTTTTATTTTGGAAATAAAGTTTAATTTTTAGTATTTAAAAAAACACTATTTTTTGTATAAAATGGATGTTTATTCTTTGTTATGAAAGAAATAAAATTGGATAAGCAATAAAATTTCCGGGCATTATCATAATGCCCACTTATAATGGCCTAGGTGTGATAGCAGGTATTATTGCTACCATAACATATTCCATTTCTAAGATATTATAAATCAATAATAGATAGGTAAAACATAAATGTTTTCACGTATTTTTTTATTTTAAAAAAGTATCTAAAAGGTATCTCATATATCTGTCTTGTATTCAAATGTAATGTTGATTTAGAAGTGAATACATTTTTATAATAATAGAATATACAAATTTCTATGATAGACGTTGAACTGAAAAAATAAAATAAACGATTAAATATAAAAATGTAATATTCTATTTTATAATTATTATGAGATTTAATATCTATAAAGCTTCGTAAATTTATTTAGCTTACAACTTGTAATAAATTTTGTTAGTCTATTGTTTATGTAAAGGAACTTATTTATAATCCGGAAAAAAGCTTTTAAATCGTAATTTACAATGTTAATTTAGCTTTAAAAAAAAAATTTTAAAAATGTATGCAAATAAAATAGGTAAAAATTAAAACACAAATTTTATGAATCTTTATCGTTGTGTATTAAAATACACTAAGTTTAAATACATAATAATATGCAAGAAGTTTATACTAATATATAGGGATATTATAAATCTTTTTAAATCCTAATTTAATATTACATTAACATTTATTAAAATTTACAAATATTAGAATTTTTCTAAATCTAAATTTACAGTATGTTATCACAATTGTCCTTTAATTTATAAATCAAATCAAATCGAATCAAATTTGTTTATTTGCCCAATATATACATATACAAATTATATACAATCCATTTTACAACTATATACTATATAACCCGACAAAAAAGACTACAGCGACATAGTGGCCGATAAAACAAAATACACAAATCATGTGCATTTGTGTGCGGTAATCGTGTCACCTAAACTATATATAAATAAGTCAATAAGATATTTTAATGAAACTGCAAATGGCAGAAAAAAGGGCGAAAGGCGTGCGCGAGACAAAACAAGGGAAGCTAACAGTAAATATATTAATTTTACAGGTTATCCTACCTTATTTTATTTTAGCGGGAAAATCTGACAACAGCACAGCACGCATGGTTTGGAAGAAATGTAGGTTATTTTTGCATTAATAAGAAATTGCTTAGGGTATTTTCGGAATCTTTTATAAGTAAATTCCTTTACTTCATCTGATAAATTATTCCACAATTTAATCTCTATAAATGTAAAAGATTTCTGAAAAGCTGCAGTACGATGTTGAGGTACCCTGCATTTATTAACAAATCTTGTATGATGCTGGTGTAAAAATGGATTAAATAACGCTGCAAGGCATGAGGGTTGTCCAGTTTTTAGGATTCTGTGTAAAAAAGTATAAAAATGATGTTTTCTACGGTAACTCATATTAAGGATATTTTTATTATTTAAATGAGGTTTAATATGTTCTCTAAATGGAATATTGTAAAAAAAACGCATACAGCTGTTTTGTATTTTTTGTATTTGGTGTGCTACTTACATCGTCAAAGATGAACCATAAACCACATCACCGTAGTCGAATAGCGATAATATTAAAGTGCCACATAATTGATACTTTATTTTGGATGGTAGCCATTTTTTTTAAATAATTAAGTTTTTTCAATCTTATATAAGCAATTTTTAATTTATTATGAATATATGCTTAAAATATTAGCGAATCATCAAAAAGTGTACCCAAATTTTTCACCTCTTAAACTGAGGCCAAAGGCATATTATCTATTTGTGAAACAAATAATTGCCTTATTCTTTCAATCTGATATTTAGCATTAAAAATAGCGTACAGGATTTAGAGGAGTTTAGTTTTGAATTATGATTATCGGAGAATTTTTTTAAATTATTCAAGTCCGTGTTACATTTGTCAATATTTTCATTTACATAATCTAAAGAAAATTAAGTGTATATTTGAGAATCATCAGCATATTGTTGAATTTTTGAGTTCTCAATAAAATTGCTCATATCTGCAACATATATGGAAAATAACAGAGTGCCCAAGATTAAGCCTTGAGGCACATCTGTGGCAATTGGTACAAATTCAGATAGAACGCTTTGAAAGTCTCTTACAATTTCCACACAAAAAGATCTATCTATTAAATATTGTTCTAAAAACTTTACAGAATTCTCAGAAAGTCCATAGTAATGAAGCTTGACTAATAGCATATTGTGGCTAATCGTATCGAATGCTTTGCTAAAATCGAGAAATGCCAGGCAAGTTATTAGTTTCTTATCTTCACTGTGACGAACATCATTTAAAAGAATAACTAAACAAGTAGAGGTGCTGTAATCAGATCAAAATCCTGACTGACACGATGGGATAATACTTGACGTGTTTAGGAAGTCGTACAATTGTTTATTAATATGTTTTTCAAGAAGTTTAGAAACTACCGAAAGAATCCTGATCGGTCTTAGATCCCGATTTAGATTCGTATTTTTAGCTAGCGGTTTCACGATTGCTTTTTTCCATGAAAATGGAAAATAACTTTTTAAAATACAGGAATTTATTATATTTATAATTATACTTATAATAAGGGTGGAATGCAGTATGGCAAGCAAAGTTTAATATCCCTTACTGATATACCATCATCGCGAATTACCCCAGTGGATATACTATTCAGAATCTTAAAGATTTTGTCATCTGACGCAGAGTTAGAAGCTTGAAAAGTAGATAAAAAGAAGTTGCAAATCTGTTCTGGATCACATAATTTATTGGAAACGTTAACTATCTTATTGGATGATATATTTAATTTTTTAGCATTGTCCCATAAATCTTTTCCTTTTTTTGAAGAAAATTGGTTAAAATAAGTAGTTTTCTCCCGTGTAATAGCATGTTTT
This sequence comes from Anthonomus grandis grandis, assembly GCF_022605725.1. Taxonomy (NCBI): domain Eukaryota; kingdom Metazoa; phylum Arthropoda; class Insecta; order Coleoptera; family Curculionidae; genus Anthonomus; species Anthonomus grandis. The sequence continues at coordinate 18,122,309 of NC_065551.1, forward strand.
GTAAAATTTCTTAACTGTCTATAATATTCTAAGTTACCCGAGGTTTTGTTTTTTAAATATTTCTTGTGTGCCTTATCCCTTAAACGAATTAAAAGTTTTATGTTATTAGTTATCCAAGGCATAACATTTTTCTGTTTAACTATTTTTTGTTGAAGTGGAGCGTGTTTATTTATTAAATTAGCAACTATTTTAATATAAAATAATAATACAGAATAAAACATATCCAAAAATCATAATTATATTAAATATTTGCAGTTGTCATAGAAAAATAGAATAACTTAATAAAAATATAAACATAACTGTCCAACATTAGATTTCTCATTAATTTTCCACTAATAATAAATTAACTTGCAATACATGCACACGTGTTAAAAGTCAATTATCGTAACTCTACAGACTTACACAGATTGTTATGAGGAGTATTATTGAACAACATCTGTATGGATAATTGTATGTAAAAATATAACTAACTGCTTGTCGTTAAAAGGAATTTAAATACCAAAAATCACCTATATAAAAGCATAATAAAAAAGTAACTTCACATTATTGATTGTTTTTAAATATTTATTAAGTCAAATGTTTAAGCAAGAGTTGTTCAAAACTGTCAATATTTGTTGGGTTAAACACAATCTTTCTCGGCAAATTCATGAAAATTTCTTTAGAAAATAAAGTCCTGGGTCACGTTTTAATTCACAGACATTTGCAATGCGCTGTTGAGATTCTTCCGGAATATTTACTGCTCCATCACGATATATCAACTCTTAATAAATAGCCCCATGGAAAAAAAATCTCAAGGTATTAAATCTGGAGGCCGAAGAGACTCAGAAATGGCTCCATTACGCCTTATCCATCTATGTGGAGTCTCATTGTGTAGGAACCACATGTTCTGCATCTTCTATCCAGTATTTTAAAAAGGCAGAGAGTAATAATATATAAATTTCTTTTAAGAATTTTGTGGTCATCTATGGGAGTAGCTAAACTTGGTATGTAGTGAATAAGTAATGCGAAAATAAAGTTCGAATGCTATAAGAAGAGTACAGGAGGTGCCATTTTTAAATGTAACACAGATTTGCACAATAGCTAATATAGCAATTTGGTAATACATTTATGCCGTAAAAAGAATTAATTTCCCAATGCAAACTATGGAAGTAGCATCCATTATTGGCGGAATATCCTGTACCCCTTGCATATTTAATAAGGGTTTATTACTCTACCTATTTGCAATAGACTTTGATAGTTGTGACAGATTATGTCGCAGAAAATCTTATTAGTCGAGGTGGAAAAAAGTAGGGATCTGATAAGCATATAATTTACCACGTTAGCTTAAACATTTATTGAAAATTTATGTGGACAATTAGATATTTTTACAGCATGCGAATTTTCTACTGCCCATACATGATTGTTGTTTCGTCAATTTCGTCATTTTTTATTTCTGCCGAACTATTCTAAAAGCTACTGGCAAAGTACTATCCTAGGATGACCTTTAAGTTGTAGCGCTTGTACCCTTGATAAGTAAGATAATACTGTTATTGTCGTATTGCCTTCCATTTGTCTATGAGAGACTTCGACTTGAGCTGCTAGAGGTCTATTATTTACTGTTGGATGGTCTTCGATCATTTCTGAATGCATTCGTCAATTTGTAACATTTTGGGTTGAGCAGCTCTTCTATAGTGGCCTCCTCATTCTGCTTTTAAATAACTTGTATCACGAAGTTTAATAACTAAAATTTACAAACATAAGTGGGCCAGATAATTCGTAAAGGAAACCATTTCTATGGGCGTAACTTAACTAAGTAACTAGTTAATAAATAAATCAAGAAAAAGCGTAGAGGTCGAACTCTATAAGAGCAAGTAGGTATGATTTTTAAATATAACATAGATTAGCATAATATTTAATATACTGATTTGATACTACCTAAATTCCGTAAAAAGAATTAATTTCGCAATGCAAACTATGGAGGCAGCATACATTATTGGAGGGTCATTCTGTACCCCTTGCATACCTAATAAGATTTTATTACTCTATGTTTATTTGAAATAGATTTTAATAGTTTAGGTTTAATAATGATAGATTGTGTCTCACAACTAATTGTCGAGGTGGAAATAAGCAGGGTCCGATAAGCATATCATTTACCACGTTAGCTTAAACATTTAATGAAAATCTATGTAAACAATTAGATCTTTTTACAGCATGCAGATTTTCTATTGCCCATACATGATTGTTGTGTGGAAAGTTTGCACTCTATCTCGTGTAAATGTCGCCTTGTCTATACACAAAATTGATTTCGTAATTTTTTATTTTTGCCGAACTGTTTTAAAAGCTATTGGCAAAATACTATCCTAGAATGATCTTTAAGTTGTAGTGCTTGTACCCTTGATAAGGAGGATAATACTGTTTTTATCCTATTGCCTTACAAATAAAATATCTAATTGTCTATTTATTGCCTTACAATTTAAATATCTAACAACACAAATTTTGATAAACGGTAAGAGCCCGAAACAAACAAAATACGGTAAAAATTTATACGGCATTTACCGAGAATATAAAAAAAGATTATTAAAATTCTCATTTTTTAAAATTTTTTATTGTTTTACTTACCCTTTTATTATTATCCTTTTTATGTAGGTGATATTGGGTATATCAACTCCTTTTATATCGAATCTGACAAGCAGTTAAAATAAATGACTTTGTAAACACCCTATATATGTATATTTCCAAATCCAAACATTGAGTGTATTATAAAATCATGCATGGTTTTAATATAAATGTTACAAATCCATTGTGCGTGTTTTTTTTTATAAATATAAGTGTGTGCGCTGTAATAAATATTTAAAAGACATATTAATTTATACCCAATCCATTTTAAATTTGTTCTAATTTTTTTTTCGTCGCACACCTATACATTTCTACTTATGCCTTGTACGTGTGTAAAAATAATATATCTCTTTCAAAATGCACTTATACTTGATTTATCAGTACAGTATATGATTTACGATGCATGTGATCCAATTTATATTCATGATGTTCGAGAAATACTTTGGTAATTTCATTTCCGTCGGGTTGTAAATTGACGACACGTTTGACGACTCGTTCGAACTAATGTCTGATGATTTTCAATGATGGAATTTGTTTATTTATGAAAAATCATGTTATTGATTTATTTTCACACGAACTTATATACTGCTTTAGTATTTCTCTGGAAAAGTAACTATTTATATTTATTGCGCACTTAATCTTATGCTTTCTCTAGCTTTAACTGATTTCAGTTAATTATATACAAGTAATTCCAAAAAAAATTATGCATCCAGTTAATAAAATATAACTATAAAAAAATAGCTGACCTCGTTATCTTATACAGAAATAAACATACAATGGACTAATAATGTATGCGCCAAAGCAGATTCAAGTAAAAGACGCGCGCATTTTTTGAATACCCGCAGTTCATTACAAGGGAACACAATGCGAATTCTGCTAATGCGCTGAATTCGAATTATTTGTTTTGAAATTACCACCCAATAAATTTTAAACGGCCTTTAAAAACAATTTTATGCGTCGGCGGGTGGGTTAAACCTATTTGTTTTTATTTACGCTCGAAAATTGAGTTTTTTCGTCGCGCTTTGATGCCCCATGGGAGTTAAGGTATGTGTTAATTAACTTGGGCGGTAAATAAGCTATTAAGTCGAAAATATTGTGAAATTTTAGTTTGTATTATGCTGTTAATGTAAGTGTTTGTATTTATATGTTTTAAATAAATACATTTTTGTAAATTATTTAATATACAGGGTGGCGCATTGAAAACGAAACAGAGGCATTTACAGGCAGTTCAGTTTTTTTTTTTGAAAAACGTTCAGATTTGTGGATTTTGTTTTCAAAGGGGAGACAAGTTTCGTGAAAAATCACGATTACGTGCGGCCTCTTAGGATACCACCATTATATCTTAAATAAAAAGGGGAGTCGAGTGATAGTGGGGGTCAATTCCGTTCATAATTATGTGAAATTCATGTACTTCAATTTAATAGTTTTGTGGATTTATTGATTTAAATCTAAATAGGTGCATCAGATTAGTTTGTACTAATTTCAAACAAAAAATTAGTAAACGCATTGACTTCATAAGTATGTAAGTAGTTTTTTTTACTACGCCCATGGTTTGTTTCTCATTTTGTTGTTGAAATGTAAAAAATATCTGTATATTGGAAGAGGCAGCCCCTTTTTTCTAATTCAATTGTATTTTCCTACAATTAGGGACAATATAATGTAACAAATAAGGGACACCATCCGTAGTTTGTCAGAAACCGAAATAGAGTTAGCTGTGGAATAAGTGCTAGACAAAGGATTGAAAATTACGTTGAGAATGATGGACACCAATTTGTGTATCTAGGAAAGCACTCAGTTAGTTTCATTGATTTTTTTGTAGTTAATTTCCTAGTTAAGCTGAGGGTAACTTTTGACAATTTTTGTCGTTTCTTTTTACTATATTATTTTAAACAAAAAATCGGTCTCATCAGAGCCTGAAGTAAAAACACCTTCCATCACTTCATTTGATATCTCACAGAAATTTCTGTCAAAGCTTTTTTTTAGGGATTTCTTTACAGATTATTACTATATTTTAAGACCCTTTATTACTTGAAGTTTTTAGCGGAAATAGGATTTTACCTTTCGAAATAGATACAATTCCTTCCAGCGGCCTACCATTATTAGATGCTGAGGTATAGCCAAGAAACATTATTAATGGGACATCCGGTACAGGGTGTGCAAATAAGCGATTGTATCTAAGGACCGATACATCTGGCAATAATGTTCTTTTTATTATTATAAAAGTGGGAATGAGAAAATTTTGGAAATTATATTCAAATTTCGTATTTTATCGCTAAAGGGCGTAACTAAAAATTATATGAAGAAGATGAGAAGCAGTCTTTTCTTCCGAATACTAATATATTAATCTTTACATTTGATAATACTATAAGAGATCCTAAAATATTCTCTATCATTTCGGTTTAAAGCTTATTGGCCTACGAATGATAGTAGGGGTGGAGGAAACTATTAAAAGTGTAATCAATGTAAAATTGATGTAAACTCTAAACCACTTATTTGATTTTAGGAATTTAAATTTGTTTGCGAGATCAATGTAGCTGTTTGAAATATTCTATCTGATAGTTACTGTATAGCTCCTAATAAAAGAGCTAGTGGGCGCAATTTGTAATAATTCCAGTTTTTTTTCTCATTTTACTCCAAAAGTTCAAATTGAACGGTATATTTTTGATATTATATTTAAAAAATATATAAATTTTGCAAAAATATTGTAAAAGAAATTAAGGTTTTTTCTAATGCACCAAGTCAAAACGTATGTATCGCCATCTAGCGTTCGGGCTTAGAATGTCTAATTAACACGTTAACTGCCACGTGAATCAAGTGTGTCTCACAGGTAGCATATTAGTTTATGCCACGTGAATCAGTCGTGATTCACAGGAAAACTATTGTAATTATGCCTGTAGCTCGCCGGTGATTCTCAGTAGCCACATAAATCAATGGTAATTTAAAAAGCGTGGTTGATTAGCACACGAAATTTATGTATAAATGGCGATAAATGCAAGGTTTTTAAATTTTTGTCCAACAAAAACAAAATTTATTTTTGAAGATATTTTTATTAAGAAAAATTAAAGACATTTTAGAAGCTCAAAGTACAGATTAGGTATACAAGGTACACAGTTTTTAAAAGCATAAAAATTATTATTCTTTTAAGCAGACATGACACTCGGTGAAACAAGTCACGCAGGAGTACTTATCGCACTGAATGCACTTCCATCTAGTTTGTGCAGAATTTTTAGCTGCCACAGACTTGCCTTTTTCTTGGATATTTTGGAATAACAAAAGCAGCATCTTCGCTAGTTAGCAGTACCGACGTCTTCCAAAATATGTTTCACTCGATTAGCGTTTATTTGTGAATCTCTTCGCTCATTTTGATTTTCTTGGGAAAGATGTAAAAGGGATGTAGCAACTTCTTCTCTAAATGCTGTTATTGTCATTTTTTATACAGTTACTACCCTAAGCAATATGTACGCATTTACCATAGCTCCCAAAAGCAATTCCACTGTAATTTTTCGGTACCATTTAATTCCCTTTCTCAAAGCTGAGGAATATGCTTTGATTTGGTCCGATAAATCGATAAAAGCTTTACATGTATTATAGTCAGCAACAATATCTGGCTTCTCTATATCCGCATTACGCCGTGTTGGTACTTTGATCATTTGATCAGTATGCTTGGTAGATAAAGTAAGGATATCCCGTTTGTCTTGCCATTTTGTAATTACAACTCCTGTATTACTCTCTTGACTATATGCTTCCCTTTCTTTAGCTTTTTTTTTATAAGATCTTTTGGATAATTTTTACGATTTTTTCTAAGCGTACCTACTAAATATCTACTAACTACTAATCTAGTAACTTGTGAGCCAGCTCCATACTTGTGTAGTAGTTATCTACGTAAATGCACCGCCCACAGTCCAAAAGTGGTTCGCAAAGGTTCATAACAACGTTAGTTGGCACGCTTGGTCCATCTATTTTTTGCTTGCCACAATATATTTTCAGATCATAAGTATATCCTCCTTCAAAACATAATTTTTATAACTTCACGCCGAACCTATGCCGTTTATTCTTGATGTACTCCATGAAAGCCAGCCTTCCACGAAAAGGGACGAGCGTTTCGTCAACGCATATTTGCTCTTTGGGAATATAGAACTTTTGAAAATTCCCTTTCAGCTGGTCCAAAAGGGGTCCAACTTTGTATAATCTATTAGAACTATCAGCATTTTCATTTTCTTGAAAATGCCAATTTGCCAACAAGAACTCAAACCTATAGCGTGACATCACACTTGAAATTTGGTTTACATAAATTTTCTTTTTGGACCAATAGTCTACCAATTTAGGTGCACGAAGTAAGCCCATCCAAATTTGAAGACCGATAAAAGTTAGCTCAGGATTAGTACCTTTCCATTTATTTATACGGGACCATTTTAAAAGTGTCGATTCTTTTTACTGCGCAGCGAAACGATTAGATTCCGTCACAATGTTACTTACAACATTGTCATCCACCATCAGCTTGAAAAAAAAACAGGAGGCTTATCAATATATTGAAATAAGTGATTTACAATACCACTTTCAGGAATATCAACTGGAAAGTTCTTATTGTCCAGTCACTTCTTGCCACATCAATCTTGGAACAAGTTCCTCATCATTTGAACTATTTAACTGAAACTGCTGAATAACTGCCTCTATGGTCTCCGAAATTGCGTCATTTTTATTTATTTTTTGAAAAAATGGTGGATGATCAGCTCTGTTAAGAAGTTGCGTACTGGAACCTTCTCCACCAACATCTGGAAATCGTAATGAAGTGCGCATGTTTATTGTTTTCTTCTTTTTTACAAATGGCTCGTTGCTATTTTCCGAACTAAATGAAGATGATGAAGGCGAACTATCAGGTTCATATTCATCTGAGCATTCTCCGAAAGGATCGGGCTCTTCACCGGAAAATATCTCGTTTATCAGCTTTTGAAGACGCTGCTGTTCTTTATTATAACTATCCATCTTTTCAAAATAAAATCTAAAATTAGCTTGGAAAACAAGATTTGCGATAAAATCTTATCTTAGTCAATAATAAAGATCGCTAATAAACAAATATCAAAACACACTTTTTTCAAAACACACACCTTTTCAAAACACAAGTTTTTAGTTCTTTACTGATTGACTGATCACACATAAATGACGATAAACAACAAGAATAGGCTAGTTTTGTTTTGAATCAAGTATGATTCACGTGGCTCACTGTGCAATTTTCGTCAGCCAGGCCTTATGAGACACACTTGATTCTGTTCAAAAACACAATTTTTGACAGGTATTGACAAGAAATTAATTGTGGGTCATCATTTTTATTATTTTGGAAGTGAAACAAGCAAAAAATAGCTTTTGGCTCGTGGGGTAAAAAAAAAATCGTATTGTGGCAGTTAACGTGTTAACGTGTAGTAGACAATATCTATTAGATAAACGTCAAATATTTATTAAGCCCAGTTTAATTCTTGTCATTCAATTTGTGTTTTGAAGTTTCAATCAGCCGGCTCAGATTTAGAAGGGGTCGCTGTACTAGAAGATCAGGAAGAAAATATTATTATTGTATTAGCCTGCGCAGAGTTTATTAGGCATATTGGAACTCGGGCCTCATCTTTAGATTTGGGAACTACTGTTCGAAATATACTAAAAGACCTCAAATCATTGCACATCCTTTTTAATACACTTTTATAATATCATTTTCTCCTCGAATATATAGGCATTTCCTTTTATTTTAATGCTATATTCTTACCATATCGTACACCAAGCCATAAATAAAGATGATTTTAAGCACAGAATTGATTCTAGCCAATGGATTCTAGAAATGATTTGATTGAATCCCTGTTTTCGGGATTTTTTGTCACACATTCTGTGGACCGATGAAGCTACTTCCAGTAGCGATGGTAGAGTCAACAGGCATCATCAGGCATTGGTCGGCTGAAAATCCCCGTTGGATATCAATCCAGTCATATGGATGTCAATTCAGTCATGTCGTACTGGCCGCTACAAGGCCGCTGTAGTGTAAAGTTATGGTGTAGCAGTATAATTAAAATTGTTGATTATTACTTTTTTAATGGCAAAAACCGGTGATAATTTTTTAATAAATGCTTTGCCTATTTGAATGGAATATTTGACATACTGGAAATGAGACGAATGTAATTTTCCAATTGGATGGATGTATAGCACATTTTATCAGTTTCGCGCGGGAACATACTACTAATTATTTTCAAGCGCGCTGGATCGGAAGAGGAAGTCTATTTCCTTAGCCGACCAGGTTTAACATACCTCGACTTTTACTTATAAGGTCGTTTAAAAGGTATTGTACGAGGTCTGGCTATTAAATAACGAGACTGGTTACGAAAAAGGATTTTATTATAGAAATTATTATACATTCGAATGCTCCCCTTCAATATACTCCCCTCCCCTCGCCACACATCTTTCCATACGTTTTTTCCATTGATCGGAGCAGTGCTGGAAGTCTTCTTTGGTGAGGGCCTTTAGGAGCTCTGCCGTTTTTTGCTTTACCGCTTTTCAAATCTGCCGCCGACTCAAATCTGGTCCCTTTCAAAGCAGATTTTGTCTTCGGAAACAAAAAATAGTCGCACGGGGCCAAATCTGGCGAATACGTCGCGTGTTCGAGCACTGGAGTGCGCTTACCACGAGTTGTTTTTCCACAACTCGGGCCGTTTCTTACGAACTCGTTCTCGCAGTGTTGTTGCCAAAACTGACAAATAGTAAGTCTGGTTGACAGTCTGACCCTCTGGAACCCATTTAGTCATCACGATACCGTTAATGCCGAAAAAAACGATCAACATTGCCTTGAGTTTTGATTGGACATCCTTACTTTTTATCTTGGTTTCCATATCGTATTGAAAGATCCATGTTTCGTCGCAAGTAATAATGTTTTTGATCAGTCCGGGATCGTTTTCTAACCTTTTAAGGAAATCTGAGCAGACCTGTTGACGAAAGAGCTTTTGGTCAGGAGTCAGGTTTTTTGCCATCAACTTCGCACAGACTTTTGTCATGTGTAATTCCCCGTGTAAAATTTTTCTAACCGTTTCTTTATCAGCGTTTACAGCCTCGGCAATCATCCAGGTGCTCATTCGACGATCTGCGCGTACAATTTGGTTGATTCTGGTCACTGTTTCCGGAGTTGAAACAGTGACAGGGCGACCTGAGCGCTGGTCATCTTTAGTTTTTTTTTTTTTTTATGATAAACACAAGCACAAGAGGAAAGTCCTATGTCACTCTTGAAGTGGTGCTTGCGCGAAGATATTTGTTGGCATTTATCTTGAATCGCTGCAGGTTGTATGCGTCGGGAAATATGTGAGGTGGAAGCCCGTTCCACAAAAAAGATGTTCTCCAGATGAATGCGTCCCGATACAGCGACGTCCTTGGGGTAGGCAGGTGGACTCGATGTTGATGAGCCGCAACTGTTAGACGCGTCCTTCTTGCCGGAACAGCCCTGGGTGGAATCAGGCCTGCCAGCTCAGAGGAGCACTTACCGTGATAATAGTGCTCTCTCGGCCCTCACTAAAGCGCTTACACCACTCAAAAACACGCGCACGAGAGAGAGAGATTTTTCGAGAATTTTCCCCATAAGCCTCTTGCAACAATTTATAGCACTGAGTCGGAGTTTTTTTCAATTTAACGAGATATTTAAGATTGATGCGTTGCTCTTGTTTTTCGTCACACATGGTTTTCGGCCCGAGAAAAAAACACGCTTGTTTCAAACCGCTACTGCAGGAATACTATAATAGTGACGAAAACGTGTTTTGGTACGTGTATAGACAAGATATCTAGATACCCAACGCACTACTCGTTTTTTTCCCCACCCGTCTAGGGCGCCCTCTAGGCACGCAGTCTCGTTATTTAATAGCCAGATCTCGTATACTAAGAACTACCCACAACTAGACATGATATGCAAAACGGAATATATGATTGAGATTGAAGTTCATATAAAGTTCTAAGCTATGGCTCTATCATTCTTTTTCAACTGAGATTTTCCTAAACTAATTTCGTAAGTTTCGCAACCCTGATGTTTTTTTCTTCCGAGCCATCTTTTACCCAATACCTTTGCTTCTATTCGGGTTTGCTACTGCAGAAGAAGAGTATTCTAGTTTTTGTTTTTTAATGATCTATGACTTCTAGATGTTCTTTTATTCCTCTTCGCACTTTTGTATTTATAATATGAGCTGTTTATGGTAATCTGAGCGTTCTTGTTTTACAGTCACGTTTCAAATGCTTTCAGATTTTCAGTGGTGGCTTCTGTGAGTGTTCGTGTTTCTTACTTTAATTACAACAGATATATTGTGACATTTAAAGATGGCACTTATTTTGCCATCCATTGCCATCCTTGCTTTCCTACATGACATTTTATTTCTTGTGCACTGTCTCATTGTTCATAATTGATAGGTCCAAGATAGCAATATTGTTGAATATGGTTCAATTCGACTCCCGTCAATATAATAAACATAGTTTAATTATTTTTTATCTCTTTTACTGATAAGCATTTGCATTGATATTAAGACCATATTGTCGAGTGTTCCGCACGATGTAGTCTATTAAACTTTGCAGTACTCTTAAGCTATCTACTCTTACCATACAGTATATTGACTATTATTATTTAGTCTGACTCCGTTCAAAAAGTTTCGTTCGAAATTTCTCTCTGGTTCCGACTGTTTTCTGTAGATGATTTGAAGATGATCTGATTTTTCTCATACTTCTTCAAATCAGGATTTAAGACAAGTGTGCATGTATGTAAATTTAAAATAAAACTATTAAAAAATTAAGGATACAATTAATTTGCAACTTATATAGTACTAGAATAGATCTTATGTTTGAATGACATGATTATTTTTTACTTTTTTACTAATTTATTATTGTATTTTTTTATACAAATTTAATATATTTTTACTAGTTATATTGAATTGAAAAAAGCTTATTTCTATTATAAAATAGGTCAAACATTTTTTATGATATTAATCTGTAAATGTATGTACGTCGTAAAAATGTCAAATCAGGATCTGAAACATCGAGAATTTAAAAATAAAATTAAGCATACGCGGTGGTTAAACGAGATCAATACTTGATGTTCCCGAAAAAAACAATGTATTCATAAAGCGCTTGGCACCATTAGAATCACTTAAAAAAATATTAAAAATTAAAAAGAGAAACGTATTATCCAGCAGAAAAAATAATCTTAAATGTCTTTAATTAAACAATCGTAATAATAATGATTAGTTTCTTTAATTATTTATTTTGTTTAAATTTTTAAATATTTATTGAATGTCATATCTAGTTTTTTACGTCTACTTTTATTAAACCTTACATTCAACTTCTAGGCAAGAACCATCCTTCAATACTTATTTCCTTTATCATTTTTAGAAAAACATCAAAGTCTATTATAACTATCAGAAATTAGTAAAAAAAAGAGTAATATAATAAGAGTTTATATTTAATAAACTTTAATAAATTCTGTTTATAGCATGAAAATTAAAGTATCTTTAGAATCCTTTATCATTTATCCCAATTGTATTCAACCCGATAGTGGACCACCCAAATCTGAAATAAATTATAACAGTTTCAATAAGAAATCTTAAAAGATATTCGGTTTTTTGCCGCAGCACGGTAGCTCTTTTTTTTAAAGTTGATTGATATTAGAAGATTCCTAATTAGCTAAAGGAAATAATTAATTATTTATATACGTTCTTTAAAGCTTAATTGATACATTGGAATAAATCGGTATTAATGATAAAAATTCCTCGCTCTTGAGGAACATCTGATATAAACTCGAAGCATGGCAAACAGAGTAATTAGAATATATTTTTTTCATTTAATTAGTGTGAATTTGAATAGTTTTTAATTAATTACTTCAATTATTTTTTGCTTTGGTCGGCAGAAATCGATGAAAATCTCTCGTATTCAGATCAGTATAATAGACAGGTCGTATAGCAGCATCAAGAAGCTTGTATCAATAAAGTATGTCGGCTCGAAAGTGTATTGAGTATGGGTATTGTTTAGCTTCTGTCTTGCATCAGCTCAGTATAAGATCTGTCGAAGACCGTGGGAAAGGCAAAGAAAAACTGATGATACCGACGTAAAGAGTACCGATGCCGATATACCCTTTTTGTTTAATTCATCGGTCGATTTTTTGCAATTTTACTGTTTCGGAATCCGCGCCGAGGCCTTTATTTGTTCGTTATCGGAATTATTTATTTATGAGGTGAGTGACGGAATGTGGAACGTCCCTGATGATCGGTTTAACCTAAATTTTTAAATATTTTTATAAATATCGCCACTATCAATCTTTTACGTAAAAAGCCAGAAGGTTGTCACCAGAATTCATTTCTGATTAATGTCGAAGTCTAACGTGGCCGAAAACTCCGGTAACTAAAAACTTACAAGCTATAACATTACACAGATGGTGATAAGAATTTTTTTTTCGAAAAATTTATATCGATAGTTTTGAAAGAGGACCTAAAATATGACACTATTAACGGCATCGATCGAAATCTGTAATTTAAACGCATTAACACGAAGGTCGGATCGCGTTACCGCAGTTTAGTTGTTTATTTACCTTTGAAAAGTAATATTAATAACGGCCTTTAACGACGACCACATACTAGGTGTGAAAAAATAATATGATAATCGACCGGATTTTTGATGTTATCGAACATCTACGTACATACGATGGTCCTTCGATAATTACGTATTTAATTTAACTATTAAAATGAAAATAAGTTTAAAATTATTATAAAGAGATTTTATCATCATTTCCAACAGCAGATTATGGAATTCCATAATAGTAATAATATTAATAGTAATAATAATAATAATAATAATAATATTCACATAAAAGGATGTGAAAACAGCCCTTGAACATATCAGGAATTATTCTGCATTAGGCCTAGATGGAATTGACAATTCCAGGAGCAAGACGCTGACCTGGGAGTATGTGAGACATGCAAATATCTTGATATCGAAAACGTCAAAACAATACTCCAAAGTAGTTATAAACAGCGCCTTCGTGAAATATGGGAATCGGAGCTTTCCGGTATAAATAATGCTATTGCTTACAGTGCCTATACTTCTTTACTCCTTTAAAATGCTCAAATGGAGGCGGAACAATTTGCCTGAGCATCTCAATAAGTTGCAGCATAGAGTGTTCTATACAAACCCCCAAAATCTAGATCCATTAAGAGGACTCATGTTTGCTTTTTTAAATTCTGCCGGTCCGGAATCTGAGACTTGTGGCTTTCTACTTGCTTGCCAGGATGGAATAATTAACACCCTATCCTGTCATAGTCAATTTTTTGACGTTGCCAACACTAGTTGCAGAATACGTCGTCAGTATCCAGAAACGCTTATACATCTACTGTCAGCTTGCCTATTGCATGCCATATATAGTTACATACACCGGCACAATTCGGCACTTATGTGCTGCATTATCATCTGCGACATTTCTACAGTATCGACGCTTCACCAGTGCCCCATATGCTCCCAGCGATAATGAAACAATAGTGGAGATTAACAAATTCTCTACGGCAATACGTCTCCAAGATAATACTTAAACCTGACATTTTGCTAAATAAATGTATATCATAGAGTTTTCTGTCCCACCTGAAATAAATGTTTAAGCTCGACATTTGTTGGTCATGGTGGTCAGGGATCTTGGAGAGGAAAAAGCGAGACAAGGATGTAGATCTGGTTGGTGAACTGCGCAGACTATATCCGGAGTGCACATTGAATCTGATGGTACTCATAATTAATGATGTAGGAAGGACTACGGATGCGTTTGTGGAAAAACTAAGGAAGATACCAGCATGTAGTCCGGTGTGTGAACAACTAGCGATAAGCAAGCAGAAAGCTGTCGCCTTTGCGATCTAGCAAATGCATGATTTTCTTTTTCATAATAATAATAATAATAATAATAATAATAATAATAATAATAATAATAATAATAATAATAATAATAATAATAATAATAATAATAATAGTAGTAATAATAATAATAATAATAATAATAATAAGTTAACCAAGCAAGTCGAGAGTGTTATGCGGCAAAACAAAATCCATGCCACATATAACCCTCCAAATCATAATATAGCAGAAGTTTAAGAGACTCTCAAACAAAAACTAAGCGTTGCTGCACAACGACTTCGAATATATAAAGAATCTAACCCTAGGACAACATCCAATAGGCTGTTTCAGAACAACGAGAAACAGTTTTATCCGAGGCTTAGAAATGTCACCAATAACGACAGCGGTAAACCACCATCTAAATGGCAAGTCAGGGAGTTTTGGGAGTCAATCTGGTCCGTACCTATAACTCATAGTGTCGAAGCACCTTGGATACAAACAAAAATTGACAGAATGGAAGAACTAAGACCAATGGACGAGCCGATAATATCTCCTGAGCTGTTGAGGCAGACAGTGCAGAATTCCTTCAACTAGAAAGCAGCCGGTAACGACCGAATTTATAACTTTTGGTACAAACGGTTTATATGCACTCATACACATTTAGCTTGTCATTTCAACAGATTTTTGCAGGAACCAACCAAAATACCAACTTATATTGCGCAAGCACTAACATATTTGCTGCCAAAAGATAACGAGACCGAAAATCCTGCAAAATATAGGCCTATCACCTATCTGCCTACAATCTATATACTGTTTACAGTATTTATTACAAAAATAATTTATAAGCACTGCGAAGACCACGGAATTATTGCTCTAGAACAAAAGGGCTGCATTAGGAGGTCTCAAGGATGTACAGAACAGTTACTTATAGATACTGTAATTATAGAACAACCAATACAGAAGCAGAGAAACTTATACACCGCCTTTATATCCATAAATAAATAAATATACCGTATAATATAAATATACCGTAAGGCTTTCGATACCGTTCCACACACTTGGCTGCTTAAGATCCTTGAGATTTATAAAGTCGCTCCACCGCTTATCAATTTATTAAAACATATGATGGGTTTCTGGACCACACAGTTGTGTCTTAACTGCAGAAATGAAACTTTAGCGATTGACCGTATTAAAATACAACAAGGCCTTTTCCAGGAAGATTTCCTAAGTCCCCTCTGGTTTTGTCTGGCTCTGAATCCCCTCTCCCATATGCTTAATCAAATGGATTTACCATTAAAGATAACAGGGAAAGCCTATATAATATTACACATCTAATGTACATGGATGATATCAAAGTCTATGCTGGGACATCAACGCATGTCAACTCATTACTGCGAACAATTGAAATATTTTTCCACGACATTAAAATGAGTTTTGGTATCGATAAATGCAAAATACAAACAGTTATCAAAGATAAACACAACACCAACAACTTTAAATTACAAGATGGTAGTCTCATTCGGGCTATGGAAGAAAAGAAACTTATAAGTACTTGGGAGTGCATCAGTCGGCCCATACAGATCACAAGAAAATGAAGCAGAACCTCTAAAAGGAATATATTAATCATCTTAAGCAAATTTTAAAAACTAAACTGAATGGTAAAAACATGATTAAAGCGGTTAATACCTACGCTATCCCTGTCTTAACGTATTCTTTTGGAGTCACTAGGTGGACAAAGACTGATATAGAGGAGATTGAGAGGAAGACCAGAACAACCCTCACGACGTTTCGAGCACACCACCCTCAGTCAGCCATCGAAAGACCTACTCTTCCGAGATCCAAGGGTGGCAGAGGACCAATCGATATTTCTTTTCTCTTCAAAAAGCAAGTAGCAGATCTTCAGAAATACAGTTACAGACCCTTGAATCTCCGTGCAGGTATAGAAGAACACATTACTGTAACAAGATCAGAGCACACAGCCATTAAAGTTAACACATGGAAGCAGAAGGTAATACACGGAAAGCATCCTCACGAACTTAATGCCGAACATGTCGATTATGAAACGTCGAACTACTGGTTGACTCATGGAGATCTATTTCCGGAAACTGAAGGCTTTATGATGGCTATACAAGACCAAGTGATTGCTGCAAGAAATTACCCTAAGTACATTACTGAAGATGAGAAAGTAATCGACGATCGATGTAGAAAATGCCTGCGCGTACCGGAGACAATTCAACATATCACATCAGGATGCACATCTCTATCAGCTGCCGAATATCTGAACCGACATAACTGCGTAGCAAAAATTATTTATCAAGAACTCTCAAAACTTTATCATCTAATTGGCGAAACTTGCCCCTATTACCAGTATAAACCAGAAACTGTACTTGAAAATGATGACTTGCGCCTCTACTAGGACAGAACTGTTTTGACCGATAGGACGCTGACTTCAAACAGACGAGATATAATCTTAATAAACAAAGCCCACAAGAAAATTTTTCTAATTGACATAGCAGTGCCAAATACCAATAATGTCCTAGAAACACACACGAAACTTGCTAAATACGCAGATCTAGCTCACGAGATAAACCAACAATGGAGGCAAGATAATGTATATATACTCCCTCTAGTTATTTCATCCACTGGAATTGTCCCTTTAACAACCTTAACGAATTAGTTCTTTCTTCCTGGACGATTGTCACTATACAGAAATCTGTTATACTGAATACATGCAACATTGTTCGAAAGTTCCTAAATCTACCATAGCAAAATTCACCTTGCCTTCAGGCTGATGAAATTGACAACACCGCTATCAGCGAGCTAAAACAGAATAATAATAATAATAATAATAATAATAATAATAATAATAATAATAATAATAATAATAATAATAATAATAATAATAATAATAATAATAATAATAATAATAATAATAATAATAATAATAATAATAATAATATAAATAATTTAATATAAAATAGTTTGAAACCAGTATTAAATTCCTCGAATTCTCAGAAGTGCACAAACTCAACTTTAACGTGTACACTGAACATAACAGACCTGAAACCAACGGGTACACGACTCCCAACCAACCCAGCATAATAAGCAAAAGCAACCATGAAGAAGACATACATTTCCTGTCAGTAGAAAACTCGGAAAGCGAACACTTCGAGCTGCTGGAACCCCTAAACAAATTTCAAAAAACTAGACAAGAAACGAACGTAGGCCTCTAAAACAAAAAGAAAATCAGAAAAAGAGCCACCCCAACCACACCACCTATACAAAAGCCAAGAAGGAAACCCCAGACTCAACAAAAAACTCTCAATAAGGAACCGACTACACCCCAAAAAGACAAATCTCGCCTTTAACAGACAATGCTAACTAGACAATGAACGGCTATAAAGAAATTGTAGTATAGTACTACTACTACTACTACGTACTAGAAGCAACGGGTACATTGAACCTAAAAGATACCTTCATCTTATGGGAGTAACGAAATTCGAATGCATCCCATAAACTAAACCCTAATACACTAGAACATAAGGGCGATCCGTATTAAACAATAACATGATAACAAGTGAGGACCCAGACAAGATCAAGCAGCAAGTAAGGAAGTAAAGTAAAAATAATTGAGAAAGACAGATAGGAAAGCGAAAACGAAGAGTAAAATATAGTGAAATAGAAACCAAAATAAAGAAACTGTAGCAAGATCTATACCAACTGACCCAAGTCAGAACTATCCGAACGCATATAAAACACCAAAGACAAACTATAACAATATATAAAATATAGTATGAAAACCCTTACAGACCAGAAAGAACCTGTCCACCGCAAAGATAGATTATTAAAAAGGTTCTAATAGCGTACCGCACACTTGGCTAATAGAAGCACTCAAAATTTACCGAACAAATCTTACCCTTGTATCATTCATTACAAAATGTGTGGGAAACTGGCGGACAGACCTAAACCTTTAAGAACAAAAGATACATACATATACGATGTAGTATCTATTAAGGGGGCTCGTTCTCTCCTTTGCTTTTTTGCATGACTTTATACCCCTTAAAAGCTCGACTCCTGGGCACCAACACAGGTTACACCTGCAGAACGAAAAACAGAAAATACATCACCTGTTGCACATTGACAACATCAAGCTAATCAGATGAGGAACTGGCAGCAAATCCAGGAAGTGAAATGCTTCAGCAAATATATTAGGATGGAATTGGATCTTAACAAATGTGGGACAGTAACGTTTTAAAAGAGAAAACTAGTACGATCAGAAAACGTAGAAATTGATCTTAAAATAAAAATAAAGACATTAGATCCGTACGAGGCGTACAAATACCTAGAAATTGAGAAACATGAAGTACAACAAAAGCAAATGAAAGAAAAACTTAGTAAGTACCAAAAGAATTCGCAGTTTATTGAGTTCAGAGCTAGGCGCTAAAAATAAAATCACAGCCATGAACTCTTTAGCTGTACCCGTCAGCCAATATAGCTATAGCTTAATAAAATGGATGAAGGCAGAACTGAGAAAAATAAGTACGAAAATAAGAAAACAAATGAACATGCATGGAGCGCTACATACGAGATCAGAAATATGTCGACTCTATATCCTCAGCAACAACGGCTGACATGGAATGAGGTAAGTTGCGCCATAGCAAAAAAAGTACCACATCTACCTAAAACTCAAAAAAAAGAAAAGCATAATTACGGGCAAAACTAAGGGGAATCTGGAAGACAAGAACCAAAAGGTGAATACCTGAAATAAATAAAAAATAAAAACCCCACAGAACCTGAAGCAAAAAAAATTAAATTCATAAAAGAGAGATTGAAGAAACACATAAAGCAAAAACAAGTGACAAACTGGAAAAAGAAAAAGATGCATAGGCAAATCGCAGTAGAGGTTAAAAAGGAAACAATAAACAGAAAGCAAACATGAAGGCGCTCATTACTGCTTGCCAGGAGTAAACACTCGCCACAAACTATAGAGGTGAAAATCATAAAAGCGGGTAAAGACCCCCTAGAGAAGATTCTACCAGATACACAATAAAACAATTCACTTAAATATCACATTAGGTAATATATAGAGGGTGTTGGCAGTATTGCTTTATAGGAAACTAATCTATCTATTGTCTTTACTGAAAACACATAACTATAGATCAGTGTACATAGGCATTATGCCAATTTTCTGCCAAGACAACAACGAAACATGATACAAGTCCAGTTAGTAAGACCATGGACGAAACTCCACTTTTATTTATTTTATTGTCTAATAATAGTTAAATATTTTCAAAAATATATTCTTATTTCACGTATATTTGTATTTAACACATACATTCAAGTTCAAGTTTTTATTTAGACATGTTTCTAAGATCTCTTGTTTTATGTTTATGCAAACGAATCCCTCTTGACGTGATATTATATAAGTTTTATTATTTACATGTGAAAAAATCGGCTTTAATTACTTTGTTTCTATCTATCTATCTAATCTATTTCTACGTTTGACGCTTAATCCAAAATCCAATTTAAATAATTTATATATATGTTAATATATAGCCAAAATTTTATTTATTATATTTTTTTTTATATTTATAATTTTTAATTTTATATTTATAATTTTTTTTATTTATTGTTGTTTTTTTCCCGATAACGGGTAATTTTTTGGTTTATTTGGTGAACGTATATGTTTTTTGTAATGTTCTGTATCTGATGATGGCTGTTTACACAGCCGAAATGCATAACACATTTACCTAAGTGTCCCACATGCATTTTTCTTGGAGATAAAGACTTCCCCTATTTGTTATCTTTATATAGCCAAAAGTTTCCTCTTTTGGAAATATGTGTAAGCTTGACAACAAAGAATCGAAGTTTGTTAACAAAACACCCTCTTTACCCAGAGCGCATGTTAAACTTAAAAAAAGTTGTTGTTTACTGTTAATTAAGTTTTAGAAATAATTTATGGAGGTCTCATAGCAATATGTTATATATGTTTTAATAGGGTGTTCATAGTTTACATAAAATGTATTAGTAGAGATGATGCATTTTGAACTAAACTCCTGGACAAAATTATCGCACCACTAATTATTTTGTCAAGAAAATTTAAATAAAAATAAATATCAGTTAAAACAGTTATAATATCTTTTCTCGTATAAAAAGCAGAACTGGACAAAAACTATGTTTATGCTTTATCATGGAACATGCTGCTCGTGAGGAGTGAGAATACATCCGCAGGAAAGTTTTCATAATTTGATACGAGGAATGCTGCGAAGACTTCAAGCGGTCATTGCAGCTAGAGGTGGCAATACACGTTATTAAGAATTCATTATGGGTCTATTGTTTTATTTCTGTATCAAAATTGAAGTTAGTGAAAATCGATGCTTTTCCTTGTATTGAAATTAGTTACTTAAATCTCGTTTTGGTAAATAGAATATAATTGTTTTTGTTAATTAATAATGCATAGCTAACAATGCTTATAAGTTTGCTTATTTTTTTATCTTTATAAAAAAAAAATCTCTAAAAATCAAGTGGTGCGATAATTTTGTCCAGGAGTTTATTTGTTTGTCTTTAAATATGTGGTAAAACTATGCTAAACTCACAAGGCATTTTTAATACAATTTATGATACCAAATTTCTTTAAGAAGTTTTTTAATTGGGTCGTGCAGCAGGACTATTATAAGTGCAAGACACCTTGTGTGATAAGAGGGGAAAAAGGAAAACTATTGTTTAAATAGTGAATGTACAGGAACACTTGCAAGAGAAATACGCATAGAAAGAAATGCTCCAAGTTTATTAAGGATAATACTCTATTCGTGTCCTTGCTGTAAAGACAGGATTAAGAAGATACCAGAGATGCAGAACCAAATGCATAAATCTCAGCAACAAAGTGATAAAATAGCAAAAAAATTGGCTAAACTGAAGGAAGAGGTAGATAGCTAAAAGAATCTGTGGAAACAAGACGCAGAGAAAATTAGTCATTAAAGTGACAGCTTCAACGAATAAAAAAAAATTAAAATAATATGGACAAAATTAAAGGAATAGATATAATAAAATAATTTAAAAATATAGAAAAAGCTGCATATAAAGTATAAAATGAACAGCATACCCAAATAAAAACCTTAAAACTAGAAAATGTTTAGAACTCTCTCAAATACTGAATCTGCCTCAAAAACTATAAAAATTATAAAATGCTGCAGAATATAAGTTGAACTGCTTAAAAAATAGTAAAAAAAAATAAATAAGCTACAACTTCTCAGGCGTAAAAAAAATCCCTTTAAAAGTTAAGAAAATAAATATTTTCATTTAATTAACGATCCAAATAAGGTTAAAGTGTTTACAATATAGTTGGGTTTAGGGATCAATAAAATAAAAGTCCAATCCTATTTAAACTTGTCGACGTTTCGCGAAATATATTTGCATCTTCAAGTGCAAGAAAATGTTTTAAAATATCTAGAAGGAATAACGTTAACTGACTAAAGCTGCCTAAAAAAATATTTTTACGAATATAAAAAAAAACAATTTAATGTCATTACATTTAAGCACAGATTTAACTAGCTAACGCAATTAGCGTTAGCTAGTTAAATCTGTGATTTAAGGGATTATTAAAAAACTTTACTTAAGTACCAGAATATATTCAGATTTTTTAACTAATTTATAAGGTCTTTTTGAGAAATTTTATTCAATTCCAAATATCCATACAACTAAATTCAACTCTTCTAACTTTTTTTGTTAAATTGTAGTTTTATCGTATAACCTTTTAAACGTCCATTTTCCCACAAGAAATCCATTGTACGTGTTAAACGTGTATCGAGCCAGTAAAGTGATCCTTTTCCCAACGCTTATACCAACCACATAATGAATTTATTCCATCGCGTCTATTTAGACGTCAATCTAAATCGGACTCGGAGCACCCATAAGTCTATCGTATTTTTAAGGGTAACAAGACGTTCGACTTGTGTGTGTTGCTGTTCAACACAGTTTAACATCTCGAGATGGGCATGTTTGCGAGAACGAAAAAGATTTTTGAAGAACAATTTTATTAGGGTGGATGATGCAGTTTGTGAAGAAAACAACGTTATATTTTACACATTACTAGGTCTTAATTTCATGTTAGCTGAAAGCCAACCTAATATTTTAAAACGTTAAAAACTAAATTCGAATAAATAAGTGTCGGTCGTGACCACGTGAGGTTATGCACAAGTATAACTTACGTGACCAATAATAAGGGAAATTATACCAAATAAAAACTCATTTTTTGTGTATAAATTATTTATTACATTGTTCGTTTATTATACAATTACTTAGATTCATAAGTTTTAAGGTTTAATGTGCGGACCCAGGCAATTTGGTGGCGCTCCTCTACTCTATTTAAAATTAATAGTCCGAACGTAGAGTCAATCTAATCGGTGGAATCCCGCGGCTTTTCTCTTATCCGAACCGTCAAAACAAATAAAATAAAGCAAAGATCAAGTCGCGGTCCGACCATTCCATTTAAATTTGATTAAGTTACCCGGTTGGAAGGAAACAGAGATACTATCACTTCTGATTTGTTTGTTAACACACATTTAATGCCTGGCGTAAATAATAAATTACAGTTCATTTTTTTTATTCATCCGAGGCGATCACAATCAGATGTAGAAAAAGCACGACCAATTATAATAATAGACAACAAGGAATGCAAATTAAATCGAAACGCATAACCGGTTGTTTTATTTAAGTGATATTTTGACACGCGCTCCATGCGCTTGATCGAATATCGAATCGATTCGTGATTTGTTATGAACGACTGATTCGATTTACATTAACTCTCAGTAAGGAAACTTTGATTAATGTGACTATTATAAGAATAGTTTATATTCATAACACATTTTTTTCCAAATCTCTCTGTTTTATTGATCATTAGCGTGCTCATAATAATTAGATCTCAAAACATCTCTTATAAGCCTTTTCAGTGTAATTAAAAATATTTTATGTCGTTACTTTTTAAAAAATTAAACATAAAACAGTCCTTTCTCATAATTATTTCTTTAATGACTACTAACTAGTATCGGGGTCTACCAGTTGCACCTATCAGGTGACCTAAAGCTACAATAAGGCGTGTACTTTATAATAACATTTTATTGATTGTAATGAAATATTGATTATTTAGAATTTCAAAAACCAGGATGAAAATACTAAAGTTTTCAGCACATACATACAAAAGGTTCGGACCAAAGTCGAAAAAAACTGAACTAACTAATAAAATGTAATAAGTCAAAATACTAGATGTGGTCTCATAATTAAAACTATACTTACGTTTATAAATATCGACAAATTAAAATACAAAAAAAATAACCGACTTTATATTACATGTTGTTTGAGGTAGCAGAAATTTTTCGTATTTTTTAATTTTCTTTTGGTAACGACTGGTAATAATTTTATAACAAAAATAGCAGATGGCGTGAGAAGCAATCAACAATTCTAAATTCTATTTGTTTATTAGGTATGTTGTATTGTAAATATGTAAGCGCTCTTGTTAATATTTAGATGGTTTATATCGTAATAAACGTTATTTTGATTTTTATTTATTTAATTATATAAGAGCTGTAAAAATTTATGTATAATCTAAATTTAACAGCGAATTTACGTTAAGCTTATGATTTTCTTTGAAAGTTGTGTAACTTTCCTAAGATTCTAAATTATTTGGGTAGTGTCTTTTTTGGCAAAGTATAAAATTTTAAAGTAATTGTTAGGATCATAATGATGGTTGTTCAATTATGATCTAATGTTTAGTAAATTGTGATTATTGTAAGATTTATTAAAACCTCTTGAATATTCCTTTATTGAAATTTTGAAATTTCTATAAGTTTAACCATTCTATTTAGCAAAACAAGTTTCACACAAGTTAATTGGTTCCATTTTGTCTTTGAGATATTTATTATTAATAAATAGGTTACTTAAGGAACATGAAGATTTAAATGACGAATTTGTGAGAATTGTAAAATATTGCTTAATTTGTCCTTCCATAATCAGGTAAAAACCTAAGGTCTAGTGTTGAACATTTTATTTAAATGTTGATCTGGATAAATAGAATTTAGATTAATTATTATTAATAGAAAGTTTATAGATAAATTTTGCTATATAACCATTTTGTATTACAATCTAACAAAATAACATTAGTTCTTTTTAAATATGCTTTTGGAAAAGGCTAGGCTTTATCTGTTCCTATGAAAGGTAGCCAATTTATGTTGAACTGGATGTATCTCAGCAATGTGGAATGTAGAAATAATATCTCAGGATGTGATATCTCTGTGTCAGTATATAAACTTGAAAATTAGAAATTAGTAATAAGAGTAAAAAAGTTAAAGTAATAGTTAAATCTAACAAATTTACTTTTTGTTGTACATTTTGTAAGTTCATTAAGGTATGCAAACTATTGCCATAATTTCAGAAGTAAGATAATAAACCATCCCCTCCTTTCCAAATAATAAAAATATTATCTACATAATTTATATAGAACTTCATATTATCCGAAAATATGTCGTTTTTTACAGTCTTATCCTATTTCAGGTAGTGCATAAAGACATTGCCAAAATAAGAGATAAAAGTGGGCGACACATAGACATCGTTCATAATGTAGATCAAACTATCAAACTTGAAAAACGTTTGTAATAATTATTTTTAGAGCATTGATCTTTTTATTACATTCGTGATCTAAAAAATATCCATCGGTAAAATTTGTTAGATTATTATTACATACACACTTCTGGTATGGGTATGTTTGTAAAAAAAATTGTGACATCTAACTTAAGGTATAACCATGTCGTTCTATTCTACCGGAAGTTCCTTCAGCATATTATTTAGCTCGCTCGGAAGTAGGAGATGACACTATAAATCTAATTAGCAATTCATTCATATTTTACAATTTATGTATTTTTAATAAACCGTACAGTCTTTACTATTGAGTTTTACTCTAAGTTTCAACTTTATTTATAAATGAATTAATGTTGATATTTTGTTTTTAAAAGGTATCGTTTTAGTTAAGAAAACCTAATTTTATTATTATATTTATTAATTTTTAATGATATTTCACTATTAGCCTTATTTAATATTATAATAAATTAATACTATAAAGTTATTATTCAATATTTTACTTTTTAATTTTTATGATAATGTTTTGTTAAAATAACCAGTTTCAAATTGCCATAGTATGTAAAGAATCCCTGGAACTATAAAGGTTGCTACTTGGAATGTGTAAACTATATATGAAAGCTATAGATTAGTATAAATATATAAGATGTTGTCAGGTATACAACCAGAGTATACTTTGAAATTGCCTATTTATGGCTTGTCAGACATTGACAAAAGACAACTGATGTTCAGTGAGTTGTAGGTTGGGTTATTGGTCGATGACTTGCACTTAGAAAATAAAATAAGTAATAAAATATTGTGTTATTATTCTATCTCATTATAAGGTGTACCCAATCAAGTGCTCCCAAATTATTTAAAAAAATTAATATTAATTAACAGATATCAGTGAAACTCTTAACTTTGGAGACTGTCCAATTCGAAACCACACATTCTACTACTCTAAATACGCCACCAGGACAGAAAGAAATAACGTAGGCGTTTCTCGATCCTTAAAAAGTGCAGTAAAAGCATACACTTCCTTCTTAGATTGAACATCACACACTCTAAATGTGTCCGTCAATTTTACAGCAGTATTATATGTTATAATTAAGAAGCAAATTTACCATGTCAGAATGTGAATTTGCTATATTTATTAAATTAACTTAAATAATACTAGATTTAGGAAAATCACAGCTTTTTTACTATCGGTATAGTAATTTTGCATTAAAATTCATCCGTGTAGTTAAAAAACTCGGCACTCTTACAGAACCTGTCGAAAATTACAGAGGTCCGTAAAACTGGTTAAAATAGGGTTGAAATTTGCTGCTTACATTAATGTGAAATCACAGGTACCTGTAAAGGCGCATGAGGCAGCTATAGCATCTTTCGGCCATTGTTGTTTAGTCTTTGCTGTCGTCATTTGATGTTGAGTTGATAAAGCCGTGTTATCATTTTAGTAGATGTGAGTGTTATATGACAGTGTTGGAAACTAAACAGTTAATATTTTGCTTGGGGTAAGTACTCATTTGTCATAGATTCCTATTAATCCATATATTAATTACACAACAAGCAAATTTTGATATTAGGTAACTTTTCATTTTAAACAACTTTTTTCTGTACCATTTTTTTGATCTGTTTAAATAAAGACACTTTATTCTTAGCCATGTTTTCTAAAATAAGTCCAAAACCAGCATGTATATTAATTGATTTGACTCATTCTTATCACATCTTAGTTTCGGCCCATGCAGCAGTTTCCCAGATCCGTAATCCAACTCAAGTTTTTTTGTCATTTACACCTTATGGAATCTCAATCCCTGGACACACTGTATATACTGTATATGAAAAATATTACATATTAATTAACAAATTTCAGATGTAAATGGTGAGAAAATGTACTATGAAGCAATAGAAAAACAATTTGTCGACCCAAACAGAAGCTACTCGACTTTCTGCAATGCATTTCTTGTATGTTTTGCTTTATATTATAATTTTGGTGTTAAGTTTCCTAAATATATAAGCACACTTGGAAACGATACAGAGGTATGTACTGAACGACCATCTGGATTCCGGAACCAAATCAAAGTGTCAGCATCCAAAAAAAAGGTAATATCATTAATTAAAAAATTAAAAGATATGTAGGTATAACCGCGGCTTTACATTTTTATAAAATTATATAATTATATCCCTTTCAGGCACATAAAAGAAAAAGTCTTTAACCAAAAAATTTTTATTAATAAATAAAAACTTTATACTCTTTAACTTATAACTTAACTTTAATTTTTTTTCCTTAATTTATTTACAAGTATCCTGCAGGACATGGTTTTATCTGGTAACCACTGTACGTAATAAAAGTTTTTATCCGAATTGAGAATAAGCCAACATTACAAGTATTGTAGGCCCATTTAGTTCGATGTGGCATTACTGCAGTGCTACATAGAGCACAACGTCTAGATCCTTCATGGACGGGCATATGAAGAGCATTACTTTTTCTTACCTCAGGCGGTACGTACGGCTTGTACCTATTTTCTTTTATGACGCTTATTTTGCCAGGAGTGCCTTTTTTAGTCGCGCCAATAAGCCCAGAAATTATTCTAAGGCGAAATAACTTCATAGTTAGTTTTTCCGCATTCGGTGAGCTTCGATATAAAATATACGAGTTTACCACAGAAACATCAATGAAGTGCCAAAACAGTCTATGCCACTATTTTCTTGATTTTCTGTCAATACTGTAGCAAGATTTTATCTCATTATTTATGTAGGATTTATACAAAAATTAAAACTGTAAATCAAATCAAAACTAAATAACACTAATTACAAAATATATTATCAAATTCTATGTTCATACTAGATAACTCATGCTGGTTTCACCGCGAAACCATAACAAGAAACGTTTTTACTAATCTTACTTTTGCAGACATTTGACATATATCGCTCTAAACATAACCGTAATGCTACACACCTACTAATCATATTATACTTACCGCTTAATTTTATGCCAAATTACAATAATACACCTGCGAAATTGGATACTTCTGCAAAAAACCACCTGACGGAAATATTTGAAGAACGGTAACCTCAAATTGAATCGATAGAATGCCTTGAAAATATTTAATTCAACGAGCCGACAACAGATATCGCTAATACTGTCGTTGGTTTCACTTAAAAACCACTGTGAGACAAAATAAAGACTTTTGATATGGTGGTTTCATAGGGAAACCACTATGCCTGAAAGGGATATATTCGTTTTTTCTTGACTTAATTTTTTTTGTGATTTTAATTCCAACTAGTAATGTTTTCTTATTAATTTTTAGTTAGGAAGTTTATTTGATGTTTTTAGTTCCTGTTCGTTTTTTGTCAATAAATTTAAGAAAATATATATTTTTTTTAACAATGTTGTATCAAAACATGTTTGTACAATTTTTAGGTGATTAACATTCTTTTGTTTATAGTCGTTTATTCTGTACCTTATAAATAAACTTAGTGAAATTAAGCTTTTAAATTACATAAGAAATATTAAACATATTATCATACATTTTTAACAATAAAAAATTAATATAAGTATAGCTCCAAAAAGGAAACACAATAAGGAGCCCATATTGTTTTTCTTACGTGTAAGCTTGTTAAATACTTAAATAGCTTAACAAATCCTAATATTTTAAGTTTAATTCCATTAAGTTCATTTTTTATCCTTTGCTTTTCTATAAAATAAATTCGTTATGTCACGATATCTTTAGAATATACGATGTATAAGAAAATTAATTTTTTTATTTTCCATAAAAGCTTTTATGTTTGGAATAATCCCACAATTTTGAGTAATTTATTGATATATTGGTCACTTTTTTAAACGTAATAAAGGCTTAAATTCTTTTAAAAAAATCTTTATAAAGGAACAATAATTTAAAAAAAAAACTAATATGGGTATAATTACAGATTCTTTTAAAAAATACGGCAATTAAAGCAGTAAAATTACCAGAATTAAGGCGGAAAATTAAAAAATAAAATAAAATTCACTGAGATTAAATTAAAAAAGGCTAAGCAGTAAAATTATTTTCTATTCAAGAAATATTACAGCAAAAATGTATTAAATACACAGAAAAAATAATAACACAGCAAATATACCACCATTTTTCACCAAAAATTTGTAGTAAATTTAAAGGGTCTCTTAACAATACTTAAGTATTACAGGATTTTTACGGATATAATCGTTAAATTTGCATTAAAGCAAATGCATAAAAATAGAAAACTACAGTAAATCTATAGTAATATTTCTTAAAAACTACCATAATTATTGCTTACATTTTACAGAAGATAACTGTAAAATTACAAAACAACAAATTCACATTTTTACAGATATTACTAAATTTACAGTACTAAAATAAGTTTACCACGTTCTTTGCTGGCAACATAATAATATGACCTACTTTATTTGCTGTAAAATTACCACATTTTGATTTTCAGTGCAACCTTTAATTGAAACACTTCCCTCACAATCTCGATCTGAATGTCATACAAATATAATCACCAATTAAATAGCAGATAAAGCAGACGTGACTGTAGAAGAACTCTACCAATGACTGGACACCCTGATAAGGATGACTAAGAAACATTGAAGTGACATTATAATGGGTGACTTTAATGCAAAGGTCGGCAGATGTAAGGTGTCATACGTTGAGGGCGGATACGGGTTGGAAAATAAGAGTGGGAATCGTCTCGTACACTTCTGTCGGCAACAAAAACTATTAATAAGTAATATTTTCTCCTCCTAATAGCCTCCCCTTTGCAAACTTTACATCTGGAAGTCGGCAGCAGATGTAATAGTAAAAGTAATAAATCCGATCGACTCCATCACCAAACATAGAAATATTCAGAAACTTAGTTATATCCGCAAAAAACGTATCCCGGAGCCGGAGTTCAATTGAACCACAGTCTAGTGATAGATAAGCCGATAACTAAAACGTATAAATGGACAGACCAATAAAACCAAACTAAACATTAAGAAATTGTTGGATCCTAATATTAAACAACATATACAAGAATGCTTAAAGAGAAATATCGCAAACTCGAGAATGAAGAAAAAGATGACATACCGTGATCCTTTTAAATAAATCACAGAAACAAATCATTGTAGAATGTGGGGCGGAAAGCGTGAATAATGTGAAAGACCTAATATGTGCGAGTTAATTTTATTGCCACGAGAATATGGAAGTGGCCCATAAATCTGAACTAGAAATAACCCCAGAGGAGAGCCCATATACCAACTACACACTACAAGACGTAATTGAAAATAAAAAAATATCTTCTATACTGGGATCCAAACGGACTGGCGAGAAAAATACTTGCCCGTATCTCAAGATTTTAAAGAGACTTGGCAAGAGAGAAATCCCTAAAAAACTGAAGAATCAGGTGGGAAGTATTGGGCTCCCAAAAACTCTCTTCTTTCGAACTTTAAAAAACGGTCATCTTAGGCACCTGTATCCCACGCAGAAGGTACTAAAAAACGATAATTTTAAATTATACTACGACCAATATGACCGATAGACAGGTGACGAATAACTGACCGGATACTGTGGTGGTTGGTCGACAAGAAAGCCAACTTAGTCCTTCTGGTGAATATAGCAGTACCAAATAATAATAACGTGTTAGGCAAGTACCAAGAGAAGATAGCTAAATATACAGCGATGGAAATTAAATAAATGTGGCATGTTCACAAGGTACAATTTGTGCCTGTTATCGTATTTATCTTTATCACAGTCGATACTGATCAGTGAAAAGAATAAAGCACAGTAAGAGGTTAGACCAGTACCTAATTCCCAAAAGCCTAGAAGAGAGCCTCACCAAAATAGGGCTAAAAAGAAACGCAGAAAGTTTTTAAATAAATGACAAGTGAACCAAATATCCCTTTAATATTTTATATCTGAGATAGGTGGATTTCCAGCACTCTGCTGTGAAATATCGAATTTGATATTAAAACAAGTATATTAATAATAATAATAATAATAATAATAATAATAATAATAATAATAATAATAATAATAATAATAATAATAATAATAATAATAATATCTTCATTAGTAAATAATAATTCCTTACAACCAAACGAAGTTGAATAAGATACTAGTTGAGAGTATTGCAGTTACAGTATACAACGAAGCATAACTGGGGATTTACAGATTAATTAAAAAATCAATAACGAACTTAAATCATCATAAACAAAGATTGACGCGAAAATGATGTCGGAGCAGTTCCTATATAAAGATCGAAATTGAATAAAATTGTTAAAGAAATATTTGTCATAAAAAGTTTAAAAGAGCGATTTTTTAAACTTTATTGGGGAGGGATATTTAGCGCGGTTAAACCTTTGTTATAACACAGAGAAACTTGATAAACGTTTTGTGAGAACGTGGTGTTTTGGTACAGTTGCACTCTAGATCATCATCTACTGCATCATTTCTGAAATTTAATTTTTATTAAAAATATTTGACTAATTTCCTTTATCATACCTTATGCATGTAAGATGAAATATTGCAATAATTTGAACACTAAAATTACAATGAGTGGGCGGGAATTTATTATCCTAAAAAAGAAAAGCAGCGATTTTGTAGGGTGCCAAGAATTTCACCAAAAATAACCTGACAATAAACAATTTAATAAAATGACTTAACGGAAAAGTCGTAACCAATTTTAGTGGCAATAAAAATCGGTTACGGATTTACAGGGTCCATTGTTCAGCATTAATCCGTATTTACCAATTGTAATCGGTTGTCAATCGAAGTATGGGCGTGAAACATATGCATCGGTAAGTGTACATCCTTTAAATGTGCACGTGCTGATGATGCGAAATCCATTCTAGTGGCACTTCTTTTTTTTTTGAAAATGCCATTGGGTGGCCTATGACGAATGAAAATTTTCCTTCTTCTTTCTTATCTTAAGGCATCGATATAAAATAGCTGTCGTACATGTACTTTTACGATAAAATAGCAATAAAATGTCGAGAGACAAGGAAGAAGATCGCAGTTTAAAGAACCATTAGGCGTTAGCCATTAATTAGGCACGGTAAGCTCCTTACCATAAACAATACCCAACTGCTTTCTAATGGCTTTTGACGGTATTGGTGTTTACACCCACATATCAGATAATTTGTTAAATAGCTAAGGCTATAAGGTCATCTTAAAACATAATTAAAACAGATTCATTTATTAAAAAGGCATTATGAGCTTTAACAGCTTTGAGTGGCTCATATTGGTAATGTATAGATCATTTAACTGTACTAAAGGAACTAATTAAGACTTGTGTGAATAGAGTGTGCTAAATGTGTCAAATCCTTGGAAAATATATTAAACGCCTGCAAGGCAGAGAATTACATCGGATATCTGAAAAATACAAAAATTTAATTTCCAAAAAGATATGAAAAACTATTTTTAACGTTGGATGATGTAAAAAATCATAAAAAAATCATTTAAACTAGGAATAAAATTAAACAATAATAATAATAATAATAATAATAATAATAATATTAATATTAATAATAATAATAATAATAAAAAAAATTACAATATTTTAAAAACCAAGATTATCAATATACTATGTATACAATTCCAAAAAAAAAGTTATATAGATATGTAAAGAAAGAAAAGTAGTAGTAAAACTGACAGTTATAGAATCCAATCATTAATACTTTACATTATTTCCATTGCCTGTTAGAAATGACTATCTAGAGAACATTAAAATAATGTTTAATTAAAAATAAATCCTAAAATAAAATATAAAATTATGTTCTGTACAGTACTTTAATGACGTAAAAATTTGTTTTACTACCTGAAAAGTATAAACAATGACATGAAATGCCTGAAATAAAATGAAAAACTACTTTAGTAAAGGCATAAAATAGTTTTGATACCTGAGAAACGAAGAACAAAATATCAACTGCCTGGAATAAATTTGAAAAATATTTTAAATGCCTATGAAAAATTAAGATTTTCTCTAATTTCTATAATGTGAAAAGTCCGGCTGAATCCCTAGAATAAATAAAAAATTACGTCAAATATTTGGAAAACATAAAACATAACTTCAAAAGCGTGGAATAAAATAAAAACTAATTTTTGTAAAGTTCTTAGAAATATTTTTAACGTCAGGAAGAGATAAGACATTAATTTAATTTGCAAAAATATATAAAAAATTAATTCGAACGCCTAAAAAATATGTTACATTAAGTATCTTTAAAACATAACGAAAGTCTAAAATTAACAATTATGTTTCGTAAAGTGCTTTAATCATGTAAGACTTAGTTTTAGTACCTGAGAAATTAAACAATTACGTAAAATGTCATATGAAATCAAATAAAAAATTACTTTTATAAAATGCTCAAAAGGCATAAAAGAATGGTTTCATTGTTTTGGAATACAAACAAAATTTCAACTGCCTGGGATAAAATGAAAAAAATATTTAAAATACCTATAAAAAATGGGAAATTTCTTAAGTTGTAAAATGTACAAAGACATCAAAAAAATTGAAAACCAAAGGAAATTTAAAAGTAATTCCAATATAAGAGTTATAAACAATGATGTGAACTGCCTGAAATACAATTTTATTTTGTCAAATGCTTACGTCAAAAAATAGTTGCAATAGCTGGAATAAATTAAAGCAATATTTTAAATGCTAAACTTACTGATATGAACTTACTTCAATTGTGTGAATTGTGAATGATTTCTCAATCGATTGAGATCTCAGTGATTGATCTCTCAGTGATTCGTTTAAGCAGTACTTGAACGAATGCAAAAAAAAAATATTTTTTACGCCTGGAAGGAATATAAAATTAATATAATTTTCAAAAAGATAATAAAAACTAATTACGACAGCTGAAAAACATATAAAGGTAGATCGAGTGTCTTAAGAACATAAAAAATTCTTTTAAAAGTCCGAAGTAAAATACAAAATTATATTTTGTAAAATGCTTAAAGAGTATAAATAATATATTTTATTGCCTAGATCACTAAAAGAAAATTAAAACTGCTAAGAATAAAATGAAAAATTATTTTAAATATCTGTGAAAAATAAGAAACTACTTTAATTTCTAAAACAAGAAAAACTCGTCTTTAGGCTTGGAAGACGTAAAAAATGACGTCAAATATCTAGAAAATAAACAAAAATATTTTGTGTCTGAACGAATGAAAAAAAAATACTTAAGAGGAATGAAATATTAATTAAATTTACAAATACACTAAGCTAAAAATCTGTTTTAATGCCTGGAAGATGTAAATAATGACATTGCAAATCAGAAAGACACTATGCAGTTTTTATTAGAACACACATAACAAACTCTTACTGTCGTAAAGTTTTCAAATACACGCGCGTCACATTTAAAATTGTAATACTAAAAGGTAATAACCTATCTTCAAGCATATTAAAAACTATCAGATCTTCGTTAGGGGAAGACAAGTTACAACAAATACTTGTTGACAAATACTTATTGTCAACAAATACAATAAATAAAGTAAGATTTGTTCCGGTCAATAAATTGTGAAGAAATTATCCATGCAGGTTAAAGATCCATACGCTATGAATATGAGTGTTTTTGGCAAATATCTTGTCCGAGCATTGTTTTTTCATTAATGTTTATATTTCTATTTTCTTAAAATAATTAACAATATTATTGATTAAGCCCTTACAGAAAAACTACTAAATCGCATTATTTGTCAAAATAAGGGCAACGAGTTCCAAATTGCCTAAGGGTGACCAAAGAAAGCGGTAATGATAACCCTTACCAGAAATCTCAGACTTAAATCATAAATTTAGCTTGGATCAAAATTTCTAATAAATTTATTAATTTTAATACTAAAACGTAAGGATTTAGCGGTGGTTGCAAAGCCGAATTATTAGTTCTGATAAGTTGATGTAAATCTCAATTTAAATAATTTAATAAAGGAAGGTCATTTACTAAATAGAAAGTATTATGGGAAAAAATAATCTGTTATTTAGCAAAAGCTTTTTGAAAAGACATAAAAAAATAATTAATAGCTGGAAGACAAAAAATATTACCACTCTCTAGAATAAGATAAATGAATGCAAAAAAGGCATGGACATCAAACATCTTTAAAAACTTGGAATTATCTGTAAAATTATCTTTATAAAGTACGTGAATAAATGGAAAAAATTAAAGACCTTTGAAGAACGCAAAATAAGCATAATTTTTAAAAATAGAAATGAGAAATAGTTTTAATATCTAACGTGTTTCGCTAACGATGTTAGCTTCTTCAGTAGAAGATTAAAACTGATTGAGAATTTTGGTTTTTTGGCAAAACTGTCTTGTGATAAAAAATTACGTTAAATATTTGAAAAATATAAATAAATAATCAAAAGCTTTTTAAAGAATATAAAATGCACAAAACAATTAGTTTAAATTCTCTTTAAAAAGAACAACTTTAATTTCCAAATCATGTATAAGACTCTAAATTAATAGAATAAAATGAACTATGTTGTGATTAAATTTATGTCATATACCATAAAATATACATAATATGCCATAAAATACAATAAATACATCAAAAATATAATGCCATTCAAATACTTCTTGAAATACCAGAGGCGATTGGAGATCAGTGAGAAAAGGTAGGGGAAATCTGTTCTGTATGGCGCCGACATTTTCCATTTTAATTTAAAATATAGTGCACATTTAAATCATCAAATTCTATTAACCATAATAAGTTTAAATGCCTTTAAAAAAATTGAAATAATTCTAAACGCTCAGAATAAAATTAAAAATTGGTGCAAGAGTATAAAACATACATATAAGATATAAATGTTAATACCTGAAGGATGTATAAAATACAAATTAATAAATATTTAAAATCCAGAATTGTTTTATTAGTAGCTACTAATAAAACAAACAAGGGCTACATTTTAAAATATTGGATAGGATCAAAAATGTAAATGATACTGACTCAACTTAAAAAAGAATGAAAAACTAATGATTACTGGCTTTATATACGAACATTAAATAAACAAAAAGCTGGTATAGGTATTTCGACGAAGGTCTCCAAAAAATTTGTATTGCTAATACTTTACACAAAAGCTGACAGAAAATTGTTGTAACGATAAAAGGGATCGAGGAAAAACCAGCGAAAGGGGCCTCCAGTTTAAGAAAAAAAGTTTCGGATAATGGATCGACCCTCGAAATATATTTCGATCACCGAAATTTATGGGGCCTCGCTCGCTATTCAATGTAAAACAAGACGAAATGTTAAACTCTAGGCATTTGAGAACCGACATTTCGGCTTCTTTATTGTCCGGCTAACAGTCAATCGGCTGTTAAGAGTCCGCTTTTTTTTATTTTTTTTATTTTTTTTTAAATACCTGCATACTACTTCGAAAACATGCACAGCGAGTTCAATTTAGATCACCGTTCGTTACTTACATTTATGTGTTTTTTCTCTTCTTAGATACATATCACGGGATTTAAGACTAGCCGGTAACCTATTGAATTCTATTAAGCCCCTAAATAATATTGACTTGAGCAACTGAGTTGTATTACGTCTGTCAACTAGGAAATCTGTTCGGTTGCGAGCATGATAATGAACATCACTAAAAAATATCAATTTATCACAGATATGGACTGGTAGCAGACGATGTTTTAATTTAAAAATAAACAGATAAACATTAAACATAATTCTTTGGTTCACAGACAACATACCTAAGACGTTTAACATAGACACAACTGGGGTAGAACGATTACATTTAAGGATTAGTCTCGTTCTATTTTGTATTATTTCAAACTGGTTTATTATATATTGGGGTAAACTTAATAATAATGTCGAACAGAATTGCAGATGGGGAAGGGCAATAGCATTATAAAGCATTAGTTTTGTGTGCATTGACAGATTTTTCCTATG
This sequence comes from Anthonomus grandis grandis, assembly GCF_022605725.1. NCBI lineage: Eukaryota > Metazoa > Arthropoda > Insecta > Coleoptera > Curculionidae > Anthonomus > Anthonomus grandis. The sequence goes on from NC_065551.1 coordinate 18,159,256, forward strand.
CGTGCTATAAATCCAACTTTCTTTGAAAACTTCCTCATGATGTAATTAGCATGCGCATGAAAGTTTTGGCTTGCGCCCAAAATAGTCCCTAAGTATTTTATTTCCTTTTCAAAAAGAATTTTTTCTCCATCTACAATAATGTTTCATAGCGTCAATGTCTACCTGGCTTAATCGTGATTTTCTGTTTAACACACAGAATTTTGATTTATTGGTATTTAAACCCAGTTTATTGTGGCAGAGCTAGCCAAATAAGTAAGAAAGATCAGTATTTATATTAGATATCAGTTTATTAAGATTTTTACCAACTGTGTAAATCATGGTATCATCTGCAAACAAAAAGATTTTAAATTTTTTGACTTCTTTTATCATATCATTATTATATAGTGTAAACAATAATGGACCTAACACTGTGCCTTGCGGTACACCAAACATAACATCAAGAACACCAGACCGACAACTAACATATTTAACACGTTGGACTCTGTTACATAAATAAAATTCAAACCAGTTTAAGACTGTACCGTTGATTCCTAATATTTCTAATTTTTGAATTAAAATATTCCTATCAATGGTTTCAAATGCTCTTTTAAAGTCTAAAAATACGGCTAAAACATAGTTATCACTGTCAATGGCTCTGAGAAAATTATCACAAATATCGACAACCACAGATTCACAAGAGTGATTCTGACGGAAACCTGATTGGAAACGATTATTGAATTTTCGTTGCAAAAATCAAGAAGTTGCTTTTTTACACAAACCTCAAGGAGCTTTTCATAGACAGGTACGGTGTTAATGGGTTTGAATTCATTGTGATTAACGGTATTTTGTACTTTTGGGATAGGAATAACAGTAGACAGTTTCCAGGATTCTCGAAACATACCGTTGCTTAAAGAACTATTTATAATATTTAACAGATGGTCACCTACAGCATAAGATACATCAGACAACACAGCCTTGGATATACCACTCTCACCTCCTCCTACGCTTTTCAGGTTTTTTAGAATTTCTTTAGTTTTTTCATTGAATTTTTTTTAAACTCGGAAAAGATCTTATTAGGTTCAGGAGCCCTGGTAAAATGAGTTATCATATTTAGAGATTGTGGAATATTTTGAATGATACTGTCGGTACTATCTACAAAATATTTATTAAATATTTGTACAATAACCACTTCTTGATTTACCAGTTCTCCTTCAAAGTTTATTTGATTGGGCACTGTTTGCCTTTTACCAAGTAGTAGAGTCTTAAGATTTTTCCATAATTCCTTAGGGTTACTTTTATTTTCATCTATGCATTCTGCATGAAATTATTCCTTCTCTACTCTAATTTTATTAACAATAATATTTCTTTTTGCCTTATACTCATCCCAGGCACCCTCACTCCTATAAAGAAGAAATATAAAGGTTTAAACAGATTTTTTAATAAAAAGAGAAAACAATTTAAATTTGCAATTAACTTCAGGAAAAGTTATTAATACACTGACATCGAAACTTGCTACTTTATTAATCCAAAGCAGTTTTCCACTTAAAATATCAAATTTGCCCTCATAAATTTATTGTTAAAACTTTGCAAAAGTCAGGAAAACCATAAATTTAATTAAAATTCTAATGAAAAAGCTGTACATTTTTAGGAAAACTAACATAATTTTCTAATTTAATTTTGTTAACTCCTCTTTTAATATCTTAAATAGTGTGTTTTAAATGGAAATTACCTAATTAGTGTGACAATTTATTATTTTCTTGCATAATAAAATGTCTCTTTCATATTATTTTAGCACCACACAATTTGCTATAAATAAATGAGACAAAACGTTAAAAATCTTGGTGATGGGTGGCCTCTAGCTATTAACACACGATACAAATTTTATGGCTAGGAACAAAATATAATTTTACGCACGCATACAACCACGCAATTTTTTTCTTTATCACATTTTTTCATAAAGATTTCTTACTATAAACATGGCTTAAGGACGATATTCCTAGCAATATGTTACAAATCCCTAAATGCGCTCAGAGGTGTTTCAATCAGAATGCAAGAACTCGAATTGCGCGCCATGTTTGACAGTCATAATGTCATATGATTAAGACAGTAGAACAACGTGTCCTGATTGCCAAAAATTATTATTAAAACGCTGCAAGTTTAATTGCCACAATTTATAAGGTGTAAATATTTTCTATTTAATCTACGGTGAAAAGAATAATTAAAAAATTCAATAGTATTCATTTGGTTAGTAATGTGAAACATACGATACAAGCTCGTAGAGGTTGTTTAAAATAAAAGATCACGGCAGTTCGCGAGAGTGTGAAAGACGACCAGAGACATCAATTTGTTATCGGGCACAAAAATTGGATATTATTGCATTGGATATATTGGATATACAGGCACTCTTCAACGAATTCTCATTAAAGATTCACAGCTGCAGGTCTACAAAATCCAACCGACTAAAAAATTTCTACAAGCAGACCATGAACATCGAAGAACATTCACAATTTTCAGTGATGAGGCCCAATTTTCACCTTGATGGATTTATCAGGAAGTAATGCATCAAGAATGTCCTCACATGGTGTGCAATATGGTCTGGAGCAATAGTTGAACCAGTTTTTTTCGAAAATGAAGAAGGTATTGCAGTACCAGTGAACGGCGAACGTTATCGTACTTTAAAAAACGGTGCTTTGTTGTATCTTATTTGATAGCTATTGATCTTGACGACATCTGGTCATACCGCTCGTCAAATATTGAGGATCTTGCATGAGTTTTCTTCTAGTCATATCATTTCACAATTTGGTAACCAGAATTGGCCTCCACGCTCTTGCGATTTAAGGCCTTTAGACTTCTGACTGTGGGGTTATATGAAGTCACAGGTTTTTACCAATTATCATGCAACCATCGAAGCATTGAAATCCGAAATTAGATGCTGTATCGATGAAATGCCACCATATATATTGAAAACTTCGTCAAAAGGGTACCCGTACGCCAGCAAACCCGTTACAGTCATTTAATCATCATTTCATTCATTCAAGAAATTTAGTTTCATACATAATTCTCAAATGAATATTTCCTAAATCAATATTATTTTAATAATTTGCTACAGAAAACAGTGTTTTATTTACTACTGTATTTTGCGCTCTTATTAAAATACCGTTTAGAATCAATAGCATGTTTTCTCGGGGTGGTGGTTTGTGCACCTATGGTAAACACAATATTTCTGTAAAGACCTGGGAAACAAACCTTCAAATAAATCTTTAGCTTAAATATTTATTCTTAAAGGTAAAATTTGGAAAATCCACCTTTGGGCATTTGTTATAAACCTCCAAACATAAATATAGGGTTTCTCAAATATAATTTAATTTTAAAAAAATACTTTAAGATACATTTTTCTAGTACGAAAGTCAAAGACAACCAAATTAAGATACAGGGTGCTTAATTAATGTAATTCTTTTGAATTTTGACCATAGAGTCATTCATTCATTCAGGGCATACATCTATTCTTCGCTTTTAACAAAATTTAGAATATGGTTATTGTTTTATATGACTAATTGTGAAATTAAGCCTTTTTCAAAGTAGATCACGGAAGACGCCATCACCAACATTTTGATTTTTTTTTAATTTCCGTAATTTTTTTAAACTTGGTAAAATAGAATTTTTATTTAAAATACAGAGTGATTTTCAACCTATGCAATGAGTAATAAAAAATTCAGTAAAATACTATAGTTCTCGAGATGTTCATATTTTTTGAATCAAAATTAAAAAACGTTTATTTTTAACGAGTTTAATTTAAACTAAAATGAAAGCAACTGTTCGAAGTTGTTTTTATTATTTTCAATACAGACTTCAGCTCCTCGAATTCATGAAAATATACATGCACGGACTAAACAAGGCCGTAGACAAATTGGGTTACCAGCAGCATTTATGCGAAATCGTAGCTCTTGCTCAATTTTAGTTTCGTTTAAATATACCATAGTTTTCATATGACCCCATAAATAAAAGTCTAATAGATTAAGTTCAGGTTAGCAAGGGGGCCACCTAATTGGACCATGGCCTATCCATCTTCCGGGAAACAGACGATCTAAATGTTGTCGCACTGGTCGTGAAACATGTGGCGGAGCACTATCATGAAGAAACTACATATTCTGCCTAAAACTGAGATACACATTTTTAAGGAGCACCGGTAAATTCTAAATATCGAGCACTCAAACGATTTTCCGGAATAAAAGGTCCGATAAGCACCCTTCACAATTACAGACCATCACCGTGTATGCATTGTGCAAACATTTTTGCTTAAAAAAGGTATAATTTAAAAAATTTCGCCCTTTTTGACATATTTCTATTTAAATTTTTCAAAGCACTCAAAAAAATTACATTCATAAACTATTTAAATTTCTTTACTACATTTTGAATGTAGTAAAGCAAAAAAGAAAGTAGAAAAGAAGTAGAAAGTAGCCAGTAAATGTTCGACATTACCGTCATTTGTCTCAATGCATTTTAAAATTCTTTTACTGAAAAATCGCTAAATCTTAAAAAATTATGGCTGATTAAAATGACTCAGCAGCCGTTAATATAAAAAATTAATTGTTCTCTAGTATTTATTGTATTTTCGGAAACAAATAATGTCATGTGTCCTCAAATGTAAAAAAATCGAAGGTTAAGATCTGGACTTTGTGCATGCCAAGATCTTCGACTTTCATATCCTATCCAGTTAAAATTACCATTAAGATACTCTCTCTCTAGTCTAGCAAATTTCGCCGGATAAAAACAACAGGAAAAACAAATCTGTCCTGAAAAATAATTAATTAAATCGACAGGAACGAGATAGGTCATGTAATGTTACCCATACATACTGAAAAGAACAGTCAATTTGAACAAATTCTCAAGCATTCTACCAATCCAAATAAGATTTATACTAAACAATAATAAGATCAACGAATAAGACATCAAAAAAGAAATGAAAATTATACTAAATACGGACGAAGCAAAAAAGGGAGGAAGAATCTGAACCAGACGTGGCAAAAGCTATTATGCAAACAGAAAAAAGAATAACCCTGTGATGTACAGAACAGCAGGGCCAAAACAGAATGACATAAAAACAGTGAAAAGTCCATAAGTGAGAAAAAATTTAATAGGAAAGGCACCTAATAGAGAGCAACCTAAATGAGAATGGAACGAGAATGCCTCTAAAGAAAATTAAGGAAAATAACTAATCCAGTGGACAAATTCGGAGTAGTACAAAAAATATCACACACTTGTACCACATGACCTCCACAATTGCCAAACCGATCCATATTTTTAAGAATTCCATATATAAGAATTTCATACATATTATAAGAATTCCAGAAAATGATAAAACGACAAGCTGCATAGAGCTTACATTAGAACATTGAAAGACTAGAATCAGTCAAAGAAAAAGTTCTCATTTGAGTGTTTTTGTGAACTGCTACGATAGTTAAAACTTGGTGTTATTTGTCCGCCCATGGAAAAAAGGCGATTCAAGCCGATCTTTTCACAAGTACATACCGATACTGTCATAAACGTAGAATAAGGGATCATATAAATACACGTAAATAAAAACTTGAATGCGAAGTATGTGTAAAACACAAGAATCCTTATATTTTTAAATTCAATTTATTTTGAAAATGCCTATCTACTAATAGGCTATAAATAATAAAAAACTTAGGTGTTGTCCACGTTCTTATTAACCAGACTGATCTTATATTTTTTGTTTTGTTAGCATAAAAATAGCATATTAAAATGTTGAACATGCTTTTTATTAGATAGGTACCTTTACTCTAATAAAGTACGTTAAAAAAACACATAGAGTTCATAAATGGTAATATTGTTTATGTTCAAAGCGTATTCTATTATTAATAAATATTTATGATGTAAATATTTTTTGACGACGACACTGGTAAAGACTCCTTATGTCGGTAGTATCAACAATGCGATGTTATTGCCCTTTTCTCTTAAATATGTTGATACAGTCATTAGCGAATGAAAAATAAAAAAGACTGATGATATTACTGCAGAAACCCTAAAATTAATAAAAGGAACCATGTTAGAAGTCCACTAGCATTTTTGATTAATAAAGTGCTTATCAAGGGACGTTTTCCCGACTGTCTTAAAAAAATATGACGTTAAAGCAAGATGCTTGAGGGGCGTTATAATATAGAGTCAAAGATTCGAACTGGTTTTTAAGATTTAACATCTATAAACTGTTACCGATTACTCTTAAAGACTGCAGGTCTGTCCTGCACTAAAACACATCAAAAAAATGGATCTTTAGCTACAAAAGAGTTGACATTTCCAATCTAATTGAATTATATCAGACAAACATGTAATAATTATATTGGTATATTAGTATTCCCAAGTAAATAAATTTAATTTAGAATCTGCAATAAGTTGTAAATATATCTCCTTATAAAAATATATAATGTAAGTACTTTTTCTTGTTTATATATATATTATTAGTCATAGTTGTCTTAGATAAATATCTCTTATTATAATAATTTTTTTAATGTCTTTTTAATTGTCTTTATTTTTAGGTTTAAAGTAGTTAGCAGATACTTATATATTGAGGGATACTTATTTATTTTCTGAATGCAACATAAAATGTTTATATTCTTATTAAGTTTATTATTATTATTAATTTTTTTAGAGTACTGTATTAACTAAGAAACGAACAGGTAATTAATATTTTATAACTTTATGGCGATTTATGAATGTACAACAAAACGCATACCCACTTATCTTAAGACTTCGGGAGCTCTTTTTATTTCCCATAATGCATAACATTTTCTTTTAGATTTTTTAGGGAGAAATCCTTATCCTTTATAGATAAACCATTTATTTCTATTCAGTTTCAGGTCAACTTACCAGTCAGTTCTTCAGGTCCTGCCCATATCTCAAGTGAGACTGAACTCTTTTTATTAGACCACAAAAACTACACAGTATTAACATATAGCTACAACGGGATGAAATGCACTTGGTATAATCAATGCATAGACTTGCTTCATTTTTTGCAAAAGTACATAAAGCACACGGAGAACTTGCTATCTTTGTACAGAATCATCTGCAATTAATTGAAACTCTAAATCTTTGTGAACTTTTTGAGGATCAAGACTATAAAATTTCTGCTGTAAGCATCGTGAGTTACCGGAGTAATTATCATTTCATTAGCCAAATCTTCTCTAGGAGATATTAATAAGTTTTTTGGTATTGTAACTCAATTGTTCTTAAGATTAACTAAACATTGCCAGTACAACCAGTACAAATTTGTTATTTTAGAAGATGTTAATATGGTGTTTTTCTCTACAATTTAATGCTATCATTTGGATTTAAGCTAATACCAGAAAAAATAACTGCATAGACAATTTTTTGACAAATGTAAAAAATGCGTACCTCTACCATAGATGTAATTCCTTACTCTCTTTTCGATCATGATATTCTCATCAGTAAATATAACAGATAGGAAACTATAAATAACTAAATATAGACCCATTACAAAAGCTACAACTTGAAATAATCAGACTTTCAAACAATCTACAACAGCCATGAAAAAACTACAACTTTCTGTATGTTGATAGATATCTCAAATTAAATATTTAATAGTTTAGTCCAGAACTAAAACAACCAACAGATAAAAATAGTGATACCTTCCATAAATATAGATCTCTATATTGTAAAAAACAGATAAAGCCAGAAAACAGGGCAATAATAAATATGCACAAACCAGATAGATTTATCTCAGGGTTATTAGGGTCATTTGGGATATAGTAAAGAGCCATATGGAAGTCTTCAGGAGTGAAACCTCATCAAACTTAAGCCCTGTTTATTTTAACACACTTTTTTCTCAAATAGCAAACGACACTTACACTTATCACTTATTAATGAACATTTTCTTTCTGTTTAGAAAATATAAATAAACAGTTTTCATTTTCTCTTTCTACTCTTTCAGAAGTTTCAGTGCATGATGTTATAATAGTATACTCCATAATGCCCGATTTAAATATCGTGTCAATAATACAAACTGAGCTTCAATTGAAATATCAAATGGTCTTCCAGTGATGACTCGCCTCCTTATAGACTCGACTGACCATGTTTTCCACGCGCCACCACGTCGCTTGGTGTGCCTGCTTATCATTCCAGAATGACGGAGAATAGCTGGTATTTGCGGCTTTACCAATATTATTACATTATTACAAAACTCACAAAGTTGTGATTTTTAAGGCATGAATGTTACTCAACTTAAAAAAATTAAAGATTTACTTACAACGTCTTAAAAAAATCATTCTATAACAGCATTTTGTAAAAAACTTTTCCAGAATTGCTAAAAATCTTAAAAGTTATTCTTTTGCACAAAAGTTAGACCCTTAATAAAATTGAGTATTACAGACCAATTTCCATAGTGCCCCTGATTGAGAAAATATTTAAAGCAATTCTCACTGTTCAAATAAAGTTATACGTTGAGCATAATGATGTATTAATAAAAAGCCAATTTAAGTATAGGAAAAGCAGGTCTACAGAGAATACCATTACAGTTTTATTAAAATCTATATATCAGGATTATTAAAAAGGTTTTTTGGGGTGTCTCTTTTTTGTGACTTGTCGAAAGTCTTCGATTGCGTCTCCCTATAATATTTTGTTATTTAAATTCAGCCATTATAGATTTAGTTAACCTAGTATCAAACCTATAATAGTACATGACACACTTCAAATAAGCTGTTTTATTGTTTCGCCACGGCGATTTGCTTTGGACTCGGACATTTCTAAGGGAAATGCCTGACACAGGGCTAATCTTGTAAGCCAATGATACAACGATTATTCTAATAGACAAAAAACTTGGTACATGTTTTGGATAGAATTAAAGAGACGCATTGGGGATGTTATGTTTTTATGTTATGTTTAATTGGTTTTTGGCTAATCAACTGGCTCTTAGCATTCAAAATATAAATAATTTATGTTTTCTATGAGAGAATGTCAAAATGATATATATTCGCCAAAATTCTTGGATGTGATCATTAGAATTATATAGGGTCAACTTTCAAGCACAGTATTTGCCCTCCGCTGCCTATCTAGAGTCGGCTTATCATAGCTGGATGATTAGGTCACATTTTCAGGGTAATATTTTACTCTGATAATGTGTTACTATGTTTTGGAATGGGGCTATTCACCACATATGGATACTTTATTTACTATTCGACGTAGGACTATTAGAGTTCTCGCTGGCGAGGATATTAGGTCTGCGTTTAGAGATCTGGGAATTTCAACACTACTTTGTCTATACATACTTGGATGCCTATTAAGTTTATTAAAGCAAAACCTAGATCGTTACACTTTACATAATAAATTTCATAAATATTACACAAGGACTACTAAAGATATAGATATCAGCTGTACAAGAATTTACAAAATCAATTTTTCTCTCAAACATTTAGGAATACATACAAAATACAACTTGTACGTAGCCTTAGGCTATGCATAATATTTTTGTGTACAATTTTCAAAGAAATCTAAAAAAAAATTATAAAATACAACTTGTTCGTGGTCAGAAGCTACGTATCACCACGTAATTTTTGTCATTATATGAATTTTTCATATTTAAATGGAGATGATTTATAAAATTCTAGGAGATGCAAAGCAAGAGGACCCACAAGATTTTTTTAAAGTAATTTTAAAGAAAACTCTTGGCTCGTAGAAGATAAAACGCTACTCATAAGAAGTTTTTTGTACTATTTTAGAAAAAAAAAGACATTTTCTAGTAGAGGGCATATAAAGTTAATCATTCATTTAAAAATATATACAAAGTACAACATGAACGTGGCGAGAAGCTACGCATAAGATTTTTTTACAATTTCAAAGTGAAACTCTTTGAGGCTAAATTAGGTTGATTTAACGATTTGTGGTCAGAAGGTTCTGGCTATATTTTTAGATTTAGCCAAGGCTGACCACTGCAGATTATAAGATTATGCTTGAGAGTATGAATGGTTGTGGAATAAGAGGGATTTTAAAGAAGTTACTAAGAAGTTATTTGGATCATAGGGTTCAAAGTGAATGGAGTAGTTGGTGATGAGCGTATTTTATCTGTAGGTGTATCCCAGGGTACAATTTTAGAAGCTATCTTCTTTTAATTGCACATACGCGCAATATTGGAGATTTCCATTGAAAAAGGTTTATTAGCTGCATTTGCAGATGACGGTGGTATTGTCTTTACCGACAGTACTTGGGAAAATACAAAACTAAGGACAAAGAAAGCTCAAATAAAAATTTCACTTATTCGCTTAGCTTAAACCTTCTTACCCTAAATACTGACAAACCTAAATTAATGAATTTTTTTCTTAATGTTACGTGTCAACCTGATATTGAAAGCTTGTATGCCCATTCTTGTGCTGATAATAAGAGCTGCAACAGAAATTGCAATATAACTTACAAAGAACATCCAGTATTAAGTACCTAGGGGTACAATAGATCAACATTTAAAGTGGGATATTCATATCGATGTTTTCATAAACAAAATTCGTAAATTGCTTTATATATTTTATCAATTAAGAACTTTTTTAAAAAAGAATAATTTAATATAAGTTTATCGCTCTTTTATCAATTCCCTAATTCGTTACAGTTTCCCTATAAGGGGTTTTGCTTATGATTGTTATACAAAAAAAAAATGAATAACAATTCAGAAGTGCATATTAATAATTATTTATTAAAAATCAAAAACGTATTCAAGTGAACTATTGTTTGAGGAGATTCCAGTGCTTGATTTTAAGTCATTGTATATTATAGTTACCTTCAAATTTATGTATAAACACTCAATCCTTTACTTAACACAAGATCGTAAGTATAAAACCAGGACTGCATGTAATTCGCAATACTGTATAGCACAACTCAAAAATACTATCTTTTTAATATCACAAAATTATGTTGGCTTAGAGTTGTATGATTAATTGCCAGTTAATATTAAGGATATAAGAAACAAAAAACAGTTAAAAAAATAAGTTGTCAAATTCTTCAAAGAATATTCAGATACATTTAAAGAATTGCTGGTTATTTTCGGATACAAAAATATATAAAACTGCATGTACAATATCTATCTGTACGCTATTATTATCTTCTATGTTTTCGCTACGAAATTTTTTTATGAGTTTTAAGCTAATTAATAAGCATATTATTGGTAGTATTCAAAAATGTTTTCTTTTCTATATTTTATTTTTGAATTAGCATTATTAGGTATTTTTAAGATCGGCTCACTTAAACTTAAATATTTTTATTTAGTAATCTAAGCAACTAGCACAGAAAAGTTCTTCGGAGCTTAAGTGCATTCTAATGATACTCTATAATTGCATATTTATAAATGAATCAAGAGCTTTTGAATTTGACTTAAAATAAGTTTAAAATACAACTTTGTATCAGTTGTAATTTAATGCTAAACAAAGTCCTTGGTCTTATCCAGAAGAATCATCTTCAAATAGTAATTATTTTCTACAATATTCTTTATAGCTTTTGGATATGATTTGACTCTAAATTTGTACCATGAAGCCTGATACTGATTAAATTTAGAGGCATTATTTTTTGACCAAAAATTGTTTATTGGCAAAAAAATTTTTGTAGAATTTTTTATAGCTTCGAAGGCCTGGAGCCTAAAGCCATTGTTGACATTTAGAACGTTTCTCTGTATCTCTTTAAGGCAGTTAAAGACATTTAAGCGTTTTTTGCAATACACTGCTTCTTTTTTATATTTCAAGATGTCTTCTTACAGAAGGATATTAACTAAAGCTACATTTAATATCCCTTTGTAAAATATCTTTTTAATTAAGTTTCCCAACAACTAAACTATTTTTTTTAATTATAGAATTTTCAGTTTTATAAATAAAAATAATTTAGGAAATTCTTGGTAATATGTGGACAAAGGCTACTCAACAAACTTTTCTACCATTAGGTTTCCTTTAGCTGTTAAACGATAATTGTGTAAAAAAAATTATAAACTGTACAATTAATTATTCATATTGCCACATATTTCATATCTAATGCGAGGCTCTGACCACAAGTATTTCCATCTGTCCTAAATAATTCCTAAATAATTTCTTTTCGCATTATAAGACTTGAACTACAGTAAAAGGATGCTTATAACTCGTCATTGAACTCTGTTTTTGTCTATTAGAAGATTTTTTATTGCTCCTTGTAATAATATACCGGGAGACACAGAAAAAAGGGAACACTTAATAACTTTTTTACTTTTCAAGATAAACAAATGAAATTTGATATATCAATAGAATAGTTATAAAAGCATCTTTTGACATACTCTATTGTTTTCCAGCAATTCCGGTTTAACAGGAAGAGACACTAACTTCCTTATTTTAAATGGGTCACTTGGTATATTATTACGTATTTTGACAGAAAATAATATTCTGAAAATAATGATAATCTATTTGCTACTTTTTGTTTTATACTCGCAGAAAAATTTTTTTTTTTTTAATTTTAAAATAGGGTGCCATAAATACGTTGAAAGTTTTAACTTTTAATCAAGTATTCACGGAAAAATAATTTTCATTGCATTTTATGACTTAAATCGTTTAAACGCCTATTTAAAATATCCAAACCATTAATTTTGCCATTAACATTATTTTTTTAAATAGTCCATTATTGGGAACAACCACTTTTGAAATGCAGTTTTTTCTTCCAAATAATTTGATATGATTATTTTTTAAATCGGTTAATAAATAAGCTCATAAGGAGAAAAAAACTAATTAACAAAAATGAGCGAAGAGGAAGCATTGTAATGACACGCCTGCCTATTTTTTCCAACTGACATAACACATCATATTTTGCCAAACGTTATAGGACTATTTAAAAATAAAAGAACAAATTTTTCAATGCAATATTGTTTTCAGTATCTTAATACTACATATTTTATTTAACATTTACCCAAAATAACATAGGTAGGTACACACAAACCATAAACAAATAGAAATATGAGGTTTGTAAATTATTTTAATATAAAACTTTTTACATGTATGTTCGAAACGACCACCTTCTTATCTAATGATAGTACGAATATAGCGTACGGCATATCAACTTTTCCTTTATTGGTAAACATTTGAAATATTAGCAAATATATTTAAACAGATGCGCTTAGCAAGATGTCATGTATTATGTCAATTTAAAAATAATTGAAGAGCGCATCAAAACGCAGCCTATTCAAGGAATCAAAGCCTTCAATGCTATTTTTATTAATTAAGTGCGTTTATTTATGCGACTTAGTTTTTTTCTTCTTATGGGCTTATTTATTAACCGATTTAATAAATGATCTTATCAAATTATTGGGAAAAAGAAACAGCATTTTAAAAAAGGGGTTGTTTCCAATAACGTGCTATTTAAAAAAATAAAGTAAATGCCAAAATTGATGGTTTAAACATTTTAAATAGACGCGTAAAAGATTTAAGTCATAAAATGTAACGAAAACTATCCCAACTAGCATTTATAGTGAGCAGGAACGATATTGCGACTCTAAAAGAAACTATGGAGGGGACTGCGACCTTAGGCGGCCACATCTCATATATGTAAGATGCTACGAGGCTGCGACTAAAATGGGGAATGATTTTGGGTTGCTGGGTAGCGTTTTGGGTTGTTTTTGCCACTAAGGCATTTACTCTGTTGTGCTACTATAAAGTAGATAATTTCGTCCCAGATACGTAGATGCCACGAGGCTGCCTAGTTAGTGCGTGGTCACAAGTTCGTGGCAAACTAATGCTTTTTCGAACGTTTTCACCAGCGCCACCTTTATTAAATTGTAAAAATGGTTAACATATATAAGGTTTTAATACATATTTTGAGAAAAAATGCATAATTTTTTAGTTAATCTTGGTTAATATGGCCGATACCATGAAAATTACTAAAAAGTTTCATACGCTACTATAAAGAGGTAAAAATTATGAATAATTAGGCCGAAACTACCCATTTGAAACCTTAAAGTATATAATTCAATAAAGTAACAATCGTTACTACCCAGAAGTGACTATATTGAAACAGGAACTCTTTTGGAACTGTATTGCCAAGGGTTTTTAGTGACTATAAAGTAACACTCTTCTATAAAGTTCCCCGTGCAACCAAAACGCCACCTTTCAGAAGCGCTCGCCTCGATATCGTGGAGACGCGCCGCGCCGCGTAATACCTTGGACACAGATGTAAATAGCTCCTCACGGAGATGTAATAGCAGTGCGGAGCTATTTACATCTGTGCCTTGGCCACTATAACATCCTTATTATATATTATGCACCTAGCTACCCAGCTAGTTTTCATTGTTTATTTAAAATGTTTTAAATGTTCTTTGTGATTTTTTTATACATCAACTCAATAATAATATTATCACTCATCATAAACCATTTATTTGTAATATTATTAGATAACATAATATTTTCTTTATAGACACATAAATGGTTTTGTATAACCTGTATCCTGCAAGTGCTAAAGACTCTGGTTTTTTCTTTAAAATTTCATTTATCGCATAAGGAGTTACTAAACCAGGAAAAGCATCTCTTCTAAGCTTTGCATTTCTGTCAGCCGTTTGGCAATTTGTGCTAATGGCCCTTTACCAGTACGAACTAATGATTTTAAACTAAATAACAAATTTTCAAAAGGATATGCACTTATATCAGTTAGAGAACCAAACTTTTTAACGTCATTCACAACATGGCACAGATTATGCACGTTGCTCCCAATAGCATCCTTGCCATATAAATTACTAAATGTTGAAATAAACTGAAATAACAATTTCTCAGCTACATTAATGTGTTTTAAATAAGCTGAACAACTCAAAATAGTAGTAGCACAAAATAAATAAATATAATTTTGATATACTGGACCAGCTAAAATATCTTTAAGGAGTACTAGTCCAAAGTAAAGTAAAAACGTCCGATATTCAGATCCTTTCCAAAATTTTAAATTCTTTAGTGGTCTTATTGCTCTTTGAAGTTCAGTTGGCCTTCTGATGTTACATGATATTAACACATCTGAGAGATATTCAATATCTCTCCCAGAGAATTTGATTTTAAAAAAATTAAAGATTTTTTAAGAAAAAATTAAAAAATTAAGAGATTATTAAATATTATGTACATATTACCTAAGTCAAATAAATGTAGTGAATCAGCAATAATTATATCTTCAACCATATTAATGCGCAGCTTCAGTAGAGGTGTTACTTCCTTATGATGATCTTCATCCAACTGATTTCGGAAACTTTGGTCTGTTCTTAAATAAGGATTTTTAATATTTGGGAAATACATATGTCTTCCTGCTTTATCATAGACTCCTATCACTGTAAACTTTAAACAACCATGAGCTGAATTAAAGCCTAGTGTGCCTTTAAAGAAATATTTTATTTATTGAACAATATATAACATTTTACAATAATAGTGATACTTACCTTTAATAAAACTAGCTGGAGTATCGCACACAAAAAATCGAACCAATATTTTAATTTTTCTATTATTTAAATAAAGTCCATTTTCTAGAAGGACATTTAGCTCTCCTCCAAATTGTTTAAAATATTCTTGAAGAGGGGGTTTCGTTGGTCCACAAAAATATTATAGCAATAGCCATTGGCTTTAATTTAGGGTATTCATGTACTTTGAGTAATATTGGCCAAAATTGTAAAGGAGAACTATTAAATGGAGGCAGTCCATCAATATTAAAAATAAGAGAAATAGAAGAAATATCTTCATCCTTATTTAACTCGGTTAAAAATGATTGCTGATACAAGTTTTTTTGGATCCCATTATACCAGAAATGACCATATCCCATTGGTACTATGGAACAGGAGCTTGGTGTTCCAATTAAAGTTCTACTGTCTCTAGGTAGTTCTTCAAGTTCATTTTTTAATAAAATTAACAAATCCGTTAAGGCTGCGTGGGGAATTGAGTATTTTAAAGCCCATTGAATTAATTCTGATTTAATGTTACTTCCAGGTTTTAAATTAATTTGATCTTCACAGGTAGAGTCACCTGAAGGAAATTCTAAAATTTCATCAACGGGATTATGTTAATCTAACAGCATTACAGGATCATGCAAAAATTGATTTTCGGGTTCTTGAAATTCGCTTTCTGGCACATTCCGTTTTTGTTTAACTCTCCGGTAAAAGGTACTGGAATGTCTAAACTTTTTTTATTTACCTTTGGCATTTTACTGTACTCTAAAATAATAAAATTTTATAACAAGTGTAACACTATTAGAAAATTTTGATATTTTTGTAGTTCTGATCTATTATTTTGCTCTTTTAGTGGGGTGTATTAAGTAACGGCCACTTTAAAGTACCGATTTTTAATCCCGGCGACTTTTTAGTGGCAAGGCGTATGGGGCAGCCACTTCATAGTATCCTACCATAGTGACAATAATTATCTTGGAACTATAGGTGCGACTATGTTTTTAAAGATCCTAATTGTCGTAGCCGGAACCACCCTGGAATTTAAATTGCTACTACAAAGTAACAAAAACTATTTCGAGGCATTACAGTAACATTTATAAGTAACTGCTACCATAAAAAATGACTATAAAGTTTCTGGTCTTTTATCGTGGCATTTGTAAAGATTCGGGTAGTTCCAAGATACTACTTGAAAGTGATCCGTTGCCACTTATATATTAAGGTTATAGTAGTAATTATTATAAGGGTGCTTATCTTCCACAAATATTGGTGGCAGAAACCAGACAGCGACTTCTAAATTATATTTTAAAGTAACTATGTTCTATAAAGTAACATTTTAAGTAGCAAAGTGGATTCAGGAACTATATTTTAGTAGCGAATACTTTTTAACAAGAATCAGGGACTATTATTGCTAGTTGGGATTTTTCCGCGATTATTTGATTAAAAATTAAAACTTTCAACACATTCATGGCACCCTATTTTAAATTTAAAAAAAAATGTATGAGTATAAAATAAAAAGTAGAAAATACAGTGTCATTGGTTTTAAAATATTATTTTTTATCGAAATACGCTGACTTATACCAAATGTCCCATTTAAAATAAGAAGCTTAGTGCCACTTCCTGTTAAACTGAAAGTAACGAAAAATAATAGATTGTGTCAAAAGATGCTCTTATAACTCTTCTATTGATATACCAAATTTAATTTTTTATCTTGAAAAGTAAAAAAGTTATTAAGTGTTCCCTTTTTTCTATGTCACCCGGTATAGACTGTAACAACGAAAAAAAATAGATAACTGTAAAGTATAATATATTTCTTTATGTCACTATGCTTTTCAGCGAAAAACAATTTTTCCGATTCGGCTATCTTCAATCTTTAACGATAAAATTTAAAACAGCCTTAATTTCAGGTACCTTTTAGATAGAGTAGCATAAAATAAAATAAAAGTGAATCTATAATCACTCTTAAACAAATTCAAATAAAGTTTTATCAAATTATGTCAATATTTTAAACTATAATGCCATAATTCATTTTAAAGTTGTTTAATCATGTAACGTAATAATTATACTATCAAGAAACTTGATAAACAAAGATTTACAAGATTTCAGTTGATTAGATAATAATTATAAATGCCGTATATTTACAACAGAATTTAGATTGATCCAATCAGTTTGCGTCATTTTGTTTGCATCGTAGTGCAGTGAAAATGAGCGAAATTGAAGCCGAATTAACGAGAATTTTAACAAAAATAGCTGAGGCAAAATGTATCAAACATTACAAAGCTGTGGCAGATACTGTCGCTGATATAGGCAATGGATTCCTCTCCAGTTTTTATAAAGGAGAAATACATAACCAGGATACGGGTGAGATAATCTCTGTTGGGATTAAAATGGAACCTCCGTTTGCAGGTATAAATTTTGCCAAATTTTATAAAAACGAAGAGGTATTTTATAAGGATTTCCTACCTGCTATATTAACTTTGCAAGCTAAAACAAATATGAAAGATCCCTTTGATAATACTGCTACCTATTTTAATTCAGAGACTGGAAATATTAATTTTATCGCATTGGAAAATGTGTCTGATAAAGGATATAAGCTGCATGATAAAATGGCGTACCTTAACAGAGAATGCTTAGAAAAAATATTTAAAATTTACGGAAAGTTTCATGCATTATCTTTTGTTTTGAGACGGCGCAACTGGGAGTTATATGAGAAAATTCATAACCAGTATTCCAGCGATATGTTTCAGTACTTTGTAAAACCTGAAAAGAATGCAATTATTTTAAAAAAATCAATAACAGCAGCGTATGAGTCCTTAGATCATGACTCAAAAGTATATAATGAATTAGAAGCCTTAAGTGAGAACTGTGTAAAATTATATATAAAGGCATCAGAGTATAGAGGGAAGTACTGGTGCTCAACACACGGAGATTGCTGGTCGAATAATATGTTATTCAAATATTCGGTAAGTAAATTTTGATAAATGTATAAGGGTCATTGAGTTATTTTAACCAATCGAATTTAAGAAGATTTTCTTTTTTACTGCATTTTATTTCTTCTTTACTGTGTATATATCTTCTTTACATATAAAACGTGGATTATGTCTAAAATTAGCCACAATTTTTATATGTTATTACTGAAATTAAAATGCATATTTTTTAAATTATTACCTACAGAGCAAAAGAACCATTTGAATAACTCACAAAAAGTTAGCTACTCTTTTTATTTTTTTCTCTTTTTTTCTTTAAGGACAATGGCCAAGTTGAAGACATTAAACTAATCGACTTTCAATTAGCAAGAGACGGATCTCCGATCCACGATCTGGCTTACTTTTTCTACTCTGGAGCTGCTAAAGAAGACCTGTATCGTATTGATGAATATTTAAAAATTTATCACGAAACTTTTTCAAATATTCTTAAGGCCTTAGGTGAAGATCCCGAGGAACTATTTCCATTCGAAGCACTCTTAAATGAATGGAAAGAAAATGCGCTTCTGGGTGTTTTTTTGGGAATTTATTTGTGGCAAGTAAAACTTTTGCCTAAAGAAAAGTATCAAAATATATTTAATAATCCGGCCGACGAGAAGAAACCTAATGCGGAAGAATGGAATGAGATATTTGCGAAACTGTTGCAAAAAACGTTAGAGGGGGATAAATTCAGAGAAAGAGCGAAAAATATATTAACACAAGCTTTTGAGTATGGCATTATTTCCAAGGAAAAAATAGGTAGTTACAATTTTTAATTTATTAATTTTCAATAAATAAGTTACCAGTAGATTTAATTTTAGATGCCCTGTAGGGTAGCTCGAATAAAATGCAATGTAGCTAAATTTACAATACTGATACTATAAATAAACTTAAGTAAAATATTATAGAATTATGCCTATTTTAATTTCTATAACCTTGAACCACTTTAAAATTGTTCCATCATACGACTTATTAATAATACTGCCAAGAAACTTGGGTGAACAATGTTTTAGAAATTTTCACTTGTTTAGATAATGATTATAAACACAGTACTTTTAAACCAACATTTAGATTAATTAAGTCAGTTTGTGTCCATTTGCTTGCGTCGTAGTGTAGTGAAAATGAGCAAAATCGGAGTTGAATTAACGAGAAGCTTAACAAAAGTATCTAAAGTGAAATGTATATTATAAAAAATAAAAAGCAATGCCAGATAGTGTGGTGCTCAACACATGGAGATTGTTGCTGGTCGAATAATATATTATTTAAATATTCAGTAAGTAAATTATAATAGATTTATGACGGTCCTTGAGTCATCAAAATACACAATATTTTCTTCTTTATTGCAGTTTATTTCTTTGTTATTGCCTATATCTCCTTTACGAACAAAACTAGAAAAATTATGTCTGAAATTAGGCAAAATTTTGATGAGTTGTTACTGATTTAAAATGTAGACATTTTAAATTATTTTTTAAAGTGTTTTTAAAAAGAACTTTCTGAGTAACTCACAAAAACTTAGCTACCGTAAAACCGCGTATCTTAGAACTATAGTGTGACATGGCACAAAACTTAATTTTTTAACTTAAATCAACATATCCAGCAACAACTCAATAATATGTAGCGTACAATACAGCTTTGGCGAACCACAGTCATCAGGTGATATATTTTCGCCAATGCGCAATTTTTTTTCTAAATCACTGTCGCGTGCAATATACTTTATTTTTAGCAAAAATATTTAACATTTGTTTGTTGTAGAAAACTGTTTTGCTGGAGGCTATAGATTAACAGTTCTTGGATAGGAAACTCCCACAAAAGCCAATAGAACACTGAACGTCAATTGACTGTTGCGCCCTCTGAATGTCGAGGAGCAGTACTAAGAAAAAACAGGTTCGTGACGGCATAGAAGTGGGTAATTTAAAATTTGCCAAATTTGAATTTCGCTCTACTATTCCGTGCGCTTAAAATTAGTGGAAAACGTGTGGTTCTTTCGAAAATTATAGTAGGAAAATTGAAAAAGTCTTAAATTGGGACTTTTTTGTCCCTATGTTAAATAAAGTACTCGATTTGTCACTTTTCTTACTTGCGTACTATAATTTCTGAAACACCTATACATTTCTTCCCTGGGTTTCAGAAATTCAAAACAAGAGGTATTCACAAAATGTATTACTATATTTAATGAAGAGATTATAGCAAAAAATCTACAAGTTATATAATAAAGATTAACAATGCACACGCTGTTTAAAACATTAAAATATAAAAATTCTTCCAAATTTCATAATGTTATAATTTAATAATAAACTTGCAACTTAATTTCATTTAGGGTGTTACGAAAGGTTATAGTTAGTGTAAAAAGGTCAATAGAAATTTATTAACATCAACAAAAAATTATCGCGTACTCAGTTCACTAGTAATTTTTCTTAGTAAATAATATAAATTAAATAACAACCAACAAATTAGTAATGATAGAGCCAGTAAATATGCTAGAAGTAAAATTTAAAAACAGGTGTTACCATTTTCTTATTTACCTTTGAAAATTTCAGCCTTCAAGATTTGTATAGAATCCAAAATTGCTCATGCATTGAAACTGTTGAAATTGCTCTTCTCTCAGGTTTGGCGTTGGATTTAGAGTAAGTTTTGACAGTGAGGCTGCCAAAAGTCTATACAGAAACAAGATGAATTCTGCTGTATAATCTATTTTAGACTTCAATAACTAAAAATAAAAAACATATTTTGAGTACAACATTTAAAAAAAAAGTAAAATTATACCCCATTTAGCCTAATTATCCCTCTAGGATCCTTTGTATTACCAAAAACCTGGGTGTAGTTTCTAACTTTCAATCCATCAGCATACTCTGTAGTCGGCTGCTGATCTATGTGGTCAAAAGTAGTCAATTCTTTATAATCGTGGTCTGAAAAAAGATATTTTTAAATGGAATGTCCTATACATCTTGCACTATACACAGTATACACAGAAATAAAAAGATATTATTGAATTGATTTTAAATTTACCATACGAAATATCTAATTACTTAGTTATTACTAAGTTAACTATAATATTTTTTACTGCGATAAAGCAAAATTAAATAGTTAGTTTAATCCAAGAAGTTTATCATTAAATTAAGTTTAAGCTTGCTACACCTATTACAATCACTTGTAAAGACCATTCTAACTTACTTTGTATTAAGCCTGGGAGGTTAACCGGAGGCATGGCATCTGGTTCAAGGCCTCTCCTATATTTCTCAATTATTTTACAACAATATTTTACGTAATTCACTGCTTTTTTAGAATTTTTTCTTTATCTATCGTACCATCAGCACATCTAAATGATAACCAATCACAGCTTACACACAATACACTGAACTAAACACCTAGAAATATTTTATACGAAATTTTGCAGGTTTTTTCGCAAAATTTAATAAATGAAACTTAGTTTTTTGGTAGAAGGAAAAAAAATCTATCTCAAGCTAAAGAACTATGAAAAATAGTCGCATTTATGATATATCAAATGCTTGACAGTCCGTGTAGTCTCGAGGACGTAATTTCGCTCTCTTACCGCCATCTATATGTCGAGGAATAAAAGCTTTTTCAGTTTTGCGTAAATCGCCCAAGATTTCAAGGCCCGGGATATAGCGAAGTAAATGAATTACTATTTGCATGATATTTTTAGTATCTTGAGCCGGAGGCTATGGCTACTACTACAAAATCGGTGCCAGGTTGTCAGATTAGGCATATTTTAATTGGATAAATATTTATTTTTAAGAGTCCGAAAACATGGAACAGCTCGATGCTGTTTCAAGTTTTCAGAAATATTCTAAATAATATTTTTCTTTTTGTTTAGAATAATAACATGCCCAATTGACAATGACACTAGAAGGCTGGGAGCTCGCATTTATGCCGCGTAAATAAATAATAAATTACAGGCTGAGCTGCAAGAAATTAAAAAAAAAAGAATCTCCATTCGTAATGCGTCAAAAATTACAAGATATCAGTTAGAACATTATGACGCAAATTCAGAAATCTGCAGATGGACAGTTTGATCTTAGGAAGAGAAAAACCGAATCGTTGAAGATTAGCAAATTGCCGCTGAATGGAGGTTTCCTCTAACCGCAAAGGATTTAGAGTGTATTGCTCAAACTTATTTAAACCAACGTGGAAGGCTAGAAATTAGGTGTAAAGAAAATAAGCATGAAAAGACTGGATTGCTTTTTTTCCTGCCAGAAACAGCCTAACCCGCCAGAAACAACTAACAAAAAGGTTAGCCGAAAATATTAAAAGACACAGGGCTGTAGTTTCTAGAAAAATGATTTTAAAAACACAAAATTATCACTTTAAGATGTACCTCCAGAAGCAATTGTAAGTTATGATAAAAGTAAAACCTCACTAACGATCCGAGCAAATCTAAAGTCCTGGTGAAGCGAGAAGTTGAACATCACGAACAGTGTTTAGATAGATCAAAAATTAGCACGTCTGTAATGTTTGCTTAACTTGCTAACGGAGAGCTTCTTTCCCCATATATTATTTATAAAGCTGAACATGTATATGATTCAGGGACTAAAAGAGGTCAGAAAATATTTTTAAAGAATGCCGAAAACATAATACAAGGTTTATTCTTTCACCGGCCAATAGCACTCGTTTATGCTAACCTCTTGACGTCAGGGTATTTTGGTTATTAAGGGCCTCGTGGCGAAAACAGCTTTTAAAGTGGAAATTATCAGATAAAGACTGCATCCCAAAATCTTAACTTCCATTTGTATCAAGACTGCAGTCAATATATGATAGTTTAATAAATCTATTTAAACCAGAGTTCGTGCTTGTATAATCTACCCTCTTAACAGAAATGAAATTTTAACAGGTTTTCGGGTCAAAAAAAATTTGGAAGAAGAGAAAAGTACATTAGCTGTGACCATAAGGAGTCACCTTCATAAAATGCATTATGGTAAGGAAAAATCACTAGAGAAGAAAAAAGAGAAGCTACCTGTTGAATCAGGGAAAAGCGTATCTGGATTGGCAGGTCAACATAAAAAAGATAAAGATGACTTTTCATGGGTGTCTCAAGGCGGGAACAGACTAAGCAAACATTGTTGAGCAACAGCTGAACAACTGTTGAGCAAGAGTTGATCAACTGTTGGCAAACAAACGTCGATGATTGTTGGAAAACATCGGCGAACCTTGTTGCTGAAAAGTTCGTTCAGTCGAGCCAAAATGTGCGACGAAGACGATGCATTACTCGCGTGGTGCACGTTTTTATTAATGAAAATTAAAAAATCGCGTAACTGCAGAAAGCGACGGTGGTGGCAAAGAATTATATTCGCAAACAGAAAACGGAAGATTTTACCAGAACTAGGAATGAAAGACCAAATGCTGTTCAAAAGCTTTACTCGAGTTAATGCAACCGCATTTGAAAGTCTCATCGTTATAATTGGACTAAAATTGCAAAAAAAATACAAACTTTCGGGAAGCCATATGCGTGAAAACAAGATTAATGATAACTTTAAGGTTTTTAGCCACTGGAGATTCATATGTCAGTCTAATGTATCTATTTCAAATTTCTAAACAGCTAATTGGTACTATAGTTCCTGAAACTTGCGAAGCCCTTATAAAAGCATTGGCAGATCATATTCAGGTAAGAAAATAAATCAAATTCTTTTTTCCTTATTTAATCAAATAAAAACATATAAGAACGTAATATAGTTTTTATGAAATGTCCGTAGAGTTATCCGCTTGGGATCCAATTAGGGCGTCAATAAAGCTATGTTCATTTGGACTATCTTGATCAGAAGGATGTTGAATGCTTGTTGATGTATATTAAGGAGATGGAGCTGGTGCGTAAGAGAGCGAACTTGAAACAGGTGATACAGTTCGTGGTGGCAAATTCGTTGTTCTTGGAGTAAACTGCCAGTGTGAATGATAAAGTATTCGCATATCAGCATCATGGAGAACGCAATTAATTTTATGTTCTACATCGGCTCGAACAAATGCATCATACGTTCTTAATTTATTTGCCACGTATTCCCCATATACTTCAAAGCTATCCCTTACCCTTCGATTTTCTGTGTTTTTATTGATTTAAAAGCTTCATTTGAGGATCAGACAAATTTGGGCGCTTTTCCGATTTTTTTTTCCTATTGGAACCAACTGTCTTACGGTGTCTCGTTGAGACGGTTCTGATTCTATTCCAATATTATGATGATCCGAAGGGTTTAACTGCTTTCTAGAACTACTCTTTCTTATTGTTGCCAACTGCTTCACTATGTCATGAGGTGTTTCTGCTTGCTGTAATTGAAGAAAGCTTGAGGAACCTTCAGTAAGGATGGTTTCTGATGAATCCTCGTATTGCGTGTTTTCCAAGTCCTGAAACAAAGTATACATGCCTATAGTATGGGTATAATAATAATATGCAGAGTACATATTTAGATGTTGGGAGGTCATAGGGCACTTAATGAACAATTGCGGCCTTAGTTGGATATCCTTTTTTTAAATAATGTATTTTTTTTCAGTTAACAGATTCACCTGAAGAGTGGCTCAAAATTTCTTCAAAAATTCAAACTTATGGAATTTTCCTCAATGCTTAGGAGCTATTGACGGTAAGCACGTCGTACTACAATGCCCTTTTAGAAGTGGAAACGAATATTATAATTACAAGGGCACTTTCAGTATTGTCCTTATGGCAGTAGTAGATGCAAAGTATCGATTTTTATACGTAAACGTGGGATGTCAAGGACGAATTTCAGATGGTAGTGTTTTTAAAAATACACTTTTCGCGAGAAAACTAAATGATGCGACTTTAAATTTACCAGCTGAAAAACTCCTGCCAGGACAACAGGACGGAACAACACCTTTTGTATTTGTTTGCGACGATGCGTTTCCTCTACAGGAGAACCTGATGAAACCATTTCCCAGCAAACATTTGAAGGGGACGTTCCAATGCTCATTTAATTACAGATTATCGCGAGCAAGACGAGTAGTGGAAAATGCTTTTGGCGTTATGTCGTCTGTATTTCGAGTTTTGCGAAAGCCCTTGCTTTTGCAACCTACTACTGCTGAAATAATTGTTCTTTCATGTTGCTACTTACATAATACTGCTTTAATTTTTTACAAAATACTAAAATAATCATGGGCTGTTATGCTACCCCTGGAACCTATTACAATGAAGATGTTTCAACGGGCATTTTGGTTCATGGATCTTGGCGAAACGAACCAGAACCTTCATCTACATTAATGAAGTTAAGTAGAATTGGTAAAAAATCAACCAGACTAGCACAGGAAGTTCGAGAACAATTTCCACATTATTTTTCAGGCCATGGAAGAGTGCTTTGGCAAGACAGAATGGAATAAAATAATATGTTTCATTATAAAGAAATAAAAAAGTTTACTTACTTGTTCTTGAGTATCTCTTGTATGTTTTGGTGTATTCTTGTCTTTTAAAAACATTAAATGTTTATATCCAAACCAACGGGACACGTATAATTCATTTGTTCCTTGGCCAGATTTTGTGACGCTTTTGCACATTCCCGTCTAAACTGGGTTTGCAGAACTTTTCATTTCCTCTCAATTTCTTCTCGGGATAGTTCTAGAACGGTCGCTATAATATTGAATGCGTCAGTTCGTTTATTTTTGTTTTTATAAGCTTCATTTTCGGGATTCCATATATTTGAATGTTCCCTTATAAGCTCTATCAAATTTAGAACTTGGTCTTCTGACCAATCGTGCGACATTTTCAAATGAATTGAACGTTACTCTGCCGATGTACCGCTCTCGAATGCCTGAATTAAACTAAATGCATATTGACAAGTTTGCGCACGTATACACCGGCGAAACTGTTCACGCACTGTTGGTCAACATTTCCTCTGATGTACCGCCTCGGGAGCGAACATCATGCAACAGGTTGTCAACAGTTGCGCAACTGTTGAGCAACACGTATAAATTTAGCCAACTCACGAGTTGATCAACTGTTGCTCAACAATGTTTGCTTAGTCTGTTCCCGCCTTCAAGTAGATACTATGAGAACAACATTAGTTTTTTAGAAAGTAAGTAGACCTCATTCTTTTCGAGAACGTTCTTATTTTAGAACCTAATTGATAACATTTTATCATGCATTTGTAAGTATAATTGTTATAGTAGTTATCACTTCACGCATCACTTTTTAATAAAATGCATTTATCTGAAAAAGAACGAATTGAAATACTCATGATGATTGATTTTGAAGACCGGGTACGTACACAACAAGACTGCTACTTCCTACAGCCTTTTTACAGTTTGAACTTATCCCTGCTTTACTTGTTCTATTCCCTGATCCACAAGAGGCTGACTTACCTTGTTGAAACGAGATATGGTTTCAACAAGACGGACACCTCCTCACTTTGCCATCGCCGTTCGACAATTTTCTGATGCAACTTTTCATAACAGATGAATTGGGCCGATTGAATGGCTATCAAGCTCACCGGATATAACCCCATTCGATTTTTTCTTATGAAACTATTTGAGGTCCAAAGTTTATGTAAATAGACCAAATAATGTTGATGATTAAAATCAAAGAATTTGAGAAGAAATTAGACTAATCGATTCGAAGTGATTGAAAATTTTCCGACTTCAAAAATGCGCTGAAGTAAATGGACAATAAATTGAATAACAGTTGCAATAAATATTGTATAATTTTTTTTATGTCATAGGTTTAAATAGTCTATTATGTCAAATTTTACAAACCACTGACTCAGAATATATTGTAGAATTGTAAAGTGTTTAAGAAAATTTATATTGCAAACGCGCAAAAGCTATTGATGCTAATTGGCGTATTCGAAACATAAAAAAAATAAGAAAACGCTAAGTTTTAAATGAATTTGTTCCTATCATCGTGAATGCATTCTATATTAAGGGATTAGATATACTTGTAAAGTTTAAAAAATCAAAAACAATCCTATTCTATATTTTAATTGTATGTACATAGTTTGGAGAATGTATTCCTAAAATTTTATGAGGTTCTGTAATAAAAAACCAAAGTTATATTCGATTATAGCTCTCTGTGTCGGCACGCACCGCAATATTCGAAACAACACTTAGAATTTTTTTCTGTTGCTAAGATACCAGATATTAACGCGATTCTTTTGTTTTGGCAATTAAAAAAAACGTCACAAAGATCTCATCATTCCGTGTAGTGCAGTTTTGGTATCGATAAAATTGAATCCTCGTTAAGATTTCAGCAAGTTCGGACTTTCGGAAGATTCGTAATATAAATTAGATTGCAAGTTTTCTTAGTATTTTCAGTTCATTCATGAAGGAGTACCAGAAAATCACAAGAGATATAAGATTGAAAAATCGTGTTCAAAAATCAAGATCAAAGAAGAGAATTTTACAACCTGAAAACAGCGGAAACTAACGAAACTAGTTTCAGTGCTTCTAGAAAAAACCGCAAACTAAGTAAACGAGTAACTGATGGCTCAGTTAATAATTCCGTTGATTATCGCATGATCAATTTTGTTTTGGTTTTTACACCTTTTTCGCAATATGTGAATTGCAAATCTTGTGGCAGTGACGTTGTATTCGCGCCAACTGAAACACAAAGACTTGGATTTAAAATTGCAGTTAACTGTAAAAAATATGTTCAGCGCAAAATCAGTTTATGCTCAGCCATCCATTATTAATAGAAAATAAATAGGTGCTTTATTGCAAAGACTGGTGGATCTAATAAAAAGCATCTTTCAGTATCTGGGAATGGTACATGGAAAAAACGTAAATTTACATCATTAAACCTTCTCTGATCGGGTATTGTACTGGTAAGATCGTTGATTTAGTGGTAAACTGCTTACTGTAAACTGTGTTATACGTGGGAAAAAAAGAAATGAGCAGCAGAGTACTAAGAATGGTGGTGAGAAGCTTATAAACCTGCATGCAGAGCAAATTATTAAGAAACGTCTGGTAAAATGAAACTTGATGCTTACATAATAATAATATTAAATGGTTTATAAGAACCAAAAAAAAATACAGATATTTAAGGTATTTCTTTCTTTGATCGAAATGTTTGAGCGCTCTGAAAATTTGCATGATGTAAAATACCTGATAGTGGCGACGGAATTCGAAAATGTACACTGCCATCAGAAAATCAGTGATGTATAACGAACTGTAGGTGAAAAAATAGTACATTGGCCATGTGGAAATAAGAATGGGCACTCGTTTACGAAAGTTAAAGAGGATAAATAAAAGTCTAGGACGTAAAGGAAAGGTAACTGGTAAAATGCTTGATAAATTAACTGTTTCCTATGGTATAGCGATCCGTCGTAATTCAGATTCAGCTAAAAAGTGACTAACAACATTTGACTAACAATATTTGTAGGCGGACTTACACATCTTAAGAATGACAGTACTTCTCTTAACAATCAGCCTGTTTGGAAAATAAGCCCCAAACATAATAATAACATAATATAAATAACCTGTGGCTCTAACGTCCATGAATTTGTCGCAAACGAAAACAAGAAACGTGTAACGATTAGTACAGTAAATCTGTTGAAAAAAAAGGTCGTTTTGATGAAAACGTACCTACACTCTTTTTTGTTGCGGAAGTCATTAAAGGAGCATTTAAGAAGCTTATTTTGACATCGTGTGAATTTGTGACCTCGACGCTTACCGGGTTTTTGAAAAACTCAAAAGTTTTTTGGATTTCATTTATCTCGAGAATGGTAGGTTTTTGGAAAAATTTGTAAGGACAAAAAATGTCGGGGACGTCATTCTCTAGAACTCATTGAGTTCACTTAGTGCGATAGAAATTACAAAAAATAGATGGCCCCAAAGTACCCAAAAAAGCGTTTTTTCGCTTTTTGGCATAGAAAAAAATTCCGATATAGCCGATTCTTAGTTATAGCGTCTCAAACCTGTCCCCGTAGAATTTCTATTGTAATCGATTATAATTTTGTTAGGTTTTCAAACTTTGTTTACTATTATATTGTGCACTCATGTACTACTATGTATTATTATCGCAAAAGGGTAATTTACACGTCAGTGTATTTAATGAATAAATAAATAAGTAAATAAACTATTGCATCTATTGTAAATGTGTGAAATAATAAACAACAATTTTTTTTCGTACTTTATTTTAAAATGAAAAAATCTTATGTAACCTTATCAAAGTGAGCAAGCATAATAATTTCTAAAGTAATAATTTAAAAGTAAGAATTACAAACTTTAGTTACTAAACTTGAATTAATGTAGTAATTACAGTTGATTTCACTGTAATTATAACCGCATACTAGTGATAAGCGCAACAAGCTGACAGAACAAGGATTAATGTAAGTACAAAACATTTTAAACGAAGATTATCATGAAAAAAACAACTTTTATCGAATTTTTTCACAGTCCAATTCACAGACCAATAAAGTTAATATTCATATGCTATATTCTTAAATAATCATATAATATTTTTCATTTTCTTATTATTGTTCATTATTATTATTTATAATTTTGCAATTGAAAACATTTTTTCTTATTGTAAATATGGAAGAACATTTTTACATATTTTGAGTATAAAAAAACTTGATTTCATCATACAAAGCAAAATGGTCGTAATTGTACACGCTATAGCTAGGAGACGGTTTATCGGCCTAGAAAATTTTTAAATGAATTTTGTAGGTTTTTTTGAGACGAACAACTTTTTCATTGACAATGTTGCAGTAAATAAATTTTTTCTATCCCAAAAAGCGAAAAAACACTTTTTTGGGTGCTATCTACTTTTTGTAATATTTATCGCACCAAGTGGGCTTAATCAGAAGAGTTGTAGAAAATGATGTCCCGACATTTTTTGTCCTTACAAACTTAGCATTCCCGAGATAAATGAAATCCAAAAAACTTTTGAGTTTTTTCAAGAACCCAGTACGCGTCGAGGTCACAAATTTCAAGTTAAGCTTTCTGTATGGTCTTTTAACGATTTCCGCAAAAAAAAGTGTGTAGGTAATTTTTTATCACAAATATGACAGATTTACTGATTGCCGATCAACGGACCTTAGACCCGACCAAAGAGATTCAGAAGACGCATTTTATGGTCCCAGAATTGTTGACGCTATGTAATATTTACAAAAGTTACAATCACTTTAATAAATGTGTGCCCAATTTAACTCGATTATCTTAAAATTGGAAAAGTGCTGTTACGGTAAAAACGTTTTCTCTCATACTCACATTAGCTACTTCTTGAACGAAAAAAATTGATATAAAACTTGACTAAATAATTTTTAAAGGTGAATATGTCAATTTTTTACAGCTTCAAAATATATTTTTTCCCGAAAAAGTTGTACATTACTTTTATGATAATCGAAGTATTGGCATTTCCTTTAATCCCAACTCGGTTTTGAGTTTATTCAATAAAATCAGTTTCAATTTTCTATTTCAGATAAGTCGTTTATCAATCAACGTTTATTAATCAACTTATCTTGGGAACCTCAAGACAATGTGAAAAAAAGATGTTCTTGTACGACGGCCGTAGTTCTGCCAGTCTTCGAGTAAAAAAAAAATGGTACATTTATCTTAATATATTTACTAATAATTGTGCTTGGGAAAATGCGTTGGGAAAAAACTAGTCAAAATCTGTCTATTATCATGACGACATGTACAGGGTGGTCCATTTAACTTGAGACATCGCAATATCTCGAAAACTAAACATGTATACAGAAAATGTTTCATGTGAAGTTTGAATGGTTTCCAGGGGGCCATAAAATGACGTTATTGATTTGACCTTGTCAAACCAATAGTCAAATGAAGGTCAACTCCACTTTTTTGCATAGAAATCTTTATTTTTTTAATAGTATCTGATTACACGGTTAAAAAATAAGTAACTTTCATTTAACACTTTTTTACATGCGACCTCTCCTTTTCAAGATATTAATTCTTGATTCTTTTACGAATTTTTTCCTTGACAATGACATTAGAAACAGGAATAGCTTTGGTTCAGCAATTCTTCAATATTGTTGCGACAAGGCATTGTTGATTAATGATCAATGCAAGTTGTTATGATGCGAAAATTTTCTATAGTGAACAGATCTCACGTGTATATATATCCCAGGTATTTTGAGGCGATTGTAAGCAAATAGTGATGAATAAAATTCGTTCAGTTATCAAGTATTTGACTATTTTGTTGAGTGACTATGGAATGTCTAACAATAAATGAAAAAGTTGAAATGGTCCTTATCGCTATGGTGAATCTGAAGGCAATATTAATAGAGCCATTTAACTGTATACCATGCGACATCCTCAATAGCGACTTCCATCGCGAGCATCATATTATCGTGTAGTGAACCATTTTATAGAAGATGGAAGTGTGAGCACGATAAATCGATCACGAAAGAGAAGCATTACCAGTCAAAATAATGAAATTGCCGTCTTAGCTGTAGTTGCCCATAATCCTGGAGTCAGCTCACGATTAATTTCTTCTGCTTCTGGAATCTCCAAAACAAGTGTTCTGAGAATTTTGAAACGCCACAAGTTTCATCCGTATCACTTGCTGTTACATCAAGGGTTTCACAGGAATTTCCAAAATGGATGTGTTGTTTTGTGAATGGGCCCAAAATCAGTTGCATGAAAATAACAATTTCTTTCTGCGCGTCTTATTCACCGATGAAGCTGCATTTACAAACTATGGTGTAGTTAATCGTCATAACATGCCAGGTGGTTCGAGCAATAGATCAGCGGCCATGGTCTGTGAATGTCTGCCATCATCAATGATAAAGTCATAGGACCTTATTTTATTGATGGTGTTCTTACAGGCCAAAAATACCGTAATTTTATGCTGGAGATTCTACCAGTATTTTTGGAAGACGTGTGTTTTGAAGTAAGACCAAATATGTGGTACCAGCATGATGGTTGTCCTGCACATTATTCACGCGTTGCGCGCCAAGTGTTGGATCGTGACTTCAATGGACGTTGGATAGGTCGCCGTGGAGCAGTCCACTGGCCGGCATGGTCACCTGATTTGACGCCCTTAGATTTTTTTCTATGGGGTTATTTGAAGGAGATCGTATATCGCGATCCACCAACGACTCCCGAAAATATGAAGCTGCGAATCACGAAGGTTTGCGGGCAGATAACTCCACAGATGCTGCACTCTGTTCATCGATCGTTTAGAAAGCGAGTCGAAAAATGTATAGAAGTGGAAGGTCAACACTTTAAACATTTATTGAAATAATTTTATGACTTTTTTTGTTTCAATTTCTTTTATTTGCACTTTGTACGTTTTATTTTCAAGTTTTCGATGGGCCAATGTCATTGCCAAGGAAAAAATTCATAAAAGAATCAAGAATTAATATCTTGAAAAGAAGATGTCTCATGTAAAAAAGTCTCAGATAAAAGTTACTTATTTTTTAACGCTAAATCAGACACTATTAAAAAAAATAGAGGTTTCTATGCAAAAAGATAAAGTTGACCTTGAAGACGTCCACTCAAGGTCAAACCATTGACGTCATTTTATGGCCCCCTGAAAACCATTCAAAGTTCACATAAAACATTTTCTGGATACATGTTTACTTTTCGAGATTTTGCGATGTCTCAAGTTAAATGGATCACCCTGTACTATATGGCATTATTTCCAAGAAAAAAATACGCCTTGATTAGCATTTTTATTTGAATAATTTATAATAAATATGCTATCAGTAGATGTAATATGAGGCATCCTGTAGGTAGCCAATACAATGTAACTAAATCTACAATGATACTTGAATACATTTATTAAAAATATTATAAAATGACGTTAGTTTTAAACTAAATAACCTTGAATGACTTTAAAAAAAAGGTCTATCATTTGACTCAATAGTACTAAAAAAAATTGTGTGAACAGTGTTTTATAAAATTTCACTTGATAAGATAATGATCATTAATGTAGTATGTTTATAACAGAATTTAGATTCACCTAACTAGTTTGTATCCGTGTGTTTACGTCCTAGTGTAGTGAAAATGAGCAAAATCGAAGTTGAATTAACGAGAATTTTAACAAAAATAGCTGAAGCAAAATGTATAAAAAATTACAAAGTGGTGCCAGATATTATCGCTGATGTGGGCGATGGTTTTCGCTCCAGTTTTTATAAAGGAAAAATAGAAAACAATGATACTGGTGAGATAATCTCTATTGTGATTAAAATGGAACCTCAATCTACAGGTTTCAATTTTTTCAAAATTTATAAGAACGAAGAAGTATTTTATAAGGATTTACTACCTGCTATATTAGCTTTGCAAGCTGAAGCAAATATCGAAGATCCTTTTGACAATACGGCTACCTATTACTATTCAGAGACTGGGAATATTAATGTTATTGCATTAGAAAATTTGTCTGATAAAGGCTATAAGCTGCATGATAAAATGGCGTACTTTAACAAAGAATGCTTAGAAAAAATATTTAAAATGTACGGAAAGTTTCATGCGTTATCTTTTGTTTTAAGGAAGCGTAACTGCGAGTTATCCGAGCAAATCCATAACCAGTATTATAATGATATATTTCAGTATATGGTAAAATCTGGAAAGAATTCAAGTATTTTAAAAAAAGCAATTGCAGCAGCATATGATGCTTTAGATCACGACTCAAACGTATATAAAGATTTAGAAGCCTTATCTGAAAATTGTGTAAATTTATTTATAAAAGCATCAGAGTATAAAGGGAAGTATTGGTGCTCAACACACGGAGATTGCTGGTCAAATAATATGTTATTTAAATACTCGGTAAGTAAATTATGAAAAATTCAATAAAGGTCTTATTAAGTCACTTAAACATACCAAATTATACTATATTTTGTTCTTTACTGCATTTCATTTTTCCATTATTACCTGTAACATTTTAATATTAGCAATTTGTTACGATATAAAATATTAAATATTATGTCTAGAACTAGGCACAATTTTTTAAGGTGTTACTATTTAACACGCAGACTTTTTAAATTAATTCTAACACTGCCTATGTAGCAAAAGAGCAATTTGGATAATTTACAATAAGTTACTACTACTCTTTTTATTTTTTTTTATTTAAGGACAATGGCCAAGTTGAAGATATTAAATTAATCGACTTTCAATTAGCAAGAGACGGATCTCCGATCTACGATCTTGCTTACTTTTTCTACTCTGGAGCTGCTAAAGAAGACCTTTACCGTATCGATGAATACTTAGAAGTTTACCACGAAACCTTTTCGAGGGTAATTAAGGCCTTAGGTGAAGATCCAGGAGAATTGTTTCCATTCGAAGCACTTTTAAATGAATGGAAAGAAAATGCTCTTCTGGGTGTCTTTTTGGGAATTTACTTGTGGCAAGTAAAACTTTTGCCTAAAGAAGAGTATCAAAATGCATTTAGTAATCCCGCTGACAAGAAGAAACCTACTGCAGAAGAACGCAATGAGATATTGGCGAATCTCTTGCAAAAAACGTTAGAGGGGGATAAATTCAGAGAAAGGGCTAAAAATATATTAATACAAGCTTTTGAGTATGGCATTATCTCCAAGGAAAAAATACGCCTTGATTAACATTTTTAATGTATTAATTTACAATAAATAAGTTAGCAGTAGATAAAATTTTGGGCACCCGGTATAGCGTAGCCCAAAATAAAATACAATGTAATTAAGTCTACAATACTCTTAATTTAAATAAATATAATTAAAGTATTAAAAAATATGTCTATTTTAAACCGGTTAACCTTGAATCATTTTAAAATTGTTCCATCAAGCGCTTAATAATAATACTGCCGAGAAACCTGTGCGAACAATGTTTTATAAAATTTCACTTGATTAGATAATGATCATAAATGCAGTATATTTACAGCAGAATTTAGATTGACCCAATCAGTTTGTGTCCGTTTGTTTGCGTCGTTGTGTAGTGAAAATGAGCGAAATCGAAGTTGAATTAACGAGAATATTAACAAACATAGCTGAGGCAAAATGTTTAAAAAATTACAAAGTGTTACCGAATATTGTCGCTGATGTGGGCGATGGATTCCTCTCTACTTTTTATAAAGGAGAAATATATAACAACGATACTGGTGAGATAATCTCTGTTGGGATTAAAATGGAACCACCGTTTACAGGTTTCAATTTTGCCAAAATTTATAAAAATGAGGAACTGTTTTATAAAGATTTCCTACCAGCTATATTAGCTTTACAAGCTGAAGCAAATATGGAAGATCCCTTTGACAATACGGCTACCTATTTCGATTCACAGATTGGAAATAATAATTTTATTGCTTTGGAAAATTTGTCTGATAAAGCGTATAAGCTGCACGATAAAAAGGCGTACCTAAACAGAGAATGCTTGGAAAAAATCTTTAAAATTTATGGAAAGTTTCATGCGTTATCTTTTGTTTTGAGGAAGCGCAATTGGGAGTTTTATGAGGAAATTCATAAGCAGTATTCTAGCGATATATTTCAGTATTTTGTAAAATCTGAAAGGGATTCTATTATTTTTAAAAAATCAATTGTAGCAGCATATAATGCTTTAGATCATGACTCAGAAATGTATAAAGATTTGGAAGCTTTACCTGAAAATTGTATAAAATTATTTATAAAAGCTTCAGAATATAAAGGAAAATATTGGTGCTCAACACATGGAGATTGCTGGTCAAATAATATGTTGTTCAAGTATTTGGTAAGTAAATTATGATAATCTTACTATGATCTTCTTCATTACTGTCTATATCTCCTTTACATATAAAACGTGGATTATTATGTCTGAAACTAGGCAAAGTTTTTATGAGGTGTTACGGAAATGGAGGCAACTAGACATAAGGAGACAGATCTGTATGCTAAACGTTTGTACCCAAAAATAAACGAAAAATCGTTTCAGCAAGTTGCCACATTGGCGCTATTGGTCAGAAGTGTACCTCACGTTTAGCTGGTCCCACCTTTTGATAATGTTAATGATAACAATAATGCGATTTTTTCAATTTTTAAGTGATAGACATGCCATTTTCCGTAAAGTTGCCTTCTGTAAGCAATTTGTCTGTCTGGTAAGCAATTTATACTCCCATCAGGATCAATTACTTTCTGATATATCGTGACATATTTTTAACCTTTAACTGCTCGCACCACAGATGTAAATAGCTTCGCACAAGGGCGGAGCTATTTACATCTGTGCTCGCACTGGTGTAAAAAATACACCAAATTGGCGCCATCCGCTACCGATTCCATACGATCACTTTTTCGGCGTCACCGAGCTAGCTATGCTTCGCTCGATGTGTCTTCCAAATGCACTGCAGTGCCAATTTGGTTTTGATCGCCTAAGTAGAAGGTCGAATTCCCGAAAAGTTTGTCGTGAGTAATTATTATCGCGAGTAATTATGTAAATACATTAAAATAATAATTTTTTTAGTTTGACAATAAAAAATCGTTTATTTTGAAGTGTGGGATTTGTTTTGAGTGTGATTAAATAAAAATTTAAATAAGTTGAAAGATAGGTATGTAGTTTGAAAGTAAAAATCTAAGTGGGAGTACAAGATTACCTCTGTTGGTGCCACGAAGGTACCTATACACATTAACCCAAAATAAATTGGAAGCTGTGGCCCAGGTTACATGTGATACGGATTCCGAAGAAGAAATTGGCGGGGAAGGTGACATATCTGATGAAAATGAAGATATAGAGGAAGATAAACACAATTCAAACTCCGAACAAGAAATAAGCGAGCAAGAAGAACAAGATGAAGTGGAAGATGATCAAAGTTCAGGCTCCGAAGATGTTCCACTCTCCGTGTTAGTGGCCAATAGAGAA
Source organism: Anthonomus grandis grandis (assembly GCF_022605725.1). NCBI lineage: Eukaryota > Metazoa > Arthropoda > Insecta > Coleoptera > Curculionidae > Anthonomus > Anthonomus grandis. The sequence continues at coordinate 18,196,321 of NC_065551.1, forward strand.
GGTCAGTATTTTGGCAAGGATAAAACAACTATTTGGTATAAAAGTTATCCTATGTGTAAATCTACTAAACCCAAAAGCAAAAATATAATAAAAATACTACCAGGGCCAAAGCAATGCGCCCGTGACATAACTGATGAGATAAGTGCTTTCTCAAAAATTGTTGATGATGAAATGATTGAACACATCATTCAGTATACTAATTTGGAAATCAAAAGTTCGGGCAAATTTTAATTGAGAAAGAGACGCAAAGGACATTACAAAAACGGAAATGCTTGCTTTTATCGGGTTATTGTTTTTATCTGGATGTAAGAAACAAAATCACACCAATTTTTTGGAATTATGGACGAAAGACGGAACCGGATCAGAAATATTTCGAGATTGCATGAATTATCAAAGATTTCTTTTTTTGCTTGCAAATATTAGATTTGATGACAAAGGAACAAGGAACGAAGGAAAAAAAACCGATAAGCTGGCCCCGATGCGATTTATTTTGGACAAATTTGTTTATAATTCAGGAAAAAACTACTCTCTTGGTGAATTTATGAGCATAGATGAAATATTGATTACATTTAGAGGGAGGTGCAGCTTTGTCCAGTACATACCCAACAAACCTGCCAAATATTGGTTGAAGGTGTTTGTGCATTGTGATGCTAAAACATTTTATGTCAGTAAATTAGAGCTCTACTGTGCAAAACAACCAGACGGTCAATACAATTAATTAAACTCGCCAACTGCCATAGTTCACCGATTGTTAGAAGAACAGAAAGGATGTAACCGGAATTTGACTTGCGACAATTGGTATTCAAGTTACCCTTTGGCACTGAATCTGTTACAAAATAAAATAACATTTCTCGGGACTCTAAAAAAAAATAAACGGGAGCTGCCAATAGAGTTTTTGCCAAATAAAAATAGATTGGTTGGGTCATCCATTTTCGGATTTCAAAAGGATGTTACCATAGTTTCAAGTATCCAGAAAAATAATAAATGCGTTGTTTTAATTTCTACTATGCACGACGACTCTTCCATTGACCCAGATACCAACAAACCTGAAATTATATTGGATTATAATATCACAAAGAGGGGTGTGGACACAGTGGACAAAATGTGCAATACGTTTTCTGTTGGAAGAAGAACAAGGAGATGGCAATTGGCTTTTTTCTTTCAGTTACTAAATATAGCAGGAATCAATAGCCAAATTTTATATAACGCCACTCATCCTTATTCTCCTCACAAATACAGAAGACTTTTCCTAAAATCGCTTTCTCTGTCATTGATGAGACCTCATTTGTCTGAAAGAGCTGCAATATCTACTTTACCTATAGATATCAGACATTTTCTATCTGGGTATCGAAAAGCTCAAGTAAACGACGCAGAGGAAGAGCCACCCAGAAAAATCAAAGGAAGATGCTTTATCTGCGACAGAAAAAAGAATAGAGTTACTACAATAATTACATGCAATACTTGTCATCAATTAGTGTGTAAAGAACATAGTGATAACGTAAATACATGCCATAAATGTAAGGAAGGCGGATCTGGCAGTGAATAGATAACTTGTTGTGTTCGTGTTGTTGGAATATATTTTTTGAATTTACTTTTTGTGTAATATTATTTCTGTTCATATTTACTGATTTTTTGCAAAAAATATGCACTAAAATTAGGCAATTATCTATTACACGTATTTTAATAATTCATAGAGTAAATAAAATCAAACAAAAACAAATTTAGACCATAAAATGCAATGGTGTACAAAGTACACCGCGCGAGTAGTAGCGTGAAAAAAAAGTGCGCGAGTAGTTAAAGGTTAAGGAAAGTGCAATTCGCATACATGCTTACTTTTTTTAATATAATCAAATACCTCTCATCACTCGAAATCTATTTTTATCTTGCACAAACGAAAACAAACCTAACTAATGCGAATTAGTTTTTGATATATAAAATTCGAAAAATATATGAGAAATTAAAAAAATATATATTTATTCATATATTATACTGACTTGTGGACGCTTAAAAAGAGTTGAAACCTTTTTTCTCTTTCTTTCTCTTTCGAAAACGTCAAACGGACGCGAGTGAAAATGAAAATATTGCGCAGAAAAGCCAATTAGATTGAAGCACATCTGTGTCCAATAGCATCGAGGTGGCTACTCAGCGAATTCAGTTATCGTTCAATTTTGATAACGCGTCACCTCATTTGGGAAGTACGGAGATCAGCCTCCTTATATCCAGTCTGCTTGTACTGGACTCAATATTTACACTTTTTTAATTATTACCAATATTAAATACATAGCAACCATTTATATAACATAAAATCATAGCGGTTCTTTACTTTTTCTCTTTGTTTATTTAAGGACAATGGCGAAGTTGAAGACATTAAATTAATCGACTTTCAATTAGCAAGAGACGGATCACCGATCCACGATCTTGCTTACTTTTTCTACTCTGGAGCTGCTAAAGAAGACCTCTATCGTATTGATGGATACCTAAAAATTTACCACGAAAGTTTTTCAAGAGTTCTTAAGTCCTTAGGTGAAACGCCTGACGAATTATTTCCATTCGAAGCACTTTTAAATGAATGGAAAGAAAATGCCATGCTGGGTGTTTTTTTGGGAATTCACCTGTGGCAAGTAAAACTTTTGCCCAAAGAAGAGTATCAAGCATTATTTAATAATCCGGTCGATGAGAAGAAACCTACTATAGAAGAGCTGGGCGAGATATTTATGGAATTATTGCAGAAAACGTTGGAGGGGGATACATTTAGAGAAAGAGCTAAAAATATATTAATACAAGCCTTTGAATATGGCATTATTTCCAAGGAAAAAATACGCCTGGAATAATATTTTAAATATAATTATGTATGTTATTATTTACGTTTTATTAGAGTTAAAAAAAGGTCCTAATTAGGTGGAAATAATATTTTTTATAACATTGTGCTCTCTACAGGACTTTCTAGAATTTAATAGATATAATAGATACATACTCATGTATTAAAACTGATGAAATATTTCGTTGTTTTAACCAGATTTTCAATTAAATAAAGTTTTAAAATATCTTAAAATATAAATTTTGTAAGGGTGAGTATAGCTTTATAGTAATTTTCCAGACTTTTGAGACTAATTTGGACATACAGATTTTAATTTTAGACCAAATTTTAATTTTAAAATAATAAAATTTAAAACATTTAAAATCCTCGAGGGTCCATAGGCCTCTGTTTTTTGCATCTCTTTTAGATTTTGACCCAATTCAAATATCTAATGAAGAAACGCTACTAATTTACAGGATGTCCAAGATAAGGATCTCAGTACCTATTGAAGTTACAGCTTAGGTTAATTTAGAAAAAAGTTGCCTAATTTGAAGTGTATTTAAATTCCATTGACAAAATTCAAAATTTTCATGGCCTGTCGAGATATTGGGAAAAAACCGAAAATTTGCCAAAATTGATTTTATTTTCTTCTGATCTTATTTTAAAAGATATAAAAAAACTAACAATACTTTTTCATTGGCATATTTTAAGAGCTATGTGTTGGCGTTTTTAGATTTTGTATCCGATGTTTCATTTTCGAGAAACCATCTTCAACTTTATTTTTTTATATGGCCCCAAAAAAAAGTATACCCTGTATCCGATGCCGTTTTTTATTACAAATTCAACGATGTTTCACATGTTACATTTTTTTATTAGATGCAAGAACAAATGCGATTTTCCTATTATTTAAACATATTTTTAAGTAGGCGTAAAAAATCTACCATAAGATGATTATTTTAATTGCCTACACAAAGAAAAATAAGTAAATCAACATTTTTTAATTAAATTTAAAGCAGATGTTCAAACAGATTTCCATTATTTCCAAACACAAATGAGATTTTCTTACAGTGGAATTTAAAACAGCACTCAACATGTCAGATGTAATGCAATTAAATGCGTTGGTTACACATTCTTGTAATTGCTGCTCAGTCTTAAAAGAATGCTGGCATATTTGGTTTTTAAGAAACCCCAAAAGAAAGAAGTCCAGAGGCGTTAAGTCTGGGGATCGTGCTGGCCAATGAACTGCACTGAAGGTTTCAATCCACTTTCCATCAGGAAATCTGCGATATATCTGACGAAGATACTCGCGAGCCTGCGAGTGGGCCACTCAAAAGTGAGTTTTGGATTTCCATATACCTTTCGATTTCAAATGATAGTTCAAGGGACGAAAAATGATGCCTTAAAGTAGTTTTGCAAATTATAAATTTTTTTATTAGTTATAAGCAATTGAAATTTTTAAACAAATTTTTTTATTTTGGCAATATCTTGGTTGATACTTGAAAAAAGTGAGTAATCTTACATTCTTCACGTCCTAAAATGTTTTGCGCATCAAGTGAATCCTAGGCTTTGCAAATTTGATTGTTTATTCAACACAAAAACTAATTTTACAATAAACAAATACAAAATTTTACATGTTCTCATATGTTTACGGAAAAAATGAAAAAAGAACATTGTTCAGATATTCATAATCAACATTTAGGCAGAAGAAAATTTTTGCTAAATATGAATAAGCAAATACGCCGAGCGTTTGTTTATTGACATTCGAGCGCTCTAATCCCCTTATGTACAGACGCATTACGTGTTGCGGTCTACACTAACGCAAGTCACTTAATTTCAAGATTCTGCACAAAATCTGAATACTTAAATACAGTTTTACACTTTGATTTGCTGAATATCAGTTTTTGTGAAAGCTTTAAATTTTACATTTTACTTTGTTTTCATTTACAGGTTGATAACAATGATACTGTCGTGTTTGCTTTATCGTTTTCGTTTCAGCAAATTGAGATTCCAATTTGTTTCGGTGTGTCTCATACTCGACTTGCTGGTAATTTGTCAGTTAATCTTAAATCATTTTTTTTTTATGGAGATCCGAGACGTGCTGAGATATGATTTTTAATTATTCATTTCTAAACGAAACAAAAAATTCTATGTTATACGCAAAAAATTTAAGAGCCAAAAAAGTTTCATTTTTAGATGCTTTATTTAAAAGAAATATTATACTTACAAAAAATGTACCGGGCGATATTTTTTTTACAAAAAAATCATCCGACTTAGCCCGTGGACACGCCCCTGAAATTTCTAGGCCAGATGTGAGAATTCCAAAAGGTACCTTAGAAAGTGACTAACAAAACGTAAGGACTTCAACAAATTCGGTAAATGCGTTTATGAGATATTAATAAAAAATCGATTTAAAAAAAAGTTTAACACCCTGTATGTCGAAAACGAAGCATCTCCGTGTTTATATGAACTTTTTTACTTAAATAATGACAAGAAATCACCCCTTAAAATTAAAGTCATCACTTATGTTACACCCTGTATAAATCTGCGTCTGTACATAAGGGGATTCGAGCGCTCGAATGTCAATAAACAAACGCTCGACGTATTTGCTTATTCATACTTTTGCAAAAATTTTCTTCTGCTTAAATATTCATTATGAATATCTGAACAATATGCTTATTTCATTTTTTCCGTAAACATATGAGAACATGTAAAATTTTGTATTTGTTTATTGTAAAATTAATTTTTGTGATGAATAAACAATTAAATTTACAGAGCCTGTGATTTACTTGATGCACAAAACATTTTAGAACGTGAAGAATGTAAGATTACTCACTTTTTTCAAGTATCAACTAAGATATTGTCAAGATAAAAAACTTTGTTAAAAAATTTCAATTGCTTATAACCACTAAGTCACCAAGCGACACCCAATATAGATGGCTCTTTTTTGAACCTGGTTGATGGCATTAACCATCTGCAAATTGACTACCCAAGCACAGAAATCATCGTCATGGGTGATTTTAACGTTCACAATATCAACTCGCTGCGCTTCTGCAACAAGAACGACGATTAAGGACGAGAAGCTGAGCTATTTGCCACCATATGCGGGCTTACGCAGCTTGTGGAGAAACCTACCAGAATCCCCGATCGAGACGGCGAGTTCGCGAGTCTTCTAGATCTGGTCTTGGCTTCAGACCCTGACTCGTACACTGTATCAGTACATGCACTCCTAGGAACATCGGACCACAAATTGATTACAGTCTCTTGCCAGTTGAAGGTTAAAACGCAGGATCCTCCGATGCCGCGGAAGGTATGGCACTATAAATCAGCAGAGTGGAACCATCTTCGGGAATTTTATCGCTCATTTCCTTGGAAAGAAGTCTGCTTTAGAACCAATAACATCTCAGAATGTGCAAACCAAATTACAGAGACGATCTTGGCAGGAATGGAAGCTTATATCCCTTTTTCTACTAAATGCGGATCAAACAACAAGCAATGGTTCAACTTGAATTGCAAAAATGCAGTAAACACTAAAAACGCAGCATATCGCAAATTGCGTCAACATCCTTCCATCGAAAATCGGAGGAACTTTTTAGCCTTCAGAAATAGCTGCAAGCGAATTATTGATGAATGCAAAGAGAGTCACAACAACAGGATCAAAAACAAACTGCTAAACTGTCTAAATGGAACAAGATCTTTCTGGTCGGTATCGAAAGCCGTTAGTCAAGGATTTGCTAAGTCGGCCTTGCCACCCCTAACAGCAGATGATGGTTCTATCGCGGTAACAGCAAGAGAAAAAGCCAACTTACTGGGTAAACTCTTCGCGTCCAATTCTACTCTGCACTCGCAAGGCAAAACACCGCCATATTTGCCAAGGGTAAATTCATCGATGGGAGAAATTTCGTTTCCCCAACGAATTATAAATAAAATTCTTAAAAGCGTAGATACTAACAAAGCTTCTGGACCCGATAGAACCTTAATCCAATCTACAGCTTTGCGGACGATAGCACACTTATTTCCACATTTAAGTCCGCCAAAGCAACGACAGCCGCAAGTTCTCAGAATCTTAGGCAGCAACAAGTAGCTTCAATCAACAACGATATTAGAGCAATCTTGGAGTGGGGCGGTAACAATCTGGTCAATTTTAACGCTAAAAAAACGCAGGCTGTAGTATTTACGATAAAGACTAACCTTGGTGGCCCGGAGCTGGTTATGGCAGGGAAAACATTGCCAATGAAATCATCTTTACATCTTCTAGGAGTCGAGGTCACCAGTGTATCCTGGCATGACCACGTTGCCGAGGTTGCCAGGGCGGCTTCCAAAAAACTCGGAGTGCTTTTCAAAACGAAAAAACTGTATACAACAGCTGCTGACTCTTTATAAGGCTCAAATACGCATTTCCCTCGAGTATTGCTCGCATGTCTGGAGCTCTGCCCCCAAGCATAGTTTAAACCTGCTGGATTCTATACAGAAGAGAGCTATTCGTCTTATCGACAAACCAGAACTGACAAAGAGTCTGGATAGTCTGGAGCACAGAAGAAAGGTGGCTGATCTCTGTTTATTCTACCGTTATTATCACGGTAAGTGCTCCTCTGAGCTGGCAGGCCTGATTCCACCCAGGGCTGTTTCGGCAAGAAGGACGCGTCTAGCAGCTGCGGCTCATCAACATTGAGTCCACCTGCCTACCCCAAGGACGTCGCTGTATCGGGACTCATTCATCTAGAGAACATCTTCTTTGTGGAACGGACTTCCACCTCACATATTTCCCGACGCATACAACCTACAGCGATTCAAGATAAATGCCCACAAATATCTTCGCGCAAGCACCACTCCCAGAGTGACATAGGACTTTCCTCTTATGCTTGTGTTTACTATAAAAAAAAATAAATATATATTTTGTTAAACTACTAAGGCATAATTTTTCGTCCCTTGAACTATCATTTGAAATCGAAAGGTACATGGAAATCCAAAACTCACTTTTGAGTGGCCCACGTGGAAAAATTTGAGTCAAGTGTCCAAGCAGTTTTCCAAATTATTTTTCAACAATTGAAGGTATCGTTCTTCAGTTAATGAATTGTGGTAAATGAATGGACCTAGTATTTGGTTGCTGAAAATTTCACACCACATATTAAAGCCAAAGCGCTCTTGATGTTTTGATATTTTTTTAATGCGAGGATTTTGTTGCGCCCAGTAATGACTATTCCGGCGATTAAAGACACCATTATTAGCCACTAAATTTTTGTCAGACCATATTATTTTTGTAGGGAAATTTATATAATCTCCGCATGCGCGTGTGTACCACTTACAGCAAATGCCGTCGTCGTTCCAGATCCCCTGATTTTATTGCTTGGCAAATTCTAAATTTATACGGATGATATTTATTTTTATGTAGGTAAAATAAATTGAGCAGTAGATTTGGCTACTCCTACATTTTTCTCAATTTGCCTACTTGAGCTAGTAGGGTTCTCAAAAACTCCTTGTAACACATTATTTTGAGTGTCTTCAAAAGATGCATTTAGAAAGCCTTTTTTCCTAGATAAAACTGGCTTTTTAAATGCACCATATTCTTTTAAATTTCGCGCTAACTCTAAGAAAATTGACTTACATGGCTGGTTTCTATCTGGAAATTTATTTAAATACATTGCTGCTGTATTTACAGTATTCTTCTGGCACAAAATTTAGCAGGTCAGCATGTCAAACTTTTCTTTATTACTATAATGGCCACCCGGCATATTCAACGATATTAATATAACAAAAAAAGACTCAACAATAAACAATAAAAACTGTAACAACAACAAAAACTCTAAAAACAACTTAATAATTCTAAATCAACTCAATCAATAAATTTGGAATAAAAAATGGAAACCTATGCAGAGTATACTTTTTTTCCGAGCTATATAACAAAAATAAAATTGATGATGGTTGAGATATTAAAATAAAATAAAGACTCAAAAATAATTCCATTTTTTCCGATTTTATTATCACTTTATTCACAAGATTTAGAATTAAATTTTACTAGTTAAGAATAATCCTATTTGAACGCTGTAGATTTGACAGATTAAATAACTATACTTAGTTCTTAATTAAAATTTTTTAAGATCAATAAAAATCTTTTTAAGATCAATTTTAGAATCGACTTGTATAATTAAAAAAAAATACATTTTATAGCAAAAAGTTTGTAGAAGTTGCTAATTTTTAGATTCGATTTTTTTAAATCTAAAAATATTATTATATTCTCCTAGTGTTGGTACTATTTTATTCGTCTTTTGCAGTTAAAAGTTGATTAATAAAGTTTATTTAGAGTTCTACTGTTCCTATTGCAGTTATTGGTTGTGTAACTTATTATTAAAATGTATTTGACAATGCTAAACATTTTTAAATGTAATTTAGGTATGATCTACTTATCAAGATAAATATTTAGAAATGTTAAAGAAAAAAAATTATTTCATCTTAAATATTTTCTTGTTTTTTGCTTCTTTTTACTTTTTTTCTTGTTTTATGGTTTTATGCCCTTAGTATCTGGTCTATAAAAATAGTAGAACTATATTTTTTAGACAGAAATGAATTTTCCTGATTGAAACAAATGATGAAGAGCGAAAGCAAATATAAGTGTTACCCTTTATCATTTGGTTTTTTGATTTATTTGAATAATTTTATTTAATTTTTAAATAATTTAAATTTTTATATAATTGAAAAATTACGAAGTGGTCTACTAATTAATGGTAATTTATTAAATTAAAATAGTAGGTCTTTCTTCTTACCGGGCTTTTCCAACATTAACTACTTTCCTTAAGGTAACTTGCGTTACTATTAAAATTGGTTCCTTCATTAACATAAAGGCTCTGCCTTTATATATCAAAGAAGAAGATCCATAAGGTAAGCTTAAAAGCAAAAAAAGTGTTTTTTTGAGATTTTCTGGCTAAATCGTGATTCATAAAGAAAAATGTATTTAACAAAAAAGTTAAAGAAATTAAATTCTCTGAAATTTTATTCTTCAGAAGTAAAGGTATATAACTAACAGAAATCAAGTTAGAGAGCGCCAAGGTTCCGAAAAAAATCAATTTCAGAAAATAAGATGCCGAAACAAGTTATTTTAATAAAAATTCATTCGAATTCAGTAACTCTAAGGTGACACAAATCATTTTCAGCAAGGAGTGCTCTGACACACATTTTCATTTCTGAGCTTTATTTGTAAACCACTAACCGCTGCCCAAAATTTTTTGCATAATTTGTTGAAATCTATTGTCTGTCAATGTGTCAATGGACCATAGCTTAACTTATGTCAAGCTAAAGATATTGGCAATATTAACAGATAATAGATATAAAAAAAATCGTCAAGTACCTGAAAATCCACCCTTACTTCTAGTTCTAACTTGTCAAAAAGATCATAAATCTTTGGCGGGCAATTTGAATCCTTATACTGATGAGAAGGCTGCAGACCAACTTAATTATTAGGGCTTAAGCCCCCGCTACTTAAAATACTACAGTAAAATATATTTATCATTGTTCTACTGGTTATGAAACACACATATTTTAAAGTAGTGTTTGGATTTGATTTATTTGATTGGACTAGAATTAGTAATATCACATATAAAAATATTAATTTAACTTTATTGATGTTAAATATAGTACATATCTAAAGAAAGAAAGAAAGAAAATGTGCTATATTACGTAAGAATAAATCTTGTACAAGCATCCTACAAGCTAAAAAAACAAAACAAAAATACAATTTCAAAAATTGACAAAACAATGAACAAAATTAAACACAAGAAGACAAAACTTTTTGAACATACTTGAATTAAAGATAACTAAATAAAACAATCAATTACTAAATAAAGGTAAACTTGTTGACAAAACTAGAGAAGAAAAAAGAAGAAAAAAAAACTTTCCAACATGTCCAAAGTTAAAACCTATTATTAAAAAAGTTTAATTCTCTCTTAAATTCCTTAACATCCGATATATGTCTAACACATAGAGGAACATGATTGTAAATTTTTTTACTTATGTAAATTAGTGAGTTTTTGGTAAGGGAAGACGTAGGAATAGGTAGGGGAACAACATTTACACGACGAGTCAAATGGCCAGTGAAGTCAGAGGGTAGTTTGGGAATTTTGTGAATAAGAGCAGCTGTTTCTAAGATAAAGAGTGAAAAAAGAGTTAGGATTTTTTCAGAAATGAAGAGGGGTTTGCAAGAATCTCTTAGAACTTAGCAGAACACAGGTATCTAACTGCTTTTTTTTGAATAACAAAGACAATGTTAAGTAGCACCTTATTGGTTAAACCCCAAAAAGGCAAGCCATACCGAATATGAGACTCAATAAGTAAAAAGTACACTGAACGTACAACCACCCCTCCCAGCTATTGTTTTGCCATTCTTACTGCAAAACATTCAGAAGATCATTTCCCAGCTAATTGTAAAATATGATCTTCAAACCGAAGGCGACCATCAATGGTAATTGAAGAAACCATATTATTTCCTAAAATATCCGGTGATAATCCCCAATTTTCCTTTAGGCCCCTGTCAAATAAGAAGATAATTATTTGAGTAAAACAATATTATATAATTTCTTGGATATAACCTGAGACATGATTTAAGTGCTACTTTTTGCCAAGGTTTTATCGTCTTGACATATTTTTTTATTACGTAATATTAGCTCACTGCATTAAGCAAGTAGAATAATTTTATAGCATTTTTTCAAAGTTTTTGAAAATTGGGTAAAGTTATGTGATACTTTACAAGTTTGCTTGTATTGAAATGTTCATCATTGACTAAACACGATAAAGTATGAAATTCCTTAAGACTGTAATCGTTGCAGATGTTAAGTTTAATGGATCTCAGATTGTTATTAAACTAAAAAAAAGTTGTAAAATCTGTAATTTTGAAGAGAATAAATACCCGTAAACCATATATTAAAAAAAATGTATTATACGTTAAGATCTCCACCGAGCAACGTTCTTTGACAGTCAGATATTAAATTACGGCATTTTGTTAACTTTACGGTATCGCACGTATGTACAAAAGGGCGTAATTTATTCATCCGGTCATTTCTTCGTGCGGAGGGGCAGCACCTGATATAGTGCGGAAAGGCGCACCGCGAGCCGGAGTTTCTCAATGTCAAAATTTGACTCCGGTAAAACCCCTGATTTATGCGTAAAAATAAACTTTACACGGGTACGTTTCATTTTTGTGTCAAGCACATAATTTTTTCTCGTGATTGTAAAGCATACCTCTTCGGTGTCGGGCTAAAATACCCGAAGCCGGTTTATTTTTCATCTGAAATGTGTGTATTTACTACGGTCGGCCTCACCCGGACTGTATAGTGACAAGTTTATGATATAAATTATCAATGGTATTCGCTTCACCCAAATTTTATTTTAATCTTGCTGCTCATTTCATTAAAAAAAGCCCATAATCATTTGAACATAAACTAATGTAATATTAAATCAAACAAAGACTTTTAAAATAGCTCCTAACACCACACCCTCTCTAATGTTGGTAATAAAATAGTAAAGAATTTTTTAACGGCCCCTAGTTACTAATCCTAAACCTCCATCAAAGCAGTCCAAGCATATTTAACTTAATTACATATTTAAAGTTGATACACTCCCTTGTAAACTGATTCGTAGGACCACTCCCTGCTGGAGGTTAAGACAATACACAGTGACTTAATGTCGTACAGAAGCAATTTTTTACAATTTACGTTTTAATTCCTGTCAAGTACTATTCACAGTAATAAATGTGAATGACATTCAATGTTAGAACATAATACACTCGTAATTGCTTCATTGTTTATTTATAATTTAACGTTTCGGTTATTTATAACTTTGGTGTCATTAGCTTTCTCGATGCCCCGTTAAGTTAATAGCCGGGACATACCGCGAAGCCCACGACTTCCTCCCTAGTTCAAAGGTACACTGGGATTTTGAAACAAAAATAAAATAATCGGTTGTTTAGTTGGTAATAAAGGATTTATTAAATAATGATTTTAGTTCAAGATACGGCTAGATTCTAATTTCTAAAAGATTCAGATTCTAAGAAATTCTATATTAAATTCAGCCTTTCGATTCAAATCTGAATTTCTTTGAAGCAGTTTGAGTGTTAAGAAAGAATTTTGTTTTGGACAAGTTTCCGCTTATATTTGGTCTTGTTCAGACTTTTAGTGGTTTATACTTCATTTAGAAAAAAAATATATTCAGTGATAGTTTTTAGATGCAGTCATAGATAGTCATCATTTTAGGATGACTATAGACCTTTTTACTTTTTTTTTCTAGATCGTCATTCCATTTCTGAATTACTATATGGATCTTATATTATACCAATATTATATAAGATAGTAACAATTTTTTAAACTAACCTCATCTACAAATATGTCGAACTTAACAACGTTTTCACAGAAGAAAAGGGACAGCACCACGGGATTATAGAACATCTTACTCTAGACTCTAGACTGTATTTATTAAGTAGACACAGAAGAACCATGGAATATGCACTTCCTTCATTAATTACAACAATGCGTTCAATAGTATGCCGCATTCTTGGCTTGTAAAGGTCTCAGAGATCTACAAAATACACCCTACCATAATTACATTCATAATGAAAACTTAGCTTATAAAGCTATACCTCCATACAAATGGTAAAAATTTATTAATTGACGAAATATCTGTTTCTAAAGAAATCTACCAGTTTAAGACCATGGTGGTTCTGCTTAGTAATAAACCCACTCTCGACTATATTAAATGGGATCAAATATGGTTTTAAAATTAGGGCGAACAGATTTAGCAATAATTGTATTATTTCGCATCTCCCATATAAGGATAATATATAGCTTTATACCGCAAATTAACGATAAATGTGCCAATTGCTGGATATTACTTAAAAATTCTCCAGTGACATTCATATATCTAAATTCTACAGTCTATAGTGCCACCTATTGAAAAGGCTGCCACTATATGCTTCGTTTAGTTGCGAAATAGTGACATAATGCAGGCTATGGAGAATAGTGAGACTTATAAGTACTTGATATTTTAACTAGACAGATTGCACAATGCACATTGATAAGCAAGTTAAAAAACCAGGAATGAGGACCAGTTTACACAATAAATAATATCTTACTTAAATCCAGACTAAATGCAGGTCATCTAATTCAGGCAATTAATACTTATGTAATGTATATTGACTTATTTATTTGGTATTATTTAACCCTTAGTTAGACACCTGAGTCCCGGGGACTCATACTGAAATTTTAATCGCTCGTGACCCCCATTCTTTTGCGCCAAATCCGCCGTGCATTACAGAACCTTCCTATAGTCAGATCCCGAATCGACCGCCGGGCGGATGCTCCTTCGAAAAATTATTTGCGGTACGTACCATCTGGAGGTAAGTACACCATGAGTCCGTGGGACTTACCTGACTAAAGGAGTTGGAAGCTTTGGACGAAAATGAGGATGATGCTGATACTCAGCCACAAGAACATGTACTAGAAGAGCTGCTATCAGATGTTGATGATGGTGATTATATTAAAAGTAAACATCAAACAGAATCAGAAATGTCCAATGATTTAGATCCAGAATTAGAGGAGCCCGATACTTCAATCATCGAAACACCATCGAATACTTATTATTATGGTAAGAACAGGTTCAAGTGGTCTTCCAAACCTCCAACACGAAATATTAGAACTTTAGCGCATAATATAATTCGTCTTCCTTGTAATAAACCAGCCGTTGCTCAAGAAAATCCATTTAGCCCATTGGAGTCTTTTCAACACATTTTTGATCTACGTATGATGGATATTGTTCTAAAATGGACTAACAAAAAACTTGAAAAAATAAGATCAAAACATGTTGGGGATAACAATTTTAGAGAATGCAATATTATTGAGCTGAAGGCCCTTTTTTTCCTTCTTTTCTATAGTGCAGTGTTCAAGTCTAATCGAGAAAGTATACTTTCACTATTTGCTACAGATGGAACTGGGTGTGAAATCTTTAGAGCCTCTATGTCAATGAAAAGATTTTGTGCATTACTGGTCGCATTACGATTTGATGATTTTGAGAACCGAGAAGCACGCAAAATTGTAGATCCAGGATGCGTAATTTCTGAAGTCTTGGATTTATTCAATGAAAATTTTCAAAAGTCCTATAGTATTGGCGCCAATGCGACAGTTGATGAAATGCTTATTGCATTTAGAGGTAGATGCAAATTTAAAATGTATATGCCTAGCAAACCCGCCAAATATGGCCTCAAAATGCAATGCTTAGCAGATTCTAGGATTCATTACATTTGTAATACTTATTTGTATACTGGAAAAGGTTCTGATGCAAGCAAGTCACTTCCAGAAGACATAAGAAAGTCTATTCCCACCCAAGCGGTTTTGCGGCTTTGTAGGCCTATCTTCAACTCAAACCGCAATGTAACAACAGACAATTGGTACTCTTCAATGGAGCTACTTACTTCCCTATGAGAACGGAAACTAGCTACAATTGGGACTCTAAAAAGAATAAAGCCATAATTCCTACAGAGTTACTTCCCAATAAAACTAGAGATTTACAAATCATTGTACCTTAGTAAGTTACGTCCCAAAGAAAAATAAAGCGGTGGTTCTTTATTCTTCTATGCACCATAGTAATGAAATTGGCCCCAATACTGGTAAACCCATCATTATAGAAGATTACAACAATACAAAAGGAGGTGTCGATTCTGTTGACCAGAAGTGTTCGATTTACAGCTGTAGCCGCAGAACTACACGTTGGCTCATGGCTATATTTTTTAGAATTTTAGATATGGCTGGTTAAAATGCCTATATACTGCACCAAAGCCATAAAAGGGCTAATAAGGTATCCAGACTTAATTTTTTACAAGCATTGACTGCTAATCTTAATGAAAATAATCTTAGAAGTCGCCTATACAACATAAAGATTCCTCGCCAGCTACGAACCTCAATATCAAACATCATAGGCATAGAAGTACCAGAAGAAGTTGACCCAAGAATTGAGAAACTTCCAAGAGACCAAAGACAATATTGTACCTTATGTCATTATAAAAAAAGAACAAAAACAGCATACCTTTGCTGTAAATATTTTAAGCCTATTTGTTTGTCATGCGCAAAAAAAATTTGCAATAATTGCGTACAAAGAGAATATTTTTTTACATGTTTAGCATATGCACGTTTTTTCTTGTGATATATGTTACCAAAACTAATATTTTTTTTTTATTTTTTTAGTGTATTATATGTTTGTTTTTTATAGAATATTATAAGGTTTTTGTTTTCTTACATTTTTTATTTGATATAACAATAAGCATACACTTTATGTTCCTATTTTAGTAAACGCAGTGTTCGGTTATTAGAATAAAGTTTTTTTTTATACAATTGTCGTTTTATTTAACGAAGATACTTATATTATAACAAAAAAAATAGTAGTTTATGATATCATCAAGAATAATATTTTTTTAGACAATTTTAAATGTGGGTCCCCGGGACTCATAGTTTCGTTTTAAAGTTAAGTTTTCGACCTATCTAATTAAGGGTTTTAATGAACAAAAACGGATTTGGAAAATATTCATAGGCTTACACGCATCCTGTTTGACTGTGTTGACTTTTATCAAACATTATGGTCATTGTCCAAAAAAATTATTATTCCAAATTGAAGAGAAGAAAGGGAGGACTCGATAATAACAATCTACATTGCCTCCAGGTAACTTGCAAGAGTTTTACTACACAAAAGTTCGAACCTCAAGTATCCATAATACCATTGCAAAGGCAGATATAAACTATACTTCTCTTAATTTCGCTTCATCTAAAACAACGTTCGAAGTGAAATCAGATACAACAGAAGATATAGAAGAATTTCAATAATTAATATTAACCACTATAAGAAATTTATCATTAGGAATTCAAACACTGGGTTATCCGATAAATGCATAAGTGCCCCTAAATATCGGAAGAACAACAGGAATGAACAGGATTGGCCATGAACTGGACAGGAGGTCCAGTACCACAACTTACTCTCATTGAAGAAAATTTAATGGGTTTAATTTGATGGTCAGCTGTAGAAGGAGATACTACAGAGAAGTTAGGATTAGTGGTAAAGTATTACTTTGTGAAACATAATGTTTGTTTTATCATGTAAAAATCTAAAACTTTATAAATTGCTACTTTTATGAGTTGACAATGTTTTAATTGAGAAGACCTATTACTCCTTAGTGTAATTAAATTACAGAACTAAAAAATTACAGACCCAAGAAAGCATGAAAAAAATGCTAATACAAAAAAAGCCTTGGCAACAGTAAATGCAAGTACATCTACCACAGTACCAAAATCCACACCAGTTAATGAAAATATGGAAGCTCAGATATCTGAATTTCCTCCTTTGGTAGTAATTGGCAGGGAAGAATCTCACTTACAGAAAAATTCTATAAACAAAAGTTTATAGGAAAGCTAAATAAACCAAATAAAATAATTAGTCCAGCTAAATAAACCAAATAAAATAAATAGCAAAATAGCTATGAAGAATGATAATAAAACACTCTTAATAATGCATAAGGAGAATCTGAAAGTACTAAAGAAAATTAATGAAAATCTTACAATAATTGCAAAAAATTCTGGAAATTCAAAATGCTCCTGTAAATGCCAATCTCATTAAATACATCATTTTGATTATATTTATGATAAATAATATATATCTAATAATCCATCCACTTTAAGTTACACTATATAAATGTATATCTATTTAAGTGCCTTTTATAAACGTAAGTTCCTATTTTTGTTATGAATTAATATTTTTGTTGTGGATATAAATTATTAAATGTTCACCTGGATGATCCTTATTTAATAAAGGTGTTTTTAATTTAATTTTTCTTAATTTTTTCCCTAGTTCTCCCTCATAATTCCTATTGATACCAGAAACGCTTTCTTTTCTAAGGCGTTTGAAATATCAATACAAAAAAGAGCTACTTTAGTAATATTTTATTAACAAGTAAATACCTAAAATTTACAAAACGCATCATTATTAGAAAATAAATATTTTAAAATTAAACAAAATGAGATATCCCAAATCTTGGTAAATATATAGCACACTTTTAAATAAATTACCTCTTGGATTGTTCTCAATTTAAAAAAATAACGTTTATAAACTATTTATTATTTGAGTATGGAGCCATTGTATGTATTTTTGAACTTCTAAAATATTAATAAACTATGCCTACTTAATAAAAAAGTTAACAAACTAATGTGCTTAGTTAATTTTAAAATGAGAACAACTTGGCTATAAGCTATTTAATCATTAAATTAAAGATGATAATGTTTTTCAAAATTACTTCATTTTATCAATTTTTTATTTATATTTATAGACATCTGGAAATTCAGACGCCCATGTTTTAGGTTCATATTCAAACATTTGTGAAATATCTCTGGACAATTATTTGTTGCCTAACCTGCCTCCCTTGGTTTAAGTGTGGATTTTGAATATGAGCTTGTATATTATTGTCTGGGTCTTTATTATCATTATTTTGATTTAGGTCTTCATCAAATTCTAGGCCTGCATCTACGAGTATGCATATATTATGTAATGCAGCACAGGCATTTACAATTACTCCCACTTTCTGACGACTGTATCTTAACTTTCTCTCTCCTGACAGGCATCTAAAAATACCTTTCAATCGACCATTACACCTCTTAATAATACTTCCGGTAATTTTGTGAAATTGAATATAATGACCTTCTGGTGTATTTGGGGGAGGATTGTTATCAAAAGGAGTCATTAGCCATGGTTCGAGTGGGTACCCTGAATCCCCTATTCTCCTATAACAAATTGAAAAGTTGTAGTGCTGCATTTATTATGTACCAAAAACATTTAATGTATAACAAGTCAAAACTAAACAAATAAAATTACCTACCCCTATTACATTTATTTCGCAAGAACTGCTTTATTTGAGAACTTCTCCATATATAAGCATCATTTGTAGATCCCGGAAACCTTGCATTAATATTAAGGATTTTTAAGTTGTAGCTACAAATAATCTGCACATTATTGGAATAAAAATCTTTGCGATTTACATAATTGTGCTCCTCCAAAAATGGTGACAAAATTGATATATGGGTGCAATCTATGCATCCAACTATACCTGAAAATCCTGCCTTTTCTGAGAAACCTCTTTTGATATCCATTTTCTGAATATTTTCTAATGGAAACTGAATGCGTATGGGCCTGAATGGAAGACAATTAAGTTTAAAACCTCAGATATACATCTACTGACCACCCATTCTTCGCCCACCCCTCTTTGATAATTGCCAGCTGCTAAAAACCTTATTGCATTCAATATCCTGACTTCCCTTGGAACTCTAGTTCTTCTTTGCCGGTTTTACATATGGGGTAGTTTTAATCGAAATAACTCCTAGAATCGCCGATCAGGTAACGAAAAGGGATCACTATTAGCACTGAACACCCTTTTTTGTAAATTATATTCATAAATTCGTCCGCCATTTTCTTCATTATTTATTAAATATCTGTGGACAGGTAACATTTTAACCTTCGTCTTCCCACGTTAGAAAAGTTACGTAAAGTCCCAAGTGGAGTACATTTGTACCCCACCATGAAAATGATACTACTGATACATTTACATGTCTTTAATTATACAAATACATAAAATAAACTTGTAACTAATCAAATTATAAAAAATATAGTTAATTTTCACTTCACTTCTTTTACATGGTGTTCCGCGCATACGAAATTTTGACACTCCTTTCAAAGTTGTCTAGATTTGCGATCTCTATTTCGATCACAGAGAAAACAACGTCCACTTTTAAGCCTTTCATTTTGGTTTTCAACTGGAGCAGATGCCAAGTCTGGAACAACATCTCGCATAAACTGCCTTAGCGTTTTGCTCAAGCGTCCTGAGTTATTATATCTTCGTACAATATATTCTTTTACCAAAGATTCTCCTAACTGAAGCAAAAAATATCGTCGGTCGTCCTTAGATTTTTTGATTTTTGGATATTTGATGTCCCATAAAATAAAAGAGTTTAGTGCCGCAATATCTAATAATTAGCCAAAAATTGCCATTGGCCATCGATTGCAAATTCTACAGCGAGCAGAGTATTGCTTTACCGTTTCATCTGTGATGTCTACAGCACCCTTTGTATCATTATAATGAAGTATAATATGAGGTTTATTCTTATATTTTTCATCTGCAATAGTAGACACAATAGTATGTTCTTTTGTAAATGCAAACATACTAGAAAATTCAGGCCTAAATAATTTGGGCTGCAACTTGTTTGGAATGTATGACTTATTTTTTCTGAGGGTTCCACACAGGGTATTTTTTTTCCAACAAGCTTATCTGCCAGTGGTAGACTTCTAAAAAAATTATCAGTGCTTACTCCGTATCTAGTGCCAAGGGGTATAACAAGATCCAGAACCACTCTCTCACCCTGATATTTTACCAAGATAAACCTGTAAATTTATACTGTACGAATTTTTACTATCCGTCATTGCCCAAATTTTAAGGCCATATTTATCGGCCTTACTTTTCATGTAAACTCGAAAAGGACATCTTCCTCTGAAGGAAACAAGTTGCTCATCTATAGTAACATGTGACCCAGGTGAATAGGCCATGATACAATTCTGAACAAACAAATCAAAAACTTCTCTAATTGGCGCCAATTTATCGTTTATCTTATGCTGAGGTCTAGTAGAATAATCCTCAAATCGAATAAATGGTGTAAGCAACTTAAATCGATTACGTGACATACTTGCCGGAATAATAGGCCTGACATATTTCTTATCTGTACACCATAACATTTTTTGAGGCTCCTTGGTTGCTTGCAGCGCTCCTTGGATCAGCAGGATTCCTAGGTACGCCTTGATTTCCGTAGAATCGGTAAGCTGCCAAGTTCGTTGCAATTTATGTGGATATTTTTCATTCCATTGTCTTATTACCTATAACAAAATAATTCTTAATAAGTAACAGTAAAATAAAGAAAACTAATAATACTAATTAATAATATCAAATAAAATTTTAAATAAGGTCAATGAAAAAGGAAACTTACCTCTTCAGCTTTTCTATTCGTTTGAACTACTTATATATTCAATATATTGTCTGACATGAACAGTAAAAAAGCTTCAATTTCAGTGGTAAAATTTGAACTATACGGAGTAAAACCTTGTTTATTCTTTATTATATCTTTTAGCTCCTCTGCGTGTCTGAGGATAGGGAACTTTTGACCACTGGATACCATCTTTAGATTTATAAAATAGATTTCGACCGTGCATAGACTCTTGCTGTTCCTGCTCCACAGATCTGCCTTGACTATCACTATCGCATTCAATAAGATCCGACTCCTCGTCATTTATTTCCGGTTCCCCGTCACTTTCCTCATCGTCAGACAAAATTACGTCAAATTCCCCTATTTCATCATCGGAGTCTGCATATAATAGCCGTTCTAATTCGGCATCACTAAGGCCTTTCGACATTTTTGATTAAATTTTAAAAAAGCGGAATGGCACGAAACTCGCAAAACTAACTGCTAAAACAAAACACTTCAATGGCTTTGAAATAAATAAAACAGTAAATAAGTCTGCGCACACTGCAACGATCACTCTAATCAACTAATGGTCTCTTTTTAGAAGCAGCGCGCGCCAGATCGAAGTACAAAGCACCGCCAAGCCAGTAGGCGTGCATTCCCACGTGGGGTATAAATGTACCCCAGGCTATTCAAACAACTTTATTTTTGAAAAACCGAGAAAAAAATGTGGTTTAAAAGGCAGTAAATATTTACAAAGCTTTTATTAACAGAAAATAAAATTCTTCACAAAAAATAAGCTTTTTTTGGGCAAATATGCAAGAAAAGAGATGTATGGGGTACATTTGTACCCCACTCTCGGGAAGACGAAGGTTAAATAAGAAAAATCTCTATAGGGAATGAGCCACAAAAACAAGTTGAAAACAAAAACAAAACGTAAAAATGTCAATATTGTCAATTTCTACTTCTTTCTTCTTTATTCACGAGTGGATCTTGCCGAGTTACCTAATGTTTTTAGAATCGGTAATATCGGATTCTCTATACCCGAGAAACAACGAAGTAAATAAGGAAACGGCCATAGAGTAATATCTAGCGAAAATATCTAGCGACCCTTATCTCTTCCTTTACTTATTTACTTCTTTTCTTTGAATAGAGAAAATGTATAGAGTCCCGTCTCAGACCTCGTATAGTGGTTATGGATAGAAAGATTTAACTTGGTGCTTTTAATAGACTTCCCGATACCAAATACCAACATCATATTGAGTATTAGAAAAAGGTAAGTAAATATGCAAATCTAGTCTTTAAGATCCGATAGATGTGGAAGGTAGAGTCGAAGTATTCCCAGTTATATTATAATTTCAAATAGCTTATACCGAAATCACTTAAAATTTTGAAAAGGAATAAGTTCCTATAAAGCAAAGCACCATTTTTTTAGTTAAAGTAAATTCTAGGGAGTAACTTGTAACTTGTTAATAGTGCAACAAAATGTAGATGATAGTATATCATTACACTAGTCGTTATTGCAACGCATTTAAGCCGATCGAGTTTACAATAGTGTATGCTCAACAATTAAACATAAAGCTATGTTTAATTTCCTAAACTACAAGTATCTAAACAAAACCCATACTGGCTGTAGTTTTTTGATCGATTCGTCAAGAGAAGAATCTTAACAAGATCTAGAGTTCTAGAATCTTAAGAAAGCCTTGTCGTTTTATGATTCCTGTGGATCCTACAAAGCTATCTGCAGATTCTTCAATAAACAGAATATTGAACTCTTCTAATATACAGGGTGTTTGGCGGAGGGTTAGCAAAACTTGGTAAGCATATAGATAGGCTCAGATAGAAGATATTTTCTTAATAAACTTGTGTTCTAAAAGTCTCAAGTTAAAGTTACCTTCCATAACTTTTTTTGCTACTTGTATTAATTTTTTGAGCTCAAAACGAATTATTTCGGTATTATTTGTACTTGATATTGATTTTTTTAGATTCAGGATACATTACAGACTAAATACAAATGTAAAAAAAAACGTGAAAAATATGCTGAAAAAATTTAAAGATGTCAAAAGGCATAATTTTTTGAAAATCCTGAAAATAACACAAAATCAATGTTATAAAAAAACCCGAGACTTTTAGAACACAAGTTTATTAAGAAAATATCTTCTATCTGAGCCTATCTATATGCTCACCAAGTTTGGCTAACCCTCCACCAAACACCCTGTATACTGTGAGAAAAAATATTTTTCCATGTATTAAAAAATTCTAAAAAAATGCCTAAAGCTAAATTACTGATTTTAGAATAGGTATAATATTTTTGTATTAGGTATTGTTTTGCCATATAAGTTTAAACATATTTTTTGGCCTTAATTTCCTCTTTGTGTTGCCAAATAGAAATAAATAAAAAGTAATATCTTTTGCAATAAAAGGCAGATCAATAGCAAATATTAGAAATAATAGTGGTCCAAGGATGGATCGAACTGCAAGACTTTTTAAAGATTCAAGCTTTACTACCATTTAACTCAACTACCTATGATCTAAAACAAAAATAAATGATTTATCAAATCAAATGCTTAACTGAGGCCCATAAAGAGAGCCATGCACTTTTCATCTAATCTAAATGGATAAAAAGGTCACTGAGAAATTGTAATATGACCAAATGTGTATAAAGTCTATGCTGACTAAAGGTAAATAGACCGAAAGACTTGAAAAACAATGTTTTATGCTTAAAAATGATTTTCTTTAGGATCTTGACACTGCACCTGAACAGACATTTTTTCACATTTGTTTAATTCCTTTTCTTAAATAAAGGTAGAATATATATTATCTTTTCGAATACGTAAATAGGCAATGTAAGTGAATGATATGACAATGAAATCGATAATGCTTTTTATTATATTAATAAATATTTCATTCAGACCAGAAGAGTAATAAGTATTGGTACAAATTAATTAAAAATTAAGTAATGGACAAATCTATGCCTGTAGCTGGTAGAATATTCCATTTCAGGTGACGTTAATAATTAAAAATAATGGCGTTTCAGTAAAGATAATCCTATATTTGTTAAGAATGACAGTAGACTTGTTCGTTATTTAACAAGCCACTTTCCTTGCGACACCTCATCAGATTTAGATGGCAATATAAGATTGAACCATGACAGTAGCATTCTTGCTATTAATTCACATAATTATTAACATTATTTCCAAATTGGTGTCTAGATCTTCTGGAAGCGACATTTTTTATGTAGTTTACCTAAATGCATAGAAAAATACAATTTTATTATTTTTGCGTCTGGTAGGCAAGCATGTTTTTTATACGTATTTTAAGATCATAAGTCTTTAATGGACTCAATAGTCGGACTGAGTCGACGGGACTCAGTAGTTTAAACTCATCACAGTTTTTAAATAGTTGAAATCGATTAATAAATTTGCCATTCAATGTTGATATTTCAAATCTTCTTATTACATTTAATTCATATATAACAACAACAATTTAATCATATATAAGAAAACTTATCATCAGGTAATCGAATATTAAGAAATTCCATTAAAAAAAATAGACATTAATACAAACTACTCAAGAATTAAGCTCTGTCCCCTAATACAAGAATTTAAGAGAGAAAGTTGATCAAAAAGCCGTGAAACTTTTCAGCGACCGATATTTGTAAATAACAGAAAATTAAGAATAAAAACTGTAAAAACGAGTTGAATAAAAACAAAAATGATGAAAAATCTGGTTATGGTAAATGAGCAAATATCTCTCACTAAGTACTAATTAAAAAAAGTCTATATAATTGGATTAAAATAATTTCAAATATAACTTGGTATTTCAGAGAACAACATTTTATGTATAGTAGTTTTACTTTAATTACTTATTTACTTCATTGATTTAATAAATTAACATTAGTGCCTATAGTAGATTTAAAAAAATAATAAAAAAAGGATTGTTGAATCTAATTAATTATTCCAGTCTTCTTGAATAGCAGTTTTTTTTTTAAAATAAAACTTTGCAACTGCTTTACAAAATACACGTAATATGAGCCTTACATTATTCTCGAAATAAATGCTTTTGTCAAGTTGGTCTTTTAATATAAAGAAAATGCATCCCACATTAAAGCCCTCGCACAGGCTACTTTTTTAACGGAAAAAAATATTTTATCAAATTTCACTATTATGACCACATCCAACTGAAAATATTGTTAAGACATAGCCATAAGGGATTTCAACGTTAAATAAGCATTGGTCTAATGATTTATGACCAAGAATAAGAAATTGGCAAAAAGTTACCGAGGAACGCAAATACATAAATTATCTTTAATAATTTTAATTGGCCATACGTTTCTGTGTTTCTAGTTTTAAACTCTTATGGGGGTACTTGCGATTTTATTATCCTGTACAGAGTATTATTGAATATGAGCTTTAAATCAATATTTATGTGGCTGTGCATACTTTAAATTGTTTAACATTTGATTGGCATGCAATTCATTTTGCTTCCAGGTAACAGAAAAAAATTAATCATGTGCTTTTTAATTACCAATAAGAAATTTATCACACCCAACACTTTTATTTTTATCAATTTTTTTTCGAATCGTTATCTGATTAATAACTGGTCGGAGCGATCGAGTGATAAACACATACTTTAACCTGCACAAGAATCAGTTTAAAAAAATAAAAGACGAATAAGATTGCCCCCGATCGATTATTACAGTAAAATTAATATGGTTTCGATAAGAGATCCGAGATACCGACTAATATATTGATTATATTATTTTTTCTTCGTATAATTCATCTCGTATAATTCTTTTTCGAGCAGGGCTCCATTAATATTATGTTTACTCAGTTACAAATTAGTTATTATAAAGTGAGCTACCGCGTTCTATTCCCGCCACGATCTAGATATTTTAAATCACTACCGTATTAAAGTCGAAGAAAGGAATAGAAATGAAACAAGAGATAAAATCGCTCGATAAAAACGCATTGAATGGCCGTTGGAATCTTCTTTTATTGCTCTTTTAATGAGTAATTTAGATATCGTTCCAATGCAATGGAGCTATTAAAGAAGTAATTTTGATTAAACTTTAACCGAACTGATAAAACCACTATTGAAAATACAGCTAAAATCAAACGTGAGTTATGTACTATAAGTTTACATAAGCTATTATCGGTTTTACATTCAAAGTGATTAACTTTTTACTTTTTTTAATTATATTATAGATAATACATCATCGACTATAGACCCCCTGGAAATTGTATTTTTCTTACATTGCTTAATCGTTAGAAAATTGGAGAAATTTGGAATGGGAACACTGCAAGCAAAAGTTGATGACGTCTTTAGAAATGTCATCTTGATCACTCTGATCTCGAGAAATATCATCTTGTTCAACGACTTCGTGTTTACATTCGATATTTGTGAAGTATTGTGTTTTTTCTTTAGTTTTAGGTTGAAAAAGGAAAAAAAGGTCTCTTTTGAGTGATTTTGTGAAACAAAATTCTGTAACGATCATACAAACTTGTGCCATTTGTGCTGCACCATGGGAAAAAGACCCCTGAAGCTGATCGTTTCACAAGTAAATACTGATACTGTCATATCAAATCTAGGGAGAACCGTTATCATAAACGTAGAATAGGGAATCATAGACATAAACTTAAATAAATTATTAAAAAATCTAGAAAAATTGTAAAATATTTAATTTCAATAAATCTTTTTCTTTAATATCCGTTATCTGCATCATTAAAGAGGAACAGTAGTATTGTTTTGTGCCTGTCAAAATAAGTGACAAATTTTTATGATATTATAATTTTTTTTTTTGACATTTTTTTATACATTTAACATTTCTTATCATTGAGTCAGCGATGTTGCAAGCAAACAAACTGGCCTTAGTTACACGGCGATACTAATTCTAGCATTTCAATCTTCTCAGATTTCATTTTTTTCTTGCTTTTATTTATTATACCTCAGACTGAAATGACAATATTGAAATGAAAATTAATTTTCACGTTTCTCTACATCATTATTTTATTTCTAAGCTAATATCTGAATCTTATGAAAATTTAATTTTTCTTAGAAGCTTAGTACATTATATGAGAAAACAATATCATTTTATTATTTTCGACTGGGATGTAATGTAAGATATAAAAATGAAAATTAATATTTTTCGGTTTTTTTTACATCATTATTTTATTGCAAAGCTAATACCTGAATCTTCTATGAATGGCATTTTTCTAACGTAGTTTATCTCTCTATACAGAGTGTTTCGTTGATCATGTTACATACTTCTAGGGCAGATAGAGAACGTCAAAAGAAAAACAAAAGTTCATATAAACATGGGTCCGGAAAAGCTTCCTCAGGGAGCTAGAGCTCTTTGAAAATAACCCTTAAAAACTAGTTTTGTTTTAATAGCTCCGGAACTACTTTAGCTACCGCAACCAATTTTGGGAGGTAAATTACTGTTAGTACGTTTATTCTTTTGAACCTACTAAATAAAAAAAAATATTTACAGGGGCTTCAGAATCAGGGAGGTATTCGGTAAATTTAGGCCCATTTATTTAAGAATTTAATTTCTGCCCGTTTGGGCATTAGATTATGATGTTCCTATGCTTTTTACATAAAAAAGATGCTCTTAGTAAAAGTCGGTAAATATCACCGTTTTTGTGGAAATTGACTAAAACCAAACTAAGATACAACACCTAAATTAATTATTTTAATAATAATAATAATGCTAATTCATTGCCACTGTTAGCATTTTTTAAATTTGTCACTGTCAGTATTTTTTACATGATATTAATTCCCTTTTTATTACGGTTAAGTAATGGAAGATTACACTTTTGCTGAATACGCCGATATGCTTTTAATTTATGGGGAAGTTTGATGTAAAAGGCTGCTTCTCGACTATATAAAGAGCGATTTCCCGAAAGGCGAATCCCAGCTCACACACTTTTTGAAAGGGTGAATCAACGGCTCAGGGAGACTGGCTCCGTTAAAATAAAACGCCAAGATAATGGCGCGCAAAGGAACATCCGAATCCCGGATTTTGAGGAAGAAGTGCTTCAGCGATTTGAAGATAACCCATCAGTAAATACTTGAGCAGTAGCTGATGCGATGCATGTAAATCATGTTAGGGTATAGAACGTTGTTAATGAACAGCTTCTTCGGCCCTACCACCTGCAAAAGGTGCAATCATTAGGACCCAATGATTTTATGCCCCGCGTGAATTTTTGCCAGTGGTTTCTTGACCGGTGTACAGAAAAACCTCAATTTCCAAAATATGTTCTTTTTACTGACGAGGCTTTATTTACAAAGTAATCATGTGTGGAGTGAGAAAAACCGTTATGGTATTCATTTTAGGAGCTATCAACATAAGTTTTTGGTCAATATGTGGGCCGGCATTGTTGGAGAACGCTTAATTGGTCCAATTATGTTGCCTCCTCGTTTAACGGGAAATATTTATTTAAATTTTTTTAAGAAATGTACTGCCCGAACTATTAGATGATCTGCCCCTAAATATACGACAGAACTTATGGCTACAACACGATGGAGCGCCAGCTCATTTTTCACTTATTGTCTGCGAGTTTATAAATGAAAATTTTGGAAGGCGCTGGAGGCTCTGTCACCTGGCCAGCGCGCTCACCAGATTTGACACCCTTAGATTTTTTTCTTTGGGGGCATATGAAAAGTCTCGTATATGAAACTCCAGGCGAGTCAGAAGAAGACCTAGTGGCCAGAATTTCCGCAGCTGCTGAAGTAATCCAAACCACGCCTGATATTTTTAACCACGTCAACCTTAATATGGTGCGTAGATACAATAAATGTATCGATCGTGGCGGCCGGCATTTTGAGCAATTAATATTTTAAGTTTATTTTTGTAATACCAATACCAACTTTTTTTAAACATTTACTTTTTATTTACGCCAGAATTGTTTAAATTGCTTATTAATAATAATAGGTGATTCATTTTTGTATCTCATAACTTGCTTTTCGTCAATTTTCACAAAAACGGTGATATTTACCATTTACCGACTTTTACTAAGAGCACCTTTTTTATGTAAAAAGCATAGGAACATCATAATCTAATGCCCAAACGGGCAGAAATTAAAGTCTTAAAGAAATGGGCCTAAATTTACCAAATACCCCCCTGATTCTGAAGCCCCTGGTAATTTTTTTTTTATTTAGTAGGTTTAAAAGAATAAACGTACTAACAATAATTTACCTCCCAAAATTGGTTGCGGTAGCTAAAGTAGTTCCGGAGCTATTAAAAAAAAACTAGTTTTTAAAGGTTATTTTCAAAGAGCTCTAGCTCCCTGCAGAAGCTTTTCCGGACCCATGTTTATATGAACTTTTGTTTTTCTTTTGACGTTTTCTATCGGCCCTAGAAGTTTGTAACATGATCAACGGAACACCTTGTATAAAAAATTTTTTCGTTTGTAGAAACAAATTGTAGATCTATCTTCCCTAACACAACAACTCCACAAATTTCCATTTGAGAAGCCATAAACAAATAACATATCACGATATTCATTCTTTAAGAAAAAAAGCAGGTTTTCCTTCTTTTGTAAATGGCAATGAATCCGCAAAAGAAGGAAATTCACAAACCATGTATTACTTGATTTTAAAACAAAAGCATAGATATTTACAATTTGACAAGAGCTGTCATTAAGTTTTCACTTCGACTTAAAGTAGTTAAATAAGTAATTTGGTTTAAACGTGCTTTAAAAAATAATGCCAAGTTTCACAAACATTGAATATCGAGACAACTTATTTATTTACGGTGTCGCAAACGGAAACTCGCGAGAGGCAGCAAGGGAGTATGCGCTTCGTTTTCCTAATAGACGCATATCCGTAGAAGTAAATTTGCAGAAGTGTTCAGACGCTGTAGGGAAACTGGTTCCTTTCGAGGTTTGCGGATTAGAGAATGTGGTCAAAATGGTCAACGCTGAAGACAAGAATCTGCGATTATGAGAGCTGTTACAGAAGATATATCTAGAAGTACTCGCCGCATTCGTGCTGCCTTAAGGATTCACCAATCCACTGTACATAGATTTTTTTAAAAAAATAATTTGCATCCATTATAATTGAAAAAAGTCCAGGATTTTTTGCCAGTGGATGGTGAGGTGAGGATTTAATTCTATAGGTGGTACTGAAATAAGCTGCAAGAGTGGGGAACAGATTAAATATTTTGGACAGATGAACAACAAGAGCCGGAATAATGAATTTAAGTAATAACCATATGGCATACAGAAAACCCTCATGCGACTGTTGTTTCACTCACATTTTCAGCATGAGATAAGGGTCAACGTATGGATAGGATAAATGAGAGGTCGCCTTTTCGGGCCTGTAATACTTCCTGATCGGCTCAATTCCAATGAGTTTACAAATTTATTAAATAATGACCTTGTTGACTTTCTGGAAGAAATCCCCTTAGATGCATCAAATGTATTGAACAAGAGGGAAGACATTTTGAACAATTGTTATAATTTTAGGTTTGTTTAATGAAATTTCGATTTTTTAATTTTGGTCAATCAAGAAATATAAAATTTGAAAATTTTCAATTTTTATGGTTTTCTTTCTTTTGCCCATCATATTGCTGTGAAAACAAATAGCTATCACAAAAGTAAGCATATCATTGGAAAATATAGTAAAGGCAGTAGTTTTTGCTGAAAAAAAAAGTGTCTCTATTTACCAAATTTTAGAAAAAACGACAACGAAGAAGATTTTGCACTAATGTTGCACATATCCCAAATGTTACATTTAACTTCTGATAACACCCGGTATAAGAAATTACTCAAAAGCTTAAATATATCAGCCTTAAAGAAAATTTAATTTTCTTTCCGATGGTATATCTAAATTTTATGTGGTGGTAAGAATAACGGAGACATTCTTGTTTATATGAGAAAAAAACAAAGAAATTTGATAAAATCAAAAAATGTTAAATATCAGAGGAACTTACATATTTTAATGTTGACAGTATCTTAAACGATAGTGAACTTATGTGTAATAGATCTAAGCTATTTAGGAGTAACAGATATGCTGGGTCGAGCAAGAACTTAAGGCTTTTATATAATATTTTATCAATAGGTATAGATTACTATGTCCCTTTGAGAAAATATACAACATCGAGTTTCCTTAAATAGTTTTCCTTAAACCTCAAGAAGATCACTAGAGGTAAAAAATTTACTCACTTAGTATATATTAGTGAATCCTCTGATGAAAACTATATATATTTCTCTTGCATTAAAGCAACTTTGTTAATATAATTATATTCGAAGTATTGATGATGAAGAAACAAATAATCTAAAATCCATTTGACAGTTTGTAAATGACAAACATTTCAGGCATAGTTTGCCATTATGGAGCCAATCTGACTGAAAATATCAAGACATAGAAAACTTGTTTAAGTAGTAGTTTCATACTGTTTATAGATAAACCTCTATCAAACATTGGCACCAATGCTTCTGCTGGTGTTAATTTAAATGATATTGATTTGTCTGTTACTGATGTTCATGAAAATATAGTTCAATATTCGTTATTAATACAATATACAATATACAATAATACAATATTTTGTTTCGCCTAAGCAACCCTTAATATTTTAAAAAAAATACGTGTGTTCCATTATACTGCCCCTGTTCATACTATTTAATAGCTTGCTACGGACTTCAAGTATTATAATCCTATTATTTACAAATTGCTAAAAAGACAAAATTGAAAGCTACAGAGGTAAATTCCTATATGCCTTTCAATTTTGATTGCTACCAACAGATAAACTATCATATACATTTAATACATTTGACTCTTTGGTTGCAAAACAGTTATCTTGACTGTGCAGAAATTGTTTGTACCATTCTCAGCATGATTTTTCTTACCTTATCAATCTGATATCTTTACCCTAATGAAAGGACGTAATCAGGTAGATGACATTAATATACTCACATCTCTAAAGTATTCAATCGGGTTGATCATAAGGTTTTGTTTGAGATATTGTTATCTGTGGGTTTTCATACTAAATTGGTGAATTGATTTAAAAAATCATATGAAGAGTTTGTTCAGATAGTGAAGAAAGGCAGCTCTATGACATAATTATAGTCAACTCAGATCCTCTTCAGGGGGCTCCTACATCTCATTTGCTTTTCAACGTTTTTTGTCAATGACATTTCGATTTGCTTCAAAAATAGCAAATGTTTGTCTTTTGCTGATGACCTGAAATTATGGATAGTAGTGGAGAGTGTTACTAATCAGAAGCTTTTGTAGGATGATTTGTAGCCTTTTAACTTGATGCAACATGAATAGGGTTGATCTAAATATCAATAAATGTTGTTGCATCAGCTTCATTCGCAAATCAAATCGAATCAGTACTAAGTATACCATAAATAACTATCCTATTAAACATAGTAATATAACTTTAACTGGCTGTCACTTTTAATAAGAGGTTTTCTTTTGTAGAGCATATTAACAATGTTACCGTGAAGGCTTTTAAATTCTTGGGTTTTCTAATTAGAAATAGTAATCTCTCAGTTGAGGCAACTAGACTAGTTCCCTAGTTAGATCAGTATTTGAATATTATTCTGTGGTATGATCTCCTTATCACCAAGTTCATATTGACAGTTCAACATAAATTTTTGAACCATTGTGCTTATAGGTCTCATATGGTTGACCGTCACTACCATATGAGACCGTTTTATTAGAAATCATCTGGCTCTTATGCTACTCTCCAATCGTAGGGAAGTCATTTTCAAACTTGTACATAGTGATATTGATTGTTCCTTTCTTTTTAGTTGAATGACATTTAATGTTCTATATCAGGAGATTAGACCTCATACCATTCAATATTTCCTTTTACATAACATGCTATGTAATTCATAGCCCTATCGATCGTTATTAAGCTTTTTGAATAAGCATCCTCATATTATGTTTATAATCTTGTAAGTTTGTAATATTTTATGGGGTTTTCGGTATATGCAATAAATAAATAATATTTCAGACTGAAATGGCAATATAAGAAAAAAGTTGAATTTTTTCACATTTTTCTTTATCAATATTTTATTTGTAAACTAATGTCTGGATCATAGTGTCTGTGTAACATAGGAAATATCTCATTTAATTGCCAACTTTATAATGTTTCAGACCGAGAAGACGATATAAGAAAAAAATTAAAGTTTTCTATTTTTCTTTTTTATTTCAAAATTCTAATTTTAAACTACTTGCCGGATGTAGTCAAAATTATATTCTTCTTACGTAGTTACATACGCAAACCACTCTGCACAAAACACTATGCACTTTAATGTCACATTAAATATGCTTTATCATTTATCTGAATGTTATCGAGCTTGATAAGTATTATTTTTTTAAGATTATATAATATTTATAAGATTGGCTAAAAACAACTTGGTTTTTATTAAATAGAATAGACTTGTCAAATCCTTAAGGATCTAGAATTCAAAAAAAGTTTCACATTTTACAATGTTGAGATAATAGCATTTTAAATTACTGGCTAAAAACCTTTTCCTAGAGAACATACTATTTTTTAACTTACTTGGTAGTACTTCCATCGTCAGAATACGTGAATATAGTATAACAATAATAACAATATAGTAATAACATCAGTTTACTAATAACAATAGTAACCTACAAAACCAATTATACCAAAAGTAACTTAAATTTCTGTATCTGTTTTTAAATAACCGCGTGTTGGATGATATACAGTGACCGCCTAAAGTTCCGCATAAATTCAATAAAAATTAGAGACATGATTTTTTGAGAAAACGCTCGGACCCGTCGATTTTTATTTTAAGTTGCGCATTATTTCACATAAATTTTTGTATACAGGGTGGAACAAAAAAAGATATGACGTCATCGGTCATTTTTTTAAACAGAATGCTATATTTTTTACTGCATTTATGAAATATAGGCGAAATTCCAAGCAAGTTACGTATAACATACCTTATCTCAAAACTCAACTGTTTATGAAATTTTTACATTTAAATAACAAGAAAACAAATAAGTACGTCTTTACAAATTAAGGTAAAATCGAGGATGAAAAATAATGTTATAAACACTGCCAATTGTTTCTATTTCCATGGTTGCACTTCTAAAGAATCTCAATTTTCGAATGTTACTGTCAGTTCGAAAATTAATAGTATTTATCAGAATAAATTATGGCTAATGTAACGGAAACCCAACGAATTGAAATTTATATGATGCTAGGGTACGGGAATCCAGTGCGCATGGAAAAAGAAGTGAACACTGTTTAATGCCAAATATCCAAACCATCCTATTTCTCAGTCAACAGTTAGTAGAATAGAGCACAAATTCATAACTTCAGGTCTTGTTAGGGATTTGCCAAGATCAGGTCGTCCAAAAATGTCTGAAGAAATAAAATTAAACGTTCTGCTCTCCGTCGAAGAAAATCCAAATAATGCAACTTTACAAATTTTAGTTGATAATGATATAACCGGAACGTCAGTAAGACGCATCTTAAAAGCAAATCAATACTACCCTTATAAAATCAGACTAATACGCGAATTAAATGAGGACGATCCTGATCGAAGAAACCAATTTTGCGAGCAAATGATGAACATTTGCAATAATAATCGTCAGTTTGTATTACGAGTTTTGTTTTCGGATGAAGCAACTTTTTGTTTAAACGGTGTCGTAAATCGGCAAAATTGTCGGTACTGGACACTGTCAAATCCACACTGTCAAATCAACTGAGACTCATACACAGTACCGTAAATCTATAATTGTTTGGGCTGGTATCGTGGAAAATAAACTAATAGGGCCATACTTTTTCAAAGAAAACTTAACAGGACAACGCTATTTGAATTTTCTTCAAGAAGATCTTATCCCTGCTTTGGCTGCCCTATACCCAGACGAACAAGACCCTGCTGTCCCGACAGATAATTTGTGGTTTCGACAAGACGGCGCACCGCCACATTTCTTTCGAGATATTCGTAATTACTTGGATACAGTGTTCCCAGGAAGATCGATAGGACCAAGAGGGCCAATAGAGAGGCCGGCCAGGTCACCAGACCTAAATCCCTGCGACTATTTTCTATGAGGGTACCTGAAAAGTAAAGTTTATATTGAGAAGCCAAATAACGTAGAAGATTTGAAAAATAGAATTAGATATGAAATTAGACGTATATCATCCGAAATAATTGATAGTGTTTTACATGAGTTTGTAAACCGTCTTGCTTTCTGCCAAGAAGTAAATGGTGATCAGTTTGAACACTTAATATATTGATAAGAGTTTTCACAGTTTATAACATTTTATCCTCCATTTTATCTTAATTTGTAAATAGACGTACTTATTTGCTTTCTTATTGGTTAAATGTAAATATTTCTGAAACAGTTGAATTTTGAGATAAGGTGTGTTATACGAAACTTGCTTGGAATTTCGCCTATATTTAAGTTTTTTTTGCAAATGTTTAATAGACAAATTTAAATAACATTACAATAATAAAAAAATTAAATAAGTTTTGTATTACCTTAAGTTATTCGCGTCCATTTAGATGGATATTAGATCTATCTTATGCATATTTTAAATTAACTCATAAAATTTATTTTAGGAATTTTTGGCAATCAAAGAGTGCTTCGGCCAGGGGAAGATGACGAAAAATTGGAGCAAATACTAAAAATCATTGGAAATGATGACTCTGACATTGAAATGTCTGATGATGAAGAAGAAATTAAAACTATGGATAATTTAATGGGGAGAGAAGAAGAAATAATTAATGAAGAACTAGTAAGCAGCAGTGAGGAGGAAGAAGAAGAAGAAGATAGAATTCCTCTTAGTGTCCTGAGAGGAAACTTAAAAATGGCCAAGCAATCTGTGGATCCTTTAAAGCGAAAGTCTTGGAGAAGAGATGATACTTTTGCCCCTCCAAATTTTGAAGGCCCCTCTAGTGAATGCAGCGCAGAGCTCCGGTATGATTGGACTGCAAAATCGTATTTAGCCATGTACTTTGAAGATGAGTTATTCCAAAAAGTGTGTAATTGCACAAATGCAAGGTACGTTGAACTTAAAGGAGTATCTCTTAAATTGACTCTTAATGAGAATTTTTTTGGAATAGTTTGTTTGATGTCCTGTCTAAAATATCCCAAAATCAGAATGTACTGGGCAAAATCCACTAAAGTTTCAGCTATTATTGCAGATACAATGACTCGAGATAGATTTTTTGCTATAAGAAGTAACCTTAAAATCGTCATTGATGGCAGCATCGCTGAAGAGGTACGCAGGTCTGACAAATTTTGGAAAGTGCGCCCTATTATAAAAGCAGTATGGCAGGGGTGTTTGCAGCTACCTAGAGAGAAAGTGGTTGCTGTAGATGAACAGATGATCCCATTTACAGGGACTTGTAAAATGAAGCAGTTTGTTAGAGGAAAGCCAAATTCAGAGGGCTTGAAAACTTTTGCTTTTGATGCCCCTGATGGTCTTGTCGTAGGCTTTAAATTATATCAAGGAAAAGATACTTTTCTAGATGATTCTGTAAATCGACTTGGTGTTGGACCTTGTGCTGTTGTTCGCCTTGGAAGGACATTATTTCCTGGAAGTCATGTGTACTGCAATAGATATTTCACGACAATACCACTTATCGAATATCTTCTTTAACAAGAGAAATATTGTACTGGAACCATTATGAAATCTCGTGTACCAGCGGCAGCAAATTTAACTTCGGAAAAAATAATGGCCAAGATAGGTAGAGGCAGCTCGGAACAAATTGTAAGACAAGATGGCGAAATAGTAGTTGTACAATGGTATGATCTGAAATGTACTGGTATGATGTACTGGTATGATCAACGTACGAGTGTAAAAGGTGGTCTAAGAAAGACTCTAAATACATTCAGGTTAAAAGACCTTACGTTGTTGTTAAATACAACGATTGTATGGGAGGAATAGACTTGATAGACCGAATGATCAGCTATTATAGAATTCGAGCCAGATCAAAAAAATGCACTGTAAGGGTCATTTTCCATTTCTCATGAATCCCAAGAAAACATCCGAGGTGTAGGTACTAGAAGAAATCCTGAGGGAAATATCTTTGTCAATTCACCGTCATCGTCATTAGCCACCGAAAG
Organism: Anthonomus grandis grandis; assembly: GCF_022605725.1. Classification (NCBI taxonomy): domain Eukaryota; kingdom Metazoa; phylum Arthropoda; class Insecta; order Coleoptera; family Curculionidae; genus Anthonomus; species Anthonomus grandis. Next base: position 18,233,194 of record NC_065551.1, read on the forward strand.
AAAACGAAAACAACACTTTCCAGAAATTGCCACAGACTTGAAAAATTCGGTTAGATGTAAAAATGACTCTTGTGCCAAAAAACTCAAGTTTTTTTGTAATACATGCAACACATTTTTGTGCATTACTGGCAACAGAAACTGTTTCATGGAGTTCCATAGCAAATAAATTTAAGTTTACATTTATTTTCTGCGTTTTTATAGATTTAGACTGAAATGTTATTGAAAAAAAAAATTATATATTATGAATTTTTGTTTAGGTTATACCCAATGTCCATTTTAATGGACGTCATGTATCTGTCAAAGTAAGAAAAAAAAATAAAAAAAGTTATTAGTAAACAATGTTTATTTGTGTATTTTTTATTATATTTAAAAGCCTCACAACCCTAACTTAACAAAAACATGTCCGGGTCCCAGGAGGATATTAAGTAAAAAATAGAAGTGATTAGAAGATATCCACATTGGATCTCTTACGTGGAAAAATACTGGGACAGAAAAGAAGATTGGTGCATGGCCTTTCGTGACTCATCTACCCATGGTCATCAGACTAGCAACTTCTGTGAAGTAAGCATCCGGTTGTTCAAAGATTTTGTTTTGTCGCGTAATAAGGCATACAATGCAATAGCTCTAATTGACTTTATCGCTACATGCTTGGAAGAATATTACCAAAAAAGGACAAGAAACTTTCTTGATTCAAGAAATGCAACTCCAAGACTGTTGTTAAAAAACCTATTAAAAAGAGCCTCTGGAATTAATAAAAATGATATTGAATGCATCAGCCCAAAAATGTACAAAGTTCCTAGCATGACCAATAAGGGCGAATTTCATTATGTTGACGGAAATATTGGATCTAATACTTGCTTCAGTGGAAAATTTGGTCGATTTTGCAAGCATCAAGGAATAATTTATTTTTATTTTGAAGAAGCAATATTAAATGCTCCTCCAGTAAGCTTGGAATCGCGATATTCTATGGCCAAATTGGCGTTTGGAGAAAATGTTCAACCAATATCATTTTACGAGCCTCTAGTGGTTCCAGAAATTGAAAATACTAAAAGAATTCGAAATACTGAAATCAGCTTGGATGTCAATAATATTTCTGCCAATAATATTATTTCAGTATCACCATAAAATAATAATCCAAGTAGTTGCAGACAAGATTCTGAAGGAACTTGGGAAGAAATACTAACCTTAATGAAAGAACATCAGAATACTTTTGACACAACACATTTAACCAAAGAAAGATTTCTTCAAAGATTGAAATGTATTAAAACAAATACATCATGGGAATAATTTTTGAATACTGCTGGTAGTTCAATACCGATCCGCCACAGAACGAACTTAAGTATTAAAGTACAACCTACTGAAATTAGTCGACGAAAAGTAGGAACAACTAGAGGTTGTAAAAGGCTTCCAGTAGGTAGGGCACCAAAGGGAGAACATGTAAGGTCTAAAAAACGAAAACGTAATTTGGCAACTAACGTGGTGCAAAATCAGGCAAATGCCAAGTCCCATGGATCAGGACACTATCATAATTTTTTTTTAAGTAAGTTATTTAAAACATCTGTGTATCAAAAAAAAAATCTCAAAAACTGGAGATAAAAAAAAATATAAAAAGAAATTTAAAGTGTGTCTTTTTTTGACAATAAAAAACTAAAATATCTATATCTTATATGAAATCAAAATGTTCTAAATGGCTTAGACTATCACCTCTTTTCGGCTTTGCATCATGTTACCAAACACCCTGTATATCCTTGAAATTCAATTCAAGAATATTTATGTCTAAGTCTTATCGTTAAATTTGTCAATTCATGAAAAACCTAGTCATTTGATATAACGTCAGCATATACCTAGCAAAAAGAAAAAACATTGTTATGCTATCTGCCAAAAATTATGACAAACTATCTTAACTGTTCTTAATAAAATATAGATATTAAATAATTATTTGTTCTTAATAAAAACAGCTACGGTAGTTTAGATAAGCTGTTTATTTAGCATTCATATAAGCAAAAAGTAATGCGCAACATTCTGCCATCGTTTTCATCAGAAACACAGCCAACCTATCGGTATAGCCAACACAATTTCCAGTTATCCAAAAGGAACTCTGTCAGTACATAAATTCATTAATTTGTATATAAAAGTTGATAAAAAACTTTTCATTATCATTTAAGATTCTATTATATTCAAATTTTCATTCAAACACGTGAATGATAATTATTGCTTGTAATGAAAATTTATATAATATCTTATCTTTTTTATCAATTGACCTTTATCGAAAAAGTAAATGGAATTTCATAATTTAAAATTAATATGATTATTGCGATAAAAATTGACACATTGCGAGTAAAGCGAAATAAATATTATATTTAATTTGCCGGGGAAATACTAAAATATAAAAGCTAACAGAACTTTGTTTGTGTTAAGACTGTAGGGAATCCCCTACTTATTCGTTATCCACCTTATTGTATTTTCTTCTTATTCAGTAAGTGTTGTGAGACTTGTGAGCAGATAAAGTTGTTAGTTCTGTTATAAGCAGTATAGTTTTTTAGGTCAGTATTGAATCATACGTTAACCATTCAGCCCCTACTTTTTGTGTCATATTTTGGGCTTTTAGAATTAATAGAAGTTCTTTCATAAAATAATTTAATATATATTTTTTTTCATTGCAAAGTTTCTCAGACCCTTGTTTTCGTCTTTTTTAATTGATATTTGTAGAGCTGTTTTTTATTATTAATTTATTTAATTAAATAATATTTTATTAAATATTTATTTAATTAAATAGATGAAGAAAAAAAAGAAATAAAGTAAATAATTTGCCATACTAAATAAGTGACATCAATAGCAATTAACATAAAATAGTGATACGTGACAATTATAATTAAGTGATTTTACATTTTAAAAAAGATCTAAGTCGTACTTTAAAGCAATATTCAGGGTGTTTGTACTCTATTTACACACGATTTTTTTTTGGTCCTTCTAAATAATATGAAAATAGATTTAAGAAAAAAAATAATTGTCTGGAAATAGTAATTTTATTGACAGTATTGATAAATATACAAAGTGTCTTAAAAACAAAGCTTTCATTGTCAAGTAAGTTTTTTAAATGGAATGCCCTGTATATTTTACCATATTTTCTTACTTCTTATTTAATTCTCAAATCAGAAATTTATAATACACTATACGTCAAAAGTCGATGGTTTTCGAGATAAGTTAGTAAATAAGTATCTATGTAAGTAAAATAACTTAACTACCTAATTAAGTAGCGAGTGCACTTTTTACTTTAACTAGTAAGTAATTAATTTTATTAGGTAATTAATTAAAATTTATTATATTAAAATTTCACTCCGATAGTCTCTTCCAACGCTGCTGGAAAAAATTTTTTAAAATACGTCGGTTTTTCAAACGAAATGTATAGCAAGTATCTATAGATATTGTATTATCATCCCCAAAAAATCTTAAATTTTCATCTCTAGCAACGGTGTTTTTTTACCCTCCAATTTATTGAACATGCCAAATTTAGTTTGTTCTTTTATCATAGTAAAATAATTCTAGTTTTTTAAAACATGTCGGCTTTCTCAAACGGTATATACAGGGTGTTCCTTAAAGAAGTGCTGATATTTAAGGAGGTGAATCCTGGACTCATTTTAAGAAAAACAAGTTCCTATGGACATATGTCCTAAACGTCGTAACTTTTGAGATACAGGGTGTTAAAATTTTCAAAAAAAAATAAGTTTTTTAATAGTAACTTTAATAATATTGTAGATATTTTGATAAAATTTGGTACATGTATTCTACGCATCAAGACGCATTTTTTAATGTGCTAAAAAATATTTTCTAAAAAGTCTCTTAGTCGCCTATGCATGTCTCTTATTGCTCATTGCTATGGGCAACGAGTCAAATTTTTCTTTTTCTATGGTTATTGATGATGGCAATAGCTGTTGTCTTAAAAAGTAAGTTGTCGATGTTAAATACCATTAATTTTTTTCTTTTTTGAGCTATTGAGTATGATTAATATCAATTGGCAATTAGTTCAGAAATACCTACTTAATTTTACTTTGAAAACAACAGGGTTTTAAGTGCAAAAAACGAGTTTTATTTAATTTTCAGAAACTAAGCTTAAATGAACGGCTCAAATGTATTATCTTAATTACACTGATTACAAAAATTGTTGAAAATGTCCACCTTCGCTAAGTAGGCATGCTTCCGCTCGTCTACGCATGGAATTATGCACACGTTCAAATATTCCCGGCGTATTTCGTATAGTTTCACATGAGGCAACTATTCGGTCTCTTAAATCTTCTAAAGAGTTTAAGGGAGTTTAATAAACTAGAGTTTTAAGGTGCTCCCATAAAAAGAAATCTAAGCTATATAGATCGGGGGATCTTGCTGGCCATTGTTGTGGTCCTTTGCGACCGATCCATGGATTTGGATAAACGGTATTTAACCTTCCGGAGCTCGCGCTAAGTATTTTGGAAAGGACGCTCGCATGCGGATTCAGAGTCCGCAGCCTTCAAATGTGCATATTTCTAAAAATTATTGGCAATAAAAGTTAATTTTTATTTATTTTAAGATTTTATTCATCGAATACATTGATTTTGGCATTTTAACAAAACTTATTGCTACAAAAAAATTAAAATAAACATTTAACAACACATAAAAACTTTCTAGAAATTAAAAATAAAAATGTGTTTTATTCTGAGTGGAATTCATGACAAATAACAAGTGAATGCTCTAAACAAATACATTTGTGGCATTCAACACAAAAAAAACGAGAAGGTCTATTTTTTTTTCTATCGCAGTATGAGCAACGTCCACGTTGTCCTGCTGGTAGAGGCTCAGGTGTAGGTGTTTCTAGTCCGAAAAGTTCTTTTATTCTCAACTGCGTAGCCTTAGGAATAGTTTGCGTCATTCGACGCCAAATATAGCCCTCCACTAATTGAAATGACAAGGATCGCAAAAACTTTCTTCGTCGTATACCTTCATTATTATTCATTGAATGAACAACAAAAGAGTTTATTTCCGATACATTGAGTAACGAATAGAACACAACCATGGGCCATCTTCTTGTATTACGTGCACAGTTATAAGACTCACATAGCTTGTCCACATAGTCAACACCTCCTTTAGATGAGTTGTAGTCCAATATCATACCTGGTTTTCCAGTAGAAGTATCTATTTTATCGTCAAAATGCATATTTGATGAAAGCAGCACGTTTTTTTTCTTTTTTGGTGTATATGATACTAAAGTACAGTTATCACGAAAGGCAAACATGGACGATAAAAGTGGACAACCTAAAGGATTCGAAAATTTAGGTGGCAATTCCCTTTTGTTTTTTCTAACTGTATCTAATAAAGTTAGCTTAAAATCGAACTGAAGGGAATTGAGTAGCTCCATACTGGTAAACCAGTTGTCAACTGTAATATTACGACAGGTTCCTTTTATTGATTGGCATAATCTCTGCAGCACTGCAGTGGGAGAATTACTCGCGTGGAATGGACCCTCAGGCTGCTTTCCTACGTAAACCTCCATGTTGCAGGTGTAGAAAGTCTTGGCGTCTACCATAGCGAATATTTTTAGCCCATATTTATTGGGTTTGCTAGGTATATACTGCCTAAAGTTGCAACGCCCCCAAAATGCTTCTAGCTTCTCGTCTATTGTTAGCCATTCAAAAGATGTATAGGCTGAATCAAAGTTACCAACAACTGTATCAAACACTGTCCGAATGGCGGCTAGCTTGTCAGTCTGTTTTCGTTCGTCTCTAGTTGCCAAATCATCAAAACGTAAATGATCTAGCAAAAATCGAAATTGGGACATCGTTAGTCGAAAAAGCTCGACGCCAGTACCATTCTGTGTCCATATTTCCTCAATATTAAGTCGATTAGATTTCAATACCCCAGATAAATAAAGCAATCCAATCAGTGCTTGTATTTCTAATATGTCCGTGTCTTTTGCATCTCTTTCACGTTGGTAATTGCCTCTACTCATGGCAATATGTCTGTTTGTATTTTCGACTATCGAATTCAGTACTTCGTCTATAAAAAAAAGTTTCCAAATGTCAATTTCTCTTTTTAGGTCTTTCGCAGGTCTTTTTACCCCTGGAAGATGCTTTATCAAGTTCTCCGCCCTGGTTTTCACATTTCTTTTCATCATATGTTTGGCCCACTCAGTTCCATCTTTGCAAATAAACACAGAGTAATTTCCCCTAGCGACTTACGTCTCCGAAGTTTCTTGTTGGGTATCACTATCCAAATCTTGCCTTTCTAAATTGTCTTCTTCTCCATCATCTTCTTGGTCCTCAAAATCACTCTTTAGCTCTTCATCATCTTCTTCCAAACATTCTTGAATGAGCTTTTGCAAACGAGCCTCCTCTCGACTCCAGGAGCACGCCATCTATAAAGGTGTACAAATAATAATAATCTAACTTAAAATTTTAATAATAAAAGCTAACACTCACCATTGCACAACAAGTTTAACAAAAAAAAACGCATAAAAATATTTAAATTGAACGCTCGCGCGCGGACTCACAGTCCGCAGTGGCTATAATTTGGCAATAAACGCACACACCAAGGCACAAATGAGCACTGACTGTAGGAGAACCCGGGATAGAAAGATACTTAATATTACAGCGCTGCGGGTTGTCGGTTGTCCAAATTAACGACAAAATAAAATAGTTGCGAAGTGAGAGTCCGCGCGCGAGCTCCGGAAAGTTAAATAGTTTCGGACAATTAAACTAAAATGAACAGAGGCACCATCGTGCATGTACCATATTCGACCTAACAGAAGTGGCACATCTTTAAGAAGACCAGGCAGTTCTTCTTCAAGAAACTGTAAATATGACGACCATCACGGCGCCCTGGTAGAAAAAATGGGCCTATTAGGTAATCACCAATAATTCCTGTCCAAACATTAACCGAAAATTGGTGTTGAAAATGAGTTTTCGTTATGGCATCGCGGTTTTCTTCTGCCCACAAAAGATAGTTGTAAAAATTTTAAATAGCGTTCCGAGAAAAATTCTGTGAACAAAATCTGTGACTCAAACTTCGGATTTAGTAAAATATTCTGGAGATACCACTGACAGAAGTTCACTCGCTGTGGAAACTCTCCGATAAGTAATACCTGTACTCTTAAAATATGGTATGGGTATAATAAAAAATCAAACAAAATGCGCCAAACAATTTGATGACAGATATGCAGAGTTCCAGCGATTTTCCTCGTACTTATCTCAGGGTGTTCCTCGATTGCTTATAGCACCGCTTGCCGTTCGCAATTTCAGGGGTTGTGACAGTTCGAGATCTACCTTCCGGAGTACCTTTCTTGAAACAACCAGTTTCCCTAAGTCGACGATGAATATTTGAAAATCTACGGCTATCTGGTAGGACACAATTCGGATACCTTTCCTGATAAATACGTCTGGCTTCTGTTGCGTTACCATCGGCCAGGCCATATACAAAATGCATTGCTGCCTTTTTTTCATTGGTATAATTGGCCATTACTGATATTCAGAAAAATAGCGTGAAAACGAAATAACTTCAATAAATAGTTAATAATTTGACATTTAAATTCACAGCAATAAGAAACATGCATAGGCGACTTCGGGACTTTATTTGCGTTTAATAAAGACGTGTTACGGCACTTTTTTTATTCCCACTTACTTTCTAAACGCGTTAAAAATATAAGTTTTTCTTAAATTATTAAATTTTTTTAACTTTTCATATTTCTTGTAATAAATCTGATCCCTTCATTTGCTTGCAATCGACGAACAAACATGTTCAAACCGCATCAGATTTTTAGGGAAGTTAAATTGTTTTTATTATTTTAAGCGAAAATATTGGACAAAAAAAAACCAAGAAGATCAAATTTGCTAAAAAGTGATTAAGGATTTTATAAATATTTTTTATTTTGAGAAAAAGCAGTGGCCTAGTATTTTTTTCACTAATAATATTCAATAGAAGACCTGTAGTAGCGCCATTGGCAGAGAAAATTGTTTTTTTTTGCGCATCAAAAAATGCGTCTCAATGCATAAAATATATAAACCAAATTTCATACAAATGTTTATAATATTGTTTAAGTTATTATTAAAAAACTGATTTTTTTTTTAAACTTTAACACCCTGTATCTCAAAAATCAAGACATTTAGGACATATGTTCATAAGAACTTTTTTTCTGAAAATGCGTCCAGGAATCATACTCCTAAATATTAGTACGTCTTTAAGGAACACAACCAAATAGAAACAACGACCAATTTAAAGAACAACGACCAAAACAACCGTGTTCTTTTTACTCTTTAAATAATAAACGTATTATATGGATTTTAAAATATTTTTTTTGGATTAAATTTCACAAAATTTTGTTAATTGTGCCGATATTACAAAATCACTAAATAGGAATTTCTTATGCAAGAGTTGAGTAAACTCTCATTTTTTATAAGCGCCATTCCGATATCGCGCGCGTCCTCGTAGGTTGACAAGCGCCGTTGCTGGTATTCTGTTGCTCCGGTCAAACCAGCAACTACCAATTGCCAAACGAAAATGCTGTAAGAATATGGTATTATTATCAGAATATAGAAAAGAAATATATCATTTGAAAGATATAAGTCATTAGTAACACATTATTTTTACCTACTTACTCGTGGAAATGTACTGCAATCAATATCACAAAACACACATTTGCATCAAAACGTACAAGTGCTCACGACGCGCCGCTGCCATGAAAGTCATCCACAAACGGAAGAGCATGGGCACTTTTCAGAATTCACCATTAAATCACAGGTTAAATTAACCCGTTAATCAAAAAAAAATTCGGTAGATCTCAGGTTGCCGTTCGGTTACATAAACATTCGGAAACGCTTCGGTTGATTTTCCTAGAATTTTTCTGACAGTTTGCAGCTTTAATAATGTCAATTTCTGTTTATGTTTATAGTGTTAAACTTTTCAAAGCAAACCAAACAAACTATATTAGCATTTTCCATGAAAACATTAAAAGGTTACCACTGTGATGTTGAAGAAACTAAAAACCAAACAAAAACGACCCAGTTCCATTGTAAGGGTCTTAGTTTCTGTTGCCATCAGTTTGTGGCTTTTATAGTCGACACCAAAAAAAAGTGTATGTGAAAAAAGTGTGTTAATTGATCGAAAGAAGACTCCTGACATCTTTTTTCTAAAGTAAGCAGAGCGTCTTGCATTTCGTCAGATGATAGTTTAGAGGCACAAATTCGAATCGATTTATTGCGACAATTGAAAATAAATCGGTTGCAGTAGCCTATTATACGCTGAATTTTAAGTAAATTTGATTTGTTTTCTAGAAGTACATCTAAAATGTTGGCTTCGATTACAACTGAGAGAACAAGGGCTTTTTTCCTCGCAAGACATCTGTTGGGTAATATCAAGAGATTTGGCAAAATTTGAATTTAATTTCCAGTCCGATTTGGGTAGATTAAGCCATGTGGGACCACTAAACCACAATAGATGATTAACTAAATTATTTGGCGTTAAGCCTCTACTTGCGCAATCTACTGGTTGACATCTGATGAAACGTGAAACCACGAAACATTAGGGATATTTTCTTGAATATGGCCTACGCGATTGGCGACAAAAGTCTTCCAACGATGAGGAGAACTCGAAACCCACGCGTTGACTACGGCGGAATTGGTATATGCAAAAATAGCATTTATCGAAATTAAAGATGAGTAAGTTCTTATTACGAAAGCGAGAAGATCTGATAGAAGAGTAGCTCCTAAAAGCTCCAATCGAGGTAGGCTTTGTGATTTAAGAGGTGCGACTCGCGATTTTCCAGTTATTAGGAATGTTTAAATTTTATTATTACATAACTCGGTGCGCAGATACAGAGCAGCGGCATATCCCGCTTCAGAGGCATCAGAAAATCCATGAATTTCACAGCATACACTATTTTGAGCGAAAATCTGTCTAAGCAAGACAATGTTTGATATAGCAGGTAATTCTACCGAACTCGAACCGAACATATCGTTCGGTTGTTCAAATTTTAAGTTCAGTTTGTTTTAGTTGTTCACTTTTAGGTTTAAAAAATATAAACAAACCAACCCAACCCATCGCGCCGTCAACGTGTCAGCCGTATTAGGCTTTATTCTTTATTATTTATAATTTCAAATTACCAAAAAAAGATTTTCAAGGTGATGGGTCACATACTGTTCACCTGTGTAAAGACGGTCAGATGGTCGATTTCTTAATATATATAGCGAAAATTGAACGGCTTACACGTTTTGAAATACGATGAGAGCCGACGGACACGAATGATTTAAAAAATGGCTGTTATGGTGGAATATGAAAAGTCAAATGGATTAATCAGGAATTATTACATGAATATTTCAATTTTTATGCAAATGAAAATCCGGCTCGAAGGACCAGAAAATGTGGCGAAAAGGTGGTGCCTAATAAAAGACAAATTTTTTGTTGAGATTCGACGCGAAAAGGGTATACTTTGGCAATAAAATTGATGAATGGCACCTTACCTTTGGAATTTCTGTATGTGAGTGTCGCAGGGATTCCTGATTTCCTCTGGAGAACTTGACTGGATTCTGCTTGTTTCAAAGCATTTACTTAGATTAGATTTTCTTAAAAACAATGTAGACTTTTGCGAAAAAGAACTTGCGAAGAACTACCTTTTGAGAATTACTTTTTTTATATGCTTGGAGAGAGAGAGAGACGAGTGGTGGCGCTTCAATCGCAAAAAAGGCAAATCGCCAGGTGTTGATGGCATTAAGGCCGAAACCCTAAAAGAAATAAAAATTGAAATAGCACAAGTGCTAGCATATTTAATAAATATGTCCTTCAATACAGGTATCTTTCCCGAAATTTTAAAAATTGTTATGATCACACCTCTACACAAAACTGGCCTGGAAGAAGACCTTAACAACTACAGACCAATCTCTCTAATTTCCAGTATAGCTAAAATTTATGAAACTCTTGGTTTCAATCAAACAGACTGTCTTTAAACGCCTCTAAAACAAAGTATTTGACATTTACATCTTACACTAATAACTTGTCTCTGATGGGTCCTCTTAATATAAACTCCCATTTTGAGATACCAGAAGCAAATTTCATAAAGTATTTAGGTATAACATTAGACCGGCACTTAAAATGGGATATACATGCAGGTGAACTTACAAACAAATTAAGAGGCTTGATATCTAAGTTTAAACGACTTAAGGATTTTATGGATATTAAACACTTAAAAACATTGTACTTTGCTCTGGTACAATCACATTTAAATTATGGACTCAGCGGATGGGGTGGATTAAGAAATTGCCATATGTCCTCCATTGAAGTTGTTCAAAAATGGATTTTAAAAATAATCTATGATAAAGATAAACTATTTCCATCTGATCAGCTATACAATCTTGCTGGTATATTTGACTTAAAACAATTATATGTTCAAAAGTTACTTTTAAATCTTCATAAAAGGAAAATCACAGTTGAACATGTGAATCATTCATATGCTACTCGAACTCAAAATCAAAGCGCTGTAGTTCCACGAAATGAAAAAACTATTGGTCAGCGATATTTTAGATTCTATATCTCTAAGATTTATAATTTGGTTCCGGGGCATATAAAAGATAAAATAAATCAAAAAAATTTTAAATTTTATGTGAAAGACTGGATACAGCGGACGGACAGAGAAACGTTTAATAATATATTAAATCATAATATGTAACATACTATGATATATAAATATGCTTTTCTTTTAAACATAATCTTTAGCAAATCCATGTAAAATTGAAAAGAAAGCAAATAAAATCACACAAACCTGGACATGACATACTACCTCGATATAGACCTTAAAAATTACCGAATTGGACATACTCGATCTGGATCTATGTTTTGAACATTATATCGTAGTCATTAAATTTTAGATAGGATTAACTCTGTAAAACTTTTAAATTAATATTCACGTACAAGTAGTAATCTCGCTACTTCTGTGATCATTGTTTATTCGCTCTTCTCTTGATCGTTATTATAGACATTTTGTAATATTGTTAATTATTATTTTGAATGAACTATTATTATTATTATTATTATTATTATCGTCTGCGCATCCAGGTGCCAACCAAGTATTGCCAATGTATAAATATAAAAATTTAACTTTAGACGCGGAAAATAATTGTTGCAGCGACATCTTTTTTATTGACATTTAATGACGTTATTTCATCATCACAAAAAGGACTTTTTGCTGACTACGTCACTAAATGACTATATTTTGACATCTTTTTTGACTTTATATGTCATTCTGTGGTTACCTGGGTGACATGCCTTACTTGAATACCCTGATTATCTTATTACTAAGTTTCTTTTAAATAAAATATGTTAATTACATAACTTAAATTTCTCTAATTTCTATTTGTTTTTTCTCATCAGCTCTAGATGATGGCTGCCCTAAACCACCAATTAAGAACCGAAATCTATAGCATCTTGGAGCATGTAGCAAAGTCAAAAAATATTGAAAACTACCAAATTAATCCAGAATCCTTTAAATTACAACTAGGAGATGGCTTTGTCTGCTTATTTTTTAAAGCAGCATTAACTGATAAAGACACAAATGAAATTATTGAGGTGGCAATTAAAAAAGCAAGCAACAGACCTTTGGATTATAATAACATATTTGGCAACGAAATTGCTTTCTATTCAAAATTGATTCCAGCATTAAATAATCTGCAAGGACATTTGCCCGCTGTGGATCGCTTCAATAATATTCCAGATTACTATACCTCCAGTAGGGAACCGCAAAAAGAATTCATTGCTTTAGAAAACCTTTCTCCTCAAGGCTATTTTCTATATGACAAAAGCAAGTATTGGGATCAGAAACATTTGGAAAAAATTTTCACGATATATGGAAAGTTTCATGCATTGTCTTTTGTTCTGAGACGAATCCATCCAGAATTATACAATAATATAATAAGTGGTTGTAAAGATATTTGTGCTCAATTGACTGTGGAAGGAAGCGATTTAATGGAAGCAGCTATGGTAGATGCTGTAACTGCCTTAGATATGACATCAAAAACCTATGATATTGCCAAGGAGCTAGTTGGAAATGTTAAAAATACTTTATTAGAAGCTCTAAGATACAATGGTGATTTTCGATGTATTACTCATGGCGATTGTTGGTCAAATAATATGCTTTTTAAATATGGGGTAAGTTGAGAAAAGATTAATAGTATGATTGTTTTAATACATATTTTTAAGGATAATGGTGAAATTTTGGATGTAAAACTCATAGACTTTCAATTGATGACCGAAAGAACACCAATACACGATCTCTCCTATTTCTTCTATTCGGGTGCATCTAAAGAAGACATGGACAATCTGGAATTTTACTTGCAAATATATTATGAGAGCTTTTCAAAACATGTCCTTGGACTGAAGCAAAATCCCGAAGAAGTTTTACCTTTTATCACCCTTAAAAAAGAGTGGAAAGAGAATGGTATAATTGGCGTTATGTTAAGCATCCATTTATGGCAGCTAAAACTTCTTCCTAAAGAAAATTTTATAGAAAACTTACGAGAGAAGAACATAGAGAAAAAAGTGTCGGATCAGGAAACTCGTGAACATTTTGTAAAAATTTTAAAAGAAGTGAGAAAAAGTGAGGACTATCAGAAGAGAACCAAGGATATTTTGGTACATGCTTGTGAATATGGGGTGGTTAAGAAAGAGAAAATTGTTAAAGTCTATCAGTGATGAGCACTTAAAAATGTTAGTTTTACTTTAATAAACGTTTTAGAAGGTTAAAAAACTTCAGTAAAAAATATTTATTAGATTAGGTAGTTATCACTGATCTTTTTAAACTTCTCACACAATGATCCTTTGCAATAAGAATAAGATAACTTCTGTGGCAAAGGATCACTGATACATCAGTAACTAGTTTAACTTGGAACATACAGTGCTTTCAGTGAATATAATAACTTCTTAAAAATTCGAAAAAAAAGATCGATAAAATATCCTATATTTTCAGATATTTTTGATCACTATTCGTTGATACGTTAATTGTTATTTTTTTTAAAGAAATTATTAAGCGTAGTGCGTTTTGAAATAAAAGCACTGTATATCTAATGCAAAATTCAAATTTAGAAAACCATGTAGTCTTTGCTTTCTCTTTCTAATAGAAATGATAAAATTAGCAACAAAAATGTTATCATCCTAAAAATCACGATTTTTAGAATCATTAACTAGCGATAATTGTGACAATGGCCTTTTTGATTCCATGGCTGGGTACCAGGCCTATCAGGTATCGCACCCATCAAGATAAAAAAAAACAAAACATCGCTATTCATGATCATGATATACCCACGATCTTTACAAATGACCGCGTCGAGAAAGCCGAACATTTAAAACAATGAGCGCGTCCAATAAAAAAGCAATTTATTATTGACAGTGTAAGCCTTCATCAATTTTTCAATCGATATGTTGTGCCGAAATCGACGGATCAACGCAACCGACAGACGATTGTTTTTTTGTTTTCGCAATAAAAAAATGACTTGGTGTAAAAGTATTATATGGAATATGAGCCTCCTATGGTGCCTCCCAACTTGGTTTAAAACAGGGATTTCATTTGTAAGACACGAACTTTAGTCACGATAGTTTTATTTATATGGGATATCGGTAGAAGCCAATGGTGTATTCAATGTATAGTACTGCAAGATCCTGCCTTTGCTTCTTTCCAGGCTTTGAAATTACGACAGTTCATGACTTGCTTGGAGTAGTACAAGTTGACGGTATGAATAATGAAGATCATACAGAGAATAAATCAACAAAAGGGAGGATATTTAGATCAGTAAATTTATAAAAAATAATAAAAAAATGTACTTGGGCAGAACTTTCAGGGTTTCTAGAACTCAATTTGTCAATGGATGGAGAATCTTGAGGCTTAAATTATAAATACTAATATAAGCTTAAAGTACACGATATAAAAGTCATGTACTTAGACAGTTATCAAAAACTATGATTCATTTACAACTTAGAGACCAGTTGTAAACAATGGTCTCAGTTGCAGGCTTGCTCGAAATTTTGTGCTTTTTGACCAATTAGAAGCAATGCAGATTCGTTTATGTCTGGCCTCTTGGTTATAAATGGTTAATATACAGATTGGCGAATGGATCACTACGTATATAAAGTTTCTAACAGGCGATATGTTGCAATGCCACCGCCGCGACAGTACGCTGGTATTCGAGGTTCGACGAGGTTCGAATGTATTTCTTGCGGCAAAATTTTCTAAAATATTACGCGTCATTAGTATATTATTTCTCTAATGCAGGCATAACATGTTGTTACAGTTTATTGTCTTCAGATACGAGTACATAAAGAATAAGAAAATAAAATAAATCCAAAATGTTAGCGAAAGCATAGCTGGATTATAGAAATTTAAGAGGCAATTTCCAAGTTATTCTGGTGATAAAGTTAATAAAATAAACAGTTATCATTTCAGTATTAATTCTATTTTGATATCAATAATTTTCAACCCTTATGATGAAACTCAAATTATTAATCATAATATTAATTTTTTTAATTGTTGATTTCACTTATGGCAGAAGTCACATCCTAGCCAATAAGATGCCAGCTCATTATCCTATATCCCTACTAAAACCATTTCTGGCGCGAAAATCTTTGACCTCTAGGAGCCTTGAAGAACAAGCCTTGGAAGAAGGTTAAGTTCTTGGTATTTTTGCCGATTTTACTCCAATGAAAAGTTGAAAACTCACCTTTTGGGTATTTTAGTTTGAGGATACTAAATGCCATACTGCAATCATGCAATATGGCAATTATACGTGGTGTAGTTAAATCCCAACTTTTTCAAGGTTCTTTGTTTAAGTGTCCAGTTTTGTGTTCCCGAGAAAACGCCAATTCCATTGGAAAGTTCTAATATTTTGATTTGGCATCTTGGTTTATGATACTCTACATATTACACATGTAATTTTATATAAGTAGACTCAAGCATACCGTTAAGTTTAACCATCAATGCTTATATCTACTTACTCTATTGGCGATTCCTCAATCTGGGTATTCTTCCACTTTCAGGCTCTTTTTCTCCCCGGTATGGTTTTTATCCACTATTATAAGAGGTAGAAATCTCCACTCATCTACTCCAATAACGTCCACAACATCTACATTGACATTGACTGTTAAACCGATCCACCCAGGTCCTCCGTCTCAATCATGCAGCCTTCTTAGAGCCAGGTTTGATCAATGTTTGTGATGTATAGTGAATCAGTAAACCACCTAACCAGTAAACCAAAGTCCTATCAACATTTATTAGCTTTACTGTAGTATATAATACTGAATACTAACCTCAAAATTACATTGTTATCACTCTCATTATTAGATTTCACTACTACACTGTTTTTTTGAATAGTTTCATAATAACTAGGTGCATATTAGTTACTTTATTGAAATAGACCATATAGATCTCCTTGTAAACTGGATAAATAGGCCTATTTCGAAAATACTCACGCGAACTTTTAGCCCCAAAAAACAGAATATGAGATTTTACCTTGATATAGACACTATATTTAGGAAGGGCAACATAACTTGTTTTTAAAGTAATAAGTTTGATTATTAACTTTTCTTTTAATATAGATTCACTTGAATGTATCTCAGAACTAAAGTTTTTCTTTTATGTGTATTTTGATTTTTGAAAGATAACCTAACTTTCTAAGTTAGACAAGACTGGTGTGAGCCCATGAGTTATAAGGTGCTCTCACACTAAAGCTGTAATTTAATAGCATATAATTTAATAGCCAAAGTAAAGGGTTAATATTTATTTTATTGTTAATTTGTCTCTTTCAAGTACAGTATTAATTACACCATAACACTTGTACATAATATTAAGGATCAATATAATTAATTGTATTTATAAATCTCCCTGTCTGTTCTTCCTTGTGAGATTTTCTTTCAGGTTTACAGGTATAGGGCTTTTAGTAGTTTCCTGTTTTTTTGGTCATCGGAATTTTCTTATCCATCCAGGTGGCGCTTATATTTTATTGAACTCTTGTGGAATCCACGCCACTCTACCAAAGTGATTAGTGCTAGTCGGCTTCCCTTTTGAGAAGATCCCCTGAGCCGTCACCTCTATAGTAAGTCTCCCTCCTCTCTCCCTCCTTCCATTGGTTCCCTTGTACCCATTTTCTAACCCTCACTTCCCATACTTACCCTCTTTTTCCCCTCTTTTCCTTCCTGTTATTACCCATCCGTCCATTCAAATTTCGTTTCATCCAAGTAAATAAAGTAAATAAGATAAAATATTATTAATTAACTTATTTTTTTTTTAATAAATATAACAATGTGTAAAACCCGCATAGATTCAATGGAATAACATTTTTTTTTATGCTATACATAGCATATTAAAAATTAAAGCTTAGTTCTTACTAAAATAAAATATAAACTCTCATAAAAATAGAATGTAAACATTATTAGAAAATAGAAAATAGAACTCTAAATAATGAACTTAACAAATAATTCTATAAATAAAAGACTCAAAAAGACCTCTTTTTTAGTTAAACAAATAATTAGCCTTTTATAAAAGCTGTTTTTTACTTCCAAGAGCCTTTTAAGGTAAAATGAACTTGGCAGATTCAACAATTTTGGAATAATCCTTGCATTGTACTACCAAATTGCCTCCATAAAACCATTTATTCAATTGAACTTTTTCGGAAGGGATTCTGAAAATAGCAAATCAGACGATCGCAATCCGGCGCGCCGCTTATCAACCAGAAAGTAAGTAAGAAGCGGTGTTGCCATTTATAAGGCCTATGTATAGTCTTCTATTCGCCAACCTATATATCTACAGAAAAGGCAGGGACATCTTGATTATCATTGATTTATGTATTTCAGTCAGAAAGATCGAATTTTCAGGAAATTCCATGTCTATTATTAAATTGAATATTATGAAGAGATCTTACGATGGATAGTTTCCAAAGTTGCTGCCTAATTAATATATACAGAGGATAGGATATACCATGAAGAAATCATTTTGCTAAGAAATCAGCGACTCTATGTAAGAGGTCTTAAAAAGACTATAGCTGGAGGTAAAAAATATTAACTATAACTAAAAAATTTATTACTAGTTTAAGGTGGCTATTAATGTTGATATTTTTATTACTTCCCTGGACAAAAAAACATTAATTTGAAGTTATACAAGGACTTCACAATTAACATAATTTGGGAAAAATCGGTAATTAATAATACGACATGAGAGCTTAAATTGTCAAGAGACCAAGAGTTTCAATTATTCAGAGCTTAAAATAGAAAAAATCTTTTTACAAAATACAAATTCTAGGAAGAAATCTATAGTATATAAATTAATATAAGTCAAAAGATGTTGTCATTTGAGGATCAGAGGCATTTTAATTCTCCCAGACACACCTTTACATCTGTCGGTACACTTATTTCTCTCAATATAATTATAAACATGAAATGTCAACCTTTTGAATTAAAATTACCAGATAATACTATCTGGAATTCTGATAAATTGATCAATGTAAATATCAGTAAATAACTTATCACCATATATAGTTTAATTTTCTAATCATTCTTTTGACTCGACTTTAAGTTCCAGCAAAGCAAATTAGTAAAAATTACTCGACTCAATAATTCTAAGTCTGCAAATGATATTTTTACAATAATCACGAGGACATTAAAAGAAGTCATTCCCTGTTCATGTTTTGATTGTTTTGAAGATTGTGTTACTTCATATTATTGGCTACGATTTCAAATTATAAAATAGCCGCCACTGATGCCACAGTGATGATGGATTAACCTCAAGACGATCCATTTCCATCTCTGACAGTCAATTCTACCCGACACGTAAATTGTCAGAAAGTGAATAAATGCAGCCAACCTCATTCCAGTTGTTCGTCCAAACTCAATAACCAAACAAAGTGGTACATTATTTATTGCATCTTTTTCCTGGGGGTTAGTATGTAATCGATTTCGCCGAGAAGAACCGAGGAATATACCAGGTCGAGTTATTTATTTTATAATAACTTGTCTATGTTTATTTAAACGTCAAAAAAAATAAAAGTTTGCCACCGGCGTCCCATCATGTGTATTAAATTCGTGACTTTCAGCTATAGATTTGTATATTTTACTCTGGTTTCGTGAGAATAATTTAGTATGTATTGATAAAGTAGTAATGGGCATGAATGCAAATATTTTTTTTTGCTTTTTATACAGATTTTATTATTCAACAAGTAGACTAAGATCTATAACATGATTTCGAAATTATGATGTTATTTTTTTGTTCGTTTTAGTCTCTTTAGGCTTTAAATTAAAATCTGTAACTTTTTCTGTTTAAAAAAGTAATCTCAATTAGCTAGCTGGAAAATATATTTTCTTATTTCCGAAAAAATAAAAATCCTGAAAAAAACAAGAATGACCAGAACTGCTAAGAAATTATGAATAATAACTTAATTTGATTTATAAAAATTCCAGCATTAACTGAAATGGATAGAAAATTTAAAAAATATTTTCAAGTGCCTAAACGTTTTTTTTATTTAAAGAAAATTATATGAAAATTTCATTTTAAAAATTAAAAAATACTGTGAGCATGTAATAATAATAATAATAATAATCTTTATTGGACCAAAGAAGCTATATATAGATAAATTAAATTTAAAAAATAATACATAATATATACACATTTTTAATAGTGCTTCCATTGAATTCTTAAATAACAATAATAAGTGGTATTAATTATATTGCATAATAAGGTCGGCTCATGTTGATGGTTTAATCATATTGCAACACATTTTTTCTAGGTCGTGTTTTTGCAATGACTCGAATAAACAGCATCTCGGTTACTTTTCCTGAGACACGTTGGGCATCATCCTGGTAGTTCTAATCGACAATCACCGCTCTCTAGTGATCCAGAAATACCCGGATAAGAAGTTAGGCCACGACCTAACTATGGAATTAAGACGAATAACTAAAAAAATTACAAAAATCAAAGATAAAAAAAATAATGAATTGATAGTAGGCTCTAAAATTTACTTAATATATATATATGAATACACTGTTAAAAAAAAAAACGCCGAAACCTTTTGACGTAAGGTTTGTCACAACTTTCTAACCTAAAATTACTTCACCCCCTTTCACCCTCTACCCCCCAGGGTCATCCCCTTAAAAATTTTAAATGGCAAGGGATATCGAGTAATAGCTTGTTTAAAATTTACAATTCGTTTATAATTTAAAACGGAAACTACCAACATAAACAGCAATTCCGAAGATTAGACGTGGAAAAAACTAAATAACAACCTGATTTTTTTTCCGCATTCTTTTCATCAACACAGATATCCTGGGCGAACTGTATTTATTGTTATATCTGCTTAGTTATTTATGGTTGCTAAGGAAAATAAAGAATTTATTTTGCCGTCAGTTACATTTGTGACAATCTTGGAATAGTGAAAATGTATTTGTTGAATTGAAGATTTTACTTTTAAAATGGTTTACACACTAGCCGAAAGAGTGGAAATTATTCTAATTTATGGTGCCCAAAACCAATGTGCTCGGCAAACTGCCATCACGTTTAACGCCAGATATCCGGAGAAGATAACTTCGCATAGGTATGTTTTGGACCTTGTTACTAAGTTTACTAAAACTGGATCTGTTGTAAATAAAAAACGTGATCATCGGCGAATTTTGAATGAAGCCGCTCAAGTTGAAGTTTTGGGTCATTTTGGAATAAATCCTAATACTTCATTACGCAAAATTGTTGCTGCCTCTGGTATTTCATTAGGCTCTGTTCACACAGTCACCAAACTTTATAAATTTCATCCATTCAAAAAAAAAGTATTGCAAGAGTTAACCGAAGACAATTTCGATAGGCGAGTTGAGTTTTGTGAAAAAATGACTGAAGCGATTAATGATAATACTATTCATGTTAAGCATATCTGCTTCAGCGATGAATGCACATTTTTTCTAAATGGATTTGTTAATAAGCATAGCTGTAGATATTGGGGCAATGAAAATTCTCATGCATTTGTAGAAGGGCATACCCAGTACCCTCAAAAAATTAATGTATGGGCAGGCATTTTAGGAAATAAAGTGCTTGGGCCATTATTTATTAACGAAAATTTAAATGGAGACATTTATTTGGAAATGTTGGAAAATATCATCAATCCGCTTATCACTGAATCCATTGAAACCCAAATCGATGATGATGGAAACCCTATACTTGATGA